>NC_139905.1:17488084-18788084 GCF_905171665.1 Trachurus trachurus
GCGGGGCCGTGCTGCCTATTGATTTGCGTTCGTGTCTCGAGCCAGTGAAATAACAGTGGTGCTGGGATGCAGACTCCCTTGTCATTAGCGAACACAGCTCTCAAGACGCCAGAGTGTGTGCGGCGCGCGCGTGCATCCGTGTTAGTGTGTGACCATATGGCACGTTTGATGTCCACACGATTAAGACCAAGAGTAGTGAAAAACAAAGTGGAGAGACAGATGACAAAGTTGTAGCACTTAGTGGGAGAGAAAGACGGATAAAAAAAGACTAAAAGGAGGGGAGAAACAGATTGAGGAAGAGACCAGATTGGCTGTGGCGAAAATGATGAATGATGGGAAGGAAGATAAGAGAAAGGAGAAAAAAAAAGGAAACAAAAACAAGTGAAGTGAAGTGACACACCTCTCACGTCGTCAGGTGACAGATCTATTGGTCAGTTCTCACAGGTAGCTGAACACAGACAAAGTTAGCTCCTATATACCCTCCCCTCACTTTTCCGCATGCGGTGCAGTGTGACGGTGGAGGTGATTTTGTGTGTGTGTGTGTTTGTGTGTGAGTGAGTGTGTCTCGCCAGGGACCAGGGAAGTGTGAATGTGGCTGTGGAACTCTGCCAACTGAGCTCAGGACCTGGGGGGGGGGCAGGAGGAAGGAAGGAGGAGGAGGAGGGGGCGGGGGGGGCGGGGGGGAGAAAAAGAGAAAGACAGAGAGGAGATGAAGAGGAGAGGGGGAAGACTCCATCCTTTGTTCTTCGTTGATGAAAGGAGGAATTGGATCCTCTACTCCCACTCTCGCTTTCTCTCTTGGTGATGAGCCTTGATGTGTTCGGGTGAGCGAGCGAGCGAGCAGGAGGGACACACACACACACACACACACACACACACACACACACACACACACACACACACACACACACACACACACACACACACAGACACGCACGCACAAACTGCTGCCTTATTCCACTCAACTAAGACCCAAATGACTCCTCGCTCACTAATTAAACTTTAATCTCCAATAGCGCGCAAATTACCTGCCATGCAACTGAGCACTGAACTACAGGGATATACAGGGAGGGAGTGAGAGGGAGGGAGAGAGAGAGAGATGGACAGATGAAGAGATGGAGAGTTGGAGTGAAGGTCACACTCCACCTGCAGGAGAAAAAAACATCCTTCTGTCGCCGTGGTTTCTCTCTCTTTCATCGTCTTTGTAATCAGTTGTTGTTTGTGTGTCTTGATGTGACCGTTAGTGTTTACACCTATATCTGAGCTGTTTGTGTGTGTGTGTGTGTGTGTGTGTGTGTGTGTGTGTCCATACAGCAGCCGGCCGGGGCCTCACTCTCTCAGCCAGTCAGTGTTCCCTCTCTCACCTGAATGTTATCACACACACACACACAAAGTTAATGCTAGCCAAGTCCTTGCATCCTCTTCTGCCTGGCCTCGTTCCCATCTCTCTCTTACAGACACAGCCTCTGCTAGGACACACACACTCCGCCATTTTGTGCCACACAGCAGAGGGCATCACAGCAGTGTGTGTGTGTGTGTGTGTGTGTGTGTGCGTGTGTGTCACTTGGTTAATCACAAAGAACTAACGATAATTACCACCATTTTCCTACCTGCCCTTTTCAAAGCCTGACTTGCAGGTTGTTTGTATGCAAGCAGGACTGTGTGTGTGTGTGTGTGTGTGTGTGTGTGTGTGTCTGTTGGAGTGTCTGTGTGTGTGTCTGCCTGTGTGAGCTTCTGGCACGCAAAACTACTAAACTCTATAAAGCGCCTCAACATGCCACATTTACCAGCTTCATACTCCAGCAGCAGAGAGGAAGCTGGAGTGGAAGACGGCTGAGGTCGTGGAGGGCAGTGAGATGAGTGGCAGGCCTGGCACTTCTTCTCATGGTGCCTAAAGCTCAGTCTAATTTGCACTTTGGATGCTCTTCCTTAAATGCCATTTTGATTTATTGTTTTGGCTAAAAATGAACCATTAGTTAGATGACACATGGAGACGCGGAGGGGATAAGGTGGTACATTTGTTCAAGTAAAACTCTCACATGCAACACTAACTAATCTTGCAGGCAAGGGGATTCTTGACTTCTCTGATTTCCTTTTAAGAAAATGTGTCAAAACTTGTTGCATTCAGACCATTCTATAGAGAGCAGAAAAAAAACATTATACTACTTTATAATATCTGTTTTGCACCAGAATATCCAAGAGTGGGATTGCTGAATGCCAGTAACGTCTAGAGAAGAAAACCCTTAAAGGCAGATGTTTAGTATATAGAGAAGTGTTGAAATACAATATGTATTACAACTAACTCTACTGAACAGTGTTAAAGTGTTTTAAGGCCAAACTCTCCCTCTAATCCACACGCAGGTGGTGATTGGTGAAGGGCATCAGCTGAATTAGCCATCATGGAGGTCCCATTTTGTAGATTAACTGCTGCTTCTTGCTGCTCCAATATCCCAGGATGAAATTATTGGGTAAATACTGCTGGCGTAATGCAGGATGAGGGAACTGAGCATACGCTATGTGGTGAACACTTATATCTTAACTACCTTACGATACCAGTGAGTGCACATATTTTTAGCCGGGCTGGTGCCAATGGGAATTAAAACCTCTAAACTCTGAGCGCGTTAGTGCCACACTCTGTCATCTGTGCAGTTAAGTCACAGCCCGGAACAAAAGATGGAGTAACTCCATCCTGCGCCGTCGCTGTCAAGACTATTCGTTCTACGGTGAAGGGTGTCTTCACAGTGCGCATTAGCCACAGTTGGAGGTGAAGCTCGCACCGGCGAACATCAGGGGACAATCAAGGATATGCCCGTCATGCAAGGTTGGCGGCATGTGTTTTAGTGCATGCGTAGGTGTAAGCCCTGTCTGTTGGGCTGTGTGTGTGTGTGTGTGTGTGTGTGTGTGCGTGCGTGCGTGTGCGCTGCTCGCCATGCGTGACTAGACGGGAGTCAGGTGTTCTGGGAGGGGCATTGGCACGACGATTCGCCCATATGCTTGCGACTGAGTGGCGGGCGCAGGGAGGGCACAGCGAGCGGGGAGGGATCTGCACTACGCCTGCGGAGCATGACTTCATCCCTCCTGCAGGCAGAAGGGGCACTGGGACTCGGAGAGGCTGACTGACTTAGAGGGTGTGAAAGGAGGCTGCTGGATGGAAAGAAGAGAGAATGAATGTGAGAGGGACAGACACAGAACGGATGAGGCCTGAAGTACAGAAAAGGAACCGAATGACAGAATGATAGAAAACAAGATAAAACCACCAAATGACTGCATATTATTCTTTTCCCCTCATATGTCTGATCAATCTAATGTTATTTAAATCAAACTCCTACAGTGGCCTTGGTGTCACGTCCACCACCCACATTAAGTTAATTCAGCCCTATCAGCTCTGCACTGCATCCTCTGTTTGACTTGGGGACAGCAGATTTTAGCACTTATCTTGTGTCACACTGACACAACTGTGATCCATCAAATGCATGCATTTGGTTAAGTAGCCCAAATCTTTAACATTAAGCTCATAAGACTCTAGTTTGAGTGTGTGTACATGGTGTGTGTGTGTGTGTGTGTGTGTGTGCGCTGGTCGTACTGCAGGGTTGACAACGTGCCATAAGGCGGCTTGGTCAGTGGATGCAGTGACAGCTCTGTGAACTCCTGCTTTGGTCCCATCTGAACACAAAACACATGCAGATGCACATGTACACAGAGGGAGAGAGAGACATACACCACTCACTCACACACGTTTCTGAAGCTGTAGGAGGCTGTGTGTGTGTCTGGATCATAATGTGCTAGTTGTTTGCCACTGGGGTTCTAGACGTGACCACATGCATCTGTGTACACACACACACACTCGGGCGTGCTCACACACACGGGCAGCGAAGCATGAAAAGCAAATGATGCCATTGCCTCTTTCCAAGTCCCTCAGCAGAAGGCTCCCACAAACAACTGCACAGCGGAGGGACACACACAGACACATATAGCTAGTGAGACTGAGGAGGGTGGTGGTTGAAGCCTGTATAGCCTCTGATGGCTGTGGGCAGGTAATAGGATAGGTGGTGGTGGTGGTGGTGGTGGTTTTGACACTGTACCACTGCAAAAAATGTTTACAGAGGAGCCGATTATTCTAACCTTCCATCTCCATCCCCCTTCCTATCATCTAAAGTTAGCCTCCTCATCTGCTCCACCCAGCACCTAGCAACCAACCTGCAGCCAATTAGTGCCAAAGCCTCTTTGTTTCCTTGGCAACGGACCACTAGCCTCCTAATGTATACCTATATACCTAAGGCAGACCTGTTTGTGCCATTCAGTGCGATCGACGGCCAGGCGTTTAGCTTTTTTTTTTTTTTTTTTTACATCAATAAGTCATTACGATATTAATTTTGAGACATTAGTGCACTAATGATAAACAAACCACTGAGAAGATTGGCAACAGCTTCCAGTGAGTTCAACAGGGTTTTGTCACATGGAAAAATGTGCTGGACCGCTTTACGCCACAAAAACTGAGAACTGCTTCGTCTTCCAGAAAGAAAAAAAAAACACACAAAACAAAAACAAAAAAAACAAGCTGAAGCTTTCTGAGTTTTTCTCGCAGCGGCAGATGGTGAAAAGAGAGAAAGGCCGATGGAAAAATCCCTTCCAAGATGTTTATCCTTTTCAGTAAAGCGAAAGAGAAAACAAATGCATATGGAGGGAGGGGGAGGGAGGTGTTGTGTGGGGGGGGGTAGGGGATAAGTAGCCACATATTCTACGTGACAGAGAGAAACGGGGTTTATGGAAAACATGGACGTCGTTTTTTCAACACAGCACTTCTAACAAAACTGTTGGCATGAGACAGAGACTGACTGATCAGTGCGTGTGTTTAGAACCTATTCCAGCTGTTAGTCTGGTTCAGTATATCGCACACCTACAACAACGGTACAACACTTTGTGCCGTTGGAGAGCGGTAGTGTTTGGGCTGCATGTTAAGTGAGAAGCAGAAATCTCAGTGACTGATTGGAGGAACAAACCACCTGAATCACTTCCTCTTTCACCCTCTCTCTATCTGCCGTTGCCCCCCCTCTTTCATCCCGTCCTGTCGCCCTCACCACCCTCACTTGTCCCTCCTTTCTACCCAGCCCATTTCTTCTGGCTCTCCACAGCCAGACCCTACCTGTCTCATTTGCATAGGATGCCTTATTTGCATACATATGAGCTAAAGAGAAAGGGGATTTGTGTGCGGGAGAAAAAGAGGAGAGGCGAGATACGCAGGCAGGCGAGCGGCTGATGAAAAGAAATGAAAAAGAGCCCTTTCAGGAGAAAACTGTGACCGCAACCTCTCTCTCTCTCCCTCTCCCTCTCTCCCTCTCTCTCTCACACACTTTTTTGCCCGCTCTCTTTCAATTCTCTTCTCGCCCTTTAGGTCACACCTTAGAGAGCTCCTGCGAAGGCCCCATTAATGTGAAATATCAGCCAGAGAGACGGAAGGAGTAAAGAAGGTAAAAGTGAACAGATAACTGATCAAAGATTGGATGTAACGCCGGCCAAATAAGAGAGAGAAACAGAGGAGGAAAACACGGAGAGACGGAGAAAAGCGGATAGATAAATAGAGCAAAGGAGCTTGTACACATCGCCTATCTGTCCCTCGCAGCAGCCTGGCTCGGTGTTACCGCGGCGTTGTTGTTGCCGTGGTGGCGATGGATGGTTGCCTCAGCAGAGCAAAACTGATTGGCTATGAGGCAAGTCCCCCCCCCCCCTCCCTCCTCCCTCTTTTGTACACCCTCCCCATCCCCGGGGCCAGCGCTCTCCCTCTAGGAAGGACGGCACACGACAGGCCCCTCCCCCCCCTCCGCCGTGCACACACTGAATATGCACAGACACCGAAGACGCTAAAACGTATCCTCATGTATGCCTCAAGACTGGTGGAAGAGGTGTGTGAGGATGACCACACACACACACACACACACACACACACACACACACACACACACACACACACACACACACACACACACACACACACACACACACAAATCATTATCACAGATAAACACGGCTTTGATGTGATTCACACGTCCTGCTCCAAACGATATGGACCGTTTCAAATGGGCAAACACACACGCAGACCCCCGGCAGCCTCAACAATATTAACAACCTCCAACCCCCCCCCCTCTCTCTCCTCGTCTCCACATCAGGCCAACCCAGATGCATCCCATACAATCTGTCCCTGATTGCACACAGCTACCCCAGCCACCACCACAACCCCCTTCCCCCCCCTTACACACATACACACACAAACACACAAACAGGCATATTTATCCTGCTCAAGCTTGCTAATTGCATATGTCTAATAACCTGGTGCAGATAGAAAACAGAGCAGTGCTCTCTCTCGTCTCTTGTCTCCCTGTGGACAGAGTCCAGACGTGAGGCAACTGCATAAGACAGGGATATGAAAAGACAGCAAGAGATCTGTGGAGAGTAGACATAAATGTGTGTCTGTTTGCGTGTGTGTGTGTGTGCATGTGTGCGTTGTGTGCATGTGTTTGTCCTCTAGTCTTTGTTTGATCTTTCCGCCTGGGCCTGAAATGCTGCAGCGCACCAGGAATAATAACCAGTGCACCTCCACACACACTACATGCATGTACAGTATGCACGCAGTCCACGTGTATGTACGAAATAAAACAGCTGTCTACACACACGCACACACACACACACACACAAACATACACAGTCTTTATATGTGTATTGTTTGTGTCTGTGTGTGTGCACACGTATGCTATAACTCATGCGTGCGCCATCTCCTGTGTATCATCAGGACCAGGTGGAGAGAGGACAGAGCTGTGAGGGGTGGGGGGTGGGGGGGGGGAGTGATGAAAGATGGCAGGGGGTAAGGAGTGGAGATGAAAGCAGGCGGGGGGGCGGGGGGGTGGGGGGGGGGTGCGAGGGTAAAAGGGCAAAGGAGGGATATGAGAGGGAGAAGAGGACGGGAGAAACAAAGGCGAAAGGGTGCGCCGAATTGGGCTGAGGGAGAGACGGAAGGACAGATGTGCTGACTGCTGATTGGATAGAAAACAAGATGAGAGGAAGAGAGAGAGAGGGGGGAGAGAAAGAGAGAGAGAGAGAGAGAGAGAGAGAGCCTGTCACCTCCAGTCAGCGGCTATTAGCGGCAGCAGCAGCTCTGAGACACCATCCCTCATTCTGCTCTGGCAGCGCTGGCACAATTAGACACACACACATGCACACACCTTCATGCACACGCTCATCCATCCGTCTTTTCCCTGCATGTGTGTGTGTGTGTGTGTGTGTGTGTGTGTGTGTGTGTGTGTGTGTGTGTGTGTGTGTGTGTGCGCGCGCGCACGGCTGAGACTAATTGAGTGTGTGCGTGCGTCAGCCTGTGTCTGAGCTCAATGTTTTTCTCTCTGTCTGCTGTGTGTGAGTGTGTAATAGAGAGACTTAGAGAAGCAGTGAATGTCCTTGTGTTTGATCTGCTGCTTGTGTGCCTGCATCTGTGTGTGTTTGTGTGTGTCTTTGGTGTGTGTGTGTGTGTGTGTGTGTGTTCACGCGCCACTGAGGGCCCAGTGCCCAGGCCTGAGAGTGAGTGATAGAGTCCATGCCAACTTGAGCTGCATGCCACAGTCTCCACGCCTGCACCCGTGTCCTGCCACCGCCAGCGCCTCCCTCCTCTCCCCTCGTCTCCGTCTCTCCTCCTCTCTCTCTCTGTATCAGTCTGTTGTCGCCCCCGCCGCCTCCTCCTCCTCCTCCTCCTCCTCCTCCTCCTCCTTGTCTCTCATCCTTTTTCACTTCTTTATCTCTCTGCTCACGCTCTTTTCCCATCTCTCTTTTTCTGTGTTTTGGCTAAATTGCTCCATCTTTAACTCTATCTCCCCAGCGTGCTGTTTTTTCTTTTTCTTTTCCCCTTTCATTTAATGCCTATGACCACTCCGCCCAGCCGTCTCATCCTCACATCTTTTTAATAGTTGAAGCTCTACCTGCCTTCCTCCTCTAATTTCTCACTTTCCCGTTGTCTCCTGTGGTCCATCCATCTTATTGAAGCCACATTTCATCACAATCTGTCTTTTTCACCACTTTACCCACACACCTCTTTTTATCCTTCACCTCAGTATAAATCTTTTCCTCTCTGTTGTTCACTTTCCTAACCTCCTTTCACCCCCTCTCCTCCTTCCTCTTCTTCCACATGAATTATTTATTTCCACAGTCCGCCACTAGTGGCAGCTGTTTCCCATTTTCCTATTCATTCATAACCGCTCTCCACTGCTCCGTCTTCCTCCTTTCTCTCATTTTTACCCCTCTCGATCTCTGAGACGTCTCTATTCAGGGCTCTCCATCCCTCTCATCAGACTCCTCATTATCCAACCCCTTTGTACCACTCTCCTCTTCTTCCTTCCTTCCCTTTGCCTTCCTTCTTCCCTCTCCTCCTCCCGTCTCTCCTCCATCACCTGCTTCTCAGCGGTGTTTCTCCTCATTTCCATACAGCCCAGCAGCCTGCAGGCCTGCCTCCCTCATATCTGTACCTACCAAGCGGAACACACACACACAACCACACATACACACACACACATACACACACACACACGTTTGAGAGCACAACATGCCTTCAAACACGGGCGTGCACATACATTCCTCGATCCAGATACATATAGGTCAAGGAAGATAAGCACATGAAGAATTTATGTGTTTGCTCTCTCACACACTCACGCTGATACAAATACTCATCCAGGGTATAATGAGATTTTGCCCCTACTCCATTCTTCTCTCCATCTTCCGAGCAATATCTTCCCAAATTTGTTTACAATCATCATTTGTATGTGCAATAAAAAACCATTTTAGTGACAAATTAGAGACTGCTAAGTCCTTAAAACCATTTGCCGCTTTCATTTTTTTTTTCACTCTTTCCAGTTTTGGCACTGCATGTCTCATACACACAGAGAGAGCTATTAATTGAGTGAATGAGGCCTATTCTTCCCCTGCCTCCCCTGCACAACTAGTGAGACAGAGCTGATGGCTCTGCTGCCGAAGTGCAGAGGCTGATAAAAATTAGAGCTCGCTGGATAGATGGGCTTTGGGCTGCTGACCGCTGCCTTTTCTAGGCCAGTTAGCCGGGGGAGAGCTCATTAAGCTTAGCCAGAGGTAGAGGTTGTCTGCCTCGTTAGTGTGTGTGTGTGTCTTTTGTTTCTAATGTTTGCTGCGTCTCTGTATGTTTTACAATTTCAGCTACAGCTTGTGTGAGCGTATACATACAGGTCTGAACAACAAAACAGGAGGGAGAAGAAAAGTCTGAGAGAGAGAGAGAGAAACCTGCTTATTAGGACACCACTGACTGTGTGTGTGATTCATGGAGAGGGAGTGAGAGACAAAGACGTGAAGTGGAAGTAAAAGAGAGAGAGAGAGAGAGAGAGAAAAGAGGCAGCGAAAGAGGAAGAGGGAGACGGATGGAGCGGTGAACTAGGGCGACCCAGGATCAGGCAGTTTGCAGGATGGCTGTCTGCTGTCCTAAGGGAGAGGGGTAGCTTGTTATTTTAAGGAGCGACTCTGGCGCTCACATTGCGTAGGAAAAAAAAAAGGGGAGCCCATAATACACAATACAGCAGAGACACACACCTACACAAGTGTGCCAATGGAGCTGACAGCACACGGCGTGCCGTATACCAGCTCGCACGGTGCCTTCAGAGGCCGATCTGTCTCAGGTAATGGCCGAGCTCAACAACGCCGTGTGTGTTCAGTCCGTCATATCAACCTGGAGATGACACCGCTGGTATGCAGGGCCCATGGGAAACCTCACTGTGTGTTAGTGCAGGTGTCCCTTCTCTCTTTGTACATAGCATGCAACTATATTCACTGTAATCTGTGTGTGTGAGTTCAAGAAAATGCAAAAAACATGCAATACTGTTAACATGAAAGCAGCTGTGCCTTTGTGGAGGGGGTGTGTGTCTGCGTATGATGACGTGGTGTGCACTGATGTGTGTGTGTGTGTGTGTGTGTGTGTGTGTGTGTGAGGGAGAGAGAGGCTGTGGTAGCCTTGTGACTTAGTGCCTGTGACATTTGACATACTACAGTGCCTGCAGTGTCTGCTTCATGGAACCGGGGCTGCTCTCTGCTAACATGGCAGCGCGCCTCGGCTTGCACTCGTCACATCGCATCTCGTCACATCACAAGTCATCTCATCACGTCACGTTTCCTCTCCGTCGCTCTCGTGTTCCGTTTTTCATCCCCCTCTTCTCGTCGTTGCCACCTCTTTACTTGCTTCTCGGACCAGGTGTTCCTTCCCTGTTTCGTTCTCGCCGACTTTCGCTCTAATGCTTCCATTTCTTCACAACGCTTGTTCTGTCATTTTCTCCCTCTGCCTTCGCTCTTTTATCTGAGCCTCTGCCTCCCTCTTTCTCCGGCTCCCCGACCCCCCCCCCCCCCCCCCCCATCTAATATCCTCTCTGTCTTTCTTTTTTTTTTTTTTTACCACTACATCCCCTCCTATGTGTCGCATCTAATTCTCTCCCTTCTTTATGTCCAACTTTTTCTCATTCTGCTCTCATTTCCTTTCCCACTTCCCTGTCTGTCACATACAGTAGCACACTCTCTCCCATCTCTCTCTTTTGTCTGTTTCTATCCTCCATTCCTTCTTTTACCAGTTCTCTCTCTCTCTCTTCCCTCTATCCTTGAGCTGGTGCTCACACCAGGCCAATTAGCTTGCATCAGTCCACTTCTGCTGGCTCAATAATACTGAGCAGGTAAGCTGGGGTTGTGTGTGTGGGTGTGGGTGTGTTTACAAAGAAAGCCACAGAAGGGTCAGCTTATGAGTCCTGGTGTGTCTGAGTGTGTGCATTCAGTCGTGTCCACACACACACACACGCACACACACACACACACACACACACACACACACACACACACACACACACACACACAGGTAAACATACATGTAAACACACAAACACACACATATACACACATCTGCTCAGTGAGAGGGCCTGCCGCGCACGCTCCCTCGGCCAACAGATAAACAAGTGTGCCCGCATCTCCTGGGAAGTAACCATGGCAACCGTCTCTCCCTCTCTCTATCTCTCCTTTCCCTCGCTCTCTCACCCCTCCGACAGCGCTGCCTGGTTGGCTGGCTGTCCTGGAGGCAAGACAATAGCAGGTTTCAAGGCCAATGTCACTTTTTCCCTCCCCCCCTCCTTCCCTCGCTTGCCAAACAAGGGAGGAGAGAAAGAAAGCGCTTCCTGTATTGATAAATGTGATGTCACAGGTGGTGCGGCAGCCACGCAGAGAGGCGCTGGGGGAAACATGAAAAACAACGATGAATTCAGCAAGATTTTTGCAATCACTCCCCACCACCACCACCATCCTCCCACCCCCCACTCCTCCTCTTTTTGTATAATGTGGCCAATTGCCTTCTTCCCTTTGTAGGGCGCGAGAGGAAAAAGGGATTTCATGCAGGCTAACTAAGCCCCTAATCCTCTGTTTCATGCCGCTTGCTCTGTCCCTCTCTCTCTCTCTCTCTCTCTCTCTCTCTCTCTCTCTCTCTCTCTCTCTCTCTCTCTCTCTTTCTCTCCCTCTCTCCCTCTCTCTCTCTATCTCTCTCTCTCTCTCTCTCTCTCTCTCTCTATATATATATATATATATGAAGAGTTCATTTGCAAAAGCAGATAACTCCGTTTTTAAAAAATTCCAGAATCTTCATTTTTTATTTTTTATTTACATAAGGTGATATCAGTCAAACCAAAGTTGAGTGACTTTGAGATGTAACAAAACAGACATATCTCAAAAAAATTAAGTTTTATTGAAAAGAATAATTAGCAAAGAATAATTACAAAGCCTCAGCTCATTTTTTTCAAAATGGCACTTATCTGCTTTTGCAAATGAACTCTTCATATATATATACAGTATATTTATAAATGTATGTATGTATTCTCTTTCTTTCTCTGTCTCTCTCTCTCTCTTCTTATGCTTTGCGAGAAACTCTTGCCCTTTTTAGCATGGGACGACAAGTGCTCAGATATTTATACTCAAGTACCACTGGAACAGTGTAAAAATACTCCAGTTAGAATATTACGTAAGTATTAAAAATCAAACCTGAACAATCTTAAGTAAATGTTTGTGGTTGACTGAAGTGCAACACATACTGTACCGCCGCGACATTTCCTACCCCCCTGTGTGACCAATAGAAAGTGTTCCGTTGCAATGCGTCAATACTGCTGATCAAGCTGCAACAGGACGGGGGGCAAAAGGGATAAAGCTAGGGGTGGTGGGTGCACCTACAAGTAGAGTAGATTTGAAAAGATGCAGTGGGCCAGCAGGTACTGGCATACATGAGGCGAAGTTACTACTTTATGTACTGTTTTTTTTTTTTTTAAACAATATTAGTGCCCAGTATATCATCATATGTTTTATGATGTTTTACAATATAATTAACACAAATGAGTGGAAGTATAAAGAAGTACAACATGGAAATACGATAAAGGACCCAAAATTGTTTTCAAACCTGCAGTAACCTTTTTTTGGCCACTTGGGGTCAGCTGAAAAAACACAACACTGACAGTAATCAGTTGCTATTATTTGTATTTGTAAGTGTAAATCTATCATCGCTCTCTTTTTAGATCTGCTTTGGTCTCCACCGACCCCTGAGATAAACCCCCATTCAACGCTTTAATTTGTTCACCTGCCAGTCACGGATGTTGACTCTGTTGTTTGGTGCTGATATGAGCAGTGAGAGTGAATCTAAACAGCGGAGTTGTGAACCATGAAACCAAAACAATGAGCAGCAAAAATACTAAGAAGCTCTAGTAAAAACGGAGGGAACTGCTGTGTCCAGTAATAAAAGTGAATCAAGAGTGATCTCTTTGACTTACAAGAGGTCATGTGATCCATAAAGGTATTGATTGTAGCAGCTTTGCATACAGCAGCCTATAGGAGAATACATGTGGTTTAGACTAGTGGCAGAGTGGAGTGGCGTTTCTAAAAGGAGAATTGAGAGAGTCCTTTGCTGCAACGCTCTGTCAGTGTCTCTCTGTCTCTCATGTCTACTCTGAATGATGGCAAAAGCCCCAGACAATCATTCTGTCCTGAATGTGCACGAGAAGGCGCGCGAGAGAGAGAGAGAGAGAGAGCTGTCAGCCACTCTGGCTAACCATCTAATAGGTTGCCATACTGAACTGACATTTGAAGGCTACGGGAGCATTAGTCCTGAAATGAAAAAGAGAGATGAGGGAGAGAGAGGGAGAGAGACAGGGGGAGAGAGATTGGATATGCACCCAGTGTGCTGTGGAGTCGGCAGCCCTTATCAATGCATCTGTCTATCCATCCGCACCACACGGCCTCATCTCCTCTATGATCTCCACCCACCCCAGTCTTCCGCCTCCTCGCGCCACCCCCACCCCCCCCCCCCCCCTCTTTCTCGCCCAGAGAGAAGAGAGGGGAAGGACGGAGATGAAAGGAGGAAGAAGAAATATAGTCGGGGCGAGCCAGGGAGGGCTGAGTGAGCGCATAAGACAGGGGAGGAGGGTGAGAGGAGCAGAGCAAAGGGATAAGAGCCAAGGACACAGAGAGAGGGGGAATCTTAGATGTTTAATTTACAGTCTTTTCCTGCTGCAGACAGATGTGCGAGATCGGAGGAAGGCGGTCAAAGAGACGAAGATAAACAGATGACAAGATGGACAAGGAGACAGGCAGATACATGGACAGACATGCAGATAGACAGCCGCACAGACGGGCAGACAGACAGAAAATGGGCCCGCCGTCTAACATCTCTCTCACCCTGACAGCCGCTATTGAGCCGCTTTTTACCAAGTGGCGCCACACCAAAGACTTGAACCTCTCACAGTGCCTTTACCCTCAATTTATCTTTTGTCATTTGTCACTCCTTTTTTTTTCTAGCCCTCTCTCACAGTTCCCATTTCAATCTATTGTGAACCATCAAAGGTAATTTATTTTAAATTGCCGCACCGCCACAAACCAAAGTGAAAACGTGTGGCCGTGTTAGTTTGGTTCAGTTACAATCGTTGTATGGCCTCAGGGGCTGAGAGAAAACCAACCATACTCATTAGATAGTTGCATATAAAACTATAAAAGCTCTGAAATCGCTCGGCAGGGCCTGTGGGAGCTAAGTTTGAGTGTTCTCAAGGTAACTCCTTCAACATCATGGTAACCCATAATTCATCTCCATAGTTGGATAAAATTCCACATTTGGTAATAATCATAGTAAATGTGAGTCACAGTATAAACCAAGTTTAGAACAGCATGATGTTAATTTGAGAGCTGATCATTTTCAGAGCAGTGTAAATTGAGTAATACGTGTAAATTACAGTAATAGTAATAAATGATTTTATAGTATTTTCAGACATAGTTTGCTCAGGTCAGAATCAGTGAATGAGTTGGTAATTTAGTTTAGCGATTCCTCCACAGACGTTCACCCCCTCTCTGGTTAGGTGTTTCTGAAGCAGGGAGAGGGCGAGACAAAACAAAAATGGAGGGAAAGGTCCTGAGGACGGTCCTATCTGCTCAGATTTCAAGGCCACGTACTTCTGCTGCTAGTCCAGATCAGAGCTCGCTTCATTCTCCATCTAGCTGCCGGCAACTGTTGATCCCGGCTCATCCGCAATCCCAGGATGCAGAGCACACCTATGGGAGGTGTTCAGCTCAGACATCACAGAGCACTGTGTGCCTTGTGCTGTGGGGTCAGAGGGAGGTCGCAGCACGATTTCACCGCAAAAAACCTGCACGAGTATGATGGCCGTCCTCAGATCTGGCCAAAGTAATCAGATATCAGACAAAATGTGGGAGAACAAACCACCCAGTAGTAGTATTTTTTTTTCTCATGATGTCACAAAAAAGGCCTTGAAATGCATTTGTCAGTCTTTGTTGAACAACCCTCATGAAACCCACATGGTCCATATGAAATATAAAACCAAATGCAGATGCAGATACAACCACATCCTGAATCATATGTTTATCTTAAGATTGAATATTCGATACTTTGGCTTTATGCTATTTCCTTTTGAGCTCAGACTTTTAAAAAAAGTGATCTCCTACGTCACCAAAGACCCAGAAACGGAGCTAAAAAACATAAAGACTAGACCCCCCAATCCCATCACTGAATACGTATCTTGACAGCGAAGTCATGCACGTTTGCGACACCATCATCGGACACCTCCAATAACATGCCAAGAGGTATGATATGATTGACATAGAAATATAAACAGCATGCCCTTTGCAAAAATGATTATTTTTCTGCTGCTCTGTGTGTGTATGTGTGTGTGTAATATACCAACTGCCACTTAGGCTGTAATTAATTGTCAATGATTGTCTTAGGAAGTGCATGCAGGCCTTCATACAAACTCTAATTTCCCCTTTTCCACTTGCCCCGGGCTATAATAATTGATCTAACAAACACATACACACAAAACTGCAGTTGTGTATGTGTGTGTGTGGGGCTAACACTGGGTAGCATGGGCAGACGACTCATGAGAGATTTTGATAATTAACTTTCTAATAAAGTAGAGGAGACAGAGTGCATGTATCTGTGTGTGTGTGTGTGTGTGTGTCTGTCTGTCTCTGGGTTTCAGGTGTGCGTCCATGGATTTGTGTGTTTAGGCTGGCCGGTAGAACTTTAGTTGTCTGAAAATGTGTGTGTACGCACATGCATCTATATCTGTGCGTGTGAGTGTGTGTGTGAGGAGGTGATAAGCACCTGAGCCCTGAGGCAGCCTTCAGATTTCCCCTCACGTCCTCAGTGAAATCAGCCCAATCACTGCACTGTCATCTGCCTGCCACCAGAGAGAGGCCTGCGCCGCATACTGACAAGCTCATTTGCCTAGCAGTGCTCACACACACACACACGCACACACACACACATACAGTTTATAAAAACCTTTCACACTTACACAGACACTTACTCACATATGCCCACTAGGTCTTCCACCTTCTCCCAAAATTGAGTTCAAACAAAACCTCTTTGGGAGACATTTGTTGGATTTTTTAAATATTTTTTTATTTTTATTTTTCGCAGGGGAGAAAAAATGTTTCCTACTTGATTTATACTTAAATTGAAGTGTCATTGTTTATAAGAAGGATGTGGCCCAGCTGCCAGCAGAACGCTTTAACCCCAGCAATCATCATCAAATAATTTATTATTGTTCAGATAAACGCTCGTGCTTGTCTGAGCTGCATTAATAATTCATCTGTTGAGGGAGGCAGAGAAAGCTTTGCAACGATTTTAAACAATTGCCTTGATTCCATTACTATAACTACTGTATGCTGAGAATTCAAAGTTGCAAAGACAGACCTCGTTTGGAGGTCTGACCTGAACTGATGATTTTCTGCCACATGTTGAGATCAATGTTTTTGTGTTTTTGGTCTTCCTCGTTTTGTTGGTTTGAAGTGGGCAGGGCTGCTGGGAAGCAGTGATGTCACGTATTTCAGTGCACCAGTCACATGGGGCAGTTTAGTGTTTTTAGTGTTGAATTCTTGATGACTGATAACTAAAGATACGCCCCCCTCCACCAGACTGCGAAAATAATGATACTAAATAAAAGCCCATCATATGCAGCGTGTGCTGTGTCTGTAGGTACAAAAATAGAAACCAAGACTACAAACACACTCACAGATGAAAACACATATCGCAAATAAACACCGACACTCTCCCTGCCCCCTCCACACACACACGCACACACAAATTGGTGTGACATCTTTGTGACCTAAAAATGTCCCCAAAGCAACATACAGGGACAGACAGTGGCACAGAGGGAGATGGAGCGCATTAAAGACACACAAGGCTGAAACAGTATGAGTGTGTGTGTGTGTGTGTGTGTGTGTGTCTGTGTGTACGCACGTGCATGAGTCCGAGTGTGTGAGTGTCTGGGAGCTCACGGATGTGCATGTGCGAAAAAGAGAAAACATGGAGGATGCATTAATTCTGCATGTGTTTATGTTCGGTGTGTGTTTTCGGTGCATGCCTGGTGGCAGAAGCCACAGAGAGTGCTGTTCTCCTGTCAGTGCGATTAGAGGGCTGCACAAACATGGTGAGAGGGGAGAGAGGGAGGGAGGGAGGGAGGGAGGTAGGGCGAGAGAAAGGGGAGAGGGGGAGGGACCTTTGAGGGAGGTGAGGAAGGTAAGGGAGGGAGGGAGTCTTCAAAGAGAACGAGGCAGTGGACACAGTCTTCCTGTCTCTCCCGCACACACACACACACACACACACACACACACACACACACATGCAATACAGTACACACCCAAGGGTACGGTGAGGTCATCTTAGCCCTGACCAGATCTCATGCCACTGTCGAAGTTTCAGTTTCCACACTCATCTTCACACACATACACATGCACAAGTACACACATATACACACACAGACACGTTTCACCTTGTCTCTCCTTCCTAACCCCAAAGGAGGCCGTTGGGTGTGTGTGTGTGTGTGTGTGTGTGTGTGTGTGTGTGTGTGCAAGAGTGTCCTATGTGCATGTCTCTGTGTTTGATGAGAGGTTTCCATGACAACAGCAGCATCGGCAACCCCCATGGGCTCATTTACATATTCAAGTGCAACAGTGTAGTTGAATTACAGCCGGAAATTGAATGGCTCAATCAATAGAGTGGTTGGAGAGGAGGAGGAGGGAGAGATGGGTAATGGATGGATGGAAGGAAGGAAGGACAGAAGGAGGGGAGGGAAGGGTGGGGTAGAGGGGGTACAGATGATGCAATGGGCCATCATTTTGTGTATATCTGCGTGTGCATGCCTCCCTCCCTTTCGGACGACCCATTTTTATTGTCCTCCAGTGGTTAAAATGGACCTGAAATGGATTGCGAGAAAATTTGTGCTTGTGTGTGTGTGAGAGGAGTGAACTGGTAGCAGAGACAGCCGTCATTTTGCTGTTGAAGCTGTCAGATTCACAGTGACATTCAAAAGCCCCCTCACCCCCAACACTTCCATTACCACACTACACACACACACACAAACACGCCCATTGTGGACACACACATACAGACGGACTTACACACATGGTAGACGCACACAAACACACAAAAATGGCAAGTGGCTTTAAAAGAGAATATTCAAGTGTTACAAATATCTATATAGCTTGGTGATACCCAATATACCATGAGACAACAGGGGAGAACATAGACTACACTTGCTGGTGCCTTGCTGTGTATCAGTCGGTGGAATATCGGAAACTGTTGGAGTGTGTATTGTGTTATAAGAGAAGATCTTTGCTTTGTTATTCCTGCTTAATTTGACCTCACTAGAGATAATAGAAAGAAAACACTACTAAAAGAGATCATTTTGTTGACCTGTTCAGAATCTCCACTACTTGGTCTCAACCTGCATGGGGTCAGAGTCCCCAAAGAGTTGCAAGATAAATCTGAGTGGTTGCAAACCACAACAGAAAGTGGAAAAAATGATATAAAATTCAGTTTTTGGTCTCTACTGAGGGAAATATTTCACTCATTAGCTGTATGTTCACAGTCTGGTGTTTGATGCTGAGCAGGTGCTGTAGACTTTTTTTTTTTTTTTTTTTACTGAAAATAGCTGAAAATGACACTATGAGAGTGGTGACAGTGACCCAACAATAAAGTTGTAGAAAGAAAGCTGAAACTCTCTAAAACTAAGGCTTTGTCAAACTGAGTGGGGCTGGAGACTCACATGACCACTTTAAGTGTCAGACTCTTTTGTCATTTAGCACATTGTTATTTTAAAATTATTATTTATTACTGCCTTAAGGCCGTTTTAAAATTACACAAACTGAGAAGGTTGAAGTGGCCATCACCTGGTGACACTGACTATATCTACAACTATAGATATAGTCCATGCAAAGTGTTCTGTTGCACATTGTAAACAAACCTTAATCCAGCCAACTCTAATACATTTATCATTCATATGTGAACCCTGACCTTGTCTAGATGTTGACCTGAGGAGCTGTAAGTGTCTGTGAAGTGTACAGCTGAGCCCATGTGTGAATAGACTGGATTGATGACACTTGTATCATGTGACTGGCATAAAACCAGAAGCAAAGAAAATGTTTGAGCGGAAAGAAAACAACAACACAACAATTCCTGTTGCTAAGGACCAACGGCAGAGTTGTCAAACCAACCTGTGAGAAAACGGCTTTAGTGCACTCATTAAGCTTTCTAAACATGGCCATTCTCAGGAATATTATACTAGCACTACTTCATCTGCATCACATGTGCCTTAGCCCAGCTCTCTTCTGCTGACCGCTCAGATACACCGGGGACACGATACCCGTGGCCCACTTTCTGAAAGGCAACCTGCTCTCTCTCCTGCACTGTGCATCCGACGGCCATAGTCTGTCTTAGCATCAGCATGCCACGAGAGGAGCGGATCAATCACAGCTTTATTATGATGAGTGAGTTAGGGTAGGTGTGTGGAGAAGTAAATGGCACTACATTATGCAGCGCAATAACTTTTCATAACTGGAGGCAGCCGCAAGAGGCCGGCTGCACAACAAGATGTTTACATAAACAGAAAGAGGAGGATGCTGACTGTGTAGATTTGGTGGCGTATGTGGGGTGTGCACGTACTATGTATCCATAGGCGTTAGATGTGAGTGTTTCTTCTATAACCAGTGTGTGTGTGTGTTACGTACATACGCGTCTCTGAATGCGGATGTTTACAGATGTGCCTGTGTGCAGCCGTCTGATTTTGGTGCAGTGGCGTAACGGTATACCGGACCGGAGGACGAGACTATTATCAGCAGTTGCTGTGACAATGGAGCCCCAGTGGTCACAGGGACAGAGGAGTATGAAGGAAGGAGGAGGAGAGAAGAGGAGGAGGAGGAGGAGGAGGAGGAGTAAGAGCAGGATGGGGGAAGGGGGTAGAGTCTGCTGGAGGAATCAGTGATGGGGAAAATGGATGGAGGGGAGAGGGGGGGCAATAATGGCCCGCAGACACAGCTGGCTGCAGACACCCAAGGACAGAGAGACCGAAAGAGAGAGAGACAGCCAGAGAGAGAGAGAGAGAGAGCGAGAGAGATGGAGGGAGCGACAGCGATGTAGGGTGGGTGGGGGTGTAAAGATGATAAAAATAGAGGGGGAGAGGGAGTGCAACAGAGGCGTCTCGTCGTCAGAACAGACGAGGAATGGAGGGAGGGAAGGTTATTTTCCTGTCATGCTTTTTGCATCTGTTTGCCCGCCACTGCAAACATATACACACACACACTACACACGCACGCACACACACACACACGGACGCACGCAAACAAACACATAGGGGCTGCTGCCATGCATGTCAATGAATTATCCATGGAACAATGGTGGCTCTTCACATTAATGAACATAAACGAGGGGACAAAGATAGAGGGCTGAGGCTAAAACAGCATGAAATTCTCTTCAGCTGATTGCCTTCAGTTCCAAACATTATGACAATAATTACCATTTGATTAGAGGATAGCAATTATACTTCAAAATGTTCCCTGATGATGTATACGAAAGGTCAGATGACATCATTTCCAAACCACGATGCTTAGATGACGCTGACTTCTTCCTGATGAAACTCATTTATCAGTGAGCTTAGCCCATACTTTGGTACTTCCTACATTACCCACAACCCCCAGATCCTCTCACCATTAGTTCTGTACCTCCGCTCTTAACCTTGATGATGACATTACCCACAATAAATATATTAACAGGGGAAAGGTGTGTGTGTGTGCGCGCGTGTGTGTGTGTGCGTGCGTGCGCGTGTGTGCGTATGTATGTGTGATCATGTGGCTGCTTGAATGAGGCCCAGACATGCAATCATGCGTCATCCTGAACGTGAGATAGAGGGGCGGAGAGGGGAAGGGTGATAAAAAAAGGAACAGACCCAATAATGAAGTGTAATGGGGGTGAAGGTGGCATGCTGAAAAGAGAGAAGATTGGTGTTAGATTAGCAGATGTGAGCTGAAGATGGAAAAAGGCGGAAGGGGAAAGGGGAGGAAGGCAGAAGAGAAAGGGGCAGGAGAGAAGGAGGGAGGAGGTGGGTTATAGGATGTTGATGGAGCAGCGGAGAGACTGTATGGAAAGACTGAAACAGGGAGATGAGATGAGCTGAGAGAGAGATGTCTGTGTACACTAGCGAGAGGAAGCACGAAAACAGGTTGCAGAAAGGGGAGCTGGGGAGAAAGGGATGAGGAGCGGAAGGAGGCAGAGAGAAAGTGAAAGATGGAGGCAATGAGAGAGAGAGAGAGAGAGTCAGAAGGGGGTAACTCAAAGGAGCAGGAGAGGGAGGAGACTGCAAAGCAGAATGCTATATTGAACGCTGGAGATACTAACAGGAAAAGGTGGAGATATGGAGAGGGCTGTTGTGAGGAGGAGCGAAAGGTATCAACAGAATAAGAAAAAAGAATTATTGCTTCTATAGAGATACTTACTACAAGGTGTTACTCTATTTTCTGCACACACACCTCAAGGACATAACTTACGAGAACCTGAAGCTGTTCCTCTCATGGTTATCCCAACTGACCTTACATTGTAACGTCTGTGTCCTTAATATGATGTTTAGCCTACTATTTGTAGCTGTTGGTGAAGCCGCATAGCCTACAAACAAACTGCTTTTTAAAAATTGTGTCCATTTGGTTGTACAAGTATAAATGTTGTTTAATTAGAGGTAAGTACATTGTCACTGTCACAAATTCACAATATTGCCAACTCCTGTGAAACTTAATCTGTGGCACTCAGCACTGAGCCACTTGTTGCCACTTCTGTAGAACATGAAAGTCTCAGTCCTAAAAAAAAAAAAAAAAAAAAGTTGGTGGCTTTTCATGCAAGAGTACAGAGTCTGTAGGATTGACTCCAAATGAATAATTGAAATGAGTTTGATGTATAATGAGAAGTGCACTACATACATCACATGTTCATCTGTGATTCACTTTGTTTACAAGCTCAGTATGTGCCTTTATTGTATGTGTATGTGTGTTGGTGGGTGTCAAACCACATGAATAAACATGGTCACGGAGATAGCCCACGGTTTGTTGACTGCTCTGATGTTTAAATTTGTGCTGTGGCTTCTCTCAGCAAAGCCGGTGACTCACTCTTTCATACGAGCTAACACGCTAAAAGCAACGCTGGGTCGACGCTAACCTTTTATAATGCTGGTGGGCCAAACTGCTTAGGTAGCTGTGAATTGTTGCCAGCCTTAGCTAATTCCACCACCCGGACAACCAGGCTAGTTGCTTTTTCAAGAAGATCGATGTGCGAGAGATGGCTCCTCATGCTAATAGCATTGACACAGATTTTGATATTAGCCAGCTAGGCTAATGCATTCTAATGCATTCGAGGCTGCTCATCTGTTATCCGGCCAGGATAAGTGTGTAGCATCCCATCTGACTTACCGAGATCTCATTACAGATCTCTCTGGCCGTAAAGACCCCGTTACTGGCCTCTCCTCCATCCATCCATCCATCCTTCACTCCATCCTTTGCTTGTCTCATCCATCTCTCTCTCTCTCTTCACTCTTTGCCCTTCATCTATCCTGGTCTTTTTAGTATGCATTGCTATGTAGTCTATGGCTGCAGGTGAGATTCAGTGCTTATGCATGAGTTTCTGTGTGTGTGTGTGCGCACCAGCATGTGTTATTGAGCCTGTATGTGTTGGCCAAAGAGTGTGTATGCATGTAAATCCAGGCTCGTGTGAGTGTGTTTCTCCATCGTAAGGAGAGACACGGTTGAGTGAGTTGGAACTTGATCTTGATTTTGCCTTCATGCACATGCATGCACAAACATGAGAGCAAATGCAGACTCACACACACACACTTGTATTGTGGCATTACAGATGGCTTCTCCACAGCCCAGCTGTGCTTTGCGCATATTTGCCTATGTGTGTGTGTATGTGTGTTTATGTGTTTCTATGGGTGTGTATGTGTGGATGCACGTGTGTGATTGATTACTATTCTTATTCTCTCCCAGGTGCTTCTACTATTCAGCCGTCATCTTCTCTTTCTCTCTTTCCTTCCTTCTTTGTGTAAAAGCTCAAAACACGAGGTTTTATCTCCTCAACAGAGGTGATAGGTATTATAAAGCAATATTAAAGCACAGAATGGCCTGGCAGCTTCATTCTCTGCATTCATTATGTTTTGCTCACCACTGTGGAAATACATGAAAGTGAGATAATTGATGATATCGAATTATAATTTAATTTCAAATTTTGGCTCAGGCTTATCGTTCATCTGAGCCTCAGGTGACATCGTGTTTTTGTGTTTGAATATGTGTTGTGTGTGTTTGTGTGTGCTCATCCCGGCTACCATGGCTACAGGTAGGTCAGTCGATAGACATCTGAGCGAGAGGTCGTTAGCATCTCCCTCATGTTTTCTCTGCATGAGAACATTAGCAATTAGTCAGATCCTGACTCTGGGTGACTGAAAAGCACACCTCAGATGTGGCTCGCATCTAAATCACTGGGCAAATATGAAGTCCATCTCTGACGTCTGTGCCATGATTGTTTTGTTTATATTTTTTCCACTTGGTGTTTTGTTTGGCGGAGTTTGGTTGGTTTTTTTTTTCTGCTTTGTGCCAAAACCTTGACTCTTAGTTGTTAGCATTTGACGTGTGTTTGACGTCTTACGGGTGTATGTGTGTGTGTGTGTGTGTGTGTGTGGGTGCATGTGTGTGTGTATCCAAGGTGATGGGCCAGCTCTGACAATAACAGATGAAAAAAAAATCTCCTCTGCCCCCACACTACACCCACCTCTGCAATGCCGCAACCTCTTTCTCAGAGACACAGAGAGTAGAGGAGAAGAGCAAACAGGATAGAGAGAGAGAGAGAGAGAGAGAGAGAGAGAGATAAGAGAAGGAAAGCAAACAGAGATAGAACAGGGGATGAAAAGCAGAGAGATACTGATCAGCAAACAAAAATAGCGATGGAGGAAGAGGAACAGCAGGAAAACAAACTGAAGGAGCGTCAAACACACAGAGCAGCTCCATTATCACGCTGAACGCTGTTTTTGACTTTGTCTTCCATCCACATACCAATGCACATTGTTAACCCCACCACCTCCCCCCTCCCCCCCTCCCGTCCACCAGCCCTCCTATCACCACAGCAACAGCCCCATTGTCTGTGCCCGTGAGCGTGCCAGTGTGTCCACCGTACCCAGATTTGGCATCGGGCCTGTGCCCACTTTTCAGATCACACAAACATAGCGCCCGTTCATTCACTCCACTGCCTGCCCTCTTGGCTGCGTGGCACTGGTTGCTATGGAAGCTAATTCACAGGCTGAGAACTCACTTTCCGTCCATAGCATGGAGGCAGCCAAGCAAAACATACGCATGCATGCGGCGCACGCACGCATGCGTGTAGGCAGACACGCAAATGCAACCTAGCAACAGCACTGAATGTGGGGTATGGCTGATGTACTCAGCGGGGACCTGTGAAGGGGACACGTCATATTTTCACGGCCTTTGATTCCTCGCACAAAATCAGTCACCTTTACCGTTGTGGAAATAAAAGTTTTACATCACGGCACTGTAATTAGTTTGTGAGACGACAGGTCAAAGGTCAGAGGATGATAATGATGTATTTATGTGTAGGAAGATTTTTCCTGCAGCTACCTGCCTGGTGTATGGATGCATGCACTTCAGCGTGAATTACTCAGTTAGTTCATCAGCATGTGTGGTGGATGAGGCTTAGTCGTACAATTTCATAATGAATCCATAAATGGTTAAATGCTTCAAGGTAAGAAAAGGTCCAATCTGTCCTATATCTACCCAGGAGCATACTTTAATACAAATGAATGTAAGGTTGTGTGTGTGTGTGTGTGCGTTTATGAATTCTGTCAGTAAGAGGCACTTAACTGTGTCTGAAGTGCTCTGACCAGGAAGTCTCCTCTATTATAACCCATATCTACCAATGTAAAGCGGGCATACTGTAGGTGGCACCTGAACAGCCACACTAATATACTCAACTCTCAGCAACTTGTATACACTCACAGTCGTTATTACTGCACTTATTTCTGAGTGCGTCCATTGACACGCCCCCTGTCCCCGTCCTGTCCTGTCCTCTTGATTATGTCACAACATTGGTGTTTTATCATGACAACTATAGCAGTGATGCCATCATTGGAAAATGGTAAAAAAAAAAGAATATAACAAAACCGCACAGATAATTATCGGCATTCAGCAGACGCATTTTGAGGCTGTAAGTGTGTGGGGAGACAGATGATACGTTCTGTAACATCTCTCCTGCTTGGTTCCTCTGTCTGTCTGTCTCTGATCTCGCTTTTCTCTCAGCATTATGTAACTCCAGCAGCTGTTTGAAGGCACAGGAGGAGGAGGAGGAGGAGGAGGAGGGGGGTCGGAGGAGGGAAGGGGGGGTGGTGGTGGTAAGGTGGATAGAAAACTTTTCAAAGTGCTGTTGCTGCTGTGTGATCAGAACACAGGAGAGACGTTGGTGACGGTTTCTGGCTCCTTTGCAGTTCTTGACAATTCCCACACACTCACACACACTTTCTGTGCGCTTTAATTGTTGTTACCCCACCTCTCTATCCCTCTTCTTTAAGCAAACTACACAATGCAATGCTCATATTTCAGTTTTCGCCTCTTCACTGTATACTGCATCGTGGTTATCACTTTTTTTCTCTCTCTCTCTCATCGCATCTCCCTGCTTTGGTAGCAATCTTTACTTCTTCTCTTCATCTCCTCTCCTCTTGTTTTCTTCATCTTCTGCCCTTCTTTTTCAACCCTTCCAGTGTGATTTTTATCTCTCTTCCCTCTGAAATCTTTCATCTCCCTTCATCTGATTTTTTTTCTCCCTCTCCCTCAGTCTCTATCTCTCTGGTGGTGGAGATCTAAACACCAGTGGGCCGAGCTTTACTTCGCAAGCCCGTCACTGAGCTGAACGCACTCACAAATACACACATACACATCCGAGCCTCTCGAAACACACACTGATTGCAATTAACGACCTTTCTGGTTATAGTGCTGAACATCTGGACAGGTGTGCAAGAACTTTGATTATAGTAATAATAATATATAATTCAAGGGTGGCATTGTGGTCTATGGTTTGCACTGTGACCTCACAGCGAGAAGGTTCTGGGTTTCAGGTCTTTACTCCTACTTCCTCCATGCACATTAGGTTAATTGTCGACTCTAAATTGCTCATTCGTTTGAGTGTGAGTGTGTGAGGTTGTTTGTCTCTATATGTCAGTCCTGTGATAGACCCACCCTCACCCAGTGTGAGCTGGGATTAGCTCCAACTCGCTCCGTGACCCTCTCTGATGAGTGAAGTCGTGCAAAATCACCTTTTCCCTCCTGATGCTGAGTGAGACTTCTCATTATGCATTTCCTCAGTGTCACTGGTGCACAAATACACAACACTGCTGGCCTCTGTGCAGTTCACAAACACATACCTGTATGTGTTATTTCTCACTGGAGCAGACTTGTGATCTTTTGCTTTGAATATTTAGCGATTACCCTACAAGTGTATTCTGCTAACAAGCTGTCAAGAATAAACAGGGTTTCACAAAAAAAAAGGTAGTTACATACAAGTGTCTGCGCGCCCCCTCATACTCGCACATACAGTTATTAGTATGTGCAAATATGTTCATTACTTATCTTTTAAAAGCACGAGATGTTCACCTCTAATAAGACGCATTTGATCAAATAGTCATCGGTGATAAAAGATGCCCCAAGCCACACATGTCCCTCTGTTATTCATGTCAGCAACACTATTGCAAAGCAGTTTGGTTGCAGCAACATCAGGATGGGAGGATGGGGTATCAAAAAAGAAGAAGAGAGTGAGGAAGGGAGGAAGAAAGGAAGGAAGGAAGGAAGGAAGGAGGGGAAGGAAGAGGACAGATGACGAGAGGAGAGAGGAGGAAAAGAAAAGGATGAGAGACATGAAGGACAGTTGATGAACTGCACAGAGTTGGACAGCAGCCAGATCCTTTTAATGAGCAAAGTGCTGCACCCAACACCTTGCACCTAATTACACACACACACACACACACACACACACACACACACACACACACACACACACACACACACACACACACACACACACACACACACACACACACACACACACACACACACACACACACACACACACACACACACACACACACACACTATTACAGGAACCTTATTTTTGCCTTCTC
Source organism: Trachurus trachurus (assembly GCF_905171665.1). Lineage (NCBI taxonomy): Eukaryota > Metazoa > Chordata > Actinopteri > Carangiformes > Carangidae > Trachurus > Trachurus trachurus. Next base: position 17,515,144 of record NC_139905.1, read on the forward strand.
CACTCTGCAGCATCCCACCATCCAGCACTAAGTACTCCCTCCAGATCAAACAAGCCGCACACAGTAACCAGCATACAGATGAGCCTTTCCTCTTCTCTCTTCCTCTCTACCCGCCTCCTCTCTCTCATCACTACCTCTGTCTTCTCTTCCCTGCAGTAACCCCATGCTCTTCCTCTCCCCCTGTCTTCCCCCAACCCCCTCTCCATCTCTCTCTCTCTCTCTCTCTCTCTCCCTCCATCTCTCTCCCCCCCCCCCCCCTCTGTCTTTCTCTTCCTCTCTGATGTTCCTTGCTCTCCTGTAGGGGAATACATCAGTCCTCCCCAGACAAACACACTGCACTGACAATGTCTTGGCTCGTCCAATAAATATATATTACCTGCAAACTGCATTAGACCCCAGTGCAGACACACACATTCACAAATGTATGGACACACGCACACACACAGTTGTGCATGCAAGGAGCTACTGTGTGTAATCAGATCTAGGTTAGCAGCCGTGGTGTACTGTTCACTGGAACAGCGTGTACCCGCACTCTCACACTTCACTCAAGCTGAGTTTGTGGAAAATATGCTGTGTGTGTGTGTTTGTGCGTGTGTTTGTGTGTGGGTGTGAGGTCCTATGATGCACGTGAAGATGGAGGCTACACATTTACACGTGTGTGTGAGTGTTTATGAGTGTACGTAGAAATAAGATAAGAGAGCATTGTGTTTGTGTTGTCTCGTATTTGTGGTTGTGTTGTATTAGGGTTCGGTGTGCAGTATTATGTTGCTGACTATGTGTTTACACTTTTGTAAGCGTGTGTGTGTTTCGTTTAATCGATCTCAGAGAGAGATCTTTGATTGCATGAAGTGAAAAAATATAGATCCTAAGGCATAAAAGAGAGAGTGGTATGTCGCCAGTGAGCTATTTGCTTCAAAATAAGCTACTTCCTTATCCATAATAACTTTTGTTGTGGTTGTCATGGTTACAATAATAATCACACAGAGTGGTCATGACTGCTGCTGGTTTCATTTTGCGAAAAAAAAAGGGGGAAAGAATCCAGTGTGTTGTGTTGTGTTCCTCAGTAAGGGGCCCACAGCTTATTTTCTACCCTTGTGTCCCCGTGTGGATTAATAGATTGAGTTTCTGCTAAACACATGATTAAAAAATAAGTTGAAATAATTAACTAAAACCATGACAACCATGACAGCAAGGAGGATGTGTTACTATATACATGTATATTTAAAAAAAAAGAAGAATCAGGGATTGTTATCCGATATGAATACAAATCGCATGCTATGAGTCATAGGTGGAGTGTCCACATTCATTAGCCGACGACTGTGCCTGTGTGTGTGTTTGAGCGCATGTGCATGTGTGCGCACTTTTAATGACGGTGCTGTGGTCCAGTCGCTCCCTGCAGCCCGGCTTGTGTTCATGGAACTTCTCTGTAACGAGGGACAAACATTCTCTCTCCGTCTCTCCCTCCCTTTCTCTCTCTGTCTGCCTAATAACCCCCCACAGTAAATAACCATGAGCCTCCAGGGCAATTAGGTGGACACTTGAGGCTTATAGCGCAGCGCTCATGAACACACACACACAGACACACACATGGACAGAAAGTGCGGCAATCTAGTTAAAAATGGGGCCAGAGTAATTGAGAAATTGGATGTAAACAAAGGACAGATCAATGCGGAGAGAGAAAGATTAAAAGCGAAAGAGAAAGATGTGGAGAGAAAATAGAGCGCTTGATGTTTTACATCTCTAACAGTGATATGTGCCTTTAATTTGGGCTGTTGTTTCTCAGTCTGTCATCCTGCCTCTTGTTTTCTCTCCTCTCCCCTCCTTGACCTCATATATTTGTTTTGGTCTGAGACCGAGAGAGAGAGAGAGAGAGAGAAAGGAAGGAAGGAAGGCAGAGGAAGAGAAAGCGAGAGGGGGGTGGGATGGGGGGTGGGGGCTCAGAGGAGGAGCTTTCACCTTTGATTTCGCCGCAGCAATGAGTTGCCAGTTTCAGTGTGTGCTCTTTACTGACCATCACACACACCTACACGCTGAAACCTGCTCTCCACACGCCTCCTGATCTCCATGATAATCAGCCTCCTTTCATTGTGTTGCATCATGCAGGAAACCCACTGTTAGTCTGGATGTGTGTGCGTGAAGGAGAAAAAGTCAGAGGGAAAGGAGAGCAGACTTTTTTGCGCATAAGTGTGTGTGTTTGTGTGTGTGTGTGCACTATATCCCCTTGTCTCTGTATTGTGTGCGATTGTGTATTCGAGGTATGTTGCCTTATACCATGCCATGCTGTGCCAAGCCAGTGGGCTGGCTCTTGTCTTATCTATTCTTTTGACTGCAGAAATACAGCTTTTACACACACATACACACACACGCACGCACACACACACACACACACACACACACACACACACACACACACACACACGCACGCACACACACACACACACACACATGCAACAAAGATCACAGACACTGTGACAACTCCACTGTCAGGTGAAAACATCACAACCTTCGAGAGATTTATCCACTTGGTGTGTTTTTGTACGGTAGTATTGCTGTATTTTGCTTACATGCAAAGATACGTTTCACAAACATGAAATCTGCACACACTCACACACACACATACACACACACACCTGCACACTGTTTATCCTGCCGCAGCTGTTTACATGTTGATGGCGGCCATGTCGCTGCATTGCTATAGGGGATCAGGCTCTCATCTTCCATTCATATATTCTTCCTTCTCCTTCACCTCTTATCACTCTCCCTCTCCTGCTCTATCATTCTCTCATTCTTACTCTTTTGTGCACCCTGTGCCTGTCTTTCTAGGCACACACACACACACTTGCACGCTCACACACATACACACACAAACACACACAGCCGTTCTCTATCTCACCTCTGTTTTCTGTCCCCGACACCTCTCTACACCCTCTCTGTGTTATCTCTGTCGTTACTCCTCCTCCCCCTCACACACACACACACACACACACACACACACACACACACACACACACACACACACACACACACACACACACACACACATGGCTGTGTCTGTCACTCATTTTTTTTTTACTCACCCATCTCTCTCTCTCACACCTCTCCCACCCCTCGCCTCTCTCTCTGTCCCTCTCTCTCATCCTCTTTCCCCCTCTCCTGGAGATGACCGTGGTTGTTGGTAGCATCAGTTTCAGTCAGCAGTGACACTGCAGTCTCAGTGCATCCTTTGAGGACACTTTTAATGGTATAGTAAAGCCGCCTCTGGAGTGCGCCTATGCAGCACATTAGATGCACAAGAAAGCACACAACTGTCACACATACACACACATGCAGAAATAAGATCAGCAATTGTCTCTAACACACAGCATATGTATCCCCAGCCAACACAGGTAAAGCCATTCTAAAAATAGCATAATATATAAGCTTCATCAACTATAAAGAGGCCAGTCTGTGGTCCAGTAATAATTTTAACTAAACCATCCGTTTCTCATGCAGCACAACATACAACACACAACTATATATACGTATGTACAATAAAAGATCCATTTATCATAAGGAAGCACAGATTAGAAGAACCATAATCTAACTTCGTCACTGGTTTCATAAGATCAGTGTGTGTGTGTGTGCGTGTGTGTGTGCATTTCAGATTTCTCCTTATGCAATAGGCAGAGTAAACAGCATGCTATGACACATCGTGCTCTGACATAGCGTCCTGTTATAGCACTACGTAATACATCCTAAGGCTCAGGATGCTGAACGCAGCTTGGGAGGAAAAGGCACAAAAAAAACAAACAAACAAACCGACCACTGACCAACAGAGCGGCTGCAGCTCATGCTTCCTCTGTATGTTATCCATGTGTTTGCAGGCAGAAACACTGTTTGTACTCATTTTTTTCTCCTGCCTTTTGTTTGGACAGATGCTGGTGGAAAAAAACACGGGTTGAGGCAGGTGTCTGGTACTGGGAGTGTGTGTATGTTTGTGTTTGGTGTGTGTGTGGGAGGCGAATGTTCTTCCACCAAATGAAAATAGAACGCAGTCCCATGAGGGACTCTGCTGTCCTCTATTTGGCACACACACACACACACACACACACACACACACATGGACAAACACAGACACACGCCCCCCTCTACCATTCCTCCTTGCTCTCACTCTCCTGCTGTCCATCTTGCAACCTGCCATGGAGGAGAAAACAAACGACAGGGAAAAGCGTGGTACCTGTGTTAGGTGGTAAGCCGTTCTCTCCTCCTTTTTGTCGTCCCTCCAATCCCCCTCCTGTTCAGCTGTTCTGAGCCGAGGCGAGCTGAGCCGAGCCGAGCCGAGCCGAGCGTACAGCGGCGAGGCTCAATCCTTTTACCCTGCGATGCTGAAAATGGCACCAGTATTCCCTGATAGCGGCAGCCTGCCTCTCTCTCTCTCTCTCTCTCTCTCTCTCTCCCTCTCCCTCTCTCTCCTGTTCTCTAGCTCGCCTCCCTCCTCTGCTTGTCTGCTGCCATGTTGAGTGCACGCAGGGCGAGGGGCGGGCTGAAAAGGAGGGGGGGGTGGAGGTGGGGGGTGGTGGTGGTGGTGGTGGAGGAGAGAAGAAGAAGAAGGAGGAGGAGGAGGAGGAGGAGGAGGAGGAGGAGGAGAGAGTGAGGGGGACTCAGGGGGATAAGAAAGCAATTAGAAGACAGCCCCTCTTCCTTCCAGTCGGGAATGTATAATGGAATTAGCTTGGGGTGGGGGGGGTGGGGGGGGGGTGTTGGGGTGCAGCCTCGTCCTGCAGCCTGTGCAGGAGAGTCTAGCAGCCTGTCCGACAGCCACCACGCGCTGATGTGTGTGTGTGTGTGAGAGAGGAGCAGATGGGGGGAGGGGGGTGTGGAGTGATTGCTGTTGCACTGAGTGTGTGTGTGTGAGAGAGAGAGAGAGAGAGAGAGAGAGATATTGCTGATAGATGAGAGGGAGGAAAGGAGTGGTCGAGCTGTGGGGCCACCTGCTCCTCCTCCTCCAAAACACCCCCCCCCCACCTTCCTCCTCCCTCCTCCTTTCCACTCCCTCCCTCCCTCCCTCCCTCGCTCCACCTCTCCCTCCCTCCCTTCCCTCCATCTCTCTCTCTCCTCCTGCACTCAGCACCCGGCAGGAGTGCTTCTGTCTCAGGTTTGCTCTTCCTCCTCTTCCTCCCTCCCTCACTCTCTCCCTCTCTGTCTCTCTCCGAGTGGGTGGCGAGGAAGCTGTATGTGTGTCTGGTAACACAACTGTGTGTGTGTGTGTGTGTGTGTGTGTGTGTGTGTGTGTGTGTGTACAAGAAGGAAAGAGAATTTAACATGCAATTTTCAATGTGCAGTTGCTCGTGTTTGTTTTGTTGTGTCCTTCTTTTTGTTTATCTTCTTTGGCTTGGATGTTTTTGTTTGTATTTGTTATTATCTGGGATGTGTGTGTGTGTGTGTGTGTGTGTGTGTGTGTGTGTGTGCGTGCGTGCGTGCATGCAAGAGAGACACACACAGAGAGAGAGAGACATACTCGGAATGTGTGTTTACTCATGTATGAAAAGAAATGAGGAGAAAGATGGAAAAGAAAAGATGTGTGTGTGTATGAGAAAATTAGATAACAAAGGAAAAAAAGAAAAGAGAGTGTGTGTGTCCCTATGTGAAGGTGTGTGTTGGTGTGTGTGTGTTTGGGGAGAGAGAAGGCGAGTCTTTTGATGGAGAGGGACTGAGCCAGCCGCTGTGTGGAGGAGATATGTGCATGCGTGTGTCGCTGATTGTGCCATGAATGAAAATAAGGAGTGGGGGGGAGTGGAGGGGAGGGGAGGGGGAGGAGGAAGAGGAGGGGATAGGGACTGTGACTCTCCCTCCATTCAGCCTCCTCCTCCTCCTCCTCTCTCTCCTCCTCCTCCTGAGTGACAGATGAGCGGCTGCTGGCAGCTTGCTCGGGCGCGCGTCAATAATTAGCATCCTCTCCTCTCCTTGTTTTCATTTGCTCTTTCGTGCAAAAGCGGCACTTGTCGCGAGGCGCCCGAGCGTGGGCAGCCTATCTCGGTCATTCTGAATTTCTCCTGTGCAGCCAAGGGTGTTTCATCGGGTTTACACACGGCTCGCCCCCCCCCCCCCCCCCCCCCCAACCCCACCCCCACTCCCTCGCTTCTCTTCCTCCCGCCGTATAGGTTGCGCGCTGAGCAATTACGGCAATGGCCCGTGATCGCTCCTGGCACGCAGACACACACACACAGGCGCACAGGAGAGTAGAAAAGGCGCAACTTAGGCTTCTCTCTCTCTCTCTCTCTCTCTCTCTCTCTCTCTCTCTCTCTCTCTCTCTCTCTCTTCTCACTTTTATGTGCAGATCCGTGGTCGCACGCATCGCCAGTCAGTCGTGCACGCAGTCACACACGCGCGGCAGTTCAAGGGCAATTGATTTGGAGTTTAATTTCTCTCCCGGTGCTCTTGACGCAAAAGGATGCGCCTCCGTCTGACCTTGACGACAGACAGGAGGAGTTTTGTCTCTGTCGCCACGTCTCTCTCTCTCTCTCTCTCTCTCTCTCTCTCTCTCTCTCTCTCTCTCTCTCTCTCTCTCCCCCACACACACATACACACACACATACACACACACTGAAGACGCATACGCAAGCACACGCACATCGTCACCTGGAAATGTCAAAACCTTCCATGTACTATTATAAATGAACGCTTTCCATCTGCTTTCTAATTATAGCCAACATAAGGCTATTCCTAATTTTAGCTGCAGCCGCGAAATAGTCAGTCTTTTAATAATTCATGAGTTCAGACACAGAGCCAGCTCCACACAGGCGCGCTTATTGGCAGGGTGTTGCTCAGCTCAGCCGCTGGAAGAAAACACGCACACACAAACACAAACACACACACACGATGGAGAGGGGTTTGCTTTTCAGAGAGGGACACTGCACCGTCTCCTCCGAGATGAGAATGAGCTCAGCTTGTAAAGTTCCCAGTGAACACAATCAGAGGAGAGGAAATGAGGATGAGGCAGACAGGCCTTCACCTTGTTTCCTGCAGAGTCGGCCTTAAAAGACACGACACAATTTAGTTCATAGTCCTTTTATGAAACATGATGATTGTTGGACAGTTTGGAGGGATCAGTGCCACCAGATGCAGGAGGAAGGGGGGGGGGGGGGGGGGGGGGGTATGAATAGGTTATTCGTCATCGTGCACCCGTGTACCCAAAAGAAAAACACGTTTCGGCGAGCGCTCTCCTCCCTCGGGGGTGCGTTTGTTTTGATCAGCGCGGATCTGAGTGAAGCCTACAGCGCTCACATCAATCGAGACGGACAGGGGTTAAAAACGACTGCCTCTGAAGAAGCGTTTGAAAAGCTCCTCTCATCTCAGCTCGCCATACGCGCTCTGACGCACACACGCACAACACACACAGTTGGCGGGGGCGTGCGTGAGGGTAGTGATGTGTTTTCCACTCAGATGGGCCTATATATGAGCGAGAAGGGTGTTGACGCCTTCTGTAATAACGAGAGGCGTGTTCACTGTAGTCAACAATTTATTTAGACCATAATCAAAATCGTGTTTTTTTGCCTTATGATGTAATTTCAGGGAAACGTACACAGTTTTTTTTTTTTTTTAAGGATTTAGTAGGTTAATCCTCATGATGCAGGGTCCTCATTGCTGGGTTTAAGAAGCTCTATGTGTAACATTATATAATTTTGTATTTTTCAAAACTCTATCACTTTAATATCGGTTACAGAAGTAAACGTGTCTGTTCGCTGTGGCGCTGCCGTTCGCAAGAAATGTGTGTTGCCAACTCAGGCATAATTTAAGTTCTCTGGTGGGGGAGTGGGGGTAGGTGTAAGGGTTAGGGTCGTCGAGGACTCAGCCACGCACACCTTTGGATCAGTGGGAGGCAGGGAAGGAAGGGGGGGTTTGCTCTCTGTTGCCATAGAGACGAGAGGACAGTGGTGTTGGATACTGTTACTAGGCAGGAGAGGCTGCCATACTGAATGAGGTGAGAGGACGTGGGGTGGTCTGGTCTGTCTGTGGCTGTGGATGGTAAACAACATCTGGGCCAAGTGGGAGTGACCGGGAGTAGTGTCTAGGCTGTTTTATTCCTATTTTCTAAGGTCAGGTGGAATAAAAATATGAATGAAATAAACGTTTTTGGGAAAATGTTGAGAAATAGGCCACGTAGGCCTACCGCATGAAAGAAAACATAATAACAAAACTATAATGGTCGCTTTTGTTATGGTGTTTCAGTCTAGTGTGTACTAATTGTGCAGCAACCTTGTAGACTGATTAAATTTCTGCGCTTTAAACTTTTTTTTTTTTTTTTTCCCCTTTTTCCTTAAAAAAAATCACATCAGCTCTTTCACGTGGACGGTTTGTAGGCCTAATTATATAATTAAAGTCTCATTTCCCTCTGTATAAGTGACAATTTTGAAAGGCTGGTACCGACAAAGCTCGAAAAATCAGCTGATTACACCGAGGCGTTAAAAATGATTCACTGGCTATAACCCTAACTCAGGCAACGTCATCTCTGTAACGCACGTGCAACCTTGTCCAACATGAGCGCGAGGCTTGAGCGCCACCTAGTGGATTTCGCCCGCGACAGCTTCATGTTGCAGCAGCTCCACGGGTAGAGACGTGGAGCACTCGCTCCCTCTCCTGGTAGAAGATGGGCACACGCCTCAGTTTACTCTGAACAAAGCATAAATAAAGACTGTAGTGCTGAAAACGTTTGTCTACATCTGCGACAGACATGGCGTCGAAATAGTTGATATTTAAACACATAAACTCAATAACACATTGTTGCAATTGAAGGGCAGCCTTTTCTTCTCTACCCTCCTCTCTGCCTTTACCTCACTCAAAGGAGGAACAGATTTAATTCTATAAATGCAGTTCAGCTTAAAATAACCACCACAAATACCAGCAGCAGCTCTATGTTCTCACCGTCTTCTCCGCCTCCGTCACACCTCACCCCCCCGGCTCCTCCTTATCACCTCGGATGAACACACCGGCGCTGTCCGTGGTGCTGCTTCGGCTGTGCCCTCTCAAGTACCACGGACAGCGCCACAGACACATGCTGGCCTGGGAACTTGTCTCGCACCACGGACTTTGCACATGTGGTGGCCGTCTGCTTTTTTCTTTCTTTCTTTCTTTTTTTTGACACGGAGAGAGAAAGGCCTTTGTTTCCTTTTCAGTACCATGGACAGCACCGCGAGCTCCCCGGCTGCTTCCATTAGAAGCCAGGCAGCACGTGCTGAGCTGCTGGAGCAAACACCGCTCTTTCAGATTGTCTATAGGCCTATCCATGGATACAGATGTTCAAAAATCTTTTAATTGATCATTAAACGCCTTACATTTAAGTATGTAATATCAAACTATAAAGACGTTACAATTTACATTCATTGTCAGCATTGAAGTACTTTCTATTTCAAATGATCACTTCAGTTCAGTTCTTTTAGACTCACATTAAAGGAAAATCAGAGAAGATAATATAAAAGGATATATATTTATGTCCTGAGACAGATTGATTCATGAGTCAGTTATCAGAATAGAATATGAGAGAAAATGAATTTTTGAACACTTAAATGACAAAGAAATATTGGCTTGACCTGCACAAGTGCAGTTTGTGTAGGAGTGTGTACAGGACTGACTCATCCTGAGTGGTTTGCATCTGTAAGACATTTAACTTTGAGCCTAATGGATGTACTTTATGTAATAAGTGAACTGAGAAATGGTATTCACTGTCATCACAATCTAAAGCTATAAAGGCCATTGAAATCTGCATTGGTATCCAATATGTGTGTAAGATCTGACTCACTTTGTCAACTTTCAGCTCAAGCTGCATGTTTTACCTCGCACAGACTGCATGGTTGGAGTATGCGTGAGATTGAAGCTGCACATGTTAGAGCGATTCCTGCTATATGCTGACTGGTAAAGGTCAAGGTGCATGCAGGGTTTTATGCTGTTATTTTAAGGCTGTGCACTGACTAGTGAGTTTGACAAAAAAGGTTAAATGCTCTTCACTAAATGCAACCTTTTATGTAGTGCTTAATGTTGTTAGTCCTCACCCCACTGAAACCAACACACATATTCACCTCCACCCATGCAGAAAATCAAGAAAGAAAGGGTTCATCTGCCTGCAGCCACCCACACACACACATAGCATTTTGCCCTCACTTTTGTTTTTATTGCACACTTTAATCATTTAGTAAACAGATCTTCACAGTAACAATGCAATAGCAGAAAACAGAAGCAAATCACTGTGCGGTGCAGCTTGTTAGGTCTTCAAAGTATTTATAGGTATTTACACTGCCATTATGAAAACAGCTGTGGCGGGATGAGGCGTTTGAACCCCCTTGTCACCCCCAAGCAGACTTGAGTCCAGCTCCCAGGTTTTTTTTTTAGTTTAATGAATCCACACTGACAACCACCCCAAAAAACATTCAAGTACTCCATTTCTGTCATTGCACAGGTTCTGGGTTAGCCAATGCACAGGACTCTTAAGGAAGAAAGTGAAAATTGCACTGGCACCACTTCAACAAATTAATGTCCAAAATCAAACAGCGTAGTTGTTTGTCTATCATCTCACCTGAACATAAAATATTACCCAAAGGAATGTCAATTTAAATAGTATCCAAATGCTAAATATTCCAATGTATAAAGCAACATGAAGCAAATCTATAATCTTGAACTCATTAAACCACTTTCACTCTTTGTAACGCAGCAATAAATAGTCATTTGGATGAGAAATTTAAAAAAAATGAAAAACATACAAACTGTAGACGAGGAGGGTAACAATTGTAGTGCACTTGAATGAACTGACAAATCATGTAATAACCATGAACCAGCACATCAATGTGGACTCGTTACATTTAGAGTATTTTTGGTTTGGAAATAATATTTTAGTGTTCTGCTTTTGTACTGCATGTAGTGCAAGGTGAACTCGCTGGGGAGTTGGGAAAGAAAAAAGAAAAAACAAGACACAAAATTGGAACAAGGCAAAGTGAAGATACAGATTGAACTATAGTGTGAAATACACTTGAACTCAGATTTAATGCCGTTCAAACTATGTAATGACATTTTCAGTTGGTCTGTTCCAAGTCTGTGTGTAGACAAAATGCCTATGAAGACAGAGAAACAGAACTCACTATCCTGAAACTCTTTTTCTCCCCTGGTTGCAATTTGTTCGTCCAGGCCTGACTTAGCTTTTCCTGTTGATGTAGTCGACTGCAGAGGGTTAAAACTACATTTTCCAAAAGGAACACAATCTTTGCCAACGTCCACACGCTTTCGCTTTCCCAACCTTTTTATGTGTCACGAAAACTGATAAAGCTTATTGTCTGACCATGAGATGCCCAGTCAGTGTTAAGTTGTCATTTGGTTATGCACTATTATAATAAAACACATAAAAACGAGCTGATACCCTCCATATCCAAAACAAACAGGACAAAAATCTGAGCACAGCAGTGGTTCCTTTATGTGTTATACAACATCTGGTAAAACAAAAATACATCTGTATTGAACAAATACAAAGTGTCTGTGTGAGCACAGTCTGTCATTGTATCTGTTTCTTCTATAAACACTTCAAAGCAGGTTCCATAGAGGCAATGATGGCAAGTCTTGGAATTCACTGAATTCAGCTTGATATCAGAGGTGGGATTTCTGGTCCGATCCCATTGGCCAGACAGCCACAGGTGTGGTCCATTGTCCATGTGTCATTGGTGGTCCCTGTCACCTTCGAGCATCGCCCTCACTACCTGTGACCTGGGCTCCTATGGGTTGCTGTGTCTCCGATTAAATCCTCCTCCACGACGTTAACGTAGCCTTCTTTCTCCACGCACCCCGCGAGGACCTGCAGCACCAGCCGGAGCCTGCGGTCCATGGCCTGGAGGTGAGGCTGGATGAGGACAGGGGACAGGCGGTCGCGCAGCAGAGACTCCTCCATCAGGGCGCTCAGCTGGTACTCCTCTTTGGCCAGCAGCTGGAGACGCAGGTATGTGGACTTCCTCAGCCTGGAAACATGGGAAGGAAAGAAAACCAAATTCATCATTTCACACGTTAACTAATATCAGAATGATCACTGTTTGCTGTAGACTCGAAAAACATTTTTTTTAATGTATATATATTTAGAATATTTTATTTTCAGATTTTCAGTATAACAAAACTTACATAAACCCAAAAAAGAAAAGAAGTGGCAATGTATCGTGTCCTGGCAAACAATGCTTGTTACACCAGCTCTGCTATTAGTTATAGGAGTTATCAGGTTCTGGAGATGAATACTTGAGATGTGGCAGCCCTATTTGGCCTAGATGGATACCCTGTCTACCATTTGGGAGGTGGGAATCTGACTTCCATGTGTGGAAGTTTCTTAAATGCAATTCGCTCCTTAGTTGTAAAGTTCACTAACAAGCAAATTTGCAAATCTGATATAAAGGTAAATCCTGTAGGTTTTGTCATAATGTCACTAAAATCATGCCAGAGTTATATTAATATATTTTCATTTATTTGCACTTCTGAGAAACAAGAGTTCATACTTATCTAGCATTTTAATTGTGATTTAAATAGAGATTTTGATTATTGTTTCTTGTGTATCAAAGGCAATATGGAGGAGCTAGCTGTCAGTGGCTTATCAAATACATATGACTTATCCTCCAAGATTGATGACTAGACAATAGGCTACATTTCATTCTGTGGTGAACAGGACAATAAAAGAAAAGAGTTGGAAATAACAAAGCTTTAAACTGAGAGAAATCCAAAGGTCTGACCTGCAGCACTGGCTGAGCGGCACCAGGATGGACAGTTCATCATGGGAGTGTTTTCCAAACCTGCAGGTTCAAAGGACACAAACAACTTTAGGTTTTAGACGGCTGTTCAAACCTTCAAACCTTTGTTTCCTTAGTCCTAATGACATTTCATGCACATAAACTCTATATTTAAGGTGAGCTGACGGATTTGAATTAGTTAATCAAATTTCTGATGAACACCTGAGTCACTGTATGACGTCAGTGTGACTATTTTCAGTACAGTGGATCAAACATTCAACTTGTTGCTAGGACCAAAGCTTTTTTTAAAAAAAGAAAAAAAGCAGAAGACTATCTTTACCCTCTTCCGTTGTCGAGGTGAATGATGAAAGTTTCGTTCCCAAACTTCTCGAAGGTTTCATAATGATGACGATCCATATTACCTGCAGAGAGAGAGAGAGGAGGAAAACAGTGAAGAAATACAGCATGAGCCGAGGATGCTGTTGTTGATGATTCAGTTTAAAAGAGACACATTCATACATTTATACGCAATGCTACACCCAAAGTCTTTGCCGCGTACCCATTAAGAAGTCAAAGATGGTCATGTCCATGATGTCCAGCAGTCGAGTGCCGTGATCGTATGGGGGTGTCTGTTTCACCTCATCACAGTAATCTGGATCCACCTCCCACCTGAGAATACAAAAAAGTGTTTTAAAATCTCATCAGTTAAATATTAATTACAATAAATGTAGACGATTATATAATCAGCACAGATCAGTCAGGTGAAGTGTGTCAGTGCTGACAGATTCATTGTCATGGTTCACCAGCGTCTTTTCCTTACTCTGCTTTCTTGCGTTTGTGGTAGGAGCGTCTCCAGGGGTTTCTCCAGGTCTTCCGCTTGGCCAGGTTCAGGTCTGGCAGGAACGCTGCTAATGATCCTTCGATCTGGTCTGGTTTTCCGCACAGAGCATGCTCAGTGGAGCAGTAATAAGAGCATTCTCCATAGAAGCAGACGTTATTGGCTGTAGAGGGGGAAAAAGCCAACACGCTGTCAGAGAGTAGAAGCAAGAGGCGGTTTTCCTACTTTGGCTGAATGTGAACGAGAGAGTAATTAGACAATGAAAAAACAGGATGGTTTTCTAATCTCAGGTTCAGGGTTCAACACAGAGACAAGAGCGAGTGCTGACCCAGCAGTGTTGTCCCTGCTCAGACAGAGATCCTCCTCTATCCTCTATTCACACATCTTCCCACTGACATGATGTACATACAGATGAAAGCATTTTCTTTTCAATTTTACATTTTATTCGTGTTGTTTTCAGCAAATCTGGTACACTTGTCCTTGAGATTTTTCAAACCAAAGCATGCAATTTAACTCTGCATCGCTATGGTTTTAATTAAAAAGCTGCTTTAATGTTGACATCTTTGAGAAAATGTAAACCTCTGTGGGCAGCTACTCCTCTGTGACAAATGATGTACAGTACAAAGTATATAATGATATTCATGGTTTAAATTACCCTGTCATTTTAAGATCTGATGTCCTGAAGATTTGTTTGAGTCAAATTCAGTTCATTCATCATTTGTTAATGTTACGTATTAAGTTATACAGTTAGTTGATGCTTTTGGGAGTAACCCGACTTACAGTACCATCCCCTGGTGACTTTTGGCTTTGGCTTGATGTCTGATCATACGTGCTGCACTGTTGCTATTTTCACCAGGGCAGGACATATGTACATACGCATGCGTAACCCACTGTGTGTGTAATGCGTATGTTAAATTCCCCCCTCCTGCTGGTTAGAGGCCATATGTTTAATCATTTCTCTGTTTCTCTTTTACTTAGGTTATCCAGTTCTCGGCTTAAAGGTGGGAGGACCTTATACTATAAATTCAGCCACTGCTATTTTGGAGTTCTTAATGGTTGTGCGGCGTGTTAGATGCATTTTGGTTTTTATATTTTGATTGATGGATCTGGTAGTGCTATTTTAGAGGTTTTATTTGGTTAGAGTTGTGTTTCTTATGTTAGGTCAGAGGGAAGACACCAGATCCTTTGTGGGTTGTTTCTTTCTTTTGACTAGTCCTTCAGTCTTTTGTTCTTGTTTTGTTGTCATCTTGTGGATTGAGGCCAATCAAAAGGATTATATGACAAATAAAGCATTTCTCTTCTTCACTGCAACACTATGGCTGAGCTGTTTATGTTTGAGGACTCCCATTTTGGGGCTAAAAACCTCTAAGGGGTCGTAACAGCAGAGCAGCAGTGTCTTAAAAGTGAAGCCAGAGAGATCCTGTTGTCTTGCGCTCTGTCTTAAAAAAAGGCTGAACCCCAGCAGCGATCAAGCTGTGCTGAACTGCAGAGGCTGGCAGAGTCACTACCTGGTGAGATGAAGAAGGTACTCCACAGCTTCTTATCGCGTGTCACATCTCTGATCTCCCTTGTCATATTGACGAGACGTCCTGCCACCGGGGGAACTCTTCGGAAGTCAAGGATCCTGAAGCCAGAGAGGAGAGGAGAGGAAATCGGATTACATAACATTTTAAACATCAGACAGTTTAAAGCGAAAAAAGGGACATTTTTTTAAACGGATGGTTTGGTCTGAACTTGTGCTGTTTATGTGAGTTTGTGTCGTTCGCCCTTGACATCAGTGTTGCCATAGTTGCAGATTGGAAGATCAATATGAAACTACTGTCTAAAACAGTGGTTCCCAAACCTTTTGTGGCCAAGGCACACCAAAGGACAAGTAAAAATCTCAAGGCACACCTATTGTTCAAAATAGCCTTCATAACACGTGTTATCACTTATATCATGTAAAATATCTGTAAATGTGCATAATTATTTAATAATGCCAAATAAAATGTGACAAAGACAACTACTGTAGGCTACATTACTCACGAAATCATATTTTTTTAACGAAATATTTCAAAAATGTATTTGAAACTTTATCAAATTAGGCTTCATCAAAGCAGCAATACAACCATTTAAACCAGACAGGTCACAATAATCGTCCATGGTCCTACAGATTGATCAGCATTGAAACATATTGTGCGAAATATGGGGTTCTCTTTGAGGATTTTTTTTTTAAGAATTGTTTTTAGGTATATAGTTTGCCTCTGTATTATGAAATGAGCGCATACAAAGTACTGATAGTAAATTAAAAATAATTATTTTTTGTGTAGTTGTATATTGCAATAATAATGTATGGTTGTCACAAAATCCCACGGCACACCTGGACTTGCCTCACGGCACACCAGTGTGCCTCGGCACACCGTTTGGGAACCACTGGTCTAAAAAACAGCTGTACCAGCTCATTCTCATCTTATCTGCAGTAAAATAGCAGACATCACATGTCAAAGATGGTCTAAACAAAGACAGCCTGTAGAAAAAGTGGGACACCTGGATCAGTTTCTTCACAGAAAAATAATGTTGGGCGATTTCCCATCAAATTTGTCAATATAGAACTTGATCTGTACGGTTTCTGCACAGAAAACGTATAACTAATTAATCATCTTTACAGTGTGCTGTGTCTGCTTGTGTGATTGACATCAAAAACAGCATTTACTGTCACTCAACATCTACTTATGAGCCAAACAAGGACATTTTCAAGTGTCTGCCTCGCCAACACGATGCGGTAACTATGATCTGCTCTAACCCGCTGCTCACTGTATGTTCAGATGGTACAGAGCAGGTTCATTCTGCCTCCACTTCTAGTCCCTCTGTTCACTCGCTCTCATTCTTTTCTTACGCTCCTGTGTCGGAACGTGATACGTCCTCAGCCTCTGTTTAGCCTGTCTCACTGTATGTTTTGTGTCCAAATGACCCCGGACCAGTGTGAGACTCAGACTAAGCCTCCTGGGAGCAGGCAGACACACAGACAGACTGGCTGAGTGGAACACAGTTGGCGAAACTTAAGCCTACAGAGGACAGCATTCAGGAGCAGCAAACTGCACCGTCACGTTGGGCCCTGGTGACAAAGGAGCACCTGTGAGTGTGTGTGCATGAGTGTGTGTGTGTGTGTGTAGAGGAGAAGGGGAGGGGGCTGTGAGAGCACACTCGGACGTCTATTTCTGTGCACCCTGCTTAGTACAAACACACCCCTGAGTCACAAGGAGTTCACGACAGATGGTACGATGGCACGAAGAACAGTGAGATTTAGATTTAGTGGCGATGTTACAAATCTTCAGGATATTTTAAGTACATTTCATTACGACAGTCTGGAATTAGAAATCAAATAAAAGAAACTTAAAGCTGAGCAAAAAAAAAAACATCCTCCTCCTCTGCATGCCTGATTTCCTCTGATTCACAAGCAGCCCTGCATGGTGCACGCAAACAAAAACAAACTGCTTTCTAGGGTTATCCCCCCCCTCACTCCTCCCCTGATACCTCCGTTGTAATGGTGTGTCTGTGATTTCCTGTTTGGCTCTATTTTCCTGCCCACACAAACACATGCTACTGACCTCACAGAACAGGCAGCCAGAAAGAAAGAGAGAGAGAGAGTGTGTGTGTGTGAACTAATTACTATGCCCTCCAAAGACCCAAAGACGACCAGTGGTCCATTTATCATCCTCCCCCGGAATCCCAAACCATCATATTTGACTTTTCCTAGCACCCGTCTCTTTTGAGAAGTCTTTTTTTTTTTTTTTAAGTCCTTAGAGTGAAAGGATCATGGAGAAATCAATATCCTCAGCAGCAAGTAGAGGAGATGTTCCCAGCTCGCTGTGTGTTATCTAATCCCTCATGTACTTAATCCTATTCAAATTTTCACAGCTTAAATCCATTATGGCGCACCTCCGGTTTATAATAGGGGTTAAAATGTCGCTGTCTGTGTGAACGAACATGTGTGACTTGTCATTCTTTCCTGGAACAGAGTGTGAGGGATGATTCGAAAAAGCATTCTTAACAGGAACGAGGTGAGTCACTGAGAAATTTCACACAGCACAATAGTTTTTTTTGTTGTTGTGTGTGGATGGGAGGTGTGCGGGAGAAAAAACTCACCTGTCCAAGTGAAAAGCAGCGATCTCAGCGTTGTGCCTCTCGAAGTCAGAGAAGTAGAAGAAGTCTGGAGGGGTTTCCTGCTCCCGTGTCTGCCTGAAAGACAATGGTTACAAGGAGACATTAAACACAACATCAGCAGGAAATGGTGTTTTTAGTCAAAGCCGTCAATTTCTTCTTAGTTTGATCTCTTTGTACTCTTGTATTTCACATCTGTAAATTTAGATGAGAGGAACAGTCAGAAGTTGGATAATAATAATAATAATAATAATAATAATAATAATAATAATAATAATAATAATAATAATAATAATAAATCATCTTACAGTAAACGTATTGGAGGGCTGATAATAATATTCATCCTGAGCTCAAAAATGAGAAAGCTGAACATGTGAATTCATGTAACGTCCTGCAGCTCCTCCCTTGTATCATCTGTCCCTGAGTCCTGACTCATCAGGAGGGAGATGATGTTACAAACAGTAATGTAACAAAGACTCAGAGGGCAATTTAAAATCATATCTCCACACTGACCCTTGATTTTTCTACTCAGATGTCCTTTTTTTTTTTAAGGCTGCTGTCCTTTGATTTGAGACATCTCCGCTCCCGTCTATGCAGATCTCCTCAGCTTTCATCTTTCTTTCTTTTTTTTTCCTGCAGCGTGAAACTCATCTCAGCGTCCCTTTGTAGGACACAAGCTGACGCATGAGACCAAAGTCTGTGTGGACAAGGCTGCTGAGGGGGAAGCTGGATGAGACTTTTTTTTTTGCTCACATCCTGCTGTCATCCTCTCAGCAAACACACACACACAAACACACACACACACGTACATCTAGGAGAGGTGAATCTCTGCCAACCAAGCCATAGATCTGAGTCAGGGACTGCTACGTATAGCCCCCTTTGTGTCCATCTTTCTCTCCATCTGTCTGTCAGTTGGATTTAATGATATTATCTCTCCCATACACATGTAGAGTGTAGCCACACCTGAAATAACCTGCTGTGTAACTGCTCTGCTTTCTCACACTCAGCTAAAACCACAGCCACATATACGCACATCCTCCTTCTCCACCTTCCTTTACCCCCCACCTCCCTCCCCTCCTCCTCTTCCACCACTCCATTAGTGTGGATTGTACCTGAGGACGGAGCAGTGCATTATTTTCCCTCCTCCTCCCCCCGTTTCTCCCTATTTTCCTTAAACAAAACCAAGCCACTGACAAAGGAAAATTACCTCCCCCTCCTTTTCTTTTCCATGTCACTTACTGTAGCTACCTGTGCACATTTTACATTGCAGCTATTGTAATTCTTTCTTTCCCACCCAACACCAGGAGGGCTCTGATGGGGTTTTTTATGTTTTGTTTTCAGGGTGCATAGTGGCAGGGGATGAAAGATACTGTGTAGATGAAAAGGGAGTGCAGTAAGAGGTGACCTCAAAGCACCTGTAACTGCACCTTGTTATCATTCAAATAAGCCATTATCAAGACCCCTTATCACGTATAGATAATCATGGTTGCTGACGGGCTCAGCATCACAACAAGACGCACTGAGATCTGAAAATTTCCCCCTTATTTTTGCCCTGGGTCGGACATAATAACAGCCTTCACTTGAATAAGTTATCCTCTATGGAAGATTTGCAAGAAACAGAAAAAAAATCTACAGTTCAAGCTCCTTTTCAGCAAGGAACTTCTAACTACATTTATGTTGAAGCTTTTTGGCCATATATGAGTTTTGTATTATGTTTCTTCCCCAAATTCAATTTTCACTGTGCGAACTATGTAACATAAACCTGACTGACGGGCATTACAGACTTTAGTTTCCATGGTCACCAGGATGTAGAAGGCAATTTCCTGTCAGAGAGGAAGCTCCTTAGAATTTTGAATGTAGCAGGTTTGAGACACACACACACACACACTCAAAAAAGTTCCCCCTCATAGTTATGTACACACACTCCCTTTTAGCAGTGAGTGTCCTTGATAATAAAAGCCCCTTTATGTGAAGGAGTGTGTGATTAGGGGAATGCACTGTTCATACTGTAGTTTCGATGTGTGTGTGTGTGTGTGTGAGAGTGTGTGTGTGAGTGATGAAACTGAACTGCATGCCTATGTGGCCTCAGTTTGCGCTGACTTGGCAGTTTTAATGCTCTTTCATGAGCTTAGACCTGCACAGTGGAGGGTTATATTAGAGAAAGATGGGAGAGAGAGAGAGAGAGAGAGGAGGGAGGGAAGGAGGGAGGGAAGGAAGGAGGGGTGAACACCACAACAGCTGTGGCCCAGACTGCATAGGCACTCCTCTTTTCTTATTTTCTATCTCTTTTTCTCTCTCACACACACACACACACCAAGACACAGTGTCACAAAGGCAGACTGCAGAGAGGGGGCAGTAGAGACAAACTCAGTGAGAGAAATCCATCGCGATAATAACCCCTTCCATGTCACCTTTGGGGGGTGAAGCTGATGAGGGCAAGTCAGCAACTCTCTTTTCACGCGTGCATGCTGAGTAAAGACGAAATCAAACGTAGCTTGTTTTTTTTTTCCCTTTCCCCTGCCAGGTGGTGTGGGCTGTTTTAGAGATGACAGGAAAACATGTCTAATCAAGCATTTTTCAACCTCTATCCGGAGAAAAATGGTGCCAGCGCAGCAGGTAGACGAAAAAATATTCAGTGCCTATACTCCCACTGACCAAGTGCTGCAGTGATCCAACATATGAAATGATGGAGTGTGTGTGTGTGTGTGTGTGTGTGTGTGTGTGTGTGTGTGTGTGTGTGTGTGTGTGCACTGTTGTACCTATCTAAGAGGGGACATCGGCGTCGTTACACATTCACCAACAGGGGACCAAGCAGCCAACAGGGGACTTTTTTTAGGTCCCCTCTTGGACATGCTTTAAATCAACTTAAAATCATGTGAAAAACCTTCTGGTTAATTTTTTTAACTTTAGCCAAGAGGGGACCTGAGTGTGTGTGTGTGTAAAATACCATATTCAGCAGTGCCCCGGCAGGCTGGAGCAGGGTTTTTAACGACTCATTCACACACGTCGTTTCTTACACTCCTCCATAGTGTGAACGACTTGCAGCCCCGGCAGCCTTTCAGACTGTAGAGAGGCTATCAAACAGGCTCCTTAGTGAACAAACCAGTACCTTGAAACATAATTTGTTATTCTTTGTAACAAAATATAAAGGTTCTGTTTTCATGGATGTCTTAAGTTTAAACTCAACACTGTATTAGGTATAATAGACATTTTAAAATATTGAAAAAATTGATCACCCATAACAAAATTTTAAATAAAATGGTAATTTAGATCATTTCTGTTGAATTCTGATTAAACATTAAAAATAATTGACCTTGCTATTGTTGCTTGTCCAGTTTTTTTAAGCACAGGGTTTCAATTTTACAATATACATGTGTTCTCAATCTGTATAGGAATTATTAGTTGACTTACATTGCAGAAAAAGGTCCACACTTGGTTTATATGGAATGACAGGCGTCCACTGTTGGTTGGTGCATAATGACACACGACCCCACTTAGTTAGCATGGAGTGACATACACACTCCATCATGTGAGTGTGAAGTGATTTTTGGTTTTTAAGAGAAAACTTTCATCAAAACTTAACACAAAAATGTATAATGAGTAGCACCAATAATGTTGTAATTATTTTTAAAATGTAGGATGTACTACTGCAACACACATTTCTACAGTCTATTAATTTTTTAAGAGAGGGTTTTAGGATTTAGGGTAATCTTAATGTACTTGCATCATAAATCTGTATTCATAAGGATGTATTTTATTTACTGTTTTATATTACAGAAAACTCAATGGCAACCTATGATGATATATTATGTAGAAGTAAACCATCAAAGAGTAACTGATATTAATGTATTGGCACGGCAATTTGTTATCTTTGGGGAAAATACAGAGGGTTTGGGAGATCATCAGTTTGTCAGAGATACAAGGGATAATTCATTGAGAGGATTAATCTCACAAAGTCCCTATGTTAAACTATTGCCAGACACATTTCTACAGTCTATTAATTTTTCACTGTACTGGTGTTTTATACTACTTAACTGCATTATTGTCATGGGAAAACACAGTTTGACATGGCCTGATGGCTCAGAGCCACAAAAAGTTACTTTTTGGCCACGTACATCTCATATAGATAAAGCCCTGTTGGGGGCACCTATTGTCAGACTTTTACTTTTTAAATGCATGTAATTTCAATTAATTTTAATGTATTTGCGTCATAAATCTGTATAGGAATTATTTGTTGATTTACGTTTTAGAAAAAGGTCCACACTTGGTTTATATAGAATGACAGGGGTCCACTGTTGGTTGGTGCATAATGATACAAGTGCCCACTTAGTTAGCATGGAGTGAAATACACACTCCATCATGTATGAATAAGAAAGAAATAAGCAAAAGTGATCATCCGTAAGATAAATTTTTCATCAAAACTTAACACAAACATTTCTAATAAAGTAGCCCAATAATGTTGTAATTCTTTTTAAATGTAGGGTGCACTACTGCAACACACATATCTACAGTCTATTATTTTTTCCCCTACAAGAGTTTTATACTCCTTGACTGCATTTTTGTTATAGGAAAAAATATTTGAATTAAAACTCAGGGTTTTAGGTCATTTTAATGTACTTGCATCATGAATCTGTATTTATGAGGATGTATTTTATTTACTGTTTTACATTACAGAAAAAGGTCCACACTTGGTTTATATGGAATGACAGGGGTCCACTGTTGGTTGGTGCGGAGTGACATACACACTCCAGCAAAGCAGAAAGGAGAGAAATTGCTGAGTTTTAAGATACATTTTAAATCTAAATTTAATACAAACATTTGTAACTATTAATACACACAACACACACAAACACATGCAAACACACATATTTCAACTTAAAGTAGCACTGGTAAAGTTGTAATTGTAGTTTTGTTTTTAAACATGGGGTTAGGGTTAGTTACTGTGAAAACTCAATGGCAACCTTCCATGATACTTAACCCTCTAGGCGCCAGAGTTTATTTAGGAAAATATTAAGTTTGGATTTCAGGATTTCACAAGGCTGTAGCTTTTAAATGGTCAGAGATAAATCTATGGTGTAAATGAGAAAAATATTCACAATGACCTAAAGTTTGTGATAGGAGTAAATGTACTCATCTAATTTGCATATTGTGACGTCACCGGGTGGCAGCCCCATTGGATTACGTGACTTCCAGTAAAACTGAATTTGAAACATATTTACACAGGAAAAAAAATTATATTGACATCTCATCCTCAAAGTAAAGGAACAGGGGTGTGATTGGAGCACATTTACAGTCCCCCCCCCTCCGCCCCTCCCTCCCTCCCAGCCCCGCAGGTCCGTGTCGCGGTACCGCGGACGAGCAGCGGTGCCGGCGGGACTCCTCGGCCGCTTCGGCCGCCGTATGACAGACTTCCCCCCGGCCGGGGGAGGGAGGGGGGAGTCTCCCGGTCGTCGGCGGCGCCGAGGCTCCCCCCTCCCGGCCGGGAGTCTGTCATACAGCGGCTGAAACTAGCGAGGAGTCCCGCCGCGGCACCGCTGCTCGTCCGCGGTACCGCGACACGGACCTGCGGGGCTGGGAGGGAGGGAGGGAGGGAGAGGAGGAGGGGGGGGGTTGACGAGTGTGTGTGTGTGTGTGTGTGTGGTGTGTGGGGGGGCGCACGGTGTTTCTCAAGACCTGAAGTTCACTTCCTGGTCGCTCTGAGCTGCGTGAGCTGCGTGAGCTCCGCGAGAAAAAGCGGAGCGCCTGTGCGCCAATCAAACTTTTTTTTTCTCAGATATTTTGTAGAAAAACACACCCACAAATGACGTCAGGATTGAAGCTGAACGTGTTCGCCATCTAGTGGTACCAAGCAGTAACAATATAGGGCAGTAGATTTAAAGATATGGGCTGTTTTATCCAAGCATGCTGCCTGTCGCAATAATGCGACTTTGGCGCCTAGAGGGTTAAGGGAATATTTCAGTTATTGACATTTATGGCTCAACAATAAAACATGTATGGGAAAATAAAAGAGGAGCTGGGGGGTCATCAGTTTGTCTGAGATACAAGGGATAATTCTTCTAGAGGATGGATTAACCTCAAAAGCTCAAAACTTTCATCAAAACTTAATACAAACATTTATAATGAAGTAGCAACGGTAATGTCGTGTTTTTTTATGTGGGGTGTACTGTGAAAACTCAATGGCAACCTACGATGATATATTATGTACAAGTAAACCATCAAAGAGGTACTGATATACAACAATTTGATATGGGAAAATACAGAGGGAATGGGGGATTATCAGTTTGTCAGAGATACAAGGGATAATTCATTGAGAGGATCCCTATGTTAAACTATTGCCACACACATTCACACAGTCAAAATGTTTCAGTTCTAGATTGGACTATTGCAATGCACTTTATGTTGGCGTCTCCCAGTCTTCGCTCAGTCGCCTCCAACTTGTCCAAAACGCTGCTGCCCGTCTTTTAACTAACACTAATAGACGTGAGCACATTACTCCTGTTCTTAACTCCCTTCACTGGCTCCCTGTCCCTTACAGAATTGATTTTAAACTTTTAATGTTTGTTTTTAAAGCACTTAACGGCCTGGCCCCACTGTATTTATCTGAGCTACTTTATTAGAAATGTTTGTGTTAAGTTTTGATGAAAAATTTATCTTAAGGATGATCACTTTTGCTTATTTCTTTCTTATTCATACATGATGGAGTGTGCATTTCACTCCACTTACTTACATTCAAAACAGACTGACTGAAACATGGGTACATGCAATATAGAGTCACAGAGCATTTTTATGAGCTACCATTCTCTGCCAGAAATGTTGTCTGGGAACAACATCTTACTTAACATGGCACAAGAAATTAGGATTCATCAGATTGCCAAAGATACAAGGGATAAGGCATTGTGTGGATGGAATAACCCCAAATAGCTCAATGTTGAACTGCTGCAACACAAATAAAAAAAGTTGACAGTCAGTACGTTTACATGACACTTGAAAAAACCGAATTATTGCCTTAATCCGACTATAACTGGACAACTGAAGTGCATGTAAACACCTTAGTCCGACTGAAATCGGAGTTGAGAACACCCAGATAATGCGATTGGAATTCGATTTTCTCCGTCATGTAAACACCTTAGTCGGAGTATAACTGGACAATGCATGTGCGCATGCTCCACAACAGTAGAGACGGCACAAAGTGGAGCAGAGAAGCCGCCCGCACCCGGCCAAGTAAAGAAAAAAAAACAACATCAGCGCCGCCGCCGAGTCAATGCATTTCACACAGCGCAACCAGCAAGAGTGTTTTTTTTTGAGAGAGAGAGAGAGAGAGAGAGAGAGAGAGAGAGAGAGAGAGAGAGAGAGAGAGAGAGAGAGAGAGAGAGAGAGAGAGAGAGATGAAAAAAGGAAGCCCGTATCCTATTCTCAGCGCGCATCCAGCCCAGACTGCTGCGTCTGGTCGGGAACTGCAGTTGAGAATTTATTATTAAGCTTACTAAGTTGTTTATATCCAGTTTTTAGGAGGTGACAGAAAAGTCAACAGGACAGGGGGGCGTATTAACCGGCTGAAGCAACGGGTGACTTCGCATGCGGGGGCGGACCCCGTCAGTTATTCGGTTTTCTCAGTTGCATGTATATTGAGACAAGGACAGAAGTCCGACTTGATGCCAAAATCGAATTTTGAGCATAGCTCGATTAAGCTCTGCATGTAAACGTACTGAGTGGTGTGGACCGTGTCTGAGGAATATAGTTCTTGCTGTGTCCTAATTGTCCTTTACAAGGCTTTGTAAGGCTTTGCATGTGTTTTTATATTTATGCGTTCCTTTATTTCCCTTGATTTTCTAAATACCTTTTAATAAGTAGTTTAACAGGGTTTTTGGGGGGTTATTCCGTCCACACACTGACATATTCCCTGTATCCATGACAATCTGATGAATCCAAATTTCTTATTCCATGTTAATTGTTGTTCTCAGACAGCATTACTACTAGCAGACAATGGTGGCTCATATAAAGGCCCTTTCACCGAATATTATAACAGGTAATTACACACCTTCACAAAACTCATCAAAGAACTGACAATTCTTTAGACAAAATGGAATATTGCTGGTACACCCACTCTTTACAGTTGCCACAGAAGTTGAATCACCAAAGGCCATAGGTGCGTAGGTAGCACATGGCCAACCTAAGACCTGGGGATACCTGTGTCTCAGTCGGTCTGATTTGGATATAAGATGTTGGCTGAAAGAAGGTAGAAACTCTGAAGCCCAACCTGAAAATACCTAACGACCATCGTCAGCTACGACAAACCATCCCCCACACTGCCCACACTCAAGGACTGACACAGGTCATCTGGCACTCACTCCGCTCTCACTCCATTCACTCACTTCTCAGATCCCAGTTCAACAACTCTACCTTAAAGTTAGGACCTGTGAAATACATGAGTGCTGGTGACTTAACTACTTCAATGTAGAGGAATGTTTCGTGCCCACATCATAGACTGAAACCCCATTAAAAATGTTCAACTCTACTTAGAAAACTGTGTGTAAATGTAATGAAGTCACATTGCTTACTACAACATGCACAAGGTTATACCTAGATAATAAGGAATATACACACTTGTGTTTAGCTGGGTACTGAAACGAAAGAAAATCATTAGGAAACAACCAAAATAGATAACAAATGAATTACTTAAAATATAAATAAATTAGATAACGTTTTACCATCTTCTGAACACAATTAATTGAATTTGTTTATAATCCACTTCAGATGCTATGAATAAGGTAATATGGGATTGTTGAATGTACAATCCACACATCCTGAAAGCAACCAGACCCATTTCTGCTTAGCACCAGTGTGAACTGAATACAGCTTTTATTGTGTACTTCCCACTTAATATAAACTCTCTGACCCTGTGCCAATCCTGTACCTTTTGACAACTTTAAATTAGGTTTCAATTCATACACCAATTTCATCTATAGATGTGTATGACTATGTGATACAGTGTGTAATATACAGAAGGAAAAAGAACACACATTTAGTTTTAGTTTTAACTTTTGTTGTGGACCAAAAATATGCAGACAGGTATACATGAAGAGCTAATAGTTTGGTAAGTAAAAATGTGTGTTGCAGTAGTTCAACAGTGGGTATTTTGGAGTTATTCCATCCACTATAGCTGATTTATCCCCTGTATCTCTGGAAATCTGATAAATCCTAATTTCAGAAACATTTCTACTGGCACACCATGGTTGATCATATAAAGGCTGACAAAATATTATACTGATCACAAGGCATCACACACCTTTACAAAACTCATCAAAGACTTGACAGGGTGGATTATTGCTGGGACACCCACTCTTTACAGTTGCCACAGAAGTCCATAGGTGTGTAGCACATGGCCAACCTAGGACTGGGGAATTCCACTGTCTGTTAGTCTGATTTGGATATAAGATCTTGGCTGAGGGATGCTAGTCTTTTCCAGGTTGCCCTTCAGAGTTGCTAACGACCATCGTCAGCTACAAGAAACCATCCCCCACACTGCCGACAGTCAAGGACTGACACAAGTCGTCTGGCACAGATTTAAAGCCCTCACTCACTTCTCAGCCAGTTCCACATTTAGAGTGGAGAGTGGAGGTAGAGTTAAGCCTACCACACACATAAAGATAATCGGGCTGATTTTGCCCCGATCTTCCCCCTTCCGACCAAAGACAAAAATCGGCCGATTATCCTAAGGTTTTAAGATTATTTTATGAGATTCTCTTGTAGTGTGAGGTGTGTTAAGAGTCAAAATTCTCACAACAATCGCCTCAGAAAACGTTCGGCGCTGAATTGATAATCGTAAATATTAAACATGTTCAATATTTACAAATCAAAAGTCATATTGCATGTGGAAAGCTGGTGTTGTGCTGAGAAGTGCCAAGCTCTGCATGCTGCTCGCAGCAAGCCACTTCTCGACACAACACCGGTAATCCCACAGAGAGCCACGGTGCAGCCCTGGCATTACATGAGGTTCACACAGACATTCACGCATACACAGGAGATTTCCTGATAGCCGATAGCAAAGACGGTAGCGATCATAGCCAGCAACAGCCAGCAATAGAGCAGCCATGTTTAAATGATCATGTGACCGCCGCTCACAGCCGCTTTACTGCTCGGCCTCCGAAGCCACAGACACACACAGATGGTATCGTTGTAAAGGCTGAAGTGTCCCGCTTTCATTTTAAAAAATTACATCGCTCTCATTGTCCATTCCGGAAATAGACCCGAAAGAGTAGCTACAACAATACGGATCTCTTTCTGAGTTTTCTGACCGGAGGGTCACGACTCTGAAAAATCTTAATGTGTGTGGTGTGTTGTGTTTGGAATATCACAGCACACCACACACAATACGATCAAAACTGTTCAATCACAGATTTTTTATCTTCACGTGTGGGGTCTTTCACAGATAAAAAATTGGTTGAAATTTAGAGAATCTTTATGTGTGTACCAGGATTTAGGATCTGTGAAATACATGAGTGTTGATGACTTCACTACTTCAATGTAGAGGAATACTTTTGTGTCCACATCATGGACTGAAGTCTATGGGTGGGAATTGAGAACCGGTTCCTCTTCAGAACTGGTTCCCACGTGATCATTTCCTTGGGATTGTGTGCGTGCCTGCTTAATGATTCCGCTTATCGATTTTGCTTTTTTTCCTTTGCAAATGTGCATGTTTCTAACCCAAACAACACATGCTGTGTTCAGGTCAGAACGAAGGCAAACACGGCGTCGAGACAGAAACGCTCTAAAGTGTCGGGGTAGATGTGATGTGACAAAAAATATTCAGATTTATAAAACACTGCAAGTAAAGTGCCTACAAGGCACATACATAATGTAGATAGTAAGGAATATACACACTTGTTGTTGTGTTTAGCTGGGTACTAAAACATCAAAAAAATCATTAGGAAGCAACCCAAATGTGTAACAAATTAATCACTGAATCAGATTGCCATTCTACTATTTGTTTTCAAAATAAATTTGATTAGAATTAGATTTATTGTGTACCTCCCACTTAACTCATTGAGTGCCATTGACGTACATACTGTATACGTCAAACGCAGTTTTCTGCGGCTGGTAAATGGGGACGCTGTCGCCCACACTGTGAGTAATTTTGGGGTTTCTGGGATGTGTAGAACGAATGAGACTGTAGATCAGAGCAAGAAGTGAAATAGAAGGAGAAGACGAGTGCTATCGCTACACAGAGATAAAAAAAAAGTTGGAAAAAGTTTCTATTTCTAGAGAAAAACGACGGGCAGAGCCTGGAACAAGTGTAACGTGGAGCTGTGATGAAACATTTCTCTTACAGATGATCACTTTTGCTTATTTCTTTCTTATTCATACATGATGGAGTGTGTATGTCACTCCATGCTAACTAAGTGGGCACTTAGTGGGTATCATTATGCACCAACCAAGAGTGGACCCCTGTCATTCCATATAAACCAAGTGTGGACCTTTTTTTTCTGCAATGTAAAACAATAAGTAAAATGCATCCCTATTAATATAGATTTAGAATGCAAGTACATTAAAATTGATTGAAACCATGTGCTGTTAAAAAGTAGAAGAGTGACAATAGGTGGCCACCACAGAGCTTCATCTATATGGGACATTAGGTGACTACAGAATAACACTTTGTGGCTCTGGGCCATCAGACCATGTTGAATCCTGAGTTTAGTTATTTAAAAGTAGTTTTCCCATGACAACAATGCAGTCAAGGAGTATGAAACTTCATTAAGTCAAAAACTTGACAGACTGTAGAAAGGTGTGTTGCAGTGGTATATTACTTAGTGAGGTTAATCCATCCTCTAGAAGAATTATCCCTTGTATCTCAGACAAACTGATGACCCCCCAGCGCCTCCTTTATTTTCCCATACATGTTTTATTGTTGAGCCATAAATGTCAATAACTGAAATATTCCCTTAAGTATCTTGATAGGTTGCCATTGAGTTTTCACAGTACATTCCATGTTTTAAAAAAACTACAATGACAACTTCACCAGTGCTACTTTAGTTTAAATATGTGTGTTTGCATGTGTTTGTGTGTGTGTGTTGTGTGTATTAATAGTTACAAATGTTTGTATTAAATTTAGATTAAAAATGTATCTTAAAACTTAGCAATTTATTTCATTTCTGCTTATCCACTCATGCTGGAGTGTGTGTGTCACTCCGTACCAACCAACAGTGGACCTCTGTCATTCCATATAAACCAAGTGTGGACCTTTTTCTGTAATGTAAAACAGTAAATAAAATACATCCTCATAAATACAGATTCATGATGCAAGTACATTAAAATGACCTAAAACCCTTAGTTTTAATTCAAATATTTTTTCCTATAACAAAAATGCAGTCAAGGAGTATAAAACTCTTGTAGGGGAAACATTAATAGACTGTAGAAATGTGTGTTGCAGTATACACCCTCCATTTAAAAATAATGAAAACATTATTGGTGCTACTTTATTAGAAATGTTTGTGTTAAGTTTTGATGAAAAAAAAAATATCTTAAGAATGATCACTTTTGCTTATTTCTTTCATATTCATACATGATGGAGTGTGTATGTCACTCCATGCTAACTAAGTGGGAACCTGTGTCATTATGTACCAGCCAACAGTGGACCCCTGTCATTCCATATGAACCAAGTGTGGACCTTTTTTCTGCAATGCGAAACAATAAATAAAATGCATTCCTATTTCCTATTAATTGGTTGAAACCAAATGTCTAGAGCATTTTGACTATTTAAAATTGAGATGATAGTAGATCCCCTCTTGGACTGCTAAGAATGACAGAGGCAACGCATTTATGGATGAGTAAAGACGGACGAGCAAATTATCTTTGTTAAGAAAAAAGAATTAATCTATATTAAAGCCGGTTTAAAGTAAATGTTGTTGCTTATACTGCAGAACTTGATATTAGTGCATGCAGTCATGTTTCTGAACTGCATGCAATTCAATAAAAAAATATTCACTCTCAAATGTGGCCATGATTATATATTTATATACAATTTGTACTACAGAGACTTTAAAATAAGTAATGATAACTCTAAAGTTATATTATCCATTTTTGAAAGAAACTGAGAAAGTCATTGTTGTGAACAAGGACTCATTAGGTGAATGAATGGGTCGTTAGGTGAATGAATGGGTGCAGACAGCTCCACTGCAGTATGTGGAGGTCCACTCTTTGATAGGTAAATGTCGCTCAGAGATCCAAGTCCCCTCTTGGCAATTTCTTTAAAAATAATTAAAAGTCACATTTTCAGTAATATTATGGTAAAAGACCTTAAAAGTCAATTTTATATTCCATGTTTGTTTTTTCAAAATAAGTGTAAACATAAGACCCCTCTTGGCAGCTTGGCCCGACAGGTCCCCTGTTCCCCCTATTGGTGTGTATGTGTGTGTGTGTGTGTGTGTGTGCGTGTGTGTGTGTGTGTGTGTGTGTGTGTGTGTGTGAGAAAGAGAGAGGGAGGCAACACAGGAGATCTGTCATCTATTGGTAATCCACTGCAGATTTTAGCCCCCCACTGACAGGCTTCTTTGTCTCTGTCTGGCCCTATGTCCTGTGTGTGTGTGTGTGTGTGGGTGGGTGGGTGGATGGCTGAGAAGACATGCTTAATGCTTTGCTATGAGATCTGGGTATATAAAGCAACTGCAACTCTCTTCTTTAGCATAGAAGACCTTTAGCTATCAGTTATGTCACCATAAAAAATATCAATTTCAATATCAGACTTTCCCATTTAGGATTACAATTAACACCATTCACAAGTCAAAAACTTGAAATTACAATAACTCTTGATATGGCATGAATGCTGCATGATCCCAGCTCTCTCATGTAGTCAGCCGTAACAAGCTACAGATCTGCAATCAGCCCAAGCAGTCATTTACGCACATGTAACTAAGAAACGAGTTCTATATGAGCTTAACCTTTTCAGAGCCAGGACAACAACCTACAACACTGTAGTGGCCAAAGCATACAGTAACAAGTCATGAAACTGTAAGAAGAGAATAACAAGAAGAACATATCTGCATGCAGGTTACAGTTTTTTGAAATTTGGATTTTCATTTGGAGAGAGATAAAAGGAGACCCAATAAGATTACACCCTGCTCCGTGTTTTCTAGTTTTAGCATCATCCACGTTCTCATTTTTTTCCCCTCCTCACTACTTTTTTCATCACTGCCCAACAAAAACAACAGATTGATATTTTACAAACAATTTTTACTAAAGTGCATACCATTTTGTCCCTCCTTCCTAACACTAATTACTACAGTCTACGTTTCCAAATGAGCAACGCCTCATCTGCTCTGAAATTGTCTGCTCAGACTTGTGTGTGTGTGTGTGTGTGTGTGTGTGTGTGTGTGTGTGTGTGTGTGTGTGTGTGTGTGTGTGTGTGTGTGTGTGTGTGTGTGTGTGTGTGTGTGTGTGTGTGTGTGCGCGCGTTTGTGAACAGTATGAGAGTTTGGGAGAAATGCAAGTGATTAGTGTGATTCAGGACACTTGTGGGTAAATGGCACCTTGTAGAGTACGCACAACAGCTCTCAGGGTGACACACAGGTGGAAGGAGGGAGGAGCGGATGAAAGATGGGGGGATAAAACCTCTTCAGCCTGGTGATTTGTGTCAGAGGGTGCTTGTCTGTCAGCAGCACTACACACACAAGTATCAGAGAGAACACAGGCAAAGACTTCCAAGGTTGCTGCGTGTGTGCCTCTGTGTTTACATCAGCCATATACTGTGTGTATATATATACATTCTGTGTGTATTCCTGACTCTACATCTGCACATTCTCTTTATGTTCCTACACAGTTGCTCCTTCTTTTTTTTTTTGCCTCCTCCCGCATCGGTATCAGAGAGGGATCTAAGAACCGTCCCAGGGCCCAGAGGTAGCTGTCTAGATTGAATTTCAAATCAATGTTACACAAGTTGTGTTCAGGTCTCAGCTATTTTCAACACTCAGGGTGAGACACTGCCAGGAGGGAACGGCAAAGTTATCTGCATGTGTGGGAAGCTGTATGGGCGGCGATATTATCATGAGACTGCCGGTGAAAAAGACTTGAAGAAGAAGAATGATGGGCTCAGTCAGTGCTTCAATTTCAAAGTTATCAGACTCATGAGGTGGGAGAGAGCGTGGAATTAATATGGCGCCTGAGCGAGATTATCTGTGGTCAGCTTTCTGCAGTGTGAAGTATTCACTACATGCAAAAGTTTTCAAGGGGAAGAGTATTGATTGGTCTTCTATCAGAGTTGGAAGCTTTGGGGAGTTATTTTGCTTCATTAATGATCTGCATAAAAGATTAAAAGTGCAGCACATGATGAGTCACATTTTGCTCCACCATGCACTTAATACATCACACATTAAACTTCACGCTGGCAGGGATTTGTCCTTAACAGATGAGAAATTGTTGATTGTAACTTGCACAGAATCACACAAAATTCATAACTGAAAAAAACTTTTTTTGTCCATTAGGCCTTGCACACATAAAATCAATGACTTTCCAACTACATAATCATAGAGCAAAAATATTTTTAAAGTTCATGGACCTGTGTTGAATCAACCCTCAGTTTCCTTTTAATTGTTACTGACTGTCAATACGTAGGACAAGTCTGACTAATCCACAGCTCCTGATGTTAAAGCAGAAGTAAGCGAAATGTTTGTGTTAATATAAGTCTTAAACAGTTATATCTTCCGACAGCAATCACTTATATATAGAGTGTTTGGTCTGAAACACGGGTCTGTCAGTCACTCTGCTCTGCTGTAAGCCGAGGAGAAAACTTTCCTTGTATCCTACAACCTTTATCCAATGAGGAGAGAGAACGGCATAAAGGGGCGGTCCTCTCTGTGTGTGCAGCCAAGGCATGCGTGTGCATGCGGTGACGTACTGTAGGGACGAGGGCGGGGACTGCTAAC
Organism: Trachurus trachurus; assembly: GCF_905171665.1. Lineage (NCBI taxonomy): Eukaryota > Metazoa > Chordata > Actinopteri > Carangiformes > Carangidae > Trachurus > Trachurus trachurus. The sequence continues at coordinate 17,548,755 of NC_139905.1, forward strand.
TCCATCTGCTGAAAAGAAGTCATGCGCTGTGTAATACATGAAGATATCTAAAATTTGGGATCATTGTGCAAATCAGCAATAATGATTAGCAAACCTTACAAAAAGCATACTTTATTTTCAGATAAAATATTTGATGAGACATAAATGTCATAATTTTAGATCCTCATTCATGGTAAAAATACTAACATTTACATGTTTCTTTGTGGCCTTGTGTATTTGGGAAATGTGTCATACCATTGTTGGCAGTGTAGTCTAAAGTCTAAAATATCTTTAAGAGACAGGGATGTCCCTGTTCCTGATGTAAACGCACAAAACAGAGGGGCAGGGCTAAGTAAAAAAGCTGAGGGGTGGAGATGGGCCTAAGTGCCCACATTTATTTCATATAAAATTTATGTAGGCTTTACTAAGTAAGTGAACTGAAAACTGTGTACTCACAGTGCGTTCACAGTAGGTTCATGAATGACAGATAACGTGACAAGGTGTCAAAGGTTAATTTAACCCCCTTAACCTAACTTTTTCTTTTAAGTCAGTCTTTTTATCTGTCTTCCAATTATCTCGTTCACTTTATCTTATAACCTCCAGTTATCTCACTCTTTCTCAGCAACCTGACCTGTTCATAATGAAAGCTGCAGGCAGAAAACTGAGGTCTCGAATTTGGAGTCTAAATGTTTAAGGGAAGTGGCGTCGCTTTGGGCTAGGTCACTATCTGTGACCACCAGAGCTCTCTGGCAGCCCTTGAGATAGATGATGACAAAAACCCTCAGAACCAGGGTAATTTGTGTGTGTGTGTGTGTGTAAGGTTGAGTCATGATTGAGAGTCAGAGAGAGAGGGAGAGGGAGAGAGAGAGAGAGAGAATGTGCCAATCCAGCTGTCTCATCTGGCCAGATGGCTGGGAGTCCCTGTCTGTATATGTCAGGGATCAGGCCAGGGCTTATGGGCCTGCAAAGCCCTGCTGCTGTCTAACTACACTCTATTCTGTGTGTGTGTGTGTGGTTTAACAAGACAGACTACAGGGGTGCTGGAAATTAAACACACAAAACACTACAGGACTGCCATATGAAAGGCAGCCAATAAGACTCGGGCTCAACTTTGATATAAAAAATATATGGGCAATAAATGATCTGATCAAAACCTGAGTGTCGGTGATTGTGAACATTGAAGCACGTTAACAGAGTAGTACTCCATGAACAGAAATTAAATTGTCTTGCAATCCATGCTCACAGTGTCTCTTCTTCTTGTCTGAAAAAGTGCAAGCAGACATTTTGCTTGGGAGAGATGAGTTCTCTCTCTTTCATGGTGAGATGTCAAATTGAAACTTTTTCCTTTGTTTCTGATTTTCAAAAGGAAAAATTGAAACAATGGTACTGGGCCTTAAATAGGTTTCTGCGAGTCATACCGTCGTCTACCCACCCACCCACCCACCCTGATGCTCCACACTGCTGACTGGTCCAGGAGTTCTCTGGTCTGAGTCAGGCCGTCGCAGGGTGGATGTTGAATGTCAGCCGAAATATCATAGTGCAAACTTGGCTCTGTGTAGTCTGGCTTCAGGAGGCTGTCATGAAGTGTCTGCGATGACAACACAGGTGGAAAGACACAGTGTCAAGTCCATTTGACTGATGGTTTTCTTAGCTTTAGACCTCTTGAGCTTGTGTTCAGTTTGTGTAGCCAAGATCAGAAAAACGCCTAATGCCGGGTCAACGTGTAGGATTATAAATAATTCCCCATGTTGCAGCTATTCAGGCCGAATCTCAGCTTCTTCTTCTCAGCATGTTCCCTGCCCCCCCCCATTACTTTTAAAGCTATTTCTGAAATTGCAGTGATTTTTTTTTCTTGGCTGGCCTTAATTGACTGGCTTGACATATTCAGCTGTGTTCCCCTGAGCTTAACGCTCCATAGAGCACAGTGTTTAAACCTGAAATCACTGTGAAGACCTGATGCAAAGCTGCAGAATTATATTTGGGCTTCTGGGATCCCTCTCCTACAATCATATTAACGGGCTCCCCTGAGTCGTGAGAGCCCTTGGAATATATATGAAAAAAATTGAAAATCTTATTAGTATTACTGCATACTTCCCTTTTTCCCCACAAAGCCACATTTTTGGTGAATACATCGGCGCCTTTCCATGTCAAAATAAGAGTTGTGCTTGTTACTTGATAAGCGCTTTCACTGGTGGCTTTCAGTAAGAAGTGCTACTAAATGGCAGCTTTCCAATATCAATAGACCATGTCTTGCGATGACTTAAGCGCCTTTCAATAGCTTTCCATTCACTCAGAATAATAAAAAAACAGGGCGTAATTTTTGTGACATTACAAAAACTTCACAATCAGAGGAGCTTTTATTTTGCAGAATGACAGATGTTGGAGATAGATATTTTTGGTGTCTGGGGAATTAAATATATTAAAATGCAAGCAATTATTCCCTATCTTTGTCATACTGGACATGTAATTTCAATGAGTGCACTTTCCTCAGGCCATTGTACTGTTGTTGAAAGCTATTTTTGTAAAACAAACAAACTCCTTTGGGGTTTTTCTTGTGGTCTCATGGTTTTAAAGCTTAGAATAAATGGAACAACCACAGAAAAACCTGGAATAACTGGACCGCACGTCAAGATTTTTTCCATCAACTTTATTCCTCTTTTATATTCAGGAAGGACTGTAAATCCTGTGACAGTTAATACACCAGATGACACAGTAAACCACTGCTCAGTAACAACTGGAGCTCGAGAGGCAGACGACCACGCAACCGTATTGCCGCAAAAGTTTTGTGTTGTGTGTCCTCTTAGCAAAACGAACATGAACGTCAACTGGCAGCTTGCACAGTTTATCTCTGACCATAGATGGAGGACTCTCTGTCCGTCTGACTCGATTTCGATCTTCTCGACAACCTCTCATCCAAACGATTTCAAAACTTGGCAGGTGTTTTGCAGAGGAGAGAGGGATGTGCAGTCAGTGTCAACTGTGAAGGTTTCTGGATGAGTGGTTCTCAAAAAAGCTTCAAACATTGCTTTCCGACATGTTACTTGACTTGAAGAAAAGGCAGAACTACGCAGTGAGGGCAGCGCAGACAACTCAAGCAGCATATGTTAGGGTTTTTAGAAAGGTGGAACTAAACTGCGATGTCACCCAGACAATATCAGAGCAGAGAAGGACAATTCCAGTAGTAATAAAAACTCACTGCAGAATGTGTTGCTCAATACCTCAGAAAGTACAGTGAAAAAAGATAACTCGGCATAAGAGGAAAAAACATCTTAAGATGAAACCAGTTTGTTTCTCTCTCTCTCTCACAGCACAGGACACTCAATGAACTTCAGCAATCGACAACCTGGTTCGAATCATAACTCATCATCAGCTCAACAGTTGTGGGAAATGAATGTACCTGCCCTAAGGCACCGACAAATAAGTGTAACAGGGGTTCAAGTCTGGTCAGGGACTTTTGTTACACTGTCTCGTGTAATTTCATATCTCTCTCACCTCATTTCCTGTCATCTCTCTGCTGCCTGACTCTAATAAAAGCATAAAATGACCAGTTAGGCTGAGAATAGCTCGGTCTTGATGGTGTGACTCTTCTGCAGATTCAAACACTGAAAAACCCCAGAAGTCAGAATCAGAAATACCTTATTACTGTAAAGGGAAATTATTGAAATACCGTACTACAATGTGACAACTTAACTGTTAGATAGATAGATAGATAGATAGATAGATAGATAGATAGATAGATAGATAGATAGATAGATAGATAGATAGATAGATAGATAGATAGAAAGAAAACTTTATTGATCCCCAAGGGGAAACTGCTTTGCCACCAGTAAAAACACATACATCCATCCACAAACAATACAAAAACAGCTGTATCGACATGATTAGGACAGAGTACTCAAAAACAGTGAAAGAAAAATAAATCAATATATAAATGTATAAATGTACACCTCCAGAAGGTAAAAAACAGCAAACAACCGCTGGTTAGTGATTGCTGTTAAATGTACAGATGTTAGTAATACACTCATTCAAGGAAATTCAGAGATGCATGTTTCTAGCTACATGACGTGAGGTGAAAGAGTTGCAAATGTTGCAGGAAAGCAGGATTAAAAACAGTGTGGGTTTGACTGTGTGGTGTGACAATGATGTGTGTTTGCCGTCGGTGAATAATTCTGCTGTTTTCATGTGTGCACTGCATGTTGTGTGTGTGTTCACGCAGGGGGATTATATGTTCTTATGTACTTGAAGGATGGGACAGGTCTTTATTCTTACAGTTACCCTTCTTTTTGTCTCTCTCCCACACCATCACCCACAACAAACAAAATGCTCGTCGGTTTATCCTCAACAATCAGCAGCATTCCAGCAACACAGAGCCACACTTCGTCATATTTACATATCCATCCACAGAGGATTAACCGCTTTCAATAGCACAAGTCTGAGGCAATCCTTCACAGGGTGAGCGATTCATGACAGGCTTTGCACAGAATATGAACTATGAATTATGCAGAACATACACAAACATCAAGGGTATTCCTGGGTCAAGAGTGATTAGATGTCTAAGCGCACAAGCTTGAGAGTGTTTAGAACAATAAGCTTCTCTCTTACAGCTTTTCTCAGTCTATTTTTCTACATAAACACCAAAGTTGGATCTTGAGCTGTAGTTTTTAAAACAAGCTGCCCCAAACAAGTCTCTTGGACGTGTGCAGCCAGACCAAACTGTCCATCCGTGCCAGGCAATCCACCATGAAATGAGGTATGGACAAGATTCACAGGGAGTGTCATAGTGGTGTGGATTGTTGTCTCCCTGAACACTGTCACAAGTAACACACCCAACCAACGGAAAGACTGTAAAAGGATCATTCTTTGTGTAGAGGGAGGAACTAATACACACAGACAAGGGAGCACAGTCCCTCTATGATTTTATTCCAGCAGGAAATTCCTCCAGAAATCCTCGACCAGTTGTCTCAATCCCTCACAGCTCCAAGTTGTGAAAGAAGGCGGGAGCTGAGGACAGGGAGGCACTTAAACTTCAAAGAACTAAAAAGCCAGGTTCAAAATGAATAATGTGGGAAAAAAGTGAAAAAAGATGACATCCACCTTGACACTTGTGGTCTTATGGAGGCAACAAAAGATCAAAAAAAGTCTGCAAAGGCCGACGTTACTTCCATAATGAAAACAAACTGGATAGTACTCAGCCTGTTGGGATCAATGGGGATTTTAGGAGCTTTCCTTGTATGTGCCTGTGTGTGTGAGTTTTTGTTTCTGCCTGCACACAAAATCAATGGGCATTACCATGAGTCTTCATCTCACAGGGACTGAGTAACAAGCCCTGGTATGCAGCATGACATGCAAGCTGAAACTGATGAGAGGAGGGGAAAACAATCCTGGTCTGAGAGTGTCAGTAAACTGCAGAAAATGCAGGGTTAGCGAAAAGCAGTCTCTCCACTTAGGCCGAGGAGGATTTTGGGAAAGATACAGAGGTACTGTATAATGGGTATCTTCTCCAGTCTGAACTCCCTTATTCCCTCTAATTGTTCTCTGCACTTCGCTGTGATCTAAAACATGGCGGGTAAATAAAAGGGTGGCTGCTGCCATGTCTTAAGCATAAACACATACAATTTAATCGGAAACTTCTTCAAAGCTGGAGCGACGCTATGTTTTCGGATTGTTGCATGTTTTCTCTTAGTCATAAAACAAATTTGAGGTTATAAAATGCCTTGAGAAATCTCTGACTGGGTGAATATACAATCATGCTCTCGTCTTGGGATGAAATTCAAAGCATACTCCCTGAGAAGAAACTGGCAGATGAGTGGGCCAGAGTGAGAGTGAAACACCTGCCAAAACTATATAAATCATGCCTTTTTAAACAGAGGATCTTTGCAGAGCGGCTCTGCACACAGGTCTAAACTCCACACATGCCATGCAGACCAGTAAGAATTTAATTTAATTTGATTATCACTAAGTAGTTGCTGAACAACAAACACCAATTAGTACAAATTATGTTAAATCCTGGGAAGCGTTAATTTTACAGCAACACATACATGTACTGTAAGCACACACACACACACACACACACACACACACACACACACACACACACACACACACACACACACACACACACACACACACACACACACACACACACACACACACACACACACACCACTCAGAGGTTGGACATGGAGTGTGTCTGTGCGGTTTGTGCCAAGAGAAGTTAATTGGATTGTGAGTAAGCACTTTGGACGTCCATTATCTTTGCCCATCTGTAGTGGCGAATATCTTGAGGGGTCTCATCCAAAACAATCCAATTATCTTGACCCTTAGATAAGAAAAACACACTCTCTCTCTCTGTTATATTGCAAAAGTGCAAAAATAATTTAGGATGGTTATGCTATCTTAATAAGCACAATATCAATCTTTTTCAGTTTGGCTTTCAATCAAATCATACAGCCCATTTCCTCTTGTTAGAGGAAATGGGCTGGTCCAGCATTCATTAACCTGACCATGGCTTAACCATGGTTCAGTTCCTGTGTTGTTATTCAAGGAAACAAATCTGATACATTATCACAACAAAGAGGCCTCGACTCTTGGATCCCCCTGCCATTTTTATTATGACATTTATTAATTCTGAATTATGTGTTCGGGTTTATGCAGATGATACGGTTATATACACATCTACAACTAATTTAATACTGATTGAATCAGTTCTGCAGTCTGATCTTAATACCCTAACACTGACTTGCATGTAATGAATGAAAACTAAACTAAATTTCACGCAATGACTTTTGAAACTTACCAGAACAGTAAATCCAAAATCTAAAGCTTATTCATGTGCAATAGTGATCATTTTATTGTAGACATTTGGCCTTTGCTGTCCTTTCATGACTCATCATTGCACAATGTATGATGCTCTTACAGTAAGCAGTTCATTTTCAAATGTATACATTTCTATCACTATTAAAAGCAGTTTATGGTGCAGGTCTTAGCTAATTATCAATTGAGACTCTGCTTTCTTCTGTAAATGCAGTCTGTAAATCAATGGCTAATAAAGCCTTTATGTTCAAGGCTGCCTATAATCCACCTGTTATTCATTCAAGTATCATCTTTTCAGTTTTCAAATATGGCCCGACAACTTATTACAGGATCAGCGGTACATGTTCATAAATGTTCTATAGTTTATATCTTCATTACGTCATGCTATCAGGGACATAAGCACTTCTATAATCTATGAATGCTTGGATGATTTCCTGTTTTTGAATGTATTGGATATTTATTACCTTTTTTTTTGTCTTTGCCTTTTCTTAAGCAGTGTCCAGCATGGATGATCCCGCCACCTTAAGGTGTCGTGACTTGAAGCCATCCAGCCATGTAAGACCATAAATACATCTTCATCTCTTTCCCCGTCTCTCCTCTCCCACCTCCTCCTCCTGTCTTTGATTTCCTTTCCCTGAAGGACACCGTGGCTGCTGGCCAGTCATTCCCTTCCCCATCTGTGTTCTTAAACTGAACACGGATACACCACAAAAGCAGATAGAGACTTTGAGATGACACACACACACACACGCACACACACAGATCTACAGAGGAACATGGCAGCCGTTAATTTTTGACAGTCTCAGAAGACTGTAATCCATAACAAGCCAGAACGGCTTGAAAGGCTTGGTACCATTTTCCCTTAATTAGTTCGGTGTGAGGCTTGTTAAAATGTCATATTCCAGCAGCACATGACTGATGATAGAATAGTTGACTTACTAGCACTGTCTTTTTTAAACTCCTTAATGAATGTGTTTATTAATTACCTGAGAAGTGTTTGAGGTAGTCGCTACAACCTCTTCTGTTAAGTGCTAAAAAGCTACATCTTCCTAAAGCACATCACTACACTCAGCTCAGAGAGTGAACAGCTCAATTTTGGAGGGCTGTCAGTTATTTTCAGTTATTTTCTCCACCGTCCCAAAATGGATTGCACACCACCAAGTGCAGCCTAACTACATAAAACTCAAAACTTCGATACCTCGACCAAAGAAAGCAATCAAAAGACTCTTTTCAGAAAGCTATTTTGCGGGCGAGGCCCCCAAATCGAGGCACGGGTATTTGTGCTTCAGTTCTCCTATAGTTGAACTTTTCTATTTAAACCTGTCAACAGTCTTGTTGTGCTCGGTGGTTTGTGGTCAGATGCCATTTCCTAAATAGAAACCATCTATCAGAGGCTAAGTGGTGGCTGAGAGATGTCATTGTGGTCATGAGTGGGTGACGGTGGTAAAGGAGGAAGTGGTGAGACCACTGGAAAAACAGTTCCAAGGGTTGCATTTATCCTTGTGTAAGAGCTAAGTGGGATGGAACGAGTCCAGTGCACTTGAGGATAAATAGAGTTAATTTGTATTTGAAAGGGATAAGGAGGAGAGTTCAGATGTCTTTACACTGGAACCAAGAATACATGTCAAACTCACTATTTTCTGTACATTCAGTATCTAACTAAAGCAACAGTGGAGTACAGCACATTTCCAAGTGCACTGAGTGATGGTTACAATAGGAAGAGAGCGAATGACACACAGTCAAATGTAAAAAGGCAAAATATCTGAATCAGAGCAAGATATTTTCAGAAGCCTCTGCACTGTTATTGGTCATATAGCATATCATGAGGCAGTGTCCATGCATCATCATGTGACAGCTGCATTTTGTAATGTGACCTTTAACGTCACCACAGACCGTGTCCCAATGCATCATCTGGTAATGACTTGAATGTGTTGTGGTGCACTGCTTCTCCTTGTGTGTACATCGTTTTTGAGAGGCACAAAGGCATCTTACCATATAATCTAATTCAATACAACAAACCACAAAAAACAAATAGTACACACTAGTATAAGTTTAATAAGGACCTCTTTGACATTATTTAAGCTTGAGTAAATAAGTATTTTTCCATGGTTGTCACACTGGAGAGCAGTAAACTAGATGGTGTTAGTTTTCTTTGCCACATTAGCTGCATGGCTATGGGGACAGCAGTGTTAGTTGCTAAATTCACTGCTTTGGTCCAGACCGAAACATCTTAATAAATATTGGATGTCATTTGTTGCGTCGTTCCACATGGTTTAAATAGGGTCAAGAGGAGGTGACACATGCACATGAACCTGCTGCTCTTCATATCTCAGATTCTCTCTCTCTCTCTCTCTCTCTCTGTGAACAGTCTTCACAGCAGCAGCACTGCACTGACTGAGATTCTTCCTGCACCTCCAGCACAGAGGCTCCTCTGTCTGCATCACCGCTGCTTAGAGCTGAAAAAAGGAAGGGTGCATAGGAGGGGAGGGGTAACCCAGGAAAGCCCCTAGATCAGGTTCCTGCCTTCCTTGGCCCAGTGACACCAGACCTGGTCAGGACAGCCCCTCCCACATCCTGCCCTGACAATGGGCAAAGCCAAGGATAACCCTCATCTGGTTTAATTGGTAGACAATGATTGCATTCTCCTCCCCCGTCTCTCCTGGCCTCTGTCAGGGGGACAGGGGAGTCACGCACAGCCTAATTGCCACCTTGCATGGGACAGGCTTATACAAGCATGGGCTTGGCCCACAATGGATGTATTAACCTCTGTACATGTATCACAAAAGGCCCAGGTTACAGAGCCACAATGCTCTCTCTCTTTCTCTCTGTCAGAGAACTGTTGTTTCATTCATACAGCTCAGAGAGAGGTTCAGGTGGACTGTGATAGATCTACCTGGGAAAGGTCCTTATCTAATGACTGTGCTCCGTTGTAAGGGGTGGTGCAGTGCGTGTGGTCCCATTGTTAGGGGCAACAGTTGATTCAGCGACAAAGTAACAATGAGGCATGTCTACTCTGTCATTTTAAGACTGCTGCAATGAAAAAAGAGGAAGTGTCATCCCATTTGGTCTGTCTAGGCCCAAGCTATTATCCTCATTATGGCCTCTGAGGGAGACTAAATTGTAAAAAGTCAGGGCCATTTGCAAGATTTTATGTCATACCTTAAGTTGTTGTCTAACTTGTCTCGATAAATTGCTAAAATGCAAGGTCTTAATCATGTGTAGTGGATTTACCAAAGCACTTCGCTGACAATTAGCATTTGAAAATTTCCCTAAATTAAATGCAGCATTCCTGAGTGTTCACTGAAGATAACCCATCTCAGCTATTTTGTGTAATTTCAACAGATACTGCTACAAATGGTACACAACATATCCCTCAACATAAGTCAAGGTTTAGGCTGCTGTCCCGTCCTCATAAAAAGAAATGCTCATTTGGGATGTCTAGAATTCACCTCCTGGAGCGAAATGAATTTTCCGCATTCCAGACAAATGCCGCAGCAACATTCCTAGAGGGAAACTTAGGAATTCCCCCATCCAGTATTTTGGACTATAATGATATGATAGGATGGCTGAACAACATAACCACTTAAAGCAGTGACAAAGACAGGGTCAGGAACCACAGCAAGCATGCACAATTGCAAAAATATGATTCTCTTGAATGTGGTGTTTCACAGAGAAGCATACACACTCTGGTCCACACCCACAGGCACGGAGACTAACATATATGCCGCAAAACACCCACATATACTATAAGTCTGCATTTCAAACATCACGGCCAAACCAACTTCAAGTATCAACAGACCATTGAATCTTCATCCTCTCTGTGTATTGCATGTGATTTTAAAAGATACCTAATACATCTCTACAGTGATGTATATTCAGGTGTGTTTTACAGCAGTGGCTCCCAATCTCCACAAAGGTATTGCAAGTGGGCCGACAAATCATTCGCATAACAATTAATTAAAAGAAATACAAGTAATGTTCATAGATGTATTACAATGAGACCTGAGGATGTGGTGCTGCAACAAAACAGAAAACATGAGCACAGAGGTTGAACAGAAACCTCTATTTCCTACAAGTTTACAAGCACCCAAACCCCATTAAAGGGCATTTGTCATACCACTAATTTGCTTTGTATTGATACATTAGAAAGTATCTTTCTCCCATTTGCATGGTAAAGATGAAGTCAGATCCAACAGCCTGTTATTGTAGCTTAGCTTAGCATAAGAGAGCACAAAGTGTCAAATCAGCCAGCCTGGCTCTGTCCTAAGCTAACAACATCTGTCTACAAGCAACAACAACAAAACTCTAAGTGTAAACTGACATGTTTTACAAAGAAGTCTGTGATAGACTATTTCTTGGTCAGCAACAGTGAGTCCTCGCAGGTTGCCTGACAACAACGTCAAGGTGAAAGACTCCTGAAACTGTGCAAACTATTCTAGCTGCTGAGAAGAAGTCCTTGGATTTCTTTCTTCTTTATAAACTGTGTGCAGTCAACAGAGGACATAATGTTGTGATGTTTGATGAGGTGTGACTTCAGCTGCCAGTGACTCTATTATCATTACCCATAACCAAGACCTACACAGACGCACACACACATGCATATCAGAGATGGGGACTCGAGTTTGCGACTCGAACTCGAGTCGCACTTAAGTCGCACCCACAGAGACTTCAGACTTGACTTGGACTCGTGCCCAAAAGACTTCAGACTCGACTCGGACTCGTGTTTTGAGACTCGTGAACAATCTTTATTTTTTTTGGCTCGTGCCTCCTCCCTCCTGACAGGACGACCGACGACCTTTTTTTTCCTTTTTCTTTTTTTTGTTTTGCCGTTAACACACTAGCGGAGCAGCGCCACATGGCCGGTAACGTTACTCAGATGGAGGTTAGATCTTCATATTGAACTCCTACAGAGTGCAGCCAAATACCAGTGTCTAAAGAGAGAGGAGCAGCAGAGCTCCTCTGACAGCGCAGTCAGCTGCAGGTGAGTGACAGCTGACTGTGAACTGGCTTTTTTTTTTTTTTTTTAATAGCGGCACCGTCCGTAGCCTACATGCACAACGCCCGTTTGTTGTGAAACTTTCCTTCACGGGGACGAGCTGCTGCATAACGGGCACATATCAGGCTACTGTAGGCTAAATCCTCCTGTTTATTTATGTTTTTGCTGCGAAATATGACTGAAGGCTCGTATGGAAGTCTGTAGGCTACGTGTCGACACGCCCCCATGAGTTGACGGGGCTAATTAAAAAAATAATAACAACGATGCGGATCCAGAAAGGTTTTGCTGCACATAAAGATGTGAGCTATAGGTACCACCCAGATCTAATGACCTATAATTAACAGCCTAAATCATTTTCCATGTTGTTCATCTGAGTTTTCTGAATTCAACAAAGCAAAAAAAAGAGAAAAGGCCGGTGCAGAGGGCAAGAGGGCAGCCTTGATTATTTCTTGACTCAGAATACAGTTTCCTTTAAAGGAAAGCTTTCCATGTGTGTTTTCTTCATATTGCATTGCAATATCCTAAAGTGATCATATAATAAACAACTAATCAATAGCCTACTGAGTGTATAGATAAAGGAGTGATAATAACCTACAGTAAATGCTTTGAATCTCTTAGATATAGCTGTGCAGTATCTTTAGTAGACTGGATAGCAGCAGATGATAAAGGGTCATTACAACCAGAAGAGACAGGAGACTTTTATTTTTTAGAGACTTGAGACTTGACTTGGACTCGTGACCAAAGACTTGAGACTTGACTTGGACTTGCAAAAAAAGACTTGTGAACATCTCTGATGCATATCACTCTCATCTGCAGCAACTTAGTTGGCCTGTAATCACATTACGATGGGCTACTCACAGCTCTGCCACATTATACACTGCGAGTACATTGTTAGACAGGGAGAGAGAGAAAATGGAGAGAATCTAAAAATACAGATCAGAGAGACTCTGAACGGAGGCGAGGGACAAGCCGAGGATTAGTACTGCCTCAGCGCATCAAACAAACAAGTCCATAAAGGAGCATGGACAGGAGGTGGAGACAGAGAGAGGGACGGACAGAGTGAGGCAGGAAGAGACGGATGGTGACGAAAAACACCACTTCCTCAAGAACTGACCTAGTAAAACATTCATGAGAAACGTCCTTATGTGAAGTGTGCATGTGCGAGTGTGATAGAGGAAGGAGGGTGTACGGGGAGTTTAATGCTCGGGAGTCTAAAATAAGACGGTCCTCTGTGTTTCTGTGACTGTGCTGGAAGTCTGTGTGAGTGTACCTGTCAAAAAAAAAAGAAGCTATTTGAGATGGCGTACAGGCACGTTCAGTGCCAGACGCTCCACTGGTGACCCCTCGAAATGAGAACAGACACCGAACTGAGACACTGAGGAATCAGACACGAGTGAGACATGAACAGATGTAACTTCTTTTTTAGCACATCCAAGAAATGAAAGAGAAATGAGTCTGTTGTAATTATGACAGATGGGAATGATACAAGATAACTAATCACAGAGCACCCCAGTGTGTGGTTACACCCAAACACACACTTTAATGATGAGACATAATTAGATAATGGGCAGAACACATATAAATGATTGACACTTCAACTGAAATACTGCACATGTAAATGCTGTAGTGGATTTCCCAAAGCTAACTCAACTCAAATAGCGTGTGTGTGTTTGGATGACTACACAAATGTGACAAACCACCACTACTTGTGCAAGTGGTTACATGACTGTTAAAGTAGCAGAGCTGTGCACTAATTGACCAGCTCATTGCAAAGCCTACAAGAGGTCGAAGCATCACAGCACCCACAAAAAGACTACACTGGACAAACACACACACACGCACACACTCAGTGGTTAACCAACTATACACACTTACAGTTTAAACATGTGCAAACAACCCACATTATAAGCAACATCCCAGTGTGAAGCTGTGAGACTGAAGACTTCATTAAGTTGGGTTGTTTAAATGGATCAAAAAGGAGGACAAAAAACAAGAGAATTTACATACAAGCCATGCTGAGACATTATCAGCCTGTAGCTATATGACACAAGAATCTTTGATATAGAGAATAAAGGAGGAGGAGGAGGAGGAGGATAGAGGTCAGGAGAGGATGAAGGGGGAGCATGGAGTAGGAGGGCGAAGAGAAAAGAGGCTGTGTAAGATGAGCAATCCTCAGCCACATTAGAGCAGCTTAAAGACCAAATTAATCTTAAAGACCTGCGGAGGGAGTTAGTAGTGCCCAGAGCCTGGAGAAGAGCCTCTGGGTTTAGGCCCTCTGTGGCTGCCTGGCTGCAAGTACAAAGCTGCATGAGAAACAGATGTTGTGAACGCCTGACACCGGAACACTCTCACTCTCTCTGTGTATGAGTGTGTGAGTGAGTGTGTGTGTGTGTGCGAGAGAGATAGAGACAATGAAATGTAGGAGAGATGGGGGGAAAACAGCAGATAATGTTTGACAGCAGATGTTTTCTCTGCCTCATATGTTTCTCTGTGTCTGATTTCCAGAGCTTTCTAAAACACAGAACAAAAAAATGTAAATAAATCAGAAGAGAATGAATTACAGCTACTATTCCTGCTACATCTTACTATTAGTTACAGAACATATCAGTCTCTTAAAGACAAGACAGATTTAATGTAAATGATCTGATATATCCAATGCCCAAAACTTCTAAATTTACATAATAACTCACGTCAATAACTATGATGTGATTATTATTTTGGAAAGGTTGTAGTTATGGAAAATAAGATACAGACGATACAAGGCAAGAACTAGAGTCAAAATATTAGGTTACAGTTAAAGCAAATCTTAATTGTAGTGAGTGTTCACACCATTACTTTCTGCTTCACTACATGAAAGGCACAACACTTCCTGCACAAATATTGAACTTTGGCAATATATGTCAATCAGAACCCTCTAATAGATGTGGTTTAACTTTGCTACTGATACCATGACCTAACAGAACCATTTAAGATCAGGCATTGATTGATCATATCTGACTGATACAAAGTAAACAGTAGGGGGGACTAGTCATTTAAATTCCCAGATACAGAGCTCAAAACTTAGCGGTGGCTCTCACCCCGTGCTTCATTAAGCACTAGAAGTTCTGAAGTTTAAAAAGAATCAATTTCAAAAGCTAGTCTTAGCCTACACTGTAAATCAAAAATAATGAGGTTCAATATTTTTTTATTTTTTACTTTGTTCTTTTTTTATAGAGCACAAACTATGCACCAACTGCAGTTTGGTGCAAACTTTTGGGGTAAATAATTAGTTTAACAACACTACCAAGAAAAAGTAGTGAGAAACTCCACCGCGGATGTCAACACAGTGGAACTGTTGAGAAATGTACAATGCTTTTAAGTAACATTTTACTGTTTCTCTGTCGGAATCTGTCAGTTACAACGGAGACATATTTTCCTTCTTACTGTCTCATACATCTGAGTTTATGCTGATTTTTTTCCACTAATACTTTCTTCTTGGTTCTGCTTTTCTACACACACACACAAATGTGGAAATATGGAAAAGCAATAGTGCTCCAAACACAAACACTGACATACGTCTTCTGAAGTGAGGGCGCACAAGATCAAAGACCAGTTGCTGGATGAAAAAACTTGCACAGTTCCCTTTAAATGTAGTTTATAGCCTCCTCCATCTATGACCATACACCTGCGCCCCACAGACTGTCATTGATGTCAAAAGCCAGGTCGGACAAATTGCTTGGCATCCTGAGCTGCTGCTCTGCTCCCTCCCTGCTGGTCGGTCCAGTGCGCTTGTGTGTCATACTATGTGAGCTCAATGGGACGACTGTGAGGCTGCTCTGATGCCAGGGCAGCACAGTGTGTGTGTGTGTGTGTGTGTGTCGGGGGGGTTGCTGAAAACCTGAGGAGTCTCTTCTTGCCAAAGCACTGTTCAACCAAGAAAAAGCTGATGAAACCAGAAAGTCGTGCAGCCAAAGTTTACATAACCTAGAAGCAAGTGAGGAGATAAATGCAGCAACTCAGCTGAAGCTTTTTATAATATGCAAGATTGAGGTCAGGGGGAAAACTTCCTTCATCTTGGGACAGGGACGGTAAATGTGAAAAGATTTGACGTTTCATCACATTAAAAGTCTCATCATGAGCTTCAAGGCTTTTTGACTTGTCGCGGTGAAAATCATCAGGGAAGTGTTAATGGTGAGCGGTCGGGAGTGAATGAGCTAGTTTTCTATCATGTGTGCAGACAGAGTGTGGACCGGCAGTCATCACCTTCTGTGCAATATACCCACATCCCCTTGAGTGAGCGGCTACAGCTGCCGCTTGGCTCGCCGCTCGTGGATTTTCCAGTACCAACCCTGGGTGATGGAGGGTGCACGAACTCCGTAACCCCCACAGCGTCCCGTCTCTTTGCAGCTTGTGTGTGCATGTATGAGTGAGAGTGTGAGCGAGAGCTGCAGCTGTGCGAACAGCTGTCTATAGTAACTTGCTTACACACACCCTAAAAATGAGCTCAGGGCCTTTCAAAAGTGCGTCCAACTTAGAAGAACCAGCGGCATTCTTACGGCCCCTCGTGGGAGCTCTTTAGTGAAACACTGTCAGACAAGTGACTCCCGTAGAAGAAAAAAAAAACCCACTAGTACGTTCTACACTCTCAACTGTATTTTCTTCTCCCAGGCCGAAAATAGTGAGAAAGATGTCAGTTACGATGTCAGTGCATTGGTGAATTCAGGAGGGGATTTAGAGTGAGTTTGTACAGTGCACGCATATATTCCCACATGTTTGTGTGTGTTGCATGCATGTGTATGTGATCATGCAGTATTTATCACACGCAGGTTCTTCGTCTTAACAATGGGACTCGTGAGGATTGTAATGGATCTTCTGAGGCTTGATGAGATTTATCTTTTCTGCACAACGTGAAGCCTTTATCTCTCTCTCTCCTGTTTGGATTTCATTGTGTTGTTTTATCCATGACCGTCACAGCTTATGTGAACGAGGGGGGGGGGGGGGGGGGGGGGGGCACAACTCAATCTGTGCACCAGCTTTTCCTGTCGTTCGGTCAACAGACGCTTGTAATCACAAATCATGAGTTTTACAGGATTGTGATCCAGGCATATGGATCTAAAATCTCTGTAGCTGAGATTAAAGACTAAATAGCAGTTGTTGTATTAAGGAAATATTTGTCAGCAGTAGTGGGAGAAAAACAGTCTGTCCTGCACTTTACATAAATGCATATAAATCAATAGTGAAATTATCAGTCTGGTCTGATGGATAACCACAGCAGGGAGAGGCCATGTGCAGAGGACATTAGATGCTTTCAGTCTTGACAGAATTCCCCACCGACAGAGAAGATCCATGGAGGAATGTCAGTCATAACCCGACTGGGGCACAGTGGATATGATGAGGACTCCGATGGACTTGTGGTTATGAAACAGCCTGTGGATGATAAAAATGAAGCAGCCTCTTGGGCGTTGTAGCTGAGAGGCTCGGCAGCCAATCCCACTGGCTTTACTAGCGCCAAGAGCCCAAGCTTGTCAAAACTGATCGGGTTCACGCAGATGAGGACGTATTCTGATTCCCCACGGTGCAAAAGGACAGGCATGTGCGTGCGCCCTATATATGTGTTCCAGCACTCGTGTTTACATGTAATGAACCCTGCGCGCTGATATAACAGCTCTGGGCAGGACTGGGGCATGTAGACAACAAACACGGACGATCAAAGTAATTTCTGCTATTTTTGCAAAGCATAAATCATTTTGAACTGTGCGACTATCAACCGAATCAAAGCGAGGGGGCTGGAAACAGGCTTGTCAAACAGCGCGTGATGGAGAAATTAATTCTTTCTTTGCATATCTGAGGCTTACCCCCCTCCCTCAATCCCTCAACCCTCCATCTGACAAATCCAATTAGCATGACATGAACATTATGGTTCTGTGTACACACTACAACCAGCTATCTTGGCAGTGGATGGCTAGGACGGGCACCAGGGACATGAGCCAGACAGACGCTGAGGCCTGGCACCGAGGGTCTCCGTTCAGCCCGTAACCTGGCTCTAGCTGGAAGACCCAGTTCCTTGACAGGTTGGCAGCGCTCACCGCTCCCCTACCCCTCTGGTCAGTGCCTCACATCTGTCTTCCAATACCGGCCCTCTCCTCTTTTCACTTGCCACTTCATTTCCCTCCTTCCGCTACAGCCTTTGACCGTTTTATCTCACAGCTGTCCTTCATTCCCATCTGTAGTTCAAATTGAATCTATTTTGAATGAACTTTTGTTGGCTACAGGAAAGAATTCCTCATGGTGACACCACGATGCATCTGCTTATATTTGTTATTTTTGGGTAGTCAGGGCAATGTGATGAGAGCAGATACAGATACTTGCAGTTTTGCATGGAATGATTTACTATTTCCACATAATAGTTAGATGAGTACATGTTTGACTGTCGGAAAAAGATTCCAGGGAGGGAATGGGTTATAAATACTATAATAAATACTAAAGAGATTATTTTCTGTGTGGGGGAAACAAGTCACTGTGACCCAGAGGACTAAATGAGCATCTTCCATTCCACATTTAGATCACCAGACCCAACCATAGTTAGTCAGACAGATAAAACAAAGCTGCAAACTTTTCTCCCAGAGCAGCGCCGGGAAAACATTGCGTGGAGGTGTCTGGCAAGCTGTCAGCCTGTTTAGTCTCCTGGCCCATGCCAGTGTAGAGATTTGCATTTGACTCAAAGGAGGCCTAAAACATCAAAGCCTCGTTTGAAGCACCACTTGATGCTGAACAATGGGACAGGTGAACAAAAACAATGTGGCACAGCAACATTCTGAACTACTGTACCCAGAATGCACTGCTACTCCTAAAATAAAAGTGGGACACATCAGTGCCACGACAGAAACAACCGAACTTCACGCGCTAGTTTAACAAAAGAAGAACAAAGGTTATTTTCCAACATGATTTCTTTCAGATATTTTTATATTTCCGCTCGGAGGACTTTTGTATGGTATCGTAAAAACTGGGGACAGATGATGGTGACAGTCAAAGAAAGGAGCTTGAATAAAATATGACAGGCTAAATAAAGAGCTGCAGCAATGTGTAGCATATAATTCAGGAAGTGACATGTAATTACTGTCAAAACGGTTTGTGAGGGCAGTCGGGACTGTTTTACTTACTGTATATCAACTGTGAGCAATCAGCACTTCTATATTTTCAAGTTCATTGGACAGAGGGTCCAATTTCTGCACCATTCACAAAGCTATTTAAGCTTTACAATGAAACCTACTGTAGAGCACATACACTGTAATACAATAATCGCTGCTCATCTACCCTAACTGTGAAACTGAGACTTCAAACTTTCAATCATCTGGAGGTAAACTGTAAGAAGTGGCAGCAGACGCACCATTCTGTCACTGAGACTGCACATTATTGTGAAAGTAAATTTTTTTAATAATAAACAGTTTTGACAGTGGATGTTCAGTGTCCTACTCCCAAGGGCCTCATCGTCAAAACTGTCTGTGATCTACAGTACAAGACACTGGATTACAGCGCATGAAGCACCGCTTTCTCCTTTCAGTGTTAACACCCCAGGGTGCCCTGAGCACCAGCCCAGGACCTGACCGCACCACAAAATGACACTTACACATACTATTACCGCATGTGCACATATTGTCCAATTGTCCATGCTGCCTCAGAGCAGCCCCTGGATGTCTAGTCCAATCTAATAGCTACTCAAAAATACCCACACAGACACACACAGAGAAACGCGGGGTAATCTCAGTTCCTGTTAGATATAATTATACCCAATGATGCCTGCTGGGTGCTGCTGCTGACTTAAGAGCTTTGCATGCAGGAGGGCTGTATAAGATGCTCAGATTGCCATTGTTTTGGACCATATTCTCTGAGGCCAATTTAGTAAACAATGCCTCATATTCTCAATTCTAGTCTGTGGTTGACCTTGAAATTAATATGTCAAATCAGGATACAGACTCATTTAAACACATTGAAATCCTGAGCTGCCACTACTGCTGATGTATATGAAGGGATAAGGTTGCACTGCTAAAAACTGGAGCTGAATAGAGAGCTTGAGCACCAAACACTGGGTGAATAAACTTCTGAATAAACTGCAGTCTCTTCATAAATCAAGCCCCGACAGTGGAAAGATATTCAGCAGCAACATTTCGTCATTTATTTTCAAGTTGATGTTGAACTCACAGACCTAGACTCCTTATCCTCCCACTAATGTGACTTTGGATGGTATGGTAATGGTTTTAGCTCACTTGAAATAAAGAAAAAAAATCACAACCCATACCTGCGCCGGTCATCATGATATGATGCCTCGAGCTTTGGCAAGCATTATTCACACAGAAACTTCCTCTCTATCTGCCTCTCAAATCAAACCATGTTCTTGAGCAATTACTTGTGATGACAGCCCAGTTGACCTGGACATTGTTTATCCCTGTTGGCACGGGGGGGTCCATCGGGCACAACTTTGCCGACAGATGAGAGGGAAGGGGTTTCTTTTTCATGTGCGATGCGTCTTTGCCAGCATATATGGCTCCCCAAAGACGCCTTTCACGACGGCTCAGTGCTCATTTTAATTAACACATAAGCCTGTTGATGTTAATTAAAAAGCAGACAGACGATTCCCCATCAGAAAAAGATCACACAGAGGGGAGAGCTGTGTATCTGAGCACACCGAAGGATGCAGCAGCAGCAGCAGCAGCAGCAGCAGCGCTTGGCACTTATTCAGATGAGATTTTGTGTGGCCCTCTTGAAACATATGCATTACAAGTGGGCGCATCAAACCAAGTGTATCAAACAGATTTTTGATGTTCGTTATTTATTTATTTATTTATTTTTTTGAAGTTTTCTTGGATTTGCTGAAATCTGTGACATGTTTTTAAATCCAAGTCAGTGCTGTTGGACATTTTAACCATGGGTAGCCTACTCCAACAATGATAATAATATCTGCAGTACCCAGAAGATGAGGGGGAGTCTAACATGTCAGTGCAGCCAGTTGCTGTGCTACTTACTTCATAGGCTTGAATAGTGCTTGTCCATAGTTCTGGAAAGTCATGATCAGCTTCAGCTGGGTGCCTCCTGATTTCATGGCTGGGAAGGAAAACAATGGAGATGTCAGATCATCGTCTAAACCATTTGAAACAAACACACACACACACTCACACACACACACACACACACACACACACACACACACACACACACACACACACACACACACACACACACACACACACACACACACACACACACACACACACACACACACACACACACACACACTCACATGCTCATAAACATAAATATGCACAGATACACTTATGCACATATGCACAGCTGTTCCCTTATTTGCCAATTTGGAGAATGCAATTTTGCATGAATGCGTAATAGAGCTATCACATCTGCTGACCAATTTGCCAGGCACTGTACAAATCAAAGTGCTGCTGTGGGTGCGACTGAGGGAAAAGCATCTGCTGAAAATGAATACACGACTGGTTCTGGGCTGGATGGAAGGATGCACATGGAAATGGACAATTTTTCAGAGCGTAACGGAGCGATTGAGACTTTGAGACAGATCTAAAATCCACAGTGAATGAATGAAAGTCCACTGAAAAATGCAATTCAGCAGCACTATAGTACTATTAGGGAGCATTTATTCCATGGCTTAACACACCAGACCTGATTCTGACCAGATGCTTCTGTGTGAGCCTCTGTGGATTCTAACACATTGTTGGAGATGTTACACACTCTGCGACCGCTTCCTCTCTCGCTCCCACGAACTGACCTCATGGAGCCAACTCTGGGACAGAGAGGAGCCAGAGCACATGTCTCTGACTATCACTCACGTCTCCAGGAGGCTGAGGGAGACTCACTTGCGAGCTTCCCGCCTCCATCCCACTCAGACAAAGGGATGGCAAGGCCCGTCTAAATGCCTTGTGTTTCTGTCATAATGGACAGGATTTTGGGGGGATTTGCCCATTTATTACAGCGCATTAACTTGAGCATATTACACAACACAGTGCTTCTGCCTAACCCCAATACCAACATAAGCCCCCTGTAGTGGACCCACTTGCTGGCTGAGTAGCTGGCTGCACTCTACCCCCTGCAAAGAGCTGCCTTTAGTGTTCATTGACTTCCTTGTTGTTTCTCTCAGAGCTCCCTCTCTCAGTTTGTTCCTCTGTTTTTTCTCTCCTCTTTTTCTGTTTGTATATGTCATCCTCTTACTCGTATTCTCTCTGTTATGCTCTGTCTGTCTCACTTAATCTTACTCACCGCTGGCAAGCCTTCCCATTTACTGTGACTCATTTTCAAAAGCTTTTGAATTTTACATACACTGTTGCACAAAGTACAACCTCCATCACCTCAGGTCAGTGCCTTGCCTTTACAAAAGAGGACGGATACTGGGTGAAATCAAAGCCACAGTGTACACTGAGAGTATTAGGCCTACACATGTGCCAGATTTGCTGAAGCCAGGTCAAGTAGATAGTGCCCCCCGGGAGTAATCTTTAAACTTGCTATAGCTATACATCAAGTCTAAAACCTTTGAGAGATTGCAAATAACTGGGCTGTGTTTTATGTAATGCTGTGACCTTGAACCCCTAAGCCACAATCCTTGAGGAGCTGACCTCAATTCACTTCCCTGTGATGGCCGTTTATGAAATTTTCTTTCTAATCGAAAAACTACAAAAGGTAATCCTCTGTGGAACCCCCCAGCCCCCACAGCAAAGCTCAGCTGATTGTTTCTGTGGATTGTTTCTGCGCTGACATGCAACAAAACATGAACAACAGCGATCTTCCAACAAGACGTACTTTTGATTCTCCCCTAAAGGCCATCTGTCTCAGTATCTGCGCCTCTGTTCATCAACCCATCTATCTCTCTGCTCTGCTTCTCCACAGATGAATCAATGTCCCTGTCTGTCTTTGCCTCTACACCTTCACGTTCGCTGGTCATTCACAAAAGCCCCGAGCCTCGTCCGCCCACCACCATCGAGATCCCCCCCCCCCCCCCCCCCCCCCCCCACCCCCCCCCCCTCCTGTGCTGCGATGATAAATCCATCCTGCTCTCACCTGAGCCGCCTCACGGTACTGTGCATTTGATTTATGAGTCCAGTGGAAGACTGAACAAAAGGCCACAGCCTGCCCCCCTCCTCGACAGAGAGACAGACACAGAGGGGGGGGGAAGAGAGGGAGGCAGAGAGAGAGAGAGAGAGAGAGAGAGAGAGAGAGAGAGAGAGAGAGAGAGAGAGAGGAGCATGGTTGCGGAGAAAATGCTGAACAGGGAAACTTTATAATGCTGTCTCTGTTTTGTAATTTTAGTGAGACAGATAAGTGGTAAGTGTGTGCACCAATTATGGGGCACAAAAACTGTAATGTATGCTTCCAGGCACACATACACAAACACACACAGACACACACACACACACCGTGCAGTGGGCTGTCACAGACAGTGTTTTTATAGGTGTGTCTGGGTACAGATTGATGGTTTATATACTAGGGAACAAAACACACACACAAACTACTAAAGTGCAGGCTGCGATGTGCAGTGTGAATGATGGTGAGCTGCCCGCCAGAGATGGAGGGACTAATAACAGCGCGGCAGTCGATACGGATAGCTAACACGCATCAGCAGAGAAGAACACGACAGCGAAAATAATATTCCTAACTATTTCAGTTAGCATTGTGGTTATGGTTATTAGTCACAGCTATTCATCTCCCAGTATTTTCACACAAAGACGAACTCCTCTTCTCAAAGATTTTGCCAACGTGGCATCAATATAATGAGCAGGTAAAACTAAAGTAAGGCACATTTAGTGTAGGGTGCATTATTCACAGAGTGATACAAAGTGCTGCTTCTGCACTGTGGTATATTTTTACTTTCTGCAGCCACAGTCTGATGTTTGGATGCTCAGGTTCACTCACTGATTTCATGGCTGCTTTAAAAGCAAAGTATTTGCAAAAATGACAGCAATGGATGTTTATGAAAGATTGCCATGTTTATTCAGACTTGATTTTTTTTCCTTTTATTTTGCCATTATAGTCATGTGGAAATATTTAGTATAAAGTTTCTTTTATTTTGCTTTAGGGGATTTTAACACTTAAATGACAATTATGACATTGCATGAAATCATAGCTTCAGTGGAAACAAAAACTTTTCAGGATGTCTTCACTAACAATTGAGTCATCCAGCAGCTCTGACGCACATCTTAACCAACATGAACACACTGTCACACACTCACACACCCATGTTATTTGATAAACATAGATTGTTAGGATCTATATCAAAGCATTAAGGGAGAAGGCTGCTAAACACAGATTTCTAACTAACACACAAAAGAGGAAGTGAAGGTTAAGAACCAGATGTGTGTGAATGTGGCATCACTCAACTGTGATTCATGGTGGATTCAGATCTCACACTATTGGTCTGAGCTATTACCAAAAGTATAAACACTCGTCTGTGCAGAATTAGGGTTGACCCACTGTATTTATTAACCTTCATCTCCCTCATCAACTCTCATCAATCAGTCAAACTGACAGTTGCACAGTTATGTGACTAAATGTGAAAATATTTATTGTATAACTGTTGTTAAACCTCCATCACATTAATGCTGACCAACACACAGATATTTCATAGAGAATCATTTGCTATTCAAATATTTTGGACTTAGAAGCCAAATGCTTGATGTAGGAATAAATCCTGCCTCGCACTGTATTGTTAAAAAACTATTGTTGAGGTTACTTTTTAAATTCAGTTTAAGGTTATGGTGACATCTTATAGACTCTTAAACCCCTTGCTTCTATCCACTACTGCTCTCAGTTTGATTAATGCTGAGGCCTGTAACACTCACCACTACATCCTGTATAAAGAGGCTGGTCCGTCGTCTCCCTCCAAGAGGCATGATTTGCATATGTATTTGTTTATGTAAAAATCTCTTACTGAAAATAGGTTTTCATAACTTACATCTATGTTAGTTTGGCCACTGGACTATACTAAACCTGAACTAAACACTGGCTCACAGTCCATGTCCCTTGGGTTCATACAGAGCTTAAAAGAACAGCTTTTGCTTTTTTTTTTTTTTTGCACCATCCACCTGCAACTCACTACAAAGCACTTTAAAAATGAATTCATTGGGACCTCTTGGTAATTTTAGATTCTTAATTTCTAACCTTTCGATTTGTGTTTGTACCTGTTACATAATTGATGTTCATCAGTACATTATTTATGAGTTGTATTTCTGTTAGATTTTTCTTTTTAATGTTTTTTAACTGGTATTATTTTTATCTACTCCAATAAAACAGTCAATCAATATGGGCCTGATACTCAGAATGACCAGTGCACATGATACCATGCGTCTTATCATTGCCCGTACTCCACACTCAGCCCACACACCTTGGTAGAAAAGCTCTATTTGACTGACTCACCCACGCTAGTGATCCTCTGTGTGACCAGGTCCTTCAGCAGGGCGTCCAGCACAGGACTGTGTCTGGCATACAGCTGGTAGCGATTGATCCCAATGTGAAAACGTAACCAGTTGGGGTACGACTCTGCTGTCACCTCTCCCGTTGGAGAGAATTCCTCGTCCTCTTCGTTCCCCTGTTCATTGTGCCTGAGGGAGGAGAGGAGAGGAGAGGAGAGGCGGTTTAACAAGAAGTTGTGGTGCAAGAAGATTCTTGTTAAGATTATCTTTAGTGTAGATGGGTACAGTATTTGTTGCAGTCTCTAGCTGTTTCAGCCTAAATAATGCTTAAGGAACTGGCAGGGACACTGCATCTTACTGTAATAACACACACACACACACACACACACACACACACACACACACACACACACACACACACACACACACACACACACACACACACACACACACACACACACACACACATTACTATGAATATGTGGTTAAAATGCAGCCACACTGAATACAGATGATCAAAGTACATTGACAAATCCAGCAGGATGGTAACTCATAAGTGTTGCGTGCTCAAATGGATAAAATGGCATGACAATAGAGATGACAGAGATGGGTGGATGCAGAAGATGGATGAGTGGACATTATACTGGAGGCAGAGAAGAGACAGAAACTGACAGGATGGATGGAAGAACCTGTCTGCCGGTAGATGAGATAGATAGATAGATAGATAGATAGATAGATAGATAGATAGATAGATAGATAGATAGATAGATAGATAGATAGATAGATCCAATTAAAATCATTAAGCAGCATTAAAATCTTAAAAGGCTGATGGAACAACTAACTTACATCCACTTTCCCATCACCATTCACATAATGTAGTGTCAGTCTGACTGTCACTGTCCCACTTGTAACCCTTCAAGTTGAACAGATTCCCATGCATCATCTTACCATCCTTGGTTCCCTGCTGCTCTTGGATAAAACCTGATGTCAGTGTTGACGTTAAACAAAGTGTCATCGTCCGTCAGGGGAGGAAGGTCAACCTTGTATAAGGGATGCTCAAACAGAGCAAACAGTCGGGAGACACCGTGGGCAGGCACGGTGCGACCCCCACTCGCGTCTCCGATGAGCTGCTTGTGGTCCTCCGCCTTCCCCGCGGACGCTCTCCTCCGCCCGAAGGAGTCCGCTCTGTCCCCGGCTGCCGTGATCTTCTCCAGGGAGTGGGACGTGAGGTTGGAGCTCGGCTCGTTGCTGAAATCCTGCAGGATTCTCAGCGTGTGCTTGTTAGGCCAGCCCGCTTCGGCCGCCGACCTGGCGCGCTGCTTCGCCCAGCCCTGCGTCTCCCCGCCCGGGTGATGAGCGCACTGACAGCCGCCGTCCCCGCTGTCCGCTCCCGCCGCTCGCTTCTCTAGTTTCGGTAACAAGTCTATCATGATGTGCATGGTGCACGCTACCAAAAACACCATGAGTATCAACACTCTGAATTTACGAAACAATATCATCTTTATCATGCTTTCTTTAACACAGTGTAAGCTTTAAGCGCAGCGCACCTTAGGGCGCCGACACCGATGTCCAATAACAGTGTTAATCGATGACAAAGCAGGGATGTTGGTTTGAGGATTTACTACGACCACTGCAAACATAATGCGTGTCAGCCTGTGTTAACAACTCCATGATGCGCTCCGTCTTTATTTATTACAATAGTCCCAATTCTTCCCAGACGGACAGGTGGACAGACCGACACATTGTGGGATCTGGATACTTCACTGGCAGCGGCTCAAAAAGTACTCTCCACGCATCGCATTGTTGGATTCAGAGTCTGAATAAATCGTTAAAGAAGTGACACGGGGGAGGTGGAGGTAGGAGAGGAGAGGAAAGCGGGGGGTCCTGTAAAAAGCACCGATATCAAACCTGCTTCCTTGTTCGGAGTGAGATGTCAAACGTCTTAACTGTCTATCAAGGGGGGGGGAAAGTAACGGCAGAGACTGATTCAGTCCATAAGAGCACAACCTCCCTGATGTATGGTTAAGGATGAATTTAGGACGAAAAAATATAATAGAGAAAATGAAATTCCACGTAAATTACAGGTGATCCGTGGCAGGGATGCTTGGCTGTCGTCCCGCTCCTCGCTGCTGCTGCTGCTGCGAGCCTCGTTGAAGTCGAATCGGGGACCGGCTTGGCAGGTGCAGGGATCCTGTTTGTCATTTGTCCTCTTAACACTGCCTTGTCTTCCTTCCAAGTGTTCATCCGTGGTGGGTGTGTTAAATATTATGATCGGAGCCCTCGGAGCCCAGCCTCGGTGTCGTCATGAGGAAGAGATTGGCTGCGTCTGCACATGCAAGTCGCACTAGTGACATGAAAGGCGAGAGCTTCAGGGGAGGAAAAAAGCTGTGGACGGAAAACCCTCCGAGGCTGCAACTCCGCTGAACGCAGCCAGGGGGCGTTGGCACAACCTGAAACACTATTCTGCAGGTACAATATATGATCTGAGAGACTGTGTGCGTGTGTGTGTGTGTGTGTGTATGACCTACCTATACACCACTCTTCAATAAGCCACTGGTGCTTCAAGTGGGCTCTGGGGGCTCTGATGGGTCCTCGAGGATGAGCCCAGGGGTCACCAGCACAATGAGGAATTCACTGTTATGTGCATGAGAGGTTTGTGGAATTACAGATGGCTAAACTGTACTTAATACCCTGCAGTGGAGACAGAAACAGAACTTTTACTAGAACAAAAGAGGCTGTCCGTCTGAGTCTAAACTGGGTTGTGGGAGCTTCATGTTCTAAAACAGCAACTATAGGCTACATCATCCTGAAAGTGTTACACATTGTGAAATAAGTGCCTCATGATGAGCTCATCAAACACATTTAACAGTGACAAACAGCAAATTGACACATCGATCTAACGGGCGAAGCTGGAATCAGGAAATATTTAAATGAATAAATCGCTACAGTAATTAAGTGACACCAAAAAAGTGACAATTGACTTGAATTGAATTGACAACTCCTTCTCACATCTTTAACACAACGCAGTCATAATAATAAATAGATGAATAAATAAGAGCGGCTTAGTAAAACAATTTGATAGCAAGCCAGTAAACACACTGCGGACCTGATTTTACGCTCAACACTAAGTCGACTTTTGCTGTTGCTCTTTTGTACTAATTTGTACTCTTTAAACATTACTAAAAAACACAAATGTAATGACAAAAAAGAGGAAATGCTAAATGGTTAATGGCCGTTTGTCTGATTACAATATCCACCACCACAATGGCTCATTTATACCTGTGCATTAATCACTCTATCTATCAAAATGTAAACAGACAATTTATGTCACATGTGGTAAATCCACCTGCACCTTTGTGCTTTTTGACATTTTGTCTTTTTTCTACTGTATACTGTATTTTTGACAGGTAGATGCTTGACTATACCAGCCACCTGTACACTTGGCCTGTCTGTGCTTGTTTGCAGAGAGCGGCAGTCTACAATTATATTTGGTGAGCTGGAGAGCCATAAGAATAACACTTACACAGAACAATCTTTGTGGAGACTTGAAAATCATAATAGGCCTACTCAACTAAAAACATCACAGTAGCAAAGTTGACCACGATCTGAATGAATCTGACACTAAAGTGACTGTTACATCACTCCAAGAGTGAGCGCTAATATGAAGAACATGCTTTAAAATATAACATTCAAATGCAAAACTTAACAGCAACACAGAGAGCAAATCAACACCAGTGCTAGACAACATACACTAGAGGAACAAAACAATTCAACATCATGGTAACTGACCTGCACCAACAATGAGGTAATAGATTAAATAGGAGTAACACACCACACAGTACCTACACTTTCTTATGGGTGTGTGTGTCTTTAACTTTAGCCAACTTTGTGGTTCATACTCATGCTGTGGCCTTAAACTTTATTTCAGACATTCACAGTTTAAAAAGTGTAACTTGATTTAGATCAAAAGGTTGTTTTTTTTGTGTGAGGTTATTTATCGTCCAGAAAACATTAATCCTCTTCCACGGACATTTAACAGTCGAAACACATCTAACCTGCTTTCTCACAGGCTATTTCTTCTATTTGCAGATAAAGTGCAACACACCTTTCATTTAAACTGCAGGGGGGCAGAACTCTAGCAGCAATTACTGTGTTCGGCACTCAGAGTTGGGCTGGACTAGATTTCTCAGAGACTTCACAGGATTAAATGAATTACACTCCGAGTGCCACAGTGTTCATTTAAACTGCTGATTGCAGGTCTTTTGACTGCCAGACAAAAATACACAAACACACACTCGGAAAATCTCTTTAACGGTTTTGTCACAAAGCAGACGGCAAACCGAGGCACACTCTGAGCTCGGCAGAATTACACAAAGTCATAAAATGAACAAATGACACACATTCCTTTGGTGTGTGTTTGATACACACAAGGTTTCACCAAGCGAGCGGGTTGGATTGGAAGAGCTTCACTTGGCTCCTGCCCCTCCTCCCAGAGGCCCCGAGTTGGAGTTCATGCCACTGCCAGATTTGTGCATCTAAATTAAACAGGATCTTAAAGCTAACAAGCAAACAAATTGTTCTCCCAAAGGCGAGCCTGCTGTCCCAGTTCATCCTGCGCTCCAAACAAAACAAATTGGCACATGCACGACACGTTTGAATCTGCTCATGCTAAAAAGGTATTCCACGAATTTAATCTTTTGCTACAGTTCAAAGAGTAAAAATAAAAAGGTTACCACATATGAAAAAATGTGTACATATTATTGTTGGAGCAGTCTGAGGCTGTGAGTGTGCTACAGTTGCTCTTGGCACACACAACGTCAGTACACAATGCCAGTAAGCACGGACCTAATCTACTGTACATCAGCTGTTGAGGGATTATTTGTAATTATTTGTGAGAAAAAAATGCATGTGTCTCTGCTCTGGAAACCTCAGATTTTTTCCACTGAACTAAAAATACACTGACTGCAGAAAAGGTTTTGTCTTGCCTGTTTTTTTTGTTTTTTATTTGGAAACAGTAACTGTGAAACAAGAGAAGGAGAAAAACAGCAGCTAAATTTGTTCATAATGAAGAAATTATATAAATTATGCTCTCTGCAGAAAGGCAATTAAGAGCACTTGTACAAAAGGGAAACTGAGATATTCAGGTTGGAAAGTGTTTTCATCTAAATAGCACAATGTTAAGAGGGTAAGAAAAAAGAAGTATGCATTCAATTCGCAGAATGCAACAAACATAATATTTCCCCTTTACTTTGGTTTCATGCTACGGTTTAATGGTATGACTGCTCCACATTCTGTTGTAATGATTTGGACATTATTATCAAGTGACACAAGAGAAATCATCCCTCACATCCAATATGCTCCTCAGTATACTGTAGGCTTCAATTAAATTTGATTGATGAACAGAATTGCTGGCGTTCAATGAATTGTTTGATCACAAGTGGAGAAACAATTGGCACGTGCAGCATTGACAGTTTTCTAATAAGTCACAAGCTGCTGCAAAAGAATAAACACACTTATACAGTAGGTGTCTATTTTTATCTGATATATATTATACTGTACTTGGCGATTATATTTTGATTAACTGTGCAGCCGTGATTTAAAATATACTGGCATAGTGTTTGAGGGATATATACACACGTGTATTTCTTTGGTTCCAGGGCATTGCTCTCAAGTAAGTTTCTCTTGCATGAAACTTTTCTGCAAGAGTTGGTAACCTTTGACCCAAGCAGGGAAGAGTGACGAATGATGGAGCAGTTCAGTTACACAGGGACCCAAAACATTCTCCATTTCATAGCTGATCCTGGTCTTATACCATTTTGATTAGTCTTGGGCATTAGAGAATGATTCACCTTGTGTTTAAAATAAGATGGGCAGGGAGGAGGGAGAGAGACAGATGAGGCAAAACTAAGGATAAATAAATCAGCGCATACTTTGGATTCTGGTCTGGTTTGTCCCATTGGAATCCACCGAGGAATATTTTTGTGTCTGTCTGTGTGTCTGAATGTTTGACCCGAGGGCCCCTCTGTTCCTCAGGTTGGAAGCAGACTTTGCAAATTTCAACTTTCACTTCCAGAGTTCACAAATGTCAAACTGCAAGAATTTACTTTATATACAACAACATAAAGTGGTAACTTTAGTGCCACATTAGGACAAAATCTACATGTATATCCAAGCCTATAATCAAACATCCACAGTATCTCTCTGGGGAGCAATATTAAAATATACATGTCTGTTTTTATCGCTGTGTTCCATAAAAGGCCATAAGCTCACTCACATCAAGCTCTGTTAGGCAGTTTTATGAGCCTGATGATTTGTTAACAGCTAACTTCAATCTGAGGGATAAATGGCGGTGCAAATGTCACAAGTATAGAAGTTATAATTGGAGAATAATGTGAGCGGGTAATAGCAATGAAAATTGTGTTTTGACAAATGGCTTGTCATTGGGCAATGTCGGCATGTTGAAAGAAAGGAGGGTGTGGCTGTGTGAACTGGTGACAAAGGAGGAGAAAGAGTGTGTGAGGGGGAGTGGTGAGTAATGACACATTTATTCACTTGACTTGAGAACAAGCTGAAAATGGACTTCTCTAGGGACAGGACAGGGACATTGTGTGAAAAGGATCCATCATTGACTGTAGGTGTCTGTGCATTAGGCCCAAATAATTCCACCTAGCAAAGCTGGTGCAATCTGCTTGTTGCTCAAACCCAGTTTTAATCAGGACCAATTTCTCCTACTTTTCTTTCTTTACGTTTTCCTTTGGGTTGTGTCTTCAAATTTGAGTTTCAGTTACTGCACAATAGTGTCAGATATAGGATGTGCTGAACTTATTCATGTTATAAGCTATAAATGCTTTTTAATGTGTTGGACGAACTTCAGAATAAATCATCACTGTGGTGCATGGGCTGTATTAGTCTTTCATTTGGACCCTCCGCCAATCACAGCGTGAGACAGAATTAGAATAATGAGTCCACTGGCATCATGCACAGTGGTACAGTGACCCTGCTGTGTTGATCTCTTTATCTCAAAGACTCAAAGAGTAAAACTGAGCTCTGGGATTTTAAATTAGGGGATGGGTGTGACCTTGGAAAGCACGAAGGGGATGGCTGTATGAGCTTTGCGTGATCCAATATGTGTTTGCGTGCGTGCTTGTGCATGAAATGACTTTTTCCTGAAAGAGACATGACAGTGTTAACAGCAGCTACTGGCCCATCTATCATCAGAGTGCTTGGGTGGTCCATCACCTACTGACAAAGTAGTTGACGTCCTGTTGTCACCCAAGGTCCCACTTCATATACCACTATCAAAGGCCAGATGATAGATGTCTGTCTTTTCCACTTCCACTATCCAGATCAAATAAGCTCATTTTCCAGCATGATGGACGATGAAATCAAATGTGTCATTCACTATTCGAATTAAGACACACATGACATGACAGTCCTAACTCTCTATGTGGACTTTGTCTGGTTTTCTCTGTCTTGTGTGAATAAGTGCAACCCAGGTGAATTGAAGAAGCAAATGTGAGTGTGTTAATGTCTAAGTGGCGCAATAGACTGGTGACGTTGCGTTACCCTGTCTTCATCAAGGATGCACTGGTATATGCTCCAGTCCCCTGTTGGTCGGACAAATGGCGGTGGAGAAATGATGTAACTTGACATTGGTGAGCAGCACAGAGTGCACTTGTGTTCACTTATCCCGCTGAGAGATCACTTAAGAGCAAAAACATACCAAGAGTAAAACAAAGCCAACACATCTGCCGTCAACACTTCACTTTGGAGAGCCTCATTAGATTTTAATTTTTGCTCTTGATTCAATGGACTCAGTAAAGAGAGAAGCATTGCATACATAAGCAATATGTGTATCTAAGGGATGGACTCTCCTCTGTGCTTCAGCCTCTGTCTGTGATTCAGGCTGATGCCTTCGTAATGCCTGAAGGAGTTTTCTTCACTTAGCCACTCACTTTTAAGGACAGCTGACCAAGCTACAGTACAGCCATTGACAAACATATTGGCTATTGCATGTGCAGCACCTTTCAGTAACAAGACAGCTTCTCTTACTAATATCCTGCTCACCTAAAACACCAAGATAAATGTGGCTACAACTCAGCCCTGTCTCTTTGAAATCACATTTATATACAACTAATGTGAAGCAACAGTTCTGTTTTAAAGGCAAGACAATGGCACCTAGACTACATTTTATATTTTATATTGACATAACGCAGTCACCTTGTTGATTTATGGATCTGCCAAATGGTGAAATGTTCACTGCCAATGTATTTCATTTGTTTATGTCTCCTTTAAAGATGTTTGTCTTTCCTTGGCCAAAATGAAACTGTATAAGAGCAGCTGCATGTTAACTGTTTTCCAATCATTTGTTGATTGAACATCTTGTATTCTTACCGTTGGGCTTAACAACTGAGTAATTGCCAACAAAAGCATCATCTTTGTATCTATTGACATCAGATACTGACACACCTGGAGGAGGAGCAGACGAATGACCGTCTGCTAATTGGTTCAAAAGTGCAGCGTTTGTTCTTTAATGTAGTGGGAAGGACGGAGATAAGCCACAGACACTCTTTCCAGGGTCAGACTTTATCTTCTCCTTCAGATTTACATGTCTTTGTGTGAGTGTCTATGTGCATGCATGTTTGTGTGGTTGTGGTCTTGTGGTGCATCAAAGAATTGGTGAATCTAGCCAGAGCAGACAGATTGTGCTGAAAATGAAGCTGCTTGCAAATGAACACAAGGTGAGAAGAATATGTCTTCAATTCCCATTCAACCTATTGGTTGAGGCGCTTATCACAAGGACCTCTTTTAATGACTTTTCACTACAGAGCATTGGAGAAAGAGATTCATTATTGTTGCACCCCCAGCTCCTTAGTCAAAATGCATATTGTTAACGTGAAAATAACAACTGCTGAGAATCACATTCAGTGGTGCAGAAGGCTAAATTAACACCTTGTCCAAAGGTATGACAACAATGGCCTAACAGTGGGAGAGGACAGGCCTGTGACCACTCACTGTAGCAGAACAGAATCTTATTTTTCGGAGGTTATTGGCTGCAGTGGTAATATGCTGTCATATTAGCTATCTGGATGTCAGAATGTGATGCCTCGGAGGGAGATCATGGGCTGTATTTCCTCCAGCAGGGCTGAAGCTGGATCACTGCTCAACCACACAAAAGTAATGCGCATGAGTGAATAATGATGATATTGTTCGTGAGGTGTCACTTCCAATAATGCATGTTTTGGATATCGCCTTTAGCTAGCCATACACAAAAGTCTTAGAGTCACAGTATTCCTCACTTGGGTTTGGACACTGTGGAAACACAATCCAGTACACTGAGTAAAATGATGAATTGCTCCCAATGGCCAATAGGCAAATCAATGCCAAATCAATGTCCATGTGGGATACAGGTAATTAATGGATCAGGGCAGCATAGTGTGCAGTCGCAGCAACTGTTGCCATGGCTTAATCGTAGGTCAGTGAGGTCATATACATAAAGTAGCAGCAAGGCACAGGGCCAGAGGAACTCAAATGTTGATGTATATTGTAAAATGTACAAGTAACTCCTAAAGGAAGTCCACAAAATACATTTTGCTCTAAAAATGGGAAGAGTACATCACATTCTGATGGTTTTATTATTATTATTATCCCCAAACCTGTTGTGTGTGTGGAGACAAAATATATACTGCAAAAATGTAAACTGCAAAAAAAGTTTGAGTTTGGACTGAGCTTTAGACAAACAAAGGGTCATGCGGTCACCAAAAGAATCATTTATTGGGAGCAATGAAAAACCTGCCGAACAACACAGAAATGGGGACCATCTTTTTTGAGATTTTGTGCTTTTGGCAAAACTGCGACTGCCAAATCAGCCCTTTAAATGTGAGTGAGTGAGTGAGTGAGTGAGTGAGTGAGTGAGTGAGTGAGTGAGTGAGTGAGTGAGTGAGTGAGTGAGTGAGTGAGTGAGTGAGTGAGTGAGTTACAGCATTGGTCAGCTGAATGCAACATGAATTATGAGGTCATACCACTGGACCTTCATAAAATCAACTAGTTTCTATTACAGATGGGTTTTACCAAATTAGCACAATTGTAACTTTTCTTTTCAATTAAGTTACTTTTTGGACAAATCTTAGCTACTTTCTATATCAGACAGTCACCGGTAATGCCCTGTGACCAAGACGCTCACCTCTCTCTGTGTCTGTTCTGTTCAGTGAGTGGCAGCGAGGTCCAGCAGCAGTTTCTTACCCAGAGGCTGTGCACTGTGTTAGAGATGCTATGCTTCTAACTTCCTTGCTTTTTAAGTAAATTTAGCTGACATCAAACCACAGTCTTTGTCTTGAGTTTGTATGATTTGTGATTCGGTCAGGATTCTGGCAGTGCAGAGCTGCAGCTTAGAAATGATTGCTGGTTGCATGTATAGTCTTAATGGGTCATATTTCAGCCACTATTTCAAACTTATTCCATTGTTGGAGAACAGAAAGAGAAAAACGGGCACATGAGCACAGCAATATTGTTAGTTGAGCTGTACTAAACTGTTGTATATGTGAGCACAGAGAGTAGGAGAGGAGCAAACAAATAAAAGACTGAAACTGGCTGGTACCAGGCGGAGTGTAAATACAATGCCATGATGTCAGTTGTTTACAGCTGTTCCACAGCAGCTTTCAAGTACATGCTCAAATTTGCACATTGACCATACGCGGTCCAGTCTTAGGGTTTGACCTGGTCTTGTAAAAGTTAATTTGTACTTTATGCTTTGCCTCTTGTTGGGATAAGGTTCCCTCATGATGATTTTACCCACAGTGCCAGGTTAGCATGACATGTTGTGGGGTCATCAGTGCAGTCAACAGACAGCTTGTGTGATGATGTGGCAATCCTCTCCACTGATTTAATTCTGCATGCAGGATGTCTGCAACAGGGCAGCCTCTGGCCTGCACTTCCTCCTCTTGGCTCTGGCCGATTTAACAGGCCGCTTGTTACACAAGAGTCTGGCATGGCTCAAGTCCTACTGCTGTGTCGCTCGTGGGCCACATCCTGTTACCGCTCTGCTCCCACTCACTTACAGGGCGTTGGCCATGCGTCCAAACATTCAGACAAAAAAAGACATGGCAGACAGACACACAAACATAAGGGAACACACGTACACAAAGCTTAGCTTGTCGGTGAACAACAGGCTGAAATTTCTCCTTTCATTACAGCACTATTGTACTGTATGTGCGTGAGTGGATGCATGTGAAGGTGGCTCTCCTGCTTGCGGGATAGGTTGTGTTTGGCCGTGACTTTTCATCCTGGAAGCCCATAATTAGACAGCACCGGATGCTGCCAAGGAAGGATGAGGTTAAGGAGTGGAGGCGAGTGGCCTGTTTGCTCGGTTGTTTTCATAACCACGATGAGGCCTAATTACAGGAGTCACACCCCCGCTGAACCTTGATGACACGTTTCCTGTGATTAGAGGAAATGATCGGTATTGATTGTAAGAGGAGAGGAAGAGTCATGTTTAATTGCATTAGAATAATTGCCTATTGATGGCTGAGGTGAGGCCTGTCCCTGATGATGAGGCTGCAGTGTGTCAGATGAGAAACCTGTTTACACCACAGTGCCCTGAGAGTTGTTTGACTGATATGGTGCAATACATTTGAGACTTTTTCAGTGTTTGTGTAAATTCTCCTCTATGAATGGTGAAGTGGAGTTTCCAGACACAGATTTATAGCTGAGTGGTTTATGGAAGCTTGCCCCTCATATTGCAGTGTATAAATACTGTAATTCCCCCCCATTTGTGTCCCCATTCTTCAGCTATTCCACACAATATCTCCATGCATCCTCCAGGTTTACCAGTACCAGCCAATTAGGCCTGGGTTTGACTATAATCGATATATTTCCTGGTGACCTTTGGGTCACTTCAGGCAACTGTCAATAGGTATTTGTGGTTGCGATATCGGGGCTGGCTCTGCAGTTCCCTTTGCACCATCAGTCCATCGATCTTCCACCTTCCTCTTGAGAAATATAAACAAAACCTTATGCTAACTCGTACAATATATGTACTCTGCTGACTTTGCTTTTGCTCACAATATTTATCATCCCACACCTAATCAGTTTTGCACTGAACACCTGAATCACTACTCCTACTTCATACTTAATAAAAAGAAAACCAATGGAAGAAAATAAGATGAAAAAGAATAAAACACATAATATCTCTTGGGAGATTCTTCTATAGTACACTAATGAATAACATTAGCGTTTATCTACAGTATGATTCATTAGAAACCATAGAGTTGGCACTCTTTGGGAACTTTATATAAGGAACAAAGTTCAAATGTGGGTTTTTTGTCATTTGTGCCGTCAGTACTATTCTGTGTCCCTGCCTGTTTCACTCTCTCCCTCCTACATTGTTTGGGTCCTTGTTTCTGGCTGGTTGTGCTTTAAGCGAACCCAGACAGCCTTGATCCTCAGCCAGGGACAGTGGTTACGAGGCAGGGAAGGTTGCAGAAAGTTACCCTGCTCCCAGGTCACTGTGGTCTGGAAGCCAACATGGGATCACTGAGTAAACAAGTGGTTTTAGTGTGAGGGTGGCTCAGGGCAGCCGATACAAGGGCGTGTGTTTTTTACGGCTATGTGTGTGTGTGCATGTGCCAAGAAGCTTGGATGGGCCGAAAGCATGCTGTCTCCTGAAGCTTTTTTAGAAAATGTTGACTGCTTCATGTCTGAACCGGGGCTGAGTATTTGTGTTATCTGTTGGGATGAAATATTCATGATTAGAGATAGTCTTAAGGCCTGTTTGCTGAGGCTGGGGTGGCTGTTTAAACACATCATGCCACTGACAGGCATTAGTGCACCGTCAGAAGAAATTACTGTATTAAAAATGTCCTTTATGCATATTCATGCTTGTACATTACAATGGCAGTAGACAAAATGAACTTAGTATCACCAATTAACATGCAACGCAAATAGACAGAATGATTTTGATATAATCAGATTAAATATGACACTGCCAATTTAAGGAATTACTGTATGGGTGTTCTCAAACAAATGCAATCATTTCAGATTATGTCAATCTGTTTGTTAAAAAATATGAGAATCATGACACATGTCTTGCTTTTAAAGTAAAATTCCACCTCCAGATATTGCATGTCATCAGTATGACAGGAAGTGATGATGAGTCAAAGCTTCCACTTTCTTACTAAGTGTTCCACGCTGGCATCATCCCTGACATCACTGAACTAAGCCTGCCTGCCTTGTTTAGTTTCTTACAACACTGGTGTTGCTTGTGTTGTGGTGTGGTGGGGCCGACACAGCCTTCCTTCAACTCAACAGCTGTAACATTTAAGTTTATATCAAAAAATTTGAGAAGACTTACAGAAACCTTTTGACTTGTATTAATTATTTTTCATGGATTTTAATTTCAAATAAAAGAACAATAAATTGTTAAATTGTGAAATGAAGACAAACAATGAACTAAACCAACGAGGTCAGTGGAGTTGCATTTCAACATTCTAAAAACATGACCAGACAAAGGGTTATATTTTAGTCCAGATCAATCTCCTGTTTGACATTTCATCTCCTATACAAGGTAAATACAGTATAAGGTAAGGTAATATCTGGGACTGGTGGATGTTTACCTTTTCTCACAGCCAAAATGTCCCATGGCAGCCTTGTTTTAGGTTTACATTAACTTGCAGCTCTCATACTGTAGGACCAAAGCAACATGTTAAGCAAATGCATAATAAATATGTCCATTTGTCCACACACACACACACACACACACACACACACACACACACACACACACACACACACACACACACACACACACACACACACACACACACACACACACACACACTGAATAACAAGAAGATGCGTACAGTAAATGTAGGAGAGTATTGTGTGCATATATTTGAACACATTGTTCACCCATCATATGATGACACATTGCCTTC
The DNA here is from genome assembly GCF_905171665.1 of Trachurus trachurus. Taxonomy (NCBI): domain Eukaryota; kingdom Metazoa; phylum Chordata; class Actinopteri; order Carangiformes; family Carangidae; genus Trachurus; species Trachurus trachurus. The sequence goes on from NC_139905.1 coordinate 17,587,877, forward strand.
ATTTCCCAAATAATTATAAGTGTTTTAATTATTACTTTAGTTTGTCAAGCAATACTCATCTGGAAAGAATTTAATTAACACCAAGTTCTTTGTCTTTTTCTTAAATGTTCTGATCTTCCATTCATTGCAAGCCTTTTTTTTTTCAAAAGGAAATTCTACTGACACTTATTCATATAGCCATTCAAGTATGCAATAATGCCAAGGGATCATACATCTAGTTGTTTCTCACACACTTACTGTGGTATCACTGCCTTTTGTTTGTGCAACAGTTAAGGTCAAATATGATTGCAGGCAGCAATGGCTATAGGAGCCAGTGGTGCAACAAACTATGTTACCACCCACTTCACCATTATGTCCACGTGATATATTGGATATTAATAACGTGTATATTTAATATTCATACATTATTGCATATCATGCATATTACATGTAAAACATGTACTTAAATGGAGTATCTCAGATTAGTTTCATGGAACTTGCTGACAAAGGGGGAAATGAACTCCACACACACAACCACATGTCAGACTGACATACATGAATGTGGCATAAGACATAACGACATCCCACACATACAGTACAGTACTTCACTTGGACTGTTGGAGAGAAAAAACAAAGTGAAAAACTGCTGTTGAATTTTGGACAAAGGGACATGGCAGAAAGGATGTGAAGGCCTGCAACTGAAGTAGTTTACACTGATTTAGCTCTAATGCCATGGGTTATTATTGTTCTGCTTTTGAGCCCATTTAGTTTTTTTTTTTTGCCAAAAAGCAGAGGAGGAAGCTTAGTGCTTATAGCCTTCTTTGTAGTGCTGAGAGTAAAATTGGATGACTAATAATTAATTTGAGGGAAGGTTTTCATATCAACTGTAGTGATTTGTCCAATGAGTGTGAGTGCTTGTGAGCTTAGTCCAGCGACTGAGGTCAACTTCTTCTTTTTTAAATTTTATTTTAGCAAAGGAGTGTAATTGAGGTCGGAGAGATCTGACAGGCTAGGAGAAATATGAATTCTTAAATATTTTATGTTTCTAGTGTGAAGTGGTAGGGGAAAGTCTTTGGCTGCAGATTCCAAAGCATTATCAGGCAGTGGTAGGGTAGATGATTTGTTCCATTTTTATTATTGTGTTCAATTGAATTTTTCATGGGGTGACACATAAAGTTCTGTAAGTATACTAATAGATCATCAACATAAAGACTCATTTTATGAAAAGTTTCCTAAAATTCTTTCATTTTCATTGCTTTGTTGTGTTTCTTCTGCAAGTGGTTCCGAAAAGAAGGCAAATAGGGACGGTGAGACTGGGCATCTTTGTGTGGTTGCCTGATGAAGTGTGAAGCTCAGTGACTATTGCGGCCCCAGGGGAAGTGTACAGTGTTCTTATCAAATGGAAGAACAACTCCCGTAAACCATACTTGTGCTTCTGAAACTGGCTGTTTATTTGGCTTTAATAGCAGTGTCATTACATGTGCATGTTGGTGGAGGTACCTTTGGATTCTGCAGTTACTCTGTAAAATAGTGGCTGTAAAATCTCCCAGGAGTGTCTGTGCCAAAAGTCCATCTGGTCCTGGCGACTTATTATTGGGTATTTTATTCATAGCTCTACATATTAGGGGTGCTTCAAATGTTTGCTTCCTTTATATTGTGTTGGCAAGTCCAGGTTGTTTGGAAAGGCATCTATAGCTGATTGCATAGGCAGGTGATCTGAGGACAAAATGTTGCCTTCAGTTCAGTTATACAGTTCTTTTTGAGCCATATTGCCTGTAGGATTAAATATGGCGAGGATATTTGCTTTGTCTTTTTATTTTAAAATGAATTGTGTTTATTTAATGTATGATATTTTAAAGATGTGTTTTGAAAGTTGGTTTCCATTTGTTCACTGGGGATATTGATATATTGGATTGTTAGATGTTTGATCCTTTGCTCTGTGGTGTTTTCCACTTGTTGCTGATTTACCCTGTGTGATGAATATGGTATGAGTTTACCTTTCATTATTGCTTTGCCTGTGTCTCATTCATCTCCACGAAAGATGGCCACTCTTTTATGATCAACTCTATTATGATCAGTCAGTTGAAATCAGGATTCTCTGAAAGGGATTTATTGGAGCGCCTTCCTGTCAGAGGCTTAGTATGTGTTTGGGTGTTTATTGTTAGGAGAAGATAGCTGATGATGATTGAATGAACTGTGTTTTCTCTGATATGTTGGGAGAGTTTCTTACAAGACAAATGTTAATTCTGGAAGAAGATTAATGGAGGGCAAGACAATCTTTATATATACATTTCTCCATAATCATACTGTTTCATAACATCAGAGGAGAGACAGTTTCTTGAACCAGGAGTACTTGAGGGCTGTGGGGAACATTACAGTATTATCTGTTTGCTGAAGGCACAATGGGGAGAAAACGTTGTGGAAAATGTCATCTAGTTTTTTGGGGTCATATGTGATGATGAGTGTAATGATGATGATGATGATGTGGAGCACTAATGATTACGAATATTCTGCCTGGACGAATAATAGCTGTGTTTTTTATGGGTTCAAATTGAAAACCGTTGTTAATTTTACATGACTGATAATTTGAATTATTTTAGGCCTAGTGTGGATGCAACATACGTCTCATCCCTCCAAAACTGTTGATGCCAGTACAGAGTTGAATGAGCTGAACTAATGTTTCTGAAGTCTACTGGGAGTACATTTGATAGACTGCACACTGAGTCAGGCTTTAAGAAAATGTGCTTATCTTTGCACTGAGAATAGAAACACAGATCTTTAAATGGACACAGTCAAAAGAGCCCTCCATTTATTTTCTTGATAAAGAATTGTATACAGCATAATACAACATAAGAAAAAGGGAGGAACAAGTTGTTCAGTCTCAGTAAGTGTTTGTCCTCTGCAGATTCATTTGTTCAACTCACTCTACAGTAAAACTGTGCTAGAAGGCACATTATAATGTATTTTTCTTTTTTGAACATAAAGTGTTCGATGAGTCTAATTAGCATTTATAGATTCATTGAGGAACTTGATTACAGCTTTTAAAGTGTGCAGATGGTCATTATGCTAATGCAAAAGCCTTCAGTGTGTACTTATGTAACCCCAGCATACAATGAGTGGTGTTTCATGATAGGGGGGGAATAAAGCACGAGTGAACTAAGTGCTCTTTAACCAGAAAACTCCCATGATTCTTCACTTGGGTGATACGAACAGCAGGCAGGCGCAGGTACTTTAGACCTCCAGTCAGTAGTTAATCTTTAACTGTTAGATCACTGGGGTAAAGGCACAGCTGATAACGCAAATGGGTAAGATAAACTACTGAAACACAAAAAGAGTTAGCTACTGATGACTGAAATTGCCGCTGGCTGAAGTGATATGGTTTTCTGAAAAACAAATCTATCGATAACCCACGAATCTCAGGCATTACAAAAACACATGTCTGGTATGTTAAAATGAATATACTGTAAGGTGATTCAAGAAATAGTTACTGTGTTTGAAAGTTGTTTGTTTTACACTGTTTGCCATTACACCCTGTGTCCTCCAAACAATTCATATCCTTCGGTGGTGGCACGTTGGTTTTGTCTTTGGTCTGTCGCAGCAACCCAATATAGCCCTGCACAGCCAGCCAGAGAACAAGGTCGAACACACACCATGGATGTCTTCACCCCGGGCTAATTTCTTTAATTCTTAAACAAGATGTGCATGACAGAGAATTAATTTTCTGCGTAAACAAGTTACTGTTTGTTTCCTGGGGTTGTTTGGCTGCCTTTTTGTCAGAAGCTGCACATGATTAATAATGCTGTCCTACACCTTCTGTGGAGGGAATTAACACAAAATGGTGAAAATGAGCGTGGGTGTATGAGAGGGGACTGGGTCATGTGCGCTTTGTGTGTGTGTGTGTGTGTGTGTGTGTGTGTGTGTGTGTGTGTGTGTGTGTGTGTGTGTGTGTGTGTGTGTGTGTGTGTGTGTGTGTGTGTGTGTGGGGCGGGCTAAAGATGGAGAGCTTTTGTGAATATACTCACTGTGTGGTTGCACACACATATTTCCCAGTGCAAACACATGTGCCTTTGCATTGTGTCCTCTTGAATGTCACCGGTGTGCCACAGACCACATGTCCCTTCGTGCTGCAGATAATGAGCATATTAATATGTACATACCCAGCCAGGTTAATGCCTGCCTGGCACTCCAATTTCACGGCCCAGTCTCAGGTTGAGGCAGTCTCGGCAGCTCCAATAGGCCGCATATTCTCTCTATCAGATGAAGCAAGAAAAATGTAGTTCTGAATTATTGAACAGATACATGACTGACAGGCTGGCTGATGAAAATGAAGGGGAAGGAAACAGAAAAGGAAGAAAGAACAAAAATTGGTATAGTGAAGTTGATTGATGCCAAAGATAACTTTAGGTGAGGCGTTGACACTAAAATATACTGACACAAAATATGGCTACAAGGGTTGTGTTGGAGTGGACAAAATAGCTGAAATTGCCATTCAGTGCTCTATTTTCTCCTTTTCCAAAGCACCTAAAAGTTATTCCAGGCAATCCATCAGAGATGAAGTCTTAGCTTCATAACTTTCAATCTGACTCATGATATCTATTTGACAGTTGCGTTCATAGTTTTTGTTTCTGACACCGCTGTTCTGAGAAGACAAACTGTGTCTTAAAGCAGATAGAGTCTAAAAGCCGGCTGTCTACTGAATACAGAAATTCCCTACATGGTAAATATTTTGTGATGTGCTCATTTCAGTCAAATCCGCTGATATTTGTCAGCCGTTAAGTGTCAGGGAACATTTTTTATCTAAAAGTCATTGCAAATGTCAGACAGATAAAACGGCTCCTATCCATGGAGCTGCCTGACAGACAGTGTGGTCAGACTAAATGGTGGGATGTGGTAGGAGGTGGGATTTTATGAGTGTGCCTGTGTGTTATCCTGTCTGGCTCTGTCCTTACTTCACAGCGTGTCTGTGTGCCTCCTGAGTGCCAGACATACCTTATATCTTTTTATGAGCAGTGTTAAATCAATGTCAACACAGCCAACATTTTAACCATGTCCTCTGTGGAAGATTATACATTGTTTCATCTCTACACTGTGAACTACAGTTTACAGTGATTCACTGCCTCTGCAATGATTTAAAACTGTCCTTTTTGAATTATTTTCCCATTTATCCCTAATGCTGCGATTTTGTCACAATCATAATGATGAATGCAACTGTTCTACAAAACATATGTGACAATGTATTTCTTGTGCACGTTTGTTTCATGTGTTTTAGTGCTGAGGCTTATATCGATGCACCAGCTTAGTATTGTCCCCACAAACCCTACATAAACTTTTCACATCACCTCAAGGATACTTTGAAGAACTTTGTGTGAATACAAGCAGAAATCTGTTTACAGATATTTTTCCACATTATCTCTCTCCTGCAAACAAGAAGCATTCAGACTGATTCTGAATGAACAGGTTTGAAGTGCGGAGCGGTGTCAATGGGAGCAAACTATTTGAAAACTAAATAAAACAAGTTGAACACAAAGAAAAGTGATGGCACACAGAAAATATGCTGCTGATCTGCATAGTGAGTGAGTGACAGAAGTTCTTATTTTGGGTAAGACCTTTTTTTTCTCCAGTTTTAGATTATTGGATGGATTTTTGCTCCATTAAATCCAGATTAATCAGCTTTAAAATGTGAACAAAACTCACTGTATAGCCTAACATCCCACCAGAAACGAATCCCTTTTCATCAACCTACTGTAATGTTAATGAGTTCATTCAATCATTAAAATATGTCCAGTGCTCATTTTTAGGGTCACAGAGTTAGGTACAGGTAAACGTACATTTCCTGGAAATGAATGACATCATGGAGACGGTATGTGTGTGTATATAAAGCAGTTTATTGAACCTTTACAATTTTGCAACTTAGTTATCCACGGTAACAAATCAATATTTGAGCAGGGCAACTTGTGTTTCTAAGGTGAACCAGCTTAAAATGATTTGACAGTGTGGGGACAGGACAACCTTGAGTTAGCCTTAAGCAGATTCACTCAGACGGAGTGCATGACGAGTATTTACCCATCAGCTGATTAATCTTTTACTAAGTCATATAAATTACTCTCCATCAAGCATCATAAACAGACGATGAAGGGTCTAAAGACAGATTCAGCCATCATTTAAACATAAATGAGAAAATTTCACAGTTTTTTTTTTTAGGCACAACATGTTACTCCCCATGTCAGAAATGTCAAAAAATGATTTACATGTTTTGTATAAGCTGCATGGGTGCAGGGTGGTGGAGGCTTAATGCTTGATAGAAAAGGAGTAGTGAGAGCAAACATGTAACAAGACATCTTTGCCATGTTTAGAACATTTTGCTACACACCCGGAAGAGGTGATGATATTTATGAGCATATAAAAACATCATCACCTACAAAATGCATTTTTAATTCGAAATGCTTTGAGCCAGTGAGTCAGAACCCCTGCTGCCTTCCCTCTGGTACAACGCCCCGGCTCTACATCCTAATCAGGAAACACAAATAAAAACAAACATGGCTCCGGCTGGAACATCAGTGGTGATGTCAGCATTTTCCATAAAAATTAGCAGCCTCAGCATAGCAGCACACTGTACAGCTGGCGAATAACGGACAATTCACTGGACAGCAAAGATTTTTTTGGTATCAAAAACATTATAAAACAACTAACGGAGCAGATTTGACTTTGGTTGAGTCATTATTAGCATTTACAACAGTTTGTTTACCAGTCTGGAAGAAACATTGCTAGTTCTGCATTAAACAAAATTTTGCTCACACTGGAAAGCAACAACAATGCCATTGATAGTCTAGCTTGCTTTTTTCTTCTACTGAAGCTAGCATGCTAACCAGCTAGCCTCAGATCATTGACTCACTTTCTGACAACGAGTCACTGTAGCCTGCCCTGAAGATGTATGATTACTCAGAGGGTATATCATAACCTTGTAAATTATAGAAACAACAATGGCTGGAACTCAACAATCACCACCGCCAAATCTCGACAAGAAACTGCATTCAGCGGCACAGACAACTTTCAAATAGCTCCTTTAACATTTGTGTTATCTGTAGCTGTGTCATCATGTTGTGGATGGCTAATGAACAAAAACAAGAGAACAAATAATTGGGGGAAACAAGCTTAATGAGTCACAGAAATGTAAATTGGACTGGTGAGAATAAGTCTGTGACAAATGGCATTCAGCCCTCTTGTAACAGTATTGCAGATATGCAGCAACAGAACGCTTTGAGAATCTCTGAGGCAATGTGTCCAGCATTTTAATACCCTATGAAGGACAGTGTGGAATTGGCTTTTTGAAACCACACATGGGGATTTGCACTGGTCTGCATCATGTTGTGTGCGTCTACTTGACTGTGGTTCATTGGTATTTTGTACCAAATATCCATTTTATTTCATGTGTCACATACAGTAGATGCATTTTTTAATACATATTTATATAGCCTACACTTTTTTTTCTTTGCTCAGGTGCCATGCATAGGCTTTTTCCATAGAATATGTACACAATAGCTTGCATCAAAAACATTCTAACTACAATAATTTATCCAGCACCTGAATAGTGACAAGCAATTCAAAAAAATGAAATTGCTGCCGTGTTGTGAGAGTGTTTCTGGTCAAGTCAGCCACAGTGTTGCCAACTGTCTTGTAAGCAAATTGTTACTCACGGGTCAAAGTATTCAAATGATGTCACACATGAAAATATTTGCTTTAGGCCACTGCTGTTAACAGAGGAAGTGACTACACTGTTAATGTGAAACAATGTCATAATAAGTAGCTGTTTCAGTAGCTGTGGAAGTCTAAAAAGCCGCAACAACAAAGCCGGCCAGCTGGTGATGGTGAGGCGGTAATGGGTCAAAGCATAATGTAGGGTCTCATCCATCACTGATAGAAAAAAAAACCTCTACTCTACAACATTATTTATGGAGTCAAGCCAAGTTGAAACTTTAATTCAGTGATTGATATCCATTCATATTAATTTCAGTGGTGTATAGGGGGTCACAGTATTGGCAGCAGGCCCAGTGCATCTTATAATTTTGATGAAGTTTGATTAAAAAACTCATAATAATGGAACATATACAGTATATGATTCCTGGCATTGTAAAGCTTATAATTTATTATATATGTTAGTGACTGGATTTTGTGTTCAAATGTGCAAATACTGACATTTGGTATTCAGATTCTGAAATAACTGTAATTAGGTCAGAAAGATTAGGTGATATTTTGTAAGACCGTCAGCAATATGGCACCTGAAATCAGAGCCACCACCAGGGTGAGGGCTCTGAGCTACTTTGGTTTCTCCATGTTGCTCTATTAATGTATGTTTCCCAAAAAGGATCCATCAAGTGGGCTCATCTTGCCAAAACAACACTGCAACTATTCCTGGGCACAGTGCATATCAAAATGGATTGGCCACTTGGGTAAACATTTCCATTTCTCAGAACAAATTTGCACATCTGAGTGTGGATTTGCAAATCTTATTTTGTATCTACAAGTCTCATTTTATATTTGTTAAGGTCAGAAGAACTCCTGCATGTATTTCCATTTTACAGAAGAGATACAATTAGATTTACACATCAATAAAAAAGGTAATGTTATATGATCAAGGCAGTGGACAAGACGGCAGGACGTCTGATATTAATCATTTAAATCATGTAGTGCGTTCTTTTTTTCCTGTATCAACAAAGTGTGCATACATAGTTTGATCTGAATATCCATGGTCAAAATGAGCAGCATTTTTCACCACAACCTGCGCTGGTAATCAAGGAGAAATCCAAATAATGATATCATCTCTATGTGCCACTCTACATCTCAAAGCAGCACCGTGTACCGCCTCTAGCACTGACCTTTCAGGAACCTCTTCTCTAGCACACGTATTTTACACTTCAAAGTAAGCAGTTAAATTATTCCAATTAGGCCGGCAGCACTGTTCTGGTCGTACCAATCTACTGATGAAAGAACTCGCCAAGCCTATCATCCTGCCTCAAAAAAAAAAAAAAACTCATTGCAGTTGTGCATTATACATATTCACTGGACTGTTTAGGGAGAAGTCTGCGGTGTCTTTGCAGAGCCGTGCTGAGAATTTAGAGAGATTATCTATTGTTGGATTTATTGTTTTGAAAAGAAAAGAGAGGGACCATCATTGGTCACTTTGCGTTTTACCAGCAAATTATCCACACGGCTCGCAGACATCCAGCAGTAGAGTTAAGATAAAGCCCTGTGATGCAAACGCAGAGTAAAAGATACGGCTTCCCCTTTGTTCTGATATGAAAAACACTCTGGTGACTGATGTCTTTTGAATCACTGTAGAATTTATATTTATGGCACCAAACAGGCTGGTAAAGCATAAAGCCAGATGGGAACTTATTGGAGGCATTTTATCCCTCATGGATTTTTAGTCTACTATATTGATTTTGTATGCATTGCACCGAGGGTGGCCGAAATAAACTGCGTACCGTCCATGCCAGTGGAGTTGGTTTCTTCTCTACATTACTGACTCTACCCTCATCCAGTGAGCGTTTCATCTGGCTTTGAAGGAGCAGAACCAAGGGAATTATACAGGGCGAAATTGCCGATAAAGGCTGTTATGTCCGCTGTAATATCCCAACCAATTTCCCGACCAATAATTTCGGGGAAGGCAAAGTAATAAGAGCAGAGCAGTATTACCCCACCATCTGCTGCCTTCCACCACTTGGTGTGTCTCTTCTCTCTGCTGCTGTCTATTTACTCTATCTAGCTCATGTTCTCTCTCTCTCACTCTCGTTTTCCACACCCCCACATCGAGCTCTCTCTCTGTTAACCCTCTAATTTCCTCCCTGTATTCTGCAGTCTAAACCGATGAGCCTACTCTCAGAGACTGCCTTTATCGTCCTGCCCTTATTCACCACATGTGAGTATGTCTCTCACACTCAAATCAATCTCTCAGTCATTGTAAGCGGGAATAATGAAGCATCTCTCTCACATGCTGTGCGCGTGTGTGCACCTCATATTGGATATGAAAGTGGCTGTCTTCCATCTGAAGAGTTTTTGAAGATCGTAGTGTCAGCTGGGTCTCATGGAAGATTATAAATAATATATGTGATTTTGTGGAAAGTGCAACTTTTTTTTATCTATTGATAATGTTTTTTTGTTGTTGGTAGCAACAGATACACACTCTCAACCAGTTAAAGATGACAAACTAATTTTAAAATATTCATGAGAAGTGTTGTTTATCCATAGCTACATATTGTGTAGGTTTTTTTTTTATACAACACATTTTGTTTAAGAAACAAATCCAACTTCTCGTGAATATAAATGAGCTGACTGTATGTGTAATGTCAATGCATTAACATAGCAACCTTGCTTTGTTATGACTCTGCAAATTACATTTTCAGTAATTTCATGTGCCACTTGCCACTTGGGAGCATGTTCAGCCCTCTCTTTTTCCTCAAACAAAACACCTATTAGATATCCTCAGAATAACAGCAGCTTCAAGATAATTAGAGTTGGGTGCACTCATTCACTGCAGACTTTAAAAAGTGCATCTGTAAGAAATTTAACGGTGTTTCGGCAAATAGTTTTTCAAAATAAAATAAAATAAAAATTGCACTTGCTTTTTAGCAGTTAAACAAGTCACATCAGAAACAAAGGTCTAGAGGCGGCAGGCAGCAGTGTGAGGCTGCTCTGAGGCACAGTGGTGCTTTGAGCTAAATGTCAACATCAGCATGCTAACACGGTCACAGTGACGACGCTGAACATGCTGGAGTTAGGCAGGTCTGTTTACCAACTTCACCAACTTAGTTTAGCATGTTAGTATGCTGACATTTACTAATTAGCAGTAGACAGAAATCCCAATTGAGGATGATGGGGATTTTGTCATCAACTTACTGTTAAGTGCTGGGCAAAAAAATAAATTGAGATCACCAAAGTTATTACAAATTCATCCTGAGGGACTAGTACATTTTAGTTTTGAAACACATCACTTTTGCTACGTTTCTGCCTCCAGAGTTTCAGAGACACCATTTTACACTGAGGTCTGGGAAGACACTGAGACACCTGCCTCACTTCCTGATTGGCTCTTATCAGTCACGACTACCGGAGAGTGGTGAATACAGTATGGAAAGTGACTACAGGTAACAACTTGGGAAATCATGTGGAGCAGTCACATTGCTGGACTTGTTTAAAGGGGAACTATGCAAGTCTGGTTGTTTTTTTCACTGTTTTGCTGACCCTCCTCCCTCCCCCCTTGGCCATGTACATTTGTTTTCAACATGCCGACGATAAGGCAATCTGTGGAGCAGTGGATAAAGTTATATATCATATACATTTTAAGACAACGGCAGAGAGCCTTCATTCTCCCCGTAACAAGTCATTTAACATTCACAATTACTCCAAAGCTGCTTGATAAATTAATAATTTAAATTTAATTAAGGTAAATTTATGTAATTTTGCATAGTTCCTCTTTGAGTGGGGATGAGTTTTCTGGAAGGAGTCAAGTCCAGCTAACTGACCTCCACAGTACTGTACAACATGACAGTGAATTAGAATTAGTACTCTCATTTGTACCCTCAGGCTGATGGTTGGAAGTGCCTCTGGTGAAAACAAAAAGGCACTGGGTCTCCTCTGAACCTCCTATTGTTTGTCTGTTAAAAAGCAGTCAACTTAAATTTCTTGCTGCACACTGGGCAGTTTGACTTCACTGGATGCTGGATGTTCTGTTGTGGAGCTTTTTTCTTTCTTTCTTTTTTTAAATGTATTTATGTAGATATGCTTGTTTATGGTCTCTACTATGGGAATATTGCTCATTTGCTGCTATACGGTAAGTAAGTAGCAATTCTGATTCTGATTAGTGTGGTATGTATCATGTTTCATACAGCTGCAAACTAGTTTTCCTGTGGGGACAATATCTTGAATGATCCCAAACAGAGAGTAATTGATTGTTTGTTCATTTTAAGATAAAGGTTTGAAATAATCCTGACACTGATTTGAAATCAAATCACTCAGCCCTAGTCATAAATACATAGTATATTTTAGTCTGGAACAAATTGGTGGTCTAATGCTTCTATCCCTCCCACTTAGCACAGACTACTTTCTATAAGAAATATTATTTGTTACATGGTTTTAGGATTCCTGCTAATTTACCCAAGTCATTTTAGGAAGACTGAGCTCTCTGTATTGAGGTGCTACCAAACCTACTGAAATGAAAACTGTGGAAAAACAAACAAACTGAGCTGAGTCTTGTGTATTTTTCCCCAAACGCAGTGGAGATGAGAAACATAAGAAAAGCCATGTGACACTTGGTGTCATCTAGTTTAGGTAAAATGCTTTTATGGAGTATGTCTCTTTCACAGTAGCTCATTTTAAACGTTTTAATTTGTATAATTTCACTGTCCATTCTCTCCACTAAAGGCTTTAAACGCTGGATGTTGAGTGGGTACACCAGCACTTAGGGTGCCCTGCTGTCTCACCTCTGTGGAGAAGAAGGCGCTGTGACATTTAGGCCTCCGTGTTCTGCAGTCCCTGGGCCAGCTGTGAAAGCTGGCCAGGGAGAGTTATTGAGTGTGGGGTAGAAATGCCATCAGTCAGTCAGGTGGTACGTCACCATCTCACCACTTTAATGTCACCGAGTGGAGGCGACTTCATGACCCCAAACATAAAAAAAACAGTGTCTTCCTGTTTTTGATTTAATAAGCCAACACACAAGCTCCTCTTCACTCGCACTAAAATCATTTGTTGCACATGACAAATTGCTCCTAAAACTAAATAATGTTGTGTGTTTTTAGAGGACTGCATCTGTCCTTCCATGCAACCTGCCTATAAAGGAAACAGTGACTTGTTGGTGTACTGTAAGAGCTCTTTCTTTCTCTTTTCCTTTACAGTGGCCAAAGTCCAAGAACAGTCACAGTGGTCTCTGAGCAACCCAGTTTGGCCAAAACCAGAGAGGGGAAATCCACATTTTACCACAGCTGACCACACACACACCCACTCGTCTGAATTCCACAGCTTGACCTCAAACACACATCAAGTCAACGCAGACTTGTGACTGCACGTCACACAGGCCGACACAAACAGCACCAACCTGCCACCCACACAAGCCCCAGATACTCAAAGCTCTCATTAGGCCCTGTAAAAGTCTAAACATACACTCGCTCCTGTGAGAGATACGGTCACACACACACACACACACACACACACACACACACACACACACACACACACACACACACACACACACACACACACACACACACACACACACACACACACACACACACACACACACACACACACACACACACACACACACACACACACACACACACACACACAGACAGACAGACAGACACACACACACACACACACACACACACACACACACACACACACGCATGTACACAGACACAGACAGATACAAAACATAGGCTGAAAATATACAAACTTAAAACACAGCACACTGCATATACATTAAAAATATACTCCAGATGAGTTTAATTAAACCGTTTTTAAAGTATATATTTTCGCCTTTTAATGGAAAGCACAGTCGAGAGAGAAACAGGAAATGGGGTGGGGGGTGGGGTGGGTGACATGCAGGAAAGGGGCTGCTCGATGCAGGATTCGAACCAGAGCCACCTGCAGTGAGGACTGTAGCCTCAACACATGGAGCGGCTGCTCTACCAACTGAGCTAAACACCGCCCCATTAAACGGTTTTTAGAGGTTAAAATGCATCGATGAAATGGCAGAACATTATTATAACTACACACTATTACTATTAATTAAGCATTAGTCAATACTTAATTCATCATTAATAAAGCACATACACTGATACTAATTAGTAGGCAAATTACAAACAGTTATAAATGTTTAACTAATAACTATAATAAAAAATCTATTGGCGCATTTATAAACCATCTGAAATATTATCATTTTATGTATAATTGCTTTTGAGTTCAATTATTTATATAACTCTATGATGAGCCCATGAACCCCGGTATCTCCTTAATAACTGGTTTATTATTGCTATAATGTTTGGTTTACAAATGCTGAATCCATTATTTATCAAATATGAAAATATAAGTTACTATTTATGTCAATATGGGAAGACTGCTTTAAAAATGATAAATTACGAATGCCTAACTAGACTCGATAGTGTGTATCAAAGTGTTACCAATCATTTTACTATGATCTGATTTGCATGCAATGGCACATTGGCATCCCACTGACACTGATGATCACACAGATTCTCTCACACCATGTTTTGCCCTCATGCACGCACAACAGCACGGTGGCCGTCGACATGTGTCTCTACTCTGTGGCAAAAACCAAAGTCACAGATTCAGTCATCACTCACATGGAGAACAAACACGCAAGTCTCTATGTTGATGTCATTTTATAGTGTAAATGAACAATTTTGGCCCCTGTCTCATAAATTAAAATGGTTGTGGGTTGTTTGAGGAGAATTGCACAAATCTGACATTTCATGTAGCACTGGATTGCTTTTTAAAGGCACCAAGCAGTAACTATCATGAGTGAGTCACCATGATATGATTGAGTTGCTTCCCCCCTTTTTTTTCCTCAGCTTCTCTCTGTGGCTGCGTCAAACCTGTTTTCTGCTCTCTCATCCATGGGCTTCACACCTTCCGCACACACACATACACACAATTTTTCCACCCCATTGAAAACACTAAAGCTTGTATCACAGCTCAAGTGTTTCGCGCTTTTTTTTTTTTTTGACAATGCCTCTTCACCACTGACCCCCCTGCCCCCCCTCAACCACCACCCCCCTCCCCTAACTTCATCCTTCACCAGTTTGGGGCGCCGAGCTCTCCCCTGTGCCTCTTTCAATGAGAGTAATTTGAACACGCTTCAAAAATGCGATGAACAATGAGAGAAATGTTGTGGGCTGATGCAGACAGGGACTAATGCGTATTTATTTCATTGAATAACGCTGCTTGGCAAAGCCACCGTAGCTCATACCCAGGGTAATGGCTTGACAAATCAGATCTGTCAGACTATCCACACTTGCCACTTGTCCTTCCCCTGCAGGTAAAGAGAGAGCTAACTCACCACAGTGAGTGGAGAACAGGGGAGGCACGTACCACACCTAAGTACAAGCAGAGGAGAATATTGGCAATTTGTTATCCTCATATAAACCTCTTTAAATACGAGTATATTTTATATACAAGCAATTTGATGCCCATTAAAATAAGATGAAAGGAAAAGTGGCTGTTAAACATTAAAAGGTGATGAGGTGTAACCATGGCAGCATAGCTATCTAAATATAAAGCACAAAAGTCTCTTGCTGCTGTGATTATCTATATTTTCCACAATATAACCCTTGTCATAGAAAAGTATTTATGTACATGCTTATCTACGTGAGAATTCCTCTGTGTTTTGGCCTTGCATGAATGTGTGCATATAACAGTTTGAATTTAAGTCTCGAGTTTGAATGCCAACCTGTTTTTATTGTTTTGTTGGAGGCAAAATGATATAAAACTTCACTGCAATGTTATTTTTAACTGGTACGGTAGCAATGCACTTGCAGTGCAAAAAACAAACAAACAAAAAATGAAACAAAAAATTAAAATTCTAGGACCTGGTTTCACTTGCTCTGTTGTTTCAGTGTGAGATTTAAACTAACGTGATCTGTGACAGTGACAAAATTGTTTATATTCCCTCATCAAGCTGGGTGTTTATCAACTCCAAGCAGAACTGTATCTCCTTTCAGTAAAAGATAATGAGAAATATTTTTTCGAGTTATAATCTCAAAGTATTTGCTGTCATACAAGGTTTCATATTACAATGAGTGTCAGAGTAAAATAGTATGTACTTCCTTGGCTTTGAAAGGGGATTATGAGAAGGATGGAGCTCCTGAGGAGGGGCTATATTTGGGTGGCTTCTCCAGCAGCCTAAAGACTCTTGGAGGCTTCCATATTTGAATGTTGCCCCTTCAGACATTAAAAACAACACGTCTGGCTCAGCGGAAGAAGCAGCAACTGTCGCTGTGCATGTATTCATATAGTTCAAACACAGTAATGTTAATACTGACACAGTTACAGTCGATGCTACAGTAAACGCATTGAAATAAAAATAGCTCTGACATTGTTGGAGGCAGCTAAGAAAATAATACTCTGTAGATATAAAGATGCATACAGATGGACAAGAATACCAAAACAGGAAACCAAGCGATGACATGGAAACCATATGGGGCCCAGTATGGTCACTGTGGTATGCATTAAACAGCTGGGACAACATGCCTCAGACATGACATGTTATTATTATGTTTTGTAACATTTTGGTAGCCTTATGTAACTGGTTACAAATTCTTTATTTTCAAGTTTGGCAGGTCCGGGATCAGCTTGTACCTAGAGTCATTAGAGGAATAGAGTGGGAAAGGTCAGTGTGGACAGGGTCTGCCACCCAGTGACATGGAGTGACCTTTTTCAGCAGCTACTTTCTGTCGAAACGTACTAGAAACATTGGCGCAGCAGTATTCAATTAACACAAAATGCATTTTCTTCCACTTCTTTCAATAATTTACTATGTTTACATTGAAAACATTGCCCAAAATCCCAGTCTCTCGCAGCGGAGGGAAAACACAATTAAATTCAATTTTATCACGTAAAAAGAAATTAGACAGCAGGTATTAAAAATGAATGACACTTTCATTCTATTGTTGATACGTGCTTTGCCCTCATTACGTTTCCTCCACTCCCCCATCAGCCCCATATCACACATAGCTCTGTCTGTGTAGCAAAACAGCAGTAACCACTCCAAGCTGAATGGTCACAGCCATCCAGGGAGGAGACAGAAAGTAACACTCCATGGACTTAATTAACTTAATCACAGTTAAGAAAGACTGTTACACAGCTGGGTGCTGTTGGCTATGCGGCATGTTTGCCAATCTAAGTTTTGAAAACAACACCAACGAAAAACTTCTGCATGAGAAAGGATACATCCCGTAGTTTCACCTGCTGAGGCTGACTGACATGTGCATGCCTGTCTGTAATTATGAAAAGCGACGTTTATGGACACAGTATGAGAAAAACAGGCTGAAATAGTCACAGTTGCTGAAATGTGGCTGTGATTAGATGGTAAATAAGCTTTTACCTTTTTAACATCAACTTCACATCACTAAGTTTGAGTTAGATGTCACTCAGCCAAGATAAACTGTTGAGTAGTGTTTTTTTTTTTTTTTTTTTTTTAAGATAGGACACATCCTGTTACAGCCAGCTTTTACTTTTATGAAAACTCATTTTTGTCCATGCTGTCACAGCTACTGATGCACAGAAAGATGTTTCATTATAGCTGGCCCTGATAGGTTGAATGTTTTGGTACTGCACATGATTAGAGTTTGTTATATGACAGTTAAGCCTTGATTAGACAGTGTGGTGGGTGTGACATCTGAGGGGGAAGAACTCAGACAGATATAGTGGCATTAAATATGTAGATAAAGCAAAAATCTCCGCCTCTGATGACTGCGCTGTGTTGTGAATGACATTTTTGTGGCATTGTGCAGTTGATTAAACATAACCATTGGCCAAAAAGTGAAAACAGTGTTTTAAGCTCTCAAGCTACATTTCATCACAACTCTCTTTTCTCAAAATGCAGTCAGGTCACCTTTGAATATTGTAAAATATCTACTTTAACTCAACAAGAGCTGCACCAATTAGTCAGTTTTAGTGATTTTACAAGCAAAAATACCAGATGTTATTTATTATATAAGACAGTAAATAAAGTTAGTTGGACAAATCCAGAAATCCAGAAACGCATCTCCTTGGGCTGAGGGAAATCATAGGATTTATCTCAGTGAATAATCAGCAGATTAATTGATAATTAAACAACTGGTACTGTAGCTGCAGACCTATGTCCAGAAAAATTATAGAACAGAAAATGAAAACAAGGAACAACAACATGATTTTACAGGCCAGTGTTTCTACTGCTCAGCAATATGCAATGAAAGAGACTGGCTTTAGTCTGGTGGAAGAGCATTACAGGGACCTGGTATAACTGACAGACCATGGAATCAATATAACTGAGCCCCATGTCACATTACATTTTGTTTGTTTTGCTCCGGCCAATTTGTAATTTGTGTTCTGGTTTCATTGCATGAGCATAAAAATGATCATTTGGATCTCCACTGAAGTGTGCAAAACCCAACTGTTGCTGGTGGATGAAAATGTCACCCATAATAAACATCTACATCTCCATATAATGTTTTTTGTTGTTGTTTTTTTAATCCTTGGCATGTAATTTAGTTATGCAGCTGTGGTTATAAACACAGTACCACATGTATTCGTACTGTAATGCACGGAGAAAGACTTTATGGTGTATTTTGTGAAATGTATTTTTAATGCTTTTTGCTATTTTAAAAACATTCAAGTTGTATCCAATTTCAAGTATTCTCAAGAAAGAGGTATTCTCTGGCAGACTGAGAGGATGGACCATAACAGGTAAAGAGGTATTAGGGTGAAAACATAGAATGCATTCTGCTTCCTCACCAGAAGGTTACTAAAGCTGGTTTCATATTTCTGAGAGTAAATCCAACTTTAACAGCATCAAAGACTGGAAAATCAACACTCTGATTTAAGAGGATCGAAGGCCTTGGCTGCTCCTTGCTAATAGTCTGCACACAGAGCTGGAGAGAACTGGCAGTGGGTGGATAGGACATACCGGTATGTGATGTTATCAACAAAAGGGCAATGTGAATCACAGCACGATGCAACCTTTTCAAGTTCTACGTAGAAATCTTGTTATGGAAGAGTGTGTGTTTTTGTGTGTAATGAACGGATACAGGTAAGGTACGAGCATGGTGTACTACTGTATATAACAGTGTAGAGGTTAGCAGTGGCAGTGGTAGACCAGGAGGTGGATGTGACTGTGAGTGATTGTGGCTGTGAATTGGAGCAGTCGGTCTAATAACCCTCCACAGTGACTGTCCTTTTCCATCAGATTTACCTTTCTTTCTCTTCCCTCTCTGTATTCTCTTCTCCCTTCATGAAGCACGAAGGTAATTGATTTCATTTGTGCAACACAAGCTAATATTCAATCACCGCAAGCTCCTGACCTTTGGAGTGTGAAACACTCAGCTGTGCTAATTCTGTCACCATCCGATCAGCGTTGTATACCGAGGCCTGCTAGTCCTCTGCCACCAGGCAATAATGGGTTATCTGCTTAGCTTGCTAAATGAGGTGTAAAATGAAATGGCACATGGTTTGTTTTCCATATTTTTTGAGTAAAAGGCAGCTGTGTTTGCCTAATGAATCTCTGTTTCTCTGGCCAATGTCACAACTGCCTGAAACTTGTCATTTCAGGACATGGTTGGAGGATGGGATGTATAGTTGATGGTTGACTAGTGGTTAATTTGACATTTCAGTGCTTTTTAGTAATCATGTTATTACTACCATGCTAAATTGTTACCAATAGGGTTGTAAAAGTTTGTGTGGAGTTTTACAATTCTTTATTATAACATAGTGAATGGGGTAACTGGTAAATGCTTATCCCAATCCCATAGGATTAGATTCCACAACTGGAATTGGATAGCTTTAAATGCTGGCTATCTAAAGAAATTAAAACTTTAATACAGCTATTAATACGGACAAGTGTGGAACGGTTGAGGTGCAAGATTGCTGTTGTTGAAAAAACATAATTTGGTGTGTTTCACGTGCCATTCTATTTGTGATTTGTTTAATGCAATTGTCACTTGGGGGATCACTGTAGTCGGTGTCTAGAGGATGTGATTCTTTTCTTTACATGTCAAATGCATTTTGGCAGGTTTCTGGCCAGTGAAAATGAAAAACACCTTCTGTGCATTCTGAGGTGAGATTTCCTAGGCACAAGTGAAAGTTTTCAGCAAATTGCCAATGTGGCCCGCTGACATGCTGAAACGAAACAACTATCCTTTTCACCTGAAACATAACCCTGGTGTTACAGGAGATTGTAAATCTCAATTTGGCCGCTGCAGTAGAAATTTTTCTTTCCCTTTTCATGGAAAAAAAACTGTGTTCAGCTACTGAACATGAAGAGTGTTTTTTGTTTTTAATATTGCAATCATAAGACCAACTGTGTTAAATCTAGTCATGAATGATGTATGACCGTGGTCTTACTGTGGGACCAGGAGATGCAGAAAAATCATAAAACAAACTCACTTATTTTGCTTGTAGAGTCATCACATCATTGGACTCAAATAGTCCTTGGGGTTCTGTGAAACCAGCAAAGAAAATAGATCGCATTAGGAGAATCACCTGCAGATTGTATTGAAGTATGTCACTATTATAAAAGCTGAGCTAAGAAAAATACACATACAATATATAACACAAGCACAGTCATTTTCTAGAAAACAAAATTAAGTTTCGCTTTCACCACGCGCTGCTGTTATGCATGCGCGCTTCTCTGTGGTGTGTAGGCCTATGTGTGTGAGAGGATGCAGAGATGAATGGAGATGAATGAAGGCGTTCGTCGCTACTTTTTTTTTTTTTTTAAGACGTTAGTTTAGGCGGCAGCTCTTTGTTGTTAACCCTGTGTCAATCATCTAGAAGGGAACAAGTCACAATCACTTCCTAGGAGTCGACAGGTCACGATCACATTCTTTAAAGGTCATAACTACAACTTTTTCATCAAAAGGATACATTTTTCAAAAATAATGCATCCACAGAATGTCTAGAGGGGTGCAGAATAAAATTAGAATTAATTTTACAGAATTAAAAAAAAATAGTATATAAATAATTGTTTAATAAATTTTGGCGGGTCCGAAATATATGAATATTTACATCTGGTTACGTTGGCAACGTCGGCATGGAATGATCTCTGTGGCAACAGCATTAGAACGTTGATGTCATGTGTAACTGCTGTAACTGGCAACCAGTAAAACAGAAGGTTGGAGCGAGAGCAGGCAGTGTGAGTTCTACACCTACTGGCCAGAAGGAATTAAACTTGTATCACCTTTAAAGGTTGACTATGTAGAATTACAAGAAAAACAACAGAAAAAGAATTCCAGCAGTCGATTGCCAGACCGTTGCTAGGTAAAACGGGCCGTTGCTAGGGACTCCGCTCTGATCAGAGGACAGCAGAGGAGGAAGACTAAGCAGGATATGTTTCATTTTTACCGTCATTAACAGCATAATAAATGACTTGCAGCTTGTTACAGGGACAGTGGAGGCTCTCTGCCTTCCACACCGCTGCTGCTCAGAGCCTCCGCTGTCACTGCTCTCGTCAAGTTGGAAAAAAAAAAAAAAAAGGAGCTCCGTGGCACCGAAAGTCCGCGACGATAAACGTGTTTATGACAGATAAGACTACACAAATACACCCATCCTAACAAGTATATGATAATCCATTGATCCACCGATTGATTATTAAAAAGGCTTGGTTGGAAACAAACGCATCCGACCGGGAGGAGGCAGGAAAACAGCGGAGAACTGAGCCACGTGTTGGCTACAGGCAGGTACGAATGTAAACAGAACGTTGACAGAAAGTCATTGTCGACCCCGTCAAAAAAATTTAAAATAATAATTCAGACTAAAAAAAAATGTTTTATGGAAAAGCAATACTTTCATTCTGTACCCCTCTAAAGGCCCCATGGATGTATTATTTTTGAAAAAATATAGCTTTTAATAAATATTCTACATATTCAACCTTTAAAGCAACACATTATAACCACATTTTAAAGAAAAACACATTATAATTGCATTCTAGGAGGAACTACATCACAGTCAGACTGTTGAAAGGAACACACCACAAGTATAGTTCAACAAGCAAGGCCTACAAAGAACACACTATCCCATGGTACAAAGGAATACAACAAAATTTTACTCTAGTATACTCAATTTCATCCACATCAAAACAAGGACATTTCCTTTGATGCAAAATACTTGATCAAATATAAAGGCATACATGTTGGTTGCATTATTAATTTTCCATTACAGTTTGAGCCTAGTAGGTGGGTTAATAATGTTATTATTGGTTTGACAGGAAATTAAAACTGCTAATCTGGGATTATTCATAAGTAGAAAATCATGTTGTTTCCTGGTAATCCAATGTGTTGCTCAGCTTTACCCGTGAATTCCAGACAAGCCATCATGTTCAGTCACAGAGCAGAAATCCTGATATCCTTCTTAAACCCAACTAAATCTTGGAGAAGTGCTGTCCAACCTTGTAATGTAGAGTGATTATACTTCAAGTAATTTTGAAGTTGAAGCTGCCACACATGCATTGTTGATCCAAAGAGAAAAACGATTGTCATTAGTAGTTTTCTTTTTTTTTTTAAGTATATTTTTTGGCTTTTCATGCCTTTATTAGATAGGACAGCTGAGAGTGTGACAGGAAATGGGAGGCAGAGAGAGGGGGGGAATGACACGCAGGATAGGGCCGTCCGACGCGGGACTCGAACTGGGGTTGCCTGCAGTGAGGAATATAGCCTCAACACATGGGGCGGGTGCTCTACCAACTGAGCTAAACACCGCCCGTCATCAGTAGTTTTCATCTAAATGTAAAGAAGTCAGGGAGTGTTGATCTTGCGTCAGTATCCACAAGATTCAGCCTTAATTTAAGTGTTCAGTTCAACAAATTGCTGCAATTATTATTATTTTTTTATTTTTTATTTTTTTATGTAAACCACCTTCTGTGCTGACATTTTAAAGATACAGGATAATAATACAACATCTAATATTCTTATCATGGTTAATAAGGAGGGTTTTCCAATGGGTCTCGCCATTCTAATACATTAGAAAGAAAGAATCCATTCATCAGTGAGGCATTTACCACTGTCCGTTAATGGTAGAAGCTCAAATGTCATTCAGAGATTTTCTCTCTGAATGGATGTACATTCCTTGCCATGTAATCAGTAATCAGAGGTGACTGCATTCTGGGGTAATGCAATTGAAACTACCTATCAAGAATACGACACGACCCACCCACTCAATCACCCTGACAGCATTCCCTGTTCCTCTCTAACTTAAGTGTATATTGACACTGACAGCTCAAAACACAGTCTCAAAAAACAAGTGTCAAGCCCTCTGTCAAAAGAATGAAAAATAACACAGCTGCTCTCACCCACTGTCTTTGGACTATTAAGCAGTCAAGGCCACACGCTGCAAACTATACTGTGAGAATCCAGGAGAGGCAGTCTCACTTTTTTCCTCTTAAATTACTGTCACTACCACCAAGAGTGACGTTTAATATATTTGACAACTTGTAAAAGAGTAAAAGATGATTATCGCTAAGGTCTGCCTCACTGTTTTTGGTGGCCCCTGTGTATGGCGATGTCCTCGTAAGTACAAACCGCACAACCCAGAATTATCTTATTTTTGTCCATCTATTTACAAAGTGCTGTCACAGAAGAAAAATGCATCTTTCGACTGGGACAAACAAAGTACAGTTTAGGTCTACCCAGGCAATCACCTGCTTCCCAGTACCTATTATCCCCACGAGGCGCTTGCACAGCTCCTCTAAATGTCTTCCAGCAGCATTGCTCTCCAACTGGCTCCCATATTTCTGCTCCACTGGACGATAAAATAAAATCCCGCTAGCTGCACACACACATACACACATACACATACAGTGTTAAGTGCCTTGCAAGAAGGATTTACAATTAAAGGCACAGTGACGCTTCTTACTGAATACAAAGCAGGGCTCTTCAGTGATATATCACCTTCAAGTGTGACAGACCCTGTCAATCATCATGGCAGGCCATGCTCCAAATATTGCACTGTAGATTGATCATATTTTCTACTAGGTTTTTGTTTTAGTTATCCATAAATATGAATGAATGAATTTTCACATGTAAACACCTATAAGACTCCCCCGCGAATTGCTTTACAAATCCACAGTATAGCAATGACGCATTGACTGAATAATACATTCTAACAGGATGTCCACTGGACATTAGAAACAATGAGTTTTCTGTCATAATGGTGTACCATTGATCTACCATTGATAAAAGAAAAAGTCCTATCATTAGAAACCCTGTTTGGAACACCGGTCACTAGCACAGGAGCTATATTGATATTGATTTTTCTCTGATACGTTGGGTGACTCCAAAGTGGTCTACACAACAGAACACAGCACTCAAGGACTATGGAGTCTACTTTAGTGAGACTGGAAGTGAGAAAACACTGCACAGCTGCAAGTGCATACGAGGGTGGCCATGGAGTTGGAGTTGGGTGGAGCTGAGTTTTGGCCAGTCACGTCAGTTCCTTTAGATCTCCTCTTAAAGCAGCATTTCAATAGGCTGAGAAGAGAGTACAGCTTTGTAGCCAACACTAATACACGGGAGGTTCAGAGTGACAAAGCAAAAATATGTAGCATCCAAACTGGCTGCTGAGGGAAAGTATTTTTTGTTGCAAAAGTTTGCTTAAGCTGGTCACATGCTTACAAAAAAAGTGAAAGCTGCTCATAATAACTTCACATGGAAAATAGAAGTTTGATTACCAGAGAAAATTGTGTTTGGCTTACAACAAAAATTGTGTTCCTTAGAAAAAACTTGTTTCCCCACTAACATCAGAAACCCAAGGTTTGTAAGGGCCAGCTGTACTACACTGCAATCAAATTCTCATTGCAACAGAGCCATGAAATTGCGAAAGAGACACAAGTGAAAAAAACAAAAACAGAACATAGACCTCTGCCCAACCAAGACGCCTTTGCATTTGCGGCTCAGTTAGTTCCCAAGAAAAACTCAATACATTGTTTGTCGGTGGTTGTACAGAAGCTGGTGTTTCAACACTTAAAAAGTGATGCTTCAATAAAACATTACACCACGGAAAAACCGCATTCAAACATAAGTACACAGATTTAAACTGCTGTTAAAAATAAACAACCACCCACCACAGTGCATGCTGTTTTTGTTGACTCTAGCATGGTGACAAATTTTTGTTTTCAAAATGTTTTTTTAATTTTTTAATTTTATACTCTACATGTCGCTTCCCTCTGTTTGCACTCCGAATGTTTTCCATGTGTGTCTCCACTTGAGCCCTCTCTTCTCCCTGGAGTATAAGCCTCATCCTCTGAGATATTCAAATCAGCATCAGTTAGTAGCTGCTCATCCACAACTTGTGCTTTGCTTGTAGCTGTGGCCTTAAACAAAAAAAGCTCTCTCTCTTTGTTTTCTCTCAAGAAGCACATGAATTCATGAAGAAGATAAAGGCCAAAAGCACGCCTAGTTACATGGCTTTGTTTGAGTGGACGTGACATGTTTTGCAGGGTGTGTGTTTACTAACATTGCTTCATATCCTTACCAAGATGCTCTTCTTGTGGTATGAATGCATTTGTGTATGAATGTGCATTAGTGAGTCTATGTTTTGAACAGAATAACAGAAGGTTGGAAACCTTTCCTGAAGGTCAAGAAAGACGACTTTGCAAGCCTTCTCACAGTTTTGTTTATCCTTGAATAAACTGCAGGTGTGATGTTTGTGTTGTGTCACACACTTTAAGAGTTTCTCAAATCAAACGAGCCACTCTTCTTTCAAAATAGCTAATTTGTCCTTGTGAAATACGGCAATGTTTTCACTTGCAGTCAACCTATTCACAAGGACCCTCAGTAACCTCTCCATGTGAAGTATTTCACCTGTCTTCGGCTGCAGAACTAATTAATACCGAGTCAAAAAGGTGTGTGTCCTAGTGTGTTTTGAAATGTGCAGTTACATGCTTCACAAGGCTAAATGTGAGTATTTTGTCTCAAATTAAAATGCTGTAAACAATACAGTTTAACTACAATAAAATCATGGTGAAATATGAGAAATTATTAAACACAGATACAACCTTGGGAAATAGATAAAAGAGAAGTAATTATTGCGTTTGAGGTTAGATGGTGTAGAGATGTGACAAAGATGTAAAAACCTTCTTTAAAACACATCTTTAAAACATTTTATCCTCTTTAGTTTCTCTTGGTTTAGAGAGAAATGCATCAATTTCAGTCCACACCACAGTCAGTCCCCAGGAGCCCAAAAGATTAACACTTCTGCTCAAAAGCTTCTCTTGAAGGAGACAACAACCTCCAAGGCGACCACCCACTCAGGAAGATTGCCAAAGGATAGCTTTTGCAATCATGTGAGCATAGTGCAGCTTGATTCTGACGTACCATAAAGCCATTATTTCTATGGGGCTGATAGGGACTTAATTAGAAACATAATGAATCCGCTGAACATCTGACAAGCCTAATTAGGCCTGACTGAAATGCTGGGATAATTGGGTTTTCAGTTCAAGGCCCCAGAACATCGACCCAGACCCTCTTCCTGACCCTCCACTCAGGTCCCCAGGTCCCTAGGCTGCTTACTGCGGGCAGACAAGATGGACGGTCAGCATATTGTTAGAGGAAGCAGAAACCTATCTCACCTTGTTGACTGTCTCATTTGGTACTTGCCCTGTGTATCTGTTGTGAGCTTTGTGATCCATGGAAACTCTTCTGATGCCCTTTATAATCCCATTAAACCTATTGTCTCAAGCTTATGGCTCACTCGCTGGGGGAAAGGAACAAAAGGAACTGTCAGCCTGCTGGAACAGAGCAGACATTTGTGGTTCAGTTGTGTTTGCTGAAACGATTGGAAGGTTATCAACCATGACTTTCCCCTTTTAGACTTTAAGACATGCAGGTAACTCACTTCTTGTATATTAACATGTATAACCTTGAAATAAACCTTTGTTTTTTTATTGTAGTTTTAGGTCTCTGTGGATCGGACTAATTTCTTCCCCTGGGGCCCATATTAAACAGCAGTTCATTACCTTCTCATAATTGTGTTGAAAGCTAGAAAATTTGTATACTTAAAGTATATAATTCATAAATATTGAAATTTTCTTCAAATTTAAATAAGCACCAACATAGAAAAACTGCTGTTTTTTGTTGCACTGTACTGTATGTTATCACATAACTAAAATCAAGCAAAATCTCATTAACACGAGTTACGTATATAACCTTGTACTTGGTTTCCAAAGTTGATTGCTTGATTGGTTGAGTAACATTTTATAACCCTAACCCTAACTCATGAATCATCTTATCATTTGACAGTTGACAGGTGTGGCAGCTTTAGGAACAATACTGTATCTGTATGAGACTGTGCTCCTGTCCTAAACATAACAACCCCACAGGCCTGTGCAGCAGCTTATTACTTACTATGTTAACTTGTTAGTTGACCTCAAGTGGCCATTGAAATAATATTAGGATTAGGTCAACTAATATAATAAGGATCTGGAAACAAATGGGAAAGCACTTTAATCTCAGGAAAGTCTCTTTTTTATTGCATCCAATCCATCGTTCGCTCCCTCTAGTATGGATAGCTTTTTTAATGTCTGGAAAGAGTTAGGTATAGGTAATATTGGGGACCTCTATGTCGATGGGACCTTTGCATCCTTTGAAAAGCTTCGGGAAAAATATGATCTACCCAGGACCTACCGTTTCAGATACTTTCAAATCAGGGACTATGTAAGGGAGCATCTACCTGGATTTGAAAATACACCCCCTGACAAACTGGATGGGTGCTTAAAGTCATGCACACAGTCAGACCACATAATATCCTTTCTGTATGATAGACTGCAAGGTCTTTGTCGCCCTAGTATGACTAGGATTAAATCTGAATGGGAGAGGGAATTTGGACTACAAATCACTGATAACACCGGGAACTCCTGCTTAGAACATGTTCATACCTGCTCTTTAAATGCTAGACACTGTTTAATCCAATTCAAAGTTCTACACAGAATCCATTATTCAAAAGTGAAGTTACATAACATTTTTCCTGAAATTTCACCTTTATGTGATAAATGCGGGTCAACAGAAGCTGATCTGTTGCACAGTTTTGCCACATGTACTGTACCAGATTGCAAGGCTACTGGTTTGACATTTTCGGTTCATCTCATTTAAAGTACAGATACAACCTGAACCAGTGCTAATAATCCTGGGTATTTCAGACGTGTTGAGATCTTTAAGAATGTCGCAACAACTTCTACTGTCATATGGATTGATCACAGCCAAGAAGCTGATTCTGATGTGTTGGAAAGGGAAAGAGGTGCCTACACTGAAAAGTTGGCTAACTGAGCTGACAGACACCCTTCATCTGGAAAGGATCAGATACTCTATAAAAGACAGAACTGAACAATTTGAAAAGATCTGGCGACCACTGCTTTTCTTCCTGGAAAGGGAGCGGGCCTCCTGACATTTTGGAACAGTCCTTTAGCGCTTGGGGTCGGATTGGCTGAGGGGTGGTGAGGGGGGGAATGGTTGTTCGGGGTATTACGTTGTGGGGTTTATATGTTTGTTAGTTTTTTTGTTTTTGTTTTTTCTGAGGGGGTCATGTTTTAAATATTGAACTATGTATGCCCTATATTTGACCTCTGTTTTTGAAAACCAATAAAAATATTTGAAACAGGATTAGGTCAACTGATGTACTATAGTCAGTACGTTTACTGTACATGCATGCACAGCTTAATCGAGCTATGCTCAAAAAGGAGCCACTTGAAAAAACTGACCACATATTGAGGATCTATAAAGTCACTTTCTCCCATAAAAAAATATGAAAATGGAATAAAGTGGATTATACAACAGTTAGTTCCGACCGGTCCCAACCGAGCAATTTGATTGGACAACGAGACATTCCATAGTGCTGATATACAGTATAACAGCACTGGGACTTTTTACAGACAGTATCACTCCGCTGTTCAGCTGGACAGAAGCTAAGTCAGAGCTACGCTCCCCATACAGGAGCTGCCCCATCTCTCTGCTGCTGCTGCTGCTGTTGCTGCTGCTGCTGCTGCTGCTGCTACAGTTATAAACGGACGTGAACATTAAAACCTGGACCTGACCTGGTCCGTCTAATTGGCGATACATCTCCTCTACTAAACCCGGCTGGGAAAAAAATCGCCGCGGGGGCAACTACGTTTTGACGGTGATGTGTTTTGATATTAGCATTAGCTGTTGTTAGCCACGTAGCTCAGCTACTTAGCTTCAACTGTGTTTAAATTGATTACATAGCAGATAAACAAATGTAATACGGTGTCGATAACGTCTCTGTGTCTTCACGCTGGTCCTGTTGCTCCGGTGCTAATCAGACACGGGCTCAGAACCAGAACCAGCACTGGAAGCAGCTCGGTGGAGAAGCTCGTAGCTCGTAGCAAGCTAGTATGAAATGTTTATGTGTTGCCTGGCAACAGCCTTGTCTCCCTTCCCAGTTGCGGAACTATTTCTGTTGGCGGAGCCAAATAAATGATTAAATAAACAAACAAATCATAATCTCTTGTAGTTTATTACTGTTCTAAAATGCGCTCGTAGCACTGTTGTATAAAAGCAATATCACACTCGAGGTCGTGCTGTTGTACTGTATATCAGCACGGTGTGATTATCTGCGGCACTCGGCCTGCGGCCTCGTGCCTACGACCGAATCACAGCCGTGCTGATATACAGTACAACAGCACTCCCTCTCGTGTGATATTGCTTAAATAAACAGCCCTACAGCGGGAATTTAAAGATATCCAGAAGATGCAAAATATCCGTGCATGCTGCGCATTGATGACACAATGACGCAGTGATGATTCTCTCGCCCAATCGGTGATCTGCAGTGGTCGCATGTCACCTTTAGGTACCTCTTTACCTGTTTTGGAACCTCTGCTGAGGTGGTTAGTAGTATCAGGTACCAGATTCCAGGTACTTCTACTTAATGAAAACACAGAAAGGTCGAGTAGAGTCAAGTCGAGCTGGTACCACCTAGTGGAAACGCGGCATTGGACACAGTTAATTCCCCGTAGGACAGCAGTTATCAGTGACCCATCCATCACTATTCCACAACCTTAACCACATGTGTTATTGTAACCAGGTCCACTAACTTTAGCAAGGTACCTATTTTAAGCCAGGCAATGCTATTTTGCTAAACATAACCAAGTTGCTTTTGTGCCCCCAATTGCATGTTAGTAATTGTTCCCCTGGCATCAGAGGTCTTGTATGACTGCTGCTGGTATACCCCGGTATATCCAAGTGTAGGGCAAATAAACCTATATGGTCATAAAAGTTAGTTATTATTAGTGATTAATTATCTTATTATGAATTCCTATCAAAATTCTAAGCAAATGTATCTTTAGTGATGACATGAGTGGATCCCACTTTTCCGCTTCCAGCTGAATTGAGTTCAAAGTGAAAGCTACCAAAATTGAAAAAAAAAACAACAACAACACTTTTAGCTGGTAAAGATCTGCTTTTAAAGCTCTCTGCTGCACATGCATTACACTTGATTGGAAGAGCATAAAAGCAAGTCTGAGGAGGTGGAGCTGGGAATGTCATGCATGAAAAGCAGCAAGATTGAAGACAATGTGCAGCAGCAGCAAGGAGTCCCTGCATGACAGTCCACCTGGGGGTGAGTATCTGCCATTTAAACAGCTTAATGTTAGCTGTGTGTAAAATAATAACTGGTTCAGTTGTAAATGCGGGACAGGTAGACTGCACTGCCTGATCAGTGTTTAGACATACAGCTAGAGAGCAGGGATGTGATGGGAATTTAACAAGTTGGCTATACATGGAAACTTCAGTGTGATTAGGGACGCATTTGAATATAAATTGCTATGTGGATGTCCACACACAGCATTATGAATAATGCTCTTGGGTGATAACAGTGAACCTGGTCAACCACAGATATAAACCTTGATGTGTGTGCGGACCCATCAACCTGTGTACTTTTGTCGGAGCTTGGGTTGCAATGTAATTACACAGAGGGAGACAGGCGTGATGGACTGACAATGGCAAGTGAGGTTGTGAGAAAGTGTACACTTAATAGTCTAAAAAACATCAAAGACAGCCAGACAGACCCAGGTGAAAAGGAGAGATGTCCGTGCACACGGGAGAACAAAGAGACAGAGCACTTACAGTGTGAGGAGGATGATAGCAGTGGCAACAATAGAAGTCAGATAATCACAGCTGCCTAGGTGACAGCACAGCATGATTAACACTAATGACCCTACACTTTATGAGCCTCTACAAAGACAATTAGTCCTCCCACTCTCCTCCTCCTCCTCATCCTCCTCCTCCTCCTCTTCTCTCTGGGGCCATGTAGATGAATTTAACCCACACCTAACTCAACCTACTCTCCCACTCCAGCCGACTCCTGCTTCTTGCTTTTCTCTCTCTCTCTCACACTGAAATCATTTCAGTCACTATCTATCAGCCCTGGGAAAGGATTTGGTGCAGATTTAGGATAGGCACACAGATATCTACATCTACAGCAGGAAATGTCATCCTGGTTATATTCAAAAGCATCTTGAAATCTGAAAACACTGTGAAGAGTTTTGCCTCTCATCATCACCGGAGGACTTTTAACAGATAATTCATGTACAGTTCACAAACACACCACACAGTTGTGTATGTGACAGATGAGCCAATAAGGTGATGGTTGCTAAGGTGTAGCTGAGGTGATTGATCACATGGAGGATGATTGATGGCTGGAGAGAAAATGATCGCTGGTCTACCTCAACATACGGCAACATTTCTTGACAGCGAAATAGTGGGTGGGAATCACAAAAACCATCTGAGAACCAGTTTTCAATAGTCTGAACCATCAGAATCACATGACTCAGAGCTTATCACTTCCTTTTATCTATGCTCTCTCTCTCTCTGCTTGTTTTTCAGGACCTAAACACCCACTATGCAAGTTGGGTAAGCTACAAATCCTACAAAGACTCTGCAATAGCAGTAGGCCAACGCTAAGTGCTAGCTTGCAGTGTGTCCCTTTGTAGTCTGTCGTTTTCTCTAACCAGGAAACACCAGGGTAGTGTGTCTCTTGGTCTGTCTGTGACTTTGTGCCTGGCAAAACTTAAAGTGAAAACAGCTACTCATTATGTTTGATAAACGCCAACTGGCAACAGTGTCTACAGACTGTGACTCAGAAAAGGTAAAACACCAGTAAAATAAGACCGTGAATGCAACAGCTGTCATTGACTATATTGATTCAATATAGAATTAAACATTTAAGAATGCACATCTATCAGTCAAAAATAACTACTGTATGAACAGGACTTTGTTTCTAGCAGCTAATCTGGGCAATTCTTGAATGGGCCCAATGCATCCCACTTGTGTTTACATTAAAGCCAAAGCTATGTCATGTGTGACTGTATGTGGCATACTTTTTACCCTGAAAACTGATCAGGAATCAGTAAAGCAATCTATAAAGTTCAGGTCTGATAAGCAGAATCAATAACAGCACTGGTATCAATAAGATCGAATCAATCACCATCCTTATTGGCAAAGTTGAAATACACTGATAAGAGTATCAATAAATAGCTCACCGACATTTGTTTTCCAATCTTGTAGTACAATATTGACTTGGTATAATGACGTAGGGATTATTAAACGTCTTCATGGTTAATAATGTGTAGGCACCCACAGCTCGGCATGGTTACAATACAGTAATAACCACCTGGTTAAAGTCAGGGAAAGATCATGGTTTGGTTTGATGTAAAACTTCACAGTGTGTTTCCCTAACCTTAATCAAAGTGCTTTCCCAGTCCTGTAACCTCACCACAGGGACTTCTGAAAGCAAACTCCTGCCATTCATCTAAACCACCTCCTGGCGCCTCTGCTGCCACTAACAAATGTAGCGCTTCATTCATTCAAAGGAAGCATTGCCTCTGAACATAGCCTAATCCAGCCAGTGATTACGTTGTCGCCACACAGTAACCCGGGAAACAATATAGTCGTACATCAACATAATTTCTGGGACACAAGGTTGTAGAGACAGCTGTTGGTTTCCCTTCTCCTACCATCAGGGAGCACTGATTTATTTTAACCATGACCCCGGTCTTTCCCTAAACTTTAACCAAGTGGTTATTATTGTAACCATGCCGACAAAGGTTCCGCAAACCAAAATGAAAGCCATGATCTTTCCTTAAACATAACCAGGCCGCTTTTGTGCCTTTACTTAACCAGACCTTGAGAAAGTGGGTACAATCTTAAAACAGTTATTTGAAACTCCCTGTCAAACCATATTCTCCTGTTACTGGTGCTGTCGCATCACAACAAGCTTCTGTATCATACTGGAGGGCAGACACACACTGATTTTGTTTTGTTTCTTTTTACTTTTTGTGTATTTTGATCATACAGTTTGTGATCAATGTCATATGTAAATGATTCCCAAGGTGAAACATCTTTAAATCTCCACCCACCCAACCAGTCCATCTCTGGTGCAGCCTCTCAGCCCAATTACATTTTACCTCTTTGCAAACACAGAGAGTGGTGGTTCTGTAACATACACCTCCCCAGTGTCCACAGGCTCTCTGGCGCTCACAACTAATCCCCATGTCAGGACCACATGCCAATATATCTGTGGCGCATGGGGGCTCCAATAATGACTTGCAGCCAAACCCACAGTGCCAGACTTGGACTTCTAACACCATGTAATTAGTAGACTATTGACTCTCTCAGACACCTTGCCTGTGCAAGTTGAAGAATGGCTCCAATTTATGTTATGCTCCCAAGACTATACTGAATAAGAGGAATGACATCTGTGTGTGTGTGTGTGTGTGTGTGTGTGTGTGTGTGTGTGTGTGTGTGTGTGTGTGTGTGTGTGTGTGTGTGTGTGTGTGTGTGTGTGTGTGTGAGGTACAGTGGGGAGTTTATGTACAGTAGTGTATTTGTGCCTGTGCTTTCATTGAAGGCAGTTAACAAAACACTTTTGGATGGAAGCATATGGGCACCTATATTGGCAATTCAATGTTTAATTTTTTTTTTGATACTTTCTTTTTATTGTTTTTGGGGGTGAGGGGAAGTAACAAATAAAAAACAAAAGATCAGAAAAAGAACATGTTGGATCGCCGTGCCTCTACAGTTTTTTCCTGAAGTATATTTTTTGGCTTTTCATGCCCTTATTTGACATGACAGTTGAGAGAGACAGGAAATGGGGAGGCAGAGAGAGGGGGAATGACATGCAGGATAGGGCCACTCAACGCGGGATTCGAACAGAGGCCGCCTGCAGTGAGGCAGTTGCTCTACCAACTGAGCTAAACACCACCCCGTTTTTTCCTGTTTTAATGTCAGTGTGATGGTCCTTGTCCTGTTGTATTTATTATTTTATTTTTTATTTAACCTTTATTTTACCAGGCAAATTGCTTGAGATACAAAAATCTCTTTTACGAGCATGGCCTGGCCAGATTTATATTCAGTCCATTTCTCCCACTTCCGGTAGCACTGATCCTCTTGAGTCCTTGAGTCAGTTGTTTCAATGTTTAATTTTGTCATGTAAGTGAAACAGTAAGATAAATGTGGATGAAACAAGCAAATAGCTACTGATTTTCTTTTTGTTTTTGGAAAAGACTCAGGCCGAGCGTCATCTGTTCCTCTGTGACTTCAGTGGATGGTGCAGACAGACACCAGATACACGGAGAGCAGCTATACTCAAAGTTAAGCAGCTAGTGTCAGCTATAACTTTAGGTTGTTTTGTTTTGTTCTTCTGACCTTCTTCTCTCTGGATGTTTCTCGATGGTCGCCTCTCCTTCTTCACAAGGTCCATATTCATCGTATCTGGCCCTGACCTCCTCCATTTGACCGTAAATGAGCGAACGAGCGCTCCCTCCCCCTGATTGGCTACCTGGGTATCTGTTTTCCTGTATTATCCATGTGGCAAAACGCAATGCAATAAAGGGGTCACTGTTTCTTTTTAATATAACAAATACAAATTGCATGAATTGCATGATGAAATTATATATTGAATTGCCATTTTAATAACTGAATTGTCAATTGCCAAATGCATTTTCAAATTACATGACAAAATTAAACATTGAATTGCCATTTTAACAGTTAAATTGCCATTTTGCCAATTGAATTGCCAATTGCCAATAAAGGTGCACATACATATATGCTTCCAGAGGTATCAAGCTGACTGTGTTTTAAACATGCAGGTTTGTCACTTCCACATACATCTGTTCAACAGGTACGTTTTCCCGTCTCAGAGACAGAAGAAAAACTTACCGGCAAATGGATTCAGGGGCAATATCCCGTCATACAACAGGTAATCAATATCAATTTGCTTCATTGTACACAAGTTGGCTATAAAACATCTTTTATGTGCTTCTACTGCTGCTATGGAAGTTGTATTTATGGATTTTCTATGGATCACTTATGTGGATTTACACTGCTTTGCTTTAAAAGGATTGCACTCTCTCTGTGATGTTAAAATAATGTCTGATTAGGCTGCCCCCTCATCATATTGAGGCATTTTGGGTTGTTCAAAACCTGCTGAAAAGACTACATATCCCATCTAGCCCGAGGAGATGGCAGGCAGACAAGACATCTGGGCTTGGCTTGGTTACATCAAGAAAAATCCCCAAAAAGCCAAAGAGATTGTGAGCATGGCTCCCCCACTGAGAAGCCTCGAGATCTACTGCACTTTACATCCAAAAAGACACATTACTGATGGGATGGCCCCCCACAAATGACAGCCCGATGGAAACGCAATCAGACCACAGAAGATCAATGCCATTATTAAGCATTCTGGCCACATTTGTCTGGGCTAAATTGCCACACAAGGAGATTTGTGCCACAGTGGGCTCAGTGATGAGCAAAGGGAGGATGGAGCAATACTTGAATACATCCCATCCCATTGTCACATCCCTCCTAACATGTGTAAAATTGCACAGCCCTAAGTGTGTGTTATCATCAGTCACATCTGCAGTGCAGACGTGAACACACCCTATAGACTCTGTGCATTACCTTTTTTTTCACTGGTGCTCTCAGTGTGTCTCTGTGAATCTACGCAGGGCACGACACCTCCACTGCCATGGCACATCTTCAGAATACTAAATATTTCATTGCTTATATAACTTCAAGAGATGTCTGCCATATCCTCGAGACTCAGTTCAAAAGGGGCTCTGAAGTCAGAAGTCATATACAGATGTGGTGTGCACTAAGTGTTTTACTTACCACTGCCCTATAATGATTCTTGGAAATTATATTAGGCAGTTATTTTTTCCCTCTTAATGCACATTTTAACTGTTCCATTAGCAGCCAACCTCTAGCCTTTGCTTCTACAGTAAATATTCACCTTTACCAACTTTATTTCAACTGATTACATGCTGGCAAAAATATTATCCAAGAAATACCATCAGGAAAAGAAGGTACGAGTACATCTGATTAAACAGCACATAACATTTAGTGTTCATGAAACAGCAGGCTGCGCGCTACTAACAGCAAATGTTTCGCGGACTAGCCATATACACTAAGTAAATGACCGAGAAACTGCTGTTTCTGGTGTGCCCATTTGTGTGTGTCCCTGTATTGAAATGAGAAAATGAGAGTCTCTCAACGGAAAGAGTGAGAGAGACTACCCTGTCTCATCCTCAGTCAGGACTAAAGTGGTACTGTCTTCGCAGGCAGGGCTCAACCCCAATCCTGTAAAATAGTCATTTGCTTGATGACACACACTGATACGGGTTATTTTGGAACAAAGATATGACGCCGTTCTGCGCGATTTGAAGATAAATGCAGATTTGTGAGAGTGTTTCTGTGAGGCAACATCGCCTGAGGGGCTTTTTATTTTATTTATTTATTTGTTTTTTACAACAAGGGGAATGTGATTTTTAGCTGGTGCTAAGATTGAAAGCTGAGCTAACCCCAGCTGAGGAGCTAAGACCATTCAAACTGTGTGTAATGGAACTGTCTGATTAAAACTGTGCAGGTGCTAATATACCTTCATACTGTGCACTTACTGCTGTCTAAGCCGCTGAACAAAAGAGGCAAAGAAGAGGGAAGGAAATCATACAGGCACTGTGATATGAGCTGTGTGTTACATTAATTGAATAAATGCTGATATATGCGGATATGAAATAAAACGGTGAGTGGGTGGATATCTCTAGCAGGTTATAGTTGCCCAACATTAAACATGTATTAACCTTAACTCATTTATTATTGTATTCGAACCATTTTTTCCCCCTGAATGAATAGGAAGTGTTGCTTATACAGTATGATTACAAAAGAACACTTTGACTGAATGTGCTGACCAGATTGACTGATGAGCAGCTGTTGTTTTTACACATGCAGATACACATCACTGCAAATGTTCAAGTTAATGGCCTTGTATGCATTTGTGTCGTTGCGTGCATATGCCGTAGAATATGCTCATGTCCGCTCCTGCTGGTCCTTGTTTATGCAAACACACACAAGTCTGATGGAAACATGCCCTGTCCTCCTGTTGGCCCACAGGGTTTACTGTTTTGGCAGCCGGCTGACGACCATTTATTACGACCACAATCACCCAGACTTCATTCCAGCATCCAAGATAAAACCCCACCGCCCATGTAGTTTACGCAGAAATGGATATTTACTTCAACAAGTAAATTTATGATCAAGTTATCATATAATTAGCCAGCTGCTGCACATGCTGCTCTTTCCCTCATTGTCATTTTTTATGAAGCGGAATATTGACTCTTTTTTCCCCCTGCGACCTCCATTCTTTTAAGCAATAAATAAAGGTTTTTAATCCTCCTTTACTCCTCACAGGGATCTCCCTATCTTCTTCAAACAAAATGGAGCCAAGAAAGATGCAATAAATGAGGCGAGCGAGGCGACCGCCGCTGCCAAATTTGATGCGCTCTCGTGACAGGGAGACTAAATTAATTTCTCCACTTATTCTTAAACTGTGGGCAGCAGGAAAGATAAATGACCACTGAGACGCTTGGGAATGCTCTGTGTGTGTGTGTGTCCATCCGTTTATATTCTCTGAAGTTACTTTCAAACAAAAGGGCATTGGTGAGGGGGGTTTTATAGGGAATAATGAAGGGGGAGTGAGAGATCTGGCAACATGAGACAGATTTGCCTGCAGGAAGGTGCGAACAAGCAAACCCAGTGGATGTCCAAAAAAAAAGATGGGCAATGATATTTATGTGTGTGACTGCCCTGTGTGTGCATGGGCTGACATGAACATTTAGATAAACATGATTATGTTAAACTCATTGATAAAAAGAGTGTGTGTCTATGTGTATATGACTGTGTGTGTGTGGGACCAAACAGTAATCCCACATGGCCAGACTGCAAAGTGGAACAGAAGAGTTAATGGGATATTTATCAAGTGAGGACACTCAGCCTAAGACAAGGAGAAATAAACAAGCTTGTCTGACCGGGGCATCCTTGGCTATTATGATAAACAAGCACATTGTTTGCAAGTCTAATGACCACTAGATGAAATGTACGGCGGCTATACCCTTCAAGAGTTTCAGCAGCACACTTGCAGCTTCATTGTTTAAGTGTCAGCGTTACTGTGTCCATTCTTCATCAACTGTGTAGGTTTAAATACTAGAACATTTTTTTCTTATTAAATATTTTTATCATTTATACCCAGTCCCACTTTTTTCGTTTTCTTTTCTTTCTTTTTTTTTAAAACTTTGCCTGGAACTGCTGCAACACCTAATTTTTCCAAAGAGGAACATCTTATAATCTAAGAAAAACCTGGGGACATGTTTGAAAGGCTTTAATATAAAAGGTAACATTCAAAGAAAATCCCTTGGTGTGTCTTAAGTGTGTGTTTACAGTAGGTTTTAGTTCACAATTGTGCTATTTTGAGCTGCTGCTTTGCCAAGTTTTCATGGACACACAATCAGCACTATTTACTTAAGAATAACTATGTCCCTACACAGAAGCCAATTGACATTTGGATATTTTGCATTTTGAATGCTCATCTATGCATCTGACTAACTTCCTTTGGCAGGAGCCGATTTGTGATATTTGAGGGAAAATAGTTTGTATAAATTATATATATACAGCAATGTAGAAGCAATCATCTCAACTTTACTATCATGTTCCCTCAGAGTTACCCAGAATCTGAAAGTGGTGCAGAGTTTGGGAAACATGAAAAAGTTTCCTTGGGGAGGAATGAAAAAGGATCTGAGGCCATAGACACGCTTCAGACTACTAATTTATAACCTCTTTGGAAGAAGATCCAGTATGAGCTATTAGCCAACACATGGATAACCCTGATCAACAAAGATAAATGATAAATCTCCATCACCGCATTGAGCTAAATGGTCAGACACGTTAGCTTTGCTCATTAGGCTAAATCTCATTTTATGGTTCATCAGTAACTGCCTGTGGACATAATAAGCTGAAGGTGTAATTGATTCAATGCATACAAACCTGACCTTTGACCCTCAGCCTCCACTGTTGACTAGACTTTATGAACAGCGTTCCTCTTGGTTTCTGCTGCAAGTGCCCAGCCTGCCAACCAATTAAAACAAGGTCAGCGATGATGACTTGAAGCTGACTTTCACTCAGAACACAAGAAAAAGAAAGGTGTCTTTGATTACATTTTTTATCAGTAGAGTTTATTTAAAAACAAATGCGAAGCTATTTTCCGCTGCAAGATTGCAATTAGAGTGGAATGAGCTGCGGGAGATACATGAAGCTACTCAGGAGACTGTTTATTAGACCTCTAATGACCTTGTGCTGATGAAAACTATTAATCACCCATAATGAGCAGTGTTCAAGGATGGCCCGAGTCAATGTTTTCAGCTTCAAGAGATAGAGACAGAAAAGGTAAAGTAGTTCTCTTGGCTTGACCACAGTGTGCTGCAGGCGGGGAGTGGTCCTCAGCCTGTGAGGGTGTCATAAATAGCGAAAGAGAATAAACGCATAGAATAAAGCACGTATGTACTGTAAACAACACGATGTGTCGCAGATGACATTGTCAAATTTCATACCACCTCATCTTCACTCGGGCTGAGATAGGGACTCAGAAATTAGGGTCTCTCTGCACTTTGAAATTGAATTTGAGTGGACCCCTTTGCTCAGCGCACCAATCCCATCGATTCTGCCATCTATTTCTGATAGTATTGGAGGCGACAGCTCATCTGGAGGCTCCAGCAACAGAAAAGAAATGGGGTGCTCCACGCATGGCCTACCACACATACACTATACAGAAGCAGGGAGTGCGGTTCAGATATTAATGTTGGCCTCTGAGGACCTCTAAAAGAATGGCTGTAAATAAACAGCAGAATGTAGATTTGACCAAACAAGGCAACCTTAGAGCAGCAACCATTGCTTGAAGAATCCTTATCAACTACTTTCCGTCTCGTTGCTAGAGACCCCCAAAGTTGATAATAGATCTGATAGCAGATGTGATGAATCTGCATCATAAATGTGAAAGTCGCGACGTAGAAAATGTTATTGTTATGTGCACAACAAAAGTTTATTGCCATGCTGGCCAGGTTTTATTTATGGATGTTTCTCTGCACTCAATGTGTCACTCACTGTCTCCAGGGACTAGGGAACGGTGTTGACATGTCAATCATAACCAGTGTAGCCTTGAAAGACAAGGTGGGGCGTTCCCTTTAGGGATACACGGTGGTTTGGGGATTTATATGTTGGGTTTGACATTTCGTTACACTATAACAGGCCAGAGAAAGAGATGGGAGGATCTGAAGATGAATGCATCTACATCCTGTCATTAGGACACATAGGATGCACTGCACTTCGTCTTGCTGGTCATTATTGTACAAATCCCTCTTGCACATTCACTTCATTACATGTTATTTACACACATAAAATAAGAGAAGAGCAACAACAACAACAACGATGACAAGAGAATGTCAGAGATGAGAAAGAGAGCCCGGGAGAAATGACAGAGTGAAAGAGGGAAAAGGATAAAAGGGGGTTGGAGTTCTTGCTGGCAGCGTGGTGCTGATGTTACGTGGTCAGTCCATTCCCTGATGCCTGAGTGCTGCCATATTAAGAGGCTGTCAGAACAAGTCAGTGTCCACTAGAGCAACTCGCATGTGCACCACTTAGGACTATATAAATAATCCACTATCTCTCTTATGCATTGTATTCTGATGGCTGTCATTACGAGTGCTGTCAAAACTGGACAAAAAACATTATTTCTCCTTAAGAAAAGAAAAGAGGGGGGACCATCTGAATGTCTCTTTTTGTGCATTATGTCAACAAAAGGGCAAACTAACACACCTGGAGACATAACTATTTGTTAAGTGGTCATTTTTGAGATCTGCTCTCACATATAACTTCATGTCAAGGTTCCACAATTTTGCCGTCTTCTAACCAATTCCAAAGGATTTCCACACGGGACCTTTTACTGTAGATTAAGTGCAACTCTGTCTCTAGCTAAGTTGGGTTGTGACCTCTCTGTCATTACCACACAGTCATTGTTGAATTATTCTGTCTTTCAGCTTTGTCTTCACAGTTAAATATTAAGTTTCACTATCATTTTTTGTTGTTGTAACAATTTGATTATATAATCAAACTAAGAATATTCATCGACAGCCCTGGAGAAGAACAGTACTTATTCCTCTACATTACCAGTGGGCATTATTCATTCTACATGTGTTTTTTCTTTTGAGTGTCGCAGTGTAATACTCTGTGGTCTGTCTATGGCAGGGCTAAAATACTTGTCAAAGGGCAAAGAAAACCCAGAACACTGTGTGTTCGTCAAACTGTATCAAAGAAGCCAAAACCATCATAAGCTGTTTTGTAAACTTGTAACAACAGTGACATGAACATTAATGTCACATTTTAAGTTTTAAACAAGGTAAATTTTACCATTCACTTGTCTGTGTACACGCACAGCAGACACTGAGAAACATTAGCAGTAATTTACAGTTGTAAATCTTGCAAACGAATGAATCAAGGTACATCGTTCACTCTCCTTTTGGTTTTTCTTAAAATATCTGAACCTGTAAAGACTGGCTTTGCCCAGTATTCAGCAGAAAACCAGAACTAAGAGCTGAGTAATGATTCTCTGTGGGTTCATTACCTGAAGTGACCATTCTTGCATTTCACGTATAGTAATCTCATCAACTATTAATAAAACAATATTGATTAAAGCTGCTTTATAATCAATGAAAGTGTTTCAACTGACTGCTGCAGATGGCTCCAAATATACACCATAACAAAATACAATATGCTGTGGAGTATATAACATAGAAGAGCAACAGGGACATCACCAGCTTGTTGAAATGCAGTCAAAACAGATGAACACCAAACGCTCCAACCAGGACGTTTTATTGCTCAGCCGAG
Source organism: Trachurus trachurus (assembly GCF_905171665.1). Lineage (NCBI taxonomy): Eukaryota > Metazoa > Chordata > Actinopteri > Carangiformes > Carangidae > Trachurus > Trachurus trachurus. Next base: position 17,629,825 of record NC_139905.1, read on the forward strand.
CTGAAAGGGTGACTTCATTGGGTGCAAATTACAGCACGGGTGTATGTGCAGTGCTTTCACGTGTTTGTATGAGCATGTGTTTGTGTTTTGGTGGTAGCAGTCAGAGGAGCGGTGGGGAAGGGCAGTGGTTCGTTTGATGCCTATAAGATTAAACACACAGGAGGTAATGAAGGTTTGAATCCAGCTGTGTTTGAGACCCCACTGCTGTGACAGTTTTTCAAGTGTTGCCTGACATGTAAAATATTTATACCACAAGGATATGAGGGTTTCACTTGGAGCCATTTTAGCATCAGTTGTGTTAAAGCGAGTTTATTGTTTATTGTTTATTCAGGATCCCCATTAGCCGACGCACAAACGCCAAGCTAGTCTTTCTGGGTTCCTTTTCAAAAAGTTCAAAATAAAACCACAATACACGGATCCAGATACAAAACATACACAGATCCAGTTACAATAAAGAAAAAAGGAAAAAAAGGAAATTTTCCCTGTGTTTGTTGAACACCCTCTTTTACAAATGTTTCAGGGAGACTAAGTGCTTGTGACCTTGATATGAAATGAAAAACAAGCTATTCAGATGAGAGAAAAACAAAGAGGGCGACCGCGCACTACAGTATATTCCTGTCACCACCTCTCCACAGCTTTCTCACATTTTGATTGACTTGTTCTCACCCCTATAATTACTTACTAGTGAAGGGTCAGACATTGTTAACTTCTTTTACAATCTGCACAATAGAAAATAATTTCGGCATTTAGTCTCTGATATTATCAACCTCGTTTTGAGTGTGTGAGAGAAAAAGAGGGAAAGAGAGAGAGAGAGAGAGAGAGAGAGAGAGAGAGAGAGAGAGAGAGAGAGAGAGAGAGAGAGAGAGAGAGAGAGAGAGAGAGAGCGAGCGAGAGGGAGGGATGGCTAGATGCCGAGATGAGATTCAAACTGTGCCTCAGATGCTAGAAAAAGAGCTGGTGGTCAACCCAACTCTATCCACAGCACTGATTCTCATGTCTACTGTGCAGCCCCCTGAGGCCTGTAGTCCTAATTGTAAGGAGGCTGATGACTGGTGAGCAGTGGAGCTTTGCGTTTTGGCTGCATTTAAATGTAAGATGTGATTGGTGCACTCTCTGTGGGAACTGATGTGGAAAGTCTGCTTATTATATTTACAATGCCTGAAGGAGATGCACTCAGTTGTGAAGGAGTTTACATTAGACTCTAATTCACACATACTGTAGACACTTCAATGTTTGTAAAGACAATGAGGCAAAATTGCACAAAATCCTTAGTTACTGAAAAATTATTGAGGAACAAATCAGGACTAGAGTTCATCCATCCATCCATCCATCCATCCATCCATCCATCCATCCATCCATCCATCCATCACACTTACCCATGCAGGGTCAGTGCCTATGCTAGCTAGCACAGGGCGAGGGCGGGGTAAACATGGGCAGGTGTCAGTCAGTCTCAGGTCTGACATACAGTAAACAACCTTCACACACAGTACAGTACAGGTTAGAGTTGCCAGTAAACATACTGTGCATATCATGCTTGCTTCTCCCGCTTTCCCTTTCGGCCATGTATGACATGCCCGAAATAAACAAATTGATTGATTGATTGATCATTGGACTATGGGAGGAAGACTTCTGTCTGTCTTCAGTTCTTCAGTGCGCTCTTACTGTAAGTCTCTTTTCAATTGCTCCTGTTATGCAGTAGTTCTGTCTGTCCCCGTATCACCACAGCAGCGCATAATGGGAGCGGACGGATCTCATGCTGTTTAGGCTGTTTACATCTCACAAAACCACAGTTGTTTTCCACAGACAACGTCAGATGGCTATTCAAACATAACGGAGCTGTGATACAAAGTCTCACAAAGTCTCGCGAGAGAGTCAAGTTGATGGCTCAGTATGTTTACAGGTCGTCTGAAGCTCTCCCGTTTGTTTTATCAACAAAGGAATATCAACTCTTTTCATAGCAGTAAGTCTGGCTATTGTTTATTCTACCTGTAAACATACTGAGCCATCAACTTGACTCTCTGTCACGAGACTTTGTATTACAGCTCCGTTTACAAACATGTTGGCTCGGCGTATGTTTGAATAGCCATCTGACATTGTCTGTGGAAAAAAATGTGGTTTTGTGGGTTGTAAATAGGCTAAACAGCCTAAGATCTGTCCGCTCCCATTATATAGACCAGAGCAGCTTTTTTATGCAAATGAGAATGACCGATGCATTCTGGGTAATTTAGGGGCAGCTACCGGCATTTTTACATTGCACTCAGTGGCTTTTTGTGTTTTGATGGAGTGTAGACTAACTAACAATTAATCTGAATGTTTTATTTTTTGTTTCTTTTGTAGCACTATGTCTCATAATTATTTTGACACCCTCTTTGAAACCCACCGTTCACGCTATCTTGAAAAATTACAATTAATGAATCTGCCGGTATGCTCATTTAGCCTCCCACAGTGATCAATGACCCCACAAAGTGGCCAGAAATGTCTTATCCAGACATCTACACGTATTTGGTCGAATCACCGGGTAGGTTTTGGCTAAGTGTTGTCTGTTAATAGCCTGTTAATAGCCAACTTTTTTGTTAGTTCGTTTGTCAAGCCAGTTAGGCTGAACTTTTCAATGGAGGGATGCTGGTAGCTGCCCCTAAATTACCCAGAATGCATCGGCCATTCTCATTTGCATAAAAAAGCTGCTCTGGTCTATGCTGCTGTGGCAATACGGGGACAGACAGAACTACTGCATAACAGGAGCAATTAAAAAGAAAATCTTCAGGTTCATTCTTTTAGACCTAAAATGTTAGGAAACTACCCCAGGTTGAATTGTCCTTTAAGATCGATCTTATCTGGTCATGAATTGACCATTCGCCCTCTGATTGGAATCTGCATTGTGACTGGGCTGTTTGTGCACACATCCAGAAAACACTCATGACTCCCACACAGAGTACTTTTTTTTTCATTGCATTTGTGTAAACTTACTGCTGAATCTTTTTTTTTCATGTAATCTCCTTTTTACAAATACATAAAACATTTACACATTTCCTTGTTTATTTCACAGGTTTACATCAACACCTGTTTTGACCCTACAGTGGTGTTGGGAATGCTTTCATGGCACACTGTGAGCCTAATCATGATTTGAATGCCACCGTCTGTCTGAGTCTTTCTGCTGACCAGCAGCAGCTCTATATGGCCACAACTCACCATCTTCTAACGGCTTTGTTCTGATTTCTTTTTTCATCCTCTAATTGCTAATCCACCTTCTAATTGCTTTGTGACATGGTGCATTGTCCTGCTTCCAGCTTGATAATGCACCGTGTCGCAGAGTCGTCTCAAACTGGTTTTGTGAACGCGACAGTTCAGTTCAGTGAACTTCAGTGGCCTCCCCAGGCGCCAGATCTGAATGCAGTGGAACACCTCTGGGATGTGGTGGAGCAGGAGATTGGCAGCATGAGAAGTGTGGCTGACAAATTTGCTGCAATGATGTAGTGACATAACATCTTTAAAGGGAGATTCTGACACATTTCAGCCTGCCATGTTTCCATTTCCAAAATTTTCAATGACAATACATTTCTTGTTTTTTCTTTTTAACTTTCTTCTGTTCCACAGAATCCGCTTAGAGCAACAGAAACAGGGTTTATTATTCTTATGTTAAAGTCACAAAGGTTAGAATAAAGTAGCCCATCCTATATTACCTTTAAAATATACTAAGGGAATCAGCAACATATAATCTTAATGTTGTTTAGTAAGAATTATCCATTCTGGTCCCATATCAAATCCCAACTCGGGGGACCCTATGCAGCATGTCATTCCCCCTCTCTCTCTGCCTCCCCATTTCCTGTCTCTCTTTACTGCGCTATAAATTAAAGGCAAAAAGCCCAAATAATATACTTAAAAAAAAGAATAATCCACCCTTCAGCAGTTTGTTATCCTCTAGTAAAGTTTTACCATAGTTTTTTTTATATTCCTGAATGCCTTGGTGCGCGTGCATTTAAAGGTTTTCCCAAAGTGTACTGTGGAGGAAGACATATTGCAAAGAGTTAACTTGAAAATGAGGTGCAGGCTTGTGTATAGGCTGCAAACACTACTCAGTGTTGCTGCTGGTTTCCAATAGAGGTTGATGTTGGCTCTCCTGTGGCCCAGAAAGCATCTATCTTACAGACAGCCTATACAAAGGACACTGTAAAGCGTTTGAAGAGGATGTTTTCAACACAGACCAGTCTAAAAATGGTCTGAATCCTCTCTGAATAATGAAGTTATGAATCACAAAACCTGGTGACAGAAGAAGAAGAAGGTTAAGTGGAGTACATGCTGCATCATCAGAGCTTGTAACTTGGTCGGCATGAAAATATGAGTGCATATCACAATTCATAAATGCTTGAATCTCTAGAGGTTACGTCGAAGCAGCTGGTGATCAGGTTATGCTACTTCTCTTTCATTTCTTTAAAGCAGAAGTAAGTGGTCCGGTCGTTTTCGCTAATGCTGCGTTCCAGGCTAATGCTGCGTTCCAGGCAGGCTTTTGAAATCGTAAATTACAGCTTGTGCCATCACAACTTACGACTTTGTAGCGTTCCAGGCAACCCACTCGTGTTTTTCCGACCTGTTTTACCGGTGAAAGTCACTATAACGGCCACTCGTAACTTCCGACCGGTGAACTCGTACCAGATCGAACTGGTACGACTTCACGGTCGGAAAAATACGAGTTTCATTGAACGCACCATAACAGTCCTCGTCCCTACGTCGCCACATTCACGGCGTCCCTTGGCTGCACACACAGCCCTGCATGTCGTTCTCTCTCCTCATTGGATAAAAACTGTAGGATACGATAAATGTTTTCACCTCGGCTCAGAGCAGAGCAGAGGGACTGACAGACCCGTGTTTCAGACCAAACACTCTATGTAAGTGATTGCTGTCGGAAGATATAACTATTTAAGACTTATATTAACACAAATATATCACTTACTTCTGCTTTAAGTATATCATTGAAGTTTCTAAAAGTTGCTCCTCCAGCGCTGCAGCCTCACTCCTGCCTTGCCTCTTATCAGGAGTGCATGTCCATATGCTACCTTTAATTACTATAACTGTCTGGAGTGGAACATGATAACTCCATAATATGATCTGATTCATTCTAAAAGCCCATTTGCATGTACACTATACTTTCACCCACTATACACCGCGCATATACATTCTCCAGCTACAGTATTTGCTACAGCTTCTGTTCATTAATATGAAAATGGCTTTCCAGAATAAGGAAACTGTGAATCTAAAGACTGATTTAAAACAGAATACGAGCTTAACAAGCTGAATACCATGGTACTAACTTCATTCTGGGCTTAGCAGCGAGTCTTTTCATATGACAAGATAATGTCCATTCATAGTCAGAACAAAGCTCAGGCAGCTAATAAAACATTAATATTAGCCAATACAAGATTATTCTGCTTACACAGAGCTGCTTTTGAAATTCAAATCAAGGAAATGTCATTTGGATGAATTCTCTCGGCCATTTACAAGGCATGCATTGCTCTATTTTAATAATGAAATACACTTTAATACGCTTATCTTCTTTTCTCAGTGGCTCTATCTGATTTGGCATGTATTGGTTGTATGTTAGATCTCTCCTCTCTGTTTTATACTGAATGAATAAATCAGCACAGGCGCTGTTTGAATATCAATGTGTTGTGTTAAAAAATAAAACTGTCTTTATTTCCTCAGGTCAAAGAATATTGTTTTCTAATTAGAAACAACAGCGACTGAATCTGAAAACATCTGTGATGAGACGTGAGACACATTTGTCATTTCAGTCAGTGTGAATCTGGACTCAATCAGATTTTACAGCAGCACGGGATGGGGTTTTTCTCGTCGTACTGAAGCCATAACAAATTGAAGGTTTGCATTCAATGTGACTGATTCGCACCCTCAGAGAGCGGCTCAGTTTATGATATCACCCAAAAAAACAAAAACAACACACAAACTCTCTCGACTGCTCCAAAGTAAACAGAAATATGCCCCCGAAAAAAAAGACACTGCTTAGTGTTGATCCAGAAGCAGCAGTTTCAACTCGCATCAGAGCTACTGAATATTTCATAGCCAACACAATTTCTGCCCAACAGAAGCACTAATGAGGAACAATTGAAATCAAAGCCTTCCAACAGATGACAGAGACAACACACAATGAAGAGCTTCAAACCCCCGAGTGGCTTCAACAGCCGCCTCAGTGAGGGAGCAGAGACGAGCCTGTCTTCTCCAAAGCAAGTGGATTCAGTGGTGGTCTTCTCACTCTAACACTGTTCAAACACTGAAAAACAGACATTATTGGGGATTTAAACAAAGAATAGTTAACTTTTGTCTTAATTTGTCGTACTGGCCGACTTCAAACATTTTTACAGCCTCACTTTAAATCATGCAGCTGCTGGCAAATTTTATTCATTTTATTTGTTTGATCTGGAGATCTGGTCCCTGGGTATTTACTATACTTTATTTCTTCATTAGAATTGCAGAGAGGTGACAAAAAATAGGCAGTAAATGAATGGATCAAAAACTTGTGTGCCTGTTTGTTTGTTTTTTTCATTTAAGTTTCTAAGAACGTGTTGAAACCTCAGTTGACAAAGGATGCCTCGCCCTAACACCTCTCCTCCAAAATGTGATGAAATATTGAGTGTGATTTATTTCTGTTTCCACAAATGTTAAAGGTTAACCTGACAAACATCGGATTGGATATTTGCACACAGGCCAAGGGGGTCCTTGATGTTCAAGGACAATTTAGCCCAGATTGCTCCGTGGCGGGAAGACAACACATCTGCGTTGACTTAGAGGGGAGACAGGGGGACAGAGTGACAGACCGGGAGGTGGTGAGAAGCATCTGTCCTCCACGGTGTAAATGTCAGGTATCAGGGATGGATTTCCTGTTACAGAGGCCATTACTGATTCACTTTCACTTCCTGGCAGATGTCCTCCACAGGGGCATTTTAAAGTAAATGCTCATGTGCTGGCTGCCTCTGGAGACACACGGCGTGGCTTATTTACTGCGATCTCCAATATTCTTTCCCAGACAGGTACTGTATAAATAATGAGACTGTGTTGTGTGAGATGAAGGTATTATGTGGATGTGTGGGCTTCAGGGAGATATGAAATGAAAGTATTGAATGCCAGATATTTGATTGAGCGATGGCCAAAGGGAATTCTTATTCTTTTCATTTTTATGTATAAGAAAAACAAATATACAGTGACTCATTGGCGTAGTCACTGTTATTGTCTTTGACACTGAGCTTATTACACCGAGTATGATACTTATATATTTAAATATGTGATCAAAACTAATCAAGGGAACTTGATTTGCTTTAGATGAAAATACATTTGGCATTCGATTTGTGAGTTTTCATGTCAGGTAACACTACTTTCTTTCATAAAATGTAAATGCATAGCTTCCTATAATCCATCTATCATCAGTAACAGCTTGTGTCAAATACAAGTATGCAAAATAAAGCAGATGAATTAGAGATATGTACAAAACATGTGAATCAGCGCAGAGGGAAGTTGAAACGTTGTACTGTATCATCATCCAACATTTGTTCCAAATGAAACCGCTGCACTGCCTGGAGATTCAGTGCAACGTATCACCTTCAAATGTGTTTCTGGAGGAAGTGTGACCACTGCAGGAAGTTTAATAAGGCTCCAGTGGTTTGTTCCTCTTCAGGAGGACATGAGTGTCCCTTTGCTGCAAATCTACACTTGATTAAAGAGGACATCTTTGTTCCCTTACTCCACTGGAGCTGTGTGAATATTCAAAGCCGTGGCCACAACACAAAAGGTGTGGATGTTCAATATGCACCTGAGTGTGAGGGGAAAATGGCGCAATCTCAGGATAATTGACTCATTGCTGTGTGTGTGTATGTGTGGGTGGGGGGCATGTTAACATCAATGTCTTTTGTGAGCAGGCAAAGCAAAGCCACAATAGCTACCTTTGAAATGGTTGCGGTTTGGTTTTTAAAATAATAATTTAAAAAACCTGTTACTACAGGACAGTGAGAGTTTATAGTAATAATGAATTGTGGATGAAAAATAAACCACACAGAGACAGCATCTCAGAAGAGAAGGTTTCCAGCTACAGTCAGCAGCAGAAATAAAAAAGGCCCATGATTGTTGAAGGGATGATGCAAAGCAGACAAAAAAAAGGCTTTTGAGGAAACTGCTGTACTGTATGGATGTAAACCACATCTCAGTCTGTCACCACAGACAATTGTTAGAGTTAGTGGAAAAGTAAACTCGCCACAAAGTGTCCAAACTAGTCATGTCTGCACATTTCATGAAATGTGCAAGTATTATTTCTGTCCGCTATTTGTTTGGTCTATTTGATCATCTCCAATCGCATGAGAAAGGGTTTTTGTGTATCTGCTTTTGTTATTGTTTAAATCCTATGGCTCCTGTTTCTGCTGCAAGCCTCTGCAGGGCTTTGGGCCAGAAAGGCTTTATGGAAATGACTGGTTGCTGTGGGTGTTGGCACTGTCTCCTTAAATGTCATCTGTTCCCAGAGGACTAGATGTAGGTTAAGTGGTCACCCAAGAGATCTAACCACGGGAGAAACAAGAGTCCTTTAGAGGTTTAAATCTCAAGGTTGGAGCATCTGCCAGTGTCCTCTCCAAGTGCTGCTGAATGAGCCTGTGACCTTGTGTTTGTGCAGCATGTTGTTGTTTAACTGACCTCCCTTCTTTCAGCCCTAAAACCCCAACACCACAATCACATACAACAGCACAGAATCAACTGTTGAAAGATGTGCAATAATGCTGTCTACAAGCCTGGTCCTGGTTGCACAAAACACAAAAGCTTTCCACATAAGTATGGCAATGAAGGGTGAATTTCTCCTTAGCTGGGGGTGTCGCACAGAAAAGGTTTCCTTCATTGAGGAAAGGCTTTACAGCGATGATACAAATTTTACAGCTGTAAAGGTATATAGTTTCCATGGAGACCATCTGGTATTGCTGGTATTAATGATTGTAATAGCAGGTCAAGTCAATTCTGTGTCATTGAGGGTGTCCATCAGGAAAACTCTTCTTGGGTTGTGTTCATTCTCTTCCTTTGCCACAAACTTGTCGCTAAGGTCTTCTGTGATTCCTTAAGTGTATGAATAAGATAAGAAAAAAACTTAAATACTAAAAAAACATTTTAAATGAATCTCACAATGTTAATCTGTCAATTAAATGTGCAGTAGCCTAAATAAAATTTGAGTACTGAGATTGCGAGAAAGTTTTAGTGTCTTCTGCGATCACTTACTGCATGAACTAGGCTTTCAGCAAGTTTTTAGCTGCTGGTGAAATATCTGAAGACGTGTCGTCCTCGCCACAACAATCAGACCTGAGGGATTAAGAAATGTTCAACATATAAGGCACTGTCTGGAGCAACTGAGGGCTGAGCTGCCTGACATTTGCCCAGCTGTTAAGATCCAGATGTCCAGTGTGTAAAATCTTAAAGGGACAACGAGGAGTTTCTATTTTGTTATAAAAAAGTCTCACGTTAATGTGGATGAATCTACGCTACCCACACTTGTTAATGGGCCCATTTTCGATAAATATATCGTTTTGTCTTTATCGTTATTTTGTTATTATTAGTGGTGGCGGAAATGCTGGTCGAGCCGACCAGCGTTTCTTTACTTTCGGTTTCACGGCGAGTCATGAGAATAACGCCGTCGAATCGCCGTTTATCGTCGGAACTACGACGGTATGTGATAGTCTTCGGACCTCTGACTTTAATTCTTGATGAATGAAAACATGAGTCCGTCTTGCGCCGGTCAAAGAATTTCACGGTGCGCGCGGAGGCTCATAAATGTAGTGTGAAAACGCTTCGCTTTTCCAAAACTCCTCATTGTCCCTTTAACCCTTACATACTGTTCGGGTCAAATTTAACCCATTTTGACATTTGACAGCAGAAAAAATACCCTAAACATCATTCTTTTAGGCTGAAATTTTATGACTTTTCCTAAAGTGACCCAAAATACACAAAAATGAAAATATTTTTAAATTGTATACTTTTGAACAGGTGCTACAAATTTTTAAACACTGAGGCTGTTTCGGGTCAAATTTGACCCGTATCTGTTTAGATGGATTTTAGATCCACCAGTGTGGGTCAAATCAAGGAAAATTGTGGTTTTAGGGAATCTTGAAACTGTGGAACTGTACAGGCCATGTTTGTGTGTATGATTTATGGGACAGTGGTGACAGAAACAGAGTTCAAGGGGGCCTTCGACACTGTCACGAGAACTGCCTGTGTTCCCACCACATTTGCCCAGGTTCCCACAGAGACAGACACCTGCTGGTCTTTGAGGGGGCATGGGGGGACCTCGAAACAGTGAAATAGTAAAACAGCATAGTAGTGATCATACAGTATGGTGCACAAGTGGAACAGAGGTCATCTGAGGTCAAGGGGTGCCTTGACACAGACACTTGGTGCACAAGTGGAACAGAGGTCATCTGAGGTCAAGGGGTGCCTTGACACAGACACGAGATCTGCACCTGCAAGCACCTGCACCTGCAACGTAATAAAGGTACTTTATTGGTCACATATACAGCTAGTACAGTGAAATTCTTTCTCTGCATTTAACCCATCCCTGAGGAGCAGTGGGCAGCCACGGTGCGGCGCCCGGGGACCAACTCCAGATTATGAGCCAGTGCCTTTGGTCAGGGGCGCTGACTGGAGGATTAACCTAGCCGACATGTTTTTAGTGGTGGGGGAAACCGGAGCACCCGGAGGAAACCCACGCAGACACGGGGAGAACATGCAAACTCCACACAGAAAGGACCTGGGCGGCCGGGGATTCGAACCCAGTACCTTCTTGCTGTGAGGCAACAGTGCTAACCACTGTGCCACCGTGCCTCCCTAATAAAATAATCTATAAAGTAACAAATTTGAATCAATTTGCGTTGGGAGGGTGGTGGTGGAGGGTCATGACATAGAGGTTCCTGAGCTGCCATTTCAGTGACTGACATCATGGCAGCAAGACTTGGTACAACAGGCCCTTTATCTGATCTTCCAAAAGGAGGAGGTTGATAGTGATTTGGTGGAGGATGTGTCAGAGCAGGAAGACAATGCTGAAGAAAACCATATTATATATAAAGCAGGGAGAGTGCTTTTTTTAAAAATATAATAAGCATTTTATTATTTAATGTTTTTGTGTTCTAAGTGGTAAATGTTGAATTAATATTGATAATTATGATTTCTTATGATATAGCATTTAGCTTATAACATGGGGTCATTCCTATGTTCCCACAGCCCTATGTTCCCACATTTCTAACTTTTGTTGTCACTGAAAATTAGGCCCTATGTTCCCACAGCCCTTTGGTCCCACCATTGGTTGGGTTTAGGCAATGAAGAAAAGAGTTGGTTAAGTTTAGTAAAAAGACCCGGTAGAGGCTAGACAGGCCAGATAGACAGAGTCCAGATAGGTAGAGAGAGTCCAGTGGGAACATAGGGCCTAATTTTGAGGAAAACCTTAGAACTGTGGGAACATAGGGCCGTGGGAACATAGGGCTGTGGGAACATAGGGCTGTGGGAACATAGGCACGCTCCCTATAACATATAGCACCTAATGGTTGCAATGGTTAAACATGGTCATATTATGAACTCCAACAGTTCCACAAAGTCCATGCCATTTTATAATTCAATGAAATATATTTAAATAATTGTGGCTTTTATGTGTTTATGTCTTATGTAGAACAGGATGTAATACTGTGTAATAGTAGAAGTTTTTATCCAAAAACGAGTGTTGTAAAACTTAAAAAATGCACTCTCCATGCTCTCTGAATTTTTTTTTAACACTTAGGCTAATCATACATTAATTTATGTGTCATAGGCTATTTAAACATTCTTAATAGATCTGTAGTTTAAAATTCAATATAGACACTTACTATGAGGGAATTCTTGGTCCGGGTCAAAATTGACCCGAACCATACTGTGAAGGTATCAAATTGAAACAGTATGTAAGGGTTAAGTTGGGCTGAGGAAAATCTTAACATAAGGTATTTTGTGCAACCAGTCCATGACTAATGGCTGTAAAAAAGATGGATACACATGTCCTTAGTCAACTGTCTGCACATGAAGCACCAGGGATAACACAGAACAAACTGAAGTTTATGCTGCAGAAAGTCATCTGCAAAAATCACAGCTCACTTTGATTGCTCCAGTTTTTTGTCTACAAATTTAAACAACCCCTCAAACTGTTTGAGCATGTCCCTGCTGATATAAGGTATAAAAGACAGGAGACAAAGAGCACAAATAAGGGTTGTCGGTGCATCATGCAAGCATGAATGATGTTGTATCGAGCAGTAGCTGAAGAAAACACACTGATTGCAGCATTGCTCAGGGGGATACTGAGATGGAGAAGGACTCGCCGTGTTCACATTTAACGCCAATCTGATGGAGCCTTCATTTAGCCAGAATGTTAAAGCTCCCTTGTGGATGCCATGTGCTAAGGTCAACATAGTCCCTTTTTACATGAGCTGCCCTCTGTGTGCCTCTCTTCTCTGCCTCAAGTGGTTGGCAGATGTACACAAGGCTGCTTCAGAAGAGCTTTCTGAAATTGAACCTGATCGCTCTAAACTGTCATTTCATTTCAAGTGAGAACACCTGAGCAAAGAAAAGAACAAACTGCATCATGCTCGTGCTTTGTGATGTGTGAAAGCTTTTCCTATGTAACTAACCTTGGGTTGCACAGGTTCCTTTCACAGGACGCTGGTGTGTTTGACAGAAATTGTGATAGGCCTTGGTGTCAATTTTACGCTTTTTGTGCCATTCAATAGCAGACATCACCCTGACAGGTAATTGCTACATGCTTAGTTTTATTCACCTTCATGCTCTCCATATGATGTGCTGCATTCAATTTATGCACTTTAAGTATGTACTGATATATATACTATATATATATATATTTTTTTTTTTCTCCCAGTAACAGCCATTCAGTGTACTTACACTCTGTAATTACGTGTGGTACAGTATGGTGGAGAAAACCATTCCAGTTAAATGTGTCTGCTGGGGGTAGTTATAGGAAACAAGACATTCATCCTGTCCCTGCATTCATATGCTGTCAGAGCAAATGGAAATTCAAGTTTGTTAAGTTTAGTTTATGTTTGATTAATAGTGAAAATCTGGGTATTTTTAAACTTTTAATTTGTGAAATGGTACAGTATTATGTTGTAATTGTCAGTTGCAGTTCACACAAGGTTTCCTGTTTGTAACGGTTGTTTTAATTTACTTTTAATTAACCTTTTAGCCTCCTTGTTTTTTTGTGTGTTTTGTTTTTCTTGTTTATCTAGGCCTTCCTATGTACAGTAGCACTTTGAGATTTGTTTTAAATATAAAGGGCATTACAAATTAAATGTATTATTATTAGTGACTGAGATTTGTTTTAAAGTCAAAAGTAAACCTGATATTAAGTAGGACAAATACAGAAGCAACGTTCTGTTGACCGTCGATCTTCTCCTCAGCATCCCCGTTTCTTCCACATTACAACTAAAAAGTATAGAACAGACAAGTTGGAAAATCAACTTTCTGGCTCAGAGAACTGGACCATCTAAGAAGTACACTACTGTAATGCAACAATACAATCCATCAGTTCTGTTTTTCATTTTTTCTCTTTAATTTGTTTTATATGCACCTTCATCTCAAACTCCTCCACAAGTCAACCAGCATTCTTGCTGTACATGCACTTTTGTTTAAAATTATTAACGCCATGTAAAGCATGAAATCAGATCACTGTTGCAATTATTTGCAAGTGCTGACTGACTTATTAAAATAACACGACATTGTTTTGCTGCAATGTTAAGTGCATTTGAAGGAAACTGTGTGTGTCACCAAATCAACTGGAACTGAAATCTGAAGGAATACAACATCCAGGATCAATAAACTAATGCCCCAAATTATTATGTGTCTTTAAAGCAATGCTTGTTTCTCAACTTATCAGAAAAATGAAATTAGCATAACTCAAAAACACACAGAGGTGAGCCGGTACTGATAGATTTTATTGCTTTAAAGCACATTTCTTGGGTTTTCTTATAAATATGCAGGAGGAAGTCTGAGTCTCTGTTGATGACTGCTCAAAGAAAACCATACTTTCTATTTCCATTGCCAGAAGTCTTTTCTGCGTCAAATCATCTTATGATAGGAATGGTGGGATGGGATGTTTTTCTGCATTGATGAGGCTTCACAAAATAGTTTCATGTACAGCTTGCAGATCTTGAGGTAAACATTTAAGGTAAATACTTGAGGGGTATTTCAAAGCATTTCTGTAAAAGACAGCATGCATCCTTTGGGGTCTGGCTGAGGCAACCATAAGCATCAAGTATTTGACTGGAGTGACCTAACTCCCATTTAAATATAGAAAAGATTTTACTGGATACCGACATGCTCTTTTTAATACGTCCTGGAAAAATAGAAATTGAAAAAAAAAAAAAACTTTACTGACATGACCCCAGTCTGATACAGCATTGTCAAAATCCACCCACCCACTCCACGCTGAGGGGTGGTGTGATTTTTATGAGCTACAATAAAATCCAGTTTTTATCCAGTGAGACCTTCAATATGTAGAAAAAGTAAAGAAAGTTTAAGCACTTAATGGTGTCATGTGAATCCCTGTGTAACCACAAATCCTCTCATTATAACAACCATCAAACATTTCAACCTTTGAAGTGAACTTTTCGAAATCCCATCTGCTCAGCTATTCTAAGTGTAAGAGCAGCCACAGCAGAGGTTGTCTGTAAACTGCAATATGATCCAGAAATTGCAGGAGATTGCACTATCCCACTACAACTGCACTTGAGACTTTGAGCACTTGAAGTTTCCCTGGGCTGGTGGAGGGAGTTTGTATGAAAAGTGCTACAGATAGAAAGTCTGATTGATTGATTGATTGATTGATTGAAAGGGATGAGACATGGGCAGAGTGTTAAGTTACCTGACTGTTTCGGTGTCTGCCTCTGAACTGGAAGACTCTTATGTCTCTGTTGTCCCTCGAGATATATGTTGCCTTTCTCTGCTACATGTACGTCCTACAGGAAGAATATGGGGCTTCATTGGTTCTCTGAGATATGAAGCTAACTCCACAATAATAATCACTGTTAGCATTTCTCCTGTAAAAAACACAGTAGCCTAACTGGCAGCAGGGTTGCCATTATCTTACTGCAAAATTAACATGTTTTTAATTTTAACTTTTAAGGCATCATCATTATCTATATTTTTATGCCTCATGAATTCACTGTCAAAATATGTGTGTGTGGCTTTCTATCTTCACACCTGTGTGTTCACACCTTAGACATGTAGAAATTGAAATGAGCTCCTTGGGTTGTCTGGTTATTTGAGACTCATCTATGAAATTCTAGCTAGCTGCTGAATCCTTTTATCATGGCGTGCACATATTCAGTAGGCTAAACTGGAAACATCACTCATATAATTTGCACCAATTAATGAATGAAATGAAACTGCGACTCGCCAAATAACTAGATGAGCACAGATGAAGAAAAGATCAGATCCACCTTTGCATGTGCAGTTCAGGGGAAATTTCCCAAAATGCAATAAATACTACATGATACTGTAATGTAGATGGTTTGGATGATTGATTAGCAATAAAGTTCTGTATTTTAGGAATACATAATAGTGCTGTTAAAAAATGGTCAATGGAGCATAATTTAAAGGGACAACGAGGAGTTTTGGAAAAGCTAAGTGTTTTCACACTACATTTATGAGCCTCCGCGCGCACTGTGAAATTCTTTGACCGGCGCAAGACAGACTCATGTTTTCATTCATCAAGAATTAAAGTCAGAGGATCGACGATCAGATACCGCCGTAGTTCCGACCATAAACGGCGATTCGGCGGCGTTATTCTCATGACCCGCCGGGCAGCGTCCGCGAAACCGAAAGTAAGGAAACGCTGGTCGGCTCGCCCAGCATTTCCACCACCACTAATAATAACAAAATAACGATAGAGACAAAACTATATATTTATCGAAAATGGGCCCATTAACAAGTGTGGGTAACGTAGATTCATCCACATTAATATGAGACTTTTTTATTGTTGCAGAATTTTTCGTTCTGCTGCTGGAGACACTCCTCGTTGTCCCTTTAACAGATTTTTTCAGTTTGTATTACAGTAAGTGCAGTGTTGTATATAAATGTAACAGGTTAATACTGTTGAAATCCTGCCATAAATTAACAGCAATCATTGACAGTGTTATCTAAATTCCTTTTCTCCTTTTATTCCTTAAAAAATTGCACATAAGACGCTTGGAAAAAATAATAATAAAAGGTGTTGTGGATACAGAACATTGTACATCATGGAGGCTCTGTAAAGTCTCTACCTCAATTATCCTCCCAGCAAAGTGGAAAGGTCAAACTCCCAGTGAGGTCCCAGAGGGGGTTGGGGGGGAGGTACAGGGCAGTAAAAGCCTTCCATGTCAATAGGAAGTCAGGCATTATGTGGTACTTGTCCTAGACTCGAGCCGTGATATTTTCTTAACCCTAACCTCCTGCTGCTGGATTCAAACGCTGCTCCTGAACAGAGATGATCATCCCTGGGGTGTTGTAGAAATGAGGCAGAGCCTGGGAGGAGATGAAGAAACTATCACTTGTTTATTACTCTGCATCCGCAGTAAAAAAAAAAAAATTTAAAAAAGTTCTTTCCATGAGTCATTTCATGTAATTACGACAAATCACCTTAACCTGTCACATCCCACGCATGGAGCATCCTGCAATACTCGTGAGAAAATGTAGAAGGAAAGTCGACTCTGGCCTGCATTAAAATGTCCTTACTTGTGGCTGTTGTGCTGTGATGTATCAGTGAGTGAACCAACATAATACAGCTTTTCACAACCCAACACTGACTTTACAATGTACAGAACATTCACTCTTGATAAGGTCTGTGTGTCTGTAGACTCCAGCTATGGTCTGAATAGAAGATTAAGATGCTCATTATGTGGAATGAAATATAACAACCTTAGCATTCAAAACTACTGAGATGATCTGAGTGGTAGAATATTTATAGAATATGAACCCTCCATTTGCATTGTGGTGGCAAAATATAATAGATGGCTGAATTATATTCAGATGCAAGGTTATTATTTGTTGGTTTTTGTGTGTATGTTTTTTTTTTTTTTTTGATGAATGAACGATTATATTTATAAAGCAGCAGAGTTAAAGAGAGGTGGGTGAGCATACAGAGTGCAGGACTGTGACACCAGAGACCAGGGTTTGCATCCACACTCTTGTCTGTGGTTGTGTAACATAATGCCTGAACGCCATATTAAAAAAGTTTATGTTATTATTATTATGTTAATTAAAACTTAATCTGGTCATTGGTTTCCTGCAAAGTGTATGTAATGTCGAAAATTAGTGATATATAGGCAATAGGCATTATATATAAACAGGAGATGTGCAGATTTGGCACAAAGAGCCTAACCAGATTTGGACACAGACACTCACAGAGAGAAAAAAAGGTTTCAATGCAAATGAGAGCTTTGGTCCCTTCAGGAATTCATTACAGTTTCTCTGGAATCTCCCATTGCCACTGCAAAAAACATCTTGGTGCCACATTACTGACATGTCCTCAAAATGTCCTTGTACACCCGCCGCTTCCTGGTCGGGGCACATCCCGCTGCATTTACACTTTCTTTCAGAATACAGTGAAGGTTCTGCAACATTCAGATAAGGATTCTAATTTTGCGAGCCAGTGCACTTTGTGTCGACCACTAATGGCTAATGGAGTAAATAATTATAAAGCTACCCTGCGATAAATCTGATTAGTTTCTCTCTCTCCCCCTCTCTCGCTGCACTGAAGTAGAGGCTGAGGGAGTATAGGTCTGTTTTGCTATAATTATACAAACTCCAGCTTAATGCTAATCCATAGACTATTTTAGAGAATCAGTCAGTGCACTGTCACTAGGAGCAAAACCGATACCTGTGTTTGCAATCCAGAGAGTTCTGTGTGGATCATTTTCAGAATGCAAAGAACTGTGAAAAATACCTTTGGGCTGGGCCTTAAATTTAAAAACCACCATTATATTCAGAACAATTGATCAAGATCAATGTGAAGGGATTGTAAATGAAAGAATGTGGCCTCACATTTACTTTAAGCTGCATTAATCGATATCTTTATATCACCTACAGGTGAAATGACTGTGTAATGTGACAGAGGACACACAGAGAGTACAGAGTATCACCTGAGTCTAAGCTCAACACAGCGTTTCAGCATCTTCATTCTCTGACTCAGGCTGACCCAGGGAAACCCATCTGGAGATTCACTGTCACAAGAATAATGCAGCAGCACAGGAAAGATATGAGCATTTTGTAATGTCAAAGCCAAATTGTTATCTATATCATTTTATTACAGGTTTGCTAATTATTATTATTGTAGATGGTATATAAGTAGGCTACTGTATAAGAACCATCTTGTCATTTTACAGCCCACAACTATAACAAGACAAATATCACCACAAGTTAGCGAGAGATACATTTACCTCCACAGTGCAGCAGTAACACCACCACTGCATTTTACTGGTTTTTCTGTTATAAAATTCTGCAGAATTTTAATGAAATCAGTGAGGGGAAGAAAGCTCTACAACATTATCTTGTTAAATAAGCTGACAGCCTCCTTTTGTCTTCTGCCTGCTAATTACTTACTGTAAAATGTCACTTGTGTTTATACTGGACTCACTGGAAGCTGCATGCTGGGAGCTGTGGTCATGAACACACTCGAGTTGCATATTGAGCTTCCTCAGTCACACCATTGTGTGTTCTTAACTGTAATTTTTTTCGACTAAAAGCAGGTCAACAACAACACTCTACAATCGGCTGCCTTTGTGTTTTTCAACCATGATAAAGATACCAACGCGTAAACCGTGAGTGGAGCTGCAGGACCCAGGAGAACTTGGTTTTTTAAAGAGACGAACGTGAGGGAGATGACAGCCACATCAATCTCACTCCTTCTTGCCCGCTCTCTCCGTCTCTCTGATGTTTTTTTTTTTTTCATGTTGAGCCACCAGCACAATTTGTGTAGTGGTCCATGGGGAAAATTCCTGGTTCTCCCAGTGGCCACTATGTCATTGATTCACTCTTAGCACTTTCATCATCATCATCATCATTTCTAACAGCCACAGCAACGGCAGGCCACTGTTTAACAAAAAAACAACAACAAAAAAAACGATTAGTGGCACCCTCAGCAGCTCAAGAGTTATATTTCCAACCTGAATTATAGTTTTTTACACTTTTATTAATTTATCATAATAACTGTAAAGATTCTCTGTCATCTAGCATGTGTGTTGAAAACTGAAAATAGAAAACTACTGTGCTCCCTTTGGCTCATTACTTAATATATTATATTAGATGGCTATGACCATACAGTGTGACTTTCATGGAATGAAAATACATTATTTCCATTTATCCATTCACTCTTACTTAAAAGTTATAGTTAATACACACTGAGCATGAATTAAGTGTGCAAGAGAGAAATATGAAGTGGCATTCACTTTCTCAGTTTGTGATTCCCCATGAGCACTGTTTGAAATCAATGAGCATGAGGTCAAGATGTGAACAGTCTCTCCTTGAAAACTTCCTACAGCACAGAGAGGAGAAAAAGGCTTGATATTTTGTTTTGCGTTTGCTGCTTTATATAGACACACAGTGCTCACAATTCAAGAAAGATTCAATTAAGAAAATAAACAGAAATGCATCACACAGAGACTATTGGTCGATGCTACAATCTTAAAATGTCACCTAAATGCCTCACATGCAAATGATCAGCTGATGGTACAATTTAGTGCTGCTCCCATGACACCTCATATGCGTTGGTAAATGTTGGCTATAGGCTTCAAACAATAACAAATAAGGTTCTAGGTTCTAGAAAGAGAGTGGGTGGGTGTCATGTCGGCTTCAATAAAAGGGACTGACGAGCTTCAATGCAAACACTTCCTGTGGTTTGGAAGTGGTTCTCAGATGGAACCAGTTCACAGTCCAGACACAGTACAGAGAAAACATTAGAGACCTTCACTGAATATTTCTGACAGGGCATCGTGTAGTCGTCCTCTGAAATTTCCTTCCTTCTCACTGAGCTCTTGCTGTCAAGACATTTGAGCATCACATCAATTTGTAACCATCATTTACAGCAATATAAAACATGATATAAACCCTTTTCTTCACACTGCCAAACAGGGCCACGGGGGAGGTTGAGCTCAGCCCTGAGATGGTGAGAAAGTACAGGTACTGAACTGCTTCTGGGAGGCTCGGAGAGAGATGCATGTCATCCGCCTCGGCTCAGTGGCCAAGCTGCCCGCAGTCAGACCTGGATCACTTTCCCTCTGTCAGCAGGATGTTAAGAGTAAGAACCCCAAGAGGTCTGTATGAAGGGGTATCAGTGCAGTTTAACAGTGCCTGGTATGGGGTAAAATTTGTGGTTTTCTCTGGAGGCATCCTTATCCGGATTTGTCTGGTTCGGTTTGAATGACTCTCTGTATCTGAACTTCGCTGTTGTCAGTAATGGATCAGCAATTTTACTTGCCATTATGTCTAGGAAATATAATTATGATAATGCACTGTTTGCTATAATGCAGATCTGAAATGTAGCAAAGTGAGGTTACAGTTTTCATATGGGATCCTTTCATCTTATTGCAATGTATTTTAAAGGAAAGAACAAATTTGCAAATAATGATTAACAGAAAACTAAGTTCTTCAATTGAATGTTATTTTAGTGATTTCAAAGTAAAACAAAGAATATTCATCACAAAGAAGGAGATTCAGAACCTCTGAGAGATTTGCACAGAATTTCTATTTGAATCAATTAGTTCATAAAATACAATTACCTTCTTTCCTGTCAGTCAATCTCATTACAACCAGGAAGCTCATATCTTGCGTCAGCTACACTTACTGTATCAACAGACATAGCACAGTATTTTTTTTTACCATGAAAAAGTTCTGTTTCTTGCATTACTTATACAGTTACTGCAATTTAAATATTTATATATTTGGCCCTAGTTTCCTAGACCGAGCGAAGTCTAAGCGCAGCGCAGCTTCGCCACGCCACGCCAACGAGGCGTGTCCAGGTCCATTTCGCAAGTTTGGTGGGCAGCGCAGTCCGATGAAGGCCAGCGCAAGCCCTCCCCTCGTCCCTCCTACCGGCGCAAACAGCAAAGGGGGAGGAGACAGGGCGGGAGGGAGACAGGAGGAGGAGAAGTGGGATTAACACAGCCGATTCGGATCTTCACCAATCAAATGAGCTCCTCTCCTCACCTTTAACTGCGCCGCGGGTGATGCGCACTGCAAGTTTGTCATTTTATACTTTGACATGGACGGAGGAGACAAACCTCTCCCAGGAGGAAACAGCTGTTTTGGTCCGGAGGTCTGAGCTCAGAGTGACCGAATAATGAGTTTACTAATATAGTTAATCAGGTTTGATCTGATACACTGAGAACCGCTGCCCAGTGTAAAAAACAACAACTAATAAACTAATAAAGAAACTCATATTTATTCAAACCCTGTGTAAGAAAGATGAGAGGTGTACACTAATCACAACATAAACAAACACCATGCGGGATGAAATCAGCATAAAGGACGCTCTCTCTCTCTCTCTCTCTCTCTCTCTCTCTCTCTCTCTCTCTCTCTCTCTCTCTCTCTCTCTCTCTCTCTCTCTCTCTCTCTCTCTCTCTCTCTCTCTCTCTCTCTCTCTCTCTCTCTCTCTCTCTCTCTCTCTCTCTCTCTCTCTCTGTCTGTCCTCCTCCTCTCTTTTTTTCTGTGATGAGAGATGCTGAGCATAGGCTATATACTGACTATCTGACACCAAAGCTGTTGTGGTGGGCTAAGAGAGATGATGATTTGTGTTTTGTTTTTCATTACGGCTGCGTGACGACAAAATGCAGTCATCCACCCTGACAGTCCTGCTCTTGGGACATCCACAGCTGCTTTTCAGTGCCAGTTCGTCCCTGCTGTGTTAATTCAGGCGGAGTTTCCATTACGCGTGCCGACAGCCTTTGATCTGACGTCAGATGTGACGGGACAATCTATATAGATATAAATTAACGTGTTGATTTCATTAGTTGCATTAAATAGTGGTTATTGTGGATATTTATTGCATTGAAATGTGCCTGGAACTGTGGAGATCTGCCTGTGAGGTCTTGGTGACGTGTGTGCACTGCACGTCAGTCAGCCAAACTTCCACTGCACCTGCTGCGCTCCGCCCTGCGCTGAGAGTAGACCTGGTTTGAGGTGGCGAGCTTTCAGCACACCCTCGGCGGGACATTTTCGCACGGAACTTCCCCTGCGCCAAGCTGAATCTGTGACGCCTCCCCCTGCTGCGCGGCCACGCCTATCTCAGCGCAGCGTGATCTGCCAATCTGACCTTGCGCTAGGCTGCGCTGGTCGAAACTTGCATTACACCGGCTGCGCCACCTGCGCTGCGCCACCAAACTAGGGCCCATTGGGCTCTATTTTCGTAAACTAGCGCAGGCGCAGCGGATCTGCCCTGCGCTTCGTCTTCGCTTCGTCAACGGGGAGTGTCCAGGAGCAGTTTGCAATTTTCCTGCGAAGCACAGCGGGGCGCATCCCGCCTACCAGGGAGGGACTGAGACAGCCGTGGATGTCCCAAGAGCAGGACTGTGAGGATGGATGATTGCATGTTGCTGCTGTGTTGACACTACACACTGTGCCGTTGCGATGATCCGCTATATTTATTTATTTACTTATTGATTTATTAAAGGGCGAGCGGCCGCATCGTCACGCGACAATAACAAATAAAACTGAAAACAAATAAACTATCATCTCTCACAGCAAGTGAGACGGGAGGAAACTGATGTTCTGGTCCGGTCCAAGCTCGCCGTGTCCGAATATATGGTCGCGCGAACAGACCTCACGGGCTGATGATGCAAAAGTAGTCTGGGAGGGAGGAGGTTATGATGTTATCCAGGTTTGCTCTGACATATTGAGAGCTGTTGCCCAGTAAAAAAAACTGAAAAAAAACAACACACACACACACACACACACACACACACACACACACACACACACACACACCTTTCCCATTAATAAAGACACTCATATTTAGTAACCTACTATTTAAACCCGTGTGCACAGATCAACATAAACAAACAGCTGTGGGTAAAAGAGGCATCACGGAGCGCCTCTCTTTTTCTTTTTTCTTTAGAAATTACCTGAGATGGGAGATGTGAATATCTGCTCACTATCTGATGCCGAGGCTGATTGTGGTTTGCTGTGAGAGATGATAGTTTATTTGTTTTCAGTTTTATTTGTTATGGTCGCGTGACGATGCGGCCTCGCCCGCTAATAAATTAATAAGTAAATAAATAAATATAGCGGATCATCGCAACGGCACAGTGTGTAGTGTCAACACAGCAGCGACCCTCACAGTCCTGCTCTTGGGACATCCACGGCTGCTCTTTTGTGTCAGTCCCTCACTGGTTTCATCTGTGTTAATTCAGTCAGGTTGAGTTTCCATTACGCATGCCGACAGCCTTTGATCTGTCATCAGTGTGACGGGACAATCGATATAGATATACGTGTATGTGCTGATTCAGATAGTTACAATAAATAGGGATTATTGTGATTATTAATTGCATTTAAATGTGCCTGGAACTGTGGAAACCTGCCTGTGAGGTCTTGTTGACGTGTGCGCACTGCGAGCTGGGCAGTCAATTTGCCACTGCGCTGGCTGCGCTTCGCCTTGTGCTGAGAGTAGACCAGGTTGGAGCTGGCGAGCTTTCGGCGCACTCTCGGAGCGGTCTATTGGCATCAAATTGCCACTGCGCCAAGGTGAATCTGTCGACACCTCCCCCTGCTGCGCGACCACTCCCATCTCGGCGCACAGCAGTCTGCCAATTTATCAAATCCGCTGCGCACGTTGTTGCACTAGACGATAATACCACTGCGCCGGCTGCGCCAGGGTTCGCCTCGCTGTGCCCCCCTGAGTTGCGCCAGGAAAATAGAGCCCATTATGTTTAATGACGAATGGCTTTGTTTCCTTGTTGGGATTGGTTTATTAGTAGGCTGTCCAACAATGTAACTTGTTGACAGGATATCAATGAGGGAATGATGTTCAGGGCATCGCGATGCAGTGGTTTGCACTGTGTTTGAACTGGGCACTCCAGCTTCCTCTCGTGATCCAAAGACTCGCACATTAGGTTAATGTGAGCAGATACTCACTATAGATTTGAACAGTTTTCTTTCTTTCCAGACCAGACAGAGAAGATGCATTCAAAATTGTTATACTTGTCGTAATATCGTGATAATCGTTGATTAATCGAATCGTAATCGAATCAAATCGTGAGGTGCCTAAGATGGCACACCCCTAATATTCAATCTGGGCTCATTCTGTAAAGCCATCACTGAATCAGAAAAAGGGCCGCTACGTAAATCATGTATCTCGCTGACCCCATATTTTTCCTCAGCTATCCACATTTAGGAGAGCACACACCTCACTACTTTCTCATCAAAGTACCAAACCGCGCGGATCAACTCTACTTAGAGGAGTCAAGTGGAGTCTTCATTTCAAAGGAAGAACTGCGTTGAAGCTGAGGGAATTACAAACAAGCATTCTCCCCCTGTAGATCTGCCAACGACTTACACCTCTGTCAGCAGTTTTCTTCGGGGCTACTGCTGAAGCAACGCAACACTTAACAGTCTGATTTACCTTATTATGGTAATGACCAAAGTTTGTCTACCTGCCTCGCGGGGAAGGAGAGAGGCAAAGAGAGAAAGAGACAGAGGGAAAAAAAACACTTGCCAAGTATTTATCCTGTGTAATCAAGGAGGCATGACTTGAAAGGATCACAGACGTCTTGAAGTGGGGAAACAATGGAGTCTTCAAAGAGCAGGCGGGAGAAGACTGGGAAGAGGAGAAACACTGCAGCCTAACTTCCACTGCCCCCAAGCAGTAGAATAAAGCAAAACAGTGGGAAGGGATTATTAATTCACAGTGGTGAATCATCAGTGTTTATCTCTTTTTAGTGTGTTCTGGTATATAACGCCCACCTGCAGCTGAAAGTTTGCTTGCTTGGCTCTTGGTGCGCAAAATTTGCTTCGAGCATCACCTGCAAATATACAGAGTGACACGCTGGAGAATATGTAAGTTGAATTTATATTAGTAGTGAACAATGTTTAACTTCCAGAAGAGTTTCATCTCAGACCTAACTGAAATCATGAAAGCATCATGTTTAAATTCAAAATGTTCTGATTTCCTACAATACGTTAAAAGTTACAGCTGAAACAATGAATGAGTCATTTTTAAGTAATTGTTTCAATCATTTTCAAGCAAAAATGTGGGTGTTTTCACTTAGTATCTTTGGATTTTGAGTTGTTAATTAGACAAACTAAAACTATGGACCAACAATGTTTTTTTCTGACAAAGAAATCACCAGATTAATCAATATTGAAAATGACAGTTTTTTTTTTTTAGTACAAAATATGTGGGTTTGTCAGTCCTGAGTACAATGCACCATCATTTGCATAATGACATTGACTGACCTCAGCACGGCCGCTGGACATGAATATCCTTTACTCAATATTCCTCATACCAGAAAAATCAACAGAAGTCAAAAGATCACCTTAGTATCAAACACACACACACACACACACACACACACACACACACACACACACACACACACACACACACACACACACACACACACACACACACACACACACACACACACACACACAGCCTACGCATTTATAGATTAGAACTTGCTTCTACTGCTCAAAAGTATTTTAATAAATACTATGGACGTGAATCAATGCTCACAAAACAACAGAAAGTCAAAAATCAAAAAGCAATTAAATGAAATATATGATAATATTCACTATAGAGGTTTCTCTACCTGAATATGTGCAGTTACAGTAAAGAAATGCAGGATTTCCCAAGATAATATCTCTGAAATGCTGACAGAAAGTAAAAAATGTGATTGCAGCTTCTGCCATGTGAACCTTCCTTCCCCTTTCCTCCCTCAGCCTGACGACTCCCTGTTGGGAAATGTGGCTTTTCAGAAGGTTTTGTAATGCAATCCACTAAGAGAAGAGGGACATTTACCCTGACACCGCTGGTATTTTCTGATTACTTATTCATGAAGATGGATCAGGCAATGCCTTTGTTGAGGATTTTTCACTGCGCACATGCCTGCATACATGCAAGCAAGCAAGCGTGTGTTTCAGTTATTTGTCTGTTTAACACTTTGACTGTTTTCAATACTTGAATCAATCCATTACTCAGATAAACAGCAACTGCAGAGGAGGGAGAAGCATTTCCCCTCATTACCCAAATTCTTCGTCTCTTCTTTTTCAACTTCAGTACACTTTTTTCTCTTTTTTTTTTCTTTTTTTTTTAAAATCTAAACAAGCTCAAACTGACTGTCACACTCTAAAAACGGTCATGCAAATGAGGAATAGTCTGGGGATTCAACTGAGCTTTTGTCAAATTCACACTCTGTTAAGAGTTCATAACAACTTATACTGTAGGCTGCTGGGTAACATCAGGGAAATGAAGCCCAGATGCAGTCGAACTGAAACCGATGCCCTTGACAGGCTGGCAGCTCACACTAACCCCTTTCTGGGTTTTAGGACAAATATGGGCTGCAATTTGTAACATCATCACCCATTCAGGACTTACTTTAAAACCTTAATTTTTTGTGAAAAGTTTTCTCATAGTTGTAACTTTTAATTCAGGCCAATCAAGTGTGTATTTTAACCATTTGACTAAAGAGAGGCAGAAATATAAAGCTCCAATACACCCACAGAGAGAGGCTTATTGGAATTATTGATCATCTTGAGGTACCCTAATTGCTGGGGATAATAAAGAATTGACCGAGGCTGTTAAGAGGGAAAACACATAAACTGCATGCCAGTGGTCTCTATGTGAGTGTCGAAGAACACTGAACAATTTTCTTATCTTTAATTGCTTTTTTCTGTACATTGGACAGCAGAAACGTTGATTCTCAACAACTGAAAAACAAATAAGATCGAGAATTACAGCCATGCGGTTGTTTTGGTTCAGGTTAGAGAATCACATAACATTTTTGTTATCACTGCTATGTGAAGTTTTGAGTCATCGCCAAAGTGTGATCTGAAATCACCATGACCTTGATTTTTTTTAAGTATATTTTTTGGCTTTTTGCTTTTATTTGATAGCACACAGAGAAAGGGGGAGGCAGAGAGAGGGGGAATGACACTCAGGAAAGGGCTGCCCGACGCGGGATTCGAACCGGGGCCGCCTGCAGTGAGGACTGTAGCCTCTACATGGGGTGGCTGCTTTACCCACTGCGCCACGCACCGCCCCATGACCTTGATTTTTGACTTTAAATTACCAAAGTCCAATCAGTTTATCTCACAGTCCGAGTAAACTGGGAAATTCTCTCAAGGTGTTGGGAAGATACTGCGTTATATTGTTTCCTCCCCCTTCTTCTTTCCTTCCTCCTTCTTCTTTGTTGGTTTATTCATGAGAAGAAAAATTCACAAAATTGAATATTGTGGAGATCATTTTTCCCTGTAATTGCACATAAACGGTGTTTCAGGCTTTCTTGTTATCTTTTTTTATTTGTTTTGATGATTGCGACTTGAAGCTCATGAAAATCAAAAATCCAGTATCTCAAAATATTAAAATAAAATATACGGTACATTTTTTCCCATTTCTTCTGAATTGAAGGCTGTGACACTGTCGTCACATAATTGGGATGGGACATGGATGGAACATTTTTTTAACCTCAGGTATTGAACTCAGGTTACCAGGGTGCGAAGTCTGTGGCCTAACCGCTAGACCACCAAGCAATTTACACATGAGCATCGGCTGAATGTAAATAGAAGCATCTGACGTGTATTCTCACCCATCGGTGTTACAGGCTGAATACTTGGAGCGATCCCCCAGCAAGGGCTAAGACAGCTGTCCGTGCGACTCAACATTAAAAATTAAAAAATCATCCAGAGCAGCCCCCTATGGGCAGGCATAGTCTGCACCTATGGTAATTTCGCCAGTTGTTCTGTGATTATTAAAGTTGAAACAGAAAAATGATTTAAACTTTGTAACGTTAGTTGTAATGAGTTTCATGTATACACAAATTTCCTTTTTGACTTTATCAGTATATTCTATTTTTTGAGATGCATCTGTAGTCCTCTCCAGGTGTGTGGCGTCTTGTCAGCTGTTTTCATGACAGCGCTGTCAGATATGACAGGGCGGTCACGAGTTACGACCACAGAGGAAAACAACTGACAAGATGCCACCACACACATCTGAAGAAGACTGCAGGTGACAGCTGAAACATGTAAGATACGTAACACTTAAAACCTAAAAACCCTCGTCTTAATAAAAGAACTAAAAACGATTTTGACATATCATACCTGGCTGTCTGATTAGCACCCGACATGTTTTCCTCAAAGGTGCTTCATAGCCAAGCCACGTTTCCAAAGTGGAAAGAACATACAAAGGGCTGTTTGTTTGTTTTTTTTCAGATTCAAAGCCATTAACCAGAGTCTCAGAGATTCGAAGTTTAGGTCGATGCTCAAAACATTCCTGCTGTAAAAACTTGCGCCTTTTCTTCCAGTTAGTGTGGCACCCTCTTACTGAACATTATGCTCGTCATTTTTGCAATCTGCAAAGATGAAGAAAAAACGGATTTGACAACAAGAAACAGCTGAGAATGGACTCAAATAATCAAGCTACTGCTAGTCTACCACAACTTCCGGTCGTCAACGGAAGTTCAAACACAATCTGACGTGTTCCACTGACTCCATGGTTACCCTGGAGAATAAGATGAATAAGGCTACGAAAAACCAAATGAATTTCATTTCATAGCGATTATACACTTGTACAAATATATTCATGGGTAGTATGTATGTATTCAGATTTTGCCAATAAACCTTGCCAAATATTACCCATTGGACCTTAAAAGAGGTCACCATGCTCTTGATCTTTGGCCTCTTAAATATCTTAAGTTCATCCATGAGGTCAAGTGAAAGTTAGTGCCAAATTTGAAGGGGTCCCTTGAGCTTTGTGATGTCGCCCACCAAAATCTGATCAGCTTGACCTTTGATCCCCAACTAAAGATTTCATCCTTAAAACCCTCTGAATGTTGAGCCACATTTCAAATAGTTCTGTCATGGTGTGGTTGAGATATTGTGTCCACAAAGAGTCCTAAAAACTGGACTCCAGCCTCCATCATATAAGTGGTTTATTTCAACACCAGCAGAAAGTTGGTGCTGCTCTCAAACCAGTTTTCACAGCTGACGGATGGTTCTCTGGTGAAAAAGCAGAGACCAATAAAAAGCACCTTCATGGAAAAATGGGACCAGTGAGGAACTTTCTATCTCTGCTTTCCCCAGTGTCATCATCTCCCACCCCGCCACTGACTCTGCACAGGTTTCCACCCCTGCTAAATTGCCGAATGTTGGACTTTCCACTGTGGATGTGGTGTCCAGTTTCTACTCATATCATTGCCATGTTTTTATCTTTCCTTTTTTTTTTTTTTTTTTACAAAGTGGTTCGAGACAATGGTGCCAGATCTGCTCATTTCTTCTTTTGTCTACAATTCTTAAATACAGGACTTGTTACTGGCTGCACAAATCCAGTACTGGTCAAACTCTAGCTGTTATTTTCTTGCACATTTGAGGGCACATGGGTCCGTTCTTTTAGTTGTAAAATAATTATGTTGAATGCATTGTATAGCCCTGGGAGCATGCAGCTGATACCCTCACCTCTGCAGTCACAGTTAAGCTGTTCATACATATAATTCTGAAGGATGAATAAGTAAAAAACAAAACAAAAAAACAACAACCCAAAAACGATTGTGCCACGGTGTATCAAGAGTTCTTGTTTGTTCCCCAGGCCGAACAGATGACAGCACCCTGAGCACCTCCCATAGAACAATTAGCAGCCCAAATGTACTGTACACTGTACCCCGCGGAGGCCTTATGAATATTTCATAGCATGCAAGAGAGAGACTGCATGATGTAGAGAGCTAAGGGTCACTGAGAGTCAGACTGGAGGAGAGAGAGCCCTCCATGTACTGTAGAGGGCTGTTCATTAAAGATGCGAAGGTAGAGAGAAACAAAAGGAATGTACTGTATAAATGCTATTCCCTTGATGTGCCAGGCTTTGTAAATACAACTGAGAACATGAGCAATTTTAGACACTGCGTAACGTAAGGTCAGTCCACACCTGTGGCCACATACATTCACACTACAAATGTATGTTTTATCTACACATACATACATACTGCAGAAATTCAAACAGTGGTGTTTAAGAGCACACACTAGAATTAAATATTTTATCAGCAAATCTGTGAGTCCTTACTTTGCAGTTGCCCTACAAAGTGCTTAATGTCCTTTTGGTATTTTACATGTTGAAATTTCTTCATCTCCTTTTGTGCCTTGAGTCTGCTGCTATGGTATACAGCACAGTAAAGAGCATTCAATCTACCCCGTAGTTTCCCCGTAAGTGTTGCAGATCATCACTCATGTAACAACAGATGTAGTTCTGTTGTCTGTATTTCATTCAAGAGTACACTGCACTGAGTGAAGTGAGAAATTTAGACAACCATTGAAAGAGTCCAGTGTGTGTGTGTGTGTGTGTGTGTGTGTGTGTGTGTGTGTGTGTGTGTGTGTGTGTGTGTGTGTGTGTGTGTGTGTGTGTGTGTGTGTGTGTGTGTGTGTGCTAGAAAAAGCACACACACACACACACACACACACACACACACACACACTGGACTCTCTCACTGGGACACACTGTTACTATCAGCAATGATAATTTTCACATCAATATCCCATATGGGACACTGTGTCTGTTTGTATGCACATGTATAGATCATACAAGGAAAGCAAAAACGAGACATTAATTCACACATCGTAGAGACGATGGTTTAAAAAACAGATCCACAAACTGACACTCCCACGCTCGGCAATGCTAAATTCTCACTCACATGCACACAGAGCCTCTGGCACTATGTGACTCATCTCTCAACTTCTGCCCACTTTCAACCTCCTGCTCCGTGACTCTGGGCCAGTGTCTCTGTGCGAGTCTGTGTATTTGTGCGTCCGTGTGTGTGTGTGAGAAGTGAAAAGGCAGAGAAATGTGGGCTGCTCTGAGCATTTTTCACACAACCTTGGTGCCATGTTTGTTTGACAGGAGCCTCCATATCCCTCTCACTTAGCTGCCTATTAAGTTTAATTAATGTGCCATAGTACTTTACCTGCTAGCAGTGATATACTCATCAAATTCATTGTAAACAGAATTAAGCAACACAATTCAATCAAGCTGTAGGGGCTGTTCACCACGATCCAGCAGGCTCTTCACGCTCTGCATGATTGCAGTGAAATGAGATCACAATACATTGAGTTTTCCACACAATGGTGAAACACCTGGTCTATTTTAAATGGTCTGACCAGACAACTGTGTACAACAACAGCACCTGGCATTAATACAACCACTTTAAGTGAATTGTTCTACGTACAAACCAGTCAGAACCAGTTGTAGTTTGTTACAAGTTACTTTACTACTTAACGTTACTACTTTATTGAAGGCAACTGAACTTTGTTTTTTGGCTTTTGAAGACATTTCACATAAGTAACTTGCATATTGTTGAGGTCCGGCTTATCGTCACACCTTATGGAAGCATATAATGTGTGTGATATGAGGTGCTAAAAGACATGGAAATATAGTGCCAAATGCATCCCTTGTAAGTCATATTGTGCATTCCCTGCCATATTTCCTGCCATAACTGTCTACAAATTACTGTAGCAGAAATAAAAGCATTTTATTGAGCAAAAACAAAAAAAACGTTTTAGAGCAAAGTAGCAGGTTAAAATTACTTATTCATTAAGGTTAGAGGACCTGTATTTTGATGGTGGTTGTCACAAAACTCTACTGTAAGTAACAATGGACATCTCTGTAAAATGGTTGGTGGTTTTATAGCTCAGAGTGGACTGCTGTACAGTTACCATCATGGCAGCACCTGACCCAGCCAAAAACAGGCAAAGAGGTGTGGAGCCAATTTGGTGCATGCTTTTTGAAAAGCATATTCACCAATCACTTACTCAAAGTGGCATGTCCTCAATTATGCAGGACTTTAAGCAATAATGAAATTCAAACAGGTGATGTGTACAAATTCACCTTCTATACAGCCCTCTTGAAGGAAAATGATTAAAATTTAAAAATACTTAAAATACGTTATTTTCTCTCTTTTTTTGCATCAGGCTATAAACAAGCCGATTAAAGAATTGCACTTTAATTTGGCACTTCTGTTCTGGCTTCATTTTTCAGTCCCATAGGTGCCACTTGGTCAAACCCCAAGGTTTTATTGACTCTTCCGAATGATAGGATTTCCTCTGCATGCCGACTTTGTGGTTTTTGCTATTTCTTCCTCTGCTACTGATGGCCAACTGTCCCAACAAACACTCAATCCAAAAGCAGAGCAATTTCATGTTTGAAGGTGAAAGGCTGTTTCAAAGTGGGACTTAAATACATGAGTGTCTTGGATTAACAGGCACAGGGAGAGGTTTGTGATGATCAAATCCATGTCCTCTCCCTGGGTTGTCCTCCAAAGCACAAGTGACTACAAGATAAATCAATTTGGCATCATAGTGAACCTTCAACTCTCTATGCCCCTTTAACTCTCTCCATCAGACTCTCACCTCTACCGCTCTTTCACATGATTCATTGAAGTCCTTTCCTTATGGGGCATGTGAGGTTCAAAACAAAAGAGTCCTAGTGCACCCCCTTCCCACTCATCTTGATAAAATAGCTTTACCTTGGTTCAACTCGTTTCGCTTTTTTCCTCTTGGACCATACGCTGCTGGGAGGATCTGACTATCTGACAATTCAGCGCAGCCATCCCTACCAATCTGGTGACAGCAGAGGTTTAGTAGAGGGAGAGGAAAATGATGAAAATATTTTCAGAGGCAGCGATGCAAGGCCACTTGAATTAGGGTGCTAATGTAGCGTTGCCCACAAGTGCGAAATGGCATTGAGGCAGCTCGCGCTGCCAGCAGCGTTGCCATTAGGACTCATTTTCCACTCTTAATGGCACAGGCACCTTGTTTAATAAGCATGGATTACAGGTCATAAAGGGCAATGGGGCACAAAGAGCCACACAGTCTGGAGGAGGATAAAAGGGAGGGAGGGGATGGCCCGAGGAGGGGAGAGAGATAGAAGGGCAGAAGAACTGACAAGGGAGAGAGGAAAGAGATATGACAGATAGGGACACATGGCAACCAGAGGAAAGGAGAAGGAAGGAAGAGATGAGGAGGGAAATTTAAAGAAAAGGCAACTTAGAGAGAATGCTGTTTTTCTGACAGTGATCTGCACTTTGTGTTATCAAGGAACTTCACATAAATTAGCTTATGGGTCGATCAGTGTGATTCGTTGGCAGGAATTTTCTTCATATAGCAATGAAACGTTAGTTATTGAAAATAGACCTAAAGCTTGAAATCTCTGATTTTTTCATATAAAGCTTCTTCGTTCGTGACAGCTGGGACATTATCAGACGTTGTCCTGTCCCACTGTCGACAGAGTTATAGGAGCATTTCATGCAATAAGCTGGAACTTCATGCTGATCCTCATCTAAAGATCAAACATCCAGGACGGCTGCCTTTCAAACACTTTGGATAAAATGCAACTAAACTGCGATGCTAACCTACCCGCTTACTGTTACTTGCACTGCAATGCAGCTGAAAGAGTGTCTTGGAGCCACATTGTCTCTTTGGGCTTCATCCAAATAGACTATGAATACCATTATCTTTCTGACACAACAAATTACAATATAACTTCAAATTGTGGTGTCGCTGTATTGTCTGGTAACAGTTGTTCTAGTGCGTGAAGTGTGTTTCAAACTTTTGATTGCATGTTACAGCTTCAGTCTGTGGTTCCTGTTTTGAATGTCAGAAACCATCCATTTAGTGTGATGGTGTTTTGCTATTCCTGGCATCCTATTCATTCAAGTAAAGACAAATAATAACTTAATAGAAGTCAGTACAAGCCACTTTGTATTATTTAGAAAAATATGGAAAATTTGACTGTGTTATCCCTAAATTGCATCCCTTTGCAGTTCTACGGGAAAATAAGAGTGTAAATTACTATGTGAAGATGTTCATATTTACCCACTGGCTGACAATAATGCTATGTATGAACTCAAGACAGGATCAGTGATGTTGAGGATGGAAATCTGAGACATGTTTTCTCCGTTTTCACCCATATTTTTCACTTTTTCTCTCTGCAAGGCATTTGTAGAGTTCTTTTTTTCATGGATGGGCTTGTCACACAGGCTAATTTGGCAGAAAAATGAGACCAAGTTGAAATTTGGATGAGCCAAAGGTTGTTGTTTTTTGTAGTTGCTGTGTTTGTGGAAAGTGGAGGAGGTAGAGCTGCACAGGACACCGTTACATTAACCATTGAAGCACAGGTGACGAGAGGCAACACTTACTGCATATTGGATGGAAACTAAATCTGTGATCACACACAAGCTCGAGCACACAAACACCTTCACACACGCCTCACCCCTCACATACTGTAGCTCATTTTTTAACCCTCAGGCTCTGTGCCAATTAGCTCACACCAGAGGATATTAATTTCATCCATGGCGCAGTGGGAAATCATAGACACCACTATTATTCACTCGTCATGCCTTAATACTAACCCCATGCTGGGATCATTAAGGATTCATCATGTAATTCAGGGGATAGACAGACTTTTAACAACCTGTTGATGAACTTGAAATCCAATAACTGCTGTTCTCCACGGTACTCGGCTGCGTCTGGTCAAACAGTGATGGATTAGATGCGTTGGTGCAGAAGAGGGTGGTGGAGCAGGGGCTGAGGTGAGGGACTTTGGTAGTTTTGATGTAATGGACCTTTAGAAGTCATCGAGGTTACTTCAGGTTTGGTTTGAGGCGGAGCTCAGTTTTGCATGAAATTAATTTCATAGGCTCAATTCAATAACTCATTTCGGTTATGACGACAACATTCAGACATTTCCAAATAATCAATTTTAATCGCACATCTGGCAGCCTTTCAGTCAAATACAGACCCAGCTGCGCACACATGCGTACGCACAGCTGCGCGCCCGTCTATTACATCTCATCGGCTTTTAGAAGATTATGAGTGAAAACATGCGACTCAGACTCATCAGGCTAATAGACAAACATAAAAAAGCCCAGAATAGTATCAGGAAAGATCCGTCACCAGCTGATTTGCTGATTAAAAAGTGTCATCATGCGACAACAGCTGTAGTTAGGAAACAGTCATTGAGCGTTTTATATTATAGCTATTATGCAGTAGCAAAGTCTGCCTATCAGCATTTGCTGATGAATTCTGTTTCATTTGCCACAGAAGAAACTGGAAGCATATTTCAATGGCTTCAGGGTAATTTGCACTTAAAGTTGCTTAAATCTGCACCATGTACAAATGAGGACAAGATAGAGAAATTGGAGTCCCAAAGAGATCTACACAACAAAGGAGAAAAAAAAAGTCCTCAAGACAAGTACAGTAATTAGCCATCAACTTTAGATTCTAGATGAAAATTAGAGTAATATGAATCTGCATGCAAGTAGATGAAAAGGTGGGTGTTTGTTTGTGACAGAATCTTGTTTTATCTCAAATTCTCATCTTGGTGATGCATGCACTCCACTTTAGAGATTATTTCTCGCAGGCAGTAGGCGTTCACACCTCGCTGTTTCCTCCATGGTAACTCTGAATGAGGGAAAGATGAAATAATGTGCTTGATATAACATTGAGTTTGTTTGCAAATAGTGTCCTTAATATAACTACGAAGTTTGTTTGCATGAACTCTTCTCCCCGTGTGGTAATGAGTCAAGGGCATCTTTTGAGCTTTTTTTTTTAATCATGTAATTAAAAAGGTTTGTCTGAGGGAAGCAAAAGTGTTCTGTTTCTGAAAACAACTAATTATCAAACTGAGTAACAAATACAAACATAAGTAGCCTAAATTAAGTTATTGCTGTTGTTTCACAGTTCCACAAGTTATACAATTAGCAGTGCATTCAACTGTTGTTACAGAAATAACACGGCCTTCAGTGTTTTCAGAGGATGTGGCAGGAGATGCTGACTGCTGTTGTGCAGTTTGATAAGATGCTATGCATTATGGAACAGTTAATGAACTGAACACCGTATGATTAGAAATGCTTGAAAATCAGGTACAGCCTACGTGTAGTGGATTCTGTGTAGTAGGAACACACCACATACTCATTTTGAAGTTTGCTGATTATAAAAAAGATTTTATTCTGTGGGTAATGGGGGCGGGACTAGATAAGCTTTTGCTTCTCCCGCTTTCCCTTTCGGCCATGTGTATTGTATTACTTGAACTAAGATGAAGTGTGATAATGATGATTTAAATTGACATGCCCGAAATAAACAAATTGATTGATTGATTGATTGATTGAAGTCATACTTAAATTAATACTAGTCAACAGTCATGCTAATGTCTCTGAATTTGGTCACAGTGGTGCTTTTAATAACGACAAAAAAAAAAAAAAAAACCACAAGCATGCTAAACTAATCAAAGCTTATCACAATGACAACGCTGACATCTTGGTGTTTAGCAGATACAATGTTTACCATCTTCACCACTTATGATAATGTCTGCTAATTAGCTAATATTTGCTAATTAGCACAACACAAACTACAGCTGAGGCTCTACAGCTGGGTATGTCCCCTTCTATTTGCAGGTATTTGATCGTACATTTAAACATTGGACAAATTAAAAATGACCTAATGATAGTAACATATGAAAAAAAACTAAGGTATTTAATTGATCCAAGGTTAAATATGGACTTGTGAACCGATTTTAAGGCAATAGGCTGCTCATATACTTCAGCAGTATTTCTATTGTCTGGGGAGCATGAATGTGTTTACAACATCTAATGTCAAGCAGGCTGACAGAAGCACTGACGTTGACATCTATAGGGGCTACGCCACCAGCACTGCCAAAAATAAAAACATCAGCTTGTTACTGTACTCCCTCATGTGATCGACCAGTGTACAAGGTTTAACGTTGAGGATTTCAGCCTGAGCAGACAGAAAATTCAGACATGGACGTTGCATTCAAATCAAAGTAAAAGCCTTGTCCGATTACTCAACTTGTAATTCCTTATCACTTGACCATCAACCCAATCATCACCTCAACAATTTGCGTCCAAGCTGCACAATCACAATGGTGTCAGGAGCCCCATAGACCAAAAATGTTCAAAGTTGTTATTTCCTGATGCCTGCAGTTGAACTTCTCCGTCTCTCCGTACTATCGTCATCAGAGTGCATCATTTGCATAATGCTGTGGCAGTGTTTCAAAATACAGACACGTTTATTTCACAGTTTCAGAGAATCACACCAAAATATGATTACGTATATGGTCGTTTAGTGAAGCTGAGGCTCAACCACAATATCCCGGAGCTGGCCACGGACAGTTAGCTGTGACTGTGTGATGTTTCCATTCCAATAGGTTTCAGTGAGCGTGAGGAAATGTGTGTGGTTTGTATGTGTATACGCACATGGATACGGAGGTTTGTACAGCACTGCCACGACGAGACAAATGTGCAGACGGAGACGGACTGATAGTCACACTCATACACACATAATGACACACAAGTCACGGCATGTTGGAGTAATATTATTTGTTTTGCATATTGCTGCTGTGTTTCAAGCTGGAGCTGACTGCAGCCACAGTTTTCTGTCCTTTAAAAGAGTCCTACGCTTATGAGATGCGAGAAATGAACCCTGAGGACGTCTGTCGTTACATTATGCTGACGTCTTCAACCAAAGACAGTAAGAACACACACACACACACACACACACACACACACACACACACACACACACACACTAACTGGACCCCCGCTGTGTCACACATATTAGTGATGGATAACAGCAGTCTCTCACAATCTGTTCTCTCACCTCCCCTTCTCAAGAAAGAGGAGAGATCAAATGAGTTAATCCCCACAAAAAACTTTTTTCCCCCACTTTTAGCGTGTTCAGCACAAAGTGTTGATCAATGCTGTTGGATAGCTCGTCTTATACCCTAAGCCCTGGCATCACTTCACATCAGATGAAAGCGATGATGTTTTGCTGTGAATCAGCATTTAGCCACCTACACAACCTTGGGACAGCAGTGGACCTGTAGCCTTTAGATCTCACAATCTTACACCTCCTGCTAAAAGCAGCCGCAAAGTTCCATGCAGCAATTAAATAAGTCACAACTTACTTTGATTCACTAAAGCGCCACATCAAACCTCGAACATCACCAGCACTTCCCATCCGCTCCTTCCCCACAGAGTGCTCAGGGAACATGTTTTAGCTCTATATTTTAAGGGGGGGGGGGGGAATCAATGCAGCATAGTATTGCGATATTTTGCATGGCAATATTGTTTCGATTTACAGACGGCAAGAATCGATCTGAGTTGACTAAATAGTTTATCTTATTAGAAAAAACAGATGCTAACAAAGTTTTCATTTGGCACATCATTGGGGGTTGAAAAAAGCGAATAAATCGTAATATATTGCAGCATATTGCAATATTTCGCAAAATTATTATATCAAGACACAAGTAGAAATATTGTATTGAAGGGCCTCTGGTGATTCCCACCCCTCCTATATTTGATACATGTGTTCTGTATAAGTCATATCACTGGTCTCTGATGTGTTTGCTTCGGGCCAGAGTCATCATCTTGAGATCTGTTTAGGTTTTAAGAATGCGCTAACTGCTATGGCAGGTAAATTTCCCAGCATCATGGATGACGCTCATGGCAACAAATTGTGAGAGGCCATGCGTAATTTGAAGAAAAAGGGAGGGAAAGTGGTTTGTCTGAAACATGAAAGGAAAAGTCTGAGTGCTTGTGTCTGTGTGTGTGCGTTATGTATCACGTGCTTCCTCTCCCAAGCAGGGCATATTATAATCAGCTCAGAGCCTGGGGATTCAGGGAGTGAACAACACGAGCAGAAGCGGAGCTGGTGGGCCCGGATTAGCCTGGATGAGACAACGATGGAAGAGAAAAAAAGTATTCCCTTGTGCGTTAGAAATATAGAACAATACATGAGCTATAAACCTGCCCAACCTGTGTTATTATCTTACTTCCTGTCTAATAAAGTCTAAAGTTTTTCCAAGAGTTTTGTCTATGTGCGGATGCGTTTGTGTGTCTCGGTACATACAGTACTGACATTGTGCAAGCCACTGTGTGGAAGAGAAAGACAGAAGTAGGATATAATGGCTGAGACAGGAAGTCTAGTTAAATGCCTCGGCCTTGGGAAGAAGCCTGGAGGAATCACTGGGCTGTCAACCTGCCAGGACCCAAGGGACCAGACGGTGCCCGGGAGGCTTCACTCACAAGCTGCAAGGAGAAGAGGCTTTGATGATTCTCTTCTATTATGAGCAACAGTCAACTTGCTGCTTGCAGAAACACGGCATTAAGCAGTGAAGAGATGGCTATTCATTAGTGAATGTGACATTAATGTGGTTTCTGTGCGTTAATTCTGTTAGACGGTTAATTCACAGCAACGTTTCTGTCGCGGGTCACTTTCAGGAAGGCGTCACTCTCGCTCATTTGCGTTGACACACAATTACAGAGTGTTATTTTTTGAGGGCTTTTCATTCCGTTTCTTCACCAACATTGTGCGTTTTATTTATGCTGAGACAATAGAAAGGCAGATACCGTTGGCTGATGCTCGGTATGCCTCTCTATGCCCCTTGTTGAGATGCGTGCTGAACAACAACCAAAACACACGCTACAATTGACAAGGACGGAATTTTAATCAAAACATTTCAACTTGGAGACAAAAAGAAAGAAAGAAGACATTTATTTCTTATCCGCCATGACAGGCACTTGGAAAAAATGTGGCAGTAACATCACATTCGTAATGTTTGATTGTTGTGGTTTGGTCAAGAAACTTACATCCTACCACATAAAATAACCAAATGTAGCATAATGTACTGTGTGAGAAGGGTCATCCACAGAAACCATAAAAGGCACTAAACAGAAATGATGAATCAGAATACAGTCAAACTAACTCAGCGGGAGTTTGACTTGATAAGTGAAAAACAAACTGTCATGTTCTACTATGTTTGTGAGCATCACTATTTATTTTCTGGTTTCAGTTGATGAACTAGAAAAAATCCTTCTGCATGTATTGAGTGTGGTGGTATTGTATGGTATTTGTCCCGTGCCGTCACGGTACGGGGGTCACGGTTCGATGCACACAGTCATGAGTGAGTATTAAAAAAAAAAAAAGTCGAGTCCTCACTCACACAGGCAGTAATGAGCCTAAAAGCTGCCAGCAACTGTCATAACAGACGAAAAGTGACGAAAAGTTACGAGAGTGTGGAGTTAGAGCATAGACTGTATGAGCCGCCTGCCTCATCTACGTATATCGCCCCCGTGTGGGAACACTTTGGCTTCACAAAAGCGACATAAACGCCTCTGGTCGCTCTAGCAGGCTCTTGCACCAAGCGACCAAAGGGGCTAGACTTTCAAGCTGCGCTGCAGATGTATCCATTCAGGCTCTCTCAATTTCTCCCGCTGTGAGAATCCCTGTCCACAATTGGCTGTCGCCATGGTCGCGCCAATGCTCATTTGCATAAAGTTTAGCCTCTCTCAACTTGCTTGTCGCTCGAGTTGCCCGCATCACGTCACTTACCGCTGCCACTTTTGGTGTGAATGCACGTACTGTAACACAACGGCGACGACACGCAAGTGGTCCACCGGACAAAGGCCGTCGGTGATGTTTCACAGATGTGCGCTGCGTCCCTGGAAACGCATCAAACATGTTAATGCAAACAGTATAAGACGGCATCACCCCGATACGTCAATCACTGGTGCAAGGAAAAAAACAATTTGTGTGCAGTAACTTATTGCCGCTGCTTTTAAGCCTCTTGGCATGAACACAGACAAGGACCAAAAACATCACCAAAGCAGTTGGCATAAAGCCTATATACATTAACATGGGATTCATCCGATTTACTCAGTCTTTGAGCCAGACTCAAAAGAAGTGAAGTTTGTATTCCTTCTGTGTTGCTTTCATTCTTCATCTTGTTGATCTGAACCTACTTGCTTGATAAACACACACCCTCACACCACACACTAACACATTCTGGCTCTCAGATGAATGACCAGCTGGCTTGAACGGACGACGTTCAGAAGAATGGATTAAAGCACTTGTGTGGAGATGACCACACACACACACATTTACCCTCAGTGCTAAACTAAATATATAGAGATATAAATGACTACATTATAGCCATGAAAGTTTATCTTTGAGGAATCATGATGGCTTCAACTTGCTTTATGGAGCTGGATGCTCTGAGTTTGTAGAAACATGCAGATGGGCAGGCAGGCAGAGCATTAGAGCCTGGTAGCAGCACCAGTCACGCTGATATCTATAGGATTATCTCTCCAAGGTCAAAGTAGTTATCTTTCTCTGCTTCATACCCTTCTTATCCTCCACCTCTCTCCTTTCCCACCTCCGAGCCACAAAAAGGACGGCCCCAGCTAGAAGGAAGCCAAAAAAACACGAGATTGCTATTTAGTATATTTTCTGATTGATCTCT
Source organism: Trachurus trachurus (assembly GCF_905171665.1). Classification (NCBI taxonomy): domain Eukaryota; kingdom Metazoa; phylum Chordata; class Actinopteri; order Carangiformes; family Carangidae; genus Trachurus; species Trachurus trachurus. The sequence goes on from NC_139905.1 coordinate 17,671,358, forward strand.
GTTGAATGATAAGAATCGAACCCTTTATCTTGTTGTAAAAATGACACATTTTTTCATAATTAGATACAGGAAGACACTCAATTTGTTGTTGACACCCCCCCCCCCCCCCCCCCCCCCCCCCCCCCCAAGTATTTTGTTATCTATGTGATATATGAGGCAGCGGGTGAAGGTCCCCAGGTAGTTTGGCTGGGGTAGAGATGGGATATACCACCAGTATGTGTATATACAGTACAAGCTGTATGTGTGTGTGTCAGTGAAATTGGCTGTTGGAGCCTGGGATCAGATTGTATATATCACAGATTGGTTGCGATGGGTGTCAGCCTAATGTTTGTGTGGCTGCCAAGCGACAGACTGATGCATTTTAACAGCAGACAATAACATATGCTGGGTTTGCTCCTGACAGTCGTGTGTGATCACAGTTTGCATCACAGCAAAGAAAGAGAAATAATGATGACGGACATAAGGAAGGATTACAGTTTATTCATCCTCACGCCATTTGTCTTTTTACAACGGTGCTTAACTCTAACAGAAGGTTGTTATTACTGAGATGAACGCATTGGTTGACTTTTACCAATGACTGACTTTTTAAGTTCAGCTGTTCACAAGAAGAGCCTCAATACATCAAGCTGCAAAGTAGGTGAGATAAGACTGAAGCTAGACTTACAACTACAATTTTACACTTTAACCGAGATCAGCAGGAAAAAAAACAAAGATGGGCAAGTGAAACACGGTAACAAGCAGACATGCTGTGACTGTGTCCCCTGGGAACTGTGTGAGGGCCAGACATCAGCTCTACACCACGTTATGCTTGTTTTTTGTTTTGTTTTTACCATACAGCACTGAGGTGTGAGACGTTGTACGTATATTCATCAAGCAGAAATAGAAAATCAATGCAACTAATCAATTTATTGTGGCTTTGCAATACATGGAATAGTTGGTCCCCTCACACTCCAAGTGTGATTCTCGCCTTTAATCAGAGATAAATATGTGATGATGATGATTTAAAAATTTTTTTTATATGTCTCAATACGGTACACTGAAGTCACGGTTCGGTACGTACCTCAGTTTGGGGGTCATGGTTCAGTACAACAGACACCAATTGAATGTAAAACTAAACCATCTTCTGTTATAAAAGTAAATAATAAATAGAATAAAACATAAAACAAGTGCATTAGGAATATAATACCATTCATTCAGAGGAAAAATAAAAACACCCTGGTAGCACTTGACAACTGGCAAATATTATACAAAATAAGAAACTAACATCAGTGTTGTTTTACACAGTTAATATGACAACAGCAGTTTAAAAAAAAAAAACGATCTTGGTCTCTGTGGCTTATTTCTTCCTACAGGACAACTGAACAGCAGCGGTAGCTGCTGGTCCTTCAGAGGGGAAGCTCATTTTTGCATGACAAAAAGCATCCAATTATTTATAAATAATTACTGTATTTATTATTTGAAGTTGGATACTGAGCTTCAACAGGTTTAATGCACTGAGATTCTATGGGAATGTATGAGAAGAAAATTGTGTTAGTCGACCTGCGATAAGTAGCTGATTCTGAACAAACTTGTCTTAGAGTTGAACGTGTTCTAACGCATTTTTAGTCAATGAAATATAAACTACAGGTTGCACAGACTAGTCGATTGCTGAATGCACGGCCTTGGTAAACTTGGTTATTAATTTTATTCTAGGTGAGAAGGTGTCCAAAGTGAGGACGTGGTTGATCGTGAGGGAGAGCCTAGTGGTGCAGTGGATCAGTGTTGATCCGTCATTGCTCTTCATGGATCGGCACGCAAGTGTTCCACGGATCATGGTTGAAAGAAAAAAAGTTATGCGTGTACAGTACTAGTGCACCGCTTTTCATTGAAAAAAAAGAGAAAAAAACACTAGCGCACCACCGCAGCCAATAAGCAGGCAATTAAAGATTTTTTTTTAAACAGCAACAACAACCAACCAGGATCAAAAAACAAAAACTGTGACTGAGCAGGACTGTGATGGTGATGAGGCCTGTGTGTCGTTTCTTCCCAAATTGTCTAACGGACAATAGGCTACAGTATTTTCTTTTGCACTTATACTGTATAGGAGTGTATGTTACCAAAGAAAAAAAAAGATTAACAGCTTGTTGTTTGTTTATATAGCCACCTGCTGTTCTGTACTAATTTATGTGCATGAGCTGTCTGTCAGTGAATACAGATTGTTGCACAGCGTTTCCCTCCTTATGTGATTTTATCATGTCATGTCATCACATCATCACGTAGACTCGATTTTCATAACATTAGAGTCGACTTTAAAAAATCTGAAGTCATGCAACACCTAATGTAAACACAACAGGACATATTTGACCATTTATTTTGTGACATTTTAGAAGAAACAAGGCTTCTCTTGCAGTCTTGGAGCAATTGTCACGGTGAATTTCTCTAAAAAGAATTATTGTATCAAGTATTCTGCATTTAAGGTTGTGCAGCTTTGAGTGACAGGTGGATGAGCATATAGGCATACACCTCTTCTTTGTCCATTTCTGGATTAAACTTACTCTGAGCTCCGATACCACTCTTCAGAAACGTATAATGATGGCTATGGGATAGATACGTTCTTACATTCAGGTTGAAATGGCCTGAGTAGGTTTACATTTATCGATGTATCTGGTGAGTGTTACAGCACTGAGACAGAGAGGGGAATGCCCGGCTGTGCAGTGATGGTATCGTGGTATTGTGTTCAAGGGGGTGTAACAAAATACAGTATGCAGGAAGTCTAATCAAAATGCCATGGTAATTAAACACAAGAGCACAGAGACTGTGGAGGTAGTCGAACAATGGAAGTAGAAGCAGGAGACACATTACGGGGCAGTATTACCAGAAAATCTTTTCCCAGAAACCCATCTGGCTGAGGCTCTTTGCTGAAACCTCATCCCGCCTCATTTGAGTTGCTTGCTTGAGTAGTCGCGATGGTTTTGGTTTTATGTTGAGTTAACCAGCGTAGCACCTGTTGGCAAATTCATGAAATGTATCCATTGATTAATTAGTGATTAAGATTGTTTGGTAAACTGAAAACATCCAGAAAGAAAGAAAAGACAAACTAATTGCCATTTGTCTGGAACAAAAGAAAACAACAAAATAAGAGAGTAATAATTCAGTGGTCTGTGTTGTTAGTGCAAGCATATCGCCTCATCATGTGCAAAGAATTTCTTTCAACAAGATAAAAGGAAAATGACATCAAGACGTGTCCATCAAGAAATTTTCTGTGAAATCTAAACCCTTAAATATATTAGCTCCAACAGTCTGTTGGCTCTTTATTATTTAAAGTAAATGAAAGGATGTCAAAAATGAAACCACAAAAGAATCACACTAAAAAAGAAATAGTTCGAGTTTCTTTGTGAATTTTTACCTTGAATTTCTTTCATGTTTGACAAACACTTGATCCTTTAAGGAGAACTTATCCACTACGGAAAGCCTGGCGAGTCACACTATTTGCCTTCGTCATATTACACTCCACAGACACTCGGCTCAGAACAAAGAATGGTCCGCCACAATTCCCAGTTCATATTTTTAAAGCAAAGCAATCAATAGATTCATATGAGAATGTGTGTAAGTTGTTTGGTCGAAAGACACATACAAGCCTTCTGCCGTCTCTGAGGGACCTCCTCTAGAGAAGTTTGAAATGGAAAAGAGAAATTGGAGAATTTATCTCACTTTGCCAAGTCATTTCCTCAACATTCACCTTGGACACGGCGCCGCTGACCACAGCTCTAAAATTATGTTGTCAGATCCTGAGGGGCAGACAACACCCCCCTGCCTTCCTTCCCCCTCCTGTATATTCTCCATTTTACGAAGATGAAAAACCTCCAGAGGGCAGTTAATCCAAGACCCGAGTGATATCCCCCCATGACCTTGTGCCGCCACAAAATGCCCATGAGGCCGGCGTTGTTAGCATGCATCACAGAGACGCTCTACGGTCACAGACGACACAGACCCCACAACAACGGGCAAAAGTAAACAGCATTTCTACCTGGACTAATGAGGCGTGACAAGCCATTGATCTGAGGCTGAGCAAAACATCAATATTAGCTCACAGTGGAGCTGGAGCACAAGTGACACGAGGTCTTGATTTTTTAAGCCAATCAGTGGGGGAATTTATCATTTTGGCCTTTTGATATGAGGAGGCAGTTCTGGGGGCCAACTTGAAACGCTGCCACCGCCAAACGATGAGCTCTAGTGGCAATGTGACAGATTCAATTGTCCTGCCGTGCTGAATGGACAGAGCCCATCAGGATGCCGGGTGTTTGTCTGTCATGGTGTGTTTGTCTGCGTGTTGTCATTTCAAAGAAATAAAAAGGTGTTAATAGCGATAAGACTCTCAGTTTTGACGAATACTGTCTGTAAATATGCTTTTGTAGGTTTTCTCAAACTAAACATATTCCGATGTTCAGAGTGGCGGCTGTAGAGAAAAAGAGGGGACTATTGATTCCTGTCAAGGAATATTGGGATTGGTTTAACTCCGTTTTAGAGGGATTAAAGATCAGAAAGCATCTTTCGATCAGATTCTGGTCCCTTGTCTCCAGTCTGGTCATGAAAACACCTGCGTTGACCTATGTCAAAATACTGTCAGACAATGCAGCTTTCCTATCTTCCTCTTTATCTGTGTTTGAAAATAAATCCCTCATAGAAACACAGAGAAATGGAAAGAAATAGAATTAGATATTAAAAAAGTGAAAATGAACGAGGTTGCTGCAAAACGTACCATGTTTTACACACTATACACCATGTGGAGTCTCAGTCGGTATTCGCTGTTTGTTTCCTCTTTATTATACTTCCTTCAATTTCTCTCCCTCTACAGTTTTATCTTGTTCTTGTAGCAATGCTCTAAAGTTTTTAAGTAGAGAGTAACAAAAAAAAAAACATGCTCCCTTTTCATTCCCCCTTCAAGAAGCGAGAGAGCAGAGCTTCTGTGGAACAGTCCTCCTTTCATTCAGCTTGGGAAAAACCTGCTGACGTCTTCGATAAGAATTTGCAAAGTTGCGTCAACATCATGGCGCCTGGAGAGCCACTCTGGGTAAAAAAAAAAAACTGTCAAGAATACATGTTTTTTTGTTTTATGGGAAACTGGCTCTTATGAGGCTTGTTCATGTTTGGACACAATTACGAGTATTGTGTTGCCACTCCGTTATTTGTTCCCTTTGGCCGGAAAGAGGTGTTCAGCTGTGGGTTTACAATCCCAACACAAAGTTTGGTTGCGAGCTCTGGGGTCAGAACAAGGTCGAGCCTCCCTGGAGCGATGCTTGGCCGTAGAAAAGGACAGCTCCTCTGGCTTGATGCCCGTGTTGTGTTTAACTGCATTACATTGCAGAAAAGTTGGCAGCTGCAACTTCATCACCACTCGATTTTTTTTTTTTTTCCAAAATATGCTAATAGGTGCTGCAGCAGCTCAGTGAGCATGCATTAACGAGCTCAACTGCCATTACATCAGCATGTGCACACACATATATGCAATTATGCACACACTTAACATTAATGTTATATTAGTGGGGGGAAGTAATGTTTAAATGGTTAACTTGCAGTAGGCATACTACTATATGAAAGCTCTAATCCCCCGAGGTTACTTTTTATCTTGCAATTCTTCCTCCCTCTCCCTCTCTCTCTCTCTCTCTCTCTCTCTCTCTCTCTCTCTCTATTCCCTTCCCTTAATCTCCTCTCCTCCTTATCTGTCTATTACCTAAATGAAGTAGAGACGACTGGATTTCCTCTATACAACTCTTGGATGGTGAATGCACTTTGACTTTCAATACAAATGCCACCTTTCATGAATGCCTCTGCAAGGGATTATAATGAGGCATTTTTTACATTCAACCTGCTAAAGGTCTTATGAATTCATTGCACGGAATGGGATAGCAGATTATATGAGAAGAGAAGAAGAATATATCCATGTCTTCACAAATGCAGGAAGTCTTATACAAAAAGCTTGACAGCCCTGTCTGTATATTCTACCACTTATTGCTCTCTTAATATGGGAAATGCGTATCACTTCTTTCAAGAGAGCAACAATGGATTGAGGGTTGTTTTTTTTTTCTTCCCCCCACTCGTGTCTTTGCCGTCATTGAGGTTTAGGTTCATTGGGCCTCATTCACCAATATCTTCTTAAGAATCTTCTTAGATTCTTTCTTAAGTTGTTCTTAAGAAGTTCCTTAAGAAAACCCTACGTCAGATTCATCAACGCGTTCGTAAGCCTCAGAATTGTTCGCAGCTGTGTTCCTACTTGATGAATGCCATCTCCTCGTAAGTTGAGGGCGTGTGCCAGGTGAGTCTAATTAACATAGGATTAGCATAGGTAACAGCCCCATCAATGCCCGTAAAAGGGCATGAGACTGCAGGGCCGTGTGCACACAGAGACCACAGGCACTGAGCAGAGAAGGTGGAGTGAGAAAGAAAGTTGAAATGCTCAAATGAAAATCTGGGAGGGAGCACCAGACTCCAAACGTAAAAAGAACTTAAGTAGTGAAGTGGCGATACTGCGGCAGGAATGAAACAAAGAAACAAACAAAAGGCTTATATTTAGTTTATATTTTTATATTTATATTTAGGCTATATTTATTTATTTATATTTATGCAGCTCTTCAGGTTGTTATCAGAGAGACCACACTCTCACGTGTGCCATCATAAATATCATCATATTATCACATATGAAAAAAAAAACTGTTGTGTGTAGTGAGAACACTTACAGTAAGTGCACTGTTGCAGCCCGCAATTAGGAAAAAAAAAAATAATATCGGCAGCTGCCCCCCCCTCCCCCCAAAAAAGATATGATATGAATTTAGTGTCTGTAATGTTTTTTAAGAGACTGCAATGATTTGTCAATTATTATTATTAATATATATGATTATTAAAAACATCATAAAAGATAAGAAAATAATTCTTATTCAAATCATATAATGTCATACAACTGCAGAACAAAAGAAAAAGCTATAATCGGTTATTTTTGCAGAAGTCTCAGCACCTAAAAGTGCGTAAGTATACTCCTGACTGTTCTTAGATTTTGTTCTTAGTTATGAACAAATTCTGGATAAGAAAACATTCATGAATGCCACAATCTTCGTAAAAACTTCGTAAGTAGGACTTAAGAACAAATTTGTTCTTAAGAACGGTTCGTGAATGAGGCCCATTGTCTTCTTCACACACACACGTTGGCCATATAGTAGGAACGCCAGGCCCTCGATTGAAAAAGGGATAATGTTTTCCTGCATTCCTGACATGGATTACAAACGTTGCTCTATTGTGGCTCTCTGTCAATACCTGACAACCCCCTGAGAGCAGGCGTCCTGTCCCTGACACGGAGCGCGGCTCTGGAATCAGGACAGATGGTGAGAGGCGAGCACCTGTGTGGATGTGTCCCATCGGAAGCGAGCTCCCACCATCAGCACATCTCATGTAAAGCTGAGAAAACCCTGTTAGAGCACTTGTTACGACCCAGATACAATAGAGGTCTTGTCAGAGTTTGGGGAGTGCTTCGGATCTTCCTTTGTTCCATATGTTGTAGGTTTGAAGATAAGGAACAGAGATTCCTGTATTAAATAGATCTCTAGCCAGATTATTCTCCGCTTTACTAAGAAAAATGACAATTGAAAGGTTTTTAATATGTGTGAGCGTGTGATGGCCGCTGTTGCCAAAAAGTATTAACACTGCTGCAACTGTCATCCATCCTCTGCTGTACAGTACCATGGCGGTGAAGTGAAGTTACTTTACAATGAAAATTGGCTCAACTTTTCTGCCTGCAGCTGTTTTTTTTTTTCCCCCAATTACTTTTCATGCTACAATGTCAACTCAGAGTTCTCCTGTGTGGCAGAGTAAAAGTGAATGAGAATGCTCCGAGATAAAATATGCATGCAGTTTAACAAGTGGATCAATCACAAAGACAGGCCTCAAGTGCAAGGACTGGATTCAATAGGCCAAGTAAAGAAAAGAGAGAATCCGTCAGAGGAGAAAGCAAACTGTTGTCCCCTTATAACCTTTGAGTATAAATACACACTGACCCCACAGCATTTCATGTCTCAAATCTTTGAACTAAATTCACATTTACTGCATTAGTTTTCAAAAACTTTTCATTAGCAGCTCCTCGTGATTTCAGACCACTTGTTCAGTGTCAGCTGCTGATTAATCAAATCAAGACTGGGGGCATCCTGAACATGCTTTATTATCTTAATAATTAATCTATTGTCTTTCGGCACCCAGCCCTAATGGCCCGCCTGGTGAAAAGTTACACCTTAATTAAAAACCATCCATTGTTTAACAAGCCACCTATGACCTTCAAATCACTATCACGGTTAAAGAGAGACATTAATGCTGCCTGAACTACGCAGGGGGGGAAAAACTTCATCTAAATTATCCTAAAATACGTCCCAAGGTGATGGACGGGGGGAATAAGACAAGGACGAAGAGTGGTAATGCGTGATACAGCAAAAGAAATTAATTAGAAAAAGATGAAGGATCAGAGCTATAGAGTTCCATTTGTAAGAAACAGGATGATATTTCATGAAATAAACTGACTCACTTTTTGCTTTTTACACTTGAGCTGTTTTTTACTGTTATTAAACAATCTAAAGTAAACTATTGAGTTCTTGAGGCATTTATTGGAAAATTTAATGATCATTTGACGGGCTAACTGTTTCCTCCATCTCCAGTCTTGATGCTAAGCTAAACCACGCAAAGAGGCTGCTGTTGGGTGTGAATCTGCTCATCTGTGGAAGACACCATGCCCAACTACTGTATTTGCTGTAAGAGGACAACACAACTTGCATCACCATCAATGCAGCAGGAGCAAACCACACTTGGCTATATTTCATCCCAGCATGTCAGGTAGCATCTGAACCAGACAGCGACCTACGGAGCCATCAGATAGTATTGCACTGCTTCCCAGACAGAGAGGCCAGAGAGAAAACAAAAGGAGAATGAAATGCATCTGGATCCCCGACATGAACCTTATCAGTCTTTTTTGTCGTAAACTGCACACTTGTGCACTAATAACTCAGGAATTTTTAATCACACTGAGACTACCGGCTAAAATAAAGGTTGAATAAACATTATCTACTGTCTAAATACGTCTTGCGTAGTTCAACAATGCACAAGCACACAAACACCGACCGAAGATCAGTGAGTCAGCGATTCCAGTGGCTGATTATCCCCAACATTCCTGTGAGAAAATGCCGACTTGGCACGCAGCCCGGCTTGGGGATGGTACCGACTGCGCTGATAAAATCTCTTCCAATTTACTATTTGGTTACACCAAAAACACTATAAATGGCTGCATGTGGGAAAAAGTCAAATTCTTAGCAGGCAAGGAGATGAAAGAAAGACTGACAAAGACAGAGAGACAATGAAAGAGACAGATACTACACCCTGTGCTGGTTAAGGCTAACAAAATTCTGCTGCCGACTTGTTATCCTGACACATCTTCGCTCTGCTACGTCCTCCTCAGTCCTTATTAGTTAGCTATTTACTCAGGCTGTTAAAGCAGGGGGAATTCACTTTCATTTCAAAGAGCTTTACTGCAAGAAGACAGCTGGCTAGGAGTCCTACCCAGGGGTCCTGACTACTCGTCGAAGCATTAAACACACAAGTCTTACCACTTGATCCAGGGAATCAGAGAAAATAAAGAAGCCTTGGCTGGTTATCCCTTTTGACTGTGCTGTGCATGTACATCATGTGGATGATAATGGAATGAGTTGCCATTAGCTGCTGGGAGAAGAGGGAGAGTTATTGTACTGCGTTAATGAGGGAACTGGAGAAAAAGATGAGTAAGAGTGCTCTAGCATTTCAATTATCACCTCTGGATGTGTTCTCAAATATATCACCTATGTAGTTGTTAAAGAAACTGTGAAAAGGAAGTAAAAGAAAAACATCACAGTTTGGTTATAAAGAGCCGACTTGTGACTGTTGAGGGTTCCCAAAGATATAAGACTAAAGGAAGAGTTGGAAGGAAGGTTGAGCAGGTTGAGGTTCATATTTTAAGTGGCAAGGAAGCCGTCATCACCAGGCAACATGATACAAACACAAAGACAAAGACAGAGACCTCAGTGTTCCTCCCAGCAGAACCTTGTGCTTCAATACCACCTCTATACGTCGTAGATGAAAAAAAGAAATCCCAGCATCCTTTGCTTTGAAACTGTTCTAAATCATGCAGGTTGGGGCTCATTGTTAAGCCTATCACTTCTGTGTGTTGTGAAACTATCTAAGCCAACAAAACCCTGAGGTGGGAAGGTTGGGCGGCGAATATCTCCAGGGTCAACAGTGAGAGGGTTTGGCCGAGGCTGACTCAGTGTCGCACTCACCTCCTACTGTAATTCACACTTAGGGTTTGTGCTTTGTTCATGTGTGAGTACATGAACGCCATCTTGGCTCCAACTCAGCCATTTCAGATGAAGAAGCTAAAGGAAATGTTGTGTGTTTTTTGACAATTTGCCACATCTTCACAATACAGGTGGAGGTTCGAGGAGAGTTAAAGACTTTCATAAATTTGTTTTAGAAATTTAAATATTTATGATGTGCACATCTCTCAGTAGTTTTTATTGATAATGGTAAATTCTGGAGGCAGCACACACTCATAATCCAACCCAGTTATGTCTGATTGATAACAGTTTACTCTCTTTACATCATGTCAGAACTATTTTAGGTTGCTGCTATTATTTAATCCAGCTGCTGTGTGTTCAAGGGCAAAACCACAGGTGCTTTTATTGTGAAGTAGTTTCAAGAAACAGTGTGATTGTCACTGTAACGCGCTCATGTGCAGCATTTAATCAGGGTTATCACTATGTGAGAGAAAGAAAAAAAGAAAGAAAGAAAGAGAAAACATGCAGAAACAGCTGTAACCATGCATTGCACTGTATGAAAAGATTTGTGTCTGTTCATACGAGGGAATTGTTTTACTGCCAATAAGTTGGAATCTTCTTACAAGTAGTGAACTGTCTGACTAAAGATTGATGCATCTGAAAAGAGGTTTAAAGGAGCATTTTTAGAGCAAGTGTTAATGTTGTGGAAGAAAAAGAAGTGTTTCTTCCACAGGTTTTGCATTGCAAATGCCATATTACGTAACCCAGGATATTTCTAAGAATGATTGAGTTTAAATGCGTTTCTGTAATGTAAAATGCTCTCCTGCACCGTTAATCAGCCTAGACCCAAGGTGCTTAGTGACATTTTGCTAAGTGTTTTTAAGTGCGACTGATTTAAAAGGGTCAGCTGCAAGTGAACAAAATAAAGCTGTCTCCAAAACTTATTTGTGGAGTGTACCTGTATCTGGTAATGTGAGAAAATACATTAGGTTTGGTTATGTCACTGTGGTCTACTTACAGTAGATATAGATCAATAATAGCTTCTAATCATAGCTTTGTCTTAATTATTATAACAAACAGAATGATATACAATATCCATGTTTCTTGCTTTACTCTTTTTAATAATACGTTGTTGTTCTTTAGGATTATAATGATACACATCAGTTTCATTGCGACACTGCTTTGTCAGTGTCTGAGTGAGCTATGTAAACAGCAATAAAAGCAGCCGTCACAGTGGATCTAATAGACAGCTACATTTAAACTGCTGAGGTCTTGCTTGTCTAAATGCCTGCGTCAGTTTCTCCCCAAGTGTTGCTGTATAAGGGCTAAACTTCCTGAAACAGTGAGTTACGGTACAAGGACAAGTGTCTGAATTGTTCTGTTTTGATGACTAATATCTAGGATAAACGATTAGCGTATGCAGGTGTCATATAACCGCATGCATGCAAACAAACACATTCATTCTATCAAATCCCTGTACTACTAAAACCATGCGAGCATACTAAAAAAAACATGCAATATCTGGCAGGAACAGCGCATACAGCCTGTGGCTCGCTCTGCATTCTCCAGACGCCCCCGTTGGACTGGGCAGACTGGTGTGACTCACAGGCAGCGCTGCAGGGCTGGGTCAGGTTGTCCCCAGTGGTGAACCGGGGTGGGTGAGGGCCATTAGCCAGTAACCAGATCCAGTCCTGAGGTGCTGGATGAGAGACAGACGAACGAGCCACTACAGCGTAATGAGACACCTCCACCCAGCACTGACACATGGAGAGACAGGCCGAGACACATCTGCAGCATTGCAGCACACACACACACAGAGACACACACTGTACTGCACAAACACACTGAAAAATGACAATATGGAATTTCACCTAAACACACACACACTTGTATATTCATGCAAAAAAAACAAAAAAACAATAACACTCGACTACAGACTAAGAACATTTGTTTTCGTTACTTAGATATCCAGAATCTGTTTAAAATGAAGGAATCCAGTTATAACCTGAGAAGACCACTATTATTTGAGAAACCAAAGACTCGAACTAAAAAATCACTGTCTTTCTGTTAGAGGGGTTAACATCTGGAATAATTGTCCTGAAAATATTAAATTATGCTGTACTCTAGTCAGCTTTAAAAAACTTTATAAGAACAACATAATTTCTCGTTACAGTATGGAAAATTAAGTTAAATGATTTTGTACTATTTTGGGTTATGCGCTGTGTACAATTCTTTATTTTGTTGTGATCAGAAATTAAAGTGTACTGATTAATTTCAAATGTCTATGATCTGATCCTATTGTATTAATGCATATATATATATATATATATATATATATTTTTTTTTTTTTTTTTTTTTTTTTTAAGGTAAAAGGGGTAGGGGTATATAAGCTTTGGCTTCAACCTACACCCTTTCGGTTATATAAGCTTGATATACCGAAATAAATAAATTCATTCATTCATTCATTCTTCATAAATCCAGGGCATCCAAATATTATGATGGAGGAAAATAAAAAATTCACATCCCTGGATCTGCTGTGCTGCGGCTCAGGCATGGTTTTCTGTAATGTGGCTCACCTGAACCAGTAGGTGTGTGACACTTTGAGTTTTGGTGTTGTACTACAGTATGTCTGAAAGTCTGTTCTGTACCACGCCAAAACTTTTGATATATTACGATGCCACTGTACACAAGTCATTTACTGTACTTTTGATGACAAGATTGATTATTTTGCAAGATTTTAACCCACAATCAGTTCATCCACAGACCGACAATCAAACTGTACATGTGGACAGAGAAAGACTTAAAGCAGAAGTAAGTGATATATTTGTGTTAATATAAGTCTTAAATAGTTATATCTTCCGACAGCAATCACTTACATAGAGTGTTTGGTCTGAAACACGGGTCTGTCAGTCACTCTGCTCTGCTCTGAGCCGAGGAGAAAACATTTATCGTATCCTACAGTTTTTATCCAATGAGGAGAGAGAACGGCATGCAGGGCTGTGTGTGCAGCCAAGGGACGCCGTGAATGTGGCGACGTAGGGACGAGGACTGTTATGGTGCGTTCAAGGAAACTCGTATTTTTCCGACCGTGAAGTCGTACCAGTTCGATCTGGTACGAGTTCACCGGTCGGAAGTTACGAGTGGCCGTTATAGTGACTTTCACCGGTAAAACAGGTCGGAAAAACACGAGTGGGTTGCCTGGAACGCTACAAAGTCGTAAGTTGTGACTTGAAGCTGTAATTTACGATTTCAAAAGCCTGCCTGGAACGCAGCATTAGCGAAAACGACCGGACCACTTACTTCTGCTTTAAGGTCTACAGCCGAGCTAGCAGCTCTGTGACACTCTAGTTTGACACTTATGCTGCATTCACATGGAATCAGGCAGACGGCAAATCGGATGTCATTATAGTGGACGAGAGAAAGACGGTAAACTTGCAATGCCGTCCAAAGTTAAAATATTTTAACTTTTACCGTCCACCGCCACGGAATTCACAACCGGATGTGACGTTTTTTGGGGGAATTTAAAATAAATTTCAGTTTGTAATGCAACATGTAGAGAAATCTGAATTTTATGTATAGCTAAGATATGACATTAAATAATACACAAGAATTGTTGTTTGTTTTTCATATTGCGTCCTGTGGCTGTAGTCTGCCTGCTGTCTCCCGTCTGCCTGATTCCATGTGAATGCAGCATCAGTGCTAATCTCTAACACTATGAAAGGTCAGATGGACAGAAAAAGTGACAACAATTCATCCTGAGGTCAACGTGAGGCAATCCATCCATTAGTTGCCCCTTGGATATACTGTGGTAGACTGTTCGTCTATGAGCATGTGGGGCAAGAGATGACAGTGGAGTTCACTGACTGGAGAATATCGAGACAAAAGACTTGCTCAACACTGGAGCTGATGTATGGAGCCGGTCCTGTCACAGCAGGTGATGGAAGTGATAACAAGGCCGGATCCCACAAGACAGGAAACAGAGAAAGTCAGTACAAGGCTTGACACATGTCTGTGAGTCAACGCACGCCTAAAAGACTCTGTGGCTTGCAACCTTTTGAGCGACTAAACTTCTGAACAACGCTTGCATGTCATTTAGTTTCAGCGAGACTGAGTGGATCTCCACCTCCCACTCTGTCTGGTTGTTTGGGTAAGCAGGCAGGAAGTGTGAGAGTCGGGAGGTGCGGAGAAACAACTGGGGAGACGGGACTGTCACACGAGCCTGATGTTGAGTTGGCGGCAAAGCGGTTATCATCCCACGAGTGTGTGTGTGTGAGAGGGAGATGAAGATTGAGAGTGCATGAAAGATTCAGTGAGAAGCCAAATTTGTGACTTATTTTCTAAGCGCATGCACATGGGAGTGTTCTAAAGCGCAAGAGTTAAATGGATTTAATGTTTCGCGTTTTCAAGATGCGAAAACACGTCTATGTCTAATGGCATCTTTTTTTTTTTTTTTTACTTTTTATGCCAGTGCAATGCATCTAGAATTTGTATTGCGTATGTGAACATAAAGTTAAGAGGCAACTGTTTGTTAATGTGGCGTCACCTGCGTCACACAAAGTCGAATGCACATGAAAACTCCTTCGTGTACAAAAGAATTGCTTTATGATCTGTCACAAGACACTGAGGAAGAGGAAGAGTCCCTCTTGTGTGACAGATAAGACACATACAATGTGTTTATGGGTCTAGAAACTAGAAAAAAAAGAGCAGTGAGAATTTTAGCTCTCGATCAGCACGTACAGTACGTATACAGAACAAAGAATTTGAGGGTGCAGGGTTTGCAAAGAAACCTTAATCCTACTCTATCTGTTTGTTAACTGTTCAGTTTTCAGTGTGGTGGCAAACCAGAATCAACTAAATGAAAAAAACTAAATGAACTACAGAAGCTTTGTAAGCATTAAATTCAGGTCCAGAGCTCCGCTGAAAAGAAAAGACACGAGTGCTCGACCTGACTCAAAGAGCACGCTTGGCCCTTAATCAAAGCAAAACTAAGACTTCAGCTAATATCTCTCTGTTCAACCTTGTCGGGACTCTCTGATTGAAAGCTATCTAAATGGACTAAATTGAGTGTGCGTGAGCCAGTTCCAAACTGAACACTGTCTGCACACCATCCTGTCTGACTAATTTCACATACAGGCTCAACCCCATGGAGAGAGGTGGACCAAACTGGACTGTCAGGAGTTTCTTTTAAAAACAGGATGCTGCTTAATTTATGTAAAATGACAGATGATGATAATAAGTGAATAAACACTATCCAATTAATCCAAAAGATTTTGTTCTTTCAATTGTCTCTGCACTAGATCTGATGACTCATAAATTCTTTTCTGACAGTATTTTTGAGTACAACCAGGAGAGGATTAATTAAAAATGCAGAACAAAATCATTCAAAGCTCACCACTACACATTAACCATTCACATCTGGCAGAGGTCATTATGTGAAGTGTTCAGACCTCTTTTTGTCGCATTTGAAATCTATATTACTAAGAAAAGTCTTTTTAATATAGATTTCAAATGCGACAAAAAGGCTGAGAATGTGAACATTTGAATTATCTTTTTCTTTTTTTTAATCACATACTGGGTAGACCTCTTTTTGTCGCATTTGAAATCTATATTACAAAGACTTTTCTTTGTAATATAGATTTCAAATGCGACAAAAATAGTTTTTTTTTTAAATCACATACTGGGTAGGGTGCGGGTTTAAAAAAAAAAAAAAAAAAAAAAGGATCATTCAAATGTTCACATTCTCAGGAACCTTTTAAAGAACCTTTAGTTTGATACTGTACTGTATGTCTGAACTGAGCCACCACTTCAGTTGCTTAACATGGTCAAGTAAGTCTCATTTCAAGTGAGTTTTTCAGGCTACAACAGACATGTGGCTTTGCTCTACAACTCAACCCACATTAAATTATACAGAGACACATACAGTATAATTTGATCATATAAAGATCTGGTCCAAACAGAAAATGTGTCGCCATACTTTTAGCGCTGGAGGCTAGCAACATGTCTAACTGGTCAGCTACTGTAACTGTCAAGTTACTTGGTGACAGTGGGAAAAAAAAAAACTCCCTTTTAAACAAGAAGACATCTCTGACAGAAGCGACGCAGGGTGGGCGGCTGTCTGCCTCAACTGGGTGGGTTGAAAGGAGAGAGAGTGAGAGGAGAAACAGCTGTAAAATGCTGATGTATTCAAGCACTATAATGGTAATAATAAAAGAGATACTTCTTGGTGTAATAATGTTATTAATAATGACAGCAGCAATGATAGCAGCGCCAATCATTATTACGATGATAACTGTCTGCCAAACGTATATCTTTTGTGGAGCAGTTTATTCTATGGCAGCGGATGTACAGTACAATAAAACTCTTTGGTTCGCCTTTACCCAAGAGTCAGCGCTGTGAACGCAGCCTGCTGGTGGTAAATGTAAATTTAAAATGTCTGAGCTCAAAGTTCAGCAAGGTTAAACAAGAAAACAAAACTTCACATTGAGGTTCTTTGCTCCCTGCAGGTTAATCTACTGATCACAGCAAAGTTGGAATAAACACAAAAATGGTGGGGTCATCATACTTTACTGTTTAGAGCTTGTATCTCTCATCAGACTATTATGATATAAAAAAAAATCATAATGATAGGACAACAGAAAACTTTAGAAAATCATTATTCAGGTTTTTCAAAGGAGGTTAAATCGAAAGCAACTGGACTTAGTTATTTCAGTCCAGTTGCTTTCGATTTAAAGCAGAAGTGAGTGGTCCGGTCGTTTTCGCTAATGCTGCGTTCCAGGCAGGTTTTTGAAATCGTAAATTACAGCTTCAAGTCACAACTTACGACTTTGTAGCGTTTCAGGCAACCCACTCGTGTTTTTCCGACCTGTTTTACCGGTGAAAGTCACTATAACGGCCACTCGTAACTTCCGACCGGTGAACTCGTACCAGATCGAACTGGTACCACTTCACGGTCGGAAAAATACGAGTTTCCTTGAACGCACCATAACAGTCCTCGTCGCTACGTCATCACATTCACGGCGTTCCTTGGCTGCACACACAGCCCTGCATGCCGTTCTCTCTCCTCATTGGATAAAAACTGTAGGATACGATAAATGTTTTCTCTTCGGCTCAGAGCAGAGCAGAGGGACTGAGAGACCCGTGTTTCAGTCCAAACACTCTATGTAAGTGATTGCTGTCGGAAGATACAACTATTTAAGACTTATATTAACACAAATATATCACTTACTTCTGCTTTAACCTCCTTTGAAATACTATGACCTGGGCAAATGAGAATATGCACCGGATTATTCAGGTTTGTTTAGGAGCTGGAAACGTTCCTCTTCTATGGTGCCAGTCATTTCCAAATCACCCCGGTTCTCTTCAACAATGCTCACACAACAAGAACGATAATCACACAAAAATAGTCCACATGTAATTGTGTGGAGGAGAAATCAGCATGAATTCTAAAAGCCACATTCCTTACACAAATATCTCAAACCAACCAGCGCTGTTCCATTTTCCATGTGTGAAAAGAGCTTACGTTATGTCATCCACCCCCTATATATCTACACAGCGGTGGAAAAAAAAAAAACGCATTGTTTTTTTTTTGGTCTCGGTGCGGTGACACAATCATCATTTGTCATCCCACACTCAAGAGCAGCCATCCCAAATGACATCGCTCCGAGTGGATGCCTAATGAAGACAAAAGCTCTTCTTGAGAGCAGCCTCCTGTCTGGAAGGAATTACGCCCATGTTTTAGTGAGTGTGTGAAACAAGCAGGGAGGTGATGCAGGGATGATACGGGGCTCAGAGCGGAGGAGCACAGAGTGGTGGTGAGGAGAATGAATACTGACTGGCGCTCAGCCCAGTGGCAGCTTAATGACTTGCGGTCAGTTGACTCTGTCTCAATTAATCAGACTGCTCTTTCCCGCTCTAATTTCTCCCTTTGTCTGCAACCCCATGCACAGGGAGAGGGCAGTTTGTTGTCTCTCCCTCTCTCTCCCCCCTTTTTTGTTTTCTGTATCCGTGCTTCTCCATCTCTACGCCGTCTCCTTCTCTCCCTCCTTGCTTTCTTTCACATGCTCTCTGACAGTTCCCTCGACTGGACAGTTTTCATTTCTTCTTCATCTCTGCATTAGTAAGACACTGAAAGAATGAGGCCATTTTACTCTCACCCTCTATCATCCCTGTTGTAGCCTATGTCTGGGGAAACAGGGGAAGAAAAGAAAAATCAGCCAAGTCCAGTATAATAATAAGTTTTGGGAGAGAACTCGTTGGCTGCAGCGGAGTCTGAAAACAGACTGCGACCCATGCAGATGAGAGAACAAATCCAGGCCTGGCAACGCAACTAGCTCAGACATGTCTGCTCCTGGAGAACAAGAGGAGGCAATAGTGTGCCTGTGTGTGTGTCAGTGTGTGTGTGTGTGCAGCTCCACTCTCCCATGTCAGTTGTTATCTGCTTTCCTGGAGGTCCCAGGGGGTCTTTCTGGCTTCCCAGGGTGGTCCTGACTGGGTTGACATTTGGAGGACTGGTCTGTGATGGCCTGTAGGGCTGTTCTGTGCAGCAGCAGTCACAGCTACTGTCCGTCTGTGCTCCGCTCCCCTCTCCCTCTCTGTTTTTTAGTCCTTTGTCTCTCTGGATTTAGTCTCCAGTTGTCACACCTTTCTCTCTATGTCACTTTACTTTATGTTTTTTGCTTTCTGTACTCTGCACTCATCTTGTTCCATCGCTGTCTCATTTTCACTCTCTGTCCCCGCTGCTTGGCTTTTTTTTTCGTTCTCCCTCACTGTCTCCATCCATTATCTTTCTTTCTATCGCATACAAGCGCTCTATCACACTGACTCTCTCCATCACACATACTTTTATTTTCCCATCTTTCAGCCACACTTCTCCCTCGCCCTCTCCCCCTCTCGCTCTCTGTCTGTCAGCGGGGTCACTGCGCTGGGCAGACCGCCCCGAGGAGCCCGCCTGCCACCGCTCTTGCATGTTGGGAGGGAGAGGAGGGGAGGGCGCAAGACCTCTGCACAAACCAGGCTGACCCCCCCTTAAGGTCCAGTGTGCAGTCAGAGGACAGGGAGAGCAACCAGAGGTCAAACGCTCCAGGAGAACTTATAACATAGCCATGATGAAGGCTGACATCTATACAGCAGGAGGATTGATTTAGTTTTCATCTTTATTTGTGCGGTTCAGAGTTCAGTTTTCTACTGAGCTATGAATGTAGTTACATCAGCCACAGAGCTCTACTTTGTAAGCCTTATTCAGATTAAATAAAAATGATTGACTGAACTTGCTGTTGAAAGTTTCAGTTTGCTATACGTCCATATACAGTAGATGTATAAACACACCTCAGTGGCTTATTGCACTGAAGAAAACCTCAACTGACATTAGATGGTTTTTGTAGCACATGTTAAAGCAGAAGTAAGTGATATATTTGTGTTAATATAAGTCTTAAATAGTTATATCTTCCGACAGCAATCACTTACATAGAGTGTTTGGATTGAAACACGGGTCTGTCAGTCCCTCTGCTCTGCTCTGAGCCGAAGAGAAAACATTTATCGTATCCTACAGTTTTTATCCAATGAGGAGAGAGAACGGCATGCAGGGCTGTGTGTGCAGCCAAGGAACGCCGTGAATGTGGCGACGTAGGGACGAGGACTGTTATGGTGCGTTCAAGGAAACTCGTATTTTTCCGACCGTGAAGTGGTACCAGTTTGATCTGGTACGAGTTCACCGGTCGGAAGTTACGAGTGGCCGTTATAGTGACTTTCACCGGTTGCCTGGAACGCTACAAAGTCGTAAGTTGTGACTTGAAGCTGTAATTTACGATTTCAAAAGCCTGCCTGGAACGCAGCATTAGCGAAAACGACCGGACCACTTACTTCTGCTTTAATTACACAATGCAGTGGCTACTGAGTGAAACAAGAGTGAACCTGAGACGGGTATTCACGCAATAGAGGAGCCACCCATGGACCGGAACAGAAATTCAGCCCTGGATTCGTCCCCTGGGACTGGCACCAGGGACGAGGCTCTGTCCCAGCGGTCCCTGCAGCCGGTCTGACCATGAAGAGCTCCACGACAGTTGGCATCATCTCAACCACATCAAAACAAAACCTGGCCTCTTGTTAATACAACTGGATGTTATACTCCAGCGCCTTTATCACAGCACTGAGGTTAGAGTTTTACTTTTTTACTTGATAGCAGAAGCCATGTTGCTGATATTACGGCTGGCGTCAATAATAATTTCTTTTTAATGTGACTTATATCCACATTTACAAACAATTAATCACAATGTGCCCTGACGAAGGCCCTGTGGATTAAAACATGTCAGTTGTTTTTAATGTTCTAATATGAACTAGCCGCCAAATAAAGGCTTTTTATTGTTACATCCGAGAAGATTTGCCTTGGACCCTGTTTTAATTAATTAATTAATCTTTAATGACTTTGACTGGGCTTTGTCCTCCTGCATGTCAATATCTATTGCAGACATTATGGTTAACATACTGATGATGAGTTTAACTAAAGAGGAGCACTGTTCATGTTGCATTCCCCACCTTTACCTGCAGTGTTAATCTTGTCTGAATGGGGCTTAAATAGTGAAGTTGTTACAGTAAATAGAGGTTGAGCGACAGACTGTCCAGATACGTTCTGTTTAAGGGTGAATTCAGACCTGTCTTGTCTGGAGCAGTTGCTCTGAAACAAGGAGCATTCAACCCCAAAGATCAGTTCGTTTTGGTCATACATGTATGTGAACACAGCAATCGCGCAGATGCAGGATAGAACAAGCAGGCCAACACAACACGCGACCCCCTGCTAATGGCAGTGGTCCATGCACTGGTTCGGGACCCCTAACCCTAACCCGGTTTGGGTTGGGGACGGGCGGAAATTATATAGGATGATACGAATCGGCTCGGGTGCAGGCTTCAACTGCGGTTTGGGCCGGGGCAGGTTTTAATTTTCAGGCCTGTTGAGACCTCTATTCCATGGATTTTGTTTTTCCAGGGTAATCTCCTCCTTCTTCTGGGTAAGATTTCTGACCAATGAGAGAACAGTTGGTTGGTTGTATCGTTTTAAGCCTGAATCGGAGCAAAGCAAACGAGCCACATGTCTGAATACACCCTAACATTAATTCTCCGAGGTAGGCTAAGTGGCCTTGTTATAAATTCCCTGTAGTAGCCTGTCTGTTGCCTTGCCTGGTTCTGTGGTGGTTTGTCCGACACATTGAAGCGTACAAGAAAAACAGCACATGTGTTTTCTAGCTTTGCTTTTCCATCATCTTACAAATCAACTGACAGCTTCTCTCACTCAGGCTGAGAGTCGCACATCGCTGATGCCACAATATATCATCAAATTTGAGTTCTAAATTGTGTTGCATGTCTTTTATCACTTTATGGTTGTTGTGGAACTGCGCACTCTGGAACGAACCATTTCATCACAGCAGCTGCCTTTGACAGTCAAAGTAAACAGTAAAACATTTAATAAATATGGTAAATGTTTGACTTCTGTTTTATGAAAACTATTTTTACCATTTTGTTCATATTGTAGCAGACTCAGAATATGTAGTGATATATATTGTAGAAATTGAGTGGTTCAGTACATGCATATTTGCATCAGCTGCTTTTCTTACACTTCATCATCAGTTCCTCATTTTTTTACTGTACACTTCTCAACGTTGCTCCACATTGTCTGCTGCTCCAGCCAACACGCCAACCTCTTTGTTCTGAATTATACATATGGAGAGTACTTTACGTTGAAAGGAAGAGTCTTTCAGGGAAACACTAAACCACCACATCTGCTTTATGGAAGAGGATATTTCCCAATACCCGGATTCAGAAGTGAACCTACACAACATGAAAACAATCTAGTCAGGCATGAAATGTAGCAACAGCAATATGTTGGCTCGCCCTCAACCGTAAATGATATTTGTGGTAAAGTCTTTAGTCTTAGATCTAAACTCAGTGGCAAGAGAAGTTTATGGGACCAAATGTTCTTCCAAAGTTAGTCAACAAACATAAAAATCAGGTCTGAATAGCAAACACACGACTACGCATTAACAAGTGGAGAAAGTCTTCACAAAATACTTCACCCTGTTTCTCTTTTAGGTCTTTAGCCTTCCCGGCGGTGTTCCAATCTGTAATTACTGACTCTATTTGATTCTAATCACCGGGCTGAAAAGACAGATACCACATCCCCTTTTAAACCCTCCCACAAAGACCCAGAAAGGTGTGAAGGTATATTTCTCCCAATTATCTAGTCAGGATCGACTGGCTTGGTGCTGAAGTTCTCAGAGTGTGTTTGCCAATTTGCTGTGTCAATTAGATTTTCTCCTAGGTAAGTAATCAGACTCTGGGAGAGGGTGAGAGAGAGAGGGAAAGATGAAGGGAAAAGTAATTACAGCTTTTTGGGAGGTTTGCAGCTGCTCCACGGTGCCTCTGTACCACCCCTGTCTTTTTTTAATCACTTTTATTGGACTTTACGGGGAGCCCCTGCCTCAGTGTTTCTCAGTAAGAAAAGAGATTAGACACAAACACAGATAGCTGATACACGCAAGTTTGTTAAAACACACACACACACACGTTCAACAATGCACATGCATGTTCTGTTAATCTCAGCTGTGTGCACACATACACAGAAAGCGGAGAAGAGAGGGCCAAACAATATGACTGATGACAACAGTGATTTTCTCACTTTTATTTGCAGAACCGCTGGGGATGTATTTTTCTTTTTCTCCAAGTTAACTGATAACAACTTGGCACTACCAAGAAAAAGAAAAAGTTTAACTGTGATAATCACTTATAATCTGGCTGAAAAAACAAAACTCGCAGCAGCCAACATTGTAAATAAATATAAAAGTAGTGTAAAGAAATGGGCATTTAATGCTTGGCTGGATTTAACAAGGGTGTCCAAAAAAAGAAGAAAAATAAAAGCCTAGAATAAGCCCACACATCCACGCATTACATCTCTGAGGGCTCGACTGATCTGCCTTTGTGTTCTGTCTTGATAGTAAATTATGAGGAAATATGGGGGCAAGATGGGAGAAAGTATTGGGCAGAGAGGCAAGAGATAGGCTCACTCTCTAACACTTGGCTGTCCCGTCTGCCCTTGTCAAAGTCTGACACCTCCCTAATCTCCACTCCCGGCCCCCCCACCACCACCACCACACCCCCCATCTCAGCTGGCCAAGGTTGGCTCACAGACAAGCCTGTCATCCAGTCAGAGATCTGGGACCTGTCCAGACCCGCGTGCAGATGTAACTAGGATTCACACAGATACCTTTCGGTCCCAGGGGCATGATGCTCGGCTTCCTCCTGAGACAAATCCTCACACAGCGTCCTTGGCCCTTGTGCATTCCATGTGTCGTTTTCTGCTCATTCAAAAAGAAACGGTTTTCTTAACCGTTTCTTTCTTAACCCGGGCCACCGTTTACTTATTCCAATTTCATCTTTAAAAAAAGACATTTCAGTTCATCAGACGACCATCGACAAAAAACCTCTGCAGATACTCCGTTTCAGTGCGAGCTCTTAAATTTCACACTTACAGCTTAAAAACCTATACAGCTTAAAGCGTCCATTACAATTCTCCAAACATCAAGTGCAGAAATGTTTTGTCGGGGAAACAACTGCACCGTGGGACCACAAGAGCAATATTTACCTCATTATCTCCTACAGTATATTTTTCTTACTGACAACCCTCAGCACATACAGTCAGCATCTGCTTTGAAAATGTGTTTTTACGCCTGATGGTAGCCAGCATTCACTTTTCAAATGTTAAAAAGTTCTCTAGTGAACTCTTCAAGTTCTTCAACAGCCATATGGGCAGATGGAAGTGGGTGGCGTGCCTTTGAATTTCATTTATTCTAGACATTCAGATATAAAATGGATAAGGGAGTGTTCTTACAGACAAACAAGTCTCTTAATATATTCAGGGGGACCGCACTGCGCTGTGAGAAACATGTACAAAGACATGCAGCTCCAGTGTGATGTGAGGAAGATAATAAGGCATTGAGTACATATGGAGTGGAAACAAACAACACAAAAAGCACACACTATATATTTTGTCCAGTAGCTCAAAGCATAAGAAAGTTTGTTACAAAAAACCTCCGTTAATTCTTCAGGTGTGTAAGCTGTTTGAGGTGAAGCAGTTACTGTTCATAGTTACTCAGATCATTTAACATTTGCTACTAAGCTAATTAACAGTAACCAGCTGGGTCCACATGCCTGCAGCAATTCTATAATTTCAAAGTCAAGCACACAAAAGGCATTTAAAGGACAAATCTGGAAGCTTTTGTCCAAGGAACTTGGGGACAATTTTGAATAAAAAACACAATGAAAACCTTTGACATGGGCAGTTTATGAGTTTTTGTGGTCATCATGAATGATTTTCTTTTATCAGAAAACATTATCACACTGGGATCTGCTGATAATTATTAAATGACAAAGTTAGGAAAATGTCATTTTATTGAGTCTGGTCCAAAATCCGAAGCTGAGTGAGGCTTTTTGTTTTATTCTCTCTTGCTGCCATCAGCGTTTCATAATACTCATTATGGATAGTCTTTGATCCAAAGATTAGTTCAGTATAATCATACTATAGGGCAAAGCACTGTTATTACAAACAACAACACAGCGGATGGTAATCCTAGTTTAAAATAATAATTTGGATGTATGGAGATGGCAATAATCTGTTCTACTGAGAAGAACAGATCATGTAAAAAGAAGTTGAGCTTCACGCAATATTATTTTACGGCTTACAGCATAGAGTGTGTGTGGCTGTTTTTTTTTCTTTTTGTACTCACTTGTGTGCGTGGTCTCACGGGCATATGAGGGGAAAATCATATAGTGCAAACTCTGACTCATTGATCTCCTGTGTATCTGCTGCCGTGTTTGCCTAACTTTCTGTATTAACGAGTGCATAACAAGTGCCAACCTTTCCTCTTCAGATGATCCTGAATGACAGGACCGATGTGAAAATTACATCAAGTGCGTACATTTACACACACGAAAACACACACTGACACACAGAGGGAAAGTGCATCATGACTCACTCTGTGTTCATTAGCAGGGAAAGAAAAGATGTATCACAGCACTAGGGGATGTGTAGCACTAGATACATGTTTACTTAATGATTACATTGTAATGTTTAACACTGCATTTCTCCACAAACACACACGCATACACACGTCATCTGTGATTTTTACATTGCACATGATTACTGATAGGCTTTAGGTTGAGATGTTTTCTTAAAGAGAAAAAATATGGCAACAAACTCACTTGGAGTCACCCTAAGCCTGTAGTTGTTTGACTTATGCTGAGTTTAACAATAATACTGATAGTAATAATAACAATGCAATAAGGAATATTTTTCATTACGGTACACTGTATGATAGGTAGCCTACACTGTGTCATTAGTATTAGCCATGATAGATTTCTTACTGTGAAAGCCTAGTGTCACCATTTCATGCTGACTTTACATGCAGAATCTCAGCTTTGTTTTTCTCGGTGAAACCTCCGAGCTTCAGTCTAAACCTAATTAATTCAAGGCCTTGTGTCAAGGCAGCATCTTTATTTTCCATGCAGACCAGTGGGCGACACAGCTGCTTACTAATTGTGCAGTAGAGCACTGGCTTATTGGATTTAAATTCTTAATATAAGTGTGTCTGAGACACACATATGCAAATGTATACTGTATGTTAATTACTAAAGGATATAAATACATCAAAAGGAAAGTATATTGGTGTTTAAACATTAAAGACAAGCTGAGAGGGAAGAGCATTTAAGGTAAATGCTTAGATGTCATTAACTGATCTGACTGGTTAAATAGCAAGCCCTTCAATGTGCAGCACACAAACACTGGGTCACTGGCATCATCGAGCCACAAGCACACACACACACACACACACACACACACACACACACACACCTTCAGTCAACCTAGAACACCTTATCAGCTTTTTGTTAATTAAAAGCTGAGCAATAAATTTTCCACTTCTTCCCCTCCACAAGAGTGAAACACTTCTTGGAGTAATCACTCAATAGCAATCACTTAATATCTTATTTAAATGGTGTGTGTGTGTGTGTGTGTGTGTGTGTGTGTGTGTGTGTGTGTGTGTGTGTGTGTGTGTGTGTGTGTGTGTGTGTGTGTGTGTGTGTGTGTGTGTGTGTGTGTGTGTGTGTGTGTGTGTGTGTGTAAAAACAGAGTGTGTCTTTTGGTATGTTCTATTGATTAACATTCATTCTTTGTACCAAGTCCTTCCTATCTGGTCATGAAACACAGAGCCTATCCCGTCATGAACTGGGCAGGAGGCAGAGAGAAAAAAGAATAGGTTGCTAGTTTGTTGAAGGCACAAAGTTACTGAAAGGCAGCCAGAGCAAATGGAAATGAGTTGTCACGAAATAGGAACATTGAGCTGAATTTGGTATTGAAGCTGAAAATTCACATTATGTCACCAACAGTAGGCTAACCAACCATATTTGGTTACGGTTAATGGATGCTTATTTCTATTTATGCTTATTTCTATTTAAGTAAAACCACAGTTTTTCCATAGCCTTAACATAACCTAATATAAGTGTAATACATACAGTAATTTTACATCAACCCACCAAGTTAGACATACCTCTCAGCTCTTCTTCACCGTTCCTCGAGTTAAAAAGGCCATCGGCAAAAGAGCCTTCAAGTTCAAAGCTCCTGCTGATTGGAATAATCTACCTGCTAACATCAGATCCCTCCCAACTCTTAGTTTGTTCAAGCGTGCATTGTCATCTCATTTTAAGGTTGAATGCTCATGTATGACCTGAAACACTAGACTGTTCATGGGTTGTTGATGCCCCATTTTATTTCACCATCTCCTCATGAGATGGACCCACCTATTGCCCATTTCTGAGTCCTTGATGCTATGATTTTTGTATGTACAGTACAGCTATTATACCCCATAATATGCTACGCATTCAAGTTAACTGCTTGTAATAGCTCACTACTTCATGTATGCTTAGGCTGTAATGTTTGTTAAGTCTGGATTACTCTTTTCATTGTTTGTGTGTGAATGCTGTATGTATGTTGTATTTGTTATTTGTTTCCATTTTCTTTTCCTTTATTTTTCTTTCTTATTTTTACTTGGGAGCCCCTCGAAAACGAGGTGATACACCAAAAGGGGTTAATCATAATAAAGAAAATTTGAAATCGTAAGTGGGAAAATGGGTTATTAGTATATTATGTAATAATAATGTTATGTAATTTCAGTTACAGAGTGCAAGTGGTAAAATTCAGAATTGTAATTGCACTTCAGTAAACAAGATAATGGGAGTTTTATTACCCAAAATGTCAAACTAGTACTTTAAGAGTATCAGTCAATGGCTGGAGAACACTAGAGAATTTAAAGCATTCTACACTACGAGCTAAATGTAATACTATCTGAAACGCGCTCCGTCCACCAGTCCAGGCGCCATAATGAGGGTGCAGCAGTGAGACGGCGTGTGAAATCTGGCCGTGAAGGTTAGGCCAATATATCAACACACACTGGGGTCTGACGGGTCCCTGAGCACTTTCCTTCAGTTAATTTTCCCTCCTCTTTTACACCTTCCTCGGCACCTCTGCTGGCTGACGTCTGACCTGGCCTGCAGGAGTTGGGAAGTGACAGACTACTGGCTTGTCCTGTGTCAAAGTGCACCGTGATGAGGGGGAAATAATGGCCACACAAGCACACACACACACACGCTCCAAACGGGTTGAAGGGTCCACCGCTGAAGTCGATGGATGGTAGGAATCCCCCTGTGTTTGTCTCAACCTCACCACCTACACCTCAAAGTTTCAAAACTCCAAAGAATGATCAATAATTAAACTGACATGTTTTTGTCTGACAGTGTTTACTACTAGGCCACAATTAGTAAAGAAAATGCTGTTGTGTTATTTAAATTCAGATAAATACATTTTATATATCAAGTTGTAACTGTGCCAATGAGAAATTAATTTGATCCAAAATACGATGTGAGCACACGTTTAACAAATTTGTAGCCTCAAACTTAATAAGTATCTCAACTGCTGTAAATGCAGTTAAGATTTCAAATAACATCAGCATCATTTACTGCATATTTCATTATTTTTCTGAGTACAGAGCAGAAAGAACATGTTTACAGAGAGGTACGTTAATTGCTTTGGAGTTTAAACCTCGAAATGTGCCCATGCGCAGCTGGCTCCAGTTTACAGCCTGGTTTATTAATATCGTTCATGCAAAGCAGTTCAGATTCAATTTTTAAAGGTAAAAACGGCTCGAGTAACACCCGCGTCCTGCTTGGCACATGATTAAACTCCCAACAACAAGCAGAAGATACACCAGCTCAAGTCAGCAGATGATGTTTTCTTCCGCTGAACATAGATTTGATGAAAAATGTACGTACGCAGAGGTCATCCAGACAGATGTGTGCCAAGAGTGTTTCCAATGAGATGCAAGAATGTGCGGAGGTACAGTAGATGAGAATTTACAGTTTCAGCATCATTATTTGTTCCATGGAAAATATTCTTTGCATTCAGTAGATCTAAAGGGTGACTGACCGAGCAATGAGTCATTACTCATTACTGTAAAAAAAAAAAAAAAAAAAAAAAAAGGGAGGGATTGTTACATGAATGATAGTCAAACATTAAACATAGAAAGTTAAGGATGAAAAAAAAATCACTTAATAATTTACTAAGAAACAATTTATATGTAAATTATATCTGGGAAATGCTAAATCATTTTAATGAGCAGGTAATAAATGCATCCACAAGATGTGTTTTTTTTCCTGATGCCCTTTTATATGATAATTGCCTGAGTTAAGGATTTGTGGGGGACAGAAACATGCTAGAGTCGAGGTTACATATATTTCTTAAGAACCCGGGCATCACAAGTAGATCAGCTTTAAAGAGAAGATGTGTTTCTCTCTGTACAGTTATAATCCACATGCAGTGCCTGAAGAGAGAGAGAGAAAAAAAGGAGTTTCATGCCATGACCTCCTTCAGCCTGAAGGTTATCTCTGCAACCATAACCTCTGAAAGCTAATGAAGTCAGAGCTCCAGGAGCGCCTACTCTTCCCGATCAAAGGCGGAGATAAGAAGGAAAATATTGAAAATGTTTAACTTTAATAACTTACTTTAAATTTCAAATGTGCATGAGATGGATGTATTTGAGCCCAACTCTGCTTTTCAGAATCTTTGAAGCCACAGAATTTGTAAAACAACCAAGTTTGCCAAAGGACTGCTACACTGAGGAGTGACATTTGAAAGCATATGGCAGCTCTTTAAGTCTGCGGAAGGGAACAGCCGGTGGAACCTTCCCTCTCCAGACACCATCAGAAAGGGAAGAAAAGCGAGTGTTGAATATTCATGACAATATTCATGACAGCATAAGGTATCCGCTGGGATGTGAGAGGGGCAGGTCACGGCTTTGAACGTACTTACCTCAGTGAGGGTTCTGTTAGATAGCAGCCCACCAGAGACTTCTACCGGAGAGCCCCAAACTCTCCGAGCCTCCGTGTTGTGTCAGAGGTCAATGCTCCATTGACCCCGGCAGGTGGGATTCTGCTGGGAGCCAAAGGCCAATCAAATCAGTTCCACCTGGCCAAGACCGGGGTCAAAGGTTGTGCTTTCTGTATGTGTGTGTTCACGAGGTCCGCGTCGATATCCAGGCCACATGTCGAGGGCACCGATTCATTATAAACCATTCGCAAACGGCCCATTAGCTGTTTTGTGTTTGCTTGTTTGTTGTTTGTTCTCTCGATAAAAAGGTAATGATGAATTTGCTTTGTCCCGAAGAATCTACTTCCCCCCCCCCACCCCACCCCTGCTGCTCTTTTCACTTTTGTATGAGTCAAGACAACAGACTAATTGGTGCATTAAAACAGCCTGAAGCCTGAAATGAAGCGAGGCGGGGAGTACAGTCTCAAAGGTACATGAGGATTAGGGAAGAGAAAAGAGTCTAAGAGAGAGACAGAAAGAGGGAAGCAGAGATAATGAAGAGAAACAAAAAAAATAATAATAAAATGACAGAAAAAGAGGGGAACAAACCGAAACAAAGGACAAAACATGATAGGGAGGAAAAACTAGCAAACAGGCGCGATGAAAGACACAGCACCGTCTGCTAGCTTGTACAGAGATTTGTGAGTCCATGTGTTAAATTTTCATACTTGCTGGAGACAAATTGCAGCACAGAGTGAGAGAGTCTGAGCCGGGATCAGACACCCAGAGAGACGGGGGGAGGGGGGGCCGAGCAGCGGTCGCGGCAGACCTGGCAGGAACCTTGTGTCTCTGAAAATCCAGACTCTCACACTGAGCCTTGTTTGTTTGTTTGTTGTGATGATGATCAGAGGATGAAAATAGAAAAAGCAGACAAAAAAAAACAAACACCCGCCTCTCTTTCCTCCTTGGCCAAAAGCTTCTCGCTTCCTGTTCTTGTTCCTTCGCTCCTTTGGTGGCCAAGGATTTTTTTTGTTGTCTCTGCCACCCTCCCCATGTTGCGTGCAGTTACTTTGTGTTGTCATGCGCAAAGTGACAAAAGGACAGATTGTGTTTCATAATGAAGTAGATCAGATGCGTTCGCTGTTCTGTACTGTAGCACCATGCTTTGTACTTCATACTGTAGGACACGCATTATAAATAGTGTATATTAGAACAATGCACGACCCTGTTACATCATCCCAGCTCAGATGGTGAGACCCTGCTGCCTGAAACTGTCGTGCCTTTTTAATGTATCTGTCAGCAAGTTAGTGAAGCCACATTAGATTTTTAAAAAAAAAAGGAAAAAAGGGTTCTGTCAGACAGTGTGATTTAATTTTTACCAGATAACTCCTCGCTTTAGTGAGCAATCGTCTTCTTTTTGCTAAAATTAGCTTCTTCAGTCGATGTGGTTCAATTCAAATTCAAAAGACAACTGACGGGAAAAAAGATGATTGAGCTGCCCAATTCTGCTGGCTTTTTAGATTTGTTTGATGCTCGATTACAGTCTTCCTTCCTTTGTGACGCAGCAGCACTAATATGCAGCTTACTACTGAAACACTTTGACAAATTGTGAAATGTTATTTCTTTCCGCAATTTATCTCAAAAACCTATATTTTTATCCTCTCCATAATGTGGGGTTTTTTGTTTTATCCCTTAAGACAAGGTTTGTCTATTTCCTCAGCATATTAGCACTGGTGATGATAATATATAATATAAACATACTGCTGTACCTTATACCGGGGACACACCGGACGCTGAAGCGCTGCAAAGTGCCGAGGGGCAGGAAGTCACACAAAGAAACATGAGAGAATCCGGTCAATTTTCAAAATAAAACACAGAGATTGACAAATACAAGAGGCCAATGTGTGTACGTTTGTAGCCTATTTGTGTTTATTAATCTAAACAGAGCGCAAGAGATGAACACACACACACACACACACCTACGTACACACACAAACACAGCTGAGGGGCAGAAGCGCTTGTCGACCAGCACGAAGAAATGTGCGTCTGGTGTGAACGGGAGGGCTCCAGCTCGCACGTGATTTTTGTGGTGCGGCGCTTTCCGTGTACGGTGTGTCCAGGGTGTTAGCTTACCATGTCTCCTATATTACACACTAATTCTAAGCAGGTCTAAAGAAGTGTGTTTGCATTGGTATGTGAAGAAACACAGTTCTCTCACAAGAGCTGCCCAAGAAACTAATGGAGGTGGTAACCAGAAAGGACGGACAACAAAACAAAGTGTTAAACCTAAAGAAAGATGTCTGCTGCACATACTGCATCATTTGCTGTACTGTATGTAGATTATCATGCTAATTGCTAACACAGTACTGTATGCAGTTTGTATCTGTGACATATAAATAGAGCGCATTAGAGCAAAAGAGCGCCACAGAATGATTACAACAAAACTCTAGTTGTAAAATCCCAGATTTCAAAAGCAATTTTAAAGAAAGCACCGACTGTCAGACTGAGTTCCTTCATCCAGGGTGGAGTAAAAACCTCCAACTCCAACTGGAGTTTCTGAAATGCCAGTTTGAGGGCATCCAGGCAGCTGGCGTGTCTGCAACTGTCTTGAGTCGTCTGGCATTCACCCTGCCTGCAACAGCTGGAAGGGGGGCAGACTGACAGTCACAGACAGCAAAGATCAAAGAGAAGTAAAGACGGAGGGACAGAGCCCATCTGTCACCTGAAGCACTCACACCCAGTTCAGTGCTTTAGAGCGGCAGCTGGCCGAAGCCTTCCGCTAGAAGTTAGACAAAGAATCAACAAGTGTTGATACTTCATTTAAGAGCAGACCCGGCACGGATCAAGGAGACACCAACAAAACATTACATATGTTACTTTCAACCCCAACATTGCGGGCCACTGATACATCGCCAGGACACTGTTGCTGGTGAAGAGGTAGAGAGTGAAAGATGTGTAACAGCGAGCAAATAGATGCTTCATGCTTGTCTTTAATACTAAACATAAAGGAGGGGGCGGAAGGATTGTTTCATTAAGAAAAGAGAAGCAAAACAAAGGCTAGAGGGAAATATGTGAGATCTTTTTTTTAAAGTTAACACATGCACTGCACTTGTTCTGGCAGCAACCTTTTCCTGGGCGTGATCATTACAAGTCTGTTGATGAACTTTGTTTAATTGGAAAAGCAATTAATCCCTATGTTTGTGATTTAGCATCAACAACACCATTTGCAGACTTATCTAACCTTTAGCTAGTCCTTACCCTAACTACTGTTTTGGTGAAGGCTTAATTATGTTGAATAGATGTTATTGTGCATTCGTAGTAGACCTACGTGTTGAAGCTTTGTCTTGATGTGCATTCATGCCTGAAAATTACCTTGCCATCATTTTCACTTTTCATACTCTATTTCCTTTGATGTCAAGACATTAATTTCACATGGCTGTGCTGAATGTAATTTGCATGAGTGATCAGTCTTGTGTGTGGGTGGACCCGGTGTGTTCTCGCTCCTGCACCTTCTGCCTCTTCCTGTGTTTTGTGCCGTCCTCTGGCGAACGGCGAGACAGTCATGCGCAACTGAGACTCTGTTCATGTTAGTGAAATCAATGTCGAACAAAGATAACACATCAGTTTCACAGAATCCTAAAGGAACGCTTTGATATTTTGGGAAACATGTTTTGGCAGTCACTTAGATCCATCCATCCGTTATTAAAGCCTCAGCCAGCAGCAGCCATTACTGTAGCTTAGCTTAGCATTAAGACTGAAAACAGAAGGAAACAGCCTGCTTGGCTCTGCCCAAAGGTAGGAAAATCTGGCTAACAGCACCTCTAGAGATCAATAACAAACGCCATATACTGTCTGTTAATTAATCCATTCAAAGAACAAAGTGTAAAAGAGACTGGGAGTGAGAGCTGGCTTTCTCTTAACAACACAAGTTTATAATGCACCCGTTTTCATTTTATTGGAAACTGTGTCTCTTCCTACTCTGCATTTAATTAATTTCTATGACATTAAAAATATATACTAAAGGTAGAGACATTAATTCCTCAGTTCCTTTCTCAGTTCAGCAGCTTTCTAATATTTAATTGCAACAATCCAAAGAATGACTCATACGCCTTGTTTTCAATACGTCATTTGTGATAATGAAATAAAGGTTTATACAGAGGCAACATCTTGTTTGGATTGATGCATTGCACTGTCTCTCTGTGACTCATAGTTGAACTGTTTGCAGGTTTAAGTATGTGTCATTATGTGGAGTTTTAGTTCTAGTATAGTACTATAGTAATTTTAGGGTGCTTTCACACCTGCAGTGTTACATTTGGTCCCCCTACCATCGCACTCTAATGTGCACCAAACTAGTGCGGCCTGAGGAGGTGGTCTCGGTTCGGCTCCAGCCAAACTCTGGTGCACACTAGTTGCTGTGTGAAAGCAACCGCAGTCTGGTGTGACCCAACTGCCAGGCGAACTCAACACGTTTGAGCTAAAAGGGCTCCCGTAGTCGTTGACAACATGTTAACGCAGCAGGGAGACCGCCCGGTGCTCCGGTCCTACGCAGCTCTGTCCCCGCAAATAAAGCACCAGCAGCGGGGCAGCCGCTCTTGGGTCCGCGGAGCAGCTGATTACCGAGCAGCAGAGGTCCGGCCGTGTTTAACGTTTAACCGGGAACTAACGGGACCGAGCTGGGTGAACGCAACCGGAAACCAGCCGGAAGTACCAAACAAGCAAAGTAGATTGGAACTATCGTTTGGCAAGAGTTATACATACAAACAATATAATGTAGAAATAAATGACCAGAGCTACTAACAACCGGCGTACTTGAGTCTCTACTTTTTCAGCGCTTCCAGATTTCAACCAGTAGTCATGGAGACATGACGTTCTCCAAGTACTGCGGCATTTGGTCCCGAGTGACAAAAACCAGGTGTAAAAGCAACCGCACTAACTGAAAAATAAAACAATGTATCATTTTAACATTTGGAGACGCACTAGGGTGCACACTAAACATGTGTGAAAACACCCTTATACTCAGAGGGCCTGATCTATAAGATCCAAGAATCAAAAATCTTTGCACATTTGGTTAGCGTTTTGCAGGTGATCTACTGAGAGTAACTAAATGACAACAGGTGCAAACTGCAGTATTGAAATGAGAGTTTTGCATGCTGTAATCATGTCTGTCCACTATGGAGAGTCTGGAAGGAGAGCTTTCAAACGCATTAAATTCAGACGCAGTCACAATCCCCGTAACTGACCTCCAGATTGAGTAAATCACACTGCGTGTGCTAAATCTATCTCAACTATCTGCATTTTCTCCTCCCAGTATTTTGCTCACCTGGGCAGAAACACCCCATGTTGCATATCATTATGGCCAAAGTGGTAAATGGGCAGCGTCTGTGGTTTTGCTCATTTGAAAGGCGCAATCCTCAGTGTGCACCGTTAGTAGATCAGCTTGCACATTTATTTGCTGGTGATATCATGTTTGCACACATTTTTATACAAAGCAAACCTTTAGTAGATCAGGCCCAGGGAGTATATACATCAGTGGCGGCTGGTGACTGAAAAAATTAGGGAGGACAGGAGGAACACCAGTCCACGGCCTCATTTTATTTTATAGCACTACTTCTCCCTACTTTATTATATTCCATGAAAATTAAACAGTAAAACAATGTCTTACAAGATTTCTTAAAAACAACATAATTTTATTAAATCTTACTGTTTTCAGATTAACACAGGCCTAATGAAAAAGACAGAGCCATGATCTTGGATGTGGGATGTAAAAAAAAAAAAAAAGCAGGCCAGTGTTCAACACCTGTAAATGCCACAGTGGGGATTTACACCCTCTGATTTAAAAAGGAAAAACAAAAACCATGATAATCTGTAATTATTAATAACAAAACAAAGTGTTCCACTCAAATTACATACATATTTGGCTTTTACCTCTTAGATATAGCTATGCTTTTACCTGAGCTGATGGCGGAGAAAAAAAAAAAAAGTCCGGTCGTGTCTTTGTTTACCCTCCAGCTGCCCAGGTCACGTAACTGAAAACTATTAACAATCTCTCTGACTGCTTCTCTCTGATATCTCCTAACAGTTTATCCAGAAATCTGCTGATATTTCCTTTCAAATCGATGCCAATATCTCTGAAAACTCCGTATTTCTTGTGCTAGGAGCAGCATAAGCAGCACGGCTGGGAGTGAAAGTTTGGCGCACATAGCAACAGTAACCAAGGGGGGTTGGAGAACTGTCATTGGACCAACCTGCTGTCAATCTTGTGTTCTGATTGCTGATTGGTACAGAAGAGCCTCCTCCGTCATGACGTCATTTTACGTGTCTTAGCCAATCACAGGTCAGGATGAAGACATCCTAAATGCATTGAGTCAATGGAAGAAGATCCCGCCCCGAGGCCAGTTAGGGAGGTAAAAATCTTGCCACCTCCGTAGAGCCCCCACCTTCCTGCTCCCTGCTCCTCACACAGCCTGCTCTGTCTCCTGAGCCTGCTGGCGGCGCAGTTGAGCCGTTTTAAGTGGATTTTCTTCCAAAAAACAAACTTTTTTTTATGATAAAATACATATATAATATTTTATAAATTATACTGAGATTTGGTAATGATTTATTTCAACCAGTTACTCTTTCTTAAATAAAAAATAAATTTTCCTTTTGCCTCTCAAAAATAGAGGAGGACCAACCTCCTCTGCCTCAATGGACCAGCCTCCTCTGATATACATGTCTAGTTTGTACATACAGCACAATGATGTAGTAGCCATCTTCCTTGCCTGCAGAGAGGCGGCCGCCCCGCCCTGCTCTCCAGTCTACCTGCCCTGTCCGTTGTATCTATGTCACATGGATGTATGACAGCCCTGAAGCTGTGCACTGCCGCCATCATGGAGCACTTGACATCTTCATGTATTTATGACTCTATTAAAAAGCTGTACAAGGACAAGGAGGCCGTGTGCTATGGTGTTTCGTTCTTCCTTTCTCCCTCCCCATCCTACTCCCCCTCCTTTCTCCATTTTGCTCAGTCATTAGCTGAGATTTATGTAACCACCTGCTGATAGGGAGTAGATAAATGTATGGTTAAAATAAAAACGGGTCGGGATATTTGTGGTCAGGGCAGAAATATTTCTACCTTTTTGTCATTTTACATGATTTGTGTATTATTTATCACTGATAGCTGGTCTGTAACATCTAAATTATTGTAGGCTGGATTCTGGTTTGAGGCATCTCCTCATAACTCTGAATGAATTGTTTTTAGCGGAAGGTTTTGTAGAATATCTGCTAATTCATTTTAAACATTATTGGCATGCTGTGCAAGACACATTACATATATTATTATATGCCTGCATTAAAGCACAGAGTACAATGAACCAGATGGTCCATGAGCCCTCTGTGCCTGCTGTCCACACTGATGATACAAAGTCCGACATGTGGCTGTATCAAAGGGCAGAAGAAAATGCCGTTTTACAGGCCGTTGGGTTGAGTGAAGGCCAGCAAATACTCTCAGAGAAATTTACTGAAGGTGCTGACCCTCTCACAGCATCGCTGCACTATGTGAATAAAAATGATCTTTATGAGGACAAAGACGTCAGCAGTTATGAAATCAAAACCCTGACACGTACAGGGAGCCAGACGTGACTGCATCTTTCCTGTGTATCTGTATGGGTCTTCTTCTGCTTTTTGGAACTCTGACTTCATCAATAGGCCTTTTCCACCTGCCTCCTCTCCTCCATTCACAAAGCCAGTGAGTGACAGCCAGTCTGACCATCTGCATGAAATATTACATTAACCAAGTGACTGCAGCATATCTTATTCTTAACCCATTTTAGAAATTCCTGCCTTAACTTGACCTCCCTCTATTCACCTCTCTATTGTCATGAAAGAAATAGATTATTTGAAAAAGAACCCATGATATAGAAGTATAAAGACTTTTATGTGTACGTGCACCTGTAAACATACAAGAATATGCTAGAGAACATGCATCTACTGATCTGTAAGCCTGAAGAGACATTTGATGGGAAAAAAAGAGCTACATTTATTTACAGATATTATAATTACACTTGCAACACACATTAGGCTATGATTGCAATCCCCGCCCCAAGGTGCAGAGGAGTGTGTTTGGAGCTGACGAGAGGATCGAAGAAAAGAGAGCGAGACGACATATGGCGACTCCGCCGACGCTGAGGAGGAACTATGAAGAACTCAGCTGCGATGGAAAATGACCTAAACCGAGTGCAGTAGAGTCAAGTCGAGCTGAGTAGAGACTGTGTAGTGGAAAAGGGTGTAGTAATAGTACATGTAAGTGGTACAGTATATTATTATTATGCGTCTGCCCCAATGCTGAAGAAGTGGTGGCAATAATTTAGTTGTGGCAGGCCGCCACGAAAGAATGCATGTAGTGGAAACCCTGTGCTCACAATCACTATTTTCACATGGAGAGCATAAAACAACAACTGTCTTCTAAAACATGTAACAGTGGCAGAGGTGAGCTAAGAGCTGACAAATTTATATAAAAAAGGGAAAATCAATGCCAACAACCACATTGAAGCTGCAGACATTTCCTCTTCTCCTTCTCAACACCTCAGCAAGTGCATCATGAAGACTGTCAGGAAAATCCATGGAGGTTATAGCAGCCTATCCACTGGTGTGCTCATAATGTTTGTCTAAACAACATGACGGAGCCACGTCTTGAAACAAACTGAATTGATGCAACTTCGTGGTTGTGTAAGAAACTTCAAAAACTAAAGATTTTGTCATTTGTGCTGTCATGAAGGAGTGTAAAGCACTGACAACAAAGAGCTTTTATTACAAGAAAGTACGGTAGATTTTCATTGTAACTGCGGTGAGACCGCTGTGTTGACACAGTTTCATCTCTTTTAGTGTGGGTGAGATGCAAGGAACTCCACCTTTTGATCACAAACACACCTTTCTTGAGTCTTAGACAAAGAAATTCAAAGCTTAGAGTAAACTGAAATAACTACAAGTTTCTTTTCAGCTGTAATGTCTGATGTTGCTGTAGAATGTATTTTCTCTATATGGAGTTAGTTAACATTAAGAATACTTGATATTGACAATAAAGAACTTTTATTTTTACACTTATTGTGTAACCGTGAGAAACAAGTTGTTATATATTACTATCATATTTTTAATGACTTGTATAAGAAGGAGGCTTCTATATAACAATGTTAAAGTGAAAGCAGAAGTGAGTGATATATTTGTGTTAATATAAGTCTTAAATAGTTATATCTTCCGACAGCAATCACTTACATAGAGTGTTTGGACTGAAACACGGGTCTCTCAGTCCCTCTGCTCTGCTCTGAGCCGAAGAGAAAACATTTATCGTATCCTACAGTTTTTATCCAATGAGGAGAGAGAACGGCATGCAGGGCTGTGTGTGCAGCCAAGGAACGCCGTGAATGTGGTGACGTAGGGACGACGACTGTTATGGTGCGTTCAAGGAAACTCGTATTTTTCCGACCGTGAAGTCATACCAGTTCGATCTGGTACGAGTTCACCGGTCGGAAGTTACGAGTGGCCGTTATAGTGACTTTCACCGGTAAAACAGGTCGGAAAAACACGAGTGGGTTGCCTGGAACGCTACAAAGTCGTAAGTTGTGACTTGAAGCTGTAATTTACGATTTCAAAAGCCTGCCTGGAACGCAGCATTAGCGAAAACGACCGGATCACTCACTTCTGCTTTAAGTAATCCGTTCGTTTCGGCTAACTTCTTGTCAGCCGATGGAGTTAGCAGTCCCCGCCCTCGTCCCTACGTCACCACATTCACGCGCATCCCTTGGCTGCACACACAGAGAGGACTGCCCCTTCATGCCGTTCTCTCTCCTCATTGGATAAAGGTTGTAGGATACAAGGAAAGTTTTCTCCTCGGCTTACAGCAGAGCAGAGTGACTGACAGACCCGTGTTTCGGACCAAACACTCTATATAAGTGATTGCTGTCGGAAGATAGATTTAAGACCTATATTAACACAAACATTCCGCTTACTTCTGCTTTAATGTTCAAAGAGAACAGAGTGGATTGCACAAATGGACGTCTTGCATTGCATTCACCCTGAACTTAATTGAAAGGCAGATATTTACTGTAAGTAGCCGGCCAGACAGAGGTGAGAAAGCTGCTCATAACACAGCTTCCACTGCAAGTCCACATGCATTCTGTACAGCATCATCAAAAGAAACACAAATCCCCATTGATGAATACACAACGGGGACACACTCTCGCACAAACATGCACACACTATACCCCGGAGAACATACACAGATGATGTTTAAAGGGAGCAATAATGACTACATTACCCACCATTGCCGTGGGAACCCCGGCCAGAGGGGCCCGCGGGACTCACAAGACAGCCACTTCAAAGCCCCGGCAAAATAAGATGCTGTGTAGCATGAATGAGAGGCTACAGGACTGATTAATAAAACATTATAATGAAATACATGCCAATAAAGTTGTGCTTTATGAGTAATGAACTTTATAAAACACTTTATGATTTTGGCAGAGGGTGCATGTGCTTCTGTCATGCATGCTGCCATAGGTTACACTGTGGGGGAAATACTGGATTTAGGTTACATGTAATTATCCTGAGGCAGTGGAACACCACACTCCCCTGTGTCATTAAGATCCGGATTGGATACCTGTCTAATCAATCAATGAAACAGCCTTCATGAAAGCATGTGCACATATCAGTCATACACAGGCATACACACTGTCTTGTCCACTGCAGAGAAATCTGTATGCTCCTCCCCCACACCTCCCTATTGTCTAGTTACAGACAAATAAAGACATTGATTGGCCTCCTTGTACCTAAACTTGTATTGATTCAGCTCAGCTGTCTGAAATTACCACCAAGCAGCAGAATACCTGGTGGACACACTTAAATGCAAACGCATGCACACAACACACACACAAACATTTATGAGCAAAATAATTGGAAAATGCAAAGTTTACCCATGGAGATCCTGTACAGCACTCTGGCAAAACAGCTGTCACATTCAGCCTCAGATCAACACAAACATGCACGCACGCACGCACACACATCCACAGTGCTTGATCACAGCTTTGAGGCACACAATCACTTACAAAAGGCGTCTGTTGATTCATGGCAGTACATCAATCTTTTGTGCCTCTCAGGTGTTCTACTCACAAACACACAACTATACACTCAAAAGGATTTAACGTGCATATACGGTCTGAGGTAGACTCATGCACGCACACATATACGCACAGTGCCCTGGTGTAATTGGCTGGATCCGCTGGGACAGAGCCTTGGGTGGAGCTCAGGTGATGAGGGGAAAAGAGGTTGATGAGTCTAAAACACCTGCAGAAATTACCTATTTTCTCACTGCTTGATATTCCTTTCGTGTCACTCCTTTACTGCGCTTTTCCCCCCATACACCTCCAGATGTGATAAATGAGTCACTTCGACTATGTGCGCTACAGTCTTAAATCATATGCACCTTTTTTCAGCAACAGCAGCATCTAAACAACCTTCTGTTACATGAGAAAAAGGAATACTCCCTCCAAGGGCAGAGACAAACTCCTTTCTCTTCATGTCAGATATTGTGCGTGGTTGAACTTGACTTGTTCACAATTACTAGTGGTATCCCCGGGCTGCAGGCACGCTGTCCTCAGAGAAGTGTGGGTTGAACCCTAGGATGGGAAAAATGTGAAGTGGAGAGTGCGGTGTTAAGTGATTAGGTCTTTGTCAAAATGCCTCTGGCAGCACTGTGACCAACTTCTGCCAAGGAGAGGTGAAGCAGAGGTGATGGTAGTTAAGGCTCAATTAAGCCATGCCTCTGAAATAAACGCTGAATTCAGGAAGTCCAAGTTTGTGGTGCCAATGCTCTCACTGAGAATCAACACCCAAGTCTGCAGCTTCCTGTGGCAATTAGCTAATTGTTTGGGGTTTCTGAAGAAATGAAAACATTAGGGATGAAAGCAAAGGAGAAATCTGTTGCAAACTACGAGCATATTTGCACAGTACACTCATAATTACACCATTAACTTGAGAGTGTTGTCTTTATATGGGGTCAGATGGCTGAACGCTGCTAAAGACCCAAAGAGGAACACCAC
Source organism: Trachurus trachurus (assembly GCF_905171665.1). Classification (NCBI taxonomy): domain Eukaryota; kingdom Metazoa; phylum Chordata; class Actinopteri; order Carangiformes; family Carangidae; genus Trachurus; species Trachurus trachurus. Next base: position 17,713,135 of record NC_139905.1, read on the forward strand.
ACAAAACCTAGTTCTATCAACATGTGCAATTTTTACTCACAACAGACAGACATGCCTGTTATGTCATTAGGCAGTTTACAAGATCCTGCAATAATACAAATATCTGTAAGTTAACTGTTGGGGGAAAAAAAGAAATTAACTCATTGAGTGCCATTGACGTCTATGGACGTCAATCAAAATCCAACGCTTGAGTGCCAATGACGTCCATAGACGTCAAATGCACTTTTCTGCGGCTGGTAAATGGGGACGCTCTCGCGCACACTGTGAGTAATTTTGGGGCTTCTGGGATGTGTAGAACGAAGAAGACTGTAGATCAGAGCAAGAAGTGAAGAAGAAGGAGAAGACGAGCGCGATCAGTACAGAGATAAAAAAAGTTGGTAAAAGTTTCTATTTCTAGAGAAAAACGACGGGCAGAGCCTGGAACAAGTGTAACGTGGAGCTGCAGGAAAGCTTAGCCACGGATGCTATTAGCAGCTCCAGCATGAAGTGATGGGAGGAGGCAGGAAAGGTAACTGATCTAGATGATCAGCACCAAAATGCCGAAGCGGAGGCGGATCGCGGATTCACCAACCGACGTGACGACGAACCGAGAGATCAGCGCGGTGCGTCGCTGCCTTGGCCGCGTCCAGCAAAGAGGCTGAAGACGCCACACGTCTCCCTCCCTACTTCAGAGACGATGCAGCAGGAGGAGAAGTAGGAGAGGGGAGGGGGCGTAGGAGAGGCTGAGGGGGCAGCAACTGCTCGTACTTGTTGTATTTTAGTTGTTGTTGTTGTTGTTGTTGTTGTTGTTTTTTGTTTTGTCTTTTTTTTGTGTGTGTGTGGGTGGTGGTGGTGGTGGTGGTGGTGGTGGTGGTGGTGGTGGGGGGGTTAATGAAAAAACATGTGAAATTAAATTTTCAGATGTCTTACATGTTTTTGAAGCCAAAATTAAAACGGATAAATCACTGTTTTTCTTGAGAGACTCTCTTTCACAAAAATGCATTTTTCTCAGCTTTCTAGAAAAAAAAGTGGTCTTTTTGGTGCAACCAGGCTCTATTCAACTTAAGACATATCAAGAATGGAACAAGGTACAAACAAATGTTTTTTTCCCTAGTTAAATAGAGAGTCTCCTCTTTCCTTTGAGCTGTTTGGTGTTTTCAGAGTCATAGTACAAAATATTCTCTGGGTCTTGACATATTACCCAAAATGCCCCAAAACGCTGGCACATGGCACTGACCATTTTATAAAAGGTCTGGCACTCAATGAGTTGACAACAAACAAAATCTGACATCTTTAAGTAACTATTGGCATGATGGTGATGGTGATGATGGTGTAAATGTGTTATTTTGATCCGTCAACAGATCAGGTGTAACCTTCAATAACAAAGTATTCAGCATCATTCAACAGTTAAGTATCTGAAATTAAAACTGCAAGCACATTTTTATTCCCTCATGAAATGTGTTAAGATGATGAGGAAGGAGATGATGAAGATTGGGATAATTGGGGGCAGAGATGACCCGTGGGAACTGAAACAGATAAAGGGAATGCTAAATTTGCAGCAAAATGTGTTTAAAGAAATGAAATAGCTCTCATGCAGCATGTATCATCACAAAAGAAAGTCATGACAGTAAGGTTGCATTAAAGAGATGAAAAAAAAAATAGGTCTGGTAAATACCTGAAACTGTTTTGCAGATGTCCTTGGCCACAACCTTAATCAGCAGCCCTCCTCTGTGCCACTCAGCCTGAGCACAAGTGAGGGCCAATGTGCCCATTAGCAGCCATCAGCAGATATGTCTGATTTATGACTGTGCTTTAGAAGTAGGCTACCTTTGTGCCCTAGTTTAACAATATCAAAACAGTTCACTTCTTTGTGGTTACATATTAAATGGGATACATGTTGTGATGGTACTGAAGCACGGTGGAGAACCAATTACAACAATCTCATGCATCAGGTTTATGTATTTGTGGTGTAGTACAAGGAGCACCTGACTAGCAGACACAAAGTGAAGAGAAAGGTATGTGTTTAGGGGGAAAGTTTGGTCTCCTGATGAAAGAAGTGAAGCAAACCAGCAGAGAAAGGAGGAGGTGAGGGGCTGTGTGCCATTGATCGGCCTTCTAGTGGTTTGGGAGAGAGCACAAGGAGAGCAGGCACATAGACTAATCGAAAGGCCAAACGAAAATTGAAAATTGAGAGGCAATTTAGGGAGCCAATAGCACCAAAGATCCTGAGGTGTATGTGAGAGAGTGAGAGAGAGAGAAAGAGTGTGAGTGGGTGGGTGGGTGGGTGGGTGGGTGTGTAGCATGGTGGGGGTCACTTAGCGTGCTGAAGAAGAAGAAAGGGATAGGAAAGAGGGACAGAAACACAGCGGGAAGAGACAGATCAATTCAACACATTAGAATCTTACAGTAGATCAGATTTTCCTGGCACATAAAGCACCCGCTACCCTCTTCTCCTGTTCCTTGCTCTCCCACTTTGTCTCCCACTGCCCCCCCCCCCCCTCCCCTCCCCTCCCCTCACCCTTTTTCTATTTTCCACGCCGAGTGTATCCTTCTGCTTTCTTTCTGATGACAGGTCCTACAGCTGCGGTGGGCTGCCCCGGGGGCATCAAGTCTCCATTAATGCTGCGAGGTTGGATGAAGCCTGCGGTGAAGTCAGGATGGTGTTACGAGCCCGTACCTGTGGCACAATGGCCGTCTCATCACTCAGAAGTGGCAGGGTGACTCTTTGCCTCTCTGTAATAGCATGTCACCGTTGTCATGGCTCTCGAGTGTGTGTGCGTGTCACACTCATATTCAGTTCTTTGTCATCCCGTGGACAGCCATAGGTGTCTGTAAAATCGCCAGGTGTCCTTGCTTTACGACGCAGTATGAAGTGATGACAGACAGTAAAAAGGCTGGAGACAGCTGATGGGCCAACAGTGTATAGAGAAGCCATCTTTAAATAATAAAATCTGGAATTAGAAATTGAATGAATCAATTAGTAAGAGCAGGGCAGCTTAATTAGCATTAGTTAATCCTTGTAGATTAAATACCTTCAGGTTTCATCGAGTGCTCTACATTAAATGACAACAGCTATTGTTTGGCCATGATTCCACATAACTTGTATTGTTCATATTGCTATTGACCCAGTTACTCCAGCTAGAGGCCTTATCGCTTAAACATGAGCTCAGACGACTGATGTTGTTAGTTTCTGGGGAGGACAGTCTCATAGGCATTGGACCTACAGTATGTGTCTCCTGAAATAGCACCTCCATTACACCGGGTTCACAGGGACCTTGGTCGTCAGGGCTGTAATGATAAACACAGAGTCTGTACCAACAGTGGTGTACACATCCTCGTCACCATAGTTAGTAACAGTTGTGGCTTGTGGCTGGTCAGGTTCAGGCACTAAAACTGGATGTCACCCAACAACCTCAAACAACCTAAGGGCTTATTCTTTACTAGAAGAGTCTCCTTGGGACTGTTCATTCATTCATTCCTTCAGTGTTTAAGATGTGACTTGTTTTGATGATCGGATTAATCATGGATTCATTTTTTTTGTTGCACTTCAACTTGCAGAGACTTTTGTTTAAAATCAGAAACTGTTTAGTCAAGCAGCTTGACATGGACTAATGCTACGTTCACACCGAGATCGTGGCACCTCTACCGCGCCGCGTCTACCGTGTCTACCTGCCGCCGGACTCCGCGGTAGACAGTAGCGGTACCGCTGGAATTTGAAAAGTAAACTATGACAATGTCTAGCTAGTTCCCCTCTTGAGCCGTTTTCCCACTAAAATTAGCGGGTCGACGCGGGTTTTTGAAACGCGGGTCGACCCGCTAACAATCGGCATTTGGCCCCTTTCCCATTGACCAAAATGAGCCGAGTCTGCCCCCCCGCTGGGGGATCAGACAGAGCATAAACCAGTCGCCCCGCTCTCATCCGCGGTGCAAGACACACACAGTCATGCCACAGCCGCCCGGAGTGTCCGTCTGCCGAGGCAGACGAGGTGTCTGGCTGACCTGGAGCACCAGGACCACGTAGGACAGCGAGTCTGCTGCGGCCGGATGACGGACGTCCGCGACACAACACGTCAGTTAAACAGACTGTCGCTTCTTTTTTTTCCAATCGTTTTTGGTCAGTGTTCTTTGATCTTTTGATCCAAGTCTGAATGAGAGCAGAGCGGAGCAGAGCTTTGTTTTGGTCCGTGATATGAGACGTAACGCTCAGCGTCATCACGTAAATTTGGGGGTTGACCCGGGTCTGGCGTTCCCACTGCAAGCCGATCGGAGCCGAGCCGATTAAAGGCGATTTTAACCCGCGTTACTTGCCTAGTCGTTTGACCCGCGTCGACGCGGGTCGACACGGCTCGGTGCGCCTTTCCCACTGCCACCAAAAGCTGATTGTTAGCGGGTTTAAACAGGTTTTTTGACCAGTGGGAAAGGGGTATTGTTCACACACTGACATGCACACACACAAGACTATCCAACGTTAATAAAAAACACAGTAGCGAGCAAAAAAAAAAAATGGCAGAAGAATAAATTCTGGGCTAGCTAGGCTACAACAACATGCCGCTGTTGAAAGTGTTTTTATTTTTGTAGTCAGGCAGACGGATATTGTAGGTCTGGTTGAGCGAAAAAAGCGACAATCAATTTGTCCTCCATGCCAGCCATCGCCACGCACATATCCACCGCGCGAATCCACTGCAAAAGTTGAAAATTTTCAACTCATGCGGGCGGTGAATCGCCCGTGTCGCGCCGCCTGGTTTGGACCACCGCACCGCTCAATGGGGCTGGCCGCGCAAATTGTATTGACTTTAAATGTAAACTCACCGCAACAAGCCGGGCGGCGCGATCTCGGTGTGAACACAGCATTAGGATGACAGGAATTACATCTTTCCCTTAATATGTACTAGTGTCAAATCTAACTATGTTTCAGAATTGAAGGTATAATAGGAAGAAAAGACTTGAAGCTCTGGATCTGCTGTTCTGTCACTTTCTCAGCCCTTTGACCCTGCTCATAGCGGGAGGTCGACTTAAAGAGATCTTCCCCATGGGAAGGAAGGAGGTATGTCACTAATGTCATTACTGTGGAGGCCGCACATTTCACTGAATCACCGGGATGTCCTGGGTGGAACCGTTCTCTGTGACAAAGAAAAGTCGCCCTCTTCAGCCATGCCTCCCCGCCTGCTGGCAATTACAGCTCCATTGGCTGAATCATTAGAGTAATTTACTTACAAAGTGCTCTCTACTCAGCTTTGAAGAGCCAAACTACCCCACCATTTCCCTCCGGCATCGGACCAGCACACTCACATCTCGACCCTGTCGATATAAATGATCATCTTCTTTTGCTCTCTTATAGCGCCAAGCTTTGAAGTTCTCTGCACTCAGGTATAGTATTTGTAACACTCAGAGGACTTGCAGACTAGAACCTCTATCAATACTCCAATAGTAGCACAGAGGCGGTACTGTCACAGAAGTACAGTATTTTTTTTTTTCTTCCATAGCTGTACAGTATGTAGTGGCGTTAACCACTCTTACTTTAATAATTTAATGCTGGCAACTCTATTCACTCTTTGCTGAACAATAACAACATATTTATCTATAGCTGTTCCATTACCCCCAGAAATGCGCAAAACCTATATTGCAAAAAAAAAAAAACTGGTAACGGTAACATCTACATTTAAAAAAAACCTTCTAAAATATCACTAAAACATTTCTACACTTTAAAGAGGTGGCTCTTCAGAAATGTCTATATAAAAGCGTGTCACAAAAGTGTAATGGAAACACTTTTTTCACATTACCACGTCACCGGCGTCACTGAACATGACGTGGGGTCACATGACCAGTTCACTTCAAGCAAGATGGCGCAATGCCTTTGAACAATCAAGCACCACCTTCATCTTCTGTTAAAAATAATCACAGCAACAGGTGTAGCGGCAGTCGAGATCACTGTCCCAAAACCATGGAAACACAAGATGCTATAGGAACCTCTTCTCTTACAAAATTAGAAAGGGTGAAATTATATCACAATGAGGATGTAAACATGGACTGGTGGGTAAGATTGGTTTGTATGTATTGGTTTGTGAAAATCATCTTTGCGTTTTTATGTCCTGTACAGTACGTTAACACATTTTTTAAAAATGTCCTTTATAAATAAAGTTTGACTTGACAAATGGTGCGGTTTGAACATTAGGCAAAATAAGCTTCTCAAGGCATAGAGTCTACTGTATGTATGTCACTCCTTAAAGCAGAAGTGAGTGATCCGGTCGTTTTCGCTAATGCTGCGTTCCAGGCAGGCTTTTGAAATCATAAATTACAGCTTCAAGTCACAACTTACGACTTTGTAGCATTCCAGGCAACCCACTCGTGTTTTTCCGACCTGTTTTACCGGTGAAAGTCACTATAACGGCCACTCGTAACTTCCGACCGGTGAACTCGTACCAGATCGAACTGGTACCACTTCACGGTCGGAAAAATACGAGTTTCCTTGAACGCACCATAACAGTCCTCGTTCCTACGTCACCACATTCACGGCGTTCCTTGGCTGCACACACAGCCCTGCATGCCGTTCTCTCTCCTCATTGGATAAAAACTGTAGGATACGATAAATGTTTTCTCTTCGGCTCAGAGCAGAGCAGAGGGACTGAGAGACCCGTGTTTCAGTCCAAACACTCTATGTAAGTGATTGCTGTCGGAAGATAGAACTATTTAAGACTTATATTAACACAAATATATCACTCACTTCTGCTTTAATATAAGTGATGCACTTCATGTTGTAAAAATTAGAAAATGTCTTGAGCTTGTGTTATCACTCACCTTATTTCCAGCATCTAACTAAAACCAGCAATCGTAAGGACGACGTAAAGCGCCAAAATGCTAACCATTTCAGGGTTTTAGGACTCTGTTACCTGTGTGGAGATTGGATTGCTATCTGCAAAACCTCTATACAGCCACCAGTTGCTCGGGAATATCAGCAAGGAGGTTACAGTTTATATTATGTCATCATCAGAATCACCCAACCAAACAAGGATAATAACTGATAAGACTGATGTCCCACCCCCCCACCCCACACATGTCAATTTCAATATCCGTCATTCCATTTACCCCGGTCTGTGTGGTATATGGCATTTGCCTGTAAATCACTTTGTCAATTAATCAAATGTCAGCCTGGCAAATGCAAATGGCAGGTGTTGGCTGATAAGAGGGGTCGCTTATGGAAAGAAATTAACTGCTGGATGCCAAACGGGAGCTGGAGAGCTAACAGAGAGAAGGATTGGGACTGGGGAAGAACACAATGCATTGTAATAACATAACAGGACTCTGCCTTCGATACAGACAGAAACGACATAGTAGTGGGTTGGGCTGCACTGTGTGAGTCATTTTCAATAGAAAATATTTCCTCTCCATCACATACAAGCATCAGGACTTATTTCTAAATTCATCTGCATACTGTCCTAGCTGACCATGTATGTACTTCATCTTGCAGATCATTTCAAAGCTGCTGTGTTACAATGTTCCACTTTTTTTTTTACCCGCCCAGTCTCCCTCTGCCTCCTCTCTGAGGCGCTGCTGGACCGCATGGGGCCACCCATTGGCAGCACCAGGTCTCCATCCATATTCAGTGAAGCTCTCCTCTTGGGTGGGAGCTGTGTGCCAGCACGGAGAGGACAGCGATGCCATGCCTCCGAGGACAGCTGTGTGAGGCTCAATATTCAGACAGAGCCGTCTCTCTTTGGCTTCAGACTCTTGGACATAAACACTCTAATGCTGTAAACCTGATGCACACACACTCTTGTGTGTTTATATTCCCAAAACATATTCATCATGTAAAGTTGTAGGATTGTGCAGTCAGCAAAAAGTGCTTCTAAGAGCAGATGTAACCACAGGAGGCAACTTCGGCAATGGAAAAATATGGGAAAGACTCCACTGTTAATGCCACTACGCAGATCCACAGCTACACACACATTATTAATAATGCAAATTCTACTCAATAAAGTATTGTTGAGAAATGGCAGATCATTTAAAAAACCACATCATTGCCTACCAAGTGTGTATTTAGTGTATGTGGATACACCGCTGTGAGTTGTATTCATTTTCTCAAGGAGCCAACAAAAGAAATCTCGCTGTGTGAGGTTGTGTGTGAGAGCTGTGAGCTCCCTCTAGTGTTTGGGACACACACATGAAAAAAAACACTGAAAAAAAAAGAAAAAAAAAAGATGAATGGCAACAGAATCGCAGACGCTGCCCTCAGCACCACACACTGTGGGTAATAGAACTAACTGTTCGGACTTAATGGATGAAGCATCTATTTTCTGTGCGCCTGCCAGAGAGCTCTGTTCTAGAGAGACAGCATCTCAATCTCAGAGGATTCACATATGTAATATCCAAGAACAGACGCAGCATTAGAATGGGACATCCACCATGAAGAAAGGTAGTGGAAATGACAAGAAAATAAAACAACTACTGTACAGTACATTACTCCACTGTCTATGATTTTATTGCTCAAACACAGCAGCATCATTAATATTCACGGCCACTAGATTTATAAGTGTAGAATTATCTGTGTATGTTAGTGAGTAATTAACAGACAGTGAATATTTCAGGCTGCGTGCAGCTCAAATTGCTATAAAAGCAACTCATTAGCTGTGCTCGTGGTGCACAAACATATGGAGGGAGACCTTCTTGTTAGTAGAGACCTGCACCGTTGTAACACACCTGGAAATGTTGTTCCCTAATACTGGGTGAGAAGAAGCAATTAAACCCATTAAAACCAATCAAAACCTGATGAGGCACACACACATACAGTACACAACATCTACACTACAAAATAATGGGAAGAAAATCTGCAGCACAGCACCCTGTATGACTCAGTCCGATGCTAACATATGATGTGTGGGTGCAACTTGTCGCTCAAGACAGCTTGAAAATTACTCTTCAGTTATACTGTTTTTCATTCTGTTTGTTTTTGTTCTCCATCTCATTTTGTGCATGTGCAAACACACTAATGATACAGTCATGTGCTACACGTGCAGACACCACACACACACACGTAGTTTCATAATTAGTTTCAACATTTTTTTCCCCCAGCATTAATGGACTCACCTTGACAGCCCCATTAGCACACAACTAAAAACACTGACTCTCTCTTGTGATGAGAAATTATTTCCTGCGGCCATAATAAGGACCTTTTACACCTACATTCAATAATGGTTTTTGGACCATATCAACCATAATTTGCAGCATTCTCACTTTTCTGTGTCTAATTTATTTTTGCCTTGCCGTGCAGACAAGAGCAGGAGGAGGAGGAGGAGGAGGAGGGGAAAACAAGCTGATATTAAACCTGCTGGCTTGTGTTTTTGGAGGTGTAAACATTCTCAGGAAGATCTCTAAAATAAGACCAAGTAGCATGAAACCAGTGCAGTTAGATTACACAACATAAACCACAGGGTGTCGAAATAGATGCAAAACGTTCATGCTGCTTTCATCTGAAAGAAAAACATACTGTACATTTACAAATGAGGGCAGAGTTGGATGATAAATGGTTAGGGGATGTTATAGTTTAAGCTTTATTGTAGAAATGCAGCAAAAAGAAATGACCCTAAGATTGGCAAACAAAACTACATCCTCCGATACTACTTTAATTGTTTAGTTTCTGATATTATATTATGCAGAATATTGACACAGTGCCACATGAGATGATCTATAAACCATCTCCTACAATCACATGACTCAGATTATAGAAGTGATTATTACTTGAGGTGCTATTTAATATGAGAAGATATTCTAACACAGGACATTTTAACAAAACAGTCCACCCCCCAAATGAATTTCCCCAAATAGACAAGTATAGTATAAAAAGGTTAAGTGTTCCTGTTATCTTGATTTTCCTGAACTGTGCATATAATGTGTAAATTAATGCAGAACTAGCTCCAGCATGCAGGAAATGATATTTTACACGTGGAAAAGATTATTGCAATGTGTAAATGCACAACTGGCATTTCCTTCTGGAGACATAGTACATTAAGGGTTACATATTCAAGGATGTAAATGGGGCATGACGTCAAATCTGTCACATTGCATGTTAAATATAAGTCTTGATCAAATCAGGAAAAACTTGCTAAAACTCTAACACAACTAATCCAAGGCCTGTTTTCTATCTGGTTTCAAAGTTTAGAACAAGATCTAAACCCTCTGCTGGAAACCAATTCCTACACTTCAAGTGACATCGGTCACATCAACAATTATCGCCCAGGACGAGACATCCTATTAGTGATTCTGTTTGTGTGGGTGTCTGCATCATTATGTGCAGTGATGACTGAGATGTTAGCGGTAGGAGCTAATCTGTGGGGAGTGTTTTTGACAGCCACTGCAGAGTGCTGGGTGAATGAGAATAATGTGTCAGTGCCACAGCTTTAATCACCTCTAAAGACCGCTTCCTGACATTGAGAGATGGCAGGAGGGGGAGACAGGTATTTTACCTTTTCAAGATTAAACTTGAATTTGATCAATTTCACTGTGTGCTCACTACTTGGAAACCAACCGTCTTGCATAGTTTATCGTTTTGTTTATTTCTCTGTCATAATGTCTAAAATGTTGACACTTAATTAAGTATTGTGTACAGTTGTGAAAATATGCATTGAACTATTTGCTCTGCTTCGAATAAAAACACGTGTACACATGTGATTGTATTTGACTAACAGCTGTTACCTGTATCCAAGCCATGTGTTGATGTGTGTTTTGATCAACAAAGCTGTGATGAGATGAATACAACTCGTGCCTGGGTGCGTACAGCAATTGAATCTGATACACAGATGTCACACTATGTAAACAGTCAGTGTTGTTTGTGGAAGCACATGCATTAAAGGAGTACATACAACTGCATGCTAACACAAAACACCATTTGCATTCTATAAATACACGCACATCTGTGAGTGATAATTCATTTAGAAGCACATAAGAAAATTGTATCACTGGACTTGCAGCCTGCCTGAATCCAATCACTTCCCATATTACCAGTAATAGGAAATTATGCAGATTGGTTGACCTTTCCCGTAAACCCCTGCTGCAGGAGGCTCAGTTACCACCTGTGGAGATGGAACAGATATTCACCAATAAACAAATTAATGAGGGATATGTGGGGAATCAGGCAGCCTCACTGCGCCTGTCTGGAGTCATTTTGTGGTTGTAAACATAACTCACAAAGATTAGACAAATAACTTTCACTTCAGTTGATGACATATTCAATGAATACAGCTGGTGGCTGTATTTACTGCATTCATTGTATTCATTAAATTACTGCCTCATGGTTGTATTAGTCTCCAAGTGAATGTTTGTGCAAAAAAGTCCCTCATTTTGTACAATGGTGTCGGACTTTAAACAGAGGTTTATAATCTTGCAGCACAAGACAAAGACACAACAACTTGTAGCACAGTATATAAAGTCTGTTACATCTCTAAAACCAACCACAGGTAGTCCACCTTACCATTTAAACAGGTTGTGAGTCCCATGTCTTCCTCCTTGTGGGTTTGTTTGGGTCTGTTTTGTTTAACACTTAAAAATATTGTTGAATTGTCATCTGCTGGCTCACAGCATAACCAAGAGGGAGGCCTGAAACTTTGCGCTTAGCCGACTGCCACCGCAATCCAATCCATTGTAAGTGGGAGAAAAGTGCCAGTGTAGTGCAAACTATATGAACTACAGTAGCTGAACTTCAATATTAGCTGAACCTGAAAACTTTCTAACACTGGCTCATGCAGTCACAAACACGTACATGGAGTTCCCACCCATGTTCTCCTTTCTCCCGCCGTTTGTCCTCTCACAAAGCAGCTGAGACAGGGCCTGTCAGTTTAGGTAATGAGGGGCGATATGCAATGCTTGATCCAATTATGGTAGCCTGGATAGCATAACACGGCAGACAGAGGGGAAAAGGAAAAGAGAAAGAAAAAGAAGAAGAAGAAGAAGAAGAAGAAGAAGAAGAAGAAGAAGCACACGGCTAAAAAGCTGCACATGCGACTGTGCCTCTCAGTTTGCCTTTGATGTGCACCAATCACCTGTCATGCTTGTACATCCGTATAGTTGCCATTTTGTACAAACGCGTAGCTTCTGTCCAGTCTGAATACCGCATTTAGCTCGCACCTACTTAAGCCCTCCAGCTGTGGAGTGCTCTGGGTCTTTGGCCTCTGCATCCACAGCCTATTAACTTAGGCAGGCCCCATCACCCAGCTCACCCAAGCATGAGATGGACCCTCTGTAATACAAATTGTCTGCACCACTTACGGCACCTCTACCAGAGAGCAAACATGACAGCCATTAATTGGCAAGGCCCTCAGTGTGGGACAGGCTTCAAGGGAGAGAGCCCACTGCTGAGGCAGGGAGGGGAGAGGGTGGGGGTGTGGGTATGAGAAGACAGGAGTCAAAAAGAGGGTGGGAAGCTGGACGGGAAGGAGGGGGTAAAGGAGGAGTAATTGAGGGGATAGGACAAAAGGGAGGGAAGAGTGGAGGATGGAGGAGGAGAGATGGATGAAAGCAAAGAGGTGACAGAGAAGACAGGAGCCGAGGGAGAGGGGCAGCGCGAAGCTGTTAGAGGCTCATTTCCCACCGAACTCCATTAACATTTTTCACAAAAAAAAAAAGAAATTAAAGAGTTAAGAAAGTCTCTTCTCATTAGGTGCTGAAGGGAGGCCACTGAGTCACTGTGTGTGCGTGTGTGTGCCATAGTGGATTACTGTACATATTGTAATCTACTTCAAATCAACTACATTTTTTTTTTTAAAAGCACATATCTGATTCAACTTCTAAAAGTGGCTCAAACTTAACTAATTACAACTGGTGTCACTGTATCAAGCTGCTCATCTTTGCGTGGCAATCATTTAAAAAGGTGTAAATGTCTTTTAAGTATTCCCTTTGAACATTATCAATCGTGCTCTGCAGTGTGTGCAATGCAAATCTTGGCCCTGAAACTCTCTAAAACTTAATTAAGCCTTTTAGCTGATATTTGCTGACATTACACGAGAACTTGTCAGGTGCCTGAACATCCCAAGGATATAGCCTTTTACAAAGTCAAACAATTTACACATCAAATTAGTCAGAATTAATTCAAATGCAACCGAGACAGCACCATGTAGGCTATTATATCTCTGTGCTTTCCTGTGTTGTATCATAGAGCTGCACTTACAGCATCTTCCAAACTCTGAATTCAAAATAAAAAATGCATTTTACGAGAATAGTAAAACTCAATACTCGGTGGGTCAGAACAGCCTCCTCTCATCCACTGTCTGCTCACAAAGGAAATAAATGGGCCCTGGTACATGGACTAACCAAGCCTATAATGGAATCAGGAACTACTCAGACCATGTGAACCTCAATAACAAAACGTACTATAATCATTGTGAGTGTGAAGCAGGTCTCTGTAGCAGCTACTGAATGAGAGGTACACAGGGCTGCACTTATTTGGCTGTAACACTGATGTAACTAACTAGGATAGAATTGAGTGTTCACAACTTGTTTGCATTTATAACATGAGCATCAAAATATAGTGGGTCCTGTGAACATGGAGGCAGCTTGTGACCAGATTGCACCATTTAAAATGTACAATTTCTGGCTCTGTGGGATCTGGCTTTTAGCTCAAAAACTGCTTTAAGTGACAGAACTTAGAAGCATATGGAATTAAAGTGGCAAGATATGCAGACCCAGTGCAATACCGCTCCTCAATGAGGCTGCTCAACAGGAAGGGGCCTGTAATCCTTGTGAGAAAACAGCAGAGGTCGCTGTAGGCCTAAAATTTTCTCTGGGTTCATGACGTTCATCAGCTTTTTACGCAGGTGTTGAAACTGGTATTCATTATTCTTTAGTATTTCTGAAGTGCATGACTTTAGGAAAAAGAAAAAAAAACATTCATCAAATATTTAATCTTCACATCAGATACAACAAGCTTTGAAGAGAGTTTTGTAATTTCCTCTAACCTTGAGCTTTTGTGATATTTTCTCTTCAGGCGTAAGCTCTGGTTGACACGTCCTTCTGTTCTGACGTCGTCAACTATCTCCTGCTGTACACTGAGTACACTGAGAGTCTGTTCTGTTCTCAGTCTGAATGATTCAGAATTAGAAACGTAGAGCAGTAGCCTATACTTATCTGTGTGAGAATTGGAAGCAAGAATCACTTTGAATCCTTATCAAATAGGTCTTTATTAGTATGGGATGCATCTTCATTAGTATGGAAGGATCAGTTTAAGCCCTGAAGCAGCAGTAAAGGTCTTGCAGCTGGTAACTTTGGAAAATACAGGACCTTTTTAAAATATGCATCATGAAAAAACACATCAAAAGCGAACCCAAATAGCTCCAGGATAACACTCCCAACAAGTGTGCAAACATTATCAATAAACACAATCACGACAAAAATAGTTAAAGTGCTGGGGACATTAAAAAGTGCCAGAAGTCAAAAGTCTGTTTTTGCTTTCCATTTATGCTTTTGTTGAAGCAAATTTCCCACAAAAAATAGCACAGGATCTCTCTGTGCAGAAACTGCCTTCAGGTTGGAAAGAACAGAGGAGGTCTCTAGTTTACAAACACATCCATACAACAGGCACGACCTGAAAACTGAATAAAAAGGTCCTACTTATCGACCACGTGCTGCCCCACCCACAAACCGTCATTACAGTTTACAAACACACACATATACACATACACACACACCACACACAAAGCTCTGTAATCTCTTAATCTCTCCACTGAGAATCAGGATGGTTGTGTCGCACAGAAGAGAAAAAAGAAATGTTGCTGCCGTGCTTAAAGGTCCTTTGGGGCTGAAAGGCCTTGAGATAAAAGTAGAAGTAAAGAACAGTATATATACATATATATTGGCTATAGCATCTCCTTGGAGTGTGCAGACTAAGCAGTGTGAAATTGAACAAAGAGCTAAAACCTTGTTATTAGTGACTTCTGCATATCTGTATTTCATTCACTGCCATTTGGCCTTGCTACCCGCAGTCTCTACAGTGAACACTGCCAGTTCCCAATAGAAACAAGCATTCTAGATAAAAGTGAAGAGAAAAGAGGTAATTCCTTGTTTAGAAAGCTTAGCTACCATCTTAAACACCATCATAGTTCAATACAATTCAAATTCCATAACAAACCTATGTGAATGCAACTTTAAGGCAGTCCTAAGCATTGGCAATACATGTCTACTACTATAAAGTAGCTGAGGTGGTCATGAATCAATCATCAATTACAATATTTTGGTTTACTGCTTGGACTAGTGGGCATCCTATTTTATTCACAGTTGTTCAACCAGTCAAAGAACACCTGTTGATGAACACCGAGCCTGAAGAAGCTATATGCAAAATGCGTTGCTTAAAGCTGTACAGAAAAGAAATGTGTAATAACTCATCTATCAGACTATGTAGGCCAAACTTTGTGCAAAATTCTATTTTTGATTAAATCCGGGATGAAAGTGTGGTTGTTGTTTTTTTCGCAGGCGCATGCCGCATGGATTATACGTCAGCCTGCTCACGATTCATCAGCCACTGATATTGGATCCGTCATCTGTCAATCAAACGTCTGAGACACACACACACACACACACACCAAGCTCGGTATCGCCCCAAGCTTTGAATATCCCGCCCGCTCGATAACGACCAATCAAATTCGTTTTCCTTACTCGGGTAAACTCGTGCGGCAACTCATGACAACTCGGCGCGACAAACAAGACAAACGGCCATTTCAGAGAACACCTTTAAATAAATCATAGATCCTCCATACAGTCTTAGTGTGCGGTATGTTGCCACATTTTGTGGTTTTCTCTCTATTGATTGTACTGTACCATCTCACATATATTGATGAGTGACGTAAAATATCCACCAAGGTCTTTATAAGTGGGAAGAGTGATGTCTATTCACTTATTGACATTCAGTCTCCACATGCTTGAATAATGTAGAGCATCTGATTTGTCCATTAAGTATTTCATTTCCTCGTCTCACAGGACTTGGCACATATGGACATATTTAGCGTTTTATTATTCAGCATGCACACTCGGTAAGTAGACATTGCACTGAGTGCCCCCCTTGTCTCCATGCGACTGAGTGCTCAGCAGAGATGCGGTGAGACCTCACCCAAATCTTAGCTGGGGGCGATGTGATGCTGCAATAATAATGCCTCTTCCTTGTCTTACTTGTGCACTAAATCGTTTCACTTAGGAGGATGCTTTATTTATGAAATGAGGGAACCTTACACCGTGGGCGGACGGTTCAGTGCCTCAGTCTACGGGGCGATTTGAGGAAAGATGAAAAGGGATCCTTCCATCTTTATAAGGAAAAATAAATGAAACATGTCCCCCAGCTCAAATATGTCCAAAAAGAACAGCTAGCCTCCACACTAGCCCACAGGATAAGTTTCTATCACCAGCACAATGTAGAGAAATATATTCAAATTATATGAGTGTGTGAGGGAGGACAAATTCGCAGATAATCATTTGTAACTCAATATGCCCAAGTTTGCCCAAATATCCCATATCCAAGTAATTACATATAATCAGTTGTGTAATGCCATGTAAATCTGTTTAAACTCATTCTCTGAATCTAAATGAGGAAATCAATGTTTGCCTTTGAGTTGTTAGAAATCAAGTCAAGTGGTTGCTGCAAAGCAAGAATGAGATTAAACCGACATCCAAGAGGGGAGGGAGGAGGGAGGAGAGCAAAATGAGCACAGAAATTGCACAATATAAAAAAAAAGAAAAAAAGAAAATGCAAACACACAAACAGAGCCATACAGTACGTGTGTGTTTGCGTGCGTTGATGTGTGAGTGTGCTGCTCCGTGGACACAGAAATCAAAGGGTCTTTGAGGCGGTGGAACTGCGTCTGCATTGAGGCCTTCGGTTCTTTTAGCCAGAGACTGTTGTGTTGCCATGGAAACGCCTGTTGAACGAGGGTTCTATGAATCTTTCAGCAACCCCCTTTTTCTTCCGACCACTTGGGATCTTTTCATAACACACACAACATACAAAAAACTTTCCATTGCGGGGAGGGCATCCAGTCGCCAGTAAATTGGTTTAAGTGTCTTCGCAGTTCATCAGTGTAGAGGGCTCGATACTGTTCCAGCAAAACAAATGAGTAGCAGGTAGACTAGAAAGCCGACGACTGAAACAAAACGCCTTGCTGTTACATGGTGAAACATACAGTGACTACTACACAAATGCAAAGAGGGCAAACAAACGTCATGCATGCTAAAAAGGTGTTTGTTCACAGCTGGGGAGGCAGAGGCAAGCGCAGAAACAACCTTCGCTTCTTTCTTTCTCTATCTCTCTGTCTCTTTCAGCAGACCATGAGTGCTGGGTTAATAACGAGATTGTCAACAAATGTGCCTTCCTTTATCTCATGTCCTTGCACTGAGACAAAAGAGAGAAGAGCTTTCGTAGACCAAAGAACCTCCCAAAACTTTTATTTTCTCTCTTTCCTTTGCACTCTCCTATATGCCAATATATTCAATTTGTCATTTGGATATGAGAAGGTCTAGCCCATGGAAAGATTAAATTCCTCCCATATGGACAACCGTATACAGTATCTTGAAGTGGAAATTTAATTTTGCGATGGCTTTGAGGAGCAATTCACTGGTTAGTGGTATGATTGTGATGGGAATACGGACACAAACACTAATCAATGTTTTGGACTCAGTGTAAAGATGAGGATGCCGATGCGACACTCTACGCCCAACACTGCAAGTCATGAGGCTGACAGGCATGAGCATTAGACCTTGCCAATACTGCCTGGTACTTCAGGCTGTTGCACCTTTAGCATGAATGATTAATCCACCTCAGCTTCTATGTGTCTCAGAGGGGAGACAAAGTGTTCTGGCTCATCAGGACTACATCCAAGCATACTTTAATAATAATGGTGACACACTGCTAAATTTAAAAAGGAGTCTTTACTCTAATCATGGCTTCTGAATTTGACTCTCTCTCTTTTTCTTTCTCCTGTCATCAAAATATATAAGCTATGGACAGGATACAAATTACAAAGGAAACTGAATATCTGTGTGAAAGAACTAATTTAATGTGGATGCATCCACATCACTGCATCATGGTACAATTAAGCAAAGAAAATGGGATCATTGCTGTGACGCAGACAACTGGAGCTTCAGTCACAAAGACTGACCACCTAGGTAGTGTGGTTCAGCAGACATTTACCTTTAGATCAACAGAATCAACATTAGTAAATGTGGGTGGTGCCCATTTGATGCCTGTGTTGCTCGTACATTAGTGCTAGCTATATGGAAGTAGTGTCAACTACTCACAGCTGGACTGTACATAAATATACTGTGTAAAAAAAATTATATTTTCTGTAATGCCACTATGCAGTGCTGGAATGCAAATATTTTTTCTTAATATAGTTTTGTGCTTTATATTCCTTTCACTGTTGTCTGCTGCTGCAACATTGTAAATTTCCCCATCATGGGACAAATAAAGGATCATCTTATCTTATCGTATTGGAACTATCAATGCAGGATTTGCAAAGATTGAACAATCCACTGGCAATTATAATCAAGAGGGAAGTTATACAAGGTTTGCAAGAGGAATGCATATTTGAGAGTGAGGGTTTAGTAATGTTCTTTGCTCTTTTAATATAACGTATAACATGTGCTCATTAATCTCTCAAATGTTGAATTTATTGAGCTTTTAATACAAATTTCAACGCTACACTTTTAGATCCTGGTTTCTCTACCAACAGAATTTTAATGAGGTTAAAGATTTTTGTCACGGGATTTTAGGATTTTAAGGCATAAGTGATTTTAAGTCAGACACCTACTCTCTCCGCAGTAAGGCCAAGTCTGATAGCGTGCCATCTCAGTCAATACGCATGAATCCTGCTCTATTTTTGGCTTGTTTATTAGGAGGCTTGCTGAAACTAACCCTGCAGTTACATTTTTTCATCACTCCTCTGGACTGCTGGATGTTCATAATCATAATTTAGGTTCAAGCTCCAATCCCTACCAAATACATGACAATGACTGGCTCCTGGACTTCAGGCTTGGAGCCAACTGTCCCTATCTCCTACAAGTTACCAAAATAGGTAAATTCACGCAAAACCGCTGATGCATGTTTCACGGCAAGCAGTCTCTGCATTTGCCTCGAAAACAACTCCATCTCATAACGTTCCGTTATTATCTCATAGCGTGGTGAATGTGCAGGTCACAACTTGTCCACGAGAGCGTTTTGGAGTTGTTGGATTGTGCTACGCTACGAGCCTCCGTAGCGTAGCTCTGAGCAGCTTGCAGCTCTGCTCCGCCGTTCTAAATATAGCTTTCACCGACAATTAAAGGTAACAAACCTACTCCTAAAACTGTAGGGATTATGGCAATGGGCCAATTTGCCAAAATGTTTAACTATCTCTTTAACGATTCTGCTTATTGATTCCGCACACTGTGTTCGCATCAGAATGAAGCAAACACGGCATTGGGGCAGAAAGTGTGTAGGTAGATTGAGTAATGTGACAGCGTCGCCTGTAGTGTGTGTGTAACCCGACACACATGTGGACACGTGCCTCACTGCTGCTCTCACGTCAAGAGTCGATGTCGTTGTTTACTGGATTGTTATTTTTGCAAGCCTTAAGGCTTTAGTTCACATATGTCAAACTCAAGGCCCACAACACACAGCACACAGCACACAGCCTGAGTGCAGCCGAACACCAGGCTGAAGAGAGGAACAGCAGAGCTCCTCTGACAGCTCCTCTGTGGAGCTGCAGGTGAACCGGCTGGAGAGCACAGTACCATATTTTTTCTTTTTTCCTTTTCTTTTTTTTCTTTTAGTAGCGCCATTGTTACAAGTGATGCACACGCAGACGTCCCTGTACGTTTGTCATCTGACCTGCATAACTGGTACAGACTGTCAGTCCTCCTGTGTAACTTCCTGCTGCGAAATGACTGATACGACTGAAGGCATGAGTGTAAGTCTGCACGTGTCGGCAAGCCCCCATAAGTTGACGATATAAGGAGCTAAAAAAAAGTATTAATCTGTCAACGTTCTTGATATTGGTTAATGGTTAATCATGTGCATCCCTACAGTAATTAGAAATGACTATGGAAAGCTGCAGATGGAGCCATTAGAAATGAATATAAGAGTTTCTTTTATTTAATGATTAATGTTGTTTTATATGCAATAACTTACAGGCTTTGTTAGTTTTAGGTTTAATATGTGCAAAAAAGTAATTTCAATAAGTTCTCAATAAACAACCAGTCCAGCCCTCGACTTGTACCAATTTTTAGATTTTGGCCCACAACGTACTGTACATGAGTTTGACACCCCTGCTTTAGTTGATCAGCTCCTGTTTTACAGTTGTTCTACCTGGAGGTGATGTGGATACAGACCCACAGTGACCAGTTAGTTACCAGACTAAACCAGAGATTAATGACGTTATTTTATAATTCAATTATCATCATAAATGAGGGTGCTTACTGAAGTGTTTATATACGACATGTCACTGTTTACTAAATCATCATCTACAGTAGTTTGTGACGTGTCTGCTTGGAGCGGACCTACTGACAGATGTGCAGCTGACAGAAACCGTTTCCTCATCGCTCGTCCCTTGCTAACGTCGTGAGGACCGGACAAAGTCTCCTGGACATAAACAGTAAGCTGCAGCTTCGTGTTTTTCCTCTCTTCATTTCTAACCAACTCGTTTCAGGTTTTGCTCGTAGCCACGTGAAATCTGGTGCACGCCCTGTGCCTTTTCTCTCGCGCTCTGTCTCTCTCGCTCACTCACTCACTCACTCGCAATCCATATATGAAAACAATAACTAGTGAGAAAAATACAGATGCCTGGGAACCATGAAATGGAAACATTGTAATAACTCCTGTGAGCACAGCTGGCCACAGTGGTCTATTGTTAACCTCTCCAGGTATTGGTCCTGTCTACTCCATAACAGTTGGAGACATTAATGCAAACAAACCCTTTTCTCTTGAGAGAGAATTGATAAGATACTGTAATCGATAAGGAATCGGATCGATAAGCAATATTGATAATGGAATTAGAATCGCTAAATTCTTATCAATTCCGAGATGCCAGCAACCAGAGCGTCCACAGACGATAATGACGCTTTTGATGTGAACATGCAGTTCATGTGTTGCCGTAGTAACGCAGCACAGTGAGCGCATCTCCATTCTGACCATGACGCACATCGTTTTGCTGCTGCAGAAACCATTACTATTGCAGCAATAAACCCAAGAGATTTGTGGTTTGTGATTTGTCCATCTCTATCATATGTGTGTGTATGTTCTTTCAGTTGTAAGCAGTGTGTGTGTGATTTGGTGTTTGCACTTGGAGTGTTTGCACTTGGGAGTGCTTTGGGGGCCACAAACAAAATCTTGTTTAGGGCCACCAAAAATCCTAGGGCCGGCACTGATTTCAGGAATCTTGAAACCACAGTCTGCTCTTGACTTCCTCTGGGCTTCCCCTCTCCCCATGTCTTGCACTTTCATTGACTGTAACTCACAGCCGCAACTCACGGCCAATAACCAAGTCAACACTTGACAACGTTGGATTTAGACTCCTACACAGTTCCAGGTATTCAGCCTGCTACATCTTTTGCTTTCAATCTTTTGTTATATTTACATTTTGTAGGTGCCTGCAATACAGTACATTCATGAGTCTCTAAGATCACGTCTAACAACTAAGAAAGAGCAATTGATTGCCAATTCGTCTGCTCTGAGCAAGTGCCGATTTGCCTCTGATCTGGGGATTTTCCTCAGTAGTCTCCAGAAAAAAATTGACATAAAAAAAACTCAGGGCGAAAATCTTGTGTGAACTTTGGCATCACAATACATTTTAGGGTAGTTTCTACTTTCTTTTCTCTCCAGACTGTGTATACTCATCAAGTCCATGTAGTTTCATTTTGCTACCAGCATTTTGAATCAAGCCTACATACAGTAAGGTTTCTTTTCTTTGTCTCACTACAGTCAACAGTGGTCGCATATGACCATACTGACTTTTGCATACTGATGGATTTTTTTTATTTTGACAAAGTTATACACCGTCTTGTATTCACTGTTTTTTCTATGGGCAAACAGAGCAGAGGAATGGATCTTGCAGAATTTCTACTGAACAGCTGTGCATGAATATGCTTTATTTAACCCAGATTGACTAGTGAGTAACTGTTTGCTCAGTGTGGGGAAATACGAACTGAGATATGCAAAAGCACACTAGCCACAAATAGAAAGACAAAATAGCAACTGGACTTGTTGTTTGGTGTTGAAGACATTTCACCTCTCCTCTTGAAACAATTGTCAAAGCCAAACAATAGGTCGAGTTGCTTCTGACTTGATGCTTTCAGATATCCCATCCAAATTCTGAGGTATTCATGATGAAGAGTGAAATGTTTACCAATCTTGCCCACCAAGCCAAGCATTCTAGAAAATTCAATTTTCCTTTCATCAAAAAAGAAAGATTTCATTTTACAGGATGGCTGTGCTCAGGAGACGAGACACTTGAAGATCAAACTCGGCTGAAGAGACATGCTGCTGCAAGATGTTTTTCACCTTCCCTTTTTGTTGGGATTCACATGGCATTGCCTGAAGTGTCGTGGCATTTCAAAGTGGTACACATCAACAGTCCTTGAGTTTAACAATAGGTCTACGTTTTGATGTACTTTTTTAAATATTTCTGCAGGCAGACTTAACTTGCACTATAGATCATAAATCACAGTATATAAGCATCATTAAAAAGTATACATTTAAAAAACAGAACCGAGAACCTGTTTTGTAAGAATGACTATGAAAAAGATCTTTTTTTTCTTTCTTTTTTACATAAAATGTGCACACGAATGTAGCCAAGTCACCACATACAGTACAAGGTAAACTTGAAGTTTTATATAACAATAGAGCAAGGCCAACAGGACCTGTCAGGCAGTATGCATAACTTTCTCCACAAAGAGTGTCTGGTCTATGAGCAGAACCTATGAAAAGCCAAGTGTTCAGGTGGCATCTCTTCCTCCACACCAGCATGTTCTGAACCAACCGTGTCAGATTATCATGCAGAACATTTTGCTGTCTTTGTGTGCGTGAATAATACTGAAATGGCACGTGAGGGGGAAATTGTGACCCATTTTGCACAATGGCAGCTTAACTGACAAAATAAATTGAATATTTTCTGTCAAGCATAATTCATTATATTGCTTTTACTTAGGGCCTTCATCCTTTACACTGTACAGGGTGTTCATTTACTTTGCAAATACCATTAGTTATCTGCATTTGCACACTCATTTAATCAACCTCTTTCACTACAGAGAGAAACAACATATTATGTTTTCTGTACAAATAGTTAGAATAGCACTTGTGTCTTTGAAAAAGGCCATTGAGTAACAACACTACATTTCCCCTCTACAATAAAATCAATAAGGGGTATTTTTCTTTTGAATATGATGCTATGACGGTTCAATTCTACTCCAATGCAGTATTATCATACTATGAGGTGTTTTCTCACCAAAATGCTAAAAAAAAATAAAGGGATACTAGGAAAAAGCATGAGATGCTTTTGTCTGCAAGTCAGTCTTTGTTCAGACAAGGAGAGACTAGTATTCTGGGCTCACTAAATTGGACTGTGTGTTGATGCATCCAAAAGTGTGAATTTGTCATAAGAACACGTATTTGCAGAAAATCTGGTGAAATCCACTGTTTGCAGGGCAAAACAGTCCCCAATTTTCAGTCTGAATCCCCAATCCTACTTATAGCAAAAACTTTCAAAAAGGTGTCGATTGTTGTTGAGACTTCAAAATGCTTGATTTGTCAATGTATTTTTAACATGTAAACTTGTGTTTATTTGCTTTCTTGGCAACCTGAGAGCAGTGTAGCTATAAACACAACATTGGCATGTCTTGTAGCTGATGTGTAGCACACACACAGAGTCATAGAGTAATATTAGCTGGATTCATGTTTCTCACCTGGCACAACCAATCACTGTTAGTTTGGCTCTGCAGGAGCCTCCAGCTCCTGAGGGAAATGTCTTGAAAGCTGCTAAATGCTTCATGATGTTCACCAACTTTGACAGCCTTATGTTTGCTGATGTGCAGTGAGTGTTTTTGTTCTTAAGAAAAGAACAGCTGCCTTGGACTGGTGTAACCAAAGTGATTGGGAGTGTTGACATTAAAGCAAAACAAAAGGCTGAAAGACCCTAAAACATTGTCCACCCAGGTCAGGTGGAGGTTTGTCAGCATGAGAACAACCATATGCATGACACTTTTTCCACTGGCAGGAAAAACTATTGATCACTGACCATGGACAAGTGAGATAAATGAGATTCCAGTAAGCTGCATTTAACAGGTCACTGGGTCATGACTTTTAAAAGCCTTTTAGGTTTGGCGCCATTCTACAGACAGCAGACTTTGAAGATACAGTATGTCTTGAGTGAAGTGATCAACAAGAGGGTCACATCTACACACAGGCAGATTTTTTTCCCTCTTGAGAACAAGAGCTGCCACGGGATATTAATCCATCACGCAGGGAGATGATGGTTTTAATATGCCATCCTCGTGCCACTAATACTTGGCTCGTTTAATACTAAGAAGTGTACTACTGAGAAGTGTATTACAATGTGCACCTCTTCTCTTACATCGTCTTACGACAGATAGAGGAGGCAGGCGAGGGGAATTAATAGAGTGGGAGAATCCCCAAGGAGTCACAAGTAGGAGCAGAGAACACAGTGGAAGATGAATGCGCTTCCTCTAATTAAACCGAATGACGGCTGATCACGATCACTATGAGCCATCATTCACAGACTGTGGGCCTAATGAGCTATTATCCCTGCACATGCCAAACACCGAGAGACTGTAGAAGCCTATATTTGTTTGTTCATGACTCCACAATCATGCTCTACGGTAGTGAGAAAGACATTTTTCAACTCCCACCCCCGAGAGTATGACTATGCTCCGAGTGAGATTGAAGACAAATACGTAAGCTGAACAGAAAAAAAAGGCTTGAGGAATGAAAGTATATATCAAGTGATTAAGCTCCGTCAGCTACTTTGATTGGCTTCAAATGCAGAAAAGGAATGGCTAATCAGTTCGTTGAGTAGCCATGAAAAAGGGAAGCTCTCCAGGCATTACTACTTGTGTTCATTAGTAACATCCTGGCATTTCTCCATCCAGACCTTCACATGAAAAAGAGACACAGAGGCCTTGAAGATGGTTTTTTGTACGTTTTTTTTTCCTACAGAACTGGCCTGGTAAGTACATCACCTTCACATGAAAAAGAGACATCGCTGCCTTGAAGATGGTTTTAAGTCCTTCTTTCCCCTCATGGACGGCCTGGTAAGTACATCACAGAGGGACTAGAGTGTGATACTGTATGATGGCATGTAGAATTCATTTTCATATATATTGCAAGTTTCATGCATTTATACTCTGACCTTGATGCCAAAGACTTAGCAAACATCTCTTGACCTGATACTTGCATTACATTTGAGTTGCAAAAGAGCGTTTGTGTGGGCTGAATGATCAAAGAGTCAAAGAGCTGATACAACAGTAAATCTGGCCCTCAAATCCAACCTGCATAAAGCCCGAGGGTACGGAAATGTGGGCCATGGACGCGTAGTACATGGTACGTGCGCTCTGAATATTTTAATGTATAACTCACAAACAATAATATACACAAAGTTTACTTTTCCTTAAAACTACTTTCCCTGCTATTTTATGCTCTGAACCTATTGCTTCCACTGACCAGTCAAGCTACAGGAAATATGGTCCCAATCTTCACTTATTTTCCTGAGCATTAAATAATGGCCAATGTCAGAAACCATTTGGATATAAAATGACATCACTTTACCATTACATCATTGTTATCTACTAAAACATTTAGGTTAAATTGCATCATAACTAGCACTTTAACTGAGGTATGGCGAAAAAAAGTGTTTGGTGGTGAGGTCACAATGGCCTTGACCTTTGACTGCCAAATTCTGAATAAATAGTGAATATATATATATATATCATGCTCTTGAGAATGGGACACATGGACAAATCCATGTAAAACAAACAGTAAGAAATCATTAAATCTTGCATATTAAATGAAATGAGTCTTAGGTCTATGTCGACATAAATGCATTCGTTTGCATAATGTACAGAAGATTCCCAGGTGGCTGCAGCTCATACTGTAGGCAAATACATGAGCTCCCTCTTCTCTCATGGAATCATGAAAGCAGTTTGTCCAACTCAACACTGGGTTGAGCAAGTTTTCTGGGAATATACATACACTTCCACTGATTCCAAAGCTGCCATTGCATGTTTGTTATTTTTAACACTGAAACTGGAGCGCTCCTGAACTCAGCCCAAGCAGCATGAGTTTATTTGCAGCATCACCTTCTTGAAGTGCTCCTATCACCCTCTGCTCACTGTTCAAAAATGCTGTCACAGCAGAGGAGCTCAAATATTGACAAAAGTAGTCAACAGTTAGGCACATAAATATTAAGCAATCCTTCTGTGTAACCAACTTTTCTCCCATTTCTCTAGTGCTCTGAGTGGGGTCCTATGCAAGTCATTTACCAAGACTGCCTCTCTCCGTTTTGCAGGTTCTTTCTAAACTTGTGAATTCATTTACACACTGGACCCGATGTTTCTTAATGATTTTGTGTCCATATTAATTTAAGAAGACATTACATTCTCTACCATTCCCTCATAACCCCTGACCCATGTGAATGTGCTGCCCCTCTACGAACCAGCATTCGATGTGGTTACATTTTATTTAACCGTTGATGATTATGCACTTAGTAATTTCGTTCTCATCTCCCACACACTCCTCTTGCTAAGCTGACACTCATGATGAATTCACCAAACACCTCTTCATTAGTGAAACTGAAGCTGACATCCAAACACAGTGAGACAAAACAACAGCAAGTGTTCAAATTCATTTAGACACAGATGGACTGACAGACAGATCATTCCCTTGGTCGAGCATTTCACACAAGCAGTCTCCACTCATTTATAAAAATGAGGTCACAGTCTATCCAATATTGAGTGTATAAAATCTGAGCTTATTGATATTGCTGCACACACCATTAGATATAAATGGGGCAATATACCATCTGACTTCACAGATGATTTTTATTCGTCCACATGGTAGCTCATATTGTAGTTTTAAATCTTTCAACATACAGGCAAAAATATTGGGCACTGCGACAAATCCCTGGCTGGAGGCAGCAGTGTGCATCACAATCACCTGCAGTCAATTTTCATTGACATCTGTTTTCTTTTTCTTTTTTTTTTACAAATGTTATTTGGAATCTAACTATCTCTGACTATAAAGCACGTACAATTTTCATTCATGATGCATGACCCAAGCTGACCATGTCACACTGGCTGTTTTAGAGTGAATGTGGTATCATTAATTCATCACATGTACCTAACAAAGTGTCATTGGCAGCGACGGCTCAATCATCATTTTCAAACATTAGCTGGGTAATCAATCATTTACTTCATGGCACCCACTTTACTTTCTGTCTGTCACTTTATTTGTCATCTTTGCCTCATCATAACCTATAATTTAATGCTGGCTCTAAGAAACTGTGAACCCTCAATCTGAACTGTGTAAGATGTGCAGTCTGACCACAGGTTCAGTTTTCAAAAATACCAGTTCATATATATGGTATATGGTTTTGTTGTGCTTGTCCCTGGTTGGCTGTTCAAACTATTGAGTAACTGTACGTCTACTGAGTGTCTGCCTCCTCATGTGCCACTTTAATGATCCACAGTGCATGATCTACGGCACAAATGCATTTAGGGCATTTCAACACTACATTTGCTATTCTAATAAAACAACTAAAATACTGTGCTGCTGACTTCAGACCACTGTTTCAATGCACCAACAATAAGTCTAACCACATCTCTTTATAAAACCAACAAAATGTAGGGTCTGATGGAAAACTGACAACTGCGTCAGTATGTTACTAGCAAAGACACTTGTGTCGGACAGAGCCTGTTTTTGTTTGACCTTGTGTTAAACTATAAAACAATAAGGTTGCAATCTGTTGAATCTGCCAAAGTTAGGTGAGTTAGTCCAGTCCTGGCAATTATTTTTGATAGCACAAAATTGAACAAATGACAGAAAATGTTTGGCCTTTGCCACCAAACTTCTTTGTCATTAATAACATTTGAGGAGCCTCAGATTGCCTGTCCTCTCTCTGACTTTGTAACTAGTTGTTCTACAAAGAGGATAATGGTTTTGGTGTGTTTGGATTTAATCGCCTCTCTAGCACAATACAAACACACATTTGTTTTTCATGGTTTTGCCAAAGCCAACTTACAGGTGCCACACTCTGCTGTGAGCCTTCCTCTAGACAGCATTTGAATCTAACACAGAGAGAAGGGAGGGCTGGATGGCAGGAGGGGTGGATCTGCTGACGGATGGTTGTGTGTGATGTGTGGAGTTGAAGTATTTCCCCTGAACCTCTCTGACAGCTGGAGCTCGTTGTCAGCCTGCAGCACCATGGCAAGGTGGAGATGAAACTCCACAAAGTCTCGATAAAAATCACAACATAGAACTTTTCTCTTGTTTTTAACGTGGAAGAAAAAAAAGATGCTCTTACTTGTGACTCACGCAACAAGAAACGGAAATATCCACCGTATAAAATACAACTTTATAAAATACAACTTCATAGAACTGCAACACTGCTGTAGGCCCGCTTTATTTCCTTTGTGTTTTGCTCAATTGTGCGATTTGAAAGACACCCACATAAGAAGGCTGATGGTTTATGATATACAGCAGCAATAAAACTTCCTGAATCGGCAGACCAATACTGAGCAATCACACAGACAATATACGGAGGTGTAAGAATGTAGCTTAAAGGTTCAAGACATAATTTTTTTGATTGAGGAAACTAAATCTTTTTTATTGAAAATCAGGCTCAATATTACACTCGAGGGAAATAAAGGGGAATTAGCTTCAAGAGTTATTGTTTGCGCCATGTGTGGATAAAGGATTATGGGCCAGAAGGATGGTGCCCCTACGGTGAGGCTGGAATTGGGATCTTGAGCGGATGGAAAGGGAAGCAAACTGGGTCAGAGAACAAAGGAAAGGGAGGTGTTGGGGTATTATGAAAGTTGCAGATGTGGCTCATCTGATGGGTGCTGTAAGACATTGAAGATCTGCGATGTTCTAAAGTCTCGTATTACTAAAAGACCCATTTAGGACATAATCATGGCTTGTTTGGCTATGGAGATATTTCACACAGTGAGGAAACAAGTCCCTATCACATATCATTTTCCACCCTGTGAATCATTGTTCACTGTAAAAGATCAATAGAACTTGCACTATATCTCAGACTGTGGCCTATTTTTCAGTCATATGCCTGAAGCCTGATTTTCTACTCCTTACAGTTTCCAGATTGGAGATAACTCGAGACACCTCTCATCTGTACAGCTTCAGCCTACTCATGACGCATTAATCTCACTTGGTCCTCTTACAGCGTGCCTTGTTTCCAGTCCTGTTCCTAATGGAATAAGAGAGTGTACAAGGGGAACAGAAAGACAGAGTGAAAGAGATTTATATATATATATATTTAAAACGGCAACATAGGACCAGATATAAAAAGTTAAGGTACAATCAGTTTTAAAGTTTGTTCAGCACACTGCTGAGGTTTCTGAATAATTCACTGGGTGCTTAAATAGCTCCTTGCTTCAGGTATAGTGCAAGTGGGTAGCACAGACTGGGAGGTTTGCTGATGGGGCGCAGACAGAAACACGCAGAGAGAGACAGTGGGGAGTTGGTTTAATTGGTTGAATGAGTTCAAATGAGATTAATCTACTTTTTTCTGTCTCACTGGTTTTCTCTTGTCACTTGCTTCTTTTTGCTTACTTTCTTTCTTTTATTTTTATTCTTGCTTTTCTCCCTAGCCCTCTCTAAATTAGCATTTTTTGCTTCATTCTTGCTCTTGTTTTCCCCTCTTTTTCGTTCTTCCTCTCTTCCTTTCTCTTGCAGTTTTATACCTTTCTTCCTTTACACCACCCTCATGTGGGCTCTGTACGAGCATTAATAATGCAACAAAGCTTGGGTTCATTGGAGCTCATTTTAAAGTGTTTGTTTTTGTACTGACGTCTAAATAGCAAGCCCTCCTTAGGAGCGACTTTGTAATAATAGGCCACTGTTGATAGTATTCAACTACAAGGACATCATACCATGAACTTACGTTTACCTTGGGCACTTCCTGTTCTACGAGCACTTTCACAGTAAAATCTAGAGGAGGGACTTTTTTTTTCCCTTTAATGCCACATGGCTTTGAAAAATGCTGTAGATGGGCATGCTTGGAGTCAACTGGCTAGAAGCTTCTTATTAAAACATTAACTGCACAAAAAGTGTAGGAGCAGATTTTAATTTGCATGTGAGCATTACACAGTATGGTGTTACAGAGAAAGTGGTGTCTAGAATGGGACCTTGTTATTCCAGCTGATAATGTCCTCAATATTTAGTTCAAATATAACTCTGATTGTACAAGGCTTCCTTGGTGCAGCGCTAAGAGACTGTGAAACCACTCTCTCTCTCTTGACTCATAGCATTGTCATGTTTAATGTTCTCTTAAGTACATCTCTCATTACATTTCACAGTGACCTGTCACACTAACCACGAAGTCTGTGCTGCTAACTGGGACACATTAGTAACATCTGTGCTTTTCAAAGTCAAATGGTCTGCTGTGGAAAAGAGGCCTAATGCACTGTGGTACTGTCACTAATCTCTGACATACAAAAAGGTACAATCACAATATTTCCATTAAGAAATGTCTTTTAGTGTGTTTCACATCTTTTTTGGAAAGCCCTTTGAATCAAAATATGATAAATCCTTCAAGCTTAATACATTTGACAAATGGGTTTCAATTCTCTTTCAATGTATCACTCCCCTGCCTTATCTTCCTCAAGTTAACCTATGCAGTAGCTACAAAACCTCTTTGACCAAACTAAGAGCATTTTTCACCACAATCAATACGTTTACATGCAGAGCTTAATCGAGCTTTGCTCAAAATTCGATTTTGGCGTCAAGTCGGACTTCTGTCCTTGTCTCAATTTACATGCAACTGAGAAAATCGAATAACTGACGGGGTCCGCCCCCTCATGCGGCGTCACCCGTTGTTTCAGCGGGTTAATACGCGCGGCCCCCCTGTCCTGTTGACTTTTCTGTCACCTCGTAAAAAACTGAATATAAACAACTTAGTGAGCTTAATAATAAATTCTCAACTGCAGTTCCCGACCAGACGCGTCAGTCTGGGCCGGATTCGCGCTGAGAATAGGATACGGGCTTCCTTTCTCTCTCTCTCTCTCTCTAATAAAACACTCTTGCTGGTCGCGCTGTGTGAAATACATTGAATCGGCGCTGACGTTGGTTTTTTTTTCTTTACTTGGCCAGGTTCAGGCGGCTTCTCTGCTCCACTTGGTGCCGTCTCTACTGTTGTGGAGCATGCGCACATGCATTGTCCAGCTTCAGTCCGACTAAGGCGTATACATGACGGAGAAAATTGAATTCCAATCGCATTATCTGGGTGTCTTAATCGGAGTTCTCAACTCCGATTTCAGTCTGACTAAGGTGTTTACATGCACTTCAGTTGTCCAGTTATAGTCGGATTAAGGCAATAATTCAGTTTTTTCAAGTGTCATGTTAATGTACTGAATGAATCCCTTTCCAGTCATGTCTTGCAATAAAATTTATTTAGTCATCTTTCTTCTACAAAATAAATCCAAACCCTAAAAAAACACACTTTTTTACTAAAAACTTTGTACATAGACGGTTTAACTACTTAGTTATGCCTACTTCAACCTCCTGCCAGTTGGAGCTTAGTTTTTTTTGTCTTTGCCCACCTGCTCATTTGTGTTGGTATGCACTGTATCTGTTTACAGGAGTGGGAGTAACCAACTGAGTGTGTCTGCTATGTGCAAGTGTCCTTAATCTCTTCTTTTAGTGTGGCAGCAGTTAGGTAGCATCATAGTGGTCATCCACTCCTCCTCCCACTCTCACATCTAGTAATGAGGAGACAGAAATGAACTTTATGACACATTTTCAGATAAAATAGGAGCCATGACATACAGTAGAGCTCAGTTGCTTCCAAAAAAATTATCAGCTCTAACTCTTCTGTCAAACTTATTTTTTCTTGCATGCACACACACACACTCAGAGAGGGAGGGAGCCAGAGAGAGAGAGAGAGGGAGCAGATAGTGTCCTCTTAGATCATGCAGACATCAATGACTTGTTACAGCAGTCCCCTCTGTCAGCCCACAGTGGATGGGGAGCCACAAAAGTCTTTCCAGCAGCAGTCGAAGACAATGACACCCAGCCATCCTCACAGAGAGCACACACATCAAATAAAAATGTATGCGCACATACACACAAACTGAATATACACAAACACTGTGACTTAGTGTTAAAGTCACAGATTTTTCTTCACACACACACTTGAATAAAATAAGGCGTACACATACACGCATCTGGGTTGCAGAAGAAGGTCTCTCTTTAAGTTCACACGTCAAGCTGCAAGATACACACCGCTGCACCCAGTCAGGAATACAGAAATAACACACCGAGGAAAAAGAAAGAGCTCGGAGAGGGAAACGGATAGCAGCATTGCGTTATACAGACAGACATCGCAGCGAGGAGTTTCCAAAAAAGTTCTCTAAACTCACAACTATTTTACATTCTGAGTTTGAGAATCGAAAACAAGCCTTATTGCTGCTTGTGGTTCATTTTATCTAAAAAAAAAAAGAAAGAAAAAGAAAACTAAAGCTAAATACCCTATAGTCAAACTAAAAAAAAAGAAATGTAATTCCATTCAGGGGCCTCTGTGAAACAAAAGTCTGAATCTTTCCAAGCTAATTTTTCTATGGCCGTGACATGCTATAAATCTTTGTTTCACAGCTTTTTAGCGATCAGGTGTTAATTTTCTATTATATTATATTATTATCTACCACCCTATCAGTAGCTATCAGTAGAGATACTGACCTTATCAAGCATAATGAGCATAAGCAAAGATGCAACTGAACGCATTTTCAGCCAATCTTCTTATTCATATTGATGTGTCACACATGGCTGCAGGCTCACAGTTTTGGGAGCCACTGCAGTTTCTAGCCTCATGTTACCTTCCACAGCAACTTTAGAGAGGGGAGAACTCACTTTAAAATTGGAAAAAGGCTGGTATCAGATCGTCTCTGGACAGGCAGATACTGAGTCAAGGTTCCACAATCTGTGTATAGAAAAGTTGGACGGGTGCATCCATATACTCCATTTACTCATCTCCATTAATCTTCATCTTTCCTACACTTTTATAATATTCCAAAAACAAAACTACGGCAGCTCACACCACAATAACATCAAGCTACTGGCAACAATTGTTTCCGTTTAGACAATACATCTTTAAGACAGAGGACAAAATTACATTGCAGTTGGATGACCCCTTAATATTATACGTCTAACCTCATCCGGCAAACTGGAAAGGAAATGGTGTGGTGATAACAACATGAGCTTCCATACCCAATAATAAACACACCTTAGTAACGACTGTGTCTCTTGTAAAGAGCTGTAAACACGAGCCTCAAATGGCCTGATCTGGTGAACTGCCCTGTTTTTTCTCCGACCTCGATCCATTCACACACGGACGTACACACACACACTCTACCTCTGTTTTCATTCAGAGGCATCGCATCAGCCACCATCAGTGAGTCATTAAATAAACATGAACTGTTCACTCCATCAGTTAGCAATAAAACCAGAGAAAGTATGGAAATAAACACAACAACCAAAAAAAAAAAAAAACCTGAGCAGTGCAGGTGTGTTTTGAATCGGTAAGTTTCAAACGCTTCAGTTAGGGTTGTGTGGAGACCTTTCAGCAGCCAGGTCAGCTAGAGGAGGCAAAGGAAGGTAAAGAGGGCAAGTTTTTTTGCTGCACACATTAGGATGCTTTTGTACTTATAACCAGAAATAACAAGAAAGAAAGTGTGTTTCACTAGAAGGCATCCACGTGTGCAATATTATGCACTCCTTAAAAAGGAAAAAAAAGTCTATGTGTCACCCAACCTCGTAAAAATATCACATAATTGGTTCCACCGATTCAAACAGGTGAGAGTTTAACAGATGAAGAGAACCAGCATTGTGGTTTGTTGTGGTGAATGTAATGTGAATAGAAAAGCAGCGACAGACAAAGTGTGCTCATGCCCTGAGCAGTGTCTGTGTGTACATGTACGACTGTGGGTAAAATTAGGAATTAGAGCAGAGTGGAGTAGAGAATGTCTGCATTCAGTGTGGGTCAGTGCCCAGTGCGCAGCCTCCCTGTACGTTCCCTCTGAGACCGCTATAAAAGAATATCCGATGTGGAAGCAGAGAGAGAGAGAGGCTGAGAGGACAAAAAGAATGCTATATCACTGTGGCGTTCAGAGCCAGTGGGTGGTATTTCGTACTGACAATCTCAACAAACTCTATTCAAAAATACTCAATGCACTTGCATACTCACAACCCAGGGAGGGGTGAAGAGAGAGCAAGAGGCTTATGACAACCAAGATAGAAACCTAAACTGATACTCTGTCTTCAAGCTTTATTTTATGGTAGACTTTAAACTGTGCCTGTGTTTTTAAATTGTATCTTTTATCTGGCAGAAGGTTTTTTTGTAATGAAACAGATTTTCAGTTGTCAGTGGATCAATCCAAACATGTGCGAGTAGTCGCTCACTAGTTCATGTACTTGGGGGTCAACAAATTTTACTTTAAAAGTGAGAAACCAATATCAGGAAACAGCTTTTTGGGTGACCAAAGCTGAGATATAAACTCCTCAAAAAAGTTTGGAAATGTTATTTCAATTTATTATTTCTCCCCTTTAATAATACCAATTTGTGTTGTATTTTATATCTTTGGAAAGCCGGATTAGTCACTTTTACAATGAGGTACAACTTTTAAGGACCATGGAATGGGCAACACACATAGTAAATGTGCGGGTAGCACATGTCTCTGTGGGGGAGAACATTGTCATCTTGGAGGATGGAGTTAGATTGGTGTTAGTAAAGGGAAGAAATGATTGACAGAAAAAACATTTAAGAGTTTTGATGATGGCTTTGATTATTCATGCTATTAATTCTTCTCATTTAGGACCTATTACTGTAATTCTCTTTTTAATCAGTCTGTATCAGAGTTCTTTAAAGTCACACCAATTTTATTCTCCCTCCACTGGCTCCCAATCAAATTCTGTATCCATTTTAAAATTATAATTACCTTAGAGCCTTGGAGGGACCAAACACTCTCAGGTCTACTGAAAAAATGGCACCCAAACTATGGCATGCTCTCCTCTTATCCTTTACGACGAATAGACTCCCGTGATGTCTTTGTCAAGTTTATGTCAAAACATAAAATAAATCAAAATGTTATGCTTTCTGCTTTAAATGGTTCTTGGCTTTAGTTTTAATGACTCTGACAGCTGACTTGGGCACACAGAGGAAATGTAAAGACAACTGGAGGATTGTCCCACCAATACAAAGACTTAAAGGGATACTTCACCCAAAATCGATAATTCACAAATCTACTCACCATCATGCCAAGGAAGGGTTTGGAGAACTTTCGGAGTTATCTTTTGGAGTTCCAGGGGGGGTCCGGCTGGCAACTAATTTTCATACAGTGTAATGACGGCGGATAGAGCTCACTTTTGAATCGTCCGAAACACACACTATGAAACATCCGAATACAGTACCTCCACACTGCTCGTCCCAAGTGTCCTGAAGCTGAGGCATGACGGTGAGTATAAATCGGTGAATTATCGATTTTGGGTGAAGTGTCCCTGTAATTGCTTCAGAGGTGTTGTGAACATATTAGGATGTAGAGGGAAAAAAATAAGATAATATAATAATTTTTTTTATCAGTCATAAATGTTCAAGGACTTTTCCACTACTTTCCAGGGTCAACACCCTCAAATTTAAGGGTCCAGCGCTGCATGGTTTGAGATGAAGGTTCATTTTCTTTACAACTTTGAGAGTTTCTACTGTATAATGAGAACTAGCAGGTTGTAATGGAACTCAGACCTTAAAAAGAGAGCGAGAGGTGTGAGTGATGTTACTGCTTCTCAGTTTCAATGATAGACTACGTCTCTTGCCATCTCTAAAAGAAATCAGCATAAAAACAAATCTAGCAACAGAGCAGAGTTACTCACAAGTTGAAGACGCACATGCAGAGAGCAGTAGCTAACCTATTTATTTACATTACAAGGACTTCCAAGACCTTCAGGTTTCTCTCAAATTCACAACCTTTAAATGATTTCAATGATTAGATGGAAACTCATAGAAAAGAATGACCATTTTGAAAACGAAGACTTAAAAGCAAGTATGTACAGTGTATTTGAAAGGCAATTTGAATTTGACATTGTCTTAGACAGACGTATCCTCATCCACAGCCTTAATCGAGTGTAGCTTTAATTGACTGAGGGATAGCCAGAAGGGTTCTGCTCAAGGATTGCAAACCATCTTGTGGCTCATCAGGGATTTAAATACCATTACTGTCTGTAGGCACAATTTCAGGATAAGTTTTAAAATTCATCACCTCACGCTGGAATCAATTTCCAAAGAGACAGGTAACCAATGAAGTGAAACTAGGATATGAATAATAAGGCTTCCCCTTTCTAGTGACTGCATTGTAAGGAAAATAAATGATAAAAGCATGGATTACCCTCTCCATGTCGGAAAAGGGGAAGTTTAATTTTAGATGTAATTGTCATTCTTCAAATGCATTCTTCGCCTGCTTACCAAACAGTAAAATGCCAGGTTGAAGGGTCAGAAGTGGCTCAGATCAAATTCTGGTCAAAATGATTCAAAGGTACATCTAGAAAGTCTCAATAAGTTTTTTCGAGGCTTCTGAAAGGGAATTGAAATAGGATTAGGACTAGGGGACTATTTTATGTTGGGGATAAAATTGAAAAATGGCACAAACTGAGGCATGCTGTGGGATCCACTGCTTTTTGTCATTTGTATTGTGTTCATGAACATGTCAAATACATTGTGTTGCACTTTAAATTCATGGACACTGTGGACTTGGTCCAATGCATGAAAGAGTTCTTGCACAAAGACTTTCAGTTATTCTCCATTGTGCAGGCTTAAATAGATATATTTAAGACAGCACTTTAAAACTGTGTCCATGAATGAATTTCAAGGTTTAAACTGCCCCTTGAAAATTTGTGAAACTAAGAAAAATATTAGCTCTTAAAAGTTTCTGAAAAGGCAATGGATAGCAGTTAATTACTTACTACACTTTTTTGAAACTGAAAATGCAAACGTTGAGTTGATGCTTGAGAATCTAATTTTGGCTTTCAAGGACATCTAGATATTATCTTCATTATTGACAAAGAAAAACAACATCAACACCATCTCAAGACAGTTCTACCAAATACTACAATCTTCCTTGATGCTTGATTGTTTCATGTAGCCTTTATTGGTCACTATTTCTACATCCCTAACAAGTGAAGGCACATCTGTGCCACTGAATTATCATCTGATTTCTGGGATACATTCCGCTCCATTTGCCTCACATGGCACAGCTGTCTTAAATCCGGGTGTTGCCAAATCCTCTCCCAGCCACAGAAAGCCTGTGGCTCACAGATGAAAAGGGAAAAGAGAAAGTAGAGGGGAGAACGGCAGGAAGAGAAGAGGTTGAGTCAGCGTGTAGGACACACAGAAATGCAGAGAGGCCTTAAGGGGACAGAAGAGGCCGTGACAACTTTCACAGGAGCATCACACTAATGATAGCCCCTTAGTGTGAAGCAATGCAGCAATTTGGGAAGTCCTGTTTTTAGCAGTACATCATTAAATGCTATCCTATTCACAACAAAGCAGATCACATTCAATGTCCTCTCTGTGATTTTAATATTTCCTCCCTCTGTTTTTGAAAACATAACCTGGCGTACATCACTGTTGAGTTACCATAAAATCTGATCTGTCAACCATTCAGTGACTGCCCCAGGCGTTTTTAAACCCATCGAGTGGCTGGAGTATTTTGCAGGGTGGCTACAGGAATGAGCACCATGTAACTTGAACATATCAGCAAGAGCACTTATTCATTAAGTCACTTCTCTGATCTCAGGACATCTGAAAATCTTTATTTTTTTTTTAAGAGATGTTTTTGTTCCTTTAATACTGGACGATTGCCTGAGGACAAACTAATGTCACAGTTTCTTTCACAAAGTTATCGGTGAATTTAATAGCAAGTCAGATTCAAATTAGATTCCACATTTTTTAAGCAGTGGACTTCACCCTCCAAACATGTGACAACTATGAAACTAAGGTTGGCTTTCAAAACTAACCACAGCCTGAAGCAGTTATAATGCATGGTGCCAAACCTGTGTGGATTGGGGAATAATGTTT
Organism: Trachurus trachurus; assembly: GCF_905171665.1. NCBI lineage: Eukaryota > Metazoa > Chordata > Actinopteri > Carangiformes > Carangidae > Trachurus > Trachurus trachurus. Next base: position 17,751,417 of record NC_139905.1, read on the forward strand.
TCCACACAGGTTTACATTTCAATTTTAGTATGTAGGCTAACTCATAGTTGCTTGTCTTTGGCTATTGTCAGAGTGACAGTGAATTTCACAGCCAGTCTGCTGAGGCAGGGGAGACAGGGAAGACATAGTGATGGCAAGATAAGATAAGATAAACTTTATTGTCCCAGCAGGTGGGAAATTTGTTGTGGGCTCTATACCCATGCTGCTGCAACTCTGAACATTCAACATGCAAGATTCTAAAACACATCAAGTACTCAACAGATCAGTGCAAGAGCTGAATGTGCCGAAAAATCACAGGCATACCCCCAACCTTGTTTACGGCTGCTGTTAAGGAGCCTAATAGACACAGGAATAAATGAATTTTTAAACCTGTTCAGTCTACACAGAGGAACTCAGAGCCTCTTGCCAGTGGGCAGTTCCTATTCTGGACGTGTAAAACATGTGATGGGTCATCATTAATAATCTTATCGGCCTGTTTTCAAAGTGGCCTGTTCAAATATAGTCTGCATGGTGTGTGGTTTTTACCACCTATTATTTTCCATGCAGTCTTAAGCATTCTTATCAGTTTATTTTTGACCTGCACCGACAGTGTGCCAAACCATACCGTGATACCACACCTGATCAGGCTCTCTAAGACAGCCTCATAAAACATAACCACAAACCATAATGAGTTGAAAGAGGTTGAGGAACATGATGGAAAGGAACAGCAGGTAGAGCAGTAGCATCAATAACTGAGTTTCAGCAAAGAACAGCACTGTCACAGAGAGGATGGCTGCAGCACAGGTTTATAGGCGGCTCACAGCTGCTATACTTCATATTTTACATTACACATCTGCAGAAAAGACACACACACCCAAACTATCTTTGCAGCATCTCTCAGGGCTGGATATAGCCTAGTGACATTAGGATGTCATCATTAACAACAACGCAGAAGTTGCCAAGAACACAGAAAACATCTTCACTGCTGGTAATGTCAGTCCAGCAAAGTTGAAGCTTTCCTGCCATATTCCAACAAAAACACTCATCCATGAGCACATTTCCGCTCCAGAAAAGGATGTAATCAGTTAAATGTAATAATTTGCATGGACCCATTACAGCGGACACACACCATTGTGCCCTATGCCCACCACTGAATCACAACACATCTGTTGGTGAGTTCATCTGATGAATCACAACCACATGCTGTGCTTTCCAGTCCAAATCCATCAATCTGTTAACTCTACTATGCTTGCTTTTATGGCGACACCGACAGGCATCTGCAAGTCACACACTAGATTTTAACACTGATCACAACGCCAAACAAACGGTGCAACAAAACAAATCCAGTCAAAACACAGCAGAGACAGCATAATTAGACATCTTACCTTAGACCAGGTGGGTCTTCTTCCCCCGACTCCATAGCATGGTGATATTAAATTCCGTTGCACTGAGCAGATTTAATTGCAGTTTGTAATAACAGAGATTAATCTTGCCAATATCCCTGGTCCAGGCCTCCTGTGTGCTGAAAGGCGGCGCTGCTCCCCGCGGCGTAGTCAAGTTGCCCAGGTGTGGTGATTAGCTCCGTGATTTCCAGCTCCAAAGTGACAGTAACTTACTTTGTCCTCACTGTGACATTGTTGCAGCACTTGTTTGCTTCTGTCCGAATATATGACTCCCAATACTGCAGTGGGTTTCCAACAACTTGAGGTTAGCCACCTGCGGTGTTGCAGCTTGTTCCGGTCCCCTCGGTGGCGCATGGCGACCTCAGGTTCCGCTGCGTTTCACTCTCTGGAAGATTTGTGCTCTGTTGTGGCGCAGATAATTAAGTGGTGGTAAGGCTGTTACATTTACCTTCGAAATACATAAATATAAATGGCCCTTGTGTTCGTAAAAAGGCACCAGGCGCCTCACTTCTGGCTGGGTCGGCTGGACTCTTGCAAATGTCACGGGCAAAATGAAGTGGCTATGCTATTAGGCTAACTAGCTAACTAACGTTAGCTCCACAAATCCCGCGTAATCTCCACTTTCTCCCGTCAATGTGTTTTCAGCTCAAAGTATAATGCTCAAAGACCAAATAAAGGCAAAGAAGCCAAAAAATATATACTTAAAAAAAGGACATTTATTGAAAAAAAAAAAAAAAAAACCTTGAATAAACTCATATAGCCTAATTGATTTTACTGTAAGGGAACAATCTTACTTTGGCTGCTTTGTCTGAAGTTTATTTATTTATTTATTTTAATTTTTAAAAACATCAGCATACTTTTACAATAGGCCTAAGAGCTAGGGTCCGTGGAAATTGTCACAGAACCACAGAGCTTTTGTGTATGCTACAGTCTAATGGTGTTGTGTTTACACAGCTGTAGCTACTGACCTTTGTGGGCACGCACATCCAGTCAGAAGACGGTTTAGAAACAAAGACGACCCATGATGAGTCAGCCTCCTGTGGGTTTCCTCCAAATATATACTACCCATAATACAGTACCCTGCCCCTTTAGGAGACTTGCAGCAATCTTGAGTCTATTGCCTCCAATGAGAGAAGTGAACGTGAGCACAGATTGATCAATTCTATTGCCCCATATTCATCACCATCCAATATTCACCTACAGTAGTAAATATTGGACCAATTTTTCACAAGCCACATCTCTTCTGAACATTTTGACACTAAAATGGCAAATTTCAGACGAACACATCAGGAGAAAATTATCTTTGTCCTATCAACGTCAACTAAGGTGCACGGGTGTTTGCGAACAACTTATTTTATATGACTGTTAGCTGTGTAAATATTCAATGTTATCATAAGAAAATATAAATTGCCCATTTTCGTCTACTGGCAACTTTTATAAATCAACACGAGGTGGGGGGACAGATGACCACGCCCATTTAGGAGACAGGAAGCGTGCCATTTCATAGTTTATCATTGGTGCAGCTTGCATGGATCTATTATAATACAGGACATCTATGGCAGCTTGTCATGGGCCATCTTGATAGTAATAGAGTATCTTTGCTTGAACTAAGAGAACAAGACAGACAACTAATTACAGTATTTCTTATATTTCCAGAAGTGTACGGTACATTGACTGCACAAACTGAACTCATGTTGAAACTTTATGTCAATATTAACTGCTTGATAGCCTACTATGAAATGTAATATGCTTCAAGCAATATTGGTATTGTCTCTAGGGTGGGACTGTTCTGTAACGTTATAAGGAGAGCTGTAACTCTCTGCTGTAAGAACCAATCTTATCAGGTGATAGCCAAGATTAAGTCAAATTATTCTTATTTAAAGCAGAAGTAAGCGTCCGGTCGTTTTGGCTAACTTCTTGTCAGCCGATGGGGTTAGCAGTCCCCGCCCTCGTCATGGATCTATTGGTCCTCGTCCCTACATCACCACATTCACGCGCATCCCTTGGCTGCACACACAGCCCTTCATGCCGTTCTCTCTCCTCATTGGATAAAGCTTGTAGGATACAAGGAAGTATACAAGAAGTTTTCTCCTCGGCTTACAGCAGAGCAGAGTGAATGACAGACCCGTGTTTCAGACCAAACACTCTATGTAAGTGATTGCTGTCGGAATCTAAAACTATTTAAGACTTATATATTTTTTTTTTATTTAAAAGGGACAACACACATGAATGAACATTCGTACGTGTGCACCAATGTAAATGCGTCAGAGTTAGCAACTTGCTAATATTAACACAAACATTCCGCTTTCTGCTTTAAGTGGCCAAATATATCACACATATGGGTTTACACCTTTTACTATTTTGGTTATATGCATTTATGGGTAAAAAATGTATCTACCCTACAAAGTGTGTGTGAAGAGTGAACAGATCTTCCAGGGATGGTTAAGGGTTGGCTGTAGGTTGCCAAAAGCCACACTCAGGCACAAATGAAGTAGCCTACACACTAAGCACAAATTAGCACTGATCCAAAACCTCTCAAACATTGTAAGGTTGTGTAATCATCCTGAATAACATCTTTCTGCCCACCAAGAGCCCTAGCAATAAAACAGTGGAGGTTGCAAAAATGTTCTGAACAAATGTACCTATTGAGAGCTGCATAAACTTGAGCTCAGGCACATAAGCACGAGTACTCACAACACAAACAGATACAGCCTCATAATGGTTTGTATGTATTCTTCTACAATGGGCCACATGATGGTTAAACTGTACACGATTTCACACTGAACTCTAGTTTTTCAGTCTCTTTCATGTGGTGTGACCCTCAGCAGCTTGGTTGAGGCTTGCAGAGAAAATAAATGAATGCTACAGAGTGTTTAAATATTGGCACAACAGACAATGATTACAATAATTATATAATGTAGTTCAATTAATCACATCTTGTCTTACATCTTGTCCTTAAAACACAACTACGTAAAGTATTTTTGCATTGCTGTCACGGCAGTGCTACTGCAGCACTCAAAGTCGACTTTATAATATTTGATTAATGTGCTGTGTAGACCTATTTATGTGCTGAGCCACAGCACTTGTGTTTTCATCCTTAGGCATCACCACTCAGGTCATGCATGTTTCTTGGTCGATGTAATCCCGTTTATAAAAATTACACGGCGATACAGTATCTTATTCGACACAGGCAACACAAAATGTATTGCTTGCATTCAGATTTTCTTGAGTCACTTTTAATGTTTTCTCATGGGAGAACATTTTTCAGGAGAGGATTATTTTTACAGTATACACAGAGAACAACAATAAGGCATTGTTCACTCAGAGTAACAGATAAAAATCTGAAAGTTTTCACAATTCAGGACATATTGTACCTTCAGCAGAGACTCAAGGTTTGGTGTTATGTGGCTGTGGCTGCCAGTGAGTGTGTCATCCCTACAACAGTATAAAGATTAAAATCAGAATTATTCCCCCAACTGCACACAATAGACAGATCTCCATGCAACACACAAACACACACACCAATAAAGCAAAGTCAGATAGAAGACTTTCAGTTATGCAAGAGAGGAGGAGGTGACTGAGGACAAAAACAGTGGGGGAAAAAACCCACAACAATGACAAACACAAACTCTGAATTCTATTCACATCAGAAAAAGCTACACATAATTTCTCCAAGGATTTAGGTCTCTACTGTATGGCCAAAAGTTCTGAATGAATTCTGTTGGAAAAAAACTTTCTTGAGAGAAATCTCAACTGAAACTTCTTGGACAGTATCGCTACAGTAATATGATGATATTCTGTGGCTGGATCTTGACCTTTTAGTTGGAATGTGAAAACTGTGAACCAAGATCACACTTGCAGCCTGCTTGGTATGACGTGGCACTGACGTGGCCTACTGCGACTCAACTGAATTACATAATTTATCATCAGTCAAAGTGAGAGAAGATGGATAGACTGATTGCTACTATGTATGTTTGAATGGTAAGTAGACCAACAAACTTTCCCAAAGTCACTCAGCTCTGTGGGAAAAAACTACCCTTCATAAACCAAGGCAGCTGGTCGGGCAAGTGAAGCCCACTGGATACCACGACAAAAGCACAGTTGTTGCCTTTCTCTTGGCTGGTGCCTGCTGGGCCAGGCGGCTTTACACTTGGTCCAGACAACACCTGGCAACCTTACACGTCCAGAAGGTTCTGTCTCAATCTTCTCTGTCCCCCGGGGATAGACACTGCCAGGCCTGTTGCTCCACCCACCATCCCCTTCTCCTCCGCATCCCGAGCCCAGAGCTGACCTGCTGCAGCTGGACCTTGGCCGCTCAGTCCCCTGTGGACGATTTCTAATCAAAAGCGACCACAGTTGGCAGGCAGCACACGCAGTTTTGATATTATGAGACAGCAGCAGACCTTTTGAAACCTCGTTGAGCGGTCAGTTATTTGGGGTTGGTCCCAGATCTCGTCTGAGCATTTTAAATAGGAATGACTTCCATAGATTTCACTGCCATTGTCAGTAAATGTTCACCACACTGGTTTTGCCCTCATATTACCTTCATCTCCTCATGTATCAAACAGAAGCTGAAGCAGTGTTGGTCCTGATCCTTATATCCTTCTCAAAAAACACTTGTATGCTGCAATAGTAGCTCCCCTGTTTGAGTGCCTGCCATACATTAAGGTTGAATCCTTAACGCATCTGCCAGGGTTTGCTCTTGCATGCCTTTCCTGCTAAACAAATGCAAAAGCTGGAAAAGGAAATGTATTTAGACTGTTTAAATTTGTCAAATGAACTTACTAAAATGCATGAAATATTGATCCTCATTACATTTGCTGACATATTTCCATAAGAAATGGAAATATGTGAGATTAAGGATCACTTCAAATTTGAACTTCAAACAAGCACAAATCTACATACTGTGTGACCGTCATGTGTGTACAGTATGTACTGTGTATCAACTTGTGATGAAGTACTACTACATTTTAAGGTTATTATCATGAACAAATACGAACAAAATAACTAAAACTATATGTGAAAATTTCAGTTTATTTCATGCATAAATGTGTAGTATTTGGGGTTGATCTGGTATCCTTGTGGCAATGTGGCAGCAAACCTCAGGACAATTCATTTAAAGTATGGATGACTTTAGGACACAAGAGCAAGTGCCTTATGAAGGGGATCGAACATGTGGAACTTTCAAGGGGGGAAATCCCCCAAATCCATTAGAAAACCCTCACAAGAAGGCCTAGCTTTCTTTTACAAGGTAAGGGGGCAAGCCTAACTCCACTCCCCCGAAACAAGAAGGCAGGGCACCATGGAGGCATGGTACGATGTTATGTTTAGTTTTTATTACACAATACTACTGACCTTTTTGAATTTGTCCTTGACAAATACCCCATAACTGAAGCTTTCACTAAAACTAGTTAAATTATAAACAAATAGATAGACAAGTTGCAAACCCACTTAAAAAACTTAAGATTTAGACTGATATTTATAAAAAGGCAAAAGGAAATAGTGTTATTAAAATGATGAAAAATCAAAAATGCAATAGGTACATTGTAGCTTTTCCAAAAGCATAATGCAACTGAACCGAATGCAACATGTCTTTACAAGTACCCCCAAATTGCCCAAAACCAGCCATTGAAAAAATGCATTTGAAAAAATACTATAATCATCCATGTTTTAATTACAGCTGTTGGGAAAGTCTGAACTTGGCATCTGGTGACAGATAAAGGACAGAAGAGGAGCCGGAGGGAGTGAGGTGTGTCTGACGGGGAGAGATGAGCAGAGTGAGTAAAATAAACATGGATATAGCGGAAATTGTGACAAGGCCAGTTCAGCCTGCAGAAGTTTCTGACAGTTCAGGCCACATATTTTAGAGAAATAGATTCCTTCCTTGAGTATATAAAAGTACATGTTTGATCTGTGAGAGCCATGATAATCTGCATTTCTATCAGCACTTCAGATCTCAACTCAAACTCTCTAAAAACAAGAGCCTTCAGGAGAGATGTGTCAACATCAGAGCAAATCACATGCCATTTTTGTTTGAATCAAAAACTCTAGACTATAACATCTTCAAATGAGTCATAACACATCATCTAGCTTGAAGAGTTTTGGGATGGACTCCTTCTTACTTCAGAGGTTAATTTGCTTTCATTTATTTAATTCAAAGTGGGCGTTTGTTTTTCTGATCACAAAGCTGAAAGACAAGGCCAGCAGTTCTCTTGAGGCGGCGCTGTGTTTTCTTCATATAAGCCTCCAAACACAGGCCAGTTATTAAAGTATAGAAAGAATGAAAGAGAAACTCTCTGTGCAGTTAATAAAGCCCATCATTGTTGTCCTAAGGAGCCTGTTTGTGAGCTGACTGTATTTTACATTACTCAGCAAATGATGTGGATAGAAGGGTCACCGACAGACCAACTGCATTCTGCACATTTCAATGCCAGTGAGTTAGAGCTTTTTTAATATCGATATTATTATCTATTTATTTTTTTGCATTTATCTCAAGAACTTTTACAGCAAAACATATACACACACAAACACAAAAATACACATGTGCAAACACACACACACACACACACACACACACACACACTGACTCACATCCAGTCTTATGGCCAGGCATCTGATGGTGGTCCATGTGGTGTTGTGGGCGGTCATTCCCTATGGCAGTATGTGAATTACATAATGTCAACCTGTGAGCCACCCTGTTTGTTTTCATTTACAGACAAAGTCATTAAGAGCCGTGCGTGTGAGGCCACAGACTGTGAATTGGACCTTATTGCCCTTCCACATGATGCAATGCTCACAGCTTTGAGAGCAATGTAGCATATTGTTCAGAACAAAGACCGAGCTCTTTAGAATGGAAAGAATGACCCTTGAATCAAACTACAAACCCTGACTCATGTTCATTATAGTTTATCAGATTATATGTAGATCAACAACCTCGACACTACAATGTCATCTGCCTCTTTAAACAATGCATAAAGACATGTGTGTGATGTCGCCTAGCATCAAGGCGTGTGTCGTGACAAAGCTCTAGAGAAAGTCACTGTCCACTTTAATCTTTCGATTCCCCCTAGATATGAATCTGACTTTAGCATTTTGTTGCGTCTGAAGTAACTATGAACTTCTTCTGTTTTAGGCCAGAGCACATTTTTTCCCTAACCAGCTATGAGTATTTGAACATAACCATAAATAAATGTACCGTAATAATACTATCAGGCCAAAACTTTGAATAGGAATGACTTTCAAAACTATTGCTACTGAACCGTGACAGGTGCAAATTGAAATGGGTTTGACTGTTGTACTGCTGACTGTCAAGAAAAACAAAATGAAAATTCATCCATGTCCATGTACACAAATTAATAGATTGATTTCAGGACTATTTCACAAACCGGCAAGTTGGGAACCATCATGTATCCTGTAACCTTTCCTTTCCAAGTTCCTACCCACTTGTTCTAAGGTGAGCACTTCAAGGGTCTGATAACATTCCCAAGACAGACAGAGATTAAGTGCTTTTCAATTTGGACTGGATGATTCTCTTGACTGCCTGTGCTCTATGTCACACTCGACATCAAAGGAATTGGCAGGCTTGTGAACAAAGTCAATCAGTCCTTTTTATTTATTTATTTTCTTTTGGGGGGGGAGCAGCTGTCCTATATCCAGCATGATAGCTGCATAAAAAAGCCAATAATGATGTGCATGTGGAGAAATGATTAACTAATTTCACTTGGATGTGTCAACCAGCGTTGCAGTTTGAGGGTGCAAAGATTACTGTGTTTGGCTGGCATATGTCCCCAACCAAATCACTTCAAAAGGCTAATCATGAGTTGGGTGCATGTCTCTGTTAAACAACTCACTTGAAGTTCACTTTAAGTCAAGTTCTGAATTGGGAGAAAATGGGAGTGCAACAAACTGCATTCAATACGGAGCCTGATGCCAGCTCTTATGTAGAGGCTACGACATGTGGGCTGGCAGCACAAAACAACCTCGGACAACAAGGTGGACGCTGTATCAAGCTGTTCCACCAACGGAAATGGATACATTCATGATGCCATAAATGTATGTGACCTGAGTGTATTCCATTCAGAAGTGTTTGTTTCAGCAAATATTCATTTGCTTTTATTGTAAGTAACAGCTTAAAGCAAATCTTGTAACTTCTAGTAAGTGGTGTGACAATTGTTGTGTCTCACTCAGGACTCTTAGGACTCCTCAAACAGGAGTAGTCATCACACTGGGTCCAAATTATTCAGCAGGGAAGTGTTGAATCAAATCAATCCCAAAACAAACACTGCTGTTGTGCACTTACCAGAAATGACAATTGCAACAATTGTCATCCCCTCATGAATGTTTTTGTTTCCTTTATGTGTCACATGGACATTTGGCTGCTATCTACAATACCAACATATCCTCCTTCCTCTGGTGCTGTTTTCACAAGTTTGAATCTGCGGGTGGTCACTCCCCTTCCACTACATAGCCAACATGGCGACCATAGAAGGTGAGAGGTGTGGAAGTACTTACAGTGCACTGCATCTTCCCACTCTTGCCAGTGTGAACACAAAACAAGTAGAAAGAGTGCTGTGGAAGCACGTGAATTAAGACACCACAGTTGTTATGCAACCACGATGTCGACAGTTGGGGAAGTTTGGGTGGTTGGAGGGGTCAATTAAATATTGAACTTTCACATGAGTCTGCTATTTGTTTCCATATTCCCTTGAACAATCAAACTCTTCCTAATCTTAATCATTATTATTATAAACATAATGGCAAATCTGCCACATAACTAAAAATACTCATGTGGGTAAACTAGCATAAATTAAAGTATCTTGAAATTGTACATGAGTACATTGCTATAGTGTTACCATTCCTGCCACTATGCATAGCAAATGGATTTCTTTATCATAAGCTGATACAGTTTGTCACCCTCAAGAACAACCCTGAAGAAAGTATGTGGCAAAACCATATCAGACTTGACACTCAAAAATATAAGCACCGTAATAAACAGCATCAAACAACAATCGGCAAGAAAAACAGGCTTATAGCCACTATGAGTAATTAATTCACGATTAGTGCCAAGTAGAAATGCATAGGTAGACAGCAGCAGGATAAGAGCAGAGATTAGCAGGTTGCCAATGCCAAGACATCGCCCACCAGCAGATCTGCAGAAGACCAATAAAGCAGTCAGCAGCGTATTGCCAAGCACACAAACACCAGCTAAACAAAGCTAAGACATCAAATCACAATATTCTCCTGGTTGAAAGTGCTTTGGAGGCCAACAGTTGATATGAGGAACAAATGTAGTCGCTGAATCGTGGTAGCAGCTGGGAGTGTGTCACAAATACGATTATTCCCCTTTAAAGCCATCCTGAGGCAGCATTACCGGTGGCAGGCAGGTTTCTTTTTGAAATGCTACATAGGCAACAGCAGGAGATAAGTGCAGTGCTACAGCAGAGTTAGCGTAAGACCCCTGCTGCAGCACGAAACAACTAACAAAGAATTGGCAGCCCAAACAGCCTGCTTTATTGTAAAGCATGAGTTTGATATGCAGGGAGTATGTCTTCCATATCACTGTCTTTATGAGCCGTCTCTTGAGGTTTTTCCTGCTTTTTATGACTGTATTTACACCGTTTTCTGTCTCTTGTTTGTTCTTGTATTATTACAATGTATACGCTTTTACACCTTTATTTCTGAGAGCAGTAGTAACAGTTTTAGCTTAACCACATAGCAAATATCACCGACTGACTGACTGATGGTATTTCCACCACTGTTCAGCGGAGAGCAGAGCCACGGTTTACTGAGCTGCTTTGGTTTCCTGGTCGTTGGGGAACCGTAGGAATGGGAGCACTTTCAGTACACTGAGCCTTCGATTAAAGTAAATTAACTACTTTAATTTATCATTATTCGTTAAGCAGGCAGATGTAAAATTAAACATAACACACACTGCACAATGAGAGTGAGGGAGAAAGAAAGTTGTTTGCAGCGAGGTCTTGTACCAGCTCTGAACAGTTCTATATATCAGAGGTGAAAGACACAAAGACCTCCCTCTTATAAACATCTGATGTCACGTTCTTGAGTTTAGAGTAAATGAAGGCTAAACGATCCCAGACGGAGGCCGTGAGCTGTGTGAAAATAAGAAATATAATTTATCTTTGGGCAGGTCCTTTGATGGCCGATTGGTAAAGAGTGTGCCTTCTGGCCTTCGTCATCCTCTCTCTCTCTCTCTCTCTCTCTCTCTCTCTCTCTATAGCCAATTTTCCCTTTTAACCTAATCTTGTTTTTCAAAGCTCACAAGGACTTACATATTATTTATCTGGTCAGATATTCACATTCACTTTCGCGCCCCGTGGACATTGAGCAATGCAAGAGGGGATATGTGGAGACGGACCAAACAGGCAGGAACAACTGAGTGATATTAATATAAGAGATGGTAAAGGGTGACAGAACATGCAGCAAGGACAACAGCACTTGAATGCGTTACAGTCTGACAGAGGGAAGGTGGAATATAGGTTTGATTACTGGATGGATAGTTAGGACACTGCATCCAGGGTGTTAGTTGGCGGGGTCCATCAGCTGACTGGGATCTTGCCGTTATGACACCTTTGCTTGTTTAATCTGAATCAAACAAAGGCAACATTTTTACCACCCCGTGTTAGATTTTAGATCAACATCAGAAATGTGATAGTTATCACAGCAGCCCCAGTGCTTTGTCCCACCACGTTGGCTCTCCCTTTTACACAGATCTTGATGTAGCTCTGTCACTACCTCCTTTACCAGCATAAAAGCAGAAGAATAATGCCTCCTCCTTCTCCCCATTCCATGTTCGTGCCTTTTGTAATGAATGATAAAGGAGCAACATTCTTGCCTTGAGCAAGCTCTATAAAAACACTGACAGAGGGGCAGGGTTCGCATCATGAGAAGGACTGGACCAAGGATTGGATTTTATTATTATTCAATATATTCAAGTTGGCTCAGTTTTGAGAAGAGTATGTCTGACACCTTTGAAATCCATTTCACCCTTAGTCTGGGAATGTGTCAGTGCATTTGTGAAAGTGAGAGTTTTCAAGTGTGTGTATGTGTGTGTTTCTATTGTAAGTTTGTTTAATACATAGTTATTTTGTATGTGTTCACATGCATACACAATTTCCAGCAATGGAAGTGAAGTGCATGATGGCCTGTGTCACAAAATCTGACTCCAAGATTTCACATTTATTATGTGCCCTTCGTGTCAGCCTCTCTTACACTCACATGGTGGTTCCTGTGTGCTGCATGTGTGTGTGTGTGTATATGTGTGTGCTCTTCTTGCTTGTGTGGGAGTCATTCAAGCCACTGGCAGCTCTGCTGGACTCTGATTCACCGGACCGTTGGCCACAAGCATGCCTCTGAGCAGGTAGCCAGCAGCAGGTGGCCTTGATGGAGGGAGCAGAGATGAAGGAGTAGTGAGAGAACAGGAAGAGATGTACACTGCCCTGGACAGCATAAGTGATCAGACGGCCATGGGACTGTGTCATGCCGGGTGAGTGTGGCTCCAGTCAGAGGCACTGAGTGCTAACATCACACTCAACAGGTGGAACTCTGACAGCAGTGAAACAGACAGTGGTGAGCAAGAGTGAGTACAAGGCGGGTGAATCACACTCCTTAAGGTCTGTAATTTTCCCGAAAGCATGACTGTCAGTAACAGCTGATGTAAGCTGGTGCATCACCCAAAAAAATCATTCATTCATTCATAATAACTGCAAATCTGGACTTGAAAACTCTTGTAGTGTTGAGTTGTTTTCATCACATCTTGTATTCACCGTGTCTTTTCTCTACATATCAGGTAAAGTAGGTTTCATCATACTTCACAGATCCACATTATGTATGCAGTGGGGATGCAGATGGTGTTATCTACAAGTTCAAATGAAAACTGAGCAACAAGAAAAAATTAATTCAACACCAAACAGTAGTCCTGTAATAAATGAAACACGTTTTTTTAAATTGTGGTTGACACTGTTGTAAATATTTTAGATTAAAGTCTGGTCACTTTTAGGCTGTTGTTTGTGTTGCTGTTGCAATGCAATTTTTAATATTTCTGCTCACAGTGCAATGCAGCCTAATAAAATACCATCACCACAGAGGTGAGTGGACGCTCAGTTCTGCCGTCTCAACATAACCCAAACGTCTTAGGAAGGGTAGCTTTCATAATCGTACAACAGGCAACTGTGTGTATTTCTTCAACACTATTGTAAATCTGTTCCTCTGTTTGTAAGAACAAAAATTCTGATTGCCTTGTGTAAAGTGCAAAGGCAACTGAGTGCTGAAATGTATTAATTTAGATGGGAAACTCAGCTTAGGATAAGAGTTCAATCCCTGCTGACTCCTTAACCCTCAGTGAAGGCGCTTAAAAAAAGTAAAGTTACTTCACCCCAGCGCTCACCAGTTGCAACATGAAAGGGAAATAACTTTATCCCATCAACTTTGAAGTGAAAGTTGTCATCTCTGCTCAGTCTTCAGCGCTCCCGCTTCACCTCTTCCAGCCCCACGCTCACCGAGGTAGGGGGCGGTGGGGGCATCAGGGATGAGGGATGAGATAAGGTTGCTATGGTGATTCACTGTCCACTAACCCCCGCGGGACCTGTCATGTTAGCAACTGCCTTCCTTAGCAGTGACTTCGCCGGCTGTTACTTGTCAACCCCTGGGACTGTGTGCGCCCCCATTGTACGCTGAGTGTGCATTAATGCCAGCTGACATTTATATCTCGAGCCCTGATAGGAGAAGACGTCTGTGATGGGCGGCAGGGTAATACCGCGCAACATGTTAAGAGAGAATCCCACATGAGCTATCACTGTCCCACTGCTTTAGATTTCATAGGGAAACATCTAAAAACTTCTAGAGGAAATGAAGATTGATGAGGCCGATTTAGAGGAAGATGTCTCAGTGGTTGATAACAGCCTTGCTGAGCATGCTTCATAATCTGAACTGAGCCCCAGTCTGGCTTTGAAGTTTTTCATATTCCACAATTCTTAGCAGGTATCTGACAGACGGCTGCTCCCTTGTCTTAGCTTGACGAAACATGAAGGGAGCTCCAAACAAAACCTGCTGTGATCCTCTTCACTGTCTGTCATTGTAAAAGATCCTAATGCCTTCATCTACAGCAGGCCTTTGGCAGCAGATTTCGAAATATATAGAAACTATAACGCCAAATCATAGAGCACATGTAACAGCATAGCACTGCTGTGTACTTAGCCTCAGCAAGAATTCTCTCTTTCTCTCTTATTTTTACACCAAATATTGTTCTCTCTTCTCTTTGGCTTGTTTTGACAAGAGATCCCATCTCTGAAACGATTTTTGAGATAGATTTCTTCAACGATTTGACATATTTCTACTACAAACAGGATGTTGTGCTGAGATTTATGTCAGGGGGGATTAGATATGAATATCAGAAAATATAAGTTTTCATGAATTGAGTTTCCCTCTTTGGGTGAACACATTTCTCCCACTTGGATTGCAGTAGCCACAAACTGGGCTTGACATGTTTCTCACTTGTCCATGTGAAACTTTACAAAGTGGTTGTAGAATACCAGGCAAGGTTAAAGCAGAAGTAAGCGGAATTTTTGTGTTAATATAAGTCTTAAATAGTTATATCTTCCGACAGCAATCACTTACATAGAGTGTTTGGTCTGAAACACGGGTCTGTCAGTCACTCTGCTCTGCTGTAAGCCAAGGAGAAAACTTTTCTTGTATCCTACAAGTTTTATCCAATGAGGAGAGAGAACGGTATGAAGGGCGTGTGTGCAGCCAAGGGATGCGCGTGAACGTGGTGACGTAGGGACGAGGACCAATAGATCCATGACGAGGGGCTGCTAACTCCATCCGCTGACAAGAAGTTATGGTGCGTTCAAGGCAGCCCGTAACTTGTGTTTTTCCGACCCGTGAAGTCGTACCAGTTCGATCTGGTACGAGTTCACGGGTCGGAAAAACACCAGTGGCCGTTATAGTGCACTTTCACAGGTAAAACAGGTCGGAAAAACACGAGTTACGGGTTGCCTGGAACGCTACAAAGTCGTAAGTTGTGACTTGAAGCCGTGACTTACGGTTTCAAAAGCCGGCCTGGAACGCAGCATTAGCCAAAACGACCGGATCGCTTACTTCTGCTTTAAAAGCGAACACCAAGGATTATTCTTTGTGTTATTTATCATTAGTTACATGTATCAAATTTGCTTCACAATTAGCATTATCACGAAACAAGATTTACATAATTGAGCAAAGTCCTTTTTCAAATCACCACGGTGAGCATGACAGAAGGAAATGATATGGGTCGACAAGAGCAGTAAACTGCACTACTACTATATTTAATGAGAACAGTTTGGGCCAATTAGATACCCCCGTAATGCAGAGTGCACTCACTATAGAACTGACATTTACATCAAAGTCTTTTTCTGATCCTTTACATTCAAGCAGCAAAATGTCTATAGCAAATACAGTAAGTGCTGATTCAGAGTAACCCTGGTGCTATAGAGAGTAATCATTCACATTCACAGCAAGACATGTAGGTTAAAAGTGGCATAAGTCTGAATTCCATGAAGTCACAGTCATGTTTTATTAAAGGTAGGCATTTCAAGAGTCAAGTGTCAAATTTTCAGCATTACCAAAAAGCACGCCATGTGGAAAATTGAACCAGCTTATTATGTATGGATCAGGGTGATGAGAAGCAACAATGGGAACTGGTTTTAATTCTAGTCACAGAAACCTCTCATTTGGACTGTGGATTTAAACTGGATTTACTAATTCTTATAAAGTTTGACCTTTAGACTACAAGTGTGCCCTCTTGGAAGAAGTTGGCTCAAACAAATTCAAACACCAGGGTGCACAGAAAGTGTTAATATTCCCCCCAGTGCTTAATAATCCAGGCAGATGTCATCATGTCAAAACTCACAGCATCATGTGGTCGATTGGTTCATTCTTATTCCTTTCAGACGATCCAACAAGTGAAAAAACCTTTTGGAGCTCTCGCTTTCAGTCTTTATGTTCTCCTGTTTGACACCCCAGAGCCTCAGCGCGTTTAAACAGGTCATAAAAAGTCAATGAGACATAACCCCATAGCATGACTTGGATCCATGAGAGTCAGCGATGACGTAGGCTGGAGCCGAATAACCGGAGCGCACAGATGATGAGCGGAAGCGCCAGTGCGCACCTCCCCACAATAATCTGGCTGAGCAGCGTCGCTGTCTCTTCAGCACCGCTCACTGACAATCCAACCGAGCGGAGAGAGAGGCAAGACAGGCGAAACTGAGTTCTCTGCAACATGCTGTGGATGTTTTTTTCCGCATGAAAACAAATCAATACAACTTTTCTTTTCTTACAGGGGAGGAAATAACAAATCCTGATTTACAGCCACTTGCTGAAAGTAAGAATTTAGAGTCTTTGCTCTTTTTTTTTATTTCCCTAACAGGACCGACCATGTGGTTGGTGGATGTATGATTTTATAATTTCCACTGCGGATTCTGGTTTGGTTTTTCCACTATAACTAGTTTGGTGTTTTTATTTCACTTTGGAAGTCCTGAGAGAAAAAAGGCACTTGAATTAATGAGTTGCTGTTGAGAGAAGTTTATTTGGTTATTTTATGGGAGATTTCAAACGTTCATACAGTCATTTCGTTTTGCTTTGATACGTGGAATCAGTCGGGATGCTGACTTTAGTAGTTGGACTGCTCTTCTTGGTCTGTGGACACACGGTGCGAACCCAGGACGCTACAGGTAGCCGCTTCGTTTGTAACGCCATCCCCCCGGGTGCAGAGCCCGGCTGCGGGTATGTTTCCACGGGGACCCGTTTTCAGAGCAGCAGCCCTGTGGAGGACGAGCTGCGGAACACGATCATCCAGCTCCGGGAGACCATCCTGCAGCAGAAGGAGACCATCGTGAGCCAACAGGGGACCATCAAGGAGCTCAACTCCAAACTGGCGCGCTGCGAGGCAGCAGCCGATGTGCCGTCGCAGGGCAAGTCCCGGGGTCAGGGCTCCAGACGGAAGGAATACGGCAAGAACACGATGGGGGACCTGCCCCGGGACCCCGGTGAGACCATAGACCAGCTCGGCAAGACCATGCAGAGTCTGAAGGGTCGGCTGGAGAACTTGGAGGTAAGATGGCACAACCGCGCAGCTCTTGCGTAAACGCACCAGAAAGAAAGCCACTCTTCTTATTTTCTGATCTACCACAGCAAACATGTTCATCTACTTCCCATATCAGTATAACCAACCGCATCTCATTTTCCATGCATCCACGCAACGTCTTTCAACCCCTTCTCCAGCACCATGCCTCACCGAGACATGTCTGTTAACACTCGCGCGCTGCAGGAGACCTCTGAGGGAAATCGTGAGATCAAAGGGTCACGTAACAGGCATGTCACATCGATACGTTTCGAATCATTAAAATGTAACTCTGATGGTGAAACCCACTGCACAAGAAATCATCAATAAGACATGAGAGACAAAAATCTTGTCAAAGGTGTAATCATGCATGTGGTGCAGGGATTTGCAATGCATCCTTGAATTATTTATGAGTACTGTGTGTGTGTGTGTGTGTGTGTGTGTGTGTGTGTGTGTGTGTGTGTGTGTGTGTGTGTGTGTGTGTGTGTGTGTGTGTGTGTGTGTGTGTGTGTGTATTCCACATAATGTTTTATTTGCAGTCATGTGACTAATTATTCATAGCAGCTGATGAAATTCTTTCTCCCAGATTTCACCTGCACCAGAGCATACTGTAGTAAATGTTCTAATTGAATCAAATGCTTAATGGTTTAGTTGATCATTTTCCCATTGACCTCCGAGAGCTCTGGATCTCCACCAGCTCTTTGTTCACTCCCGGGAGATCTGACTTCTGCTGTGTGCAATGTATCCAAGAGACTCTGAGATCACATTCAGCTGATATTGAGGTCACCTATAGTGAAGTGCTTTATACGTACAGTGGACGGTTGATATAAGCCCAGGCTTCATCTGTTATGTCAGATCAGCGGTGTAGTACATTTTTCACCATCTGACAGCTCTGATACAAAACAATTTCAGTACTGTTTATTTAAATTCAAGGTTATATACAGTATGCTGCATTGCTGATCCATCCATCTCTCTATTACCTTCCCTCCCCCCTCCAGCTCTCCCTCTCTCCTTGATTGGAAGCTTTAATACCTTGATCAAATCAAAGATATAGGCTTCTGCAGCTGTGCAGGATGCATTTTATATTGCATTTTAATCACACATCCATTGATCTGCATTTGCTTAACATAATGATTATTGCAAGTGTGGTGTTGCTGATAGCATATGGCTCCCTGGAGTAGGACCTCTCTCGCTAATCAAAGCCATCTGCATGTCAACAATTGCATCCAGGACCTGGCAGCAGTTTACTATGGCCTTCAGTGGCAGATTACCAAGGAATCTCTCACTGGAGCCATTCAGGCAGTACCATAGTGTCAGGAAATATTAATTTAACTCTGTGAATATGTCACAAACTGTCTGAATCCCAAAGTGATGGAGACAGCTGGGAAACTGGGAAGCTTCAGAGATGAACATTGTTTCAATATCTCCATGTGCCGCATATACACATGGGACAGTACAGTTGTTGTCCTTCAAAAATAAATAAAAAAGCCATCTGTGATCACGCCCAGGGTAAACTTTGGTGTAACGTCACGCCCACACTATCTTTAATACCCAGCCATGGGTGTTTTGGCAGGTCACCAATCAAAGTCCCTAACAGGGACACACTGTCTTCATTTCAGATATTGTTAAATCAAAAACAATGGTGGTAAAAGGATATCAGAGCGAATAGATATAAGATCTGCAAATCTGGGTCTTTATGATGACTGAATGGCTGTCTGTGTGCACAGGATTAACCAGATTAAATATCAGTATCATTGTTTGTTATCTATCTATCTATGCATCTATCCATCTATCCATCTATCCACCTTCTATTCTGCTGTCTACTGCAATCTTTCTGTCTCTGCCTCTCAGCAGCAGAATCTGCGTCTCCCCAGCACAAACGTGTCAGCTGGAGGTGTCTCAGCTTTAACTCCCCTGCCACCGGAGCTGCGGGAGCTGCTGCGCCAGCGTCTGGGGGCGCTGGAGACCCAGCTCCTCCGGAAGGTGGCTGAGCTGGAGGAGGAGAAGAGCCAACTCTACAACGAAACAGCGGCCCACCGCCAACGCACAGAGAGTGCTCTCAATTCCCTCCTGGAGAGGATCACTGAGCTTGAGAAAAGTAAGTGATACAATGGGTGCTGTGAAATTTTAGCTGGATGTAATCACACTTTTTTTGTCTACCAGATTTAGCACTAATTAGTCAATCTCTGTGCAAATTTCTGATGATGCAAGTAAAAAAAAAAAAACTCTTAACATAGTTTTTTTTCTCAGAGCCATTCTCCAAGCAGCTCCTGGTCTTGAAAATAAGGCTTGGAAAGCAACGATGAATGCTTAATTAGTTTAAGGAATATTAGAGAGATGTCCACACTCCGGGGTATCACTTTGATGGTAGACGTCAAAATAAAACAACTCAGCTTGAAGGAATATAGTTTGAGAATATTATCTCACTGCTCAGTGGACATTTCCTGTAGTCACGTGTCCCTTGAGGTTCAGCTGATTCAGTCTCACTGGGTACAAGCTTCAGTTTACGGAACCCAGAGTTAATTGATTAGATGTACTGTAAAGAAAAATAAAGCAACAACACAGCCACCTGTACAATATGAAGAGTCAATAAATAATAACTCAAATACATCAAGATGGAGGTGTTGATTTAATTCTACAACATCTGTTCTAGGCCAGAGTTTGTTGTGTTGTTTCATCAGCTGGAGATGTGAAGCCAAACAATGATAACCTTGTAATGAATTTGTAACAGGTCCTGGTTGTCCCCCCCCCCCTCTGGGCTTACAGTAAAGTATGCTAGAACAGAGTCCAGCACCACATGATCCTGAGCACTTTGAACTAGAGCTTTTGGAAGAATCGTATGAACGTGGAGCTCAAAGTCAGCAGGAGACAGCTCTTCCCAAAACACATTTCTTATTATATTTATTTCTTTCTCTTCTATTGGATTGAGCCTTGGGTCAAAGTCTCTAGAAGATACGCAGAAGCCCCCTTGAGCCAGTATGAGCCTGTATAATAAACCTTTCAGTGTTACAGCTGCCCTCATATACTGAGAGAAACGGAGGAAGCTCCAAATACAAATAAAACTGTGGTTTAAACCACATGAAAACATGCAGCATGTTTCCTCTGTGAAGTACTGCGTGTGTGGTAAACTCTCAGCAATCTCTGTCTTGCTCATGCATGATCTAGCATCCATGTTTACACCGTAGCTTACTCATTTATTATTAAGTGTCTTTTAAATATTAAAACTCGTGTAATCTTTCTTTAACTGACAAGCAGCCACATCCTTTACAAACTCTGATCTTTTGCCACAACTGACTCTCTACAAAACCTCACAGTCAACCAAAGCAGCAATGCAACAGCTTGATAATAACAATTAGTTCTTTATTTTTATATTCACTGTATTTACAAATGGTATTGTAGTGGCAGCATAATTACTGCCTGGAATTATGGTCATTTTTTATTGACTTACTGTAATAAAGAGACCACCAGTGACCAACATCTGCCTCCACTGTCCCACCTTTGGTCACAAAGTTAACCAGACTAGGATCTTTCCATGGCTCTAACCAAGTGCTGTAAATGACCAAACGTAATAAGGAAAAAGCTGAACAACATGCTTTATTGATATTTCCAGTATCAACATAGCTACAACTGGACAAATACATAAATTAAGATTTCCTTGTTGGTCAATGGAAAATCTACTGAGGAACAAACTTGCTGTTTGAAATCCATGTGTAAATGTAATTTCTATGACAGCATTGTACTCGCCCACAATCAGGCAAGTCTGTACTGGCACATTACTGCTTAAACTGAAGGATTAGACATCTTTCTTTAATGTGTGAGCATGTTAATTTACACCTCAAGATGATGGAACTTCCTGCGTACATGGCTGTAAACCAAAATGCCAAACAAATTAAAAGTTTGACCTGGTGTTTAAAAGTGAGGGGATCACTAGAGATATTAGCTACTGCAGTTCATGTTGATACAAACCACAAATATCAAACTAATGGTGGTGCTGGAGGACAAGTCAGGCAATCAAAGGGCAAAATCCGATTCATCCTCTGAGGATCATGAATGTCCATGAAGTGGTAGCTGAGACTAGGCCTGTATCAGTTTGGACCCAAGTGGTGGACAGAGGGACTTCCATTGAACTGTGCTGCTAGCCTGATGTCCAATATGCTTGTTACAACTGGTCCTCACCTTCGTCCATGCCCTCTTTTTCTTCATCTTAAGTGTTATCCCAAGTCTTTTCTATGATTTCTACTGCTATCTTCAGACATATCTTCCTCATTTCTTGGTTGTATCATCTCTTTAAAATGTGTAATTGTTGTCCATTCACAGCTAATAATGCCTTCAAGTCACCTGAGGATTTCAAAGTGTCCCTCCCTCTTCGTACCAACTACCTGTACGGCAGGATCAAGAAAAGCCTCCCAGAAATGTACGCCTTCACCGTGTGCATGTGGCTCAAGTCTAGTGCCAGTCCCGGCATAGGAACCCCGTTCTCTTACGGCGTGCCAGGCCAGGCCAATGAGATAGTCCTCATCGAATGGGGAAACAACCCCATTGAGCTCCTGGTTAATGATAAGGTAAGTCCATAATGAGAATCACTCTCAGTAACTGGGATTACTATTTCATTCCGTCCAGATTTACCGAAGTAGGAAAATGCATTGTGAGTCAGAAGCTCAGAAATCATTTATTATTTGCCTGGCAACACTGCTGGCTGTAATGATGACAATAAACGCAGATCAGTGTTGACTCTAATTAAATGCAAAGAATGCATGAATATGTTGATGTTAGCTCACGCGGTGGTGAGAAACAAGCAGATAGTTACTGTATATACATGTGAGCACAATAATGAGACAGCTGAGAGGAGATTCACTGACCATCAGCTCTGAATATTTAATTCTGTGCCTTATAAACATTTAATATCATTGACCCACATTCCACGCGCACCCAAGAATAACAGAAATTCATTAGAGGGCTTGCGCTGCCATGTGTGCTCATTTGAAGCCCCCGTCTTCTTTGCTTTCTGTAGACACCGTGTTGTAACTACACAGCCACATACTGACTTTTAAGTCAGCTGTGGAGATTTGATTTAACACAACAGAAAACAAAGTGGTAGACACATGCATGAATATTTTATGGCATTTAGTCTTAAAAGGAAAGAATTGTAATTGTTATGTCGATTTAAGCTGTGTGGTGTAATGACAGACTTCTTGTTTCCTCATGGCACAGCTGCTTATGCAGGAGTGTAATTTTGGATATGGGGGGATCTTTGGGAGTTCTTCTCCTCCCCCCTCTCCCACCCACCCCCACTGCCTTGTTTACGTTTGGTGTTATTGGCACAGGCAGGTCTCCTCACAGCTTTCCCCGTCACCATGCATTATACATGTGTTCAACCCAGGCGATGAGAGAAAGATTGTGGGAGAAAGGGATGAGTGTATGAGGGTGAAAGAGGAAAATGGAGTAGGAGAGAGAAAAGCTGCAGAGCTTCCGAGGTGATAGAGAGCTGAGAAGAGACGGAGAGGGGAAAGGAATGAAAGATCAGAAGATGCCAGAAAAAGAAATGAAGTTATAATGTACTTGGAACTAAGAAAGAAAGCAACAGAGCGTAAGGGTGCAAGATGGAGAAGAGTGAGATGAGACTGGTGAATATGATTACCATATGTGCAGTAGCACATCCATGTGTTGAACTTGTTCACAGTGATAACAGGGTCCACTGGGGAACATTGTTTATGCTGTTCATTTGGCTGCGTACGGAGAGGGAAGCAGAAAACTGCCTCAACAGCTTTCTGCTTCCCTCTCAAACAGGAACAGAGATTCTTAATTGTTGTACAACAACGTCTTCATCAGGACTTTGTGTCTCTTTGTTCGGCAAAATTGTTGATATCTCATGATGCTGGGTTTTTTTTTTTGCCAACATCCAACTCAAATTCAGTAAATCATGCTTGTGGCTTCTCCATTTTCCAATCCAATGTGACTGCCAAGAGTTTAATCTGTATTGGATTCAACTGGTCTTGTACAACATTAACTCAGAGTTCTTTTGGCGAGTGTGCATGTGTAATCTGATGCTCCAAGCCTAATAAATCTGGTGTCATCTGGAATTGCGTTTTCCAAATTTTCAGACAGACTTTAGGCAGTTCTACAGCGGCCCGGAAAGCTCAACACACAGCAACTCGGTCCAAATTCATGAACAGCTTCATCAGCTCAATAACACCTGCAAACACATCAACGATGCAGAATCCACGCAAAAGAAGTGTTTCTGAGTACACACAAGTGTCAGACTATGGTCCACACTTTTTTGTTCAATGCTTCTTGACTTTAGAAGTTATGAAGATGGCTTCCTTTCTTGTTGTTGTACCTTTGGTTTATTATACCATCAATATTGCATTCAAATATTATTGTGACTATATACTGTTAGTCATAGTGTTCAGCCGGGTCGGTTACTTGTTGTGTTCCCATAAACACTTCAGTTTTGAGGTTGTGCAGCACATTCGCTGTCAAATTGATGAAGTTGTTTTCTGAATTTGATGCAAGTTCATTTCTTTGCATGTGTTTTCTTAAGTTGCTGTGCACTGAGATCTCCAGGCCAACATACAACTCTATGCAGAGTTTCTTCAAATACCAATACAATTTCACATGGCACTTTTTATCATTCGAGGTTGAAAGCAGTAACTTTTTGCCTCTTCTTGCACGACCTTCTAAAAAACATTTTACACTTGCCTGCAACCTTTTCTCCAGCCTTCCTGATGTAGAGAACAAAATGTCCTTTGAACCATGATATAATAGGTCTTTTTTCCATAATAGACATTTTTGACATGTCACAGCAGGTGAACCACTACTGTATCAACCAACACCTGTATGATGGGTGCCAGTTCCAAGGCACTGGTATTAGAAATGTGACCTAGAATAAAGACACACCTGTGTATTTCCTCCTATTACAGTACAACTCAACGTGTCTGCACCGCAAAGAGCCTATAGGAAACTAATCAGTTCTACTTTGTAATAACTGTAAAATTGTTCCTTTTATGATTTGCAAATGAGATCTTTTGTAGTCATTTGAACAAGTGAGTCATAGCTGTAGTGTGTTCCCTCTGGATACAATGTGTATAAAACACTACAATGTATCTGTCATATTTTCATTGTTGCCAAAATATGTGACAAGGGTTTGTTTTTCATTTGAAGTTATTCATTCTTTGAACAGCCAGAGAAGGTCAGAGTACACCAACTAAGCGTTCCCTGTAGCACCAATAGTGTAAAGATGCCACCTGGTGTCCTTAACCAGGTCAGTAGCCTTTTTAATTGCAACTGACTTGAATCTTATCCTCAGTAATTCTTCCCATCTTTTTTATGTTTTCTTGTATCTGAAGCGATGTCTGCGGTGAGATCTGAGTGTGAAGTGAGTCTGTGGGCTCCTAAGAAAAGGGCTAATGAGTTACACACTCACAGTTTTATGTGTTGCGTTGTATCCTCAGGGGACTATGATGTCACTGGTTGGTAAAATAACCAGTTGTTTTTCTTTGATCCTCGAACAAAGCACAAAAGCATAAGAGGACAATGTTTTGCTATTAGCAACCCTGCTGCTTTGAAGGATGTTTTATCCCTTGATGTCACCTGGGTAATCTAAATTTTATATGTCGCATTGGCTCATCAGGAGAATTCTCTGCAGAGGCCTGTCTCTTTGAAGCCCTAACCATCCTAATTGCTTTCCTTGTTGTTAACGTGCTGAAGTTAATCTCAAACCTCATCTGGCTCATCCTCGCCCCTTTCCCCCCTTCCCTGCTCCTTGCTCTTTCTGCCCCCATGTCACTCACCCTTTGCTCTCCCTCCACCCAACCAGGTGGCCCAGCTCCCCCTGTCAGTGAGTGACGGCCGCTGGCATCACATCTGCATCACCTGGACAACCAGAGATGGCTTCTGGGAGGCGTACCAGGACGGTGAGCGACTAGGCACCGGTGACAACCTGGCCCCCTGGCACCCAATTAAACCTGGAGGGGTGATCATACTGGGTCAGGAGCAGGTGAGACTAACGGAGAGGCTTAGGTGGTAGAGAACAGGTGTGTGTTAATGTGTGTGTTTTTCCTTGTGTCGGAAAGATCCCTGTGTGTAGTCTCCCCTGAGCTCACTGCCAGAGGCACAGCACAGGGAGCAGGGGGGTGGGGGCACAGAGGCTCTTCTCACGCTACCGCGGCCCTTTCAGAATTACCTCATTCATCTACCTATAAATTGCAGCATTTTGCCCTTGGGAGCTACGTAAGCAGGGTATTGTAGTTGTTAGCTGCATGACAGCTCCCTGTATATGTTGAACAAACATACAGTGATGTATGAATGATCTCCACAGAGAGCTATTAACTCATATTGCATTGGTTTGCAACCTTAGCAGCGCTGCTTTATGTTTCAGTCGTAGACAAGGTGAGATTGCTGCAGATTGCACAATACTGACGATCGCACTTGGAACACTTGGAGGTTTTTAAAGCGGCAGTGCACTGAGAAATATCCTGCACCATTTAGCAGTTTGATGAGAATCAAACAGAATTGATTAATGTTAATTAACTTCTGTTTACATTTCCTTCAGTAGTCAACTTGTATCGTAAACTTTCATCCTCTCTTCTTATATGAAGGATGTAGTCGGAGGCCGCTTCGACGCCACACAGGCCTTCGTGGGAGAGCTGAGCCAGTTCAACATGTGGGACCGAGTACTACGGCCTGTGGACATCATGGGTCTGGCCAACTGCTCAGCCTACATGCCCGGCAACGTGGTGCCTTGGATTGACGCTAACGTGGAAGTGTTTGGTGGCGCAAGTAAAGCTGCTCTGGAAATCTGCGAAGATCGTGCTTTTGATTCCTAAAGGAACAACTGTAAGGAATCCAAAAAGGCCGCTGGGACTGAGAAGCTAAGTATTCGGACTATTTGCTGCTTCTGTCGAATCCCGAGAGACAGGGTATCAGTGCAACATTTTTTCTACATAGCTCTACGCAATCACACAGACTGAGTGTTTATTGGGCTCACGTTGGTCTGTCGTTTCAAGTTGAATCCTAAAGACATCACAGGAGATGGCAAATTAGCACCCTCATTTGAAGATCTGCTGTTGCATCAGTCTTCTGTAGTGATATTACCTACTGTCGTTCTGTGTTTTCACCTCAATGGATCAGCCTTCATTTAACTCATCTTTGGAAACAGCTCTTTTTTGGTTGCATTCCCTATACTGACAATGCTGCACTGTATCCGTAGTGAATGTGAGCTCAAACAGGCTTTGATGTGCTATGGAACACTATTCCTGAGTTACGCGGTAGAGCGCTACCCGCTGTGAGCTTCCTCATTGTTTGACGAGCACCGAACCAGGAGCGTGGTGACATGAGGAGGATGTACGTGAGTTCAAAGTGGCCGAGAACAACCATCATTCGGGGGCGTCCCGACATGGGAAGATTTGTCTAAATGTTTTGCATGAGCGCGAGCAGTGAATGGACATCCAGTTCAGGAGGGACAGTGCATGCTTTCTGTCAACACACTGAGTGTGTGTGGCATGTCCAAACAAGCCAATGCAGCGTGCTGACAACATTACGTAAGAGTGTGTGTTTGTGTGTGTGTGTGTGTGTGTGTGTCCGTGTGTGTGTGTTCATGTGCGTATGCCTTGTCTTGCGTGTAAAAAGACCAGAGATTATGAGGGAGGGAGGACATTTTCATTCTTGTAAATCTATGCTTAATACCTCTCTGCCCCTTGAGCAGCTGCCATATCCCAAACAGCTTTATGGATGGGCTGGCTCTGCTCAGGTTAATGACGATGTCGAACAGCTGCCCAGGACTGGCGCATCGACAGAGCTGTGGACGCCAGCCGAGTGCCCAGTGAGGCCAGGGATTGGGCTTGACCTTCAAGGACAATCCATCATTCCTCATTTGGGTAGTAATTATCTGTGTTTATGAATGAATGAGGCAGAGAGCAGTCACTTGTGTCTCTTGGCTGTGTGTCCTTATTGATACAATATTGAGATTTAGAGGTTCAAATGTCAGCAGCACTCTATGGACATGATGAATGTCACTGTCTGATGGACTATGGTCTTGATTGCTGAAACAGAAGAATAGTTCTGGTCCGTGGATATGATAGATTACAGAGATACTGAGAATCAATACATTTTGGCAGCGCTTCGTGAATAAAAATGATGTTCTCTGCAGTTTCATTTATATCGGTCTTTAATGTTGTGGTGGACATTTGCTTCAACACTGTTTCTTTTTTGATAAACAGGGTAAAATATTCAAAGCAAAAGCCTGGTGCTAAAGCCCCATAATGGAACAAAGACGTTAACTTTGGTGTCACCTCCAGAGCTTTTCTGTCCTCCTTGTGGACTTTGAATAGACACTGGTGAAAAAAAAGCCATTAAAAAGCTTCTATACACATTTTGAGAGAAAAAAAAAAACTAAAATGCAGTAGGTTACTGGACAGCGCAGAATGTTAATAAAAGAGCGTGCACACTCACTGTTAAAAAGACTTGTTCAATATGTCGCCAACATGTTGTGATTGTTGCTCTTCTGAGTGTCTCTGTTAACGATATTTCAATGTAAAATCAAGTTTTATTTCCTGTAGAAAGTGTATTTTTCTTGCTTTTTCTGCTCATGATTTTTGTCCATCAGCAGCACATTATGTAAAAAAAAAAAAAAAAAAAGCAGCAGTAAAAAAAAAAGGCATATTTAAATGGTGAATGGCCTTTTGTGAGAACCATATGTGCTTTTGCTTGTGGACAATTGGGATTTATTGTCAGCTTTTACAGAACTAACGGCTCACTAGCAGCACAGACAATGAAGGACTCAAGAAAAAGACACGTGTTTGCAATCATTGTTAAAGTCACCTTCATGTGCAGTACCCATTCAAAGTTTAGCACCTTTCTGCCATGTGAATGTCTTTTTTTGCACCCAATAAAAAGAGTGAACAAGTTCCAGAGGTGTGACAATTTGAGCAGCGACTCGGCAACAGAATAACTGAACAGCTGTATGAACGGTGGAGGAGTGTTTTATTAAAAATATCACTGCACAGCATGAGTGACGAAGTGAGAGCGGGGTGTGACCCGCTGCCAAGGTCGTGGCCCGTTCCACCATCGAAACCGCGCTTTAATCTTTGATGGAGATTAACAAAGCTCGCTATCTCACTGTCACATTTTTTGGTCACATTGATTCTAATGGAGATACAGGTGTTTGTCCAGTTGGTAGCCATATCATTTGTAGGAGCAGCCATAATACACAGGGGAGGATACGTCCTCTCATCTGGGCAATGTAATGTTGTCAACAGTGGAGAAATCCTCTGGATTGGCAGACATCCAGGTGGAAATGAAAAAATCTGCCCATGCGGATTATGGACGCTGCTACAATGTAGGACACTGTGAGCCTGCTTCATTCTCCTGTGACGCTGTGTGCTGCCTGTGTGTTGATGGTGACGCAGCAGTAGAGAGGGGGGGGGGGGGGGGGGGGGGGGGTCCTGTTTTTTAATAGAACAGCAGTCTGAGACCTCCACTTGAAAACAAACTATGTGAAAAGTCTCTCCCAGTGTGTGATGCTTTATTGATGTATTATTTAACATATCTTTTTTGTCTCAATCTCACTGCTACTGTATCACTGAGCATCTAATGTTCTCAAGCACACATTATTTATTGAAGAAAGCTTTGTAACTAGAGTTTGAATAAATGATAAATAGATTAGTTTGTGCAAAACATACATCATTTCAGAGGTCTAAAGAAAAACAAATGCTGTAGATAATAATGACAATGACTAATGTTTGGAACTTCATCTCAACACTTTCAGATGGGGTGAAAGAGGACAGAGATAGAATCAGACATCCAGAGGGTTGTTGTTTTGTTTTTTTCTTCTGCTGCTGCTACGTTGGTGCAAAGTGTGAAACGGCATGAGTGGCCCAAACCATTTCATCCTCTGTTGTGTTACAGTATTAATGCAGGAGCTAATGTGTTGGCTGAAGAGTGAAGGTGCCTGTCTGTGCAGCGACAGAAACCCAACCAGAAATATTTGCACTGAGGGTTATGATCAATTGATGACTGCTGCTTTAACTGCAACTGCAAGCGCTCCCTCTGGTTTGATGAATGTGTGTCAGTTATCTTTCAGAAAGTGTCACATTTAACTGAGAGAGAGGGCTTCAGCAATTTCTCAGAATTTTTACTGATTTAATCCGTCTCTCTCTCTGAAGGTGGTACGATTCAGCAGGGTAAACAATGTGTGTCTGTGTTTTTTAGTGTCAGTGTATGTGGGTGTGCAACGGAAAGCAACACTTAGTTGGTGTTTTGGTTCTGGAGAGTAGATTTGTTTATGAGTTTTTTTTCTCTGCCACTGTGGTAAAAAAAAAAAAAAAAAAAAAAAACCGTCAAAGGGGAGTTCTTGGAGGGATTTTGAAGAAATGATATGAGCAGCTGCTGCAGATGTATCACTGAAAACAAATTACAGATTCAGTGGTATTGCCAGCTTGTCCGTTTATCCATTACACATGACTGGACAGAGTGACAGTGAATAATTATTTGGCACTTTTTATTATTATTCTTTTTTATTATTATTATTGCAGTTACTCTTCCACATCCATGGGTTCTTTTCCCACTTCTCTGGATCACCTGGTTTCCCCCAGCATCGCCCCAAGGTTGTGATAAAGTGTGTGAGAAGCCCATAATTAAAATCAAATCACACCAAG
Source organism: Trachurus trachurus (assembly GCF_905171665.1). NCBI lineage: Eukaryota > Metazoa > Chordata > Actinopteri > Carangiformes > Carangidae > Trachurus > Trachurus trachurus. Next base: position 17,781,563 of record NC_139905.1, read on the forward strand.
TGTATTTGATTGTCTCTGGGTTTATGTGCAGCTCTGCAGGGGAGTGGGGGAGATGCTTGTAAGGTGGTGGTGGTGGTGGTGGTGGTGGGAGAGAAGGGTGGTGGGGGGTAGGAATTAAAGCGCCATTCTGCTCCCAGCACCCTTTGCCTCGCACGCGGAGTCCCCACGGAGTCCCAAAAGATCGAGCGCCGTAAAAGACTGTGAGAAAAACAAGTTTCAGAGTTGAGACTAGAGAAATCCTTTGGCTTAGTAATTAAAGCCTAATGGAAGAGAAGCCTGTGCAGAAGGCCAGGCTCTCTGAGGCATTTGAAAACTGCTGTTTTCTTGGATGTCACAGACTATTAGTGAGAGACCCACAAACGCCCTTCAGCCTGTATCCCTGCCTTTATAAAATTATGCATCACAAATGTTATATTCTGTTCCCATGCTTGGCTGTCTGGCAGCCATTTTTAAATTAGGCACACAACTCCTCTCACTTTCCAGCCTCATCGTGCTTGCGCAAAACAATACGTGGCCTTCTGTAACTGAGATATTGTTGGATCGCCATTCGCATTATTCATTTATTTATGGAGCATATCAGCACAGAGATAATCTTTAAGGGGGAGAGGTTAAACGTATCTCCTCTTCCTCTTCGCACCGTTTGACTTATTTATGCTCAGCTGGCCAGGGAGAGCTACTTGAATGTTGTTTTGGGGGAATGAGAATAAAAAGAAGGAAAACATAAATGACGTGAGGGGAGGGGAGTAACAAATTCATCTGCACAGGAGAGGAAACAGCTGCTGTGTGACAGTTTGTAATGCCACCTCTCTGAGGATCAAAGAGCCTGTGGATGATAGATGGAGATATTCATTCAACTTTATTCTGTTAAGCATCGCGCAGTGTTTTCAAGCATTGTAGAAAATCAGAAATCTCACACTTCTCCATGCTCAGATTACAAAGCTCCATAGATTCACTGGCAGAATATAAAGTGTTTAACCTGAGTACACTCCACTCTAAATGTCTAGTCTAATCTTACACTTTGTTCTCTGTTCCTGAGGTTGACATAATATACTCCTACAGGGACCATTAACATTTCTAACAATATTCAATATTTCTGCAGAAGAAACTTTAATGATAAATCTGGAAGATGAGACCGTGATATATAATATTCTGGCTGCAAAGTTGAGAGCTAAAATCTCTCCCACAAACCTCCTCAGATCATGCTTTCTGGCACCTGTGTAGACTGCAAATAGAGGAGCTTGACTGCCTGTTTTGCAACAAGCAGTAGAGCTTGCAGCTGCAACTACAAATCTCTCATTGTGCCTCTCTGAACATTACTTTCTCCCTAACGAATGTGTTCCCCAACAAAAAGAATAATAAACACGCTGACTTTAAAATGGCCTGTGTCTGATTTGTATTTACTTGCCACTTGACATTTAATATGCCTGCGTACTGGGATTGCGTCTTGGCTTGGAGCAATTACCAGCCTGGAGTCTCTGCAGTTTGCCCGGCACATATGCCCCTTGTGAAACTACAAGGGGCTAAAGGCTGACTCACTTTCCATTGGAATAAACCAGGCTAATTCCCCCCTGTTTCCAGTCTTTGTGCTAAGCTGAGCTAACTGACAGCTGGCTGTAGTACAATGTAGTACTCTCTCTTCCTACACTGTTATTGTAACACTATATTTAAAATATAGCCTACCATAGGCTATTTCATATGAAAATGCACAATTGATATCTTTTTAATTCACTTTTCATGATGCAAACAAAGTTATGTTTTACAAAAAAGTGACACCAAATAAAAAGAAGAATTCTGAGTATTATAAAAAAGACCAGAACAGTATAAAATTAAAACATCTCACATCAACACTGCAAAAAAGATTTGTAAATAGAGGCAGATGTGTAAAATCAACAATTAAGGATGAAACATTATGAATAAAACATTACCAAAGGCTAAGATGAGGAAATGCATTTTAAGAAGATTTAAAGTGGGTTAAAGATTTTAAGTATCTGAGTTGAAGTGGATGAGAGTCCCAGAGTGTCAGACCTCTGAGCCCAGTAAACCTTGACCTTGGGGTGAGCGGTAGATCTCTCTGCAGATCTTCATTCTTGGTTGGGTACTACCCTGTCAACAAATTAATTATGCAATTAGCGGCACACCGATGAAAACCTCAAAGATGGCAATAACACTTTAAGATCAATCTGAAATCTAACAGTGAGCTGAGCAATGGAGTAATGTGGTAGTAGCCTACCTGCTGTGGTTAACCTGTTATTATTATTATGATGTGATATAAAGAGGGATAAGATCTGGTCTGGACTGAACAGATTTAAAGCTACAATACCCCATTCCCAGCTCACAACCACAAAAAACAAATCAGTGGCTCTTGACCTGAGATTAAATACAGTTAGTCATCACTTTATCATCTGCTGGTGATTCATGAGATAGACTTCCAGAGTCACCCGGTAATAAACTAGACATGTGACTCTTTGTGATCCTTTTATCTTTGTGGAATCTAATCAGATGTTGGTGGCTCGCCTCCCCCCACCCAGAAGGGCCGTGGATAAGTGCATTATCTGGATCATTCCACCACTGCTAACAAAATCGCCATCAGCCAATGTTTCCTTCTCAGGAGGTGAACCCAACTTCCCTTCAACCAACTCAGAGAACACACACACACACACACTCCTGCTGGTGTGATTAAGTCCTGCTCTTGACTGACATTAGCGGATCATGTGACTTTCATCAGGGAAGGGATCTAAGGACATAAAACCTTTTTTTTTTGGGGACATAAATCCGTTCTATAAATAGGGCCTGTGTGGATGCGTACTATTTATGAATATGAACTTCCTGTTCCCACAGGCTGAAAGTAAGCTCATCCTGCTTTGGATCAAACTACAAACTCTGCTTTATTTACTTTACTCTGAACAAAAGACAAACAAGGGGCTACAGGTTGAGACAGATGGGGAAACATGGCTGGACAGAGGACGGTTGTAAGAAAACAATAGTTCTAGCTTGATGTCTGAGCTTTTGACACCAAAGGGAGAGGTAGGGATCAACAAGAGTAACTGAGAGCATGAAAAATAAGCATCTGTGTGAGAGGAATGGTGATGATACAATAAGAACGAGGCAGTTGAGATCAACAGCCTTGCCGTAGCCAAGGTCAGAATCGTCACGTTACCCATATGTCCCTCCTGCAGCCTCCACTTGGCTGAGACGAGGCGGATTTAAGCGGAAGCAGATGTGCAGTGTCTTCATGTATAGGCTTCACATGTTATCATAATAATGTGTGTGCATATGGTTTAAACACCTTTTTAGTGACTGAATGAATTGGATTAGTGAGTGATTTGTGTGCCCGCTCTGAAAGATGTTTGTCACCGTGGGGTTTTCAAAAACGCTGGGACTGTGTATTTGTTCAAACCAAACTTTGAGCCACACACAGATGTACAGCTAATGAGTGTTTTCTGCATACTGCCACGAGTCCATGAGGCGATACACTGAATCGAAGCAGAAGGATTACATAATTTGATAATGTTTTAGCCTTGTTGTTTTTATGATTGAAATGCATCATGAGTTGCAGATAAAACCATTAAATAATCACTCAGTGTGCGAGGCAGTGAAACGCTGTTGATATGCACAGTTGGAGGAGATTTAGAGGCGGGCAAGTACTCGGCAAGGGCTCGGTTCGTGCCAAGGAGCCCATCCTTCACGTGAGTTACAGTGGCTGTGATTGATCACAATGAGAGTTTAGACTGACTCATTGTGGAAAAGCCCTGCAAGAGTTTCAAGGTTGTTTACATTAACCGCGGTGAGGTTTGCATAATTGATAGCAAGCATGTACCAAACAACTCATCCTTCACAAGACCAAAGACAACCAAAGCCATACTTTACCTCACTAATAGCATTTTCAGGCCCCAAATGTAATCCAGCTGGGTATGAATATGAACACGTGGTTTATAGACTGAAGAAGTTTGAGCAAAAACTTATAATGGATGTCGCTGTATAGCTCTGACACGCCTGGAAGGAGATAATAACTCTGCATTTATAACGGCATGAATGGGTTGATGAACATTTTTTTGGAGAGATCCTTAATTACAACAATCACAATTATGAACAAACACAAAATCAATAATATTGTTTACAAAATATTTAAAATATGTTCAATTGTTCATCATTACAACATTCAGAGTTGTTTGGGAAAAAATAAGCAGATTGGAGGTGTGGGTTAGAGACTTACAAAAACACCCAAACATTTTGAATCTGTTTTTCCACAAGAGGCATCTGCTGAAGTGAACCATGCCTCAAAAGAAAGTAAAGACGAAAAAACAACAAAAAAGAAGAAGAAGAATGGTTTATTTGCATTAAGGTGAACAGCTGCCAAAGAGTTTAGCTATTCATCTGTCTGTGAATGGAAAAGGTTTGGTTTTGTGGTAACAAAGAGTAATACTCCTAAAGGTTAATGGCTTGAAGGAATCTTTAGAGCTGATTATTGATTGACCCAATGCAAGTTATAGTGCCTGTTGAATGAGGGGAAAAAACAAAATAGCAGCTTCAGATTGCAATGCTCGGAAAATGTTTCATGGAATTAGGTTGTTTGGGCATTATGTAAAAAGAGAACTGCAGACCGATGTGAAAACATCATGGTGAAGATGAAGCATCGTGATATTGGGATTTTCTGCTTCTGGGCCTGGACAGCTCCACAACATTGAGGGAAAATCAATTCCCAAGTTTATCAAGATTTCTTATAATGTCCTGGTGTCTGTCCACCTGCTTAAGCTCAATAACAACTGGGTGATGCAACCAGACAATAACCCTGGACATTAAAGTAAATCTACTACAAACTGGCCTGACAAACAAAATACAGTCAGGGCTTCTCCGGTAGAGATGCTGTTGATGACAGAAAGTCACACACACCCGACCTAAAATGTCTTTTCCCATCAGCACAGTGACTGTTTAGTGGATGTGTTCAATAAAGACAGAGCAGGTTTTCATTAGTAGTTTGATATTAGCTTAGAGATGCTGTGTTTGTCTTTATTTGTGACTTAAAGGGGAACTATGTAAGTCCGCTCGCTTTTCCACTGTTTTGCTGCTAACCCTCCTCCCAGCCATGTGCATTTGTTTTCAATGAAGCCGGCGAGAAAGTAATTCATGGGGTGGTGGATAACACGATTTATGTTATATGCGTTACGATATGTAGCTATATTTGTGTCTTATCTCTCATAAACAAGATTACACCGGGGCAGAGGCGCTGATCTTGCAAGGTTGGTTTTCCACCAAGACACGCCATAAGTCATTTATTTAACCATCACAATTACTACAAGCTGTTGGTAAAAAAAAATTAAGCATAGTTAAGGTAAAAAATTTTTTTGCATAGCCTATATTTCTGATCAGATTTTATGCACATTACCTTTCGAGAGGGTTCCCAAACATTTTTCTCCCATAAAGTGATAGTTGAATATTTTAGGAAATACACCACTCTTGATTTGTAAAATGAAGCTACAACCAGCAGCCAGTTAGCTTAGCTTAGGACAACACTGTAGGCAAGGGGAAACAGCAGCAACTAAACTTAGGCTACTTTGCCCAACATTAACAAAATCCACTTAACCAGGAATTCTAGCTCACTCATTAACCTGGTGTGTCATGTTTGTGTAAAAACAAAATGCTAAGATGAGTTAAACTTGCAGGTGTTATTTCTTGGCTTGGAGCTAAAACTTCCCAGAATTAGCTTGTTGCCTGAGAACTGCTCAGAGGCATGAAATGGCTCTGAAGGTATCCTTCTGTAAAACAACAAATTGTTATTTTTCCCACTTCAGTTTTTGTGCTCATTAAACAAACAAGATACAACATGTTAGTGGGCAGATTAAACCACCGTCAGACAGAGCCTGGCTAAAGTTTCCCCCTGTTTAAAGTCGTTATGCTAAACCAAGCTACAGTAACTGCTGCTGGGTGTATTTAAAGTTTAATTGTGCTTCTCTTGCCTAAGAGCCGTTACTTAGCATATTCTATTTAATAAAATTTGTTTCCGAAACCATCATGTCTCAGTGACAACTGTCGTATGTTCTTGTGGGATTTCTACATTATAGCTGGTAGGGTGCTCAAACAACTGGAGGACATTGCATTATTATCCACAGCTCTAGTGCCCTTTGAGGGGCTTTCCAAAGCCTGTGTAAATATGTACCCACTCAAGGGTGAGTTACACATCCATGTTTAATCAGCAACAGAAAAATGCACAAGCACGCACACAAATACACCTTTAAGCATCCTTTACCTCCTGTGTACAAAATGCCTAATCATTCTATTCTGTCAGGAGGATGCTGCTGCTGAACTATGAATTAGTTAGATACTTCTTGGCTGTGGTTTCTCTTGCAGGTGGGAGCAGCTTGTGTAACTCCTCAGCCAGACACGCAGGTAGCTCATCTCTGCTTGACAGATGTCCTGAGGGACTCTGATACCAAATGAGTGTGATTCTTTTAGGGTATGATATAGATTCGAGACTTGTTTGTAGCGGAAAATATGTCATGGTCCCGTTTAAATCATTAATACAAGCGTAAGCAATTTAATTTGCCACCCATGCCCTATGTAATGCATTTGCAGATGAGGGGGAAAAAAGGCAACGCATTAAATGGCAGGCTGGTAATGTTACACACCCAGTGCAAAGCTTTTCTTGTTTGTCACATGGCAAATTTGAACAGTGCTGTAGATTTGGAGGGATTAGGAAGGTGTAATTAACCCAGATACAAACCTTGAGTATTTAGAGAAGGCATCCTGATGACAGAGACAGCAATTAGTGTATGTGTGTGCGTGTATGTGCATGTGTTTGTGTGTGAGGAGCCTTCAAACACAGTGAATCAAGGTCCCCAAGCGCAAAGCTTTGTAGCTAAAAATGACAGCTCTTGTCTCATTCAGACAAGATTCGTGGGCGATATGTCTCAGTGCCGCATTACGAGCTTTTGCAGCTCTGAGATGTTTAGTGTGATCAAAAATGTCTGGATTCCACGAGGAGTTCAGCACAAACACAATGATTATGGGATCAATGTTCATGTTAATGCCGCCAGCAGGCATGGAGGTGAGTTTCAAAATAGTAGGCCTACCTGTTTGTGAGTTTTAAATGGGAGTCTGTGCCGTCGCACAAGGCTCCAAGCAGCTGTGCAGTGCATTGAACTCGGGTGGATTTCTCCATGTGAGTCCTTTCCCGGGGGGAAAAAAGTTCACCTGTGATCTGTGGTACATTTGAAATGGCTCTAAATAACCATGGAGGTCACAAAAAAGAGATAAATGTCCCCTGACTAAAATGGGAGGTTTTAAAGAACCTGGCACAAACACTGCGTGTTTTCTGCCGTGCACCTAGTTTAATATTATTCATCCCTGATAAATAAAACGCCTCTCCTCAATGACACTTAGTGACTTTAGTTATATAAACAAACTCACTGCTTCTACATTTCCTGCACCAGCTCAAAAATGGATAAGAAAAATAAAATGTTTAAAAAGGGATATCGACCAGCCCCCCTTGTTGTTGATACAGGGACCATGCCTGTTCTGTTAACTGTGGTTAAATGTTTTGGTGTGTCAGTGAAGCATGCAGAACTCATAGGGACTTCCTCCTTACCCGACCCGACTGATCCGCGTGGATATGATGCCTGACATCAACTCTGTTATTAAATTTTCACACACTGCTGACCGCAATATCATCAGCAGGAGCAAATGCTCGCGGCTGTGTACCCATGGGTGCCCAGGCATGCCTACTTGGGTGTGTTGTTGTATGTGTATGTGTATGTGTATGTGTATGTGTATGTGTATGTGTATGTGTGTGCATACAGTATATGTGCATGTGTGTGTGTGAGCTGACGAGTGTGATATAGTGAACCCGTTAGAAGTCCTTTGACTTACATGCTTTCCTGCTTTATTTGTCAAAATAAGGCAAGTCAAACAAGCTCCTGCATGGTCCCCAGAAAGATGACTTATTAATTATGTTACTAATAATAAATGTGCATGTGATTTACGACAGTTTCAAGAATCTTCCTGTTCCTCGCTCTGCCGTACATCAAATCACCTCCTGCCTTTCTCCCTATAGTGTTGCAGAATACCTGAACAGATGACTCAGCTTTAGTGAAGCAGCAGTTTTTCCTCATGAGAATAGAAATCACACCTTTGTTCTTTTCACTTTAGAATAAGAATGAGTTTAGAAATATGCTTCTACCGCTGAGGAATGAACATGCTTTTAAAAAACAAGATCTGAAAATTTCAAAATAAAGATAAGACAAATAGGTGCGTTTCCATCAGCTGTTTAGATGCGCATCGAGATGTATCGCATCAGAAAATGATGATGGAAACGCCGTGATTCGCATTAAAATCCCCTGATTCGCACAAAATGAAATACGCTCGCTATGGCCGGGTTTTGGTTGATTCGAATGGGATGGAAACAGCTGTATGCGAATCAAGTGTGACGTAGCGCACTTTCACCCCGTCTGCTCCCTTGTTTGCAGTTCACTCACAAGACAACATCAGGGTTTCCGCTGTCACACAACAATTAATTAATTGTGGCGCATCGCCACGGCAAAATAAAAGCCCCCACACACCTTCATATGTGATTACTGCACAGTTCTTCATAGTTCCTCCTCAGTAAAAACCAAACTTATCAACCAGCGCGTCCAGCGTTCATTAATAAAGTCCGCCACGACTCTCTCTCTCTCTCTCTCTCTCTCTCCCACACACACACACACACACACGGGTCGCGTTATGACGGTAATAAACATATGCGCTAAATCGCGCTAATGTGTTCAAATCAGACCGTCCGTCCGTCCGTCAGGAGGGGGGGGGGGGGGGTGCAAAGTCCGTAGATGGAAACACACATGATTCGAATTTCTTTTAATGCGCATTTCCCAGTAATTCGAATCACTTTGGATGGAAACATGGCTACTGTGCAGCACTAAATCTCAGAAATGGATAGCCTGATGGAGCTTTATCAGATTTTTAGCCTTGAGAACCTCTTTAGATTTGGGATATTGAATCTTTGTACTAACCCTTTTTCATATTAACATTTTATTGCTGTAATCATTATAATTTATCGCGACCTGGCAAAAAGAAAAAGAAATAAGAAATACAAAATTTAGTTTCCCACTTAAATATTTTTCTGTCTATTTAAAAATCTGTTTCCATGTGACATGAATTTTTCCTCATAAAACTCAAGTACTCCAAGCATCCTCCAGACACATCTATTCAAGTTTTCACTTTAGATGGAGATTCATGTGTGCCTAGACGTGGAAAGGGTTTCTAGGGATAATCTGCACAACCAAAAAGCTGCTAAAATCCACTTTCTGTATCCATCACCACGAGACTGTCAAAACTCAACGCTGATGCCTGCTTGTGATTTCTACCATGAACACTGTGACACAGGAGAAGACTGCTGCGCATAATGGATGTTTTGCAGCCACTGATTCACTTAAGCTCCTACTGATTTTCTGCTAAATGCACTGTGCTGCTCATTCACTGTCTTACAGCTGTTTTATTGACAGAGCACACAGCTTTACGGGAACATTAGCCTGTTGCATCTCTTTAACTCCCTGATCAAGCTGTTAATTCGATGCAACATATGAGAATTAGTTGTTTGGCTTCAGGTCCTCGGTCTGCCCATTAGATTAGGCTTGGGTTTGTGATCTTGCTCGGTGAAAGTAATGAGCACCAGCACTGCAGCTCAGTCAGGAAATAATAATGCTCTTACACTCTGTCCTCTGGTGCTGGTCAAAATGAATGAGTTTAATGACGAGTTTTGTATCTTCATCATCCTTGGATTTATTTCATGCTTGTTCTATTTTAAGAACAGTATGAATTAGACCTACGTCAATAATAAGAAGGAAAAAAAGAAATGAGAAAAAGAGTTTATGAGAATCAGGGTTAAAATAAACACAGTTGCACATCATCTTTTCACACATCTACTGTTGATTAGACTTGCTAGGTTGTAAACTGCAAAAACTCGTCTAAACTTCAAGGGCGAAAAGCAAATTCTGAAGCCGTCTACAGTACACGGTCTATCTATTGCTTATGTGAAGCACTGCTGGGGTAAAAAAAATGGAATAGCTGCAAAGGAGGTGGCCTTGCGAGCATAACATAAGCAAGCTGTCTTTTAAATGCCTTGGTGCACTTAGCTATTCTGTCACAACGAACGGGGAGCTGTCCTTGGGTGGACATGCACAACAGAGACAATGAATGAGAGGTCACTAGCTTGGACAAGACTGGCAGAGTGTCCTGGACTCACAGTAAATGGGCTGATATTTTGTGGATGAAATGTTCTGCTTTCAGTATTTTGATGAAGCACGACTACACACAAATACAAGACTAAGCCATCTGAGATAAATAGCGTTATATATTCAAACACGTAGTAACACACTGTGCACTGCTTTTATTTTATGCTTAATCATGTCTGATTCTTCTCTTCTGTCTCCTTGGCCCCCAGCTAGTGCTCATAACATAATTCTTTTAATATTGGCTGACAGGCTTCGTGATTGGTTGGACTCATGTACGCAATCACACAGATGAAGTGAAAGGGATATTGAAATATAATGAGCTCTATATACGTATGTGGTTTCTTGAAAAGGAAATTGCCTTAGAAATATATTATCATAGCACATCTGTTAGTGAAAGCAAAAAAAAAAAGTTGCTTTTGAGTCCTACAGAACTCTGAGTGATGTGTTATAATTGACCCTCCTATTGCTTTATTCAGTGTGATATCTCCTTGCTATTGATTCTTGCCAACAGGAACATAACACAGAGGGAGGTTATTGGGACGGCCAGGATACAAGAGATAACAGCAAGCAGCAAGAGAGGTGAGAAAGTGAGAAAGAGGGTACCTCTCATATGGTGGCTTTGGAGACTAATTACATTGTCTGCGTCACCTTACAGCATTTTGAGAGGTTGCAAGCATTTGGTATGTGTTCAGGGCCTGAGGGCACAATCTCATTTGACATTCAGCTCGTTTTTGGAGCTCTCTGCGGCTGCAGGGAGCTCTCCAAAGTTTTTACCATCAAATGACATTTACAAAGCAAAGAATTGCCCCCCCCCAATTGATACTCGTGACATTTGCCATTGCTTTGTTTGATTGGTCGCCAAGATGTCCAAATGTGCTACCAGAGGGGGCAGAACTTGTGTGAGCAGATGCAGAGATATTGATTATGTCATCTGAGCTAAATCCTAAAAAATGTTAAAAGAAATATTCAAAATACCACTGAACAAAAAGAATATTCAATTCAAAAGGACAGCAAAGTATAATGGGGATTTGCATTTATAAATATATCATGCATATGCATGTATAGGCTATGTTGATTTTGTATTTCTGCTGTTGAAAAGCTTCTCTCAGCTTGAGAACAAATGAGCTGACCATGGGGGACATCTAGTGGTAAATCATGAAACTTCCACTCATCAACATGTCACTATTCGTGTCAAATAAAATTGTTCAACATGCCGTCAGTTGGAAGAAAAAAAAAGATGAAAAAGTAACTGTTCATAACATTTGATAGCTGATAGACATGTCCTGGCCTGTATATAGGACATGAATCTCTTACGGCCTCCATGAAATCCTTGGAGTAGACCTAATTCAATTCACCACTGCCTTATATAATTAGGTGCACTGAAGCTGCTGTATGTGATGGTGGGAGCAGCTTTAAATTTATGGAAAAATCGTGTTTTTATTTCAAGTCCACAAACAAGTAAAGATAAAAGGAAAATATTGATTACAACCCTTGTTAATTAATATAACAGCATAACCTGTAAGCCTATAAATAGGGTAATTACAGATATAGGTTTATAATTTAAGGCTTTTTCATGCTTTACCCGTCTGTCTTTTTAGTTTCAACACGCTGTGTACAGTAGATGGTGTGATGTGTTTTCTCATCATGTTGTGGACCAGTTGCCTCCAGGGAGCGCCCGTGTCCAGTACTATTTAGTCTATTGTCCACCTTTTCTACCTGCCTACAGCAAGTGTCAAGTCAGTTGGGAATATCTAGAACCGCACAGGAATTAGCCCTTCAGAATAAAAGCGTGGGACAGAAACAAGACGTGTATGAGTATGACTTCACCTTATACTTTAGACATCGAGTAGAAGAGATATGAGCTGTTAAACAACTATAGTGTTTTTTGTTTTTTGAAGTAGAATAATTTGACAGATTTTTTTCTTCAGGTCAACAGTGTAAGAGGAGTAACAGTCAACGCTTTAATTTTAATTTGAAAGTAAATCCAACCGGAACAGGTGGTTTAATTCTTTAATTGCCGTGGGCTTGACATCTGTCCATCTCTCACCTCCACAGGCCTCCTCCCCTCCGGTGAACTAACCACCTACAACAAGTTTGACAGCTCAGCTCTTTTAGTGCTCACATGCAGAGCAGCAGCAGCAGCAGCTACAGACAGCTGGACTCACTCTCCTCCACTGGCACTACTTTTATCTCTCCCTCTCTTTTTTGATACCTCGGTTTCTTCCTTTTGTTTTTGTTTTTGTTGGTGATGAGTGAGTGTTACGTCTCCTGCTGGCTATGAGGAATTTCATGTGTCCGTAGGGTTTGGTTACTTTTTTCTTTTTTTTAATATTTGGGGTGTAGTTTGTTTTTCTTCTTTTTCTTTTCTTTGTCGGACGTCGTAAAGGATTTAAACATGTCGAGGAACGTGGAGGAGGTGAACAAGCTCACCGAAAGTACATACAAGGTGGGTGGGAAATACAACAGGTGCGACCACAACACGAGAGAAAAATACCTTGTAGCTACGTCCATATGTCCACTATTGAAGCTGTTTCTCCCGCTGGACTTAACTTTACAGTGTCCTGCAGTGACCACTGTTACCGGTTTAACATCCAACAGGTGTTTTTAATCAGCCTGATAGAGTTGGCGCAGGAATATAGCCTAACTTATGCTAATGTAGCATCTATTTGAAAGAAGTGTCAGTAGGCTACTGTTTATAATCCTTTTTCAGGGTCCACCTACTGAATTATAGGCTAACCTGCTTTCTTTATTTACATTTGCATCACTGTAATATCAGGCAGCAGTGTGTAAACAGTTTAGTGCGGTTTACTTGGTGTTTAAAGGCTTTCTGAAAGCCACTAAATGGCTCCTAAATGAGTTTGGATCACTGGTTTTGAAGTGAAAATAGCCCCACCCTAGGAGTGCTATTTCCTCATTAAAGAGCTGCTCTGGTTGATCAGCATCATTTGAGCCCCTCTGTGGTGTAGCTACTCAGGCATCTGTGGTGCTATCCAGTAATTTACTTAGCCTATTTACTGAAGATGGGTGCTTCCTCTTTCTTTCTTTTTTTTTTTATTACAAGTGGTTCTAACCTACTGTATGAAATAGACTGCTCGGTTGAATGTGAGCCACCACACTGAGTAAATTCCTCTCAGAGTTACCACGCTGTACACTGAGCACTCCACAGGTGGGTCAGAAAGGGTGACTGTACAAAGAGGCTGAAGTGGGGGGAGAAAAAAAAAAGGCTTAACGTTTCTCCTTTGAAGCCTTCAGGCTCTCTTGTGTAGTTGTTATCTGCTGGGCTGCTCTCGGGACAGCCCCCACAGCTCCTTGGTGTGATGAAATGCAGGAAAAAGACTCCTGGACTCAGGTTTAATAATTTAGCTGGCTGTGTGTGTTGTGTGGTAAGACTATACAGCAAACCTCTCCGGCCCTGCAACTATAATCACCCCAGGGCTCCAAGATCACTGTATGTGAACATGACTGGAGCACAGAAATAGGGTGGGGTTGTGTTTTGTTTGTTGCCTAGTGAATTAAGTTGTGTGTGGTTTAATTAGAAAAATACAAGGTGTCATGTCTTATGAATACTGTTATCAGAGTGACAGTATCTGAACCTACGTGTCACATAATGCTCCAGTCAGCCACTCCTGATACACTCCTATTTGTCAGATTCTATCTTAAGGTTGTAGACTGAGTTTTATTCATTTTCTGCATTCAGGGCTTGGTTGTGAACCTGAAGCTAAACCTTTATCCTCCCATAGCCATCACTAACGGCCATAATATGGAGACAGATTTGCAGTGTAATTTACATGATTACAGACATAAGTGCTCAGCTTATAGATGATTATGGATGGTAGTTTTTCTCTGATATTGATTAAGGAGGGTTAAGAATGAAGAGCCCACTAATGCTGGTATTAATTCATCTAAAATCCTCCAATAATAAAATATCTTATTGTCGTATGTCTTCATTGTCTTGTTAGTTTTGCATCCTCTCATTCTTTGGTTATTCCAACTTCTTCTTTTTCCTTCCTTGTTAGTATTTCATGCAGCCTGTCTGTCAGTCTAAGCTGCTGTTAATAATTAGTCAACAGGGTCCAATGGAAAATGTGTCACCCATATTTCCCACATTCAATTCAAACCAATTTAAAATGAATAAATAAACAGATTCACATTGTAACAAACTGACTCACCTCTTTTGTCTTCACCCACCCAGAGTGTGATGGACCAGTTCAACCCAGGACTGAGGAACCTGGTCAACCTTGGCAAGAACTATGAGAAATCAGTAGCTGGTGAGTATTTTTACCGCATTAGTAAACATACATAGCTCCCAGTCCACTTTTTTTTATTTTTTTAATGAATGCCTGGGCTGTGTTTTTGGTCTAGGTGCACCAGGTCAAATACCTTTTATAAGAACATTGTGTGTGTCAAGTGGTGTCAACAGGTGTTAGGGAGTCTATTTTTTTTAACCAAACCATTATGACAAACATTAATGATAATTTTATCATTTTCCCAGCAATGATCCTGGCGGGAAATTTGTATTTTGATGCAATGTCTAAGATTGGGGAGAATGCCGCAGTGTCTCCTGTCTCCAGAGAACTAGGTAAGTTTCCATGTTGCCCTCTCCTCTGGCTCTCTTCTGGGATAAACTTGGGGAGATCTGCAGACTGTGGAGATGGGTCCTTCTCTCCTGAAATAGTTGTTTATCTGCCTTGGGTCTCAGGGGAATGTGTTATTTTGTTGCCAGAAGTTCTTAAGACCATGCAAATTTAGCAGTATTAGCTGAATAGTACATGATGTTCATCAGACCAAGCTTTCCTTAAGTTCCAACTGCGAAAAAGGGGCCACCTCTTTCTCTCCAGCCTCAACTTATCCTCAGATATCCACTGGACAATCCATGCAAAGCCTTGAACTTAATTTACTGAATCAAATCCCAGATGTTAACTATTGCAGCTGTGGTACTGCCGTTGCACCTGTTCTTTTACTGAACAAGGTAAAGAGGAGGAAGTAAATGTGTGTACAATCAAATCTTCTCCTTGTTGTTGAGATACACAACTCGATGAGCAATGTAGTGGCAGTTATACTTTGATAAATGGCATCATGGTGCTTGTGATGGATGTGCTACTGTGTGTGTGTAGGTGTGTGTGTTTGCGCGCACGGCAAGCTTAGAAATACATTGTGACAAAACAGTTTGTTTGAGTGTTTGTTTGGAGCCAACTCCCCAGGCTTCAGCTCCCAGAAGCTCATTTGCAGTCCAAAGATGTCTGGCATCCTAAGTCGTTGTCACTAGTGGCACACTTTGATTTAACCACTGTACGTCTCTCAACTCCCCTGCTGATGCACTGCAAAACTGCTAATTAAATTCAACAGCACAATGGGAAGTGCCACCTGGTGTTGTATAGGTGACGATCTCCTGGCACACTTCAAGTGATCCTCCACACCAAAAATGAAACGTCTTCCCCTCATGCAGACTTGAAAGGTACGGGTAAAAAAAGAAAAAAGATAATTTTCTCTATGAAGACGACCTGTGGATGGTTAACTGGGGTTTATGTTGGCAACAGCGGATTATATTGGCAAGACTCACAAGATTTTATTCTGCTAAACAGTATGAGTCTCATCTTTCTCCTCGAATGTATAAGCTGGCAGCAGCTGACAGCTGTCTGTAACAGCAGGCTGTCAAAATCTACAGATGGTGGGAAACAACCCAAAATGTTGATTTTTCATCACTGTTTAGTTTGTGGATGTGACTTTATTTGAAGCCAGTTTGTGATCTTCATTCACACATTGTAGATGAGTATTTTATTATATGTACAAACATTGTCATATGGCAGCAGTGGGTTGTAAAATATTTTAGTTGTTTAGATGATTCTTTGAAAATCAAACCTCTGTTTCATGACGCAGAGCTGTCTATTTTAGGGACTATAAAGGATTGACAGTGTTGAATATTTACTAAAAATACCCAAATGTCTAAACAGGATGCAGATCAATTTGAAATGATTTTTCAGCTGGATTGAATGTCCATGTGCATCCAACAATTGCTGCTGTAATCAGAGTCGCAGACAGTAAATCATGTCCTCTTGTGGCAAGAACTGCTCGGGGTATGCTTCCTGTAATAGGAAGTGAAGAGGAAATGAGGGGAGGGACACAAACAAACTGCTGATTATTATCAGTGTTGATCTCGGTAATTAAAAATTGCATTTTTACCCAATTACACCTGTTTCAATTTCCATGATGAGCCCAGATGAATAACCATTAGAAAACTAAAGGTAGAACCAAATAAGTCCAAGGATAACACAGACATTCCATTAGCATTACAAAACGGTTTTATGTCGAGTGAAGTCATGATGTACTGGCTGAGTCACATTCACCCTGACCTGTGGATACACTCCAGTCCCCACTAATCCCTGTACGGGAGAGAGACACAGAGACAGAGAGAGAGAGAGAGACGCTCTGGTCTCATGACAGATCAGTTTAGTCTGAGTCATTATGAGGGATTATGTAGAACAGGGGGTGATTAAATGCACATTGCAAACTGTCATCTAGTCTCACCAGGCCCATAAACCTAAATGCATTATAAGCGATATATCTGCACTGCACATCCCAACTTTACTGAGTCAGGACGTCCACCTTGCGACACAAGGTGCTGTGAGCACCTCGCCTCTTCTGCTACTGGTGGACGTAGTGGATCTGCCCTGTCAGAAACCTGAGCTTCAGTGACGCGTAGCCAGCCAGAAACCAGATACTCTTGAGAGGCACTGGAGGACTGGTGCACCTCATTCCTCCTACCTACTTCCTTTAATTCTTTTAGTCTCCCACTTCCTCCTCCTCCACCTCGGCCAGAGTTCAGATGTCAACAGTTCTTTCATTCAGGCACTCGGGTATCGTACTTGTTTCGTTCTTTGGTCAAACAAAGAACAAGGATTAAGATGTGAAGGACCAGGATGACACACACCTAGTTTAGACCTTGCTGAATTTAGTCTTTTTATCTTCAAACTGTGTTTGAGGTGAAACTAAACCTCACTGATGCTGGAAAATATGTTGTTGATTTTCTAAGGGAACGTTGATAAGGGCTGCACATTGTTTCCAAAAAAAAGTATTAACCAGCCTGTGAGCATGTGAGCATTTTGTTGTCTGCAGGGAATTTAATCTCTCCCAGTTTTGTCCTTTCGCAGCAGAGAGGGCTTTATAGACGCTTCACAGACACAAGCAAACACACAGAAACACACAGGCATTCGCTGTCCTTTGATGGTCCTGGCCCCTTCAAATGGCATCAGGCTGACTTTACATAATCCAAGCATGTTTGCATGGTGTGTCAGGTGGCTCTCGCTGATGCCAAGATTATTTTGCCCACAGTCAAAAACAGTGGAAGAGCTGTGGGCCGCTTTGCATGCTAGCAGCAAGATGTTGTTTTCAAAATCAGCTCAAAGGAGGGAGTTTTTTTTTTCTTTCCGTCTTTCTATTTTTTGCAGACATTCACTTGTTTATTTCACTCTCAGACTATAGGGTATGTTTCATTTCTCTCTGCTTGTTCTACTTTATATCTGCCTCGTGAAAGCCACATATCAGGAGAATAGAGCTTGATGATGTTTTTTTAATTTTAATATCGTATTCTGTGCAATCAAGTGATCATTGTTCAAAGAATGTATTTATAACAAGGCTGAGTATCTACCTCTCCTCAAACACAAAAACAAAAATGAGCATGGAAGATCTGCACAACGTGATTAGGTGAGAAAAGAACATTAACTCTCCTTTAGAATGATCAAACAGACCATATACTTGTTTGATGTTTGATATGGACAATCATCTGTGTCTTTTATATACTCATTTTGTCATTCTCGGCGGCCTCTCTGCAAGAGATACTAGACCTGCAACGCATAACTGAAAAATAATTTCAAGTCAGCTGTCAAAACATCTTGTGTTTGTGTCTTCTGTTCACCACTTGGCACAGCCCAACTCTCCAGAGGCAAAGACAAACTGATTTAAATCACCAAAGTGTGGGACAAAGGTCACATACTGACACTGATATAAGAAAACTGAACTATATACTGTAGAACAATGAGTACAGCACCTACAGTCTAAGATGTATCAAAAAGGCACCATAACATCGACAGCTTGGTACAATTTCTGAGTGGTTTTCTGCTGATTTGATGGACAGTTTTGCATTAGGCCCCTTAAGCTTGCTGCATTGTCAGATGCTGTCTTTTATATTTGAGCTGTTACATTGTAAATGTAAAACTGCTCCACAGAGATCACAGTCCCCAGCCTTGACTCCAGCCTGTCTTTATTCTGTGGCTTTATTTCACCCTGGTTTTGTTAGCTAATGGCGCTGCTCACATCATGACACGCTTTTGCCCTCACACCTTGCTCATTGAGCACACCTGTTGCTCAGCAACGTTTTGCACAGATTGTGTCAACAATAAACAAATGAGTGAACCGAGGGAAGGTGACTGTTAAGTCCTGTCTTCCTGG
The DNA here is from genome assembly GCF_905171665.1 of Trachurus trachurus. Lineage (NCBI taxonomy): Eukaryota > Metazoa > Chordata > Actinopteri > Carangiformes > Carangidae > Trachurus > Trachurus trachurus. The sequence continues at coordinate 17,800,225 of NC_139905.1, forward strand.
ATTACTGTAACTAAGACACCTAAATGCAGTCGGTCACATGACGCATTTGCATTGATTTCGTTATTCAAAAAGTGACGTGTTGATGACTCATAACTACAAGTAAACCAGTCTGTCAGGAGTTCGACTTTCCTCACCTGCTGTTGTTCAGATTACATAATTCTTATTGTAACATAAAGTCAGATGTATCCGCCATTCAGTATGAGGCAGTTAGCCTTGTCAGTCAAGCAACTGTTGTACTTTTAACTCTTTACTCCCTGTCCTTTGGTGTCATGAGGTGGACACCAACATACCTTTTCTAACCTTTTCCCCCTCTCACGTTCTCATTTTCTCTCTCAGATATTTCAGTCTCTTGTCTCTATATCCAACATGTTTCATCCCATCTCTTCAATACCTCAGTACCTTTTTCTGCCTCACCATGGACCACCTTAACACATCTGTTCTTCTCCTCCTCCTTCTTCTTTTTCTGCTCCCCTCTCCTTCCATCTTATCTCAGGCTTTGCTCCCCTCGCAGTCAAGTGTCTGCTACACTTTCAAAGGACAGATTTACTGGGATGGTCTGTTGGCATTTATCTTCTGAGCTGTTTGAACTGCGCTGAGTGACAGAACCAGTATGCCATAAGGGAAGGTGGAGCAGTCTGGGTGTGGAAGTGGAGCAGGGAAGGGCAGTGTTTACATACTGATGAATGTACAGGGGACAATGATGCATGGGACAGGCAGCCTATTGAACATCTGTCAGGGATATGTGCAGTAAATTTGTACACGTCAGAGGGTTGTTGAGTAAGGGAATTGGGATTGTTTTTTCCACAGTATTCACCACCACTGATGACATGTGTTGATTTATTGAATTTGTGTAGATAATGACTGTCAAGGCACAAATACTGCATCTTCACAAAACGCTTCTGTGGGGTTTGCGTAGATGACTCCTTTGTTACATTATTGGTCCACAGCATTTACATGATATAAAAAAGAAAAGTCCGCACACCAAAAAAAGCTCCAGAGCAATAATTTATTATCACCCAAGGGGGGGAGTGACGTTTCGGGCCACAGCATTTACAAACATTGAAAGATTGAAGAGGTGCTTTTATTCCACCAAACCAACACCTCCTGTCTGTGGTGGTCCAAAGTCTTACATTTTCTAACAGACAAACCAGCTGTTCTGAAGAAGTCCCAGCATATCTCAACAGTGGAAAATCGCTTTTAAAAAGTCACAAGATTAGGTCAGTTGTAACACCCACGGTACAGCTGTACTTGTTTGCAACTGGAGAATGTTTTGTGTTGTGGCCTAAATTTACTGTACATGGAAAACAAATACCCATGGGAGAAGTTTGCTGTGGAAAAATGTTATAACATGTGGTCTCAAGTTTCCATTCTGACAATTTGCATATCTGAGATAGGAATAACAATACATTGTGAAAACTGTACTCAGAATTATTTGCTTTGTTAGAATATAAATAATTTTTTGAACAACCAGAAATTGAAGCTGCTGTAGTTTTACACTTTTTAACTATAATAAATTGACTCCTCATCAATGCTAAGATATGTTATCAGTCACTGGTCCACACACAAAAGTTGTTCCTCCATGTCTAGCAGTCATTTGAGAGCTGAAGCAGCCCGTCATGCAGCGTCATACAACTAGTCACATGGAAAAGACAAGTAACTATGTTTCTTTATAGTGGGTCATATGATGAAATTTGTGTATTTATGAGTTGTATTTTATATTATTTGTTGTGTGTTGTAATGAGAAACAACATGACAACCAAAGTACTGTGACTTCAAGCATGATTATGATTTTTTGTGTTATTTTTTAAGAGTGCAATGTTGTTTAGTAGGCAGGTCAATTGGAAATGTAATTATAATTTTCCAAATAATGGTTGTAGTCCATAATCCTAATTTGATTGCTATGTGGCCAGCATGCAAAGACAGAAGGTTATAGTTTGTGGCTGGCTTCCACCTGAGCTCTTTTTGATTAGCTGAACAGCGAGTGGTCCAGTTATTCAGTTCCTGGCAGAGGAGTCTTTTTTTTTTTTTTTTTTATCTCAGTGATGGAAAATCATTTGTAAATTTGTAACATGATCTTTAGCCAGTGACATTTGATGGTTTTGATGTTGCAAATGACGGACGTCATCTCAAACAATACATTCTTACAAGTTTTTGTTTATACATTGTAGCACTCATTGTTGTCGTTTACAGCTCACAGTGTTGGCCAATATCTTCAGATAGTGTCATCATTGCTATTCAGCAGAGACTGGAAGGAAAAAGGCAACAATTGGATTACGCTGACCTGTGCTGCACCAGTCATTAACCTGAACATTGTTTCTCTCCTTCCTCCTCCTGCTGTCTCTGTGTGGCAGGTGTAGTGCTGATGGAAATCTCAGAGGTCCACAAGAAGGTTCATCTCGAGCTGGAAGAAAATGTGAGTGCTTGATACATTTTTGCACTTGTGTATAAAAAATTCCCATGTAACATAATTGCTGTGTAATAGTGCTGCCTCACCCAAATGCACCTCAGACTCTCTGAACCTGTTGCTCAGTATATTTCCAGGCAACTGAAAGTGAATCCTCAATTCACCACAGCACCACTTAGGGACACACACAGTCAGCCAGTGGCTCACACTTTCGCCTCCGCCCACCTTTAATAGATAGATACTACCTCTCCTCCTCCCCTCATCTACATGAAATACAAGGGAGTTAGAGGAGGAGGGGAAATAACAGGTTTGGGCTGTAGGAACATGAGTGTGTTTTCTTGCTGAGAACAGTGGGCAAGCCTCAACACGTCCTGAGAAAACACCAGCTGGAGCTGTTGCAGTTTAGGGCATAAACAAAATACAGTCTGATTTAGGCTAATCGAATGTAATGCCACTGTAGGACTGCAAATTGTTAGTATTTATAGTATTATATTTATAGAATTATATCATATGTTTAAATGGATGCATTAATTAGCCTACGTAATCTATGAAGCATAGAAAGAAACAAATGCTCAGTGGAAGCTCACAGAATATCATCTTCCAATTATTTATCTAGTTCAAATAAAAGTTAAGGAGAGCGGTTTGGTGTGTAATGAGCTGAAATATCTCACATTAAAGAACCTGGAGGACACGAATGTTTGCTCAAATCAGCTACTTGATCACCGACTGTTGTTGATTTGTTTTTTCTGTCCACCCACTGATTGATTAATTGAATATTCGTGCTGTCCCAGATACCTACAGTAATTAGGATTCACACCTAAACAAGCATAAAAAAGGGTCTGGCTGGATACTATCTCCTCATCTGAAACCCCCTTAATTGGTTTCAGTGGTTGAGAACAAGCTATGTGACAGTGATTCTGTGTCTAGACTCAGAGCCTCAGAGCCTAAAGTTTGCTCTTTTGCAAGATGTCAGTCCTCTTTTTTTCCTTTTTTTTTGCAAGAGCAGAGCACCTGCTTCTGTCCATTGTGTGCCTCTCAAGATTTAAAGATTTACCTTCTGAGTATATCACTATGTTTTTGGATATTATTTTTTTTAGATTACATGGTAGCCTTGAGGGTTTGTGCTAAAAATGTTGTGCTTGGAGGACAAATAAAGGCCAGATTTTGAAAATAACCTGTTAAAGTTGAACTTTAGGGCAGGAAAGTTGCGAGGCGCTCCTCTGAGACATTGTTGCTAACAGCATCAGTGGGTGTGCTGACTTGTTAATGGACTCCAGTTGGTGAGTCACAGCATCAGTTGGGGGCAGAGAAAATAATGGAAGAAAACCTTTTGTTGAGGGTGTGTGTTGTGTGCACAGCAAGGTCTCCGTGGTTGTCCGTGTGTGTTCAATAATGGGGTCTACCAGATCACTGATCTGCTCCATGTGGGTGCAGATGCCGTAACAAGGCTGCGTTGATGGGAGCGCTGCGACACCCTCACACTAATGAGAGAAAGCTGGAGCGAAAGGGAGAAAGCGAAAGATGTCTGTTGGAATTCCCACGCTTTGTTTCTGACTCATTCATAAGCGCAACCTTGGACTTGGCTATCACCCCCGCACACGTACCAATCCACTCCAAATGATTATTCCTCCTCATTTCTCTATTTGAAACTTGTAGTGTTTTCCCTGTGACAAACCAGAGCACTCTATCCTCCTCTCAAGTTTCTAATCATGGCTGTGTGCTCTCTCCCTCTCCTCTATCCTGTACCCCCTTGACCTGAAGTTTAAGAGGTTTCACAGGGAGATAGTGATCGAGTTGGAGAAAAAGACCGAAATGGATGTCAAATACATGACAGTGAGTTGTTTATGTGTATGTGTATGTGTTTTCTTATAGTTTTTCTTCTCACCATCGGTTTGTTGTCTACCGAACAACATGTTGTATGTTTATTAGCAGAAATAAATATGGCTCTAAGCAACATTTCAGATGCAAAAACTTAATAATTGTAAACACGAACAGAATGAGTATGGATGGGAATCTGATTTTAATTTAGTGCTGCATTTACAGGAGTGAATTAAAATCCTAAAAAAAAATTGTTGGTGCAGCATAACAGACAAAAAATGGTTCATTATCCAGCAGAAAAACCACCCTAAGCTGTACCACTCACATTCATAGGAAACAGTGAACATTAATCTGTGATGCATTACAAATGCAAATGTCCTCACGTAGGTAGCAGGAAACATTTTCATTTTTGTTTTTAATTCATTATCATGGTAAGATTTATATAGTCCATTATCAAATCTGCATTGTTGCAATTGGAGCAAACGCATGATCTATGAGTAGTAGATTACTTTTCAGAAATGAATCCATAGTCAGTCATTGTGAAAGTGCAAGTCTTGATTTTCAGGATTCACATATATCTCTCCTCTGCTTCAGGCCACATTTAAGAGGTATCAGCTAGAGCATAAGATGAAGCAGGACTCTGTGGAGAGGTCCCAATCAGACCTGAAGAAGCTGAGGAGAAAGAGCCAAGGCAAGAATGCCAACAAGTACGAGAGCAAGGAGAACGAGGTGAGATGACACTCCTACAGACACATGACACATAGTACATGGCTGCTCTATCCTTGACACGCACTCAAACACACACACACACACACACACACACATACACAGGCATGTTCACATGTCTACAGACATGATTACACAGACACCTGAGACGCACCATGTCAAAGCCAGTGTAACTTTAGTTGGGGACGATGCGTGAGGTGTCTGGTGATCTGTTTGTTATTAGATTCTTTTTGCCCATCCTCGAATACAACAACTTCCTTCACTGCCACTTGTGCTTCAGCAGCAAACAAACAAATAATGAGGATTGCTTTAAGTGAAGAGTTGCATTTATAGCTCCAAAAAGTAAGTATTAATCCATCTGGACCTCTGAGACAAGATTGTTTAATGTTGAACTTCAGCTGCAGCTTTAATATTCCACTCTAGTTTTATATCTAAGCTTGGTTAGTTATGCGTGTCTGGTTCCTTAGCAGTACTGCATTGTTTTGAACTTAATGTTTGATTTGCTGTCTATGCTGTATATTAAAACCTACCATGGCCCTGAGGCACTAAGAAGAAATCTTTTGCCCATACCATACATGGTCCATTTTGAAAAAGCAGGTAACTAATCATCAAGTGGTTTCAGTAAGTGTGCACAATTAATAAGTATAAGTCAGTACAGCCAGTTTAAGTTGGTATTTTATGCTGCCACCACCCCAGCAGTGATTCTGCTGCAGATGAGTTTGATCTCAAAGCTGCGACCCTGAGAGCACAGCAGCCTGAAATCTTGCATAACCTGCCCACCATCGATCCAGTCAGGCAGCCTGCTCGCCTGGGTGTGCGTTTGTGTTTGTGTGTGTCTGTGGATGTCCAAGGTTTTGTGTATTCTGCCAGCAAAGTCAACCCTACCCTGGCCTGGCAGAGGGAATGGATCCACTGACACAAAAACACACAAAAGTGAGGGAGATGAATACACCTAAAAAGGATTTACACACTTGCAAATGATAGCCAAATATAGTTTTCTACTACCTCAAATTATGTAAAGCTATGGAAGATTACATGATAATGGGAAATGGCACTGTTCTCAATGTGTTTGCCTGTTAACCCGAATCACATTATTATATAAAGTCATGATAGAGCAACTGAGGAGCCATGAAACGGAGGCATCTTTTACTAACAAGCCTTGAACAAAATATGGTTACATACAAATCTCTTTCCCAGTGGCCTTTCAGAATTGATAGATTTCCTTCCTCTGACTTTTCGTTCTATCACATCTTCACCTTCACCTCCATCTGGTTCAACTCCCCTGTTACCTCTTTTCTTGTCACCTTTGTCCTCCCTCAGCTTCCCACTGAGCCATGACTTGGGAGTATTCATTCACTGCTTTGCTCACTTATCTGATTTAAGGCCATGTCTTAGGATTTAGATACCCAGCAGACACAGAGATACGCCGGCGAACAGACAGACAGGGTGTCAGGGCTTAGAGGCAGGATCTTACAGCAGCAGATGATTCACCAGACACCAAAGAGACTTCAAAGCCAGGGAACGATCTGTCAGAAAGTAGAGACAAGATTAAAAACAGAAAAAATAAATAAAAAAGAAAGTGGAGAGGCTGCCACAGCTGTCAAACAATTGATTAAAAGACTCTCTAAAAAAGTGAGCCCAAGTTTTTCTCTCTATAATCAAGAAGAACAGAGATTAGCAACGATTAAGATATGTATCAGTGGTCCTGTGTGTCATAGAGGGCAGTCTGGGGTTTTTTTTCCTTTTACTATCTCTGTTTCCACACCTCCCTCTCTGTCTTACCTATAGTTCTTGGATAAACATGTTATCCATAGCAACAGGCTCACTGCAATGTTGACAGATTAAGATGTGATTAAGAAGGTGTGCGTGTGTGTGTGTGCATTCACGCTCCTTTAATGATATTCAGTTCAAATTATCTTTACTTGCATGAAATACAACAGTAATTCTTGCCAATTCAAAAACAGAAGACTAGATAAAAGGAACTGGAGTACTTTAAATGCATGTGATATATTCTGTTAATAATTTCAAGGCCAGTAATGAAATTATAATAAACCCGTAGAACATCTCAATTCGCTAAATGAATGCAAATGATGAATACAAATTTGGAAATCTAGTTCATGGTGATAATCAGTTGTTATGTTGGAAACACATTAAGCAGATTGTGTGGCTCGCACCCTTTCTTCTACAAGACAAAGACTTGAGAAAAGGTTTTTGCATTTTCAATTACATTTGTTTCTTTTATAATAAAACCCAGAGAAATTGATAGATTTAATATGAAGATTTTCCATAATCTGTGCAGTGCCCAAATAAGTGTAGTTTTGACATAACTGGGAAAATATCATTCACCACATATTTTTACTCCACATTGGTAACTGTTATACAGTATGTGTCATCATACGACAGTCCTTTTGAAGTGCTTCATACAAGTCTGGACCACAAAGCGGGGGTATACTTAAGATGTGTTACGTTATGTCTGTTATTTTGGAGGGCATTTAGCTTTTTTATTTGGAGAGGTCAGTGGAGAGAGACAAGATAGTTAGCCTATCCTTGGACTGAGCCTGCATGTTACACACTCTACCGGACCACGTTTTGTTCTTTATGGATACTTATTATTTTGAAGTTGATAATGCTGCAGTAAAGCTTTTACGAGGGTGAAATTATTGGTTGTCCCAGGCGAATGCAAACAGGAAAAGAAATGTAGGGAGAGTAAATGGGTGTTATTGTAGCTAGAGTTCAAGTTCAAGTTCTGCTATTTCATGTACAAAACCTTTGTGCACAATGTGTATATTTGCTTGAGAAATTTGCATCTGCTTGCTTGTTTGTTGACATGTAGCCCCAGGTGAGTTCATGAGAGGACTTCCTGGCATTAGACAGACATGCAGACAGGCAGAGAGACAGACGCTCATTTGGTCTGGCAGACCGACGGTAATGTTTGGACAAGGATGATATCACTCTACTGAGGGTTACTTAGCAGTTGTCACTAAATACACACGGGCATGCACAGTTTATGTTTCTAGTACTTCTCACCATGAAGAAAAATTATGAACTAGCCCTTGTCAGATTTCCATGCCTGGAATATCAAATAATATTACCTTCATATATTCCTAAAATCCCCTGAATTATTTGTTGATCTGAGTAATTTGTCATTCTGTCTGACTGTTTTATAGAAATAGTTCAACAGCATTGTTATCTCTGCGAGTTGCGAGGGCATGTTTACTCCAAAGGAACAGTTAATAAATATAATACAACAATATAAATATAATATCAATAAATGGTTTGACTAAGTAATTGAATGTCAATTAGGAATTTTAATAATCTCTTTTGTTTTTTACACACTGATGGTTGAATTTATTAACCTTAACACTACACTACAAGATGGCTGACATATTTCCATGGTATGTTTCCATATTTCCCCCATGTTGTGGACACACAGCTGACGCAGTAGATGAGAAGCAGACATTTTACACATACATGAATTTTACCCACCACAGACTCCTGGTAGATAAAACCTTCTCTTATCAAATGAGGACAGTTGTAGGAGCTGAATAGAGAGGGTGTGTGCCATTGTATTAACAGCCGGTGTTCCGGCTACTTCCAGTAGGGGCGACATATTGATCTCACATGAAGCTTTCACAAGGAATCAGGGAAAAAGGACAATATTACATGAAGTCATATTTTTCTTCTAAATGTGAGGCACACACCCTCGTTTTGAGGAAATTACATGTATTGTGTGAACAGTTAGTTTCATTACAAAATCAGCTCTTTATTGCTACAAAAAAACTGGTAATATACACTGAAACTGCAGTAGTGAGGTGCTAATGAATAACAAACACTATATTATTGTATAACAGCTTTTTTCAGAGTTTAGATCACTCATATTAATTAATACAGTAACAAAACTGGACCAGAGATAAAATAAGCTACAAAAGAAAAGATAGATTCCAAAAAGGATCATAGCTGAAGATTACCTGTGATGTGAAGTGAAGTCAATGTTTGCAGTCACTTTCATGTACATGGACGCACACGCCTGAGATCTTTTCAGAAGGCTTCTGCCCTTACATAATCCCAGGCTGTCGGCGTAGATAAGGCCGACGCTCTGTGCGACTGCTGCGCTCTGTCCCTCTCGTCCTGTTGCTCTGTCCTTTCACTAAACACCAATTGCAACCCAGTCTGTCAATACAGTGAACTCTTATAGTACCTGTTTTCCTGTGAGACAGAGATTAGGGTATTCAGAAAGGAACCCTGCTCCTTTCATATCATTTACCCTTGTTGGATTTGTATAAGGGTCGGCAGTGAAAGGGCCTTGATGGCTGCTGTTAACCATGTGCACAGGAAGATAAGATAACATGATGATCTATTTAAGATGGATTAATAGCCTTTCATTTTACAAACTACCGTCAAAATTGGCAGGATTTATTTCCTTTTGCGCCTATGCGTAGACTTGCATGCATGTGTGAAGTATTGTATTGGAAAGATTTAAATTACCTATGTTTGTACACGTGTGTGTGTGTATGTTTCAGTGCCTGGAAACACTGACGAATCGCCAGACAGACATGCAGTTGTTCATCGCAGACGGCTGTAAGGAGGCTCTGCTGGAGGAGAAGAGACGCTTCTGTTTTCTGGTGGACAAACACTGTATGTTGTCTTACCAGGTCTCCTCCTTCCATGACAAGGTACAAGACACGAACAAACGGCGGCTTTTCAAACGACTTGTTCTCCCTTGACAAAACACTTGTTGTCTCATTATTTCACCATGATTTTGGACTTTTCTGACCTCAAACATCACATTGCTGGGTACAGAATAAACTTTTCACAGTAAAAAGTCTGATCAAAATGCCAGCCAAAAAAAAAAATTCCAAAACCCACCATCATGCATCATGTTACCATAGCAATGAAAATGTGTGCACTGTTCCTACTGATTACTCATTTTTTTTCTTTTAATATCTTTTCTTCTGGTCATGCCTGCTGGCCAGGCTAAAGACATACTGATGGCAAAGCTGAGCAGCTGGCAGGACCAGTGCAACGATGCCACCAACATGCCGGAGAGCGTCATGACGATGATTGAGGGACTGCGAGCGCCAGTCTCCATCACACCGATGCCCTCTCCCGCCCTGTCACAGCGCAGCTTGGTACGATGAGAGGGATGAGGGATGAAGTAAAAGTGTTTTGTTTCATGATGCATTTTTGCACAAATTGTCTCCAGAACAACACATGACAGAAACCTTACTAACTTGTATGTATGTTTGCATATTGATCACAAGTTAATTCTTTGGAGTGTGGCAATATCAGTACTTCATACAATTTATGCCCAAACAGAATATATTTAATCATGTCTAACTCTAGTGATGATAATGCATGGATGAATGAGATTTGTTCGAATGGCTTCTGTTCACATCTTACATCTAGGCTGCTACTGCTGTCACCAGTTTGATGTTGTGACAGACATATGCTTTGATGTGTTCAAATCTCAAAGTATCCACATCTGCCATCACAATAATGTCACATTTAATGTTCCTGTGACAGAATGTGGCTCCTCCGGCTCCGCCTCTGAAACCTCAGACCAGCCCTCTGGCTAACATGTTCACCCAGGAGGACAGTACCATGAGTGTAACCACCAAAACCAACAGCAAAGGTATTATGAGTATGACACTTCCTGCCTTTGTTCTTCTCTTAATTGTGACTGACTATCCGTTATGAATCTAGACCCAAGTGTAGCAGATGCTACTGTTCTAAAGTGGTTGTACCAAATTCATCTTTAAAATTAAATGATTGTTTCCTCCCACTCTGACTCTTCATCCTTATCTCCTTCCTTCCAGATCATGGGAGCAGTGAGGAGAGCAGTCTCCCCAGGTCTGTGTCCGTCGCGACGGGCCTCAACAATATCGTGAAGAAGCCACGTGTGCGCACCATCTTCCCCCACAATGCAGGAAATAACAGCACGTTGCTCAGCTTTGACGAGGGAGATGTCATCATCCTGCTCATCCCTGACGAGAAAGACGGGTGGATGTACGGCGAAATGGAGAAGAGTGGAAAGTGAGTCCAACCACACATCAGAAACACATAGACCGAGGGCTATAATCACACAAATATGGACGACTATGTGCACAGAAAGATGATTTATACGTGCGATACAATTACAGATAGGGTATAAACCCTAGCCATCTCATATGTCTTTGAATATTAACAACACTTTGTCCCATCTTACGTGCTCATTTGCCATAATCACCACCTGTCTCATCATCTGTTTGTATAAAAATGCCTGTCATGGTCCTCCGTCCCGCTACCAGTCAGGTGATGAGCTGGACTGCTTTGTCCTAACCGCCCAGATGGTCCATTTGCCTGATTGTGATGCTGGCCATGCGCTCACACTCACACAGCTCTAGGCTGGCCGAGTGCTGCCTGAGCTGGAACACTCACTGATAAGGAAATCAAAGTAAAGTATGGCCTGAGGGTGGGATGTTTGATAGCGGACTGGACTGAGGCAGAGAGAGCGTTTCAGAGCACCACCTGCTCTCCCACACAGACAGGCGCCAACCATTCTCCCCAGGTCTCTGATAGCTGACTTTTTAAACAGGGATTTGATCAGAAGCCCTTGGAAGTGTGTTTTTGAATTTTAATCATTCATCAGGTTTGATCTTTATCACTATCAAGGGAAATTACCTGGCAAACATATCCAACAAACTGATCAAGGGCAGGAAAGAATAATGTTTGAGTTGCTTTCAAAAGTGAGGCTGTCGCAAAGGAAAACTTTGGTCTTGCTGCTGCAAGCGGGGCGAGCTGAAATGCCTAAAGGCTTAAAAAGTGTACACCAACGTGTTTATCAGAACTGTGCATTTGACAAGATAGGCTCCGTGTCCCACAGGAGGTTGGCTTTGATGCATTTGGGTCTCTCGCCGGGTTTCTCCTTTTGTCTTATATCAGCTTTGATAGTGTATCCCAGCAACCAGCCTGGCAACAAACAGACAGACATCCCCACATAGGCTAGTATTGGGAGACTGAGGAATGAATGTCACCAAGTTACATCTAGAATTGAATTACAACGAGGAAAATATGCACTGGTTATAAAACACCACGGCAGCGTACCTGACTTGTAACTACACAAATTATCATCACGGTTTATTTTCCTACATGAAATTGTTCCCACCGTCTTATCATCCAAGCATTCCTCTTAGCGTTTTACTTTCCTGTCCAGGAGAAGGTCACACCCTTGGCTACCAGCGTTCGTGAGCTGTCCTTGAGCAAGGTTTTTATTAATGTCAAGTTGGTTAAGTGAGCCAGTTCAGTGGCCAGCACTAACATTGGTCCTGGAAACAAGAGTGTGTTTTCAGCAGAAAACCCTTCCCCGAATAAATAAATCCCATTATGAATATGAGTTTGATTGAGTGAATTGTATTTTTCAGGCTTTTTATCAGAGGCCCATAAAGGAAACGCCTGTTCCTCAGCCTAAATGTGCAAATATTAACATTAATCCACATGGAGGGAGAGGCTGACTGGACACACAGATTACAAACAATCTTGCACACTAACAGGACAATGACACACAGTCCTTGGTCTGGGCTTGTGATAACACTGAGCTGTTGGTCTTTGTTCTCTAAATACTTAATTCTTGTGTAAATTCCTCTCGTGTTTGATGGAAAATAATCGAAATAACTTTTTTCTTTTATTGTATTTTATCAGAACAAGGTTAGAAACAGTGCATCACATTGTTATCACTGTGGTTTTCAACCCGACTCATAATGAAGTCAGGTTTATATATGTGTGTATGTGTGTGGGTAGGAACAATAGGCAACATGGTTTCTATTACCGAGGCCACTTGAAACCTCACAGGTCTCTAATGTCTTATTGAGATTCATTCAAGTTCCAAACAAATCTTTAGTAATTGTGTGTCAGCTCCGCAGGTTTGCGATGAGACCTTGTCCACAAGACACAGATGCATTCAAGTCATTGATTCCCTCGCACCTTAGAAAAGATGCACAATAATAAGGCTCCAACCAACAACCAACAAAAGGTGGTTAGGGAGAGAAAATCATTATAAATAAAGAAAAAAATATTTCCTTCTTCTTTTTTTCTTTTTTTAATGGATTCCAGCCTTCAGTTACCATGGTTACCATAGGCATACATCCACATGATATACTGTACTGTATATACAACAATAGCTCAGTAATATTTCAGCAATGCACCGTTAGGGAAAATGAAAGCATATCTTCTGCCATGTCTATTTTCACATTAAAAGATGGAGAAGCCACTGAATGGAGGAGTGAAAAGCTCTTCACCAATCATTAGGAGAGGTTTTCAGGTTCGTGCTCAGTGAGTAGAGAGCTGATAGGCCGGCTGGCAGGAGGGTATACCCCAGCTATTATCACCCCTAACCTCTCCGCTCTCTTTCTCTGTGTCTTTCAGGAGGGGCTGGTTCCCTTCATCTTACTGCCTTGCACTCTCTGAGACACTTGTGAATAACAACAGGTAAGGAGACTCCCGAGTCCCACTAACACACACACACACACACACACACACACACACACACACACACCAGCAGGTTTCATGTTGCAGCCAGCTGTATTGTTGGCAGACTGTGTTTCCTCTAGTTACTCCTGTCAGAGTGATAACCTTTCTAATCCTATAGGGGACTCTCCAGTTCCTCAACCTTTGATTCCTATTGTGCTTAAGTCACATTCTGCTTTCAGTCTCCTCATCAAACCACATGAAACCCTTTGATTTTTGTTTTCTGACTGTGCGTGTCATGTGATGTGACATAATGAATAATAAGTGAAGGAGAAGACGAAAAGCAAACGAGTTCCTCAAATGTTTTAATTATTCTTTGATCCTACAAATTGTATAGATTGTGTAACCGTCACGAATCTTTATAATCAAAATGAATCTAAAATTGGACTTTTCGCATGAGCCCAGCGAAATATCAGGAAACAGGATGTTGTGTGCTGATGAATAGATTTTGCTGCTGATGAGAGAGCGAAGAGAGAGAAAGTTCAGAGAGTCGACTCCAGGCTTTTCTTCAAAGAGACTAATCCCTGTCGGATTAATTTATTAGATCTTAATGTGCAGCACCTCCCACAGAGAGGCTGCCAGCCAACTGCTACCAGTCACGGAAACACAAACTTTCAACTATAACCAGCGCTGCGGGACACAACAACACATATACGCATCCTTTTGTCCTTATGAGGAAAACTCCACAGACCATATTTACCGGTAGTTTGTGTCTCATCTAATTATGATGCCTATAAACCCAACCTCAACTGTAAGATTAACCATAATTAACCTTAACCTCCTGTAATTAATTTGCTTAAGAGGCTTTTTTCTTCCGTTGATTTATTGTCCACTCCGCTTCAGCCTTTATCGTTTCTTTTACTTACTGTCTTTCTGTTTCTATCCAGTCTGCTCATCTCTCATCCCTCTTGTTTCTCCTTCTCCTCTTCAGTGTGTCTGTTGCGCCATACCGCAGCAGGAGCGTGGTCAACCTGCACCATCAGGACACAGAGACAGACGAGGCGACCATGGTGCTCCCCCCGGCGGACTACTGCGACACCAAGCAGTACAACGCTGTCAAGAACAGCACCTCGTCCACCAGCTCCATCACTACAAATAACAACCACCATCACTCCCCCACGCCCTCCGCAGCGTCCTCCTCCTCGTCCGATCACAACACGGTCAGTCAGCAGGCTGGTGATTTGGTTTATGAGTACTAATCTGACATTTTCACAGTCAGTTCTGGAAAGAGTTTTAAGCCATTTGTCGGTCAATGGCTTAGGTCAGTTTAGTCCTTTAAAAAATTATTGTTCTAAGAAATGTAATCAGGCCAGAACAATTTGACTCACTGTCCTCTGCCAGACCTTTCTGCTGCACTGGCTCCGCTCTGCTGTGGTGCAGTGACAGGAGCAGCAATGTGAGGTTTCACCTGATACCTGCTGCAGCAAGGCTACTGTACTCTCAACCAATTTACTCTGTTTGCTACTGATACCTTTACTATGGTGTGTTTTTAAAGCTGCTATGACAGACTGAGGAGAGCTCATATACTGCGTATTTTCATTATCTACTTCCACAAACAAAACTGGTTTCATTCTCTTTTCTAAATACTTGTGCATTAGTGCCATATTGCATAAAATAAGGTGGACATTTAGTTAGTCTTTAAGGTGGTAGATAGTGTTGTTAATGGAGACCTCTATGATACAGTAATGGGTTAGGCTTAATTTACCCAATTTAAGTGCAACAAGCACCTGTTGCTCCTTGAAAAGGCAGTTGGAACAGCCAGTTAGGTGGAAAGCTTCAATTTCATTAACTATTAATGCATGGATGTAGACCTAAGGGCGATGTCTGGGCCTTAATCCGTTAACCAGGGCAATGCCAGCTCTTCTTAAACAGCCTGCCTTGTTTTCCAAAGTTGCGGTCCCAGGACTCGTGCTCACCCTGTCGTAGTGGATGAAAACGCAGCCTGAGCAGGGCACAGCTGTAAAGAGGATGGCCTTTGTTACAATGATCCCTGGTGTACTGATAATAGGTCTCCTGGAGACTGTGCTCCGGTGAGAGGCAGAAACACTGGTACAGACATGAGAACAGTCTGGGTCAGGTTGGGACTGACACACACACACTCATATAGTGATGACTAAAGCTTTGTCATGTCCATCCTCATGTTAACACACCTTATTATATAACACATTACTTCAGCCATTGTCCATTACAACACAGCCTTTTCTTTACAAATGCTCTGCCATTTGAATACATGCAAAGCATCAGCCAAACTTGTGGTTTCCCTCTGCGAAAGCTTTTGGCTGTGCTCCCCTGCACTGGATTAATGCAAATGTGTTGCGGTCCGTCTGGGTCAAATGCACCTGCCCTGTCTGCACAACCGTCTACACACGCTACTACATCACACTGATGCTGCTTTTCTGCACTTCATGTCTACTTTTGAGAACATTTATGGTATGTCTTTTGTATTCAGAGTGAGTAAACCACTCACTAACATTTACACATATATTTTTAGTGTGTGACCTCCTCTACAGCCCCTCCCCAGTCAAACAGTTACATCTCTGTTAATCATACCCAGCTACAAATGCAACCCTATCAAATCTTTACTCGTCCCTTACTGATGAAACATTTACGCAATACCATTGATTTTCATTCATTTCCAGAACAAACTCCTGCATTGTTACATAAACAAAACACACAGACACACAGCCTGTGTGGTTTTGCTGGTAGGTTGTGATGTTTGACCCAGATAGAGGTTCAGCAGCCAGATTGCAAAAGAAGATACTTTTCTCTCTTGCCTCTGCAGTATTTATTATTTACCACTCATTTGGCCCACAGCCAATCGCAGACATACAGTAGTAGTGTCTCAATGTGTGTGTGTGTCCGCTTTCAGGCCTGTCAGTCTACATCCAGCTTACATCTCCCCACCACTAGCTCGACATTATGGTGGAATTCCACTCAGGTTGAACCTGATACCCACCTGGCCCTGTGTGTCGGCCGCTCACGTCCTTCATTCTTTCAGTTTCTCTCAACATTGTTTGTCTGTTTATCTCCACATCTGTACACTTGTCTCTGCATCTTCAATACATACCTGTCTCTCACTGACTTGCCTTCCTTTTTGGAGGTAAATAAAGGCCACTTGTGGGGTTGTTTATCCTCCGTTCACTTTTATGGACTCAAACAAACCCTTGCTTGAACTCTATACAAGACACACACACACACACATACACACACAAACAGAGAGAGAGAGAGAGAGAGAGAGATCCCAGAATAGACTTGTGTGTGTGTGGGAAAAGTTCACAGTAGTCTGTAATATGCTGGTTTATGTTTAGCTCAGTGTATGAGTGGGCAGCTGGAGTTGTGCATTTGTGTGTGTGTATCTGTCTGTTAGTGATTAGCTGCAGCTTTCATGATTATTGTCACTCATTATATTGTGTGCTCCATCAGTGCATGTGCGTTTTAGGTAATGAGCTCCGAGTAAAATGGAAAGTGTTTTCTGTGCACTGAAAAGTGTGAGTGAGTGTTAAATAGAGGATGCAATAATTTGTTTTGTGCCGTGTATTGTTTTTTTTCTGTAGCAGGCCCTTCACCACTTTCCAAATAATGTATTATCAGTCTCTTTTCAATGGTGCATGTTTGTCTAGAGAGCAAAAAGTAAGAGGAAGAGAAGGGTAGGAGGGGCAGAGGAGTGAAGAGGTGGGGTTTCCCTGGAATGCACTGTCACCATGAGAAAAAATGCACCCTCACTGGTTTGGTGCTTTGTGTGAAAGAAAAGATAAAGACTCAGGAATTAATGTATAAGAGGATGGAAAAAGGGAGAGAGAGGGGGGAGAGTAAGCAGGTGATCAGCGAGACAGTTGTTTTACATAGAAAGTTGTTGAAACAGACCTTGTTTTAAACTCGGCGTTGATTTGCACCTGTTGATCTAAGTGTATGAGAGGACAATCTATATATGAGACATGATTTGTATTCCAAACATCCAGAAGAGGAGGACAGATGTGAGCCTGTGAGTCTTCTGGGAAATGACAGTGGTCACAATGAATGGGATTTTGTCAAGGCTGCCACACCACCACCATCAGTCTCTCTAGCCACTCCTGACCTCTTGTGGAGTCTTTGATGTACTGCAGGATAAAGGCTGCTTGCCATTTTACATCCAGGCCAGTGCCTGTTGCTAGGAAGATCAACAATTCATGTTTATTTGACATACATGCAACAGTTTACCATGGCCCTAATTCACTCATTTATTCCTGCCTGTATCATAGACGTGTCATAGAGTGTTTTACTGAAGCAGTTCTAAGTTCAGACATTGATAAAAATAAAAAAAAACACTGTGGGAATTTCCTGACCGTTTGAAGCTCAGATAAAGTTGAACAATAAATCTAGAGCACTACATAAATAAAGCATAGTTTTGGACACAGTCCTTGTTTACATTTTTGTTGTGTTCCATGAGCCACAGTGCACTGTGTGTGTGTGTGTGTGTGTGTGTGTGTGTGTGTGTGTGTGTGTGTGTGTGTGTGTGTGTGTGTGTGTGTGTGTGTGTGTGTGTGTGTGTGTGTGTGTGTGTGTGTGTGTGTGTGTGTGTGTGTGTGTGTGTGTGTGTGTGTGTGTGTGTGTGCAGCTCCATGTGCTCAGTCTGTGTCCAACTTCCTTGTTTTTTCAGTTTTGCTGTCATAAAATATAATTTGGAAATGTAACCATGACGGGTGTGGGATCAATCACATTTCCTTCCATTGGATAGTTAATTAAGGATCCAAACTGGCTGTTCATGCTGCATGCATCTATTTCAAACATAACTCAGCAAAGATGAGCAAAAACAACAACTCTTTACATTTATGTGAAAATGAGGTTTGTGTGCAAGTGGCAGTGGCACATGTTAATCCTATGCTCAAACACAGAGACACTGGCGTCAGCTCATCAAAAGAAAACTTGATGCGGTTTATTGTGGAACAGACTTGAAATTCCAGAAGGTCCAGATTCTTCACGCTGCCTCGTGATGTGACGCGTTACGCTGTCATTCCCACGCCTCTCGCCCTTCCATTCATCCAGTATGTCCAATCCTTCCACGGCCTTAAGTGTGTGTTGCGTGATTATGCAAGTCAAACAGATGTAAAGGCACCAAACACGGCAGAAAAGCTGCTGGTTGAGGCTGTTGCATAGGGTCACAGCGAGCGTTGGCATGGTGACCACATGGTGATAGTGAATCTGTGTTTTTGCTCCACAGGCAGCCCAGTCGAATGGCATCTCGAGACCTCCACCTGCTTACCTCGCGTAAGTCACTCACAAACATGAATGAACACGATGCTGGTGATGTATGTGCTTTCCACTCGCTGACATGTAGCTACTTTACACTCATCTCTGCTGCGTTTCTTTTTTTTTTTCTCCACAGGGGAGGGAACCCGTTCGCCACAGTCAGGCTACGTCCAACCGTTACCAATGACCGCTCCGCACCTGTTGTCTGATCTGTCCACATCTCCACCCATCCTTCATTCCCATAACCCCACCCCCTCATCAGCCTTCCAGATTCTTCTCCCAAGGACGTGCGGTTCTGTCCTGCCTTCACCGTCCAGCAGCTTCTCCTGCTCTGAGTGAAATTACACAAATCTTGGCCAGCACTGAGGAAGACGATGCCATTTGAATCTGGGAACCCCTGACTGCTGCAAACTCTCGTATGGAAGTATTTTGGGACCAAGATATATTTAAAGTTATGTATTTTCTATGTCTATGTTTGTCCCTCTGTGTGTGGTGGTGATATTTAACTGACCACATTCTTACCTGCACTTGAGAGATAGATTAATAAAAAAAAAAATGGTCAAAGAAAATATTGGAATGTATTTATGCTGTTCAAGATTGCTTGTGCGTCATCAAAATAACTGCTGGAAATTGTTTCTGTTGCCATAGGACAGTAGAAGAAAGTACTGTAGGGGACCTCTGCATTTCACCTTCAGGTCCTCGTGTGTGTAAGTCAGTGTTGATAATAAAATCATGTTGATCGTTTTAGTGATGAAAGAAAATTGCAAACATTGAGAGATGCACAAGTTATGATCCATAGGTCCCTCTTGTATATACATTTGTACAGATGCTATAAATATATGTCCTTTGCCATCTAACTTAACTTTTTGCAGAGCTAGATGATTATGGAGACGGGACTTTTGCCTTAATGACACACACACACATCTACTGTAAAACCTTCCCTGAGTTTGTGGACATGAGTTGTGACACTCACCTCATCTTCACACACAGTGCAATCATTTCTGCTTTAATCATTTGAAGACCACAGCTTGTGCATTGTTTTGGTCTTTG
This sequence comes from Trachurus trachurus, assembly GCF_905171665.1. NCBI lineage: Eukaryota > Metazoa > Chordata > Actinopteri > Carangiformes > Carangidae > Trachurus > Trachurus trachurus. The sequence goes on from NC_139905.1 coordinate 17,819,951, forward strand.
GCCCACATTACACCCTCAGTAGAATTTGTTGTATGAAAAATAAAGATTTTATTTCTTCAAGTTGTTGTTTAATTTGTTGTGTTGTAAAGCATTCATTTGATTGTATCAAAAGTAATGATAAAGAAAAGTACCCAAAACATAAGTAGCATTCATTTCATTTTTAATTACAGTAACTCATATATAAAAAGTAAGAACCTCAATCATAAGAGCGTGCGTAGTGCGTTCTCTAAAGCAAGAAGATTTTCTTTTTTTAAATCCCTCCCACCCAGCTATATTTCACTTTTTCCACCATGGATAGTTATATAACATCTTGCTGTGATGGAAGACATAAACATGGAGATACTGCAGATACAAAGACAAAGACATTCTTGATTGATTGATTGATTGATTGATTGTCTGGCTGGGAAGAATGGGGCAGGGCGACTTGTCACAGAGTAGAGTACTAAGATAAAAATCCAGAGGTTATACACATTATCAAGAGATTTCTTCAGCGTTTGCTCTCAGCATGCTTCCTCGAAGTGAAATTCTGCATGTTAAAGGACGAGTCTGTGTCGATGCAAGTTTCTCTTAAAAGTCCAAAGTCAAACAGTGATTGAGGTGGTAAAGTCGAGGGCATTTCAGATTGTATGTACCTGAGGTCTGCATTGGCCCTGGAAAAGCACAACCCAGCAAAAATAATAATCCAACAAAAACGGTCAGTGCAAATATGGCCCCAAGAAATAATATCAACAAAAACCAGACACAATGCTGCGGGCGCTCTGTCTGACACAAGTCCATCGTTTCAGCCAGGACAGTTCATGATCTGGGATTTCTTTTGTTTTGTTTAAACATGTTGTTTGTCTTATTCCATGTCACACTTGACCAAAAACAAAACATTTCTAAAAACAGGTTTGCATTTCCTGAAAAAGCTAACACGTCAGTGATCAACATATCAACATGGGATGCTGTTACTAAGTTACTAAGCACAACATTAACCAAAAAAATATGTATGCAGTGTGCCAGCAAATAAAAAAAAAGGAGAAAAAACCTCAGGCAAAAACAAACAAACAAAAAGGACACTACATGTGCCTTGGTTAATTCTGGCTTGTTGAAACATTAAGGAATCTGCTCAGACCCTTCGGATGACTGAGCCAAATCTACACAAGACTGATGGAATCTGTGATGCTCACTCTGCAGGTAGTGAAGGCACAGCAGCTGGATGCTTACATATGCTTGAATAACTCCTCAGCTAGCAGGTGAAAATACATTTCTACACGTGCTCCTAATAAAAAAACAAAACAAAACGAAAAAAAAACAACTCGCATCATAATTCATGGTAATATCTTGATCATTTGTCGTACATAACATAATGGCAACAGCAATGTGCAATATTAAGAGAAGAAACAAAAAAAAGACACATAAATGCTGGATTGTGTGTGTGTGTATGTATGTATGTATACAAGCATGTGTGTGTGTGTGTGTGTGTGTATGTGTGTGTATGTGTGCATGAGCTGTGGTTTGGTCCCTCTAGCCGAAGGTCGCGCCACAGTTGGGACACCTTCTCTGACGCAGTGCGAAACAGAAGAGGATTCCCAGCGGGAAGAAGAAGATGGCACACAGGATCCCAAGGCAAGTGAAGTCATCCTCCAGGACACCAACTCTGCAACACACACACACGTAAGAGAGGAAGTATTTAATGATTAGATGATGCAAGATTTCAATCCATCAAGAGGATACAGCTCTGTTCGAGTCCAAACACATTTGAGAAGAAACGTTTAATTTACATTAGAGAGGCAAGAAAAAAAGGAAGAAAAATCATCCAAATCTAAACAATTCCCTTAAGTCATTTTTATTAAGTTAAATAATTCAGATATTCACCCCAAAGATTTAAGAACCTTTGAAGAAAAGAAAGCCCAATTTTTCCTTGTGTGACCAATAAACTGTCACAACGTGAAGCAACCTATTTTGAAGGCAGTGTGGAAAACTGTGTGCAAGCAGCTTTAATCCAGAGTCACAGTAAACAAAGTGCTAACCATGGTCTCATGACTTGACCGCACCGACCAGCGTGTGAATTAACAAACCAAGACCCCACCGACACGGGAAGTGGAAAAGCTGCAGCACCATTCAGTTATCGTGGTAAATGGGTTGTTATACTATTCTACCTCCTAAAACAAGCTTATCTTACATAGCCTTTAGAGTCAAACTACTGCGTATGTTCCGTCTCTCAAAAATGTGGTGCCGTGCGACGTCCCAAGTGTTTGCATTTGCACAGCTTATTTGTGCACCGCTGCCAAGAGCTGTGGTCTTCATCAAGCTCGGCCAGCGTGCTCATGATGCAAATACTGACTAAAAGTGGAGCAAACACCTTTACATCTTCCTGATTGTTTTGCATATTGTAATAACAAGCACAGTGTAGTGTAAAGTATGTCAGATGAAACGTCATGGAGCAGCTCTGTCTGTGGTGTTTATAGGGAAAATATAGGGCTTTATATGCAAAGTGCTGTGTAATAACAGAAAGTACAAATTTGTGCTTTTTCAGCTAAATGTGAAAGTTCCTCTTTCTTTTTTTAATTCGGTGCTACATTTGCAGGACAAGTGGGAAACAGATGCACAAAAAATAACTTATTACAAAGTTTGACAAGACAAATTAGACAAATTAACGAAGACAAGTGCTGTGGTTTTAGCGGCGCTATACATTATGTTGTGGTAGTATATGGTTCGTATGCGCGTGTGTTTGTGAATATGTGTGTGTTGTTCTATGTGCCTATAAGTATGGATGAGTATGTGTTGAGGATTGAGCTGGTTGAGCTGGTTGAGCTGGAATGATTGAATGAAGCAAAAGAAACTGGAGTGAAAGCAAGAATAAACAACGAAAGAGAAAAAAGAGAGAAAATACAATATACTAAAAAAAGGTAATAAAAAAAAAGAGAGAGAGTTCCTCTTTCTTTGTGTCTCCGTAATAATCAATTATACAGTCAAGTCACTACATTTACTAGCAGGGTATTTATCAACCTCAAGACAGTTACAACTGTGGTGCATGAAATGCTTCACAACCTGGTTATTTAAATACAAAGAGTGAGATGTGTTGGAGTTTGTTCCGCAGCCACCTTCGGCCCCGACCGGCACTGTCACATGTCTGAGGATGAAATCATCTGACTGATAGGATGTTGACTCAGGCGCAGTGAAACCAATGTGAAACCCTGTCTTTAAAAAAAACTGAGCGACGCAGCCGCCCAACATCTGGTCACACTGTCGACCTGACAGCACACACTTTGGAAACAATGGGTGTACACATACTGTACACACGGTGAGGAAATGTATGACGAGAGAAACAAAAAAAAAAAGGGAGACAGACAGAATTGATGGTTTCAGCCTCAAAAGGGAACTCTTAGCTCAGAAACCAGGTTAGTCACAGCGAGCATGGGACTCTGGTGTTTAACCACGACCTCATCGACAGAGCTCCCTGTCAGTTTTATCTGCTTCATCAGTTTCATTAATCGTTGTCCTCGTCCTCAACGTCCCTCTGTGAACACAACTATTCTCATTCTGTGACTATTTCAGCTTCTCTGTGGATGTTAATCACTTTCCTGTTGTGTACAGAACATGTAGGTCAGCGAAAAGCCACGTGATAGCTATTGCCCTCAATTACACAACTGTAATATGTTGTGTGTGTGTGTGTGTGTGTGTGTGTGTGTGTGTGTGTGTGTGTGTGTGTGTGTGTGTGTGTGTGTGTGTGTGTGTCCTCACCTGCAGGCAGGGCAGCCTCCCACCACCACTACAGATGGTTGGATGATGGTGTAGTTCCCAGGGTAGGGCTGCTGGGATACAGCCGGGCTCATTTGGGCTGATGGGTATCCTGTGGTGGACAGAGGGAGAGACGTCACATACTCTATATGTTATTGTGAAAGTACTAAACTATGTGTTTGTTTTGATTCTTGACTATAACTTTTATATTTTCATTCTCTATGAAGGTGAATAGTGGAACGTGCACACTCAGCAGTGACACACATCAGGCTGCACTTATCACTGTGAACAGGTTTGTCAACACAGTCTGATAAAACCGACGTAGACGGGAGCAGAAGATAAAGGACAGGACGAAGGGTCAGAGGGAAGTGACACTTAAAGTGAAGTGCAAGTTTGCACTTTATTCTTTTTTATTCTTTTTTTGCTGTGGGGGAGGAATGGCATAGAGAGTGTGGAGATGTTCAGTGTGCTGCTGTGTTTGTGGGTTTATCCACTGGCGTTGGCCCATTTTCGTTAACTGATAATCATAAAATATGAACACGTGGACCTCTACTTGCAATAAACAGCAGCAGGCCTGAGATGCCTTTGTTATAAATAATAAGTTATGACATGTGTCAGTGTGTTTGCAGAACAGCTGTGGATTCACAGGAGCAGAGGTTATATTGATTTTTCTGACCATAATTGTAACACAGTGAACTTTGATACCACACTTGCATTCCCAGAAGTGTTTATCTAGGCTACACATTCTGTCTGATACGGACGCCTCCCTGTGGGGAGACCAGACGTTTCACCAAAGTAAAAGTTTTCCTGATGAAAGTAATGTTGTAGAAATGCTTGAATCGTGTTTTAGGGTTTACCTCAGGACAAGCGCTTTTCACACAGCTCATTTGGACAGTGTTGGGCTGTGTGGGACGGTTTTAAACTGGTTTAATCATCATCTTTTTGTTGCCATTGAGAATCACATGTCAGGGCAATATGATTTGCCCTTTTTGTGTCACTCATGGAGACAGTCTTGCTTCGGTGCTTTTCTTTTTTAGCATTAGGTGATATCAGGGAATAGATCATTGATTTTAAAAGTTATAATGATGACACTCTTCCACTGTATGTTTTGATCAAGCCTGAAGATGACCAGGGGCCAGCTTACAGCACTGACGTGTAAAATACTGCTGGGTTTTTAGATACAGAAAATTATACACACAAGAAAATAGGCAGCACATCTGTGGAAAGTCCCAGCAAGAGCTATAAGAGATGCCCTGTGGATATTATTAAACAACAACTGAAAACCTATTTATTTCATTTCCCTTTTAATTAATACCACTTCACTTAACGTATTCTCATATTTGTGTTTTATCATTTACTGCCTTTTCATTCACTCTTGAATGGTTAGCTATTTCATTATTGTTCATTTTTTGTAAAACACCCTGAGCCACATATTTAACATGAACAGTGCTCTAAAGTTAATTATTAGCAGTATTACCATAAACTCAAACTAGAATCCCGCGTCGGGCAGCCCTTTCCTGCATGTCATTCCCCCTCTCTCTGCCTCCCCCTTTCCTGTCTATCTCTACTGTGGACTATCGAATAAAGGCAAAAAGCCAAAAAAAACAACAACCTCAAACTAATGGAAAAACAGGCAATTACATGCTACAGGAAATGAGACTTCATTCAACAGAACTTCCTCACATGCTGAGTGCAACTTTTACCCAATCACTGTCAGGTGATGACCACCTCCTCCTTCTCTCTCACACACACACACACACACAGTACACAGTACACAGGCCTGCGGCTACAGTAGCACCGCTCTGCTCTCAGATGGTTGGACTAAAAGCTCCCTGCTCACATTGCCAACATGTCATCATTAACATATTTAACATTCTGTTTCCTCCAATAAAAAACACTTTACGGCTTTGATTTATGACAATCACCCGAGTGCTGATAAAACTTTTGTTTATTTCGTTGTGTGCTGCTGGACACATGCCACACCGCAGTGCATAGTGGCGCATTTTTTTTTTTTGTATGTAGCCTACTGTATGCAAGCAAGCAAACAAACAAACAAACAAAAGTCAGTATCTGACTGCCACAGCTGCTGACGTACTGCGCATGCGCGACACTGTGGCGGATAAACGACAGTAATTAATTAGTCTTTCACAGTAAAACTCGATGTCTCAGATGTGTTTATTATCTACATGTTGACTTAATGAGGCCAGCAGACCTCGAGACCAGACAGAAAACAGAAGCTCCCCTCTAAACGAACCCGGAAGTGGGAAGCAGCAGCAGCAGCAGCTCCATGGTGTTTCACTCAGTGTGGACGTGTGGACCGTGTGTGTGTGTGAGTGTCATGACGCTACTTGCCTTGGCCGTCGGGGTAGGGGTATGGCGGCGGGGCCGGGGGCGGGATGGCCCCATAGCTGTGCTGCTGCTGCGGGCCGTACTCGTACGCCCCGGGGACGGTGTTGTAGGCGGGAGGTCTGTCCTGGAGGAGCGGTTTGCTGTCCACCATCTCACCCGACGGTCGTAGTTAGTTAGTTAACAACGCTGTGTCCGCTCAAGTTTCCTCGTCCCCTCCGCCGCGAATTCTTCCGCCACAGAAAGAAAGAACAAAAAAGGGAGGGGGGGTCGCAACTTTGAATCACGGTTGTTTGTTACTTTGCTCCTGTAGTTGTCCCGGAAGCCGAGCGACGCTGGCAGACACGAAGAGGCGACAAAAACAAAGAAAACAAAGAAAAGACGCTGCGCAAAAATGAAACTTCGTCCCTCTCCATGCGCCAACTTTGTCCCCGGCGGCGCAACAACCCCCCCGAAAAAAATATTTACCAAAGGTTTCACTTTTAAAGACAAGGAATGGTCTGGGTCGGTCTGGTAATGGTTAACTTAACTCCATGTCCCTCCTCGCAGTTGGTCCTTTGGTACCAAAACAACAGTAATCTGTCATCGCAGCACCCAATAACTCAGCTGGAAGTCAGAAAGGCTTTTCCTTTCTGTCTGGATTGTCACAAGAGAAGAATCATGTGATGAGCTGCTGTGGCCTCTGCGCACCGACAGGCTTCTTAAAGCGACAGCTCAGGAAAATACAAAGGCTGCGGTGCAGCTGCTGCCTGCAGTGCTCTGCAGAGAGGCAGCTGATGTTAGAGACAGACACTCTGCAGACACTGGACACATCTGTAGGCTACATCTGATGAGGTGACCGTGAAAGAGTCCGAGTTCAGCCCATGTGTGCAGGGCTAACTTGTTTACACTTTAAATTACATAATTACCAGTGGGCTGCTTTGGAGGGTTGTGTAACATTAGCCTGGCATCATGGAGGAATAGTAGTAAATATAATTTCTTAAGGAATATCATCAGATCATGGTTGTGTGCCTCCACCACTCAGAGTAGTTTCAGGTTACAGTATATCCCAGTTTATCCAAAATTATATAAAATATTAAATAAGGCTGCCCAATTAATCACAATGTGATCACTATGTAGCAATATTTAAATGGCAAGAAGTGTCCTTATTTATTTATTTTTGATAAACCATAAGTGTTGTTGCCCTAAAAAAAATTACATAATCAATTTTATATCTTTTTGAATTAATAAGAAAATTAAAAAGTATATATAATTCAAACTGAAATCACAATATCTGCCCATTATCGCAACATGGTGTTATTTGCATATCCAGCAGCTCTAGTGATAACCGTTTAAAATTTTATCAAACTGAAAGTCCTGAGTTTGATCACCAAAGTAATCAGTTCATCCAAGTGCACATTTTGACAGAATTTAATATTCCTTTGATGATAATGTGCTCACAAAGCCAAAATCATAGGCTGTATTCGAAACCGCATACTATACTGCTAGTACGTACTGATTTGGCCAAAATGTAGTATGTAGTATGCAGTATGCGAACAAAAGCGAAATCTGCAGTATGCGAAAAGTTCCCGGATGTCGTACTGATTCGGAAAATATCTCCAGTATGCATCTGACCAGTCTACATCGCCTACTGTATCCCACAATGCAACGCTCCCCTGCCGTCCTAACGTAACCAGAGCGTAACCAAAGACGGTAGTGTAGCCGTGTACCGTAACTATAGTTTAATAAAATAAAACTTCATGCAGACTGATCGGTTCATTGTAAAATATTTATTTATTTTTCGTAAATGTGGTGATTTCTGTACGTAACGTTAGGCTCCAGAGCCCCGAGGCAGCGCTGCTTACACACAAGAAGCTTCACTTTACATTCAAACTAACTAACTTAATGCTACTGCCACAATTGAGATTTCATCACTGAGACCAACATTTTTCTCCTAAAAATAATTTAACCAGCCGGTGGTAAACCTTTAAAAACCTGTGGGTAAGTTAATTAGCGATGGTTTTCTCCTCCGGAATGACGTCGTAGTGCTGGCCGGCCGAGCAGCTCTGCAGACCGGCTGCTGCCTCTGTGATGTCCCGGTCGCTGCGGAGCTTCACTTCTCCGAAAAACATCGGATCAAACTTTTAAACAGCCGTCATTTGGATAAACTGGCCGTATATTTGGGGTCTTCTTAACAGTTACTTTCTCGCATGAAAAAATATTAAAACTTAATAAAGTTACATAATTACAGCGCTAGAGCGAGAAATAAAACAGCTTTTAGCCTGTTTACAGCTGCTGCTACCGGTTGCCGTGAAATGCATTCTGGGAAACTCGTATACTGCATACTGTGATGATAACGGCGTCGGTCTGCTGAAGCAGCATACTGAATCCCACATTCAGTATGCAGTATACAGTACATATAACGCAGTATGTAGTAGGCAGTACGGTAGTATGCGGTTTCGAAAACAGCCATAGTTTGGTAGGTCAGTGCTACCTTGACCTTTGACCTTTAGTCAGGAAAATATAACCAGTTTGTACTTGAGTACAGGTGAATGTTTTTTTTTTTGTCCCAAATTTGAAGAAATATCTGTCATACTACCCTCACAAGGTCAAAACCTTTTTGTGAAGTTGTGTTCAGAAGCCACCACACCCTTAACCTTTGACCAAGTGGATTCTCAAGATGTTGTGTTCACAAAGTTAAAATCATGTTTTATGAAGTCTCTTACTGATGATAAATTAACTCGGATTCTGATTGTGGGACTTTTGTCGATAATTAGGTAGATTTTTTTTTTTTTTTTTTTTACATACTACTTATGAGATATGATGTTTCTTTACCCACTCCTATTCAAGGCTGGTGTCAATGACCACTTCAGGTCTACAGCTCCCTCTGCAGCCCAGGTGGATTAGTCTGTCAACACCCCTGTCCAAGGTCCTAACCCTGGGACGGCCAGGGAGCTGTCCATGGTCCTCCCCCACAGATTAACCATGTGGTTGGACCACCACCACTATACATGGTAATCTCATTACTCCCTCACCCCAGGCACCCACAAACTAATCAGTGCGCTATAGATTAAATGATTACCGGTAGTTGATTAAGATAACTGATGAAGAAGTAGTCAGAAATGACTAGATTCACTTTTATTCCAACATCTCAAATGTGAATATTTACTAAGTTGTTTCTCCAAGACAGAACACATACTGTATAGGCCTACTTTATTTATTTGAATATATTTGAGATTTAGTAAATAATGACAGTGGATAATTATTATCTGACATTTATTCTCTGAACAATCAGCAGATTGATAAAGAAAAAATAATTATCAGATGTACTGAGAGGCCTTTATGAAAACATGACAATTGAAGGAGAAAAAGTAAGTAGCTGTTTTTTTTTAGCAGTTTTACAGTTTCCTCATGATAGAGTGGTAAGACACTGCCTCAGGTTTTCTGTCTCCTTTTTGGAGACAACATTTATTTCATTATTTCATTTGTTTTGTTTTTTTCATTTAGAAATGCTGATATTAACTGTTGCTCATTCTGTTCTGCCAGACCAGGGTCTAGTTTTTAGTCTGGCCAGTAAATAGGCTACACACATACATAAACCATTAAATGCGTCAAATACTAGCACTGGTTAGCAGGGTATTGAAGAACATTATCTTGTATTATTATTTTCTCTCTGGTCAAATATTCCATTCTGTAAACAAGTAAAACCAACCTTGCGCTTCAATAATTTATCTGGCGCTGAATAAATTATTGAAATATGCGCGTCAATCAGCAGTGACCGTCGGAAAAAAAAAAAAAGAAATGTCACGAGCTCAGGTGTTCCACCAATAGGAGACAGAGATCCCACATTTCCTGCCGAGTACCAACCAATCGGAGCGTCTCTTCGTCCATTTCCTGTTGTGGACTCGGAGTTGGACGGAGCAGCATTCCTCTGGTCCTGAATGTGAATTAAAAACCACAGTCGCTATGAGCAGCATGATGAGTGACTTTACTATCCCGCTGCAAAGGCGTTGCACATGACATGATGAGCCTCGTACGTAAGTAAACGTGCTGCATGTGAACGCCTCACCGGGCGAGCCGACCGCTTGTCCGGGTGTCCGAAGATGTAAACAGCTTATAGGCGACTTTGCGGCATAAGAGAGTCCATATCAGCTGTGTGCGCAGCATGCACGACCCGCTGATCGCTTCTGTTGTTGTTTTGTTGTTGTTGTTTCACATGCATTTTGAACTGTAGACCGTGTCCCAGCGTGGAGGAGACGCCAGGTGTCGGGCTGTTGCACCTGATGTCATGACGCGTGTGGTGATATTCCCTTGACAACCGCGGATCGGATAGCCTACCAATAATCAGGTAGGCTGCTGTTTCTCTCTCTCTCTCACTGTGTGTGTGTGTGTGTGTGTGTGTGTGTGTGAGTGTGTGTGTCTCCACTGCAGACTTTCCACTCCAGGCTCCTCACTCTGTCTTTACTGACCCTGGTTCAGACTGTCTTGATCAGCTCAGATAAATCGATTATAAATAGATAATATAATAATGATGATATTAGGCTATAATTTCACATTCCTCTTATGACACGTACATAAAGGCCTGTGACAGTGGACAGCCGAGGCGTAGTTACAGTCAGTGTTGTGGCGGATTAGTATCAGTCGATAAAGTAAGTGTCAAGGTAGCCAGTCAGAATAAAAATAAGACTTCCTGTCTCAGATTTCAAAATAAAACGATTGGCAGTGCCAGTGACTAATATTTTCGCTCACATGAAAAAAAATGTTTAAAAAAAACAGGATGCAATTTTTTACTTTGATGTTATCTTGCAGTTAAGTTATTACACAGGTTTTTAAAAAAAAGTGTTGCCCCTATTTGTTTCATTTTTCCTTATTCACAACACTTTCAGGCAGAATTCAAGTTGCCATATATTTTCCACATTAACTCTGAATGTGATGAGAATTCAGTCTGGATAAATCAGCAAGAATAAATCCTGACTTAATTGTTGAATTTATAAAAATTAATTAAAATCAGTATCATTGCTGAAATCACATCATTTTTTATGCCATCTCTCACCTACTCACACACATATTGCTTAGACTTAGGCCTGTGGCTCTAAATGTTTTTATTATTATGGTGTGGAGTGGGAAAATAAGACTCACTGCTCATGCAGCCTTTACTTATAGTTGTGCTTCTGCAGGATATCAATAAAGCTGAAGTAAATACAGTCATAAAACATCTACCTGGCAGCTTTAAAGGATGAATGTGTCTTGCTGTCTCTGTCCAGGGGCCATCATGCCCATCACTCTGCTGTGGGCCGTGGACGTGTACGGCAGGGTGTACAGCCTCTCCACCGCCGGCCAGCGATGGGAGCGTGCAGACGATATGCTGCTGGAGCTGAAGCGTGTCACTTCGGGGAAGGGGCGCTGCTGGGGCATCGGCTGCGACCATCATGTTTACCTCCACATGATGCCCAGCGAGACCCCCATCCGCTACCGGGAGGAGACCTACGAAAACCAGGTCAGCCCGACAACCTAATGTATGTGTGCATGTTTGGCAGCGGTGTGTCATCAGTGGTAACGTGCTGTGTGTGTTTTCAGAGGTGGAACCCAGTGGACGGTTTCACTGACACGCTGCTGCCCACTGATCGCTGGCCTTGGAGTGACGTGACCGGGATGAATCCTCAACCGCTCCACAGCTTCCAGTTGCCCACGCGCAGCTGGGAGTGGGAGGGAGACTGGTATGTGGACCAGAGCTGCGGAGGAGAACCCAGCCAGACTGGGGTGAGAGAGAACACACACACACACATTTCTGTTTATTTGTGTCTCTCTTTTTCTTTTGCTGTCATTTTACTTTTGACTGAAAGGTGTGTCTTCCTTCAGGGCTGGGAGTATGCCGTGGATTTCCCGGCCAACTTCTCACCAGACAAGAAGTGGAATTCCTGTGTTCGTCGTAGGCGCTGGATCCGCTACAGGAGATACATTGCACAAGGCACCTGGGCCAAGGTTTGGACACTGTCCCTTCTTTTTTTACTGTTATCTGTTAGGTCTAGAGCTGACTACAGTAGGTGAGCGCAAGTGAGCCTGAGATGTCACTACTGTCTGTCTGCAGATCCCATTGGACAATCCAAAGAAAGCTCCGCTGCCGCTCTGTGACATCAGCTGTGGTGGTTGGGAGATGAGCGACCAGTCTGGAAGATACCCCTACCTCTGGGCTGTGTCCCAGCAGGGACAGGTCCGTCTCAGAAGTACACCGTGATATTTTCCTACATTTCAGGAAGGATTGAGGACTCGCAAATACATATAGTACACATACAGTAGTACTGTTAAATGGTAACAGTTCAACTGTTAATGGTAACCTTTTAATTTACAAGCCGTTAATTACGTAATAATGTCAAGAAATAGCCAGAAATAACGACCAATTTCATAGTAATGTCATGTTTTCCATAAAGGCAAAAGATTACACATGCTTTCATTCTTTGAAATTATTGGGAAAGGCTAGAATATTTCTCCACCAAGTCGTTGCAATTGACCGATAATCGTTATTTCTTGGCTCTCTTTTTTGACATTACTACAACATTGACCGGTATTTCTAGGTGATTTTCTAGACATTATGACACAATTGATTGTTATTTCTTGGCTATTTCTTGACATTATCATGTAATTAGCAGCCTGTTGATTAAAGGGTTAACAACTTAGTTTCCATATTAAAAAAACACTTTCATAACATATTATATTATGATAATAGTAATAATTCTTAATCTAATACACAAATAAAAAAAAGAGGCAATTTATCTGCATTAAGTTAAGTTCACTTCTGATTTTTGGCCAGAAGGGGGCAGCATGACTTCATGTGTTTTACACAATCTAACTTTTATGTCCTCCTGAGCTTATTAAATGCTGTTGACAGGAGAACGTAATTGAAACGGAGCATGGTTTGATCATTTGTCTTCCTGCAGGTGTGGTTCAGGGAAGGCATCCACCCTCGTGTCCCGGAGGGCTCCAGCTGGGAGGAGGTGGAGGTGCCCAAGGAGGTGGCTCAGTTATCAGCTGGTCCCGGGGATCTGCTCTGGGCTTTACTCTGGGAGGGGAACCTGCTGGTCCGTACCGGCCTCAGCCTGGACAGTCCCACTGGTCAGAATTCACTGTAGTTCACATTTACCCCCTGATTGATTTCCCATTATTTCTGACCTCAGACGGCCCTGTTTTTTATTATGGTCCAACTCTTCCTCTAGATTGTGAGTTCTCACTGTTGCTCTTGTGGAAGCTGTATAAATTATCAGTGCAATTTCGAGGGAGGTGATGCTTTATTACAGCATCAGAGTATATGAGATGATCATAAAAGTTACACATAAAATCCCCTTTGGTCCAAAAAGGGCAAAATCCCAGACTGATCATGACCATGTTGCCATTAAAGCCAGAGCTGGCCTTGTAGGGCAGTATGCTTTACAGAACATTACTATCATGTTTAATGAAGACAGTTTGTGTGTATAAGGTCTTGTTTTGGTTCTGTGTTTTGCATCAGGCACATCATGGGTGGAGGTGGAGTCACCAGTCAAGGAGGTCGAAGCGCTTCATGTGGCCGTCGGGATCAGTGTGGTCTGGGTGGTAACTAAAGACTACAAGGTGAATCACGACTTCACACACTGGACTATGTAGCTGTATGGCTGTGATTGATTGTGATGATAACGTGTGTGTTTGATTGTGTGTTGGTCCAGGTGTGGTTCAGGCGTGGCGTCAACTCTCACAACCCCTGTGGCTCCGGCTGGATCAGCATCGGAGGCGAGATGATGGTGGTGGATGTAGGACTCAACGACCAGGTGACAAGATTTCTGCCACTGTGTTTCCTTCTCACACAACTCAGTTCAGATATGGATGGTGTACTTCATAATCCTGCACAGAGCATCAAATATTATATTCATTCAGATAATGGGAGATGATGTATAAAGTTATTATTCAGATATATTAAAAATACTTCATCATACAAAGAAAACAAAATATATATATTTTTTAGCATCTACACATATGAAATTATATAAACATATGCACACTTATCATTTACATATATATATTGGCCAAAAAGTTGACTTTTTTATGTTAGTATTGTAGTTATTTTTCAGTCTTTTCAGACAGCAGCCTCTGTGCGTCCCCTGTGACAGTTCACTCTGCAGCCTCTTTGGATCTGGTTTCAGGACAAACGGCATCAGGGCCGGGGTCGGGGCAGAAAGGCTTCACTGTGTATCTCACTGCTGAGGACTTTGCTAGCATTGCAAACCCACTTCTCACACCTCCTCCCCTTCTGTCTCTCACCCCTTCCCCCTTCCCCCAGACCCCTCTCCCTTTAGCCTCTCTCCGTGCCCGGCGGGTGCCCTGTAACACGAGTACGACCAGCCACTCCAGCCAATATCCCAGCAGTAGCACCTCAGCCCGAGCCTTATATATCCCCAGACTGCATTCTTACTGGCCTGACATATGGGAGAATCCCTAATTAGAAGCTGGCCAAGCCGTCGTCATCATATCCCATATTTCATATTTCAAGGCTGCAATTACGGATATGGCTTGTGTGAGGCGGCAGGCGCCAGTGTTACAGTATATGGCCTTATAAAGTAACAGTTGCTTGTGTCCTACTAGTGGCTCTGAAGCATCTTTGAAGAGTAAATAAAAATTTAATTTAATTTGATTTGACATTTATGAGGTATTTTGCCAGACTTATCCCATGTTCTTCTTACTGGATTTCCTTCCTGTGATAACTGAGAGTGAATTTGTTTGATGTGACACACTTACAACACGTGCATCGGTGTGTGTTTGCGTGTGTGATCATTGTGTTTCCCGTTTTCCCTCCACATTGTTGTCTTCTGTCAGGTGTGGGCGGTTGGTGAGGACCGCGGCCTGTATTTCAGGATGGGTGTAACTCCATCTGAACCCAGTGGGAATGGCTGGATTCCTGTTTCTGCCCAGTGGGGCAATTGTAAAGAGGTTATTCCTCCCAGGTCTGTGTTGAATCTTTTATCTGACACATGAGGTACAACCTTTGCATACAAACAGCGCAAACAGCGCTTTTGTAATGTGACCTTTTCTGTTGTGTTTGTGTTGTTTAATAGAAATGACGGTGGCCAGATGACCGAGGCCTCACAGGGCTCAGTTCTGAGCTGCACCGACTCTGACTCAGAGTTGGGACCCTCTGACCCGCAAAACAGCACTGATACCCCGGTCCTGGAGGCAGCGGCCCCCTCTGTAGTTCCTCTGGGAGGATCCGACTCTCTTACACCCCCTCTGGAGGTAGAGGACGCTCCCTTGGCCTCCCAACAGGATGCGCCTAAACCCTTCATCCCTGCCAGCGACAGCTTCATCAACAGCCTGGTCTCGGACCGCGACAAAACCTCCACACCTCAGCCGACCATCATGGAGATACCGCAGGAGGAGGCGGAGCAGCCGTCACCGGCCCCCATACTCCTGACCCCTGACGCTGCGGGACCCGATGTCCCGTGGATGAATGTGGATCTGGAGGGGGCAGAAGCAGCTCGCAGTGCACAGGCGGCAGCGGTGATGGCGTCTTCATTAGCTGACGGTGGCACGGCTGCCACCTACACGCTGGGGGCTCAGGGTGTGGGAGAGGAGGACAGCCCGGTGTGGACCTGGATCTCCGGTGGTGGCTGTGATGTGGATGCTACTTCACAGATCAGCTGGCTGAGCCCTGCAGGTAGATGGACAACCAATAAGCACATTCACTGAGAATTTGGGGGAAAAAATGCCTAAAAAACACTCTTTTTGTTTGAAGGTCAGTTTACATGTGTGTGTTTGTTAAATACACTGTACGTGTCACCTCCGTGGTCATCTGTCTGTCTGCTTAAACGTCTGACTTGTATGTCTGTCCGTCAGGTCCTCTCACCAGCTCTCTGTCGCTGACCCCAGTTCAGTCCGCAGCCTGGAGCGAGCAGCAGCAGCAGGAGCACAGAGAGGAGATTAGCAAGAAACCTCTGGAGAGAAGCCACGTACGGCCGCTTTCACACATCCCTTGAATTGAATTAATCTCTTCTTTTCTTTTTATCACCCCTCTGTTTGCATTTTTTCTTATCTTTGTCCCGTTTCCCACTCCAGTCTGTGTGGGTGCGTAAAGGTGCGCTGCGCTGGTGGAGAGACTGGAAGCCTCAGCGCTGGGTGGACGTGGGCGTTGCCCTGGAGCAGTCCACTAAGTCTGATGGCAGGAAGGACAGCATCTTCTTCGTCTATTACATGCATTATGATGATAAAAAGGTTGGTCAGATAGAGAGCGAGCACCTCCTTCATTTATAACCGTGTACTGACAGATGATGATGGGTGTTTTTATATTGTTTTTTTTAGTACCTCCATGTGTTTATGAATGAAGTGACGGCACTGGTCCCAGTGATCAGGGATTGCCACTATGCCTTTGCTGTGTACACGGCCCAGAGGACCAAACAGAGGTGGCCTCTGGTCCTGGCAGCACAGACTGAACAAGACATGAATGACTGGGTAAAGTTAGCAGGTTTACGGTTTCATCTTTTTTTATTTTTTCGTTGGTTGTTGGTCATTGCTGACAACGCCCCCTTGTTTCTCTGCCCTCTTCTGTGTGACCAGCTGTGCCTGTTGTCGGACTGCTGCTGCGAGTGTCGAGGGATCTCAGGTCCCCCGTCCAGACACGCCCTGTGGTCCACCACCTCAAAGGGCGACATCATGGTCCATGAGCCGTCCTTCTCCCTGGAGGCTCCTTCAAACACGCTGGCCTGTGACCTCATGTGAGACCTACACTGTCCTGTCTGTTTGTGTTTGTGTTTGTGTGTTCACATTCACTGAATTTCTGCTTCGTGCCAGTTAACAAGTTGCCAACACGCTAACCCACTTCTCTGCCTGGTGACTGTTTCTGCCTCTAATGTGCTAATCTCTTTCAAACTGTGTGTGATAACGTGTGCTAACAACAATGTGGCTAATGCTGGGTGCTTGCGCTGTGTGGTGCTGCAGGTTCTGGCGGCAGGTCCCGGGACACCTGCGCTGTGTAGAGTCTAACAGTCTGGGACTGGTGTGGGGCATAGGGTGGGACGGCACCGCCTGGGTCCACAGTGGGCGCTATGGGCAACAGCCCACCCCGGGTAAAGCTGCCCCTGCAGACATCTGAAAAAGAATTCAGATAATCATCCACACGCCTTTTGACTCTGATGGGTCCTTTAATTTAGTTTTTCTTTTTCTTTTTCTTTTCTGTTATTAAAGGGATAGTTCAACATTTTGGCAAATTGGCCCATTGCCATAATCCCTATAGTCTTAGCAGTAGGTTTGTTACCTTTAATTGTCGGTGCAAGCTGTTTACTGAGTTGTTTTTGAGGCAAATGCCTGAGACTGCTTGCCGAAAAACTGCCCCCAACGGGAATGTGCATCAGTGGTTTTGCATGAATTTACCTCGAAAACAACTCTGTCTCGGAACGTTATTCTCATTGTTATTCTCATTATCTCATAGCGTGGTGAATGTGCAGGTCACACCTTGTCCACAAGAGTGTTTTGGAGTTGTTGGATTGTGTATTTGATGAGTTTGATGAGGAAAACCAAGAAATCCCATTAGCTCTGAGCAGCTCTGCTCCGCCGTTCTAAAAACAGCTTGCACCGACAATTAAAGGTAACGACCCTACTGCTATTATGCGATTATGGCAATGGGCCAATTTTGCCAAAATGTTGAACTATCTCTTTAACATTGTAACAATGACTTATTTGGTCAATTAACATCAAATGTATCTCTGACCATTCTAATAATTGCTAATTACTAAGAACAATTGAATCTATCTTGTTTTATATTTAAAAGCTAGATATTTATACCATAATCTATTTCTATTTCAATGCCTTCTAATCTGTAATGGAAAAAAAAGTTACCTTAAGAACTATTTACTACAAAATTCAAATATTTTGCATTGAATTTCAATAATTAACTTGCAAACACATGAGACTGAATCATTATTCTATCCTCTTGCTAACAGCTTGTAGTTTGGTGTGCGGTTGCCTGAGCATGGTTTTAACAATCTGCCACCTGTTGCAGCTGTAGAGACGTGTGTACACACAAATATGCTTCCATCACAGTTTTGTCCATGTTTGTGTTTACTGCAGGAGAAGCTGCTCAGATGCACCAGCAGTCGGATGTCAGGAGTGTACACGTGTATGAGAATCAAAGATGGAACCCTATGACAGGATATACAGACAAGTAGGAACGTTTTGTCTCTTACACTGTTTGATAAAGTCCCTGTGGTTGAGCTTGATCTTTGCAGTTGTCCTCAGTTAAAGGCTGTTGTCTTGTAAAAAAAAAAAAAAAAAATGTTTTGGTTGTGTTTCTGGCTCATTTCTCCAGAGGACTTCCCACAGACCGCCCCATGTGGAGTGATGAAAGCGGGCTGAAAGAGTGCACCAAAGGCAACACACACCCTCCGTCGCCTCAGTGGTCCTGGGTAGGTGGTGTCCTGAGGTCAAATCCCAGTAACAACTCCTTTTCTGCATGCATTTCATTTCTTGTTTCATCACCAGCTAATTCCATGTCTCAGGTGTCGGAGTGGGCGGTGGACTACATCGTCCCCGGAGGAACGGACAAAGAAGGCTGGCAGTACGCTGCGGACTTCCCTGTGTATGTAACATTTTCTCAGCAGGTTGTCTCAAAGAAAAAAAAATCAGCAATTTGTGCCACGCATGTGTAACGTCTCTCTTTCTCTCTCTCCCGCAGGACGTTTCATGGCCACAAAACCATGAAAGACTTTGTAAGGCGCAGAAGATGGACAAGGTGATCGATCACACATCCCCACACATTTCTGTGGTTTGTAAATTCACAGTTTTCTACAGTATCAAAAACAATCATGTGTTCCTTGTACAGGAAGTGTAAGATCACGTTGAGAGGTCCATGGCTGCAGGTCCCACCCATCCCACTGAGTGACATCTCTCTGATGCCGTGTCTGGCCCAGAGCAGAATGGAGCAGGTCCCAGTCTGGGCTCTCAATGATAAAGGAGACGTCCTGTGCAGGTTGGGAGTCAGCCCCCAAAACCCAGCGGTGAGTAGATCTGATACTTTACTTACTGAACTTTACTTTATTTGAAATCTGAAGCAGTGGAGACTCACATGAGTGCAGCAGGGAGAGAGAGAGATGTGTTTCTAGATTTCTGCCAACAGACATTTCTCTGTAGTTCCTGAGTGTCAGTTTATGTTTTCTTGAAAAGTATGTTATGCTGCGTTTATAACAACTCGGAAGTAGGAATTCCCAACTCGGAAATCATTGCGTTCACGCTGCAGGAAGTCGGAAGAGAAAAAACATGGATACCCGAAGGAAGTTTGGCATATTGTGGCTTACGCTGAATACGAAAAATACATGCAGCAGTAAATTATGTTTATTTTGGAGGCAAATGAAGAGGAAAGGAGACGTCGCAGATGAGTGCACATATAACGTTATAGCCTTGATAACCATTAAACGTTATTTCCGTTACATACGAGGACCACAATTTCACACAATACAGCAATCACAGCTTAATATAAATAGAAATATGCATTAAAACCTCAACAAATAACTTCAAAGTTTCAAATTGTAACCGTTTAAGACGAGGGCCGCCATGTTTTTGATGTTGTCGTGACGTCAAGTCGGAAAGTCGGAGCTCTGAAATGATACCCGAGTTTCCGAGTTCCACACCGTTCAATTCACTTTTTACAACTCTGAGTGTGTGTGTGTGATCTTACAGGGCAGCTCCTGGCTACACGTCGGCACAGATCAGCCCTTCAAGTCCATCTCCATCGGCGGAGCCAACCAGGTGTGGGCCATCGCCAAGGATGGAGCTGTGTTCTACAGAGGATCGGTGTCCCCACAAAACCCTGCAGGTGAGTTTAGGACATGAAAGTCAGCTGTGTGTGTGTGTGTGTGTGTGTGTGTGTGTGTGTGTGTGTGTGTGTGTGTGTGTGTGTGTGTGTGTGTGTGTGTGTGTGTGTGTGTGTGTGTGTGTGTGTGTGTGTGTGTGTGTGTGTGTGTGTGTGTGTGTGTGTGTGTGTGTGTGTGTGTGTGTGTGTGTGTGTGCGTGCGTGTGTGTGTGCGTGCACCCAGTGCCCACTAACATCCCCAACAATGATCCAAATGAAGCCCAACGTCCACTGTTACTGTTCCTCTACAGGGGAATGCTGGTACCACATCCCCTCCCCTCCGAAGCAGACCCTCAGACAGCTCTCTGTGGGCCGGACCTCTGTCTTCGCTGTGGATGAAAACAGTGAGTACAGGAGTTGTTGACCCTTTTAGAATTAGAGAATACGACCGGCAACGGCAATAAACTAATTTTCGACGTCCGGTAGGTAACCTGTGGTACAGACAAGGCCTCACCCCCAGCTACCCTCAGGGCTCCGCCTGGGAGCTCATCTCCAACAACGTCACCAAGGTTTCTGTGGGACCTTTGGACCAGGTCAGTGTTACAAGAGCAAGTCCGTTTTAGGTGTTTGGAGATGGGGGAGATGTGGACTCTCAGGTATATTATACATGACATAAACCATGACTGGCTGATGTTTGACTCAGTGCTTCTGTTCTCTCCAGGTGTGGATCGTAGCAGACGGAGTCCCAGGCTTCCCTGCTGAGACTCCAGGAGCCGTCTGCCACAGGCTGGGGGTGGGACCCATGCAGCCCAAAGGCCAGTCCTGGGACTATGGTTTAGGGGTGAGTTCATAAGTAGTAAACTTGCAAGTACTGCAATAAAAACCAAAATGAATATGTTAAAAGAAAACAGAACAAACACTTTTATTACATTTATATATGCATTGTAAATGATAAAACCTATTTTTAATGTTGACACATAAAATAAAGCTCAGAAGATAAGAAGAATAAGACAAGTGTTATTCTGTATTTATTAACTGAAAAGAGCAAAGCAGTGGTATGTTTGTCAGTCTCCTCCCCAGCCTCCCTGTGGCTCTCAGCCTGAGCCAGAAGATGGAAATCTTAAAAAACAGATCACAAACATAAAGTTTCACTATTTATAGCTCAGTTAATTTATAAAAAAGCAAAAACGCAAGATGAAAAAAAGTATTCATTGTTACTCAGTCAGAAGTAAGTAGTGTATTTGTTGGGGACTATTCAGTTTGGTGCTCTATTTTAGTCTTGTAAAGTATTTCCAGTTTATGTGACACTGACTCAAAGTTAACTATGTGTCACTCGGTGTAGACTTTTGACAATAGAGCTTTTTGTGACTGTTTGCAGTGCAGATTTATTGTTGGTTTTGGTCTTTTCATGGGTTTTGTTGGACAGTGATATAAAACTACAGATCATCAGCAGTCTGAAACAGTGCAGATTGAGAGTTTCTGTTTATTAGATTTATCAGGTTTATAGAAAAGGGTTTTCAAATGTTATGGATATTGTTGCCTTGTTGCTGCCCTCTAGTGCATCAGTTAAGTAACATGCACACAAGTTAGCAGATAGACGCCTGCTGATGTATTTGTGTGTGTGTGTGTGTGTGTGTGTGTGTGTGTGTGTGTGTGTGTGTGTGTGTGTGTGTGTGTGTGTGTGTGTGTGTGTGTGTGTGTGTGTGTGTGTGTGTGTGTGTGTGTGTGTGTGTGTGTGTGTGTGTGTGTGTGTTTTTGACTCCCAGGGAGGATGGGAGCATATCAGTGTGAGGGGCAACTCAGCAGAGGCTCCACGTGCCCCCCATCCTCTGCCTCCTCCTTCACCCACTGGACCCCCACGCAGCCCACTCCCGCCGCGGCCTCCGGCACAGGTGAACGGGAACGCTGTGGGTGTGTAGCACCCACCTACCCATCTCCTCCTCCTCCTCCTCCTCCTCCTCCTCCTCTCTTCTGCCCTAGCCCTGTTTGTGCCTGGAACTACATTCGTCTCCTTTAGACCATTCCCACGGGCTCTTATCCCTTCATGCCAAGGGAATGCACAACCACACCACTGAGTTTAAACTGTATATTTTTGGTTGGATGTGACTCTCGATCGATGGATGAATGTTACTCTGCTGGCAGAAACCATGCCAGTACGCAGTGGTGACCAAACAGAAGAGGGAGCACAAGAGCATCTGAGTAGGACGGACCTTGACTGCATGTGTTTGCTCTTACTAGGCTTTGGCTACTGGGTGTTTGGGGATGCAATAGCTTTTATTTTTACAACATCCTGTGAAAACCTAAGAGGGTGGGACTCCGAAAAAGGGCTAAGGCTCGGGTACCAAACCAACTCTTCTTCAGACGTACAATCCTGCTGTAGCCTAGATTGTCTTGATTTATAGAATCTTGTTGTTTTGTTTGTGTTTGTGTCAGATTTGCCTGTCATACATTTGCATGTGACATATATCATTTATTTATTGACTTATGCATTTATCTATTACTCATTGGCTGAATTTTGTTTCTCCATTGGTTTTGGCCTGTTATATGTTTGCAAAGGCGTGTTCATTGCTATGTCAAGTCCTTCTAATATTGAGGGTGGGTTTTTTTTTTTTCCCAAAAGACAATAATAAAACATGAAACTATTCAGTCCACATCACCAATAATACCTCTCTAACGTCCTGCAAATGAGGACAAGTTCTTCCCGTCAGTATCACACCCATCCACATAACTGCTATGACTGTGACTGTTGAAACTGCTCAGACCGGACGTTCATCTTCCAAGGGCATTGAAATGTGAAATAAAAACCTATTAACGTTGCTGCATGTTCTGACGTCATTTCACAATAGGTCTGGAAAACAGCAGCATGTCGAAGAACAGCAGTAAATCATTCACCTTTTTATTTGTATTAATTTGACTGAGTGTGTCCTAATGAAAGCTGTTAAGTCTTGTTTTGAGATGAAGAAGAAAGTGGTTAATTTGTGACACTGCATTTTAATTTGTTTTTGAAATGAGCCGTGAACTGTATTAAATATCGCCCCCAGACATGTTTTAACACTGAAACAGATTCCACTTTGAATAAAAATGTGTCCGATGCAGTTTTTCCACAAAAAGCTCAATCTACTCACTCACTATAAAAAAACAACAATTTACAAATCTGTGAATATGCAGAACTTTGAGTGACACATGTTCAACTGTTACATGGACATGAGACTTTTCCTGTTTCACTGTAAAGTCCATGCTAAGAATTGGACGTCTCCGAGTTTGAATATTACACACGTCTTCTTGCAGATAGAAGGTTCGATTCCCGAGCCTGGGGCCTTTCAGTGTGAACTTTGCATGCTCTCACTGTACCTGCATTGGTTTTTCTGCTTCCTCCCACAGTTCAAACACATGCACACTAGGTTGATCAGCAAGTGTCCATAGGTGTGAATATGAGAGTGTGAGATTATTCGTCTTTATAGTCAAGCTGTTTGATTGGCTTGAGACATGCCCAGGTTTACCACACCCTCACCCCATGTCGGCTGGGATTAGCTCCAGACTCCTGCATGGATAAGTGGTACAGACAATGGATGGATGGGTGTCACACAAACTCACGTCAAAGTCAGATTCTTCATTTATATATTAGTCTTCTAGTGTCAATGTCTGCAGATACATGATTCCAAACAATGATGCAGCCATGAGTGAAAAACGTTTTAAGAACAAGACCAGTTTTGATCTGATGTGAATTTACTATATTGCAAAGTACATTATACACTGTATTCTTATTCTGTCAGTCACATACTGCAGAGGTGACTCCAGCACAGCTGCAAGGTGAAAAATGTCACACAAGGTACAAGATAATTAGAAGTTCATTTGCATTTATTTTCATATTAAACAGTGTAATTATAAACATTTCATTCAATTACACTAAGCATGATCAATATGAAGTAAAAATATTTTTAAAATCTACAAGTTTAAAGGACAGAATGAATTCACATCCGCTTCTGTGTCTTAATTTAACTGCTCTTTAGCCAATGACTGTGATATGTTCCTCTGATCAACTCAGCTTTAAGTTACAAAATGAAACCTCATACCTATAACTCAGTTAGATTATTTCCCCATTTACAGACAAAGAAAAAAAATATATAAACATTTATATACATCAGTACAGTTCAACATTAAGTTACATTTCTCAAATGTGCAAGATTAAGCAAAAAAAAAAAAAGTATACTGTAGTCAAATAAAACGAGATTTTCCTTAAATAAATGTTCAAGTTTAACTGAAGCACAGGCTGCTGGTTTTTAAACAGAGGTTAACATTGTCTAAGATACAGTGCCTTCTGTGTGGGGTCGGGGGAGATGGACATATCTACTACAGGTGGAGTATAGCTGTTTGAGTCATTAAAAAGGAAAGAACCATAGTCACTGTATAAGCTACAGTTTTAAATAACTGATTTATAGCTGTACATGGAAACCTTGGGGGAGGGGAGGCATATCTTCATCCATAACCATTTGTATTATGCTTTTTATACAGAGACCGATCCTGACACACACATCCCCAACCGACCCTGTACAGCCACAGAAACCATGAATGCCCTGCAAATGATACACAAACGCTCCAAATTTCAACTGGATTCCTAAAAGGGGTTCTTTTAGGAGTAAAAAAAAGTACAACAAAAAGGCAAATAACTCTGGTCATGACACTGAAGTTGATAAAGCAGCAGTGTTTTTTTTTTGTTCTAGTAGTGATTTTTCTTTTTTTAAATGAAGCTTCAAGTCCCTGCACATTACTGAAGAAACGCCACCGCGTTCACCGGCTCGTCCTGTGAACTCTGACGCAAGCTTCAACCAATTTAGTGAAATTCATTGCACATTTGTTTACAAAGAGCTCGACACAATTTCTTCATTCATGACAATTAAAAATAAAATCTCCCGCCTTTTTACACAGTCTCACTTCACGTGTGATTCGTAATCTTTTTTTCCTTTCTTTTTTCTGTAGTGATAGCAAAATGGAGGAGTGCAGCTGTCTTTACAGCATCATCCGACCCGGTGACGAGCAGCATAGACAAAATCCATCCAAGCCGCACGTCTCAGAGCATTAAAATGAAGCGTTACAACATAAATAACTTGCTTAAGCTTTTCCTCAAAATTGTCTTTCATTTAATCCTCATCTTCGAGGATTAATCGGACAATTTTTGTCTAATAATACCCACAGTTCTTACTGAGATGTCTCAAAAATATGAAACTTACTGTAAACGCTCCTTTCAAATATAAATAAAGGAGCATACAGTGTGTCGCTTCTGTAGATGAGGGATCGTTTGCTATTCAGTCATCCTATGCATGGATGGTGCTTCCTAAACTTCAACCCTTGTTTTTCAAAAATGCTGCTACAGAAGGATATTACACACAGTACCTCTCCAGTTTGGAGACTGTGACTACACCCAATGAAAGGTTACGAAAAAAAAATCCCTCTTCCAAAAAAATAAAAAGGCAACCACTGAAATAATCGCACAACATGAAGGAGCAAAAATGATCTATGTTACAGAGAAAGCTTGGATCTTCAGTTTTAGGTCTGCTGAAATCAGAGAGCTTATTTCTATTTGGCTGTAGTGATAAGTTTGCCAGCCCAGTGTGTCCATCAATTCAGAACACAAAGTATTGTTGTTTTTTTTCTTTTTTGGTGATGCAAAAGTCCTGGAGGAGTGCACTTAGACACACAAGAAAAAGACGCAGCCAAACACTTTCAATGCGCTTGATGAGTCTTTAAAGCAAACATTTAGAAACTAGGCCCGTCGTTCTCTTTTGTTTAGTTTCTTTTTTTTTTTCCCCAAAGTGGAATTGCACGTAACTGAAATCACACATACTGATGTAGCTGGAGAGGTGATGTGGCTCAGACTGGGACTGGGCTTTGTCTGTTTTATTTGCTGAAAGTCACTTTACAGCCTTTGTTTCCATGGCCGACATCTATGACGAACAGTTCTGCCTGAGAGAAGCATCCACGGTTTTCCCCCACAAGCCGTGTCATTTGTCCTTGTTCAGCCGTTCTCCATCCCCCCCCCCCCCCCGAAAAAAAAGTGCCAGTATATGCTCAATTCTTAACAGTGTGATGATAAATGGTCCCTTCATTTATCACACTAGTCTTTTTCTCCGTCCTCACTGCTTCCTGAAATGGAAAAAAGGGAATAACAAAGTTGAAACGCATGAACAACTGAAGGATGTTACACAACCTCGACTATTTCATGTTATTTTAAAATCTAATGACCATGAAACATGTACAATCCAACAAGAAAATAATGATGAGATGAAGATTGCAATGAAAGAGAAGCATTGAGAATTAAACATATGATCAGGTCACACTTTCTGGTTAGAGAATTTGGTTGGTTACTTGTTTAGCTTAGTTCTGACCAAACCTACCCCACCTCCAATGCTTACTAATTAATATGCGTAATCTCATGTTGTTACCATCAGATTCTCAGGCAGCCAGCAGAAACTTCAGATAAGCTAAGCGGCTTCATATTCATTTGTTATCTTATTCAAAAAGTATAAGTATATAAAGTCAGTATATTTCCCAAAGATGTCAATGAATTTGGTGTGACAATACGCCCAACTGACCTCCTTGTTCGATGTCAGAGTCGGTAAGATGCGTCAGGGAGAAGCTAGCGATGTTGGCAGGTGAGATGGAGAAACGGGAGTAGTTTGATGAGGTGGACCAGCTGGGCTCCAGCACACGCCCGGTCGCAGGAGGCGGAGAGATGAAGCGAGACGCTGCGGACGAGGACGTGGCCTTCGATACTAGGTCTTTGTTGCTCTTGGGTAGAAAAGCAGGCGCAGGGGAGGAGAAGTCATCGTCCCACTCGAAGCCGCCACCTGTAGGGATTCGGTAAAACGAGTTGAGTTGAGTACTTTATTTGTCAGAATCTCTTCTGAAATTTTTCTTGCATCCAAGACACTTGTTTCTCATAACAGAAAACATTACAAAAATATAACACCAAACAAACATTAGACAAAATGTCACATAAGACAAAAACATTAGAAAAACACATCAGGCATGTGATGTGCTGCATCAAAGTGGCTGCAGTGCCTCCAAGTCCCCACACTAACAGCTATTTGGTGCCCTAACGAACCTGACTGATTCAACATCTTAACAGACTGAGGAATAAAAGAGGAAGAGTCACAAAGTGTAATGACATGGATGGACCATTTTTTTCAGCAGCTGCGTACGTTTGGTGGGAATCGGTTTTACCTTCTTCATCTGTGGAGCTTTCGGAGTTGGTGAACCGGTTCAGGTAGCTGGCAGTGGACACCGGGCTGCTGAACTCTGGTACCTGACTGTTTGAGCCCGAGGAGTGGTCGCCCAGCTCTTTAGTGGGAGTCTCCTGAAAAACGATGTGTGGAAAATGTTATTAGCGTGACCACACAAACAAGTTTTACTTATTGCAAAGAGAAAGTTCTGAGTTGTCTAATACTTCACCTGGTCGAACAGGTAGACGGTGACATCGTCGAAGAAGGACACGGCTCTTCTGGAGTTATCTGCGTTGGTCCTCGCAGCGAACGGGGAAGACGACGCCTCGATGTTCAGCGTGGTGGGTTTCAACAAGCTCCTCAGGTTCTTTGAACTGCTGTCGTCTGAGATGATGAGCGGCACCGCGTGCACAGTCTCGTCCTCGCTCTCCGAGCTGGAGCTGTGCAGCTGATACGCGCGGATGTCGTCGTCAGAGTCATCGCTGTTCTCGTCCTCCTCGTCGGCGTCGACGCCGTCCTCCTGCGCATCTAAACCCGAGCCGTCCCGCCTCCCCAGGTAACGCCCCTCCATGTCCGACTCTTTGATCTTATGGCCGTCGCTGGCGTAGGTTCTGGTTAGTTTAGCGTGAGCTGTGATCTCTGGTGCTGGTTTTACTGAGGCAGCAGAGGAAGGTGGAGTTAATGTCTCTGGATCTTCTGGCGAGGCTGGCTGATCTGGAGATGTTACGTCTTTGAAAATCTCGACCTTTTCTCCATCTTCATCGTGGCTGTTGGTCGCATCCTGCTCATATTTCTCTGCGACACCTGAACCTGCCTCCAGGATCCTGCCCCCACTATCGGTACCAGATGTTTCTCCGACCTCTTCTTGTGCGTCAGCAGCTTCAGAAGTCTTCTGCTGAGATAATAAGGAATCTACTGGTTCATCATCTCTCTCCTCATGCTCCTCCTCCAGCAGCGGACCGCCGTGGGGGGCTCGGACCCTGTCAGTTGAGTTCCTCAGCCACGTGACCTCCACAGGACCTGCAGCCGTCTCTTCTGACTTCTTCTCCGGTTCCGATTCGTTGTCTGAGAAGTAGGCAGAGTCTCTGTAATTACTGCCCATGAACGATTCCTCGGCAGGAATTGCGCGATCCGGCTCCTGGCTCTCACTGGGCTCCTCGTCGTGCTGAATGTCCAGCACACCCTCCGCTTCAGAAATGATGATTTCCGGTGGAACTAGATTTGATGAGGTTGTGGACGCCTCCGTCTCCGCCTCTTCTTTGGCATCATTCGTGCCATTTTTTACAGGGGACTGCTCTTGGACGTTAGGCTGAAAGTTCCACTCGGGAGACTCCAGGTTCTCCGTCTCATACCCGCTGTCTGATATTTTGTACGGAGGCTGGAGTTTGTGTTTCGCAATTTGACCATTCAGATCTTCTCCTTGTTCCCCAAGCCTGTGGATATCGAGGGAGTCTAGAGAGTCCAGCGTCTCTGCTGAATTATCTACGGTTGGGAGAGTCGTGGACATGCTGTCTTCCAGTAGGCTGTCCTGGCTGATCTGGTCCAAAGACGGCCCGGAGACCAACAGAGAAGATCTAACAAGAGGTTTTCCATTGGTATCTATAAAGGACTCTTCGTGGTCAGACTGAGTGGTTTCCAGGTCTATATCCGTATCCTCAATGAGTTCGCTCAACAGATCGTTGCTGGTTAGGTCTTCATTGTGTCCGCTGTCGGAGGACACGGCTTGGACTTGCAGGTTTTCAGTCGTTGCGCTTTCTGTGGGCTGATCATCGTCCTTTGAGGTTCCAAGGTGGTCTTCAAGGCTGGGAATTTTGGCATCTGTGCACAATGAGTCTGTCGTGGCATTTTCAGAGAACTCGGGGGTGTAGCCATCAGTTTGACTAATGATTACCTCAAACCTCTCTGAGGCAGAGTCAAAACTAGAGTTTATATCTTTGTCTGAGGATTGCAGCAGACCGAGGTCTTCGGTGGAAGAACTGTTTCTAACTGGCAGCTGGTTGCTTGTGTCGTCGTCTGCGACCACTGTAATGGAAGGCACCAGTGTGTCGTTTTCTACCAGAGACGGACTTGACTCCCCCAAAGTGGTGCTTGGAGAGTCTAAAAGGTTCTGTCTTGGAGATGTGCTACTTGCTGCAGGTTTTAAATAAGTGTCCGCTGTGTTAAAGCTGCCTAAAGTCTCAAGTTTGTCCCAAGAGCTCATTTTGAATCTTTCCTCTGGTTCGTGGGCTAAGCCGGGTGAAAGGAAATTCTGCTGCGGACTTGAGAAAAAAGATCCTTCTTTCATCAGGTTCTGTTCTCTAAGAAACAAATAGTTGTCGGCTAGCTTTTCAGTGTTGAGAAGCCTCATCACGCCGGGGTCCGCCGCCTCCACCTTCGCAGGATCCACCAGGTGAGTGGCTTCTGAACAAGCCCCTAAAAAAGACTCCCCGTAGCGTTTAGCCTCATCGGCTTCCTGAAGGGTCAGAGGTGCACCTTCGTGGAAAGGGTTCCCGTTGCGCTCTGGAAGCTCCATGAAACTCTCTCTCCAGGAAGGCGAGTCGTCCTGCTTGGGCCCTCCCTCTGTGAAAATGTTGGTGTGGTATGGGCTGTCATTTTCAAGAGATGACCAGATGTGACTGTCGGGTAAGTAGGAATCCTTGGAGTCGATGCTTTGGTGGAAAAAGTCAGCATCGGTGCTGGACTCATCCAGACGGACATCTTGGAGAACAACAAAGTCTTGTCGGCCTGTACTGAAGTCCATGTCTTGCCCTCTACCCCTGTCCATCCCGACAGCGCTCTCCCCTTGCTCTTCTAGTTGTATGTAATATTCATTTCCATTCGATGGCTTTTGTGCATCAAACACAGGTACAATCCCTGGTATTCCCAAAGGAGTGTTACCACTTTCAGCGCCCGCTGCTCTGGCTGCAGGATCGGGGAAATGGGCCTGGATGTCAGCGCTGGAAACAGGAAAGAACATGCTGTGGTAGTTCAGCGTCGTGTCCATGCTGGAGCGGCCGTGGCTGCCTTCATAGTGGTCGTGCTTAGCTGCCTCCCAAACATACTCGAAGCTGAGACCTTTGCTCGTTTCAGTGACGGTAAGAACTTCATCGATCTCTTGTCGTAGGGCGTCGTCGGCAAACTGTTCCAGGATGGGGAAAGAGGAGTGGCTAACGGTGGTCTGTCGTGTGGAGGGGTTAGGCTTGAGAGCGTCCCAGCGTTGCTCAAAATCTTCTTCAATGTCTTTCTGGCCTTGCATGCGCAGATAGATGAGCAAACGGTGCACTTCCTCCGCTGTAGCTCGCTTATCTGGTGACAGCCAGCAGAACTGGAGGACTTCATACCTGCAGTTACAAGCAAAACAGACATTTCTTTTTCAAATAAGATATATATTTTAATGGCTAAGTACTTTTGTTTGAATTTAGTTTGAAACTCTTTGCATGTGTCCCATTTTTTATGGGGATTTGTTCTAAAACACACTCACCATCTGTCAGAATACGGCAGCTCAAGCTGTGGCTTAAATAGTTTGACTTGTTGCTCTTTGATCACATGATTGAGAACCTCTCGGTCAGACAGATGTGGGTACGGCTGGGCGGCGTTCTCGAAGAGTTCCCACAATGTCACCCCCAAGGCCCTACGCAGGACAGAGCACAAAATAGCAGTTGGAATTTACTGCAGGACAAGAGGTGAGTTGTTATGAGTATCCAAGGTCAAGAAAACAGTAGTTTTAAATAAACAACATGATAAATAATGCAGCTACAATAAGTAGTTACTCTTTACACGAGGTTCATCATATTTTATACAAAGGCAAATCTAGTTTTTGTAACCAGAACTACCTTACGTAACTGGGTAATTTATGAGCGGCCGATATGTCTTCAAGTCAGGAAGGGGCAGTAAACTGTTCAGTGTGGACAGATGCTTCGATGGTGCAGCGTCAGTGTCTTTTTCTAACCCTTTGGACATCGGGCTGATCGTGATTTACAAGTTCTGGTGTGAGCAGGGAGCACTTGTTTCTCAGCAATGACGCAAGACGTGTACGACACGGAGCGCCTTATTATTATTATTATGATACTTTATGTGATGACATATCTCAGGCTGGGCATCAATTATACCATAATATTCAATCAGGCAATATAACTTAATGGATTTTAAAACTTAAAATAGGAATGTTAAACTGCAATATCTTTACTTCTCTCTCAGAGGAGTGTCATCTTGAAATGGATCTGGATTAAATTTGGGTTCACCCACGGTCGTTATGAGATATGGATTTCTAAAAATGTTGTCTACTGTCAGTGTCAGAGTCATGAACCTACCACACATTGCTGGGCTTGGTCTGCTCCATAGTAATCACACCCCCATGGCGCTCGCCCACCAGCTCAGGAGCCAACCAGCGAAGGGGAGCAAACACGTCATCCTCTGTGATGATGAAATCCTCCTATAGCAGAAAATAAAAACACGGTCAGGTTTTTCTTGTGCATTTTTCTAAGAGACGCTGGAACTGACTGTACAAATGTCAGCTTGTTATTGCTCAAACAGGAGAAATATAGCAGCGTACTAGCTCTCAATGAAGCACTGCACTCTCACTTTGCCTCTCCCTTTCTTTACAGAAATAGATTTACTGGATGACCTTATCTTAGGAGTATTAAATTCAGACAGCCAAACTGTCAGATCAGCAGTATTTAAAGAATGCTGCAGACAAACCGCCTGACGACATATGCAGCATATCAAGTTACAACGAGATGATGTTAATGCTTCCATGAAATATGCAATTGATCAAAGACAAACATCTGCACAACCTATGGTGTGTTTTCTGTCATGTCTGCAGCTGGTTGCACAAAGCCAGATTTTAACTGTGACTAAACCTTAATAGCCAGACTTCAGCTGCACATCTTAAGCTCGTAAGCTTCATTAAGTAGAGTACTTCACAGCTATGGTAAGAAGGAAATTTAAGTTCCTCTTAATCTTTTGAAATACATCCACCCGTATTTTGGGAACATTTTTGGGCATGTGCACAAAACCAGTTGTTTTTTCTATTTATATAAAATAAATAAAAAACACAGCTCACCTGCTTCAAACTGCTAAAATGTAAAACACAGCTGCTAAATATGTGGTTTTTAAAAGTGTGAATGAAGAGAGAAAAATGTTCCCTTATCGCTTTGTTGCAAACCACAAATTTTGAGTATGTGTTTCTCTGTTGCTCCGAACACAGACTCTAGATGGCGCTCTTAATCTCAGTGGGAGCTGTGTCTTTGGGGCTATGTAGTGGGGGAAGGTGGGGTTAAAGTGGCAATGACGGGGGGAGGCATTTCGTAACATGTTACGAGCTGGGGAGCTCACACAAAATTTCAACTGTCTTATTATTTGTTATTTGGAGCATTTGTTTGATGTATTCCTGTCTCTAGTGCCACAGTGTGAGGCAAATGTGTTGGAAATCAGTTTTTACTTTCACTGCCTAAAAAAAAATACAAAAGACTTCTGCTTATGTGCATCCCCTCAGCCCTAGAGTGTCTAATTGCTCATTTATATTTTTAAGAGTATAAATAAAAAATACCCTTTGTCAACAGATCAGTCAGATCCATCTTTGCCAGAGCCTTAAAATAGAAAATAGTTGTCTCTATGAAGACAGCGTGTAAAACTGAACAGGGTCACGGCTTACTTTGTATCTGTAGGGTCCAATTCCATAGTCTCCCACTTTGACAGTAAGATCTGCAGTCAGGTAACAGTTCCTCAGAGCCAAATCACTGTGAGAGCATGGAGACAAACATGACATGTAGGAGTAGATTAGACACTCACGCACACACATTTACCAAATTGTTCAGCGATTATTGAGCTTGCGGGCAAGTTGAGGAGTTCAGGCTTGTATTAAAACGTTCAGCTTGTGTGTGTGTGTGTGTGTGTGTGCATGTGTCTGAAAAGAGAAGTTAATGCAAATACCAGTGTTAAGTGAACACAAATTAATCTTATCAACATCAAAAAGGAATTCACCATCTGCTCTTAACCTCAAAGGCTAAGATTACAGAGCAAGAATAGAGGACAGGGGAAACTGGCAGGGAGCATAACCGACTTTAATTACTACAGGAAATTGGCAGACGGGTTCATGCCACTGCTCTTCACCTTGCAACAGGACTCACACTGGGCCTATTCCTGACTCATGCATAAAGCAGGGTTGTTTTTGGAGGGAAACTATAAGATATGTAAACCCTTTGTGTGTCGCCCAGGAGACAGCATACGAGGCTACGAGGCTGTCCCTGCACATCAGGGCAGACATATGGTGGTTCATTCACACTGAATGAAGAAAACAAGCTTTGGTTTCTCACTAGCCCCGCGGCGTTTCCCTGTGCACAGGTTCCAAGTAACTTTTGCCCGACTAATGACAAACACTGCTGACACTAGTGTTCTCGCATGCACATGTCCCAGCTACTGTCAGAGCCTCTGAAACCTCCGTAAGATGAATGGACATTTATTTTAAACTCCCCTGTCCCCCTGTCCTCTGCTGCTGACATATGGTAACAGAAAACAGGCCAACATGTTAAACCTTACAAGGCTTATACGTGACAAAACAGTGATTGAGATGAGACGTGTGTGTACAGTTTGGTGAGATGTCACATCAGTGGTAAAAATGAATTTCACTGTGATCAAGAAAAAACAAATAATAATTTTAGCTTCTCAGTAATACTGTGATCAAAACATTATGCTCTCAACCAGCAGTTGTTCACAGTCACCATCTTTCTTTCTTTTTTTGCCAATAAAGAAACCTGTTCTGATCTCCACTGTAAACCAATTAGTAGTACCTTTGCATCCCATAACTACAAATTAAATGTGTAAGATATTTAACACAAAACAATAACACATAAGCTCCTTTATATAGCGTAACAAGTTGTAGTGTTTGAGTTGGCCATATATTACCTAGTAGAGGTGAAACAATTGGCCAATTAATGATTTGTTATTGACATAAGTGATTTTTGATCATTATCATTTCAGTCATTTTACAATATTAATTGATGATTAAAATAACTGCAAGTTGCCTATTACATGTTGACTATGTGATGACAAATATGAAAATGTTTAAAAGGTTAAAGGACACTTTGTCCCGTCAGTAATTTCCTCATAACAATTAACTTAATGGAGTAGATCAACACATTTGGCATGAGCCAAATCAGAGTATTAAAGTCAGGTGTAAATTGACAAATGTAACATGTATTTGCCACATTAAGTTAGTGCAACCAATTTAGATTTGGTAATCTGTACCGCATCAACTGTACGTTGACGAGAGGGAAGTAACATGCCATCATTTGTTGTTTTGTTGGGCAGGGCGTCATTTGTCAGTAGGATAATGATGCTAAACGTCGGTGAACGCTCTGCCAGGCCTATTTAAAGATCAAGGATATGCACGAGCACAGACTGACATCATTTTTCCTCCACAGTCACCAGAATTCAACCCCAATGAACCAATGAAACTGGATACAAGCTCATGTTACTGGGAGCAGAACCAAGACTTTTAAAAGTGACAAGTACAACTCATGTTGATTTATAAAGTAAGCTGGAATAGAAAACAACAATCTAAAACATATTCATTGCTTCATCATATTTCTTATTTATCATAATATTAAATCTGAAGAAAGCTTGCCAGCGCTATTGTCCCTGATCAATGCCTCCTTGGTTTCTGAATGAGAGTATTCTTACAGTGCAGCATATGTTTTGCTCTTCTGCAGCACTGTTCTCAACCTTGCATTGCAAAGCTGGAGTTTCAGCTTTGGATATCAGCCCACACAGCACTTGGCCTGGGGGTCCTGTGTCTGTGTTGCTGCAGCATCAACAACCTCTTATTCAGCTCTGCCAGCGTGTGGCTGCACTCGCTTTGTGAGTCTTTTTATTGTGTTTCAAAGTGTCACAGAAATATATTTACCATTGTAAATTAATATTTTAAAATAAAGATATCAGTTCAAATGAAATGAACTCACATGGAAGGAAGCTTGCAGGACTTCCTTTGAGTTGTAACAAGGATTAAAACACAACGCCCAATATGAGGCTATCCTTTTACAAGCAAAGTGCAGAATCATCATATCCTTCTGGCAGTGGACAGCTGACACTGTGGCAATGCATGGGAGCTGTGTAATTGGAGCCCTCTGAGCTTATTCTGAGCATGCAAAATAGAGCTGATGAGCTGCGCATCATGTTGACCCCCACCCCCACCACTCTCCCCAAGCCACACGTTTCCAACACCCCATGTATCCCGCTGGCTGCTAGTGGCCAGACATCCAATGCTTGCTGGGGTAAAAATGAAAATGAAACAGAGCCTCGCTGCTTCACACACCATGTTTGGAGAACACTGGTTATCCTGCGGCCAGTTGGAGAGTAAGCACTCAAGTAAAACTAACAGTTGACCCAAGTCTTTACAATCATAAGCATGAGCTTCATGACTGTTGTCAGTTACAAGAATATGTATCTATCACAGACAAACCATGTGTGGAAGAGAAATTAAAACATGGAGCAGGTTTTCCTTGATTCACACAAAAAGAAAAAAAATTTAAAGTAAGATATCTGCATGACAAATGGCTCAGTGATAAATATAAAGCATCTGTGAGCAACTAAATGCTGTAATCAAGACTGACTTGGTGTTCTGCTACGCCTGGCAGAGTGAGCATTACCTCTCTTCACAAAAAGAAAAAACAGTCGTACGAAAAAGACAATGCTTCGTTTAGTGCTTTGAAAATCTGAACGTTTGCTTTAGTGTTGCATTTCTGAAGTGCTACCTGTGCAGGAAGTTGTGTTTGTGAAGGTGAGTGACACCGGCAGCAATTTCACAGGCCATCCTCTGGAGCTGCAGCAACTCAGCATTTCTGAACATCCAATCCTGCTGAGACAGATACGCCCGCAGGTCCCCCTGTAAACACATAGACACACACAAAGACAGACAACAACACAAAGATTCATTAGCTCAACAGTATCAAAGACATACACATTTAATCTTACTTGTATTATAGCTGTTATTACAGCAATTTAACAAGTGGTCCTATTTGAGTGCATTGTGCAGACGCCACCACACGGGGGCAGTAGGCTCTCCTGTTCCTGTCTCCTCAGCACTTCTCACTGCTGATGTGTGAGACGACCAAATAAGGGTAACGCTGCTTAATGGACCTCTATGCTGTGTCACAGTGATTTATAAATAAAAGAGTCCAGCTCAGGTCAGTGAAATGAACTGTGTCTGTGTCCGGTTGAGTTTCGGAGCGGACGGGAGAAAAGCGCGACGGAGGCAGGACGAGGAACTGCGTTTATTGTGTAATTAACGCTAAAACACATACACACACACACACAGGGTTAGTGAGTCTCATGCTAGAATGTCGCATGTCAGCTCGCCAGTGTGACTGATCCGAGAGCTGTGAGAAGTTGATATAAGAAAGTCAATCTGGAACTAAGGGTTTATCTCTGTTAAAATCGCAGTAGTCTTCATAGCTGGAGTGAGTCCAGGGTCACGTAGATCAGCCGAGGGTCTCAGCTGTGCGCAGCTTCACAGTCCAGGGGCTGGGTGAGAATTTCTGCAGCAGACACCTGTGGTGATCATTCATCAATACATACAATGGTTGAGTAACTGCTTATACTCTACTTTGAGCCTCTGCTGATATTCCACTAAAAATATGTGTAAAGAGCAAAGCTATGACTTGAGGTAGTGGGCGTTTTATTGAGCAGCTTATTTAAATCTTCCCAAGTGTATGTGCACTTAAGTTATGTGTGCTTTTAAGATCATGTTCACTACAGAGCCGAAGCAAAGAAGATCCCCGATTAGCCCGGCAGAACGGAGCTGCCCTGAGGAATTAGCCACTAAGAACATACTGTACACACACACACACACACACACACACACACACACACACACACACACACACACACTGCAGTCACACAGGATATGAGGCACTTTCATGAAATATGTCAAGTCACATGCAGTTACTGTGCAGGCAAGTTTGTGTTTGTGTGTTTACTTTTCCCTGAGCTATCTTACTACAAGCAGCTTAGATCAGTCGTCTTATGTAAGCACTATTTGTTTGCTTTGGCCACATTCAATTTATACGCCATCACACAGACAAACACACACAGAAAAAAAAAAGAAAAAAAGGATGAGTGAGCTCTGAGAAGAGTCTTCACAGAGGAGCTATATTCAATGTATGGTAAGTGATAGCGACACCCCTCTGCCTGTCTTTATATTTGTGAAGGCTCCGCAGCAGGTGATTAGCTCTGGGTTCCAGTGGGAGGATCCGGTGCCGTTAATGAAACAACATCGACGGTGAAAGGCCAAAACAATTAGGCCTTGTGTCTGACATGTGAATAAGCGAGAATGTGCCAAGTTCCCAGTGCACATATTCAGGTCTGGCTTAGACAGCACATGATCAACTTATGTAAAAAAAAAATATATATATCCATGCTATTTTAAGTGGTTGTCATTCAAGCTGCTCATGGAAAAAGCTGGTTGTTTCCTATACATTAAACAGACCAAGGAGGCCATTCAGCCATATTTGTTGTTGTATGAGAGTGAATATGCATCACTGGAGCAAGTTTCTGAAGATGACAAAAGGACACCAGGAACATAAGGGCAGCTTTTCCTTCAAGCTCAGTATGCTTAAGGACAAAGTGTCGTCAGTAATCTATAACTCAATGACCGCAATGACAATAACATCAGAGCACTTCAATCACACAGGGAGGATTGTTGCCTTAACAACCATAATAAATGAAGATCAACGGCTTTCAAAAGCCAGAAGTCAGCTGGCTTGTATCCGAGACCCTGAACCAGAGACGGGGTCTGACTAACGTCTTGGCCGGGCCCCAGGCAGGAGATCCATGCATTAGAGGCCGTCACTCACACTATGGTATGTGACATTCTGTGGCCCCTGCAACAGTTGCTTGATGTATTCTGATGTCTAAAATGCTTCGAGTCAGGGTTACCCTGCACGGGTGATACAGGACAGAAAAACCACCATCAATCACCAGGGCTGTCGGAGGGAACGTCACCGTCAATTGGTTTTTTGGGGATTCACCTCGTCCGCGGCGCAGCTGCAGTCTCACGTTTCATGTTTCGACATCGAGGGGATGATTGACGTGCCACTTGTTTCTATGCAAACTACTTTTTATTTGGATGTTTTTAGTACAGGGCCATGTAACTGGGACAAAGACAGACAATGGTTCCACCCGGATGAAGGGCTTTGAACTCTTTATCCAGCGAGGGATCACCAACATAGACATCAGTCATTTGTGCTGCTCTCACACATTATCACCTTCAACAAACGGGACCTGCTCTTCGTCACGTCATCTTCCGTGACGACCCGTACGCACTTGTGATAAGTTATTCACCTTGACTCATTTCCATCTCCTGTCAAGAGCTGTTACTGGAGCTCGCTGGGAAAGACCACAATGCCAGGACACCGGCCAGGCTTGGGCGGCTGACAATACTCCTGCCCAACAAATATATGCAATGTCTGGCAGGACGAGCTGAACTGGATCCTGCTGGACACGTTATGATATTGGACAAAATGAGCAGCCAAGTTGTTACAAATATTTGTAGTAACTCTGCCCCCACTTTCCTGCAAATAAAGACTATTAAATATGCCTGAACATCCAAGGAGCACAAGTCAGAATGTGCAAACTGTGCACATTGGCTCACCTGCAACTAGTACATATATATAATAACATGAAGTGTAGATTTAAAGCCACAGGCTGAATGTGATGATTCCTTCAAAAACAACTGTGAAGTCTAACTTTATGGCTCAGGTTTGTGCCAACTCGCTCGTGGTCACCATGATAAAGGGCATCAAGCAGTTCCTTCATGGACCAGTGCCCATCCTTTACACCCACACCCTCATACGCACAGTTACACACGCGCACACACAGTTACGCACAAGATCATTTGAAGCTGGGTCAGGTATAGATGAAAATAGCCTATGTGATCATTTCTGGGGTTGTAATAGTATTTTGAGGCTGTGGTTCACAGTTACCTTCTTACTACAGATCTACATGAACAAATTAAAACTTAAGCATTTTCAGTTGAAGAGTAGGTGTGCTTAATCACACACACACACACACACACACACACACACACACACACACACACACACACACACACACACACACACACACACACACACACACACACACACACACACACACACACACACACACACACACACACACACACACACACACACACACACACACACACACACTACAGTCAGTCAACCATTAACAACCATAAAAGACAAGTGGCATGCGGAAACAGACAAGAAAAACAAAAAAAACAAAAAGAAGAAAACCAGGCAGTAACCTTTGGAAAAAAGTATGAATGATAACCGCGTGTAAAAAAAAAAAAAAAAAAGAACCTTTAACACCCCATGATGATTATTTCAAGGGAATGCTAATAGTTATGGTGGTATCTATTATATTTGCGTGCTTAATGTGCAGTGTTTTCTATTTTCCCGCTGACTAAAATAAAGAAATTATTTAGGGCTCATGACACAAAAAGCTAGGGTTACACAACTACGAGGGCAGTATCTCTGATCGT
Source organism: Trachurus trachurus (assembly GCF_905171665.1). NCBI lineage: Eukaryota > Metazoa > Chordata > Actinopteri > Carangiformes > Carangidae > Trachurus > Trachurus trachurus. Next base: position 17,859,537 of record NC_139905.1, read on the forward strand.
AAAAGTTTATCCTATTAAGATAAATCAAGCAGACACGGAGGTGGGTGGATATTTTTAGGTTACATTTTTTTTTGGCCTCTTGCATTCTTCACCTTGCATTCAGCAGCCCATAGGTTTCTTTAGGAACAGCTTAGTTTACTTTACACTGAACTCGACAGTCTCCAACATACACAAGGTGCTACCCTTAAAAATGCACAAACACAGCAACTGGCGGGAGCTGACACCAGAGGAGCGTAAATGGAGCCTGTTGCTTTACTGGGAGAGGTGGGAATGTGAGAAGTCCCAGGCTTAGACAAGCTATGCGACTTGGGCAGGGAAGGGAGGGGGGAAGGGGGGAGCAGTGGGGCAGGGGGTGAGGGGTTGGGGAGGGGGTGGGGGGTAAAGGAGGGGAAGGGGGCTCCCTGCAGCCAGGGCCTGGCCCACCCAGAATAGATAAAGAGAAACGGTGCATAAATCAGCTGCCATGATGAAGTTTCAGCCGCTTCAATAAGTTAAGATGAAAGGAGGGGCTAATCTGGGATTGAGACAGTAAGCGTCCAGAGCAGAAAGTCAACAGGGCAGGTCAGCTATGCATTCAGGCCGGACAGTACTTGAGGGGGTCTTGCCCTATGAATCTGGGAGCTTAACAGAATGACAAGTGCCAGTTCTCAGATTTCTCAATTAATGAAAATAAAAAATGAAGTGAGGAAGTTCTGAAATACCATGTTGTAAATAAACCACCTCTGAATCATTGGACACTAGTGTATTAAACCTCTTTGTTAAACGGAGGAAAACCTGAACAGTGTTTCAAAATACAGTTGGAGATTTTACACCTAACACGGATCTGTCAATTTTTGTACAAAGGGGTAACTGAACTATTATACACATGAGGCCACTTCTTGTGCATTAACAGCTGGTTGTTGGTATGTTTTGCTTCCAAATCACATTTAGTGGAATTAAGTGATCACTCACCATTTCACAGTACTCAAAGATGAGTAGGAAGGGAATGGCTTCAACACACTGCCCGAGGCACTGCAGGATGTTTGGATGCTGCAGCACTCTGTGATCACAAAATAACACGAAGCCCAAGGTTTAACAAAAAAATAAATAAAAAAATAAATTTCAGACTTGCAAGGAGATGAGGTCTGATGCAGTGTGTTAGAGGAAAGGTAGAGGGTGCTGCTAACTTTACAGTGATGTAATGGGAGCTATTTTTACATATACTGTGTGCATGCCACGCTATGCCAGTAACTGAGGTAACTCTAAAATAGCATCATAAATCAATCAAATATTTTGTAATTGAACAAAAGGTCAGCTGATTAGAAACAGCTAAAAACAAACAAACAGATGAAACAAGATTGGGATGCATGTACCTGTATGGATCCCCCTGCTGCAGGAAGTCATTTTGCTCCTTGGCACTTGCATTAGCTTTTAACTCTTTCACCACCACTCTGGTCCCACCTGGGTCAGTGTAGATTTCACTCAGAAGGACCTGTTAATTGACACATAATGACACTTTCATCTCAACAGTGTTGTATGGACAAAACCCATATAACATTTATCTCTCCAGGTACATTTGATCTTTTTCTTTTTTAAAGAGGTCAACTGCAAAGTGAAATAGCAACAGATTTGAAAAATAGGGCAAAATTGGGTATTCCACCGGACGGGTTGAGGATTATTTAAAGACCATTAAAGAGAGCTGCAGATTAAGCATTAAAAAGAGGGAGGAAGAATATGCGCATAAACCTCGACATAAATGCAGCCTCTGATACAGATGGAGCAAGAACCCATCTGAAGCTTTCTGATTCAAAGCCGTACTGAATTAATCTACTGAAGGAAACCTTACGCTATCTTAAAAACATTTTCTGACCTGTGAATTAAAAGATAAAATCTTACCTGGCCAAACCAGCCATTTCCAATCTCCTGGATATAACTCAGATTGTGACGTGCCACCTGGAAGTTTGTGGATCCCTCTGCGAAACCAACCAGAAAACAAGTTTCACGTGCAGTTTCAGAATCGTGTCATTGGTGATTTGACTTTGATCCAACATGTATGATGTCTGAATGTGCACAAGTCCAGAAGTGATCGATGTATGTATCCAATGTGTTTTGACACTGTGAGTCTGTGTGTGCATGTGTCTGACCTGTGATGCGGGCAGGAGGTTGGAGGTGTGGGGGTCCGGGCAGGGCCACGGGGGACACAGCCAGGGTGTAGACCTCAGCTGGGGACTGCATAGAAGGCGTGTCTTCGGCTGGTGGGGTGAAGTCGATTTCATCATCAAAGTGGTCCTCAAACTCCTGTGTGTGAAAGGACAGTGTGAGTAGGGAGGTCACTTATATAAATTCATACACGTCGGGTCAGTCCCAACCCGCCGCCACTCTCTATTCACCAGGTGTAGGCTGCACGGGAGCAGGTGGAGCCACCCATCTCCTTGGACTCTTACCTTGAAGTTGATCTCCCTTTCCTTGCAGCAGGTCACACAGTTGATGAGCAACACCACCAAGGCCACGAGTGCCGTCAGCGACACCACCAGGGACAGGCAGAGAGACGCAGACACCGTGTCTCCTGTGCCTCCACCTGACAGAAGAACAACAGGCAAAAACTATGCTGAATCATTCACATTCATAGCTGTGCTTCGAAATGCATTTAGAAGAGAGGGATAACTGACAGCGCTGCTACGTTACAAGCATAAGAAATAATGGTGTTTGACAGAAATACAGCGCACTGTGGCTGGGTGTGCTGGCTCTTTTTTTTACTAAATCCACCCACAACAAAAAGGTATGTTCAGGCTTGACAACAAAAATACCCCGCAAACTGCTCTTTGCAGTTAAACTTCTTGAGCTTTATTCTTCTCTTTCGCTGCAGTGGGAAGAGGCGTCAACGCTGAGCAACACACACAGCAATTCTGACGGGTTAAAAAACAGATTTTTTTTTTTTTTTGCAAAGCACAATGGTGATTCTTCCAGCCCCAGAAAACCCCAGACTCAATCCCTCATCATCAGCCATTCAGACAGACAGTTGTGGGGGTTTCCACTTGCTGATGAGCAGCTGATGATGCAGCAGCGGTGACAGAAGGTGTGTGGGTCTGCGCCGGTGACGATGCTGCTGGCCCAGCAGTTCGAGTGTCAGGGCTGACGCCGGCAGCCTTGCAACCCGCCCACTGTGCTGCCCAGCTGCTGCTTTACTCAGTGGCTACACTGATGCCAGGCGAAAGCTTCCTATTTCTCTGAAAGCGGTTTTCAATTCAGTGCAAATCTTTTTCTTTTTTTCTGCTCCTGAGACTGAGACTAAACAGGCCTTGGTGCTGCAGTATATATTAAAGATCAGTGCTACTATAGAAAGTGAAAGTGAACACCATATGTGACGTGATTGACTGTAAAGTCATACACAAATCTCATCCCTTTGTTGACTGTAGTTGTGCACCTGTCACCGTGCTCCTTCACCACATGTCCGCCTTGTTTTCTCATCTCCTAAATGTCCCTGCTCATTTTTTTTACTGCTCATTTGAAAAGGTATGACTACTGGTGGTGACTGCATCCCTCATCATCATCAGTGTGAGTAAAGAGTCACATGAGATTTAAGTCAACCCCTCCCCCCCCCCAGTTGCAGCTTGAATTTTCTCTCGCAGATATCACTTCTGTTCTCACGGGGAGACCTGCTGTGCTGACGCTCACGTTTACATTGTAATTACCCCTTTGTTGTATCATAACATATTGTAATAAAATGCGAACCATAATCTCTCAGGGCATCGCATTGTATCCCAACATGGCCATGATGTGTGCGAGTACGCTGGAGTGTGTGTGCCGAGAGAACAGCGAGAGTTTGTGTGAGACACTCCTCCCCGTTCTCCCTCCTGTGTTTATTCTGTCTCCCACTGGTCGTAGCTTGTCAGGTACATCCTGCCTGCTAGAGGGGGGAACCAACACCTACTGAGTCTCCTTCTGCTTCAGGGACACATGAAAGCAGGTGCTGAATACATCCAGACTACAAACCTGCTTCTAGGTGTCTCATGTTCTCACATCAGCACATGAAGGAGATTTGGGTACGACAGCAACACAAACAGTTCCAGCACTTTGGAATAAATGTGTCTGTGATGTCTATTAGGGGCTGCACAGGCCAGTCGACTTTACTGCTCGACAATGACGTTTTGATCTCGACGTCGACTAGTCGCTGATCACGTGATTTTGGCAGCACAAGAGGAGAGCCGCTTGAAACAACAGCTTAGTGCGCTGAATTAAATTAGTCCGTCTCCATAATTGATTTAAATTGTATTCTATTGCTGAATGCACGGCCTTGGTAAACTTAGTTATTAATTTTATTCTAGGTGAGAGGGTGCCCAAAGTGAGAACGTGGATGATCGTGAGGGAGAGCCAGTAGTGGTGCAGTGGATCAGTGTTGATCCGTGATCCGCAAGTGTTCCACGGATCGAAAGTTGTGCGTATAGTGTGTTAACACTAGCGCACCACAGCAGCCGAATAAGGAGGCAATTAAAAAAACTAATAAAAAAACTCTGCTCATATAGGCAGCTTTACGTCACACACAACAACAACAAGCAACAACAACAACCAACCAAAAAGGATCTAAAAACAAAAACTGTCACTGAAACTGACAACAGACAATAGGTATAGTATTTTCTTTTGCACTTATATATGAGTGTACTGTATGTTACAAAACTGATTTACAACTTGTCGTTTATACACCTGCTGTTCTGTACTAATTTATGTGCATGAGCTGTCTGTCATTGAATACAGATTGTTGCACAGCGTTTCCCTCCTCCTGTGATTTATTTATTACAGGAGTAAATATGAAGGACGTCATCAGCGACTAGTCGATGTCGACTCGACTATCATAACATTAGTCGACTTTATATAATCTGAAGTCATGCAACCCCTATGTCTATATATAACAAACATCTACATTTTAAATTGCATAATTATTTTCCTCTTTGATTTGGTCTTCCAACATTAAACTGGTCTTTTTCAACTTTCTGAATAACCTGGGCTAGTGAGGATTTCATACACAGAGCTTTTCCAAATGGTGCAGTATGCTTACTAGTGGTGGACACGAATTTGTCCTGCTGTGTTTAAATCCTTTCTGTCCCCAAACCTCTTTTGATCATTTTATTTTATACTAAAATAAAACCTATCCCATAAATGCACACGTCGTCACCATTAAGCTTCATTGCTATTTTGGTTGTTGGGGGGATTTTTCAAGCATAAAATTGTGATCTGCTGTGCTCAGTGCAGCAGTATAACAATAACTGTTATCCTTAACTGCTCTCCATTCAATACCCATTAACTCTGACAACACTGAGAACAAAGGTTTTAACTGCTGACACTAAGCAGAGAAACTGGGGTGAATGGGGTACTTATAAGATTATATATAATTTGCAAACAAAAAGCTGAAGGTGAAAAGACAAACAGATTTAACAGATTTACTACTGTTTTGGCAAATCACTGTGAATGAAACTTCTTGGGCTGATGCTGTGCCAACCGTGGCCGAACCGTGGCCTCAGCACCAAAGGTCTGAAATGCAGAACGGACTTAATTAACCTGGCAGCAAGTCCTGCCCTCACCCCCCCAAAAAATGTTCTTGAATAAAATATCCTCTCAAAATAAACCCGTGCGTGATAAGATCTCACAGAGACCAAAAAGCGTCTCAACGGCCAACGTGAGCGGTGATACCACTACCGGTCAGGCCTGGTCACACGCAGCAGTTGTCTGTCCAGACAGTGCAGGCGATAAGGCGGGTGATGATGAGATGAGCAGCAATCACTTAAACTCCCTGCGGAGCATTAGATATCCAAAGTGTCAGCCGTGATTGAGATTCATTTCTTGTCTGCCACCAGATGCCGAGCCATCGCTGACAGAAATAGAAGGGATTGCTTAATCTGCTCTCTTTACTTAGAATCAAAACAAAATGATTCCACACGCTCTTAACAAACGTCTGCATGCTTTGAGTTTTCATGGCTGCACTGAAAACCGTTAAAATACAGAAAATCCACATCAAAGCGTGAATTTTGCTCAACTGAAGGCGCCACGGACAACTGGGCCTTAAGGGAAACTAAATAGAGATACACTTTGATACAAACTGTGAATACCTGATATTTCAACCATTACTAACTAATGGTCTTCACTCTGGGATGCTTTTGCGCACGCTTCTCCTCTGTGCTGAAGACTGCAACAGAGAAACTGACTGCAGTGAAATATTGATGAGAAGAGGAATTAAAGATTAAGCTGGTCTGTCGTCAGGACCCAGGACCAGTGGATGTAGCTCTAAATGGAGCCGTGTACTTACATCTGTTAAATTAAAGTGTTTCCTACCTTGCAATTTATCAGACATCACCAGGGAGATGACGGGGGCTTTGAAGGTTGTATACTATATAAGGAACAGGACGCCAACTAACATAACGTCATAGCCTGACTGAATCACTGTAACGAGCATCAATCAAAACCATGTGAGGGTACAAAATTTGAATAATTGTTTGAATAATCATTTCTCTTCACTGGGGAAGCCACCACATACACATCATTACTGCACATTTTGGCAGCATAAGAAATGGAAATGTGGGATGGAGGGAACAGCACAGAGATTATATGGTGTCTGTCTGCTGGTATTAAAAAAAAAGGGTCACACTGGGTAAACAATGACAACAACAAAAAAAGTCAGGAGTGCCGGACACAGTACTGGCCACGCTCTCACTGCAAAATTTAAATTTTTCATGACCTTTTCATGAAAGTGTTTTTCTCAACCAAAGGAAAAACAGACACAAGGAAAAAGGAAACGCTCATGAATAAGGGACAAACTGGGTGATGCTGGAATATGGACAACGCAAAAAATAAACAACCCCTCACTGTTTTGTGCCATCCAGCGAAGACCACTGATAGTGATAGTCATTGGCAGAGGCTCAGCATGCAGACTGCCCCTAAATGGGGGCATTTTGCCCCTAAAATTTGAGACAGTGCAAGTAAAATTTCCATCTACTTGCACATGTGTAACCAGTAAATTTGCTGTTTTATTTTTAACACTGGTGAAACATGGAAGTGGCAACTGAAAGAAACTGGTATCTGTCATTACAGGTGTCAGGCAAATGTGTGTGAGAGTCATGAATGAAAAGGAAATGTGAATATTTGCTTTCCAAGTCAATTTGTTGTATGTGCCCTAAATTTTCTGGTTGCGCTCATGAGATTTCAAGTTAAGCCACTGTGCTCCTAGTAAAAAAACATTCATCTGGAGCCCTGGCATGTGTTTGTAAACCAGAAGTTGGTCTAAATCTGCATAGGGACACTGTCCACCACTTTTATGCTAAAGTGCATCAGGTGAAATCAGTAGCAGGTGCTCCATGGTTTAGGGCAATCGCTGTAAACCTCCTTAAACGTGAGCAAACAACAACAACAAGTACACACTTTTACTGTACTGCTCCCATAAGACAAATCCAGGTCACCATGGGAAAACCCCTAACTGGGGTCTCTTCCATGTGGCACAGAGGAAAGGCTGAAAAAAGAAATTAGGGGCCACCTCACCCGAACCACATTTCAATCGGATGAGGACATTATCAGACTGATACCACTGGCAAGAATCCCTCCCATCATGAAACTAAGAGAAGGTAATGATCAACCAGACTTTATAGCCTTGTAACGGTCAGCTCCAAAATATGTTAGGGCTAGTTTCAGCTACATTTACAACTTACTAAACCCTACCTATCAGCAGCAGCGGCAGTCATTCAGAGGCCGTTACAACCCACGTCAATCTTAATTTCACAAGCGTCTGGTGAAAAACATTTAGCTGCAAGCGGCTTTTTGATACAAACCCCTGTCTGCTTGAGCGGAGCAGCAGGGATCCCGGCGGAGCAGGACTCCCAGAGAGGCTGCAGCAGTAGTCATATCGAAAAAAAAACAGGAGCTGGGTCACGGCAGCTCTACATGAGATCAGTTCTCCTCACTTAGGCCTTATCTGAGTCATGGGTTCATATTATGACTTGGCAGGCCCCTCCAAATGACTCAACTGGTTTTTGGGACCAATACGGCAGGGAGCTGCCAGGTCTTATTTCGGTTCCACTGCATATTTCAGTAGGCATTCATGCAGAGGAGGAGCTGACCCATTTTTTGCAGATTTTAACCCACCAGTGTGCACAACAGTGGATGTCTGTGCTTTGGGTTACGTACAGGATGAAGGACGGGCACGGTCTGGCTCACACGTTTTGATTCGGATGAGATTTGGCTGCCTGCTGTGACAGGGAGCACCGAGCCTCATCGATCAAACTTGGAGCACACACACCTGAAGCAGCCAATGCTTCTGGCTGCCTTTGTAAGGATCCAAATATTTATGTAATTTTCAATTACAAATCACAACTGTACCACTTAAATGACGAGCCAACATCTGAATTCATAATGCAAAACCTCCTTTGTGTTGGTATAACGCCAAAGCGCGCAAGCGTATAGTGATCGGCTCTGGCTGGAGACTTTGCCCTCTTGACAGCAAAACAAAGCATAAGCTGGTGTGTAATAGCAACATCCCCTATGGCTGGAGGTGGTAGACACTGATTATCAAGCAAGTTAGCGGAAGGTTAAGGTCAACGTCCACTGTGACTAACAGGCGAGGCATACCGCTATCACCTGGCTGTTAACTACAGTTCAAACAATGGCATTTCCAGTAAAGCTGACCTATCTACCTTTGCCTGTGTTTGATATGTGCAAACACAACACATTCCACTTAAAACTGTATTTTAAAGAGACTAGCTCGGTTCCTGTCCTATACATGTGATCTCAGCAGTAAAGCATGATCAAAAACAAAACATTAAATCAGTAAATCAGTTTATTTCTTGTTTCTATGTCTTTTATGTGCATGCTGTGGAGTGCTCTGATTGTTTTATGCCTTGTTGTCTTGGAGAGGCCGTAGACAAATTTCCACTACGGTGGACAATAAAGTATTTCTATCTAAACAGTCAAGCACTACTATACCACACCTGTACACACTGCGAAATGAATACTGACGAAGTGGAGTGATGGATAGACTGCAAGCAATAAAAGCATAAAAATCATCTTGCAACATGACTTTCTTGCATGATGTATTATGATTAAGCAAACTACAATTGTGAATCATTGACTGGCCCTGATAAGACTGGAATTTGTAATGGTTACACATTACTGACCACAATTACAACATATGCACCTCTGCACCTACAGTATTCACTTCCCACAAGGAAGCAGGTTACACCAAGAGAGGCCGTAGTGACTGAGCATCTTGCTCTGAGCATCCATTCCCTTTCAGGGTGATGCATCCACAGCATCAGGGCAGCAATTGATTATTTTTCAGAATTATTCGTTTTCAAAAGAGACTCATCTACCCACTTTTATTGCTGCTATTTTTAATCAGTCAAAAATGTACTACAAGATCTTTAAATAGCCATTTTTTGTTCCCTTAATAAAAATATCTGAGTAACACTGGTGTGAATAAAGGGAAACACGAGATGCTGCAACCTTCAAATGCTTAACTTGAATAATGATAGCCAACATAGCTATGTATTTATTTTGTGTTCATCCACTTCCGCTCACAAAACACGCATCCCAGGTAAAACCACTGGAATTGAACTGATAAGTTCCTCCTGTTTGTGTAAGGGTTGGTTAATCAACAAATTAAGTGTTTTTGATTACACTGCCTTTTACTTAAATGGCAAACACAGTTTTTTTCTATGACTAATCCTTTCTGCGTCCTAAAATAAACAAATGATCACAACCCTGACAGGAACAGTGATCTGTGATGACACTATCATCATCAAAGAGGTTCACTTCAGAGCGCAAAGAAACAGTGTTTCCATGCTGGTAGGCAAACGTCCATCCTTTTGTCCTATAAACTTGATTTTATGTCAATGTGTGGACCAACCCTACTGAAAGGTTGACATGCCTGAACCTGCAGTTACAATGGGCTGTATTACATTAACTAAGACAAGTTACTCCTGTCTGGAAAGTGACATGTCCGAGTTAAAGATCAATCACAATGAAACTAGATGAGGTTAATAAATGTTTACTGAGCCTGTTACAGAGATGTTTATTCTTCCCAGTTTGCTATCAGCTGAATCGTGACGATGACATGTTGTTACCTGTCATTATGACCATTGATAAGAATATAACCAGTCAATTTAAACAAAAAACTAGGACTGCCATGGTGTTAACTGTTCGTGACCAAATAAATAACCAATAACAGTCAGTTACTACAAGTGTCCATTCATGTAGTCTTTGGTTTGCAGGGGATACAGACAGGTTGTTGTGTTGTTAGCTTTTAGCTGCTGATTAGCAGCCAGGAGATATTAGCTGACAGAAACATCTGCTAGGATTAGCAGCTGGACAGACAGCGGTTTCAATGAGTGAGTAAACAATCGCTTAGCTGTGTGTGGGCTTGCAGTCAGCTGTCTCACCTGATTTATGAGGATAGTGAAGAGGGGCACCTTCAGACAGCCAAAACGCCGACAGAAAAATCCCACTGGCCAGCAACAAAACACATCCATGGCGGCTCTCCATCCTCCTAGCTTAGCTAACTAAATGTTAGCTAACTGGTATCGTCGTCCTAAACGAAAAATGGCTGATTTGGTGCCAAATAAAGTGGTTTAATCATTGATTATAATGAGTTTAACGTCAGTGTAGGCTACATAAATAAGCATATTTTCTGTTTGTTTGGCGACTTGCTGTTAGCCAGCTAACTAGCTTCAGCTAGCGAGTTAATGCTAACAGTTTCCGCTGACGACAGCAAACACCGTTACCAAATGTAGTGTTCCGGTGTCCATAGAGACGAAGGGAGCGATCATCTTCCACCACCTGTCATCTATGTGTGCGCCCTAATGTTGTTTAAAAAGCATAGCTAATGGAAATCATCCAGTTACCCTGACTATAACCGTACACCTCTCCTCCGAAGCGCCATGTTCCTGTACAACGTCACATCGCTGAACGGGGCGTACAGCTTCTAATGATTGACAAGAGGCTGGGCCAATCAGAACGAAGAATTTCTTCGCGTTCAACACGCACAGCCAATCGGATTCGACCTGTCCCATCAGTCATGTAAATCCAACGCTTTGTATCAAAGCTGAAGAAAGCTGTACACATCCAGTCACTTGCCAACCATGTGAGGCACGCAGTCCTGATTAGGATAGAATACCTTTGTACATACAACCTTTTATTTGTGGATTCACGGCCAATCATTAAACACATTGCAGCAGTAGGGTAATTTCCCTGGTAAACTGATCCTGGCTTCATCGTCGTCATTTATTTATTTATTTATTTGTTTGTTTATTTATTTATTTTTTAAAAGTCAATTTCCTTGCAATGATTTCGTATTATCATTAACAAAAGTCAAACATACCGAAGATGTATTCCAATAAAAAAACATAAAACTGCATTAAAACTACTTATTTTTCTTTCTTTCTTTAATTTTTTTTTTTTTTTTTTTGAAAAATCACAACAGCCTACAAGAAATAGCAAATATGTTCATGAACAGTAAAGGTTATTGGTCCAAGGTGCTTTACATAAAATAAATAACAATAAAATACAATGGTACATTTCAAAAGACAATTTTCGGCAAAGACACATATAGGCTACTATATACCATGTTCTTCCTACCTGCATGTTTTTCTTGACGTTCAAATATCTTAAATAGCACATGATAACTGATTCTTTATGAGGTGTGACTAAACTTTATTAAAAATATATCAACAGATTTAATTTCTGCAGCGCTTTGTGCATTAGTTAAGACAGAAGACCTCTTTACTGCACCTATCTAACAATGATTAAACCACAATAATAATAGGTCTAATTAGCATTTTTATATTATATGCTATATATTTTCCTTTTTCCTTGTTAATATCAATATGAAACAGAACAGAAACTGTAGTACTGGTGGCAGTGAAAGCAAAAGTAGAAGGATAAATGTTACAATGCATTACAATTTTTGAGTTTTAATTGCAATTATTTATTTGCAGTGATCTGTTTTTTTGCCTGCAAGTTTGCAAAACAATGAGTGAGAAGATTATCTGCTCTGATTAACTGATGAAGGAGGAGGAGGCATTCTGTGGCGTGGGGGAAATCTCCCCTGGTTTGAGGACAGATACGTCAGGTTGCTTCTTGCACTCCGTATCACGAAGCTGCAAGAGAGTGTTGGTGGCTTAGACGCACAAAGCAAAAGAGGCAGAGATCTGCACATCACAGGCTCAGAGAGTGCAAACCTAACCCGAAGCACGGTGAGTACCAAGCTTTTTGCAAATTCATGTGCACGACAGTGTTTGAGTGATGATTGCTGGCAGTTCTTTGCCTGTCTGTGCCTTGGAGCACCTTGATTCTTTTTTCTTTAAAGGATGTGGAGATAAATGCTGAAATGTAGGAGGGGGGGAAAGGATGTTCAACCTTCTTTGTGCTTGCTCCCTCAAGTTTCAACAACTTTCTTTGTGGGAAAGGAAATGTTTCCATTTTGTGAGACAAAGATTGTATAATCAGCCGATTCTAATATGATTTTTATATGAAAACATGTCATATGATGAAATATCTCCCCCAATGAGAAAAGAATACTGTGGTTTCAATAGTTATTTGCTTTGTTGGTATGGTCGTGCTTTGTTACAGACCTACTGATAAAACATACACCTCAGCTCTATGGGTTTGGACAGTGCTAGTGTTCCTGAAGACTACCCACTGAGGAATAATAATGTTTATCTATTGAAACTATCCACAAGTTCTGACTGTTTTTAGACTGTTATCTGAGAGCAAAAAACACCTGCGCCAGTCTCATTCATTGTCACTCTGCATTTCCTCCATGCGTGTGTGTCTGCATCCCTCAGGCAGCCAAAGAGGACCATGGCATTTGCAGGGATGCTGAGCGACAAGGACATCAAGGCTGCGGTCCAGGCTTGTCAAGGTGAGTCAGACAGCACAAGCAGTGAGACACGCACTTTGCAGAATAACATGTTCTTGTAACCGTAAGTGAATTGAAAGTCACTTACACACTACACAGGGAAAGAGAGACAAAGGCAGTGTTTAAACAACTCCCACTCCCACCGGGGACAGCTGTATGATGTGTTGTTCACAGTGGGGACAGGGGAGTCTGCAGGTAACCTGGCAGCCATGTGGTGGGAGGGCAGTTACCACCCAGATACCAGAGTGTTTATATGTTGAGAATTCTCACAGAGAAGACCAAATCACACACGCTACAGTCCTCTCATCCCAAAGCACTTAATTATTTATCTCAGGCCATTATGTCTGCGTGACAAGGCAGGCACAGCTCAACTGCTCCAATGCAAATCAAATGTCAGTGCTTACATGCCCTTTATTCCTGAAACCTCTTCTCTAGGCAATGTTTTAGGCAACAACAAAAAAACATGTACGTATCAGTAAAAGGAGGTAATATTTCAATGATTTATTTTTTAAATGATGCAAAACTACAATATCTATTCAAATAAAAGTGGGAATAGCAAACAAATCACCTTTGGGGAAAGGATTTTTAAAAAATCCCCTCTGTTATTTTAAAATGATCAGGTTTGAGTATAATTATAATTGAATTAATGGCTGCACATCTTTTTCTATAAATCATTTCAGTTAGTTGAAAGTAACTCATCCCAGACCAGAGCATCTTAATAACCTAAAGGCTTGCAACATTTAAGTGTGGCTTAGGGCCATTGGTGATATTCAGTGTGTTTTACTGTTTCAATGGCATATTAAGATTGCCTATCGTGCTATAAGACAGTGATGTGCTACAGGGTGTTTATTGGTAAATGTCATCAGTTGTAGAATGAAAGTCATCTGAGCGAAAGAGTAAATGCGACATCTCCATTCAGCCCCTGCACCATTCTTGCTTTCTTTTCGTTCTGTGATTGACCCCTCGCTCCCACATCTGTCTGTGTCTCTGTCTCTTTCTTTCTCTTTCTCTTTGCATGTGTAGCTCCAGGCACATTCAACTTCAAGACTTTCTTTGCACAAGTAGGACTGACCGGCTCATCTGAGGCACATGGAAAAAAAGTGTTTACAGTCCTGGACCAAGACAAGAGTGGATACATTGAGGAGGAGGAGCTCAAGTAAGAGTGTGGTTTGTGTGTGGTTAAAAGGCTTAAGCAATGACACAAAGTGGTATATATGGGTGTGTGGGTGTTTGTGCATGTATGTACATACAGCTATATTGTAAATCCCTTGCACTGGCCCTTGGGCAGGGGTTTAGTGCATTAATGGAACAGCATTTCTGCTATGAATGAATTGAGAAGTACATGAGGGGAGGGCTGGTGAGTGACAGAAACAGGGATTACAACACCTCAGAAAGGCCCCCGAGGTGGAGAAATGCCATCAGAAAAGATAAAGTCTATTGATTTGATTTAAGTCCAAACTTATCGCTGGTATTTTTTGCCTCCCCATTAGACTGTTCCTTCAGAATTTCTGCCAAGGGGCAAGGGAGCTGACTGTGTCTGAGACCAAGAGTCTGATGGCTGCAGGAGATAAGGACGGCGATGGCAAGATTGGAATCGAAGGTGGGTGCTTGTAAAACATCTGGGAAAAAGAAAAAAAAGTTGCCTTCTGCACAGAGGAGCTGTCCACTACCTAGTGCTGAAATCACAGTCTATCAAAAAAAGAACATGCAAGGAAAGTAATGAAGGATCTCAATCAAGCAAATAAATAATGTGTTGTTTGTCCAGCTATCTGAATGCTTAAAGAAACTGACTTCTTGCTGTCAAAAAACTGAAATTTCCTTTTTGTTTCCCCCACAGAGTTCTGTGATCTCCTGAAATAAAGAGAATAAACACACATGACTGCAGCTGTCTTTCCCTGTTTTTAAATAACGGATTCCTCATGGCAATCCTGACTTTCCGGATCATCTGATGCAAAGACCAGACACCTCAGATATTCTGTACCTGCCTGCTGCTCTCCTTGTTGATGTGATACATTAAAATGTTTGGTGGAATGGACGACTACAGCTGACTATTAGTTGTGTGTGTATTAAATAAATCAGGTACCTGGAATGGATAAATAAATGTATTTGGTAGATGTGATATCACTGTCTGCGGGTCATTATTTCTATAATGGTGTAATGGAGAACACATGAAGTATCTTGTTTCTTTCCTAATGTGAAGATAAGCTCAGGGGCCCACTTAGAGTTTCAGCTTCACCTGCTCAGTCTTTATATCATGTGTTCGTGCTGATGTGAAAAATAAGTGACGAGGGATGAGATTCAATTCATTTTGGCTTTTCATCATATGACATTGATGTAACATTAAGGGAGAGCCGGTTCTGACATCAGGTGATTACTGTTCCCTAATAAATAGAAATATGAATTACATAGTAAAGGATGAGATTTATTGCATCAAGAAGAGACACTCAGCACTAAGGTGGAGAATTACAATGAACACACTGATGGCTTTTATCCCAAAACCCCACTGAGTCATGTCCCACCATCATTGAAAATTGAAAACCATTTAAAACATGAATTAATAAGGCATCCAATTTCAATGTATACATTTTCCATCGGTGGGACCCCTCTTTAAATCTCAGGACACATGAGTTCTTCTAAAAATTCCCCACGTTTTCCTTATTAGGACTAGCACTGCCTTCTGCTGGACGGAGTCCGCATTCCTGCAAACCAAGCAGAAATACCTACTGAGAACACTATTGATGTAGGATATGTATAGGTTACAGAACAGAGATATGTTTCCGCAATGACTGATTAGGGTTAGGAGGTTTAAGACTAAAGAATAAGGGCGTTCTCATCAGGTTTAATTACTAATGCGCGAAAAATGAGCCGCGTTCAGGACTATATGAAAACGTGTCAGGGTAAAAATTAGTTGTCAACATATTGGTCACTTGTTCACGATTAGTTCATAAGGATAGGGAGCCAGCGCTATGGGCCCCTGAAGTGTTGTCACTATTGGGGCGCTGAGTTCGCTTCTTATTCCCCCTTTCCCTTCTCAACCTCGACCCGCTGCACATGGAGGTCAGATGTACCATATGGAAATATAGCCTAGGCCAGGACAACTGTCTGTAGCATGTACTTTAGGTATAGCTAGTTAATGTTACAGGGGGGCATATAGAGGCAGGGGCCGCGCATAACAGCTAAGACCATTTTTGGGGCGGTGCATGGTGCAACCCCAATCCTTCAGATTTAAGAATAGACGATAGAAAAAAAAGACCACCTTCAATAATCTATAATGAACCCATTATATAAAAAATATGGACAGTTACACGAAAAGTTATATGAACAAATAAAAACTACACAATAAAGCCTATACATTCACCTCTGAGCAGGAAAGATGACCATCAAAGATATCACGTAAAAAGCCCGGGACGCTCTTTAGGAATGACTAATACTGACACCACCAAACACATTAAGCAGAGTAAACAATCGATCCAGGAGTACATGTGTCGATATATAAAATGATCATAAAACAAAAGAGATCAGACTAAGTGCTGCTGTTCAGTCCTTACACACAAAATAAGAGTGCCATAATAGGCTTGTCAGAGAGATGAATCACATTTAAAGCAGAGACTTAAAACCATTTCCTCTGTTAATTAAGACCGTGAAAGCTATTTGGCATTTGACTCTATAGGTTTTCATCACAACCCTGACCAGGGGCCGAAATATGACCGACGGCCTGCTCTCTCTCACCCTTCCATTCATTTCACTCGGGCTATAATCATCGGATGAAAGTTGCAACATCGAAATCAGCCACTTAAACGCTGACTATAACTCAAATGAGTGCAACATGTCAGAGAGCAGCGGGCCTGCTCGGGTTTCCACACGTCTAGCTATAGGCCTCGACACACATGGTAGCATCCTCATTTGTTCACCTAAAAATAGGTCGAGACTACTAGACACATTTTTTCGAAACCCATGCATCTTGGTACCCGATACTGAAACTCAAAGCTCTGTAAATGGTGTTGCTCAAGGATATATAAGAGAGGGGGAAAGGAGCTAGTGGCATTCACTCGAGTCCGCCTGGGTTTTTCACTCACCTCAACGCAACTCTAAGGTGAGTGGGAAGTGGCACACTGACTGCTGGCAGATTGCACTGGGAGGACAGGGATTCAGTCAAGGAAATCTCCGTGGACTATAAACTGTAGAGAGAAAATGGAACCAACATAGCCAGCAACTACTCGGACCAAAGGAGTGAAAAGGAGGCCAAGTGTGGCCATTTGGTTTCTAAGGATCAACGTTTTGGGGATGGATGATGAATACTCTATTTTACATTATGTCGCTTATCCGGATGAAAAAAAAACATGCCTAAAACTAACGGTGCCTTTTCCCCTGCTGCAGTGTTTATTTGTGGCAGTGATTTCGTGTTGCCATGATTTTTTTCTCCCAGTGGGAGCATCATGTATTTAGTGCCACTGCCATAGCAGCATAACGCTTTGGGATAAACAGAGTCAGACCTGAGCTGGGATCAGACATCCAGCTCTTTAGCGAGCAGAGAAAACAGGACTGCTGGTGCCTCATATCCCACTTTGCAAATTCAAGCAATTAACATGTTTAATGGTGATCAGCATAAACAAGTAGTTTTGAAAATGGCTCAAAAAGATGCTTTCCATTATGGTGAATGTTTTATCCTATTCTGATGCTATTGGAGGAGTTGGCTAGTTTGATTGATTGATGTTAATGTTTGGACACTGAGTCCTCAGACTGTTTCATGCCCTTTTGGAGAGACACATTCATTTCTCTAAAAAACCCTCTCTAGAGCTGTTGTGTCCTGGTCCCACAGAGTGTGAATATTCTGGACAAACAATATCTTTAAATCAGGATTGTTTGCAGTACAAAATTATGACATCTATATATGATTTGTAATGATGCTTAACTGTGTCTTCTCTGCCCCTGCAGATAAAAAATGGCCTTCGCTGCTGTACTCAAGGAAGCCGAAATGAAGGCAGCTCTGGATGGCTGCGCAGGTGAGCCTCATTAACCTTGTATAGATTAAATTAACCTGAAAATGCAATGGACTAAAATCCTCATCCTTCTTCTTATCATTATTATTGACATCAAATACATTTTCACTGTTAATGCTGAAATACATGTTTTAAAGACTACTATATAGGCTACATCAACACTTAAGTCCAATGTTGTGCTCATGAAGCCAGATGCTAATGGTGTTAAACCTGTGTTCCAGCTGCTGACTCCTTCGACTACAAGAAGTTCTTCAAGGCATGCGGCCTGGCCGGCAAGACCTCTGAGGATGTCAAGAAGGCCTTCCTCATCATTGACCAGGACAACAGTGGCTTCATTGAGGAGGAGGAGCTGAAGTAAGACATTCCAGCACTTCACACTCAAAGCTGTCACTCAATGCTCAGTGGCCTCAGTGGCCCAAAATATACCACATATCATATTACTGTCTCATGTTTCAGCTGGGCATAACCCAATCTGAAAACAAGAGGTGTAGCATTTACTTTCTCCCCTTATTTACATGCACATGACCTGGCTCTAATATGGGGGTCAATTAACACATACTGACTGGACTATAGAAACCAAAGAGACATCAAGCTGAATGAAACCTAGAGTTTTAATGACTTTATAGATTTCAATCCTTAATTCACAGGCTTTTGGAAACACCACATTTTGCTGTAAAATCTTCAACACAGAGATGGTTATGAAGGAAATGTATTCTTACTGATCAATACAGAGTGAGATGCAGACGATTGTAACCACTGCTGTTTGTCCACCTGCCAGGCTGTTCCTGCAGAACTTCTCTGCTGGTGCCAGAGCACTCACTGACAAGGAGACCAAGGCTTTCCTCGCCGCTGGCGACAGTGACGGTGATGGCAAGATCGGTATTGATGGTAAGAGCTCTGAAGTGGAGCAAGGCACTCTTTCTTATTTATCTGAATGTAGCAGAACACAATGAAGTCAGACATGATTATTCCTGATGCCTTTTAACAATGGGCTTTAAACTAATCAGTATTACAATTACATTTTTAACATCCATTCACATAGTTTCTACCTCTGCACAGATCAAACTCTTGGTCACAGAGTGGGTCCAATCAATTCTAGATCACACCACCACAATAACATAAGAGTCTGAATACCTTTTGCTGTCCGCTAACAGTGGTTTTATTCTACTTTCACAGAGTTTGCTGCCCTTGTTAAGGCATAAATTTCCATTGACCAAGATCTACTTCCTATCATGGAGCTCCTTGCAAGATTCAGTATTCATCAGCTGAAAGAATATTTTTTATACCTTATTTATGAGTTGCCTGCGGACAATTTCTCAACATTGAGCACATTTTACTGTAAATGTTACGATAATGTGTTATATGTTCTGAAAAATGACTTGTGCAAACTGTAAAACATCATCTGCACTTCTGAGGAAGAGTGAATAACCAGGAATAAATAATCTTTTGGTTTAACATCATCTTGTTCCAATCAGTCGTCTTTCAATTGGTCAACTTGTCTTGCATTGTAAAACTCACTGTATTCACTTAGCTGTAGCTATGTCAACACAGTGGGCTGAGGAAGGGGCGGTGCTAAAAGAGTTTCCACCTGCCAGGGTTTTCGAATACTTGGGAAGTGTTGAGAGATGGTTGAACTGGCCTGCCCAGCCCTTGTTTTGATAATTGGTTAATGAGAAGGGGAGTGCAGGTGGACTAAGGCCAGTAGCTGGCAACTGCAGCGGGAATGGCCCTGGGGCTTTACTCGCATACTTCCTGGATCCAGGGAGGTCTGCAATGGATAGCTGTCACACGCAGCTTAATTAGATGCTCTCTTCCAAGGTCTTTTTCTCCACCAACTGCTGAGTAGCCAATTAGATGATGTGCTGTGGCAACAGGAGGGCTATTAACAGCCGCCGTTGCATCAGCAGGAACTTTAAGCAAGCTACATCTCCTGCTAAAGATGTAAAGCCTGCTTGGTCTGAGGGGCTTTTGATTAATACTTGAATTTTCTCACAGCCTTTGCAATGTGTTACATTTTCTTTAAGGACTTTCTATATCCTTAAATTGGCCAAGAAAGGAACAAGAGCAGCTCATCAGTCCTATCAAAGTCATATTACAGCTCAAGTGGAAGTTATGAATGCTCAGGGAACTGCAAGACAGCGATATGTAAATCCTCAAGACTATCAGATGACCAACCAGTGGTCAAAACAGACACAGACATAACGATGGTAGTCTACTGATTCCTCAGTCTTAATCCCCCTTGCCCCCCCTTCACAGGACAGTGCTGCCACCTGCAGGTCAAAGCTGTTCTCTCAGCATTTCAAGCAGAGCTGTAGAGTGTGGTGACAAAAACTTGGATTTGAGCTTAATTTGAAGAAACAAAAAAAGACATTTCGTTGAGCTTTTAAACATTTTGTAGCTCTTAAAATAACAGGAATGGCAAATGGAGTTACAGATTAAAAGGGCTTTAGCAACAAGTAATTGAAAAGGGGTTTTTCCCCAAAAAAGAATCACTCAGTCCACTTTGACTAATGTGATAAAAAAACAAAACAAAAAACAAGTAATTCGACTACAATATGTGAGGAACACAACTGACTTTCCACTCAAAGAAATTTGACTAATTTTAAATTTGGACACTAGGCTACTGCTTCTATACAAAACAATTTGGCTGTTTGGTTTGATTTGAAGTAGATCAGTGGAAACTTTTACGACACAACCTATTTTGACACAATAGAAATGATTACATCATTTAGGCATCTAAGGTAGACAATGCC
This sequence comes from Trachurus trachurus, assembly GCF_905171665.1. Lineage (NCBI taxonomy): Eukaryota > Metazoa > Chordata > Actinopteri > Carangiformes > Carangidae > Trachurus > Trachurus trachurus. The sequence goes on from NC_139905.1 coordinate 17,880,161, forward strand.
GATGTAACACAAGTTTACACAGCAAAATCAAGCTCCTCACTGCGTGAACTATAATTTATTTTTGCACATTTCGCAGCAACATTCAAGACATAAATAGGCATATCATATTTAACGACTGTTTTCCCCAAACACGCCAAGTAGACTTCAAATAAATTCCTGAATAAAATAGCCACCGCCTTCCAAATTAACAATGCTACAGGAAAAGAGGGAAAACCACCAGTTAGTGCCACTTACGCCAGCTCTAATGCATGCATCTCAGTATCCACCTTCTTGAATATGGCTCTGTGTTGCCAGCAGCATTTGCAATTCGTCCTCCTCAGCAGTGTGCACAGGCCTATTCTTAGCATTAGGGGGGGATATTGAAGACTTCTTCAAACGCACCTTTTAAGCGTCTTCATTTGTGAAACTTAAAATAGACCGCTCTCTGACTGCAGGACAAATTTTCGCCACCCCAGATCCCGGTGGTGTCAGTTATCTTATGCCTCAGATTTCGATGGAGTGAAACTATAAAAGGTCACCGGGAACAGAGGGAAGATCACTGCAGTCGACTCGAGACTTGTCTGTATCATCTGTACCCTACAAAGCAAAGACACCAAAGGTGAGTTTGAATGAAGAGAAAAAAGAAAACCCGGGACCCTCGCAGACAAAGCCGCAGCATCAGGCTTGGGCTCCTTTGAGAAAATATCCATGATTTTTTTTTTTTTTTTAAACATTACGTTTAAATAAGGGACTAAACTTTGCAATGAAGTGCCGCATCTAAAGAACGAGATGGTTCTTCCTTTTCTTTTCGGTTTGTTGCGGGAGCGTCAGCTGCATGAAGACTTGGATTACTGGTCAGACCTCCCAGCATCTGTAGAGTTGCAATTGGAAACCCGAGTCAATCTCAGCCTCTGGAATTGGATTTGGAAATGTAACATCGAAAACTGTGCCATTCAGAAATAAGTGGACTGAATGATTTGCCCACTGAAATATGCAATCTTTATTTCCGTTCAGTTTGGAAGAAATGTGAACCCTAATCCATATAAACATGTGTAGGCTGTGCTTTAGCTCCTTGGTGTGTGTTTTTTAAACCATATTTTCACCTGTCCTACTTTAGCAAGTGTAATTATGGTTCCGATCTCTATTCCGCAGCTTACAATGGCCTTCAAAAGTGTACTGAAGGATGCTGACGTCACTGCAGCCCTGGAGGGGTGCAAAAGTAAGTCCTGCGCTGGCAATTACAAAATCACAGCCACCAGAGTGTGCAGTGCGCGCGTGTGTTTCTTTTATTGTATGCGTGCTTATCTGCCAACCTGCGTTGATTTCAGGTGCATTCGACCACAAGGCATTCTTCAAAGCCTGCGGTCTGGCCGCCAAGTCCGCCGACGACATCAAGAAGGCCTTCGCAATCATCGACCAGGACAAGAGCGGCTTCATTGAGGAGGATGAGCTGAAGTAAGATGCGCACAAACTCCAACTAGTCTACATCTGCACACCAGACCAGTGCTTACAGAAGACAGGCTATTATTGCTTCTCCCAGTGAATGACATTCTTCACTCAGTTTTTTCTGCTGTGTGGACTGGAATGTAGAGGTGTGCACAGGGTCAAACTATCTTTGGACAAGGGCCCTGTTTTTCCCTCTTTGTCCAACTGGATGCAGACCTTTCCGTTTATTATTGGGAGAACACCCGTCTTAACTGTAGTTCTGTAATATTTCAATGGATCCATCCAGATATGTAGTGAGGAAGTAGTCTGAAGCCTAAAGCTGAGGTCCATGAACTAACCATCGCCTATGTGTGTTGCAGGCTGTTCCTGCAGAACTTCAGCGCAGGTGCACGCGCACTGTCCGACGCCGAGACCAAGGCTTTCCTCAAGGCCGGTGACAGCGATGGTGACGGCAAGATTGGAGTTGATGGTAGGCTATGTTCATGCTGCAGCATTGGATCATTCTGGTTGAACCTCTGATCGGATACCAACTGAGTGTTTTCTTTGCTTCTCCCCCCCGCAGAGTTCGCTGCCATGGTTAAGCATTAAACAGCAACTGACCAACAACACCTGCTCTGATGGAACAACAAAGCCCACGTCGACCTCCCCCTTTTCATCTGAATATAAATAATTTTTATACATTTGCTTAAGAGACGTTTCCTCCTATGCAACACACTGTCCAAAATGATGATTGTGAATGTCGCTCGGTTGTGTTCATGTCTTAAATATGAATTTTGCTTACTGTAAAATCTATGCACTTTCCAGGAACGAACGATATAAAAAGAAAAGAATAAATATTCTTTTGCTACGGTTTTTATTGGGTTTTTACTCCTCACGAGTCTCTTTCTCAACTCCCTTTGTTTCCCCTTCAAATTCAATTGCAGTTTACTCTTTTGACCTGAAATGGAAATACATAATAAGGAAAATAGTGGTCAAGAAAAACAAACAGTCCAATTACACACACACACACACACACACACACACACACACACACACACACACACACACACACACACAGATAGAGAGAGCGTGTGTGTGTGTGTGTGTGTGTGTGTGTAACTGTCAATCGAGATGACATAATTTTAAAATACATTAATCAGCACAGAGCATGCATTTCCTGAAGGAAATACGGGTGAATGCTGAAAGCTGGAAGCAAAATGAGCTGAATAAATTGTTGAAACAATGCTGTATTAAGTTAAGAAATTGCTGTAGCAATCTTGAAAAGATGAAACAGTATCTGAAGGGTAAAACTAAAACATGTAAAAAGGGAAAAGGAGGCTGTATGAAATGGTTGGAAATCACTTGAATTGTTGAAGATTAGTATGAAGAAATTGAAAGGCACACACACACAGTTTAAACAGTGATCCAACTCCACCATGCAGCCACTAGATGGAGTTACGTCCATCCACAGGAGATACTGGAACATGCGCTCTACTGATCTCACAATTCACGCAATGAAAAACTCAAACAGCAAAACCAGAACTAAATTAAACTTCGAAGGTTTCGGAAAAATACACATCTTGAGCATTTTCACCCACGAACCTTAAACGAAATTGATTTAAATTTAATTAATGGGTCAGAGTGCAAAATGTACTGCAATCTCATGGTTGACTTTAGTGTAGGCCTGATTTTATTTTATTTTATTAAGAAAAACATTTGAATATTGACTGAATATCATTTCTGTTATGCAGCAACAGGGGGCAATCTGAATTAATATAGACCTATTCAATTGTTATTTTTCTTAGTGTCATTATATGTATTACTGTCAGCTCTTTAGTCGTTTAAAGGACTCTAGGGTCGTCCTCTCGACAGTCTGTGACCAAGGGGGAGGCTCGTAAAGAAAATTAGCAAATGTAAATGAATAAATGATTGCCCAGTAACAGTATAGTCCGCGAGGTATCAACATGGCGGATGACATCATGCACCGGCTGTGGGTGAAGTCGAACCACTTGCTCTCATTCCGGTGTCCACGGTCTCTTTTTCACACACAGCCTGGAGCAGATGATAGAGTTTCTCTTTACCTGCTCAGGGGACAACCTCACAGTCTGTCAGACATCACTTGTTGAGGGGCCCCATTAACAAGTTGGCACTGGGGTTAGGTTTAGGAAACGTTGACAATGACAAACCATCGGAGATACAAGCTTTTACTCAATAATGAAAGACGCCAGGAAGCTGCCAAAGAATTAAACAAAACGCTACTGCAGGTACACTGTGCGTAAAGCTCATACGCAGACGCATGTTCACAATTCTTACTTAACACAAGTTCTTCAGCCAGTAACTTGATCATGTCTCATTTACAAACAGAAAATGCAGTCTCCTTTATTCATTGCACCACCGCGTTTCAACTGATTTCAAACGACATTAGGTCTTCATCTTCAGGCCTTTGAACAATGTTTTAGATGACCTTTACGCACAGACGCCATAGTGGCTTTACGCGCGGTTCACCTGCGCCAGCTGAAGCGTGCGAGAGTTTACTGGTGCCAATAAGAGTCGCAGGTCTCTCACGCACGCATGCACGCGCATTGAGTGACTGACTTGTAGCGTGAGGAAGCTGCTTTTCCCCTGAATTTGATTATATGCAAAGATATCCCCATGTGTCGGGTTGCAGGTGAAATTCTGGAGCCCTTCCAGAAAGCCACAAGTTTCATTGTGTAATGCAATCTAATCAACTCTCTGTGAGACATACAGCATGTCTATTAATTTTGTTTAATGCCTATATTACACAAATTAATCAGACAAAAAAACATCTCTGGCAATACAACCCTCCCCATTTACACTGCTGCTGCATATGCACACCTTCAACTAACCTTAGTATGATGGGGGAAATAACCTTCTGCGAAACATACTGCAGTGAGCACTCTCCTAGGAATGGGCTTAATGACCCCTGAATTTGTCAGAGCGGTTGGGGGCCACAGAAGTCCTGGGTACAGGGAATCTAAACTGGTCATTTTGCATCCGGACAAATGGACAGTAGTGTGCAGCTCTGAAAAGCAGAGCGACCAAACAGGACGAACGATGAAACACCAGCAGAAATGAATCCAGCGCACAACCCCGCGTGACCTCTGCCTCCTATACGTTTATTTAGACAGTCCACGAGAAGACCTGGGACACTGTACATTATGCATCATCATCACCATCACGGCGAGACACGGGGTGACCTCTAGTCCCTTAATCAGCACAGTTGACAAAGCAATTTAGCGAGGCTGTCCCCGCTGTCAGCGTGAGACAGTGAGAAGGTTATAAAGCACCGGCGTCCCTGACATTTACTCATGTGCAGCTATGATGATGATGTGTGTTTGGGGTTACACGGGATTTGTGTTGGGGGAGATCAACCTCCACCCAGCACCCCCCACTCACCTCGAGGTGACTCAATAATCGCACAATAATGCTGCTGACATGAGAGTCACATGGTCTTTGTGCAAGACATGGGAAAGTTATCAATGTCAGCTGACATTATATTTCCCATAACTCACCTCAATCGTATTTATAAGGGCATAAACATTATTTCCAGTGGGATGTGGCTCAGGTGTGTTTTGGGGGGGCTGCTGCCTGAAAAAAGAATATCTGCATGAAAGGGTGGGTGGGGTGTGGGGTGTGGGGGTAGATGGAGAAAAGGAGAGAGAGAGATTGCAGTTACAGCCTCCCTGCATGTTCTATGATTCTAGAGGTGAGAGGAGGAGGAGGAGGAGGAGGAGGGGTGATGGGATGAAGGGAGGGAGCGGAATCTGCTTTTTAACGTAATTTGCTATTTACAAGGGCGTTACAGATGTCCACGGTCCGGTCTCTCTGCCCGGGGCGTTAAAAATAGTAAAGGTTAATTAGTTAGCTGAGAAATTGGATCAGGGGCGGGCAGTTAGAATTTGATCCATAGACAGGTAACTTAAGCAATCCCCATTGTCACTGCAATCAGACCTATATAAATCCGCCTTGACGGACAGCAGTCACCACATAGCCTTACCTCTCCGCTGAATCACCGACCGGGCACCAACCCCCCTCACACGGTAAGTTGCTGCGTGGATCTAAGAAGGTCGCTTTTGATGGAAGCTGCATGGCTACTTTCTTTTTCTTTTTTATATTAGTTTCAAAAGACTGTCTAGAAGCGGGTTCTCTTATTTCTGTTTATTCGGCGCATTTGTGATCAGCTGTAGAGGCTGCAAAGTTAGGTGACAGGTGAGATAATCGGAGACAAAGTAAGAGCGCAAACGATGTTTCTACCCTGTTTAATCTGAGACCGAGGGACTTTTTTCTTTTGCTTTGTATATTTACTTATTTGACTTATCTAAGACTTGATCTAGATTGAAGGACTTTTATCATATCTGTGCGCTTCTCCGCTCTGCTGGCCTGCTGCTGAACTGACTTATTGCTGTCAGGAATGTCACCTGGACACGTTTTTGCTCCTGATCAGTGTCAAGTTTGAAGGTTTGCCACAGTACCTGACTAAATGTGTTAATAATTCACTACGGTTGTTCCTCACTACAGGAATAAAATGTCGCTCTCATCTATCCTTTCCGCTGATGCCATCGACAGTGCTATCAAGGACTGCCAAGGTATCGTCTTCCACCAATATCATTATTGCTCTCTTCATTAGTTTTTTTCTTTCTAATTCCATACAGTATTTCTACTGGAGCCTGTGCAGTCACAGGAGAACAGGATTGTCTCTATATGTTAGTCTGCTGAAAGGCTGCAAACTGCAGGGATGAAGAGATACATGCATGTAGACTAAACAACCTTGGGGACTTGACTGAGCAATTTGACTCTAGCCACTAGCCAAAGAAAGATCAGATTTGATCCTTTGCTACAACTGGAAGTTAAACAGCAAAAGCTCAGAAACCTTTAAAATATTAAAAAGTCAGACTAAAGCTGTGTCTATGGGCAAGAAGAAGTGACTCACATCTTACTTAATGACACCTTCTCAGTCTTATGTCATCTTGTCTCCTGAATTTAAACTGAATAAGCCGTTTAGGGATTTGCCCATATGACGACTTTGCTTTAATACTAGTTCAGCGGGGAAACTATAATATGCAAGTCTGAAAATTTAACTGAGTGCAGACTATTGTCATTATCTATCCTTGGTGCTGTTCCTGACTCTAACTGCTCTCTCTCCTCCAGCACCAGACTCCTTCTGCCCCAAGAAGTTTTTCCAGCTGTGTGGCCTCTCCAAGAAGAGCCCCCAGGATGTGAAGAAGGCCTTCTCCATCCTGGACAACGATGCCAGCGGCTTTATTGAGGAGGAAGAGCTCAAGTGAGTGAACGGCCAGTTCTCAAACTGCAGAGTTTTTTTTTGGTTGTGGTTCACGATCTGATGGGTCAGGGACTGTTTTTGCCACTCTCTCCAATGGGTGAGGAGATGTAACTGAAATGTCCCTTCCCTAAAGTTGATGACAATTTCCATACAGCTGTAAACACTTTCTGAGCTTGTCTACCTTATGAAAATAATGCATGGTCAAAGCTCAGCCACAGAAGATGAAAATGAAAGATACACGTCTCACAAACACTTATGAGACACTGTAAGCATTAGCTATTGTAGCTTGTGGAAGAGACAAGCTTATCACTACTGGTTTTGGGATTTGGGTGCATATATGCACGACAGCAATCATCAGTTTTACTATTAAGCATCACACTCTGTCTGCATACATTTAGGGGATTCATATCAAGAAACCTTTCTTTGCATTAGGGCAAATAAGTCTTCAGTGTCTCTCAGTTGATACTAAGGATTACCTCTTATTTTTCTTTGTCTTGTCCCTCTGCACCTGCCAGGTTTTTCCTCCAGAGGTTTTCTCCTGGAGCTCGCGTTCTGACAGACACGGAGACCAAGGCCTTCCTGTGTGCTGCTGATGACGACAGTGATGGCCGGATTGGAGCAGACGGTGAGTGTCCTCACTTATTCAACATACTTGTGCATGTGGGGAAAAAAAATACTGCACTAAGAAAACGGCATCCATACTTTTTACATTTTCAAGTAACATCAGCTAAATTTGTTGTGTTTCCTGAATAGTCTGGTAGTTCATGGCTATTAAGAAATAGCGGCTGGTGTATTTACAGGAGTAAAGCCGAAAAACAGAAATGGTTTCTCCCTCCAAGTCCCTACACATGTTTTCTGTCCTACATTAATTAAAACTTGATTTGACTAAGCAACAATATAAAGGAGATGCAACAAGTACTTAAAATTGCCAATGTTACTAAAGAGCAAATTTTTAGATCCGATTAATGACACTCCTAATTTGGACGCACAACAACTCTTCTTATCATAAATTACTTATTTCATATAAAACGCATATATTAGTGTTTAATTTAAGCAGGTGAGGTAAAGATAAATGAATAAAAATAAGCTACAACACCCTAGTAATGCTTTCTTTTCTCCACAGAGTTCCAGGCCATGGTCTTGTCCTAGACAGCTGGACTCCATCTGTCATCAGACCCTGCTCCCACGCCTGTTCCACTGCGTCAAGGGCTCTCTTAGTTTTAGTCAATTGTTTTCCATTTGGTTAGATAAAATAAAATCATTTTTATTTTGCAAGACTCACCCCGGTTCACAGACATCCACAGCATTCTTTTTTTCTTTTTCATATGTTTCAGACAGATCATAAACCTGCATTGCCCAAAATCAATGTACAATTTACCAAGTTACTGAGAAAAATAAAATAATAAAATCCATGTCTTTTGACTCTTGGCATTATTTTTGTGTATACATTTCTGTGCGTCTTGTGCTCGCATATAGTTTAGAAACTGTGGAGCACAACCAGAGCAGCATTATGGCAGTGTCATCATCACAGCTTTTACATAAGGAAGCACTAAATGATTTATAAGGATGAAATAAAGATAAAAGAAAAAACAACTCAATGATTGAGACACGCACAAAACAAAACAAAAATAGACACATGCACGCGCGCACACACACACACACACACACACACACACACACACACACACACACACACACACACACACACACACACACACACACACACACAGAGAGAGAGACTTGCCATTTCCTTTACAGTTCTAAGGTGTTCTTAAATCTTGAATGACCCTATAACCTATCACAGCAGTAAGTGAGGTTGAACGAGAGAGAGACGGTGTCAGGTTTAATGCGAATTGAGACATGGTCTGATAACACAGGGTTTCTGAGTGTACATTGCATACAATTGAGGGGTGTGTGTGTGTGTGTGAGTGTGTGTGAGCAAGAGAGAGAGAGAGAGAGAGAGAGAGAGAGAGATTAAAGAGCCATATACAGTAGAGCTAACACAGGGAGAAAGCCGAGGGATGTGACCTTGATGACCACCTGAGTGTCATCGTGACTGGATCGAGTGACACCTGACCTCAGCTTTGTAAATAAACCTGGCTGAACCTTGGTGCTGCTCAGACTAGGGCAACAATACACACACATACATACACGCACAAATCCCAATGCATTTGCAAAAATCAAATATGCAACCAGACATGGCCAGACGGCCAGCCATGCAAACACACTAAATCCAAAATATGTACATTTAAATACATGCAGCTTCTTAATAAATGCATCTGTCTGGGCGTGTGCTGGTGTGTGTGTGTGTGTGTGTGTGTGTGTGTGTGTGTGTGTGTGTGTGTGTGTGTGTGTGTGTGTGTGTGTGTGTGTGTGTGTGTGTGTGTGTGTGTGTTGTACAGGAGGAAATGCACACTCTGCAGAATGCTATAGCTGAGGATACTAGCCGTACATGCGATCCTTTGCCAGGTCTCCTTGAGAGCTCAGGAGAGCTTACTCAGGAAATATTCAAGAAGAATCATTTTATTACACTCGCCCATATTCTCACACACTCCTCCGTCAAATAGCACACGGCAGTTTAATTCTCTGCACTTACAGGACTCATGGGATTAACATTAACAACCACCTCACTATCCACCCACCCACTAGAGGCGCCAAAGTCAAGAGTACCAATTTTTTTTCACAGCATCCACCTCAGTGTCATTTCAATTATCTGTTTATTATAGGGCGAACCTAACTATTACAGCAACACACCTGCTACTCAGAACCACGGGGCAAACCCTGGTATTAGCATGTGGCTGTGCTCACATATGCAGGATGTGTATTATTGCTGCTGGATTCAGATGGTGTGTGATGATAATAAAGGTTTTTTATTGTGTTATTTCTACTGCAGCCAATGAGAGGCCTGTTTATGTCTTAGCATGTTATGTGTGCTGTGCACTGATGAGCAATTTCACTTTTCACATTTCATTTAACTGTATCCACTTAAGTTGTCAGCAGGTTGTGTTGCTATGTAGCTATGTGAGTATTATGAAGAAGAAGAAGAAAACGAGCTACGCCATACTAGCACACTTCAGTCTGTTTATTGGCCAAATTCTAAGGAGTGCTACATCATATTGGATCCACGTCTGAAAAACCGCCTCAGGTGATGTCACTTCAAGTATTTTTTGTTGTGAAGACTCGTCTGAAGATGAACAGCAGTCTGGGTGTGTGGGGTTAGAAAGAACAGAACTTACCAGCAGTCCTCTGCGGCCTCCCCTCCTCACCTCCTGCCCGAAGCCCCGCCACATTCTCTGCTACTAGCATAACACACCTGTTCGGGGCCGAGTTGCACTGTGGGTAATGTAGTCACCGGGTGTTAGACAGCAAGAACGCGGTGAATTGAAAACCGTTCGTCGTGAGTTTGACAGGTTTTATAAGAGTGTGTTGCTAATTCGCTGTAGCAGCTAACTTTTTTTTTTAAAGGCGTTTATATATTATATTATATTATATTATATTATATTATATTATATTATATTATATTACTATATTAGCTAATTCGCTAACTTTTTAGCAGCTAACTTAAAAAAAGAGGTTTATAGCCTATATTATATTATATTATATTATATTATATTATATTATATTATATTATATTACGTTATATTATATTATATTATATTATATTATATTATATTATATTATATTATATTATATTATATTAGCTAATTCGCTGTACAGCTAACTTTTAAAAAAAAAAGAGGTTTATTTTATATTATATTAATAGTCTATTTAATTGAGAGAAAAAAAAAGTTTAAAAAGTTTAACAATAAGAGACAACCAAGCCTGTGTGAAGTAATGCTGATATCATGAAACTGTATTAGTAGTCTAAACATTGTTACCCTGATGTGAACTACAGGTTGGTGTTCTTGCTTGACTCACCCGGTCATTCCCTAAAAGTAAAACCTGCCTTTAATTACAGCCCCGATATTCATGTCTCACATGTGCTCTACTTATCGAGATACAAATAGTGGACATGCTCAGAGACATGGCACTAATTAGATCATCATGTTCCCATATCTGTTGTTATCAGTTTCGGATCCTCATCTCTGCAGACGAGCTGTGGAGGAGTGTGAATGGGGGTGGGCCAGTGGGCTACGTACATTGCTGAAAGCAGGACAAGGTTGGGGAAGCCAGTAGGTAACACAAGCCAGGGGACACACAATGGAGCTGTGACCCCTGCAGGTCAGGAGCGGCGAGTGGTAAACAGGAAGGAAATGTGAGCCAACAGGTCGACGCTAACTGCTGGATCTGCTGCTGTGGGACAGCAGTACAAGATAATGTGACATGCAGATTACCTGGACTCAAGGGCAGAGAGGGAGGGAGAGGGGAAGAGGCAGACTGCAGTTGTGCTTCTCTCTGGGAGACCACAACTGTGACAGGCCAGTGATGTCCAACAACCCTGTTGGTCTTACATTGCGAGAAAAAACGTTAACAAAAGTTTTTGGATACAGCAAGGTGAACTTGGAGGAGGGTTTCATTATCTTCACAATAATAACCTTAAAGCAACAGCTATCCCACATTTCAAGCATTTTACAGCAAGTTAGATATAACATGAGAGTTTAGGTTCAGTTTCTGTTGAGGTTTAATCTGTTGAAAGACAAAAAAGGTCTAACAACCAAAGTGTTCAGTCGTGTCATTTCAAATCAAAGTGTGTCGATGTGTGGTAAATGACATACATACAAAATATAATATCTGAGAGAAGGGGGTCATGCTAGCAATAATTTTTATTACCCTATTGTCCAAAAGATTTAGTAGACATTATCAGCAATGGTGATTTTTTTTGTACCATGAGAATTAAAAAAACAAAGGGCAAAAGTTGCAAAATATGAAACAAAAATGGTGGAGAGGTAGTGGTAGAAACCTTGAAATGTGAGGGTGCTGTGTTACAGTAAGTGGCAAATGATTGACTAGAGTAGATAAAGTAAGCAAACTTAACTTAACCATCAAAATATGTTGTGTGACTACTGATAACATACCGTGCACTGTCTGGATAAGTCCTTCGGGATGGACACATAGACCTAGCCTGCTTGTCTGCTTGGCACTTCAATAATTGATGCCCTCGCTTCATTGTCACCAAAAACTCATATCAAGAAAGGAGTGTCAGGCTCACCTTACTGATTAAGTCTGTGTGAAACTTTAATGTGCACCCCATCTTCAGCTGATAACCAACTTGTAATCAGGCAAACGAGGGAATCGGAGGCTGAATGGTTTGGACTCGGGTTGTTCATCCAGGATTTTTCTGTGACAAACTGCACTAATCATATTTTCACTCATTCCCAGTCTTTTGGATCCTGGAGGTATCAGAGATGTTGCTACCTGATAGTCTGAACAGGGAGGAAGGTCGTAAAAGATTTAACTGGCGTGTTAGGATGACTGAATGGGCTTTGTGAGCTCTGTGCAGGAACTCTATCTATAATGCAGGGGATGACAGCACTGCCACTGTTCCCCAACAAGCATTAGTCTTGAGCCTCTACTTATGATGTCTACGTGTAGCTTCCCCTCATTAATGAATGATAGGCCATGCGCCTATCGATGGCCATTATTCCTGATACAACCGGGGCATTCGTGGAAGGCGATTTCTCGAAATCTATTTCCACCCTGGCTTGATCCTGTTGTTTGCATGTTGGCCGTTTGTGCTTTTATATATACATTGAACTGTTTACATTAACTAGAAGAATGCACATTTGCAATTCGAACCAAAGCCACACCCTGCTTAACCCTGAGCAGCTGTTACATGTGCTGACTCATCTTCAGACTAAGTAATGGCTGTCATGGAAAGGTAGTACTTTACAGACTTTTCCAAATGAGAAGGCACAATCAGATAAGATGGTGAGTGTCATGCAGGACAAACTTAATTTGACTAGCTGAATAATGGAGGTGAACTGTCTGGCCAGACAAGACAACTAAAGAATGTTTATGTCTAGGTGGCGTTTGGTCGGTAAACACTTTACAACATCCATAAATATCAAAGTAGATACGTAGAGACAACTCAAAAAGAAAACACGTACATGAACTTGGATTACACTCAGACAAGTGTAATGCAATTTGTGGCAATAAGTCTGGACATGTTTTGTTTTTTTATCACCAAACATTACACCACTGCTATTAGGGCCATGCTTTTTCTTTTGCAGTAATTATCCTGTTAAGTTCTCTATTATGTATATTTGTACAAATCCATTTCAAACCAACGCACTTTGGTTTATCAAAATCATTGAATCCCAGCACACACACTACTAGATACTCCATATAATGACTTCCTGCTCATGCCGTTCCTGTGCATGGCCCAGTCTGCCCACCAGAAGCTGCCTTCATCAGCTCTTGTTAACTGACCGATTCCTTTTCCATGTTTGTCCATATTTCCATATGTTGTAAACTGTTTTCTTGTCTGCACACAACATCTATTGCACTTCTGCCCGTCCTGAGTGAGGGATCTCTCCTCTGTTACTCACTCTGAGGCTTCTCCCACTTTTTCCCTGTTCAGGGTTTTCTTGGGAGTTTTTCCTCATTGATGTGACGGTCTAAGGGCAGAAGACGTTGTTATGATGCTGTGAAAAGCCCTTTGAGACGAACTGTTTGTAAAAAATGGGCTAAATAAACTTGCCTTGCTTTCTATGAACTGAACACACTGTGACTACCACATAATCAGTTTGTACAATCTGTATCTATATCAGTGACCCACTAAGACCCTCAAGGCCTTTGTTACCCCCCGTTGTTTTCCCATTCTACCTAGGACCCGACTGATTCCTATGTGATTTGAAGACATAGCTACTTTGAACTGTCAGGTCTCAGACCCCCTCGTAGCCTCAATTTCAAGCTGAGGTCTTAGTCTGGCCATAAGATCTGACAGGTAGGCCCCAACAACTCCCTTGCTGTCATCACTACTCTACTCCTCCTTCCCTGTCTTTTGCCAGACTTCTTCAGCTAACAGTGAATTATTTAGGGTTAACAAGCTGTTGGGACGTCAAACAGTACTAAGCTGATTTCTCTGACCGAGAGGTGACAGAGAAGACGCTGACTGCGAGCGCTGTGCGAACATGCCAAAGGAGAAGCTGGTGTCAGGCGAAGTCAGGCGAAGTCACGGCCTCCTCAATTGCTTCCTGGTAAAGGATCGTGTTGCCAGGTTTGATTGAGTCAAAAGATCACTTGTGGTTGAATAACATGGGCTAGACTGAGCTAATTGATTTTGAACGGTGTAGAGGGTTGACTGCTGCAGAACGGAGGCAGTCTGATCTAAAATGTTCTGTTTTTCTTATTTTGCCACAAAACAAAAGAATCTGTCTCTGATTGACTGTTGGTTCCACCTGGTCTAAGTTGAACAGGGATGATTTGAACTATTTAAACTATAATTACTGATTGTCAATCATGATAATGATTATCACAAGACCTGTTGTTATCAAAAAGGCACGAAAAAAGACTCATAAAATGTCACTTCATTCTCTGTAAAAGACTGATTCATTCAAATTTATACAGATTGTGTTTTCATGAAGAAAGGACATCAACTCCCCCTAAAGGAGTACAAAGGTACAGAACTTTTTATTATGGTGGCAACACGAATGAAAACAAGACAGTTTGACCACACATCTTTGTCTTTTATATAAATTGTACTTATTTTTGTTCTTGTAGCTACTCTTGCTTTTTATCTTTTAAACATTAATAAAGCAATGTCCCTCTGCTTTCTTGTGAACATTGACTGACTACCTGTGCCAGGGTATAGCCTATACCTGGTTTGTGTTAGCTACATCACTGCACATACTCCTTTGTTTCATTTCAAAAAAATAAAATTACATTTTGTCCAAAACAAGAGAGAAAGTATAGATTAATTATTCATTAATGAATATCAATTCATTAATATTGACTCACTACTACATTGATCTAACTAACAGAACTGTAAATCCCCATTGAAAGACATAGGGTAGAAACCTGCAGCAGCACTGAAAGTTGCCAGCAAGCTCCACTTCTGACAACACTTGCTTAATGATGTCACTAAATATAGCCTATGCTCTGCTCTGACAGGGAAACCATGACAAGATGTCTCCTCAAAAGTACTACATTCGATAATGACGAGTGATAATAGGAGTGATAGCCATGGAATTAGATGTTAATGGCAACAGGGGCCTCGGCACAGACATTTCTCCTTGTGGCCCCAGATCACTGGGCTCTTCAGTCTGTGCTCAGTGGGTGGAGTAGTAGTAGTAGTAGTAGTAGTAGTAGTAGTAGTAGTAGGCTACATCCTCGAGTAAAGTAATGAGACTTCTGACCCTGGATGGATGTGAGAAATTATACTGTGGCGACCTCTAGTGTTTTTAGGATGACACACGCACACACACTGTAATTTCCCAGCTTGGGATCAATAAAGTAGCTATATCTATCTATCTACACACACACACACACACATAGAGAGAGAGAGAGAGAGAGAGAGAGAGAGAGAGAGAGAGAGAGAGAGAGAGAGAGAGAGAGAGAGTTTTATATAGTATATAACAAGAACTTGATCTTTGATGCTTTGGCAACATAGTTATTTTAACTGTCATGCCAATAAAGCGAATTTGAATTGAATTGAATTGAATTGAGAGAGAGAGAGAGAGAGAGAGAGAGAGAGAGAGAGAGAGAGAGAGAGAGAGAGAGAGAGAGAGAGAGAGAGAGAGAGAGAGAGAGTCAATTGTGATGACATGATTTTAAAATACATAGGCTATCAGCACACCTAACCAACAATTCAACTATACTAGAGAATGCATTTCCTGATGGAAATACGGGTGAATGCTGAAAGCTGGAAGCTAAATGAGCTGAATAAATAGTTGAAACAATGCTGTATTAAGTTAAGAAACTGCTGTAGCAATCTTGAAAAGATGAAACAATATCTGAAGAGTAAAACTAAAACATGTAAGAAGGAGGCTGTATGAATGTATGATGTTGGAAATTACTTGAATTGTTGAAGGTTATATGAAGAAATTGAAAGGCTGAAGTCTGCTCAAATATATTTAAAACTTAAAGCTTGAAAATATTATTGAACAAAACGAGACAATTCAACCAAATGAACAAATGAATGAATACATTTGCCAAATCCTTCTAATGATTTCCTGTCTGCAAACTGATGATTTACTTTTTATTAACTTTTTTGTCTTGTTTTCCTTGTATACCTATGAGATTTGTTTTGAATACAAAGTGCATTAGAAATAAGAAATTATTAGGCTATAAATGATTATTATAGGCTACTTGTACGTCACCGGACGTGACGTCGCTGCGGCCTCTTTCCTGCCGGTAGCTGCTGCTGCTGCTGCTGCCTGTCAACATCCCACAGCTCCTGAAGACGTCTGTGTGCGGGATTTTATTTTAGTGACTGTTTATCACTGACAGTGCACACACAGACTGTCCTCCACCATGTCCATGTACCAGGTAAAGCCCATCTGTGGTGGTGACATAAAGATTGATTTGCCAACCTGCATGTACAAGTTACCAAATATCCACGCGCAGCAAGGGAACAGCTGCACATCTGAACACGCGCTCCAGGTAACTGTTAATAACTGGTTTCACTTCGACTAGCTTCATTTTCTCTCTCACAGATAATTGGCTCTGTGCTTTGCTCTCGCCTTTGCCTACAGTTTGTCTAGTTTCCTCGCCTCTCGCTTCTCGCACGGCTTATTATCAGCATGAGCTCCTCTTAGCCGATAATAGCTGGCTAGCTTAGCATGACCAGCCGGACAATGAGTAGCCTAGTGTCACGTCCAGCTGATGCAACAATTAGGATGCACGTTTCTACAATATTTACATGTCATTACACGATATACAGTAGACACCTTGTTAGAGTAGCTCGTCTCCTCTTTTTCTACACGCCCGTTATTGATAACACGTCATAAGGCCATATTACTGATGCAGATAAAAGACTCCTGCTCCAGATGTGCTGTGACTCAGGCCCTGTACAGCTGGAGGATTTACATAGTTGTTAACTTGACATAAAAAATAAATACTACTTTCTTATTAACACATCATCAACATTATTATATGTGATACTTTTGTTCTACTACAGGATAAGTATTTCTCTGAAAGCAATGGACAGGGGCTTGTTTGGTCATGGTATTCAATTAAATGTCCCTTGCTTTATATTTTAGCTTTAGAATATAATACAATAAAATAAATATTACAAAATGATAATACAGTCTCATATGTATTTCATTCTAAATAAGAGGCTTTGATAATCTTAGATGACAAAGTTGAGATCTTCCAAAATTGTGTTAGCAGTGTAAACATGTTGAATTGATGTGTTGTGACAGCTATGTAACACAAGCATATTTCCTTTTGAAACCAAGAAGTGACTATCCCCCATCACTTACACACACTAAATGGACATTAACAAGAGATCTTTGAATGGCCAGTATGAACAAGACGAGTGATGAAGTGAAATAAACACTGCTTGATTGTTCACATGGAAGCTCACTACACTTTTTTAATAGATTTAAGGACCTATCCTATTCTGCAATGTGATATT
The DNA here is from genome assembly GCF_905171665.1 of Trachurus trachurus. Classification (NCBI taxonomy): domain Eukaryota; kingdom Metazoa; phylum Chordata; class Actinopteri; order Carangiformes; family Carangidae; genus Trachurus; species Trachurus trachurus. The sequence goes on from NC_139905.1 coordinate 17,897,386, forward strand.
ACCAGTTTTCCTTAAGTATCTTAATACCTCCCCAAGCTCTGCAGCGCTGGCACAGATGTTGTGGTACATAACTGAAACCACATCAGACTATCAGGCTATGAGATGTCTCTCATGGATTTCCTTAGTGTATGTGAGTGCATGTTTGTCTACAGGTGCAATACTTAATACTTAGTTGCGGCCATTTGACTTGAACTACTGGAAATTGACTTTTACATGATATTCTAATTTATTGAGATGCACCTTTATAGCGTGAGAATAGGACAAATTTCAATATTCTGTCAATGTGTTACATTTTCAACTCTGTTTCCTCAGAACGGCGAGGTGGACCCAGCAGTCAGAGCTCTGGAGGCCCGGCAGGATGAGATCATGAGGAAACTGTACGAGCTGAGGGCAGCGGTGGAGGGCCTCGCCAAGACGGTGACCACCCCAGATGCTGATCTGGACCTGACAGTCAGCAGCAGCCTCTCGCCACAAAGTCTCAGCTCCACGACGTTCAAAGGCACCATGGACCTGGACGCACTACTGGGCAAGGTGAGAAACTGGGAGTTATACTGATGCACCTCAGTAACGTGTGAACAATGTGTGTACGGTAATCTTATTTCTTTAACTTGGTGGACTGGTTTTGTCTTTAGTTGGATCTCTCTCTGATCATATCCATCATACCTGTCTCATCGTTTCAACTTCTAAATGCTGTGTAACTTGGTACAATCTGCTTATTAGAGAATTTGCCTTGAGGCAGATGTGAAGGTGTGGACAGAAGGCAGCTTGTTTGTTCAAGCTGTTTTGTTCTAATTGTAGAAGGCAAATGTTAATACAGTTTTACAGCCTATTTATTTACCTCTGTCTCCTCTACATCAGGACCACGGTGCTCTCCGTGACATTGTCATCAACGCCAACCCGGCACAGCCACCTCTGGCCCTGCTGGTGCTGCACAGCCTGCTCTCTAAGCGCTACCAGGTGCTCTCCACCGTCCATGTCCACTCCTCAGTTCCCACCGTGCCGCCGCAGCTCCTGTCCTGTCTCGGTCCACGCCATGCGGACAGCTACGCCCGCCACTTGTTCCAGCTAGGTTTCACCCTTATATGGAAAGACGGTAAGGCCACAGTGAGAGAGACGGTGTGTGTATGTTATTGGATGAACAAGTGTGGGGAACAGTTAGGAAATGGTAATGCAGGGCGTGCAACCCTAAAGCATTGTTGCACAACTGTGGTGGTAAATCAACACAGAAGGGGAAATATGTTGATGCTACACCTGAACCAGTTTTATATATATATTCGCTTATGAAATTGAGTTGGTATTTTAAGACATAAGAGTGTTTATAAATCCCACACATGGGAAATTTGGTTTTCACTGTAGCATTTGTAACATACAGGGTAAAAAAAAGTAGAAGAATATGCAAATATAGAGATATACAAACAGTGTAAGACAGGAATTTCAGGAATATATACAGTTATTTACATGAATAGAATAAAATTATATACACAGTGTTGGTAGTTGTAAGGCATAAGAAAGTATTACACAGATGGGTGGTGTATGGGGGTGGACAGCAGTTTTGTACAAAAATTGAACTGTTAATAAATAAATACATAATAATAATAAATAAATAAATAACAACTGCCTAAATAGTGTAATGAAAAGTAGTAGTACCATAAATATGAAATGAATAATGTCAGTAATTTAACTGTCAAAAGCAAAGTGTTGCAACATTAAAACATTAAGTAAAACTAATTTAAAAAGATAAAATCATATCACATTTGGCACATGAAAACTTTCTGTTACTACAGATGATGAACTATAAATGTAGAAGTCACATAAGATCATGTACAAAAGTTTAAAATACTTCCATTTCTCTTTTTTATAAGCTTGTAACATTTGTATTATCAATAATTAGTCCATTGACATGATCAAGATGCTGTAAATGTTGAAAACTGTCTTTTAAAGATTTGAGCACAAAGGGGAGATTTTGGTTTCATGTGTTTGAATAAATGGCCACAACAAAACTAAAATTAACCTTCAAACATAAAAAAAAAAAAAAAAAAGAGTTTATGATTTTTGGTGATTTCTGTTATCATGAGGCAACGTTTCTCCTCTGCCGTCTCCACAGTCCCCAAACTGGAAATGAAGTTTAGCATCCAGAACATGTGTCCCATCAAAGGTGAGGCCAATGTGGCCCGTTTCCTCTTCAAGCTGCTGGCCCCCTACCCCAGCGACCCCGCCCTCGCCACTCTGGTGGACAGCTGGGTGGACACAGCCTTCTTCCAGCTGGCGGAGGGCAGCGCCAAGGAGCGAGCCGCCGTCCTGAGGGCCCTCAACTCCGCCCTCGGCCGCAACCCCTGGCTGGCCGGCCCCGAGTTCTCCCTGGCCGACATCGCCTGTTACTGCTGCGTGCTGCAGAGCGGCTCGGCGTCGTCCGCCCCCGCCAACGTCCAGCGCTGGCTCAAGTCCTGCGAGAACCTGGGCCACTTCGGCTCAGCCAAGCTACTTCAGCAGTGACTGGGGCCGTCCCAGGACCAGACACCAGAAGGGTGTGTTACCCAAGCAAAGTGAGAGAAAGGCATTAGAATACTAAAATATCCCGGCCATGTCTGGAAGGCTTTCTAATGCTTCCCTCCTTACTGTATTATATCAGAGAACGGACAAAGAGTCCATAGAAGCAAGTTGATGATGGTTAGAATAACTAGAATAAGAGCGACTGTCTCTGCCATGCTGCTTTTGTATAACAAGAGATTTAAGGATATTTTGTGCAAGGGAGGAAGCATGAGAGGACTGTAAAGACAAGGGCTTGGTGATGGGTTAACTCAAAGGTACTGACAGAAATTGTTAGTCTAACACACTGTACACCTTCCACCCACTTTGTGCCTAACATGATCCTCTTCTAAATTTTATGTGTTAATATGTGGTGGCAGGTATTGCTGGATGTTTTCAAAGGTAATACTTTGTACCAGTTGTTTTTCTGAAGCCATTAAAACTTCCACTTTGGATCAAACTTTGAACTGGGACCTTGGGTTTGTTTTGTTGGACTGTTGGATCGCTTGAATTTGGGCCAAAAGAAGTAACAAAACAGGTGGCATTCACTGAAGTGCACCTCTGTGTCCAACAGGTGGCAGGATTGTCCTTTATAAATAGAAGATCATTACAAAACATAATGTCATTGATGAATCTTATTTGATCCGCAGTGAGACACACACAGAGCTAAAATGCCTCACATGCTGAAACAGGTGATTCTTCTATGACAAAGCTAACACACACTACTCACTTGAATCATCTTGATTTTACCTGGAAAATAGATTTTCTTTTTAAACATCAAGCTGCCAGATTTGAATTCTTTCATACAGTCTGATATCAGCTCATGGCAGACACGGCTGTACACATGAGCCAATATAACACAAGGTAATGAATAACTGAAATGATATAAAGATATGATATAGAGTCACTAGTCTATAGTTTGTCCACCGGAGACTAGTAAACAGTTTACTTTTTTATTTATTTTTCAACTGTAAAATGTACATTTCAGTTGTTAAAAATGATAATTTAAGGCATCTTTATAAAAAATAATCACTTATGTTACTGGTTGTGTAACAAATACTGATGTTGATATACATTCTTTAAATGCTTGTATCCATCTCTATGTGGCCCCAAATATCTAGTGTAAAACTACTCTGTTATATAACTGGAACGGCACAATAGGACTGTAAACACTGACATTCAGTGTGCAATGGGATTTTTATATACCACCTATAACAACAATGACACTTAAAGTCATTTTAAATTTAACATTTTGCAGTTCATGGCACTTTTCTTCATGTCAAGTAGTGTAATCGTGTCTTCAAGTAGTCAAAAAGCTCAAGTACAAACCTAACAAAAAGAGAAATCAAGTTGCTTACAGAAACGTATCTGTTGTAATTAACTAAGACAATTTTCTGTCAAGGATATAATATTTTCATTTCATTTTGTCTGTTTATAAGCAGGATTACACAAAAAGTCCTGACCTGATTAGCCAGGGAAGAGCCAATTACACTTAAGTGTGTTTTTTTTTAAATTTCAATGATTTTCTCAGGAAATAACACACAGATCTGCATGTACAAAGTCAGACATGTATATGGTGTTGAGATCTATGTGCTGGAATAGTTTGGTGTGGATAACGCTCGGCTGTGGTGGAAGTGAATGTGCGGCCTTGATGGAGGAATCTGCTCTACTGATTGCCCTTCTAGTTACCAGTGTTATCAACATGACAGTCGCATTTACTACAACAATACTTCAGCTACACACCTGCAGTGAGCTCGCTCGCTCTCTACGATCAATTGTTCAAACTGTTTTCTCCTTATCGGCCGATGTGTTGCTGAAGAGAATCACTGTGTCCTGTCTGTTTCTCAAGAAGAATAGGTTTTGGAGCAGCTCAGTCTCACAGCAGTTCACTGCTGGGAAGCTCCATACACTGTTGTTAAATCCCTTGTGACTACCAAGTCAAAGAAATCTGATAACACACACACACACACACATATATACAATATATATATACATATGTGGACAGGATTACAAATATATATATATATAGGGTCATACATGCAATGATGTTGAAAAGAAGAAAAAAACAAATCCCAGGGCTGCTCACAATCTCTAGGGGTTGGTTTTACATCTTCACGTGTGTTGTGTTTTTGACAGCTGTGCATGAGTGTGTGCGTGTGTGTGTGTGTGTGCGTGCATGCTCTGACAGCCTTTTGTTTGTCTCCCGGCAGCTGTCTGACAAGACGAAAAGCTCTTAACTGACATCTGGGCACATGACAAGGAAATACACTGGGGAATCACTGGGATCCTAGTGTTTGGTGTGTGTGCGCTCTGACTCCTTCACACACAAACTCAGATCAGCACATGCCGATGCGGTCAGGTAGCCAATCCTATCCTGTCGCTAACTGAATTAACTCAGGTTTCCAATTGGTTTTCATGGGTAAAAAAAAAAAAAGGCGAGACACAAACAGAAATAGGCTCTTTCCTTGTCTCTTTATATATGATATAAAACATACAGACAGGAGATGCATTCTCGTTCAGTAGCTGTAGAAAAAAACAAAACTAGCTCAACTGAAAGACAAAATCACTTCAGTTTAACCCTGTGGCTACTTCAAATCACAACAACAGCACAGATAAAAAGATGCTTTCATCAGCTTACACAGTCCTTGAATGTCACTGTCTATGATTGTCAATTAGATATTTTCATTAGGCCATTCTGGAGTGGGCGACATATAAGCTATGCCTATCAAAACAGATAAGGGAGTTAATATTAGAAAACATGTCTGGGCTAAGTTGTCTGAAATGGAAATATTATTTCAGGGTTTTATCTGTAAATGATTTAAGCACAACGTGGTTTAATTCTGCATCAATTAAAAGGCAGAGAGAGAGAGAGAGGAAGTCACTGTGGCTGTGTGTTCACTCTGTGGTCATCAGAGCGCACACGTTGCTGTTATATCTCAAAAGCTGAACGCGCTCAAAGTAGTCGTCGGTCAGAAAGTTCCTCTGCGACGTGACCAGGTTGCCCTTCTGGCTGAAGAGACGCTGGACGGGCGCCGTGGACGGCAGCGTGGTGTTGTATTTGAGGAAAAGCTGCTTCACTCGCGGGAAGTCCTGCAGGCACTCGAGGCTCTTCCCCGTCCCTTCCACGTACTTGCGGATCTCGTCCATCACTCCCCGCTGCTGAATCTGAGTGGCGGGCTTCACGGGGCCGTAGCTGAAGAAATCGTCTTCCGATTCGATGGTGGACAGGTTCTTGCTGGGGTTCACCTCGGCCACGTTGCAGGGGTCCACCTGGGACGCCTCCGTGGCCAGCTGCGAGCACATCTCGTCCCTCTCGGAGGCCGCCATCCACCACAGGCGAAACTGAGGAGTGGTCGCCGTGGCGATCTTGGCTTCCGTGCTGTCGAACAGCTCCTGGAACCGCACGTCTATAGCCACCACGATGGCGTTGATGACGTCGGCAAAGTAATTTGCCGCGTCTTTCTGCTCGTTTAACTTGTTTTTCAGACTGAGCACGGTCGGGATGACCAGACCCAAGTAACACTTCTGCTCCGCCTGGAAAAGTTCGAGCGCGAAAGCCAGCGGGTGGAACACGCTCACGTATTCTTTCAGGAACGCCATCTCCTCCGGCTGAATGCGCGGGACCTCCAGGCGGGCGCACAGCTCCGTCAGCTCCCGCTCAGTGAGAGAGACGATCTTCTGCAAAGCGCAGTACTCCACGTTCCAGCGTATAACGGAGGGGACGACGAGCGCCATCTTTCCTATCTCCTCGGCGGCGTCCATGCCCACCTGGAGATGGTGGCACTTGCTCCATATGGCGAACACTTTGGCCATCGTGCTGTAGTGTAGCTGGCACATGGGCCCCTGCGACACGGCCTGCCAAAAGTCCTCTGTGACGATCTGCTCTAGGGTGTGCGACGCGCAGCGCTGCACGGTGGGCAGAAACAGCAGCATGTCCTGCTCGGGCTCGCCCTCCAGGACGCCGCTCACGTTTTCATAGAATCCAATGTCGTCGTCGCTTTCCTGGCTGTCCACGGCAAACTCTTTGAACACGCTGATAAAAGGGCTGCCATTGTCAGTGACCGTGGTCTGAACTTTGCTTTCGATATTGTAGGCCACGTGGATGTCGTGTATCCGCCCGGCGATGGTGTCGTACGTGATCCTGCCCTGGAGCCGGGCGAACCCCAGGGCGGCCGACTTCCTCTCCAAAGAGTTGCCGTCGATCCAGTGGCAGGTCATCCCGAAGAAGCTCCTGTTGTTGGCCGTCCAGATGTCGGCCGTGGTGCACACGTACTGGATGTAGCCCAGTTTTGACATCAGGTCCTCGCGCATCCTGGAAAAGCCCTGGTCCACCTTTGTAAACAAGGTCACCCTGTCCATAGACTTCAGCCCCTCAGTTAAGCCTGCAATCAGCTTCCTGAAGCCGGGCTGCTCCAGCACATAAAACGACTGGCAGTCCTCCACGATGAAGTTGAAGATTAGATCATCGATCCTGGTCTGGGTCATGCACTTGGAGATGATTTCCGCTTTAAGTTTTTTAAGTTGGCAGTGCCTGCTTTCTTCGCCGTTGCGTTCCTCTTTCTTCCTTCCCCTCTTGGCATCAGGACTGGCTTCACAGCCCAAGTGTGTTCTCTGAAAGACACACACACACACACAAAAAAAAACAGTGGGTGTCATGTTATTGTAGTTGGAGCTGCTCCATTTGCATTTGTTCAGAGTTTGTCTCACTTTATAAAACTTTAAACTTGCTATCAAAACAATAAATCCAGACACAACTCGTGTGGAGCAACATGACAGTTTGATTTAACATGAAGTTGGACATAAAAGAGCCTCCACTACCACGAGCTGGTAATCATCAGCCTTACAGCTACAATGTAACGGCATTAATCACGAGGATTGCAATTCATTCATTGACTCTTTCAAACATTAACCTGACGAGCGGGAGAGAGGACGTTGCACTGGTATTACTGTGTGTAACTCACGTCTAAATGCTTCTTTAGGTTTGATGTGGAGGTTTTCGACGTGGAGAGCAGATTGACCCTCGGCAGACACAGATTACACTGGACGATGATATTTTTTCCTTGATCTGCCTTGTACGTGAAATGGTGGCGATAACGCCAAGTATGCATGGCCGATTTGGTCTCGCCGCTGGTTTCATTGTGATCCCCATCCATCTCGGACGCTAGCTCTACTGTTACCGACGTCTTCAAATATAATAAAAGTATCGTAATCCGATTTAGTAATCGTGATTACACGTAAAGTAACGATGGCGGTAGAGAAATCCTCATGAAAAGGGGCAGGCCTTTGTTCAGACGTCGCTCTGGAAACACACAAGGAGCGGATTCTGTCGTCGCTGTGGCTACGGCGCATGCGCAGTGACACCACGCCGCGTCCATGCATAGCAGAGGAGGCACCGAGGCACTGTGGGGTTGTACGCATGCGCAGTACATACATGCGAGCTCTCATCGTGACGTCACGGTCCTCTCCTGTTAGTTTTTTTTTTTTTTTTTTTTTTTTTTTTTTTAACTCACAGACACAGTAGCCTAGTACTTCAACCAGAATTTCCCTTTTCCTCCGTAAATCTGCGAGTTGGCGCCACCATCGGGAAGCGGAAGTTAAAAAGTCATAACGTTTGCATCAAAACATCGATTTCTAAATGAATAGAGGTTACATAAAATTATTTTTAATTACCTAGACTGAACAGTCAATTTTGGAATATTTGGTAACCCTATAATTTAGGCTGCAGGCCTTTAATTAAGTAGCTAGTAATACATAGTAGGTCTACATAATCATGGTAATTATAGTGAAGTCTTGGGAAATTACCAAGAAATAAGAATAGAATAGGATGTAAATTATGTGGCTAGTTTGGTCTGGTTTTAAGTCAGAATACTTGTAAGATGTGATAATGTGACAAAAGAATAATGTAAAAAAGATTCCACAATAAACATGGAATAAAACATTGTTGTTTCCCTCAAATAACCACAGTAGCCAGTTTCCTTCATGGCTAAGGAATTTCCACAGCCCTATATAATGCTAATAACTACACATAATTCCTACAAGTTGGCATATTACTTCTTTTTTTTTGTAGTTCCTCTAGCTATACAATTACTATGTTACTACATAGTTAATGACTGGGGTTTAATTAAAGTCTTTCCCCTCTAACAAATGTTCCTACTCATGTACTGTAATGATGACCATTGATTGTGTTGTTGTTGTTGTTGTTGTTGTTGTTGTTGTTGTTGTTGTTGTTGTTGTTGAAAAACTATATTATAACAACTGCATTAAAAACAACAAACTTTAAAGGGGTTAGAAAGTGATGGACATGACAAAGTAGTTCTGCCATGAAGTGAATGAAAGTAGTATTAAGTCTTGATGTAAAGATTTCAACTGAAGGTGCCTCTCTAACATGTACTGGGAGGCCAGGGGCCATGGTAGACATAACAGCAACTGGTATTTTGTGAATTGAGGGAATAACTAGAATCAAGAGAGTGAAGAGGGCACGTTGTGTGTGATTAGCTCGGATAAGTAGGTTGATGCAAGTCTGAACAAAACCTTACAAGAGAACCTTATAATGCCTGGAGGGGATTTTCAATATTTGAAGTAACTTGTCGTAGTTGTATTGATTCATTCATCCAGCAGCATGTGTGAACTTGGCTCTTAAAAGACACACACCTAGTCATAGCAATTAAAGCAAGAGCTCCACTGAGAAATAGTAGCTTAAAGAGCATAAAAGGATCTAACCCCATACACCTTAGTGTGGGGGAAAAACAAACAAACATATGAGCCTAACATATCATTAAGAGTTTGTTTTTCTTTTATTAAGCCAGAGGCAACTTGCCAATGGAAGTCATCCAAAAAACACACTCCTTAAATGTTTCCCTGCTGGTTTGAAAATCTTCCATCTGGCTCAGGGGAACATTATGCATGTCTTTACTCTAGTGTTCACTTTGGCATGAATGGGCTTTTTGCAATAAACCAATTTGTCAGGTGCATGATTAAAGTCAGAAGAAGGGGAGGGAAGAGTCTGTGTGTGTGTCTGTGAGGTCGAGTTTTTTATTCATGTTTTTTATTTCACAAACTGACAGATTTTATTCACTCAGCATGTTGCTGCAATGTTATCTATCTATCTATCTATCTATCTATCTATCTATCTATCTATCTATCTATCTATCTATCTATCTATTGATAATTTTTGGCATTGAGTCAAAGCCTATCAATATTTCTCTCCCTCTCTCATCCATCCCTCAGCGTCCATTTGAGACACAGATTATTTCTCCAAAGATTCAACATGTTTTAAATGCAGGAGTGATCTAGTTACGGATGGTCTCAGAGTTTTTCCTTTTTCTTTATTCTTAAGGCACATCCTCTCCATTGGTTAGATTGGGTGAGGGTGGGGTCTCACTCGGGCATTGACGTAGTCCTCTGTGTTAGTGGCTTTTAACAGAGGCGCAGTCATTGTAGGAAGAGAGAAAAGTGTTTTCAGAAAAAAGAGAAAAGTGAGGAAACAGAAACATGAAGTGGTGAGGAGGTTTGAAGTGCTCTGAACTGATGCACGATGTTGCTGTCGTGCTGTCCTGCGCGCTTCAAACCTATGTGGAGCTCCTGGAGTGGGCACAACTGGTGTCCTCCCATGTTCACACCAGCAACCAGTTGGTTTTGAGCATCAGGTGAGCGTTTCAGATAATATCCCTACTTCTCTATCTTCCTCCGGGCTCCACACTCTACTTTTAGCAGAGAGGCGGAGAGTGGACGCACCCAAACAAATACTATGACCATAGGATCCGCGCCCTGACGCGCCGCGGTGCGTGCATGTTGGACCGGTGAGAGTGTGTGGACTATAGTATGAAGCGCCATGGCTTGGTGTGACCGCGGGGTTCAAACGCTGCTGGCCACTGTGGGGGCTTTCGCTGCCTTCAGCCTGATGACCATCGCCATCGGCACGGACTACTGGCTCTATTCGCGGGCGTACATCTGCAACGGCACCAATGCCACAGACGAGACCCAGCAACAGCCTAGAACCAAGAAGGGCGATCTCACCCACTCCGGGCTGTGGAGAATCTGCTGTATAGAGGGTGAGTCTAGTCTTACTTTGGCTACAGGCATTACACATCCTACACATGGTAATTAAACACAGTCTGTGCCCTGCTGCTTTTGTGCAACAAATAGTTTTAGTTTTCAAGGAGGAGTCTTTTGTCTCTCAGTGCGCACAATCAATTGAGCGCACTCCCTTTACGCACAGCAAATGAAGGCTATCTATCGGGAAAAGGGTGTATCAAAGGTTATAGGTCAGACGGAGAGAGCATAGACTAAATACACACATATGGGATTTTAAGAGCACTGATCTGCTGTAATGTAAGATTAACCAGAAACGGACGGACGGTGTTAAACAAAGCGCTCACTTCAAGCTGCCTGCCAACTGTCACGTCGCTCTGTTCAAGCATAGGGCCACTTGATAAAACACGGCGGTGTTATAGTCTGTATAAGGATGCGATGCCAAGCCGGCGCGTCTGAGCCCATTCACTTTTAAGCCGGTCGCTGCCAGGAAATGTGCGCGCTATTAGTCTACTTTCATTCATGTCTTCATTGTATCCGATGCTGTTGCTTGGCAACATCACTGAAATTGCTATGGAAACATGCCCGGTGATTTAAAAATAGATGACTCTGAGTTCACGTCATGTCCAAGCAAAACAGAAAAAAAAATCATTTTTGTGACAGAACATTAGAGACATGTTTCACCTGTTCCTCCTGTCGGGAAAAAAAATGTTTTTGCATCGTTTTACGCATTTGGTGTTTGAAAGAGAGTTGCGTTGGCTGTGACGTCTTATTTCAGAGGCAGACAGACACTCATTCATTGACCAATCTTCCTTCCGGCCACCCCTTGACTCCTCGCCTCAGCCACCAGTGGCCGAGTCGATGTGACTGGGTTTGCTCCACGACACAAACGTCCATCATGACGCACAGGTTCGTGGGAAAAGCTTCACAAAACGCTGCTAAACTGAAGAAAAAGAGGAAAACAGAAGTATTTCACCTCAAGATGTGTCTCGATTTTTAAAAAGAAAAAAACAAACAAACATCAAAGTTGGCTATGCTATCGTTTAATTCACAACTGGCATCACATATGTGCAGTTCAGTCATTTCCAGCCATGTCTGTGCATCAGACGTCAACATAATGTGTAGTAGAGTCTGTGAAGGAGGAGGCGTCCACCCTAACACAGCACACTGTGTTCCAGGTAACGGGAACTGCTGCTGGGAAATGTGACACAGCCTTATTGTCATATCTGGAGCATTAGCCTATTTTACATACAGAAATAAAATCCTGAGGCCATGATCTAAAACTTTTTTTTTTTTTTTTACCTCCTCAGTTACTATAGTAACTGAAAATTGTATCCTGAAATGTGCATTTTCCTCTGACTGTTTATTTGTCTGCCTACAAAAATATTCAACATGTTGTCCAACAAACTGGAAAAACTATAGGCTTTGTGTTGTCTGACTGAATCTGGAAACTTTTGGCGCCTTTAAAAAAAAAAAAAAAAAAAGGCATGAGCTTTTCCACTTTTGTGAATTGTCAAGCTTGTTTTCATTCATATTCTCCAGACTAACAGTAATGCCATCAGAGGCCACATATAGTCTACTGTCATCAGTGATTAAGCTGTTCTCGGACTCATCCTGTGCCGAAGATACACACTTTAGACACATGTGAAGAACATCCCAGTGTGTTATGACACTTGCAATTTATTGAGAGTCATGCTTGGCTGGGCTCCTGTCTGTGATGTGGAAGGACTGCATGCATCACGTCGTCAGAGACCCTAGGAAATGACAATGCCTCACAAATGCCGGCCAACTATTATGTTAACCATGATTTCCCGTCAGAAATAATGAGAGGTAATAATGAAAAGTAAATATTCACAGTGGATTAATGACAACGGAGACTGAATGGATATTGATGAGGCTGGGGACAAAGACCGCCTCTGTGCAATGAGACTTCTTTTTGAAGGTGTAATTTGCACAAACAAAGTCCAGCTTATCATATCGTTCCCCCCAGTGCTAATAGTTTCACTTCTTTGCTTCGGCTAAAAAAAAATTACAAGCCACTGGACGGTGGCTCTGTTGTCATGGAGACTCATAAGTATAGAGGAGAAGACAAGGAAGGATGACTTCAACAACCAACCCCCCCATTTCCACACTCACACATGCACACACACACACGCCCCTCTGGTCATAATGTGCATAACATTGGGTTATTGACGGACGCTGCTCTGTGTGTATCTCAGTTATTGGGGAGAACAGACGACAGCGACAACATGTCTCTCTTCCACATTGTTGTAACTCCCGTGGCGGCCATTCTGAACCTTTCTCTCTTCCCAGAATCACATAATGAATGTGTTTTAGCATTTCCAGTCCCCCCCCCCTGCTCAACAAGCGCTACCTCTTCTTCAGCAGGCGTGCATGACATTTAAGGAGCAGCCAGGAATATATTGAATGGGGCTCCTTTACAGTGAGGTCAGCACTTCCCTCATTTATGGACTCCTTTTCATTTCTCAACAGCTGTTTTCATTTCTTCTCCCCTTTGTGTTTGTTTTCCCACAAGAATATTGTGAGTCCAGGGCAGCACCCTCCAGTGCGCCTGATTTGCATTAGAATCGGCAGTCGGCTGCAGCTTATGTGCGTCTGGAGTAAAAAATAAAACCAACTCTGAGCACGAGAAATAACCTAATGAATAATCCAATTAGCAGGTACATGTTTACAGTAAACATCCCAGCTGGCGGTGGGTTGGCGTGAGTGGCGAGGCAGAGCTGTTTTCTTTTTTGGCGGGCAGTGCATGTGTGTGTGTTTGTGTGTTAGTGAGGTGGCATTAGTTTAGGTGGGGTGGGGGCCGGCTTGCTGTCCTCACTGGCTGCACAAGTCTGTAATTATAACGCGACAACTGAGAAGCCATGCGGGGGCACTAATTAACCAGCAGGCCCCAACTTCCACCCCAGTCACTCCATCCTTCTCTCCTCCACTTCTTGATGTGCTGCTGCTCTCTCGTTCTCTTTTTATCCCTTTATGGGTTTAACTCCTCCATTCTCATCACTCTTTTATCTCCCTCGTCATGGCTTTCTCTTCTGCTGTTTAATGAACCCTCTGTCATCCCCACCAACCTCTCCTCTCCTCTCCTCTCCTCTCCTCTCCTCTCACTTTCTTGCTGAGACTTATAAGTTTTCACTCACTTTCAGTACCACACGCATACACGCATAAAGTTAATGATAGTAACTAACTACTACATCCACACCTTTTAGATTTTATTATCTATATAACGTATCATTTTTCTACATTTGCGCCCGGTTGTCCATTCCCCTATAGTGTCCCTTACTGTGGGACTCTGGGAAACACAGCTGACCCTGATTTAGTTTGAAAACTACAAGTCAAATTTGACGTGCAGGGAGTGTCTGAGACCTTTGGGAACAGTGGCAAAAACTTCTTTACAGTAATGGGTCTTATTAGTCGTGGCATATCCTTCTCTGGCTTGTCATGCTCCTATCACATGACCCTTTTTCCAGATGAAAAAAAGAAAAGAAAAAGAAACCAACATGATTTAAAATTGAAAATGTATCAACGTGGATGCCACTGTTATAAAAAAGACTGGAGATGAGAGAAATTAGCGTTCTTATAAGTAGCATATGCACAAAACATCTTTACATGATGAACAGTTGTGTTTGTATTACAGTAATTGAATAAATGATATAGTGAAGTTTAGATCTGCAAAGTAGCTGTTTCCAGTCTGTTGGCAGCTTTATATTTACCATACACATATAAGAGTGGTCATTCTTCTCATCAAACTCTCAGCAAATGAATACATGGATTATTTTCAAAATGTCTAATTTGAGAAGTAGGCCTAGTATGGCTTGTTGCTTCACATGCATCACACACACTCTGTTGTGATCATGCACAACGCCACATGAGAAAATGTTTCCATTTTCTGCTCAACTAATAAAAGATTAATATGCATCGTTAAAAAAAACTTCAAAATCATGCTTTGAGGAAAGGTTAGGGTCACTGCCGGACTATATCACAGGAAATAAACAGCATGAAATGTGTAATTGAGCACATATGGACCTATAAAGACTTTCATTCTAATGGATGCTCAAACAAGAGAGTCTTCAGCCTGTTGGCCAACTATTATGCACATTTTAAGAAGTGATAACGCATAACAGCCTTTACAACATAGTACATGTGCATTTTCTCCCCAACAACATGGCATGCACAGTCCACCCCAAGCGGAGCCGTGTTTCAAGAATTTGCTGCCTGGTGACAATTTAATTAACCAACTGTCAGTCATATCAACACTGAATCACTGATGTGCCAAATTGCTTTTCTTTCATTTTCACTTGGACTGAAAAAAAGGAAGGGTTTGTTTGGTTGCACAGATTTACTTTTTTTTTTTACATTTATATTTTGCCCTGGCATTACCAGCTTCTCAAGTAATAAAATGTATTTGTTGCTAAGTCTGTGTGAGTTGTGCGTGCATGTCTGCATTTGTTATGAAGCCCCCAGTAACAGTGCTGTATCTGTTTACAGCTTTATAAAACCCAATCATCCCACCTACTGTAAAACCACAGAGCGCTCTCCCTCGTCTGTGGTCACACTTTTCCGTCACTGATCTAAAAGCAGCGAGGATAAGAACGGAAGCAAAGCAGAACAAGGTGCTGCTGCTTGTAGTTGTGTTACCCAAGGTGTATCCCCCACTGGGGGCTGCACAGTTCAAGTGAAATGCAATATTAAAGTCACTTTTGATTGGTTTATCCATAAATCTAGTTGCAGAGCTATTGATGTGTGAAAATGAGGCAGTGGGGGCATGTGTTGCACGGAGTTGCCGTGATATACTGTACTCCTGGAGGCACCAGAGAAAACAAGTGTTGGACTGGATGACACAATGCTATTGGTGTATTCCACTGAGGCTGCGCCCTTATTGGCTGAGCTAATTCAAAATAATGACGACGTGCATCATCCTGTTGCCAGTGGCGCCGCTGCTGTGACAGCTGCTCCCAATACAATGTGTGTTTATGTTTGTACACGTGTGTACGTGTGTTGTGTGTCCGCTGGTGTTTGCCGTCACATACTGTTAAACGGTGACAGATCTGTGAAACTGAGGCTAACGGGGGTTTTGCCAAAGAAGAGCCGTGTCTTATTTGGTGGATATCAAAACACAATAAAGATGTCAAAAGCATCCTCGGAGATTGTCTATGTAAATTAGCTTATTAAAGACTAACAGTGGTTTCCATGGAGAGGAGGAGGAGATGCTCAGCATGGGGCTTTGCAACTCCAGTTAGGCCCAGGGAACCCATTATTTCCCTTGTAGTGTATTGACTAATTCACAATTTGTCACAAAGCACTCACCTTGTATCCTCATCCCCGACTGGAGGATAAACACTCTGTCATCTTTACTCTGTCCTCCTTTGTTACATGATCCACATTTTGCCCTTTAATGCTCACTCTGCCTTTCCTGATTTCTCTCTTGCTGATTTCCTCCTCTCCCCTCCTTGCTTCCCTGAGTCCCTCTCCAATGTGGCCTCTATCTTTTTTTTTTCTCCCCATCCCCATCATTCCCCTGCTCTGTGCTTTTATTGTTTAATTTCCTCATACCTTCTTCCCTTCTTTAATCTTCTCTACCCCCCGCCCCCTTCCCTCCCAGCTTTTCAGTATTCAGACTTTATTTCATTTCAAGAAGAGTCCATCCGACTGCCTTAACACACACACGCACGCACGCACGCACGCACGCACGCACGCACGCACGCACGCACACACACACACACACACACACACACACACACACACACACACATAAACTAAACGTAGACATTCAGCTGATAACTGTCACTCATAAATCACGAGCCTTGAGGCCTCGGCCTATAATCAGATTTGAAATCAGCTGCAATATTGCCATTCTCTATCACACAGACACACACACACAAATAGAGAGTCACACAAGCTTGAGTAGGTCTAGATCCGAATAGAAGGAATTGTGTGTTCAAGTCAAAATTAATAGTAGCGTTCTGGGTTCACAGTGAAAGGTTTGTCGTGTGTTCAGGTTTTAAAAAGCGCAAAAGCAGTTTGATATTTCACTTCAGAGAAGCCACAACTATCGACACAAACACAGCCTTACAAAAATGCAACAAGCAAGCAAGCACCCAGCATTTACACAGCAATTAGCAGGACAGTAAAGGTGTCTGTGTTTTTGTTATCCTCGCTGTTTTTTGATCTTACCACGTGAGCCAGATGTGTTTTTTTTCTCACCAGGCACAAAGTCTCACGTCGCTGCTTAAAATAGTTCATAGCCCTTTTTTTCATCAGTGACTAGACACAGAAACTTGTGCTCCACTTCCACCGACTGATTTGATGCTAATTAATTTGATGTCCCTTATTAAGCAGCAGACCTAGTTAATGGAAGCAAGCATGCCCTTAAAAGCTGTGACACAGACAATGATGGCGGTGCCGCTCACCCATGGGCACCTGGGAAAAAGAGCTGATAGCTGTCCGTCTGTCATTGGCATAGTCAGTTAATGGGGAGGTTGACATTTATAAGGTGGGCGGTCTGCGGCCTTTTAGTGCTACTGGGGATAAAAGAGGGACTTCAAACTGGGATCAGTAATTGTAAGTAACTGGGATAATTCTTTATTGCTTGCAAAGATACAGAGAAAGCTTAACTGAAGTTCAGCAACTGATCATTTCCTAAACCTTTTCACCAAACTGCAATTGTCTAGTCATAGTTTAGCAACAATAATTAGGCGGATTATTTTACACACTGAAGCAGTGGACACGGGGCTCAGGAGATATCACGCTCTCAAAGAGTTTGGAGGGTGCATGGTGTTCCTTTAATCTATCCAAAACATAAAGTGTAAGGAATAAATTATCTGCTCTAACTTGTCTGGTCCAATGTTATCATGTCTGGCTACCTGACTCATCACCTTTGGTTACATGCACACAAATACATTTTAGTTTGAAAAGGCATCACATGCTTTGTTTACATCCTGCGTCCACACTACTTTACTTTCAACCAGGTTGTCTTTACTAGCTGCCTGGATCTGCTTTTGCTGTTCCTCATACAACACTGAGTATTTTCTGCCATTAACTAACTACAGAGCAATCTGCTAGCACACACATGCTCAATATAACACAAGACAACTGGAAATGTCTCGTGAACCAATGAGGAGACGCTGATCTGTTGTCTGTTTAGACAAGTGTGAAATCAAAGACCGTTTGCTTTGTAAACTGGCGATATTTCCGGGGGTAAATGTACTGTTATCATCGTAAACTTCATTACCTACAAGAGATGCTTGACAGGTGTAGCAGTGGTAGCTAAGGCTGGAGTTTAGCAAATGTCCAATTGCTTTTCCTACTCAGGGATTCAGACTAATGCAAAGACACGCACATGAACACATAATGCAGAGAGAAACATTGATATACTTATGTAAAAATATGGAAATGAAGCCACAGCCCAACCCACCTCTAATACCAGGGGTGTTGTTTGCTGAATGACTAAAGTGTTGGGGGTGTTCACAGCTCAAATGGCGAATGAGTAGCCAAAGAGCTCCCAGCATTGCCACCACTGCACGGAGCGTATCCATTAAACCCACCACCCCCATCCCCTTCCTCTCCACAAGGTGTTGTTTTTACCCCCTTCTCTTAGCTTTAACCTCTCTCTCTCTTTCTCTTTCTCTCTCTCTCGCCAATCCTTTCTCCCATTCTAACTCGCCGCAGCATTAAAAGCTTCCTGCATACAGTCTTTTGTTGTTCTAATAGGCTTCTTGTTCCTCCCAGCACTCAACCATTTACCTGAGCCTGTTTTGGACATGCACCACGACCCATCAAATCCCTGCGGGCATGTGCAATCTTAATCACACAACCGTATAGCCCTGGCAAAGCGCGTGCACTGAGCCTCGACACACAAACTAACTGTATACCTCTCATGGATTCCCGTCTGCAAATATGTGTGCACTGAGCTGTGATCTTTAGTTTGGAGGGTTGAAGCCAGGGAGATACTAACAAGTCAAAGGTCAGTGGTTGAAAGTCAAAGTCAAAGACAGAATAATGAGTTCATCCTGGAGAAAATGTACCTTTTGTGTGCCGTATCAGGAAATCCAATTAAATCTATCTAACACAAACAATGGGGTGGAGATTCAATTTAACACTGGAAGAAAAGTGGTTTTTAGAATAAAGTGCTCATTAGAAAACAGGGAACGCTTTAATGGGACTATAACAACAAACCAGAGGGAATTTTTTGACAGTTAAAATTCCGCTGTTAAACAGTATAAATAAAACTTGCTGGGCTGTGTGTTATTCATTGCTAACAGGTACCCTTGATGGAAGACAAAGTTCAGTTCAATTAATTAGAGGGGTTGTGTTTCCCTTTTATGTCCTGCTGTTCCTGTTGGCTCCTCTTTATGAGGCAGCGAGCTGGCCAAGTCAAGACATGAAAAATAACCAGAGTTAACCTGCGAGCTGACTTCCCACGCCATCCTCTTTTATCTGAGACAGGAGCGTCGTACTCCAGTGCACACCGTTTAACAAAAACAGGTCACTGGGTAGAGGAAACAAATGTGGCTTGAACTCCAGCACCCACACGGCTGAAATCACCTACACTTTGATCAATTGAGAGCAGCAATGTGCAACGTGCAGTGGACTATAGTTCACATTTGACTTTGTGTCCTGCAGGTATCAATCAAGGCAGCTGTTACAGAATCAACCATTTCCCTGACGACAACGACTACGACACAGACAGCTCTGAGTACCTGCTGCGTAAGTGTTCCTCGCTCGTCCTCTTTTTGTGCCATTGTGAAAACTGTTATTTTTATCGGCAAGCCGGAGGACCACCAACCTTCAACGACTTATTATATAGGCCTAGCTCTGAATGTCTCCAAACAGAGACTGATAAACTGCACGACAAAGGAGTAAAATGAAAACTGTGACAGTGAAACGGGATTTGAATACATCCACAGTAGCGTTACACGCATTTTTAGTCTATGACCGTTTATTTATTTACTTTTGTCTGTTTGGAGTTCTGACATTGTTATTTCTCACATCCTAGTCATAATTAATTACTTGTTATTTAGTAACTTGTTATTTAAAATTAGCCTGGTCAGACTCAACCACAAGAGAAAGCCAACTGTTTCTATTTTGTCTGGAAAAAAGGCTCAATTTACGAGAGTTTGATTGGTTCCGGTAGAGTAATGTTCCTCATTTGCTCATCAATTAGTTTCAACCCTACAATACACGGTGGTTTCAAACATGCAGCTCGAACACTAAAAAGCCTTGTTATTTTCTTGTTAAAATGTGAAAGTATAAAAAAGGCACAAGAAATACTGTTCAATTTGTTGTGCACACACTCACAGGTTGTTTGTTCTTTTTTGTTTGTAATTTTTTTTTTTACTTTGAATGATGCCATACAAGATTCAGCATCTCGTTTGCCTGCTTTTCTTTTCTTTTTTTTCTTTTTGACGATGTTGGATTTCTATCATACTGTGAGATGTAGGAGAAGACCTTAGCCTACTCTCTTTTGTAGCTACATGGGAGGACAAAATTCTCGTTTAAACCATTCTCACCCAATCTGCCCCTTTGTGAAATTTGAGGTATTGTTCTGTGAAAAGTGGTTAGAAGGAATGACCCGCCTCGCATATAAATTGTGATTAGTTATTCGATTAAATTTGGGGTATTCAATCAAAGGGCCTTCATTTACAGCACAGCCAATGCAGGATCTGCCTAATGTGCAGAGAAGAACAAAGAAGACTTATCAGACTTTGGCCAAAGTCCAAACTCAGTCCATTAGCAACACTAAATAAAAGGAGGGCTTAATAAAAGACTTTACAGTTGAATAAGCTCATCCATCCTTGGAAACTTGTAAAATGGCACAGTGATTCATTTCTGGGGAGGTGATAGTCAGTGAGAGCTCTTGTTACATCCCACAGCTGATTAGTGAAGCTTTGTCACAACAAGGCCCCAAAGTATAAATGATAATGGAGTTCTCAATAATGGATGGAGAAGAGGTTGAGAAGAGGTGGAACTGGATAGATGAGGGTTCAGCAGGGTAATGAAAATTCAAATTATTTAAAAGAGTCTTGCTTGGCTTCAAAAGCCCTGTCGTTAATATAATTGGCAAATGCCACATCTCATTTGTCTGTTTTGAATCTATAAATCCTTGCAGGATTCTGGTGTCTATAAAATAATCGAACCTGCTGATTAATTATTATTAATTATTTGTTTGTATTTGTGTTGTTTTACTAACCCTAACCCTCTCAATGAAATATTAATGTAAACCATTTACAGAGCCTTACTTCAGTCAGTGGTCTCTTTGTCTCTGCAGGTATAGTTCGTGCCTCCAGTGTGTTCCCCATCCTCAGCACCATCCTCTTGATGCTGGGCGGCTTGTGTGTTGGACTGGGCCGAGTCTACAATAAGACCAACAATGTCCTGCTCAGCGCAGGCATCCTCTTCGTAGCTGCAGGTGAGTGGGAGGGTTGCACGCGCTGTCGTCTGAGCTCCCAGCGAGGAATTATCATGTTTATGTTTATGTTTATGTTAAGATCCCCATTAGCGTCTACTTAGCATCCACTATTCTTCCTTAGGTCAAAACGTATATATGGGGACAATAAAAGAGTATATTCACACTGGGCAATATAGACATAGACATGAAACAATACAAACAATAGACAATGTAGACCATATAGACATAGATATAAAACAATATATACACTAACAACATTACATAGGCTAGTACATTTTCAACAATACCATGACTGACACAACAATAAATTAACAAGACAAGACAGCTCCAATAGGTTTTTATATTGACTATACTATAACCCATATGCTTATATCAAGAACAACATCCTAATTAAACGTTTTTTTTTTTTTTTTTTTAAAGGCTAATACTCTTTTAGAGCTTTTTTAAAAGCATATACTATTTAGTGGTTTAATATTACTTGGTACAGAGTTCCATTCTTGCATTGCTCTGTATGTAACTGTGTTCCTTGTTGATGTATTTTTATGTTTGGGTAAAATAAAACAACCGTCAGCTGTGTGTCTATTTAAATAATTGTGTGTGTTGGTACTAAAAGAAAGTGTTTCAAAGAAAATATATGGACTCCTTGTGGTTATAACAGTTCTTCAGAAAATCATTAAGGAGTGCAAAAGCCTATTTTTCTTTTTACATCAAACCAAGAAAGAGAGTCATGCATTCTTCTGACGTTGGTTCTGAAACCACACACGCTGCTTTGTTTTGAACCAGTTGCAATGTTCTTATGTCCCCTAAAGATGTACAAGACCAAACAGCAGAGCAATAATCCATGTGTATAAAAGCCAAGGCTTGAATTACTTGTTTTATATTTTGTTGTGATAAATGTTTTCCTACATGTGAGGGCTGGGGTTGATGTGGCAACCTTTACATTGTAAATTGTAAATCAGTGCAGTTATAAAAACAACCTTCAAGACCCAGTGAAGAAGGTCAGGATCTCCATTCATCACACACCTCACACACAAGTGAAGAGGACATTTGTCATTAGGGGCTCTGGTAGTGATGAGGGTCCTGCAATCACTGGCTGATTACTGTCGGCAGTAGTTAAGAGGTTTCATAATTGTTCCAATCATCATGATTGACCATTGGCACTTCCTCTTTGCTTTTCCTTTATTTATACTCTGTACCTTTTTTTCTTGCTTGTTTCTTATTATCAGGTCTCAGCAACATTATTGGCATCATCGTCTACATCTCCAGCAACGCAGGAGACCCCAGCGACAAACGTGACGATGACAGGAAATACACCTACTCCTATGGCTGGTCTTTCTACTTCGGTGCCCTCTCCTTCATCGTGGCCGAAACCGTGGCCGTCCTCGCCATCAACATCTACATCGAGAGAAACAAGGAGATCCGCTGGAAGGCGCGGCGCGAGTTCATCCGATCGCTGTCGTCGTCTTCCCCGTACTCGAGGATACCAAGCTTCCGATACCGCCGGCGAACATCGCACGCCAGCTCTCATTCAACTGAGGCGTCCCGCGAGAACTCGCCGGTGGGCGGCATGAAGGGGGCGCCGTCCTCCAGCGGCCCCCTGGATGAGCTGTCCATGTACGCCCTGGCGAGGGACAGCGTGACGGAGAACACGTACAGCCCCGAGCACGAGGCGGCTGCCGAGTTCCTCCAGGTCCATAACTGTTTCCCCAATGATTTAAAAGACGGGGTGAATCGCAGGACCACGCCGGTGTGAGTGGCATATTGCTGGGCTCGAGGTTCACCTGGTGGAGGATAAACAGGAGATTATAAAAAGTCAGTGGGCTGATGCCGGCGCTTGCCTGTTTTCAAAAGGGACTGTCCTTTTCGTAAAGGACCAGAAGGAGTCGAGGGGACAGTCAGCTGGATAGAGGACGAGCCATCAAATAAAAGCTGATTATTTAGGCTACCTGCTTTCAGAGACCATCAAAGCAGAATAGAGTTACCATTGTCTGTGCTGTAGCCAATGCGAAGTTAGTGTTATCTTTCAACTGTTTGTGGATCACAATCTTTGTTTGTGTACTGGTCACTGCACATTGGGGGCAAACTTAAGAGTAAAGCGTATAGGGGTTTGCCCCAGCAACAGTATTCTACCTGTAAATTATTTAACAAGGTGCTAAATGAAATGTACTCTTCAACTTGAAGGCGTTCCATTTGTGTGTGACGTTAAAGTGTGGACCTCTCTCCAAAGTTCATATTGTGTCCTCATAACCAGTTTGGTCCTGCCTTATATGAATGGGTTTGAAAGAGACAACATGAGTCTCTCAGCACTGTCCTTTAGAATAATATATGGCCTTTTAAACAAACACAAATTATACATATTTTTAATGCATCCCTTTTCATGGGAAACTGTGTCTTTGCAAAATGTTGAATTGTTGTGTTTTGATGTTTAGTATTTTAGACATTGTATAAGTCGACCATTCAGTCCGTCCAAACAATATGAAAGGTTTTGTGTCTCCCGGCTGCCGCTTCTTTAATCCTATTCTTCTCTGACATTTGTCAGTGGGAAAAAATGTTCGTTTTTGTCAGTGGGACACCTCCGTTCAATGGCCCTGTTTTATTCACATCCATATCAGTCCACCATCCGTCCATCACAACCCCCTGATGGATGGGACATTGTGTATGATGTGCCTGTCACAAGAGCAGAGCAGCTGACAAAAAAAGAGGAGGGGGTGCCCAGAACTGCAGCACAGGTCAGGACTTCCTTTTGCTCTGAATGGATCCCCGGCATCCGGAGCGTTAGATGGATAAGGATCAGAGTCAGGCGGAGAATTCATGTCTGTCTGTCACTCCGCCGCCTGTGAGTCCATCTGGCTGCCTTTCCCCACTCCCAGTGAAACAGCGGTCCCAGACAGTGGCAGAGGGAGCTGTCTGCGCCTGCATCCCTGAAGGATTTGGGTTTAATAACCAGACATGTGTCTACTGTCGTCCTGCGCGTCCATCTCTGCTCTTTCTCTTTTAGTTCTCTCAGGAAATGTTGTGTTGTTGTGGCAACTTGAACACTTTTGAGGTCCTGTCCTTGCTTTTGCGGCAGTGCCGGGAAATGGACCAGTGATAAAGACAAACCCGGTGAAAATGATTTAGAAAGAAAAAAAGAAAGAAAGAAAAAAAAAGGCATTATTGTATTTAGAAAATAGTGAGTGTTTGCTTGAGCCTCCTCCAAGAACCAGCTGGGGGGGATTTTGTCAGTCTTAGGGCTATTCAGTTGGTTCTGGTTTGGCAAGTGAGCTCACTCCACCACACAGTAGTATTTGATTGTATTTAGTGTGTTTGATATTCCCTTAGAGAAACCAGACTGGATTCATGTAAGAGAAAGCCATCATTCTGAGTGTAAATCTTACATTTTTATAACAGTGTGGGGAAAAATTGAATGTGTTTGTTTGCAATGTAAAGCTGTAAAATTGTATATAAAAGTACAATAAAAAACATTTAAAAAAAATAGAAGAAGAATACTGAATGTGCAAAGGTATGAACAGAGTCTTCAAAGCATTATTTTACTGAACAATGTGTCAATAATAATGCCTTGATGCAATCTTTGATCATACAAATCAATTGATCATTTTATATTCAGGTAAATACACTGGTTTTGCTGTCATCAGTCAAAAAAAATAAATCTAACTACTGAATATTCTGTTTTGTAAGGTGAAGTATAGTAACTATATTTTTTATTCCATGTGTATGTGGCAGCTGTACTTTACTGAATGTGCTTATATTTATTTATGGCTTACTGTTGATGTGAAATAAGCACATTGTTTTTTTTGTTTTTTTTTATTTGTTAAGAAATTGATTAAACACTTGAGCTCGGATGTTCAGATGTGACGGTGCTGAGTTGCATAATAAAAAAGAATACAAGGGGGAAACTTATTGTGTTGAATGGAAAAAATATCCTTTCCGCAGATACAGTACTATATTTCAAGCACAAACTTAATGGATTTACATCACAATTAAATGTATTTTCATATTTCGATATTGAATAGTAGAGTGCCTTTGTTTTATTTATGATACAATGCATTTAGTGTTCCACGACAAGCATTTTTTTTAAAAATCTAATTTTACTTAATTCTTATTTTACTTATCTACTGTACATAGACCAATAAATAAATCAGGGTTTTATTTATTGTGCTATAGTGGTGATTTCTTCAAACAGCCATGCAAGCAGTTCTGCAGTGCTTTGAGATAAATGCTAAAGTCAAGATGCAAACCTTTGACAGCGACAACATGCTGACGTTCAGCAGATGTGCAGTTTACCATTTGGTAATGTTAGATTAATATCCAGTTATCACTATCAATGATGAGGGAAAACATTAATCAGGAAACAAAAACAGATGACTGATCGATCATCATACTAACACTATGCTGCTGGTCAAAAAATCCTGCATCCATGTTTAAAAAGTTAAGATACAGATGTGCTGGGAATGGCTGGGATTCATGCAAAGTGAAATACATCCATAGACTTTCATCTCAGTGGGATTTGTTTTCCATTGAAGAGCACAGCCTCATACAGATATCTGGATGCCTTTTTCATTTCAGCTGCGTAAAACAGACTCCCTGTCATCTCCAAATTAGCTCCAAGCTACTTCAGCCTTGGAGTCTACACATTGTTATGCATAGAAATAAATCAGAAGTCGGCATCTTACTAATGGCGACGCTCTTAGATCAAAGCGTTAAAGAGCTGTCACTCTTGCACAGAGAGATGCCACCTGACAAAATGAAGCCTTTTATTTATTTATTTATTTTTTTTATCTCAGTAGTCTGATTCAATCAGTGGGCAAAGTGAAGCTTTCTTCTCACAATGTGCATGAATCATATTATACTGACTGAAGCAGAGAACGGAAGGTGGGCAGAGAATTGGGGTTAGAGGTTAATGTCTTTTGTACCACATCAAGTGTTTTACTTCTTAAGCAGAACAAAGCTTTACACTTCCTGGATTCACTTCTTTTGCTGTGGTTCCAGCTTGTACATGTGTTAAACCACTAAAAAAGCAGTTTCTGTGTTTAAAGTTCAACATACAGAGGACGCTCTAATTCAGATGGACCCAGCAGTCAGATAGTTATATACAATGAAATATGGGGCACCCAATAGAAAATGAATAGTCAAATAAATGAAACTGTATTACCCTGTCTGATGTGTGTAATCATGCTGGTGAGCCTTCATTTGGGGTAAGAGGAATCAGAGCTGCTCTGTTTATGTAGCTGGGGAAATTATCTTTTGAAAGTAATATCTGATGTGTAGTACAACAGTTACATCAGCCCCTTGTAATTCACACCAAATTAAATTTTTCCTCCATCTGTCCTCATTAACTTGAATTTCACTGTCCCGCATCACCCAACCTCTGCTGCGGCGAGACCGACGCTCAAAGCTTTTGCTGGAACGGGTCAAACAGGGTTGAGGATGGCGCCACCAAGCCAAACATGTGTGGTAGAGTAGACGATCCCGTTGTTTTAGAGAAGAATATTAACGTGACCCTCATAGAAACGGCCTCGGGGCATGGGTAATCTAATTTAGCTTGAGTGATGTTGCCTGTCATTAGCAGATGAATAGAGGCGGGCCTCTCTGAAGGCTACGCAATCTATTCTGCTATGGGTAAAATTAGCCACCAATTAAGGTTGTTTTTCATCCTGGAATAAAAATTCTAACAGGGAGGCTGCCAGCTGTAATTGAAGTTAATCACTGCTGGGTTCAGACGTGTCAATCCTGATTTTGTATGTTTCTGTCGTTGCACTATACCAGTTAGTTACAGTATTGAAAGCTTGCCAGTGGTATTTCTGGTAATGTTGATAGGGATCCAGCGAGTGGCACTCATGCCTTCTTGCCAGGTGTTGTTGTCATCCGTCCCCCCAGTGCTTCGCCTCCCTGTTCTGTTGACACGGGGGTGATCCCTCCACTTGTATTGGAGGTGACGTGTCACCACTGTCGTCCAGTACACTGCTGGCTGTTGCTTAGAGACTTATTTGCAGCTGTGAGGCGTTCTGGTCTCGCACATGCAGTCTCCAGGGGGCCGTAAAGCAAATGAAGCAGGTCAGAGGGTTACCCAGTAAGACAGGCTGCGCCGAAAGTATTATTACACACTTAGAGACAAACGGTTGCTCTGGCTGCCTCAGCGAGGGAATCGTCCTCTGGGAGAAAGAGAGAGAGAGTGAGAGAGAGAGAAAAGCAGTTTTGCTGCAAACGCATCCAGGTGCAACGTGATAATGAACACAACTGTCTCTCATCTGCGCTCAACCCCCACTGTGGGGTTTCTGTTGTTTAAGCCAGTGAGTGAGATGATTTATCTTTGATGATCAATTTCCTGGGTCAGTTAGCTAGTGATTGTGTTTGAAGAAAGCACTTTGGCTCCCTCACATTACATTCATTTTCTACACTGTTGTGAGACATCAGACCCCCCCCCCCCACCCCCACCCTTCACCCCTCACCCCTCACCCCTCTCTCTCCCCCTCTTTCTGTTTTACATTCTTTCACCAACACAAACACAGAAACAAGCCCCAGAATTGTCGCATTGTCTCCAAACATCGTCTCTGGCTTCACCTTTTACTTTAAATGTCTTCAAAAGCTGCAGCTGTGCGAGCGTTGTCAGGGCTGAAAATGGGCCAGAGTCCTGTCTAAAGTGGGGCACAGTGGTTTATAAAAAGCATGTCCATTTACTCAAGTATTTCATAGGGAAAAGGCTGATTATGTCTCTGCCATGTATCAGGTTTTTACAGTTTTACCCTCCTCAAAGTGTCATATATCATTTTTAGTAACGCCACCAAAAGCTTCTGGGTGCAGGACAAGATTATTAATACAATGTATACTTAGAAATGGAATTTGAAATCTTATATGGCAGCCACTTGTAGTAATTTGGCGATAAAGCTTGCTTCAGTAATACAATTGTATAGATTCAAGAACATTCAGTGAGCTGGTTTCTTAAACAGAAGAAAATATAAAGAACTAAAAATCTGTCATTTACTCCAAAATGTATAATAAACTGGATACACGTCAAAGCCATTTAATGTCTTTCTGAATCTAGATCATCTGCTGGAATCAAGCTGGACCCTTGTCTCAATCCTTGACTGCTGATTGGCTGAATATGTAGATCAGCTCATTCAGATGACAACTAATAAAGGAAATCTCCCCCCCACCCAGGAGTCCCCTGGCACACGGCGCCCAAGACAACTGAGCTGGAAACAGATCAGACTGAATAAGAATATGAGAGAGATGGGACAGGGAACGTTCTAGACAAATGATGGTATTGATTACATTGGTATTTGTCTCTGAAATATTGAACAGAGCAACAGAAACTTGTCAGAAGTTTTGATCACATTGCCTTTGATGGATTGGATTGTTTCCCTCAAAAATCAAATGCACTCTGTCAAAAAAAAAAGTGTCTGATCACAACCTGGCTCTTGTTGACGTCAGACAGGTCAAATAATAGATATAACAGGTGTGAGCACTTCCTGGTTCTTCTTCATCTTGAAGCTGAATGGCATAAGCTCACAAACGGCGCCTCGGCAGGGAGAGGAAGAGACGAGAGAGGTAGAAACTAGGGCACTGCTATCTGGCCCCTTTTTTTTTTTTTTTTTTTTTTTACCAACCACCAGGCACAAGGCAGAGAAAGAGAAAGAAAGAGCCGTGGACAGGAGTACGTAGAGAGGAGAGGACATCAGAAGTGTAGTGAAGCTGTGGACAAGACAGGGGAACCTCTGGAGTCAACATCTGGCCTCAAGGACCTGAAGAAAAACAAAGGCACCCTTGACTGTGTTACGTCGGCTTTACGATCACACACACACACACACGCACACACATCACTAAGACTGTGCACACACACACACACACACACACATAGGACAGCAACATGTTTGAGGAGCAGGCGACCAAGGTGAAGATCACGTCTGTGGTCTGTGTGGTGGGCATGTCGGCGATGCTGGTGGCCGTGGTGACCGACCACTGGGCCGTGCTCAGCCCTCGGGTGGAGAAGCTCAACGCCACCTGCGAGGCGGCCCACTTCGGCCTCTGGAGGCTCTGCAAGAAGAGCATCTTCATCGTGGAGGAGGACCCGCAGGGCAAAGGCTGTGGCCCCATCAGCCTTCCTGGAGGTATGGAGCTCACTAAGCTGTTTTTTTTTTTCTTATTACCAGTGTGAAGATTTTGTGTAGTTGCTGACTGACAGCTCCTCTGGAGAGTTATTCTTCTTTTCTTCCGTTGGTGGAAAGTGAACTGGAAGCTGTTCAGGCATATTTATGTATCAGTGTGAACATGAAGGTCAAAGCCTTAGGAGCTGAATGTGGGGGTGTCTGCTATCACCCACTTGTTATCACAGCGAGAATTGAGCCTTGACTTTGGGTTTCATCTCTACACCTTTCCTTGTATACACACCAGAAACAGTCAAAACAACCTGCATTTCATTTTACCATAAGTCCTGGAACATTTACAGGCTAAGTGTCAGCCTTTTCCTTCACTCATGCTCCCGTCCTCCTTCTGTGTCTTGTCCTTCCCTCTATCCCCCCTCCTCCTCCTCTCGCACACAAACATATGCATACAGGCTTGTATTTGGACCCAATGTGTTAGACTTCTGTCGGCAGCCTCTCACTGAACCGTCATTATCTTCCAGAGAGGAAGTCTCTGAACAGACTGACAATTAAGCACACTCAAACAGCTGAAGTCAAGTGCGTAATGGAAGAGTAACGCAGCCATACTTCAGAGTTAATGTGACAAAAACATGAATCTGTTCTGTCTGCGCTGATGGTCTCTCATTGTGAGTAGAGAGAACCAAGCAAAGCCCCCGTTTCTTTCATTTCTTTCTCTGCTACTATTTCAGGTGACCCCTCAGATCTCAATACAATATTACATAATTTGTCAGCTTAAACTAACTAAAATGTAAGATCATACAATGCTATTTAACCTCTCTGTCTCTTCAGTCTGACTGGCAGATCTGAGGTCAGCTTTGATCAAACCAGACTGATGAGAATTCACTAAATTCAATACTTTCTGATGCAAAGGTGAACTGGTGCTTCATGAATGTGAACAATATTTCATTTGGATGAGCTGAGATTTGAGCTAGTTCTTTTTAAGTGTAAATACGCACAACACTGGGCATCATCACAGTCTGATTGACTGTGATGATGCCCAGTCAAGTTAGAAAGTGTTTTCCACCTTCCTTGCATAACATCACATAGAAAGAACGTTTTTAACAAAAAAAAAACTCAAAATCATTCTGTCCATTTCTCCCAAATAGTCTCGTAGCTTTAATTACTGGTACTCCTTGAAGAGAGCCGGCCCTGGGTGTCTCTCCGGTCTCTCTGGCCTCCGGCTGTGTGCGCGTGCCCTGCAGCCTAACAGAGAGATTTCACTCCGACTCTGTCATTGACTGGGCTCCATGGCTCCGGCGCCTCAGGATCAGTGCAGGTCTTAATGAAGTGTGGCTTCCCACTCCAGCTCACGAGTTAGGGTACACCTGGGAGCATCGGGAGGGATGAAGAAGAATCGAGGGGGGGGGGGGGGGGGGGGGGGGGGGGGGATCAGCGTGGGTGGATGAAAGCAGGGATACCTCTGTTGATGGGGAAAGGGGAGGGACATTTTTACAGTGTCTCAAGAGGGAGGGGGGGGGCTTTCAGTAAAGAATGGTGTTACCGTTAAGCTACTATTTTACACTATGTAAATGTTGAGAGAGAGCACCAGTCGACAGCTGCCTGTCACATAAATATGACAAGTAGGTACATAGTGTAAAATGGAGTTAGAAAATTCAATCTGCTTATACCACTTGTTGGATATTTTTGGGACAAGCCAATCACTTGCAGAATGTCGCTGACAAGACTCAAACCTCAGATACAAAAACAACGAATGATCCCGTTACAACCTCGCCGACTGACTGATCATACCGAAGCCATCTCATAAGCTACATTTGTCAGAGAGCTCGCCTTAAGGCTGTGGCTGAAAGTGTGTGGCAAGAAATGTCAGCTGTTTAGAGAACCCTGTGGCTACATTCCCACAACCACATGATGATTCTACATTTGGATTTCGAGAGAAAGTGACTCATTCTCTAATAGGTCCAGTGATTTGGCATTGTGGCTGTGCGCTCCCACGCCGGGCCTAATAGTTTTGGTTATACAAGCCCATAATACCCCATTTGTGGCCCTGGTGTCATCAGAGATGGATTCATGAGTGCTGTCGTGCGTCCATGGCCACAGAGAGGTTCACAGCTCATCTGCCCTGCCTTTCACTACATGTGATATACAGGATTTAGTACTGTAAAGATGCTGTTTGGTTACGTTTCTACTCTGCTTCCTAAAAGTGAGCATCACCAACTCTCCTCTGCTGATTGTCCTCCAGCAGCCAAGAAAAGGCGCCTAAAGGCTTTTTCTCTTAATAACGGGTGCTTTCTCTGCCGACACCCCGCTGGTCAACCTGTGAAGTTCAGAGAGAGAGAAAAACAGCCGCTCTCTGACCTCACTGGTTTGCTTCTCCCTTGATAGAAGCCTGTCAGGAGTGGCGGCTTCGCTCGACTTCCTGCTTTGGGTGAAATTTCACCCGTAATAATAACGTTTCTCATGTGATTTGCACTTAACAAGCCAGGCAGTATTCAACCAATAATGCAGCTGGACGATTATAAACAAATACAGATCTCACGTTGGTTCAATTAGCAACAAGACAGCTGTGCAAAACAGACATCTACTCTTGCTGGATTTGTATTGTATGGCAAACACAGCTCTAACACATGTGTCCACATAAATAATTGGCCACTGGCTTAAAGCCTAATGGGAGGACTGGGTGGCTGAAATGGTCACACTGGTGTTACTTTACTCGCATCCCCATCTAATGTGTGTTGTAGGTCGAGTGTTGAACGCATAAGCAATACACAGTGGTGTTGGAAAAAGTGCACTATAACATTACATCCTTGATGAGCAGTATAGCCAAGCAAGCAGCGGTGATTGGACTTAACAACATGCATTTGCATTTTCCCAAAGAGTTAGTCGTCAAGAGGCGCACATACAAACCCTTTTTCATAGGCACAGTTACACCGCTTTTGTGGAGCGTTTGCATAACAATCGGAGCGAAGCGGTGAACCCAGATGACTGAAATGAAATGAGCTTCCCACAAATGACGCATGACAGCCTGAGTGCTGTAAAAAAACAAACAAACACTTTTCAGATTTCATATCATGCTGCTCGGCGGGGAAATAAAGAACATACAAATGTTGCTTTTGTGCGCATGTTGCGTGTTCCTACACGTGCAATATAGTTGCAAAGAAGCTGAGGGGGGAAAGGGAGTTTATTATCAGTGATGTTTTGGAGTTTCCAAGAGGTCAAGCATCACATTTACTAAGTTTAACAGAGCGCTTCCTCCTCTGCTTCTTTCAGTGACACATATGCTCACACCGTTGCCCCCAATTTATACCCTCAAAAGCACAGATGTCACCTTGAACCACATATATTTTTTTATGATATTCAGTCATGTTTTCTCTGTAGTCTGCTTCAACTGCAGAGCCAAAACTGTGGAGGTGTGGTGCTGATTTGATTTGGCATTCAGAAAACAAGTGAAAGTTTCAAAATTTGACTGAATCACTCGTCACTGTGTAAATCTAAAACACACAAAAGGAGGAGATACATATTCAGTGATGCCATCACTTACATAATGTGATGCCAAGATGACAACAGTAAATTTAGTGGTTTGAATTTCATGATAAAGGTTAGGCCACACACACACACGTACTAGGCCTATGCGTACATATGGGATCATGAGAGTCATGAGGACTCTGCTGTGCTGTTGTGTCCCAGTTATCTCTAGTTCCTGGTGGAATAGCCATTCAAATACCACCACCCATCCTATTCACATTGACCCAGAATTAGTCGGTCATTCTGCGTGGCTTGAAAAAGAACAACCCCCCTTTCATCACCTAAAAAACCATCTTCTGTGAAAGACCTATGAAAGAAATAGAAGCTAGCCTATTACCCAGGGAAACATGCAAGTCATCTGCACAGTTGTCAGACTAAAAATATGATAATGTCATATATATGAATTCAATCTAAAGTCAGTTAATTTGATGCTTGTTGGTGCATCCTCCAAAGTGTCCAAAGATAAATGGAAAGTGGGCGCAGAAACCAAGTGAAAAAAGGAAAAGGAAAATCATAAGAGCAGCAAAGTGAAAGAAGAATGAAAGCGGAAGTTGAAGTGACAGGTATAATGACAGGTGGAAAGGGGAAAGGAAAAAGAGCAAAGGAGAAAACTGCACACCATAGAGAGGAGGAAGCAGCAGAGTGTAATGGAAAGAGTTGAAACTAAAATGACAGGCGTTACTTCGTTTTAATCACTCTCACCCCCTGGAACGAAATCTCCCCATTAGCCAGGCTACAAGGTCAATGACACGCACGCACTCAGATGTTCTCCTCACTGACTGTCCACCATCCAAACTTAAGATACACACGATGGACAGTAGAATCTGTTTTTATAACACATGGTTCATCTTCAGGATACGTGGATAGGTGGAGACGTAAAATGCAGCAAATAACACCTACGCAACTGTTTCTCCTGTCTTCTGTGTGTTTTAGCAGTAGCAGGATAGAATAGTGAGGAGAAAAGACATTTGTTTTCCTGACTCTACAGTTTTTGCAAGTGTTACATTTTGGCTTGATTTGTCTCACTGCACTACAAGAACAGCTGATGTGAAATGTTTGCGTAGTAGCTCGTGCGATGATTCAACGGTTGAGAAAGCGGAGTTCCAGAGGATAAGGCAGATTGAGAGTGAGATAAAGCTGTGAAAACGCTCAAAATAAAGTGTATACACAAACCAATATTGGCTTTATCTGTAACCCTACACTGTTAGCCTTTGCTGTAAAACCTACAGTTAATTACTTTAAAATGTCCAGTAAAATAACTTAAAAACATTGAACAGTATAAAACTGTAACATGCATTGCATCATGGGAGTTTTATTATAAACTAGAGTATATTACTGTATAATTTCAAAAATGCAGTAGTATACTGTTGTAGCATGGGTCCACAAAACAAAAACAGTTATTTACTAGATTACTTACAGTAAACTACACTTTTGTATTTTCTAGTAAGGTACTGTAGTTTGGATTAGGCGGGAATGCATCTAAAAGCCATTTACCAGTTGCCAGTTACGTTAAACAAAAGAAGAGGACGAAGAAGACGGTGGACAAGTAAAGTTCATTCATCAACCTTGGTGGAGAGAGGCTACACCGTTGCGGTAAGTTTAAATGTAGAAATTAAACGTCTTGATTAAACCTGACCTGATTTAACCTTTGCTTAGCATAATGCTAACATTACTCTGAATGATGTTATTAGCCTGAGATGTTCAGACAGTCACAAACACATAGCTACTTACCGACCAAGGTTAGCTAACATTATGTAACTGCTAAAGGCATGTAGAAGATTAACATCTAGATAGACACCACTTATGAATTTCACCAACACATTATTAATTCGCCTGGGTCTATGTGCGTGCGTGTGTGAGTGCGTGCGTGCCTGTGTTTCATGGCAGGAGGTAACGTTAAGTAGCTAGTTAGGCTATGTGCTCTCTGGTGATAAATGTTCATACAATATGATCATTTGAATGCGGCCAAACTGCTGTATGCTGCTCGGTGTAACACCCAAGCCCTCCTGTGTGAGTCCTGCAGACTTGAGTCCGTTAAAATATATATTTTTATTTTTGTCCCTAATGTCCTAGCTTTAGTAGCATGCTAGGATAGCCTTAGCCTGCTTGCTATTGTCGTCCCTTGCGCTCACTCTGTTCAGAGAGGAGCCAAGGCAGCCAGCCCAATCACGTTTCTTGTCGAGAAGATTATGATTTATAATCTTGTGTGTGCGTCTGTAATATTAATTTGATTCAATACCATTGTGAAAGCCTTGACTGTCAACTAAAATGCCCAGTAAAAATCTTAGAAACATTGAAAACAGTACAAAACTGTATAATTTCAAAAATACGGTATGATACTGGTCTCTTATACAATGCATCATGGGCCCACAAAGCAAAAATGGTTACCTACTGGATTATTTACAGTTAACTACACTAATACATTTTCAAGTAAGGTACCGTTGTTGATAACAGTTGTTATAGATAATTTACAGTAAACAACAGTTTGTGTATTTTCTAGTAATGTACCGTAGTTTGGATTCATTTCAATTTTCAATTTAATTTATTTAAAAGGGACAATGTACAGTTAAAACATAAATGTTGCCATTTGATGCACTATACCAGATTTTAGCTTTAAGCTAATTTGCATCTGTAGTCCCTTATTAGGGATTAGGTGGGACAAAGCACCTAAAAGCTAAAAGATCACTACACTCCCAGGGTTCCCTAGGTCTTTGAAATTCTTAAAAGTTTGACAGAATTTGTGGCAAAAGTATCAAAGTATTGAAAGTTTTTTTTTTTTTGGAAAAAATATAAAGATATGGGAAAGTGATCGAATTTTTGTATGGTAGTTTGTGAATATAAATTAAGTGGTGCAGCTGAATCTATACGTTGCTTTATACATCTGTTTAATTTGTTGTTTGTAGCATTAGGAAGCGACATTCCAAGGAAGGGGTGTGTACCAGGCTCCAAGAGAGTCCAGGCAAGAGAGAGGAACCTTGAGGCTGGCCATGCAAGTCCAGTGCTGGGCTGTCTAACCAGAGATTTGTAAGTTTTTATGTAAGGAAAAATATAAATTGGAAATGCTATTGATAAGTGGCGCAGCCAATTGTGTATGTGCTTAATGTGTGTGTCTGTTTGTTTGTGTTGGTTGTAGCATCAGGAGGCAGGAAGGGACCTTCCAGAGAAGCAGGTGAATACCAGGCTCCAGAAAAATCCAGACAGGAGAGAGGAACCTTTAGACTGGCCAGGGGCCTCTGGCACTGGGCTGTCTAATCAGAGCGTCAGATTCTGGTAAATTGTATTGTACAAATTAAACATCTTGATTAAACTTGACTTGAATTAACATTTGCTTAGCATGACGTTACTCTGAATGATGTTAGTTAGCCTGAAATGTTCAGACACATGCACACACACTTTAGCCAGGCTAGCGCCGCCTACTGGTTCCGGCAAATTTCATTTGCCTCAAAAATGTAGTCAGGACACTAGCAATGCGTTTCGGTTTGCTCCGTCCGCCAGAGCGGACGGACCAATCAGCGAACAGACGGGTAAGTGAAGGCGATGACGTTGAACTCAAGCGCTCAAGATTAACCTATGAGCTTAACCGGTGTATAGCACACGTGACCACCAAGCAGCAGCGATTAGTTGAAGCAAATGTAAGCAACCGCCTCCCGGAAGCAAACGAATCCCTATGGCTCGTGTTCAGACGCTATATGAAATGTAATGAAGTAAGCGGCTGATGCATCAGGCTACACACACTTGAATTCCAGCTATAAATTTCATAGGTAGGAAAACTTTCAACCATCTCACACATTCTGAAATTTGTGGTTGTAAAGAACAAATTTCATCTATACAGTGATGTGGCCTTGTTAACAGAGGAAAGATGTCTGTCTAAATCAAACCAGATAAAATCTTACACAAATTAAGGTCTGGATAGTGTGGCATTTGTGTGTTCAGTGTAGTGTACTTTACCAGCCCTTGGCAGGTGATCTTTAAACACATCTTCTCCATCTAACTATCTCCTTCTTTTACTTCAGAAAGATACTCTCCACTGAAGTCCTTCCAACATCCCACTGATCGACACCCCCATCACCAAACGAAGCTCTGTGGTCTGTGGCCTCCCCTGCCACCCTGCCCCTTGCCCCATCGTTAGAGGTATTGTTCAACCTTTCCTGGGAATTTTTTTTTTTTTTTTAAAGGGACAACGAGGAGTCTCATATTAATGTGGATGAATCTACGTTACCACTTGTTAATGGGTCAATTTTCAATAAATATGTTGTTTTGTCTTTATAGTAATTTTGATATTATTTAGTGGTCGGCTCGCCCAGCATTTCCTACTTTCGGTTTCGCAAACACTGGGGTCATGGGAATAACGCTGTCGAATCACCGTTTATGGTCGAAACTACGACGGTATCTGATCGTCTTTGAACCTCTGAATTTTATTCTTGATCAATGAAAACATTCTTAGCAAATGTTTTCGCTTTTTTCCATCTTGTGCCGGTCCAAGAATTTCACCGTGCGCGCGTAAGCTCATGGGAAATGTAGTCTGAAAACACTTTGCTTTCCAAAACTCCTAATTGTCCCTTTAAGTTAGTACATGGCATAAAATTTGATTCAGTCTTTAACTCTTTGAAAAGTGTTTATGTTTCAAACATTTGTAAGCACTTTGTACTTTCATATTGTATGAATTGTATTGTTGTATTGAATTAATTGTACTGAAATACTACAACTGTTGTTAGTGAAACTATGAATTTCATACTTGAATTTGATACTGTTTTGATTTTTAAAAAAGTTTATGTATTGCAAAATTTGTACTGTTTTTGTGTGTATGTTTTTAAATAAAGAATTTGAATTTACTGCATATCACTGTAAATATTTTTTATTTTACAGTAATCTACAGGCTACTGCAGTTCAATAATATACATCAATATTTTCAGTAATACATTTCTTACTGTAAAATGGTACAGTATAACAGTAAGGATAATTTACTGGCAGCACCGTTGCCTGCTTAATACTGTAGTTTTCATTTACAGTAACATATTGGCAGCACCGTTGCCTGCTTTATACTGTAGTTTTCATTTACAGTAACATATTGTAGTTTTTGTTTACAGTAACATACTGGCAGCACCGTTGCCTGCTTCATACTGTAGTTTTCATTTACAGTAACATATTGTAGTTTTTGTTTACAGTAACATACTGGCAGCACCGTTGCCTGCTTCATACTGTATTAGCCGTTTACAGTAACTACTGTAACAGTCGTTTACAATAATAAGCAGGCAACGGTGCTGCCAGTATGTTATTGTAAAACAGCAGGAAAAAGGCTAACAGTGTAACCCACTTCCAGTGTAACATAAAGTAGCATGGCACTGATATAAAAGTAATATACTACGAAACTATCACACACCAGCCAATTTCAAACAACCTGCACTATGACTTTAAGCCAAGAGGAAACAGAGTCGGCAGCCAGAGAGCTTTTTACCGTTGTTAAAATAGTGGCACCAACACTGTTAAAAAAAAAACCTCTCAGGAAAATCTGTCTGAAATAAAATCTTCAGCACTTGATGGAAACCTTAATCATCAGTCATTCATGTTGCTTAATCAAAGGGGTTTCAATCCAGTGGTTAAAATTCAATGATTTTGAGAAGAATTGTGGGATTATGATGGTTTATTTTTGATAGGTATATTAGATGTTACAAAATTGTCCATTGTGTTTTTTGCACTTTCTCTTGATTTCCCTGGTGTTACTTTGCCAAGGCATTGCCTATAGTTGTTTTAAGGATTTACATGTGTACATCTGAATTTTGCTTATTGCTGGTAAAGACTGGATGAAATCTATCAGCAGAGTTTCATTGAGCGTGGGCGTGGCTAAAAAACAAGTAGACGATGTGGGGGAGGTGGTGAGGTGGAAGGAAGGACTTCATAATTAAAGCTTTTGGGATCTCAAAATCCAAAGTGTTAGGTCTTTGCCTTTTATGATTAAAACAAATGCTTCAAATGTTTCCAAATGAGTACGAGGAAAATTTTAAATTCTCCCCGTGAGCCAGTCCATCTCATTTCATTCAGTGCAACACAGTCACCAAGTCTCGGGAAGGATAACATGAGCTATTTACTTTGCGATGTGTAGATGCACATTTTGTCATGTCGCAGCCTTATGCTGAAATCATTTAAATTCTTTTCCCCCTCCATAATCTACACTCATTGCCCCATGATGACAAAATTAAAATCATTTTCTCCAAAAAAAATAACTGAAATATCACAGTGACACAAGTTTTTCCACCTGATCACCTCTGATTGAAACTTAAAGTTTCTACACCTTGACTGTGATATAGGCACACACCTACAGTACAGTATATAGCCTATAAAAGGTAAACACATATCAGGGGGAAAAAGCAAGGAGGTGGAAGAAACTGTGCTCAGAGACAAGATTTGGGCTGAAGGTTAATCTTCCAACAGCCAAGACAATGCAGGAGTGGCTCAGGGACAACTCAAATTAAGCTTCTCTGGAGAGACCTGAAAATGGTCGCCCACTGATGGTCCTCATCCAACCTGACAGAGCTTAAGAGGATCTGAGAGAGAGGAGAGAAGAATGGCAGAAAATCCTCAAATCCAGGTGTGCAGAGCTTGTTGGGCCCCACTCAAGAGAACCTGGGGTTACATTTGCTGCCAAAGGGGCTTCAGCCAAATAGCTACTGTGCCTGAATATTCTGTCAATGCCTGATTTTCATCTTTTTAATACATTTTCAAACATTTCTAATACTCAGTTGTTATGGGATATTGACGTGGGAATCATTTAAATGATTTTAGCATAAGCATACAAGATAATAATATGTGAAATAAAGGAAGGGCGTATGAACGTTTTCTGAATCCACTGCATTAGATTAGCTTAGCCTCAGAGGTGAAGACGGCTAATGAGAAAAAGCTAATGAAAAAAATATATTTGCAGATTCTGCACTGTGACCCAACCCCCAGTTCTCCCTACTCCCAGTCTGTCCCCTCACACACACACACACACACACACACACACACCCTTGATTTGCCTTTACATGGGTAAATAGATAGGACTAGCCAAGACCTGCAGCAGCCTGTTGCTAGGTTACCTCTTTAGTGATTCTTTCTCATCCTGGGTAACAAACAGCTCGTCTGTTGCCTGGTACACGCATACGTGCACACAAGCGCACAGAGAGAGAGAGAGAGAGAGAGAGAGAGAGAGAGAGAGAGAGAGAGAGAGAGAGAGAGACAACACACAAACATTGTCCATCTCTGTGTGAAGCGGAGAGCACCTGTCTGCTTTATGGGTTTAATCTCAGCCAAAAAGGATGGTGAGTGGAAGAAAGAGGGGACACTCACTTGGCCTTTATGTCCTCTCCACCCCTCCCCTCTCAGCCCAGCTGCCCTTAGAGACACACAGATAGATGGATGAGTGGGTAATGGCTGAGCCGGTTTTCTTTATGGGGCAATATTGAAGATTGTGGTCAAAGTACTTGAGTTTGGGCCGGCAAAGTGTAAAAATGAATCATAGCTGTGTACAAATTGTTTGTGGGATGTAAACACAGCCGACATTAAGGACAAGGAAGGGTTTGAGTTTAAGATATGTTATTTAATGGTGATGGCAAGTCACAGAGCCTACCGCTGCGATTCGGAGGGCGATCTGATGAAACAGCCGAAGACGAAGCCTAACAGTTGTGCATGCTGATTCTTTACCAATTAGAAACAAGACAGATAGGCTATATGTGGTTTTAAGCTTGGATAACATTCTTTACACACTTTATACTTCATCTTCAGGCATAGTGGTAGGCTACTGGGTACAAAGACTGTCTTTCAAACAAACTGGCACAATTTCAAGCTGCTGCATGGGTTTGTATATGTAGCTACATCCTCTCTGGTTGAGCGTTCAAGAGCCATGAGCTCCTGGGGTGTGAGATAATACAGAGAGGCATCAGTCAGTAGAACTGCAATTTGTTTTCAAGGGAGAATATATTTATTTACAAAATAGTGAGTTTATAAATAGAGACATTTTTTTTGTTTAGGCTCTTAAAGAACTTTTAATGGTTGAATAACTTTTCTAGCTGGAAAATTACTGTAAGTAAATTACTGCAAGTAAAACAACTGTGCAGCCTAATAGCAAGACACCAACCAAGAATATATTATAATAAATATGAATTTTTCATAGCTGTTAGTGTTGGTTAAATTTCTAATGGGATCCACAGAGGGATTCAACGTTTACATTGCTATTACAGACACAGCCTGAGCTATTTGGTCATCTCTCCATCTCTTCATCTCTCCCACTTCTCATCCTCCTGTCTTACTCTGCAGCGAAAAACTGCTCCTACTTCAAACACTTTACATCGGGGGAGGAAGCCGAAGTTTTTGAAGTCAAGACCCAGAAAGGTGGGTGCCATCTCACCGCCACATAGACCACGGATTTCTTTTTGTTTCAGACCCAACTATCAGTCTGTGGAGAGAGGAAATATAACGCAACAGTTTCTATGTGGATATAAGGCTGGACTTATCACATACCTGCATTGTGTAATTGTTTATTAAGGATCCCCCTTAGCTGGTACCTTAGTAGCCAGCTAATGGGGCATTATATGATGCATTATGTGAGGAAATGTCCTTAAAATACATACATATAACATAAACACTATACTCAACTAATGCAGTAGCAGCTACATCTTCTAGGCTGTGTTAATGCTGCCTGCAAGACTGTCTCTCAGGATCAGAGCAGACCGTCTCTCATCATCAGATAAGAAAACAACCTGTTACAGTATCCCCTGATTTTCATCCTCTCATCTTCCCCGCTTTAGGAAGATTGTTATTTTCAAAGTAAATGTATTTCAAGGAAACAGCACATATAGGTCCCTGTGTTGGCGAGATGAACCTTTCAACTTCTGAAACACACACACGCACAAAAAAGAACATGTAAGGAACACACAGCTCGATACCCACAGAGCCATGCAATTAGAGGTCACGCTCAAAGTTGTAGATAATTACAGTAGATGCACAGTTCATGACAATATGTTGGTGAAACCAGCGATGATGTTGGAAATGTAAATCTAGAGGCTTTCATACTTCATCCATAAGGCAACAGGTTGGTACACAAGGGAAATTGCAGTGACAGACACACACACACACCCATACAGACCAGCAGTCATCAAAAACACACACAGAATAAGCCCGACTGACGCCGGAGAGGCTGAGCTGAAGGTTACTTTACACATTAGTGTTATTCCACAGCGGAGGAATAGGCTGCTCTGAGGATCATTTCTTTCACAGTGAAAGAAGGAGAGACTATAGATAATCCCTGTCTGACGAACAGACAGGAGGGAGGCAGGCAGGAAGAGGGAGGGACCTTCTAATCATCCTGTGATAAGCCTGCAGCATCTTATCTGTCATGCAAACGGCATTATTGCCAGTTTGGATAAATGGCTGTTGTTTTTCAAGTGAGGATAATTTAAAGGCTAATTATCTGTGTCATAACTCGCCTGAGTGCAATATTGAAACAATTATTATGTAAACGATACTGCAACCTCCCCTTCTGTTCCTAGCCACTTCATCAGTTTTTAACAGTTACTGTATCACTTTGCTTTGCCTCTTTTTCCCCCTCTTTCTCACTCGCTCTTACCTCTTCACTGTGTGTGTGTTTATTTTTTCTAATCCATCTTCAAGATGTTGTATCCTTCCTCTTTTCTTCTTTTCCCCTTTTTCCACAGAGTACAATATCTCAGCAGCGGCTATCGCCATATTCAGCCTGTTCTTCATGATCATGGGCACCCTCTGTGTCACCTTCTCTTTTGGGAAGGGGCGGGACTACCTGCTTCGGCCCGCCGGGATGTTCTTCGCCTTTGCAGGTTAGAAATAGCAGATCACACTTGGTTACAGCTCAGCTAGAAGTGAAGGGTGTCGGTGTCATTATCATGCTCACCTTCCGTTTGTCGGTGAATATTACTGATGGTGCTGATTTAACAGAGTTGACAAAGGAGGTGGCAAGTGCTGATGAAGTTGTTGCAGCTCTGGGACGAGATTTCAAACTAAAATGCATGAAATTGACTGTGATGTGTGTGATCTCCCACTCAGAATCACATTTAATGTTACAAAATCAAAGGTAGGCTAAAATAAAAATGACGATGTGTGCAAATGTGGAAGTGTAACGTCCATACAGCCCATTACAATACACTCTCTCTTCTTTATTTGACTCAGGATTTTGCACCATCATTTCTGTCGAGGTAATGCGACAGTCGGTCAAACGTATGATTGCCAGTGACGAGACCATCTGGATTGAATACCACTACTCCTGGTCCTTTACCTGCGCCTGCGCCTCCTTCACCCTCCTCATCCTCAGCGGAGTCGCCCTGCTGCTCATCTCCATGCCCCACATGCCACGCAATCCCTGGGAGACCTGCATGGATGCTGAGCCTGAGATCTTAGATTAGCCTCAGCCACTCTGATACAACAACAGACAACCAGGTTGAACAAGCAGCCCTTTAACTAAACATCCAGTCCCACGTAATTATTATTTCTGCAAGCTATTTTCCAAAGCATTAAAACGTTTTTAGCCTGATTTCCCACCTACAGACGTCCATTGGTTTCAGTTCATACTAGTAAAAAAATATAATTAACACAAAGCAGGAAACAGGGACCGCTTTGAAAACATTATGTTTAAATAATGTCTGCTGAACAGAAAAAAAAATACCAATCTTATATTATCTTTTTTTTTTTTACAAGGCCCATGTACAGTCTTTGTGTGTGTGTTTATCCACATACGTATCTCATAGCTGCAAAGCGTTAGTGCACCTGAGACATCAACAGGTTAACTCTGCTTGTAACTGCATTACCACATGACCAAAAGAGAGAAATATTTAAAAAGAATTGTGATGAAAAACCAGGCACCTAATGTTTGCAGTGGACACTGATTTTGCAGCAGTGTTTTTTATTTATTTATTTGTTTTTTTTTACTGAAATGAACTGCAACCAGTGGAGGACTGAAGGTGAAGATTGGATCAACCTATAGAGTCTCAAGCACAGACAATTTGTAGTGAATGCAAACAACAACAAACAAAAGCTAGGATCCTGGGTCAACGTGTCCAAGTTCCAC
Organism: Trachurus trachurus; assembly: GCF_905171665.1. Lineage (NCBI taxonomy): Eukaryota > Metazoa > Chordata > Actinopteri > Carangiformes > Carangidae > Trachurus > Trachurus trachurus. The sequence goes on from NC_139905.1 coordinate 17,941,061, forward strand.
ATTTTAGAGGTTTGACACATTATTGTGCAAGAAACTGCTACACACTATTCCCTGAAAGATATGATTTGGTATTTGGTTGTTTGTGGCCAACCTAAACTAAAATGATTGTAAGATGCTAGACCAAACAAACAAACAAACAAACAAACAAACAAACAAGAAATCCAGCAAGACAACAAAAAGACAAAACATGATCAAATCTTAGGACTTAAAAATGAACATTGGAATAAAAGACCAGATCGGAGCCTCTGTTCAAACTGAAGTGTACAACGGACTGTTACTGCAGTCTCCAAGGACTTTCTACAATCAATATGTGCCATTGTCTACAGAGAGACCACATGCCTGATTCTCCCTTGTTGACATCAGTTATTGATTTCAGGTCAATGTTCAAGACCTCTGGTGACTCCAGGGGTTCTAATATTGTCCACAGTATTTGCTAAAGCTGAGGGTTGGGCTTTGATTGTTGCAAAATGTTCTTTGATCTTCAACGCTCACAAACACCACCAATTAACCTGGTGAGAAATAGGGATTCATCCATCCTTTTATCCCTTGTATGTCGTGTTGTTCCCTTGGTGTGTTTGAGATAAGTATTGGCACATTTCTAGAAACCATTCAAAAATAATTGTAGGCAGTGTGAAATATTTATGTTTTTTCGTGGCACTTAGTGATGAACAACATTTCCCATGTACCCCAGACATTTGTGTCCTAACCATCCTAGCTAAATAGAAGAGGGAACAAGTTAGTTCACACATTAGGAAACACTGTAGAAACTTTTGATGAGGTTCTCAGACTTGCAGTTTTATTTCATGGGAGTTGTAGTTTTCTGGTTGTTCAATGTAAGTCACTGTTACAGTCACAAATGTTTCTACTTGTTGTGGTTGGTGAACTTTCAACATGGAGAGAAATCAGGAAGAAACTGTTCAATTTTAACAAAACATAATCAAGAGAATGTAAAACTACTTTTATGAGCTGTGTATTTATGTATTTTAAATATCATATACATCATAAAAGTCCACATAGAAAATATTAGAGATAGAGATGTTTGTGTCACTTATATTTTTCATTTGCTGCAGCCTGAATTTATTTATATTTTATTTATTATAATATTATACTTTTTTGTTGTTGTTTTGGGGCCATGTATGCCTAAAGTTAAAATATGTAGGATAAGTATGACACAGAGGACTTTTTCCATTAACTTATTGCCTATGACTGTAAAATAGCTTGGAGATTTTTCTGTTCTGTAGGCAACTATATTGTTGCTGTCAAGTGAAAACCTCACTGAGACCAACAGACCTTGTTTTAAGGCTTTTTAATCATCGCCATGTTCAAACCATAGATGACCTTTTCGATAATAAAATCCAATCCAATCCAAAAGCCTAATTACAACAGATTTCACCTGACAGCAGTCATTTTTATTTCCTGTGTAGATTTTCCACCAAAGTTGTATATTGTTAATCTACCATATTATTTTTCAGCCAGTTCCTCTTGCCCTGAAGTCATTCAGCTGGTGCAGGTGCACTGAAATTAGAGTTCCTTAAATGACGCCATTTCACAGGGGAACACAGCAAGAAGAAGTGATTACATTTGGCTCTGAGGTTCAACTGAGAGGAACATTTCCATTTTTCTTACTGCAATCAAACAAGTTGCTTGATCATTGTACAAGTTTATATTTTAGAAAAAGGAAAAACTTGCCTTTTTCATTTTATTGACTATTTTATATAATTTGCAGTGATTGTGTGAATCCTGCTGAAAACATTGTTTAATACAATATGACAATAAAGCTGCATGAGTTTCATACACAGAATGTCCACAGTTTTGTGAAAAAAGACTTTAGTTATCTCTTGTACACAACACACCTGATTTGTATTTTATTTGTTGTAGTTTTGTAAATGCTCTGAATAAATATATGCCAACGATTGTCTTTTTTTCAAAAGAACTAAAATAAAAATGGGCCGTGAAAGAAGTCAGTGATGAAAGTTGGTATGTTTTTGTATTCCCCATGCACCATCAGTCTTGTGTTAATATGTATTGATGCATTATTATGTTATAGGTTCCCTCTGCTTGCTGTGGAAATCCTGTTCACGCACATAGAAATAGGTCTGTCCTTCCCATTGTTTATCAATGGATAGAGAGAGTCAATGGATGCATTTGTTCAGGAAATAAAAATAGCATTTCAGGTCTTCTCTTTACCAAGCTCTTGTGTCATTCAGAGTCACACATTCAGAGTGGCTTGAGTCCACGAGCCTCTCAACTAGAAAATATGGCTGAATTGAGAGACAAATCTATTGGAAATGCTCCAGAGACCTTACACACAGAAGGTCAGGGCTTCTCAGGAGTGGATGTAATAGATGCACAAAGCTCCCTAAATCATTCATAAGACCTTTACCTTAGAGCACTGAGAGCAGCATGGGCAGAGGATACACTAAAACACTGCCATATGTGCTTTAAGTCGCCTACGTTTTGATCCCTGGAATCCCCTCATGGTTTTGGATACAGCAGATTACTCACCTGCTTTTGCATGGAAAAAAAACTGGGAAAAAAAGCTAATTTGAATGACACACACAAATGTTGCACCAGTGGATCACCTATTTTGTGCCCTGTGTATTTTTTCATAGTATAAAGCTGTAAGAAAATAGCAAATTAATTAATTAATACAACATAATAGGAAAAATAAATGTGTATTTGAGGTGACTATCTCTTATTAATGCTTGACTTGTAGATGTTGACTGGGCACACTAACCTGGGAAGCTGTGATTTAAACAGGCACCAAAGTAGGCTCTGTAAATAATTTGAACACAGGAGCCAAAAATAAAGAAAGAAATCAAAAACCCAGCAACAATGATGACCCTCTCTGCTATTACCTCTGTAATTGTTTTGCTTGTGGAAAAGGTCAAGGAAATGCTTGTTAGATTGCTTTCATTGCATGTAATTGGTTTGTGGAAGAAACCACTTATATATAGCCCACTTGTGTAAGCCCACCTCTCCACCAACCACAGTCACACTCATCTAATTCCTTATTCACAGAGGCTTTAGGACAGACCCAGTGGATTAAGATATTTCATAATGAATTGCATTGAGTATTGTTTTTAAAAAACATTTTTACATCACCACCCTGAATTTAATTGAAATGCAACAGGTAAGGAGAAATATCACTGGGTTTTTACGTTTTTTTTATCTTGATTTAGTTTAACCTCATACACTTTGAAATAAAAATAATAATATAAATACATATTTCATTGCAGTGAGAACAGGCTGCATCAGGTTATTTTAGATGATGTTTTAGATTAGATGACAATAGATTGTGCATCATGATATCTGCAGGGTGAAACAAAGTGAGATTTGCACATTATGGAAAAAAAATCAAATCACATCTAATAATAGCAGTTATAATGTAAGGATGTGTGAACCTCATTTTAAATCACTGCTCAACAAGTTATGTAATATTACTTTGGTTTGTCTTATTATTTATTACTTGTAGTATCATTTATAAAAGAAGTGTAGGTTCCAGTGGTAAAAGAAGAAGTAACTGTGAATGTAAATCTCATTAGAAACACTAATGGACCCACTTGTGGCCACTAGTCAGAGACAGGCCGATGGTTTGGCTCACCTTTGTGTCACTTTGTTGAGGAGGAAGGCCAATGTTTGGAGGAGTCGTTCAGTCCTTTGTGTCACTGCTCTCAATGTAAAGCTGTCAGTCCCTCTCCTGACCTCTGACTGAGTGCTGTCAAAACTGTTCCCATTTGCTCCACACAGCAGTTCAGCTGTTTCCCTCAGAGAGTGCATGTCTGAGCTGGAAAAAATGTTGGAAATCACAGGGTTAGATTTCTTCCAGTGAAAATAAAATCATAGCAACCAGTGCCAACAGAAAGCCTTGGAATTACACTTTAAATCAAAAAACATTATTACATTTAAGCATTGGGTTTCAGCACAGTAAAATTTCCCACTGGGGATTAATGAAGTATTTCTGCTTCTGATAATGGGACAAAGCTCTTACCATTTAATTAAAATATAAAAAGGTTGTTAATATTAAGTAATGACCATCTGTGGAGGTCTCACCACGACAGCTCTCACAATTATTTATATGCCAAATCCAGTTTGTTACAGGTTTCTATACTTCTTTGTGTATGCTGGTTATTGCATGTCAACATCCAAGTTTGAGAAATCTGAAAATATCAGAAAAGATTCTAGAAAAGTCAACTTGGTGATGAAGAATGTGAGTGTTTTTATGTAGGCTATGTTTTATATGTCACATAACATATGTGTCATATATTGTTTCTGCACAGCTGCCTGTCCAGAATTGTCCAGGCTTGTAAATCCTATAGGATGTCTGTCCATCAGGACCATATGACATGAACATAATAAATATATAATCACCAGTTGTTGTTTTTTTTTTTTTTTTTATAAATCGAGGAGCATGAATGCCTGACACTGCAAGGGTGGGTTTGGGGTATAATTTAGCCCCTTGTGTACCCTCCTTTAGTTGGCCTATCTTATACGTGGCCGTTATAAATATTGTTGCTGCATATATCTAACTGATCAGAGAGTGTCCTTATTTTCTATTTCTATTAGTTCTTCCCTTTGTGGCCAAAAAGGAGTGTTTGCCAAGATAGCTCATGTACAATGCTCTCTTCACCTCAGGGAGACGGTGACAACAACACTCAAGTTGGCTGGAAGCACTTCACTTTCTATTCAAGCAGACTTTTTGTATCTTTATTTTCCTTTTCTCTCTCATCTTTGTTTTCCGACTTTTGTCTCTATTTTCTTAATTTCTATCTCTTTGTGCCCCTTTCTTTCAGATTATGCCCAATTATTCTGTGTTCCCTCCATTAATCAATGTGTTTTCTTTCTTTTCCCCCTTTGCTATGTCAACTTCAATCTACTCTTCTTTCCTCTTCTTCTTCTTTTCCTCAGATTCCTCTCCCCCCTCTGCTGTTTCCCTCTGCCAGCAGTGACAGTGAGCCATTAGTTCATCCCCACCTTCTTTTATCTGCTCACTCTCCCCTTCTCTCCTGTCCCGTCCCTCCCTCTCTATCTTTCTGCTCCAGTGCTCTCTCAAGCAGGCATTCTGCTGTCTAATGACTTGGATCGGTGGCGACTGTTGAGAGGAGATAGACCTGTAATAAGCCAATCCAACCCAGAGCAAGAGTGCAACATGCTACCACTGTTTCATCTCCACACACTATATGCTGCATACTGTACTCGGGCCTAGAGTCAGACTGGAGGAAGAGGAGCTGATGGGGAATGGATGCACGGATCAGATGTCTGCTTGAGTGAATCACAGCTGTTCACTACTTGAAATAATAAATAGGAAGAGTGAAGTCAATAAATGAATAAATAAGCAATTTACAGTTTCTATTAATGTTGCTTTAAGGTTCATCAAAAGCCTCATATTGCAGTTACCTTTCCAGAAATTGCATTTACAATTTCAGTTGGAACGATTGCTTTTTGTTTTCACTGAAAAATATACATTAAAATGAAATTTAAAAAAATAGAGCTGTCAAACAGAATAATGCAAATTCCTTGTAACAACATGTTTTAGGAAGCATGATTAATGCCTGTTTTCTTATATTGGCATTTGTCCCAACTTAAAGTTTGAATTAGTTGCCTTAAATTAAACAGCTCACAGTCACAAGCTAAACCACTCGGGTGGATAACGAAAAACAACAACTTGTGAATGTCAATATTCAGCTACAATGCCCTGCCAGATGGGTTGGTTAATCTGCAACTAAATGAGATGAACTATTATGTGATTAATCACAATTATAATATTTTAATTGATGGACAGTGATGATGATGTGGTTTTTGTTGCTGTACCTTGTCTTCCACTACCACCACTACCAAAAACACAGCAGCTCCTGCAATATGGATATTGCACTTTGCCATATTGCAAATTGATTAGATTTAAATTGTGCAGTCCTATTTTCTACTCCATTCGGATATTGTAGTAGCTTATTCCTGTCTAGGTTCAAGGCGAATTAAGAAGTTAATTTAACAGCTTTCATGTCTGATTTCAGGTCTAAACTGAACACCAAGTCTGCCATGACAGGAAATTCAATCACCTAGGTTTTTTTTTTTCAATCACACAGGTGAATATGACTCTAACTTCTGCCACACTTCTACTACGGCACGGTGGCACAGTGGTTAGCACTGTTGCCTCACAGCAAGAAGGTCCTGGGTTCGAATCCCGGGCCGTCCAGGTCCTTTCTGTGTGGAGTTTGCATGTTCTCCCCGTGTCTGCGTGGGTTTCCTCCGGGTGCTCCGGTTTCCCCCACCACTAAAAACATGCCAGCTAGGTTGATCCTCCAGTCAGTGCCCCTGACCAAGGAACTGGCTCATAATCTGGAGTCGGTCCCCGGGCGCTGCACCGCGGCTGCCCACTGCTCCTCAGGGATGGGTTAAATGCAGAGAAAGAATTTCACTGTACTAGCTGTATATGTGACCAATAAAGTACCTTTACCTTTACCTTTACTATGTAAATTCACCATAGTCACTGACTCTGATGACAGGCATTTGCCTGTTTTGAAATTACTTCCAGTAATTTGATGTCATTGTTGTTACATGTGTAGCCGATGTCATATCTGGCCCTCTACGTTGTGTTTCTCACGGCCTGCCCTAGGTGGGGTTCGATCCCACGACCTCCCGCACCGGCGGCGACGATGCTAACCTCTTCGCCAAGAGGTTGACAACCACTTGGCGGGTTGGTTAGCACGTCTTTTATGGGTGGAGTGAGTGCACATCCGTTACACTCACCCCCGCTGAACTCACTCCACCCAGGGCATCCGGGTCACGGCACCACTGTAGCCGATGTCATATCTGGCCCTCTACGTTGTGTTTCTCACGGCCTGCCCTAGGTGGGGTTCGATCCCACGACCTCCCGCACCGGAGGCGACGATGCTAACCTCTTCGCCAAGAGGTTGACAACCACTTGGCGGGTTGGTTAGCACGTCTTTTACGGGTGGAGTGAGTGCACATCCGTTACACATGCCTGTTCAAATCTACAGAAATCTCACCTCTGTGTACTTTATATCTACACTGAACCACCTGTAGACAGCTTTATCAAAAATGATTTGATTGATGTCTCATGCAGACGCACAGGAAATCCTGACTCTAACTGTGACCTCATATATTGAGATAATATACTTAGATGAAGATGAATTAATAATTGAATTGATAATTAAGTGTTTCTTTAACCAAGGTAGTTAAATGGTGAGAGATTGTGTGACATTAAAAGGAAATTCTCTCACTCAGTTTAGAACCAGCAGGGAAGTGACTGTCTATGTCATTTTTTGGAGTGTAGTTGTGAGGCTAAAGAGATGCACTTTAAAAACAACCTGTAGTGTGAATGTAGCCTTACTGTCTGACGGTTGTCCATCAACCAGGCCATGGTGTCAAACCTTTCATATAACTCAGCACGAACGCAAACACACAAAATATCTAGCTATTCCTTTGATGGCACATGATTACTGATGGCGGGTCTGATCTAATGAGATGTGAGGGTTGGTGTGCATTGATAATTTAAGGGCGACAATAACAAAGCTCGCTCCTATATTATATCATACAGTTCCACTCACAATATTCAGAGGGAAGCTGGACAAGCAGCAACAGAGTCGTGATATCAGCAGCCACAGAGTTCATTGAGATGAAGTTAAATATACATTTCAAAGACAAGAGCACTTGCAGTGTCACATTGATGCCTCCTAGAGCACACAAATGCAAGCAAATGATATACGCACACACATGCACATATAGGCACACACACATAGGGTCTTGCTACCATGGGCAACAGGAGTAGTCAAAACTTCCACGGTTTTTGTGAATTATTAATCCAAGTCTGTTTTCACAATCAATAGGGAAGAGAGGTGGAAGAAAAGGTCAGGCAATAGCACACACACACACGCTCACTTGCACACAGAGGAAATAATTGTTAAAAATGATGAGCATGGAGGCGTAATTCAGTCCAGCCCTAGTGGAAAAATACATTTGAGTACCGCCATTATGTTTTTTTTCTGTTACGTAAGAGAAGAGCAGAGACAGGAAGAGAAAAAAAATGAATAGTGCTTAAGCAGACAATGGCAGCACCTGATAATCACACAGACAACAATGTGTTTGTTGGGAAACAGCAGCTTCCTTGCTATAGCCTACTTGTTCTTTTTTTCTTTCTTTCTTTCTTTCTTTCTTTCTTTCTTTCTTTCTTTCTTTCTTTCTTTCTTTCTTTCTTTCTTTCTTTCTTTCTTTCTTGTCCTGTCTGTCTCAGTCGGCTCATCTTTTGTGTTTGGAAGTCACCACTTACGTCACCTCTATTATCTAACTTGTCTAATGACGGATGATGCTGGAGGGGGAAAAAAGTATAAGAAGATAGTTCATAAAGTGAGTAATACCTAAAAGTTTCCATGAGGAAACAAAAGAGAAGTAAACCTAATGAAGCCACAATCGTTATTTAAGTTAGGCTACATCGGTCTAGTTACTGTGTTTATTATAGTAACCATGACAACCCAGGTACATCACGTATAGAGCTATACTGTAGGTGTGGCAGCGTGAGAACAGGAATCTGTATCTGAGGCCTCGTGCACAATGCAGTCAGAACTTTTCACAGAAAGTTTCCCTGCTAACTGCATCTGCATTTATTTTGGTCAAGGGAGGCTCAGCTTACATGTCATTCTGGCATCTGAATTTTATGATAAGGGTTAAAATATATATATATATATATATACGAGACATAACCAAACCAAAACAGACTGCACACTGCATCCTTACCATTTGTTCAGTTTAGATAACAGAAAATGCTCGTGAGCTAATTGTACCTTTGAATGACTCTGGCAGAACAACGATTTTCTCACTTGCTTGGTAAAAGCTCTCATCTCCATCATGCAGGCCTGTGACTCATTCATAGGCAACGTGGGAGGAGAGCACATAAGTACAGCCAAAGTTTTCTCAATCTTAATTTTAATTTTTTCTCATTATACAGTATATACTTGCTCCTTGGTATGAGCTTCATAGTCACCATGGAGACAGCAGGAGTGAGTGAGTGAGTGAGAGACAGAGTCAGAGAGAGAAAGACAGAGAGAGAGAAGGAGGGAAAGATCATGCTGTTTTGTTTCAGGGAGAAAAGGGCACAAAGGCCTTTCGTGGCAGCTAAGTGACTCCTGGTTTCCCTCAAGAGGATGTCTCAAGTGTTCAAGTTGCTGCTGAACTTTCTGAACAATTTGCATCATCCATTTGCATTTGAGCCAATGAACAGAAGGAGAGAGTAGGAGAGACATTTCTCCCTCTTGAACAGGTGTTCTCCTCCAGTTTTAGACTAAAGGGTAAAAACACAGCACAGTATCTCCTCTGTGCCCTCAGCTGATCAGAGCTGCGTATTACTGGAGCTGACACTGCCAGTCTTTTACCGCTCCTAACTGATTCAGCTTGACATGCTCCCACCCATCAGCCGTCCCACAGACTCCTCCAGCAGCAACACTGCGGTACGGAAACAGTGGCCAAAGGACGTTTCCTCCTTAACAAGCATAGCTGTTTCAGGGTTGACTTAAGTTTAAGAAGCATGATGACTAATAGAAAATGTGAATGGGATTAATGCTGTCTCACTATCCCATCATGTTGCCTCAGCCCGCTAGGCTGTCCACCCACCTATGATCAATCTTGTTTTGGCACCAGTTCTATTTTTACTTTCTTTTAATTTGCATTGAGTTTGTGCGTCACAGCTATCAGCACTGACTGATAATAAACTGTGGCAATAAAATGGCCTTTCTGTTTACCGAATTATGACATTCATACAACTGGTACCAAGCTGAATGATACAATGAGTCAAGATATAAATATAGCCTAGAGCAATAGAAAGTACATTTACTAAAGTACTGTACTTATTTTTGGACACTTTTACATGAGCATTTCCATTTTATGCTTAAGTTCTACTTATCTGATATCTTTAGTCACAACTTACATTTAAAATGTGATATTTTACATTCAAAGAAAAGGTGACAAGCTAAGGAAACACAATTGGAAAAGGTTTCCAGTTTGAGAATTTGAGAGAAAATTTCCAAAACAATAAAAAATATTCAAGAAATTTTTAATCTACTCACAGATTCATCTTATGGAACTTTGGAAAGGGCTCAACATTTAAATGGGAACCACTGCACCATAATAAAAGTATAGTTAGAACAGCCTACATAGATATTAACCTATTACATTTAAGGCTACTTCTGCATTGATGCATTACTGTAATAAATGGTCTAATACATAGTCATTTATCAATCACAAGGACAAGTATAACATCTGATTCATCTAAGTACTGTAAAGCACAAGTTGAGTTTTCTCTACTATTGCCGAGTACATTACATTTCCAGGATAAAACGATTTCAATGATGTTTGAATCCTTAACACATAGGCGATAGATTTAAAATTGTGGAGCTTTATATACTGTGTACTGTATACTGAGTGAGCTTTGTGTGACATGTTTAAAATTATTTGTATTGGTTTTTGGAAAATATTGTTGACAGTTGAATTTTAGACAATCCTCACACTAACTTTTGCATGCTTTCAGGACAATATCTCTGGGACCTTAACCGCAGTGCTGTGCACCACACAAACCTAACGTCACACACTGCTTTCACAATTCGCATGAAATGACACGACAAAGTGCGCCAAAAAAGCCAAACGCAGATACAGGCAAACATGTGTAGCTCCAATATGAACACACATCTGTTGAATTTCTTTGCTCCGTGATCTGTCATCCACTCTCATTACCATCTACATAATCAAATTAAAGGATTGTGTCATGTCCTACACTGAGAGGGGGCAAGCTGGCGTTCTGTGACAAATTAGACCTTTTCTGTTCTGCTATGCTTTATAACCGGTGGAAATTTTCTCGTCAGCTGTAGGCTGATGCATGAAGATGTGGGGGAAAAACACTGGTGTGTGTCATTATCCACAGTGGATGGAATTAGTCAAATGATAGCACATCCATGCAGAAACAGACACATGTCACAGACAGTGACAGTCACATTTTCCTCTGTCTGGCTATCCATGTGTGTGTGTATGTGTGTCTTCCACACATCTCTTAGCACATGTCCCCAAATGTGACAGGCATGTATGATAACCTGAATATCTGTGTTTTAATGGGTGAGTGAGTGGCATAGAAGAGGCAGCGCAAAACACAAAACGAGTGGCTAATTTTCATCCAATCAGTGGCGTCCCTCGCAGATGCAGGGGCACCATCACAGACAACAAAGCATTTACAATGAATGGATGGCTGCAGTGCATCCCACCACCACCATCACTGTCTCTCTGCCACCTCAAGTCATGAGCAAATGTAATTTTGGAGGCAATTTGGAGAGCAGGGGAAAGATCAATAGTGCACATCATGGAAATATATATATATATATATAAAGATCCTCATTTGAAAATCTGTTACTTGTATTTGACATACAAATATTTTATCATTTTGGGGGTTTAATTGCACATAAGTTACAGTTAAAGAGGCAATTCAGTGCAAAACGTGATTTTTTACATTATGAAATCATCATGAAACGTTCGACTCACATATTCACAGATCAGGGACTAAAAATAAAGGTGAAAAAGGGTCAGAAAAGCACACAATTTTCATGTTTATTTTGTCGCAATGACAATGAAAAAATGGTTTTCTGAGGTCTACACTTTAAAATGTCCTCACTGACATGAAAAGTTGAAAACAATCTCTTGCATTGTCTGCATGATTTCCATGCACAATTTACGAACTAACACAAAAAACACACATACAGTATATGTATATATATAGACAGGACTATTAACACTGTTGCAAGTTGGTATAGACAGGAAGAAGATCTGTGCATTTGATCATTTGCAGAAAATACTACAACTGAGGAACAACAAAGGCAGTTGTAGCATTAAAGCAGAATTTAACTGCCAGCAAAGATAACTAGGTCAATAGTACTTGTAATTCTCTATCTGTGTTGCTTTCACCTCTGGTACTTGAGCTGGATAAGAACCAATCAGGAAGCGGTCAGACAGAAACAGCCCCTGCAAGGTTTTCAAATGTCTCCATTTAAGAGGCACGAATACCCCGGAGTAGTGTGGACGCCAGGGGTAAATGTAGCAAAAGACATGTGTTTTAAAAGTAAAACATTAGTCTTATAGATGTAGCCCCCTGAGTTCTCTAACAAGAAGCAGTAACAGGCTGTGCCCAAGCCTGAGCAGCTACAGTCAAGCTGTTAACAACAGTAATACTGGAGGAAGGAGCTCATCAATTCACCATGTGTCTTTGTTCCCACTCCACAGGTGAGAAGGGGGAGGAGGGCTGAAGGGAGGTGTGTGTGTGTGTGTGTGTGTGTGTGTGTGTGTGTGTGTGTGTGTGTGTGTGTGTGTGTGTGTGTGTGTGTGTGTGTGTGTGTGTGTGTGTGTGTGTGTGTGTGTGTGTGTGTGTGTGTGTGTGCGTGCGTGCGTGCGTGTGTGTCTAACTTTCATCACAGTCTAGACAGCACCTTAGAGCACCTCATATGATCTCATTAGCCTCTATCTAAAGGATCATTAACTCACCTTTCCCTTCTCTTTCTCTCTCTAACCTGACTTGTTTGAACTCTTCTCACCCCTCATCTCTCATCTCCTTTCTCTTCCTCTTCTCTTTCTTTCTCATTCCTTTCAGCTGCTTCCTGTTGTGTTGCCATTGTTCGTCATTGTCAGTGTTGTCAGTGCTATTTTAAAAAGCTGTCACTTAAGGTGATAGGTCTGATTATTTGATGTGGGGAGTTGTGCGAGGAAGTCATGCATAGTCAGTGGATTACATGCAGCAGTGTGCTACTAGTTAGGAGAGTTAGCAAGGAGCGACAGCACACTGGTTGAGAGATGTGTAGTGAACATTCATTTTCAGAAAATGTCTGTTTTGGGGCATTTTTGTGTTTTTGACTGTTCTGCAGAAGGTCAAAGTGAAACCACAAAGTCATAGGCTATGGACAGTACAAGACAAACTGATATAAAAGGCACTTTGAAGGTCCATAAAGATTCCACTCACCTCACCCTCTTCATCTCATGTCAGGACGTCTTTGTATTCCTTACGGCTATTTGATTGCTTCAATAGCCGTGCCCATTCTGACTGATTTCAGAGCGCATGCATGGAGCTGGATCTGAAAACAGGGCTGAGACAAAAGACAAAGACAAAGACAGCATAAGCTTTCATCAAACTTCTAGGTGAATTTTAACTTCTAACTGAACTAAATGTGTCAAGTCAGTCATTGTTTATTCAACAGATTGTGACACGCTGCACTTTTTTCATACAGTTCCATCAGTGACAAAACAAGTTTTCTACATCAATTTACGGTGAAAACTGCTTCATCATAATAAACACTAAATTCCCTTTTCCCATTTCTATTCTGCTTCTCTATTTCTATACACTACACTACAATGTCCTTCCCATCATGGGGAGGAAAAGGCAGAGGTATAAAGTGACAGACTGGCACCCTGAGCGCCATAACTTTTTAACATCTCCTCTGCAGCGATTGGCTGATGTATAGCAACAGCAGTGTCTCCATAGTGACATGGAGGCAGCAGCTTGGCTGTGAGCAGGGCATGATCAGCAGGCCTAAAATTCACTGTGGCCGCTGTGACGAGGCAGAAACATCACGTCTGTAGAAATTCTATCACACAAGAGTTACACGCACATATACCATGCACTCACGCTCACGCACACGCGAACACACACGTGCACAGGAGACAAACACACAGGCACATCCATACACATTTCACAGCACTCATCTCCGTTCAAACATCACACCCTGATAGCTGTGATATTGAGCGCTTGTCGTTTAATCTTCCTGGAGAAATGCAAGCTGAGCTCAGAGATGAAAAAAGATGCCACATCTCTCTCAGTGTTATCTCTCCACTGGCAATAAGTTGAGATTTCATTATACATAATGCAGGAGACAATCTTCAGCTCTAAATGAAATGTGCATGACACCTAGATGGCTGTCTGACCCACTAGATGGGGAAATGGGAAGTCTGAAATAACCCGGATAAAGACACATTATGGTACCTCGTTTGTGGGATTGGTACATTTGCTGGTCTGTAAGAGCCCCCCACTGCCTAATGTTTGGGTTTTTAAACCAGTGATAGGAAAAGCTGAGAAATGGATTGGATCCCTGTGTATCCATGGAAACAGTCTTGACATGGAAGCATCAATCACAGCTCTAAAAGGTTGCATCTGCATGATTGATAAGGATGAGTGCAGATGTGGCGACAGAAGAGGGACATTTGTGAGCAATGTGTTAGTTAAATCTCCTCGTCTTCAACTTGTAAATGAGCCACAGTGCCAGTGGTAAAAAGTAATGCTATTGATGCCGCACTCTCATTGGTCATGTTTTTTTTCTTCTCTTTTCTCATTGTTAATAAACGCTCCTTATCTATAGCCTTTATGGTAAATCAACACAGCCACCTGCCAGAAAACATTTAAATTTCAAGTGCAGTTGATTGTAAAATAATTCATAAAATGCCTCGATTTTATAATCAGCTGCACAGGAAAAACAGGGAATTATCCTGCTGCAGTCATCACACAAATCTGCTTCTTGTGCTTTTGATTAGACATCCCTTAATCTCTATATTAATTAGAATGTGACTACTTTCAAATACCAATCAGAGTCCCTTTAGATTTCTGACAACATCAAGCCTGAGGGAGGAAAGGAACAGGTGCTATTGCGGAAAGTGCTGTTTTGACAGCCCCGGTGCTGCATCAGAGACAGAGACAGCAATTTATCTGCAGATAAACTTTGTCACCTCAACTCATAAAATCCCTCAAAGGTGTTCTGTCTTCAAATTGCTGTCAGTGTCACTGTTAATGTCATCTCTCAAATCTCGATTGCCACCTCACTGTGTGCTTTTGACAGCCTTAGAGAGAGAGTGCGCTTTGGAAGAGGTGTACACAAGTTTGTGGTAGTGTGCGTGTGAGAGAGTATCAGTCGACTCGACATACAGCGTGGGATTTGTGTGTCCGTGAACATATCATATGCTGATTAGCGGCACTCATCTCTATGTGTGAATCCCTGTGGCGAAAACACACACAGCTGAGAACAGCACCCTCCGCCATGTCCAAATGATACTGTATGACATAATCACCTCACACTCTCCAGCCACTTCATCATTACTCTGCTCCTCTCACTAATGAACTGGCCTCCGTTCACTGCTCTGCACAGACTCAGGCATTAACGGTGCCAAACGCCTGACTCATAAATGACATGGCAAACACGATAGATTGTGTTTTGTCAGCAGAAGAGAGATCCAAACTGTATGATTGCATACACATCATACATGCCCGTCACAATTGGGAACATGCACTAAGAGATGTGTGGAGATTGTGACAGAAAATAAGCAAACTTTGTCTCTGTATGGATTCAACTCATATGAATGTTTATATAACATAAAGTACTAAAGTATTAATTCATAGCTGAGGCTTAAACACTAAAACAAACACACGTTATCAGAAATGTGTGTGTATGGTTTAATCAGATGTGATGGAGTTTATAGATACCAAGGGTCTGTGGATAGCCTATTTATCATTTTTAGTGATACTCAAAATTATCATTCTTATCTTCAGTACACAATACCTACAGTTATGTGCTAATCACAGACTCCATCCAGTTACAGCACAGTCAAACTCCACACTAATTTTTCTACAACAGCCCACATTAGTTTGGTGTGAAGCTGATCAAACAAATGTGTCTTTGGACCTTTAACTGTATCATACCAAAACACCCACACACAAACTTAATGCCAAGTAACAGTAGGATCAATGGTGTCACATTTTTGAGTTAATTAAAACAAAAATCCTTGGTGTCCACATTGAACAATCCAATTCTCAATACTTGGACTTTACATGGATTAAATCATGCTCCACTGGAGCAGCAAGAAATTCACACAAAGGAAGTGTAAAAGACATCCTCTCGTCTCCCTGCCCATTCACTTGGATGTAATGCAGTCATTAAACTGGCCTCTGACACTCATCTACCACCAGTCTTTTCTCTGCCAGACCAATGACTCCAGTAAACTACTTATTAATTTTGGCTCCAGCCATGACCCCCACCACTGAACAGGCTGAGAAACAAGCTGCTTCCTCCACAGTAACAGTGGACTGCCTGGACTAAGAGGTTAGAAAAGTGACAGTAAAGGCCAGCTAATGATGTTGAGCGGCGAGAGGCGAGGAAGCCAGGTTCCTTAGCAACAGTTTCTCCTCTTCTGTCGACACTGGTACCGGCTAGAATAAACAGATTTGGCTGTATGTGTGTTTGTGTGTCTGTGTGAGCAGATATGTGTGTCTGCCTAACTCTAGCAGATGTCATCAGATTGACACTGCAAAAACCTTAGCATAATGTCATATTATGTTACTTTGAAATCCAATTACAGATGATTCCCGCAGTTGACTTGCAGCAAGTCAGACCTGAAAATCACTGACTGGTTTCTTGTCAGCATGCACACGCATGTGTGTGATAATGAATTCAGCTGGAAAACAGTAGCCTACATAGAGGAGATTTTGAACTGTAACTTTAACAGCGTGTGCATGTGTGTGTTTGTCTGTCTGTCATGAAAGAGTATTACTTTGGTCTACAACACAGGTATTTGTGATGATACCGATATTTCAGTTGTACATAAATGTTTGGACATCCCTCAGCAAATGACATGGATCTTAATTCAAATGTTAATACACTTTTTTATTATACTAATCTTAACATGTGCAAATCTTCCAACTCTGCAGACCCTTCCCTTACATGCACCGAGGATTTCATGAATTTATTGGGCCTTCAAAAGAGGGTCGGTTGGAGCTGTGAAAGTCCAGAAAGATCTGAAAAATCCAGAAAGATTTCAGATAAAACTGCATGTCTTTTGGACAGAAGGGCAAAGTAAACCCCATATATGACTGCAAAAGATCATAGCTGACACTGTTGTGCACTGCTTAACTGTACAGTGTTGATGAACAAACTATAGGTCTACATGACGACCTTATCACAAACACCACCAACTCAGGCCTGCAAAGCAACATCAGAGTTTTTTAATGACTACTGTGGACTGACAAAGTTGAATTTTAGCTCTAAAATTGGCTATAATCACCCAAGGTTTTTTTTTTTGAGAAAAAAAAAATCCACATTTGATGAAAGGGCACGTTAACAACTGCTCAGCCATGGGTTTGGAACTATTTGGGGTTGGCGATGGAGAAAAGAATGGATAAATATCAGCAAATTCTGAATACAAAGTCCTGTATAGTCAGCCAAGAAAATGAGACTAACAAGAAGCTTGATTTTAAAACCAAACTCTGAATTGCCCCTTGGGGATATGAAAGCTCAATCAATCAATCAAAGTCTACCATGTGTTACTTAAAGAAGCACAAGCTAAAAGTTTTGGACCAGTGTATGACTGTAATGTCACTGCAAATCTCTTAAACATGTTGTGCATGACAAGAGAATTGCCCAAATTTCCAATTCTGCTAAAGGTGAGTGTTATTCAGAGCTGACATAATGTGAAGAAAAGATTGTATAAACATTCAGTGCATTGTCACATAATCACTAACTTTCACTACAAATATTGCATGTCACTTTTGAGTTTGTACTGTATGCTTGGATGTGTATGCTCATTATACAGCAGTGTGAATGTATTTCAGATACAAAACGCAGGTGCACTGCACCCTCTTCAGTTGAGACACCGTAACTTCTGTTTCCTTCCTTCACACCACAGAGGAAAAGGTCAGTTCACTAGTATGATTTACACTAATTTAATGAATGGTAACTTTAATCATTTTAAATTCAATTTTCATAAGCTGGAAGGAGGAACAGGCAAACTATCAAACTACAATGAAAATCAATCTCCCTGTATGGTCATTAGAGAGAAAAGCTTTCAAATAAATTATTTCATAAGGATGAAGTTGCCTATTTTAATGAAACAGGTATTAATCTGATTCATATCTCATCATTTGTTAATACTTTGCATGTATAGTAACATTGTACAAAAGCAAGATGATGTGCAAAAATAGGCTATAGATTTTTTAAATTATTTTTGGCTAATATAAATTAGGCTACACTGAAAACACAGATATTTTGTTTTTAACTAATTAATTATACAGTATGACTGCATGGCAAAATGTAGCCTATTTGGGCCCCATATTTCTCCACTGTGTAGTCAATAGAAAGCCGTCATATGTGCAAATTAAAAATGGGTAGAGTATTCATTTCTGATAGCCTACTGAAGATGGCTCAAATTATTGTAACAAAAAGAAATTTCCCTTGGGATCAATAAAGTAGGCTATTCTGATTCGGAAAAACTAGAGATTCACCCTGGATAGGCTATAGGCTAATCTTCTTACAGTAAAACAAATTAAACACAATTTGAACAGGCTTACGATTTAAATGAAGGCTTCTGGTGACATCTACCGTCTGAAACCAATACTGCATGTCATATTTTATGCTCAGTTTACAAATGCAGAGCATAGAGTATGATTGTACTAATAGCGCCATAAATAGGCCTATGTTGCTCAGTCATAAACTGCAGGTCCTTCAGAAACACAATGACCTCTGCATTTCCTGTAAAACAAGAACGAACAGAAGAGTCGATGGGTGCCTTATAATATCTACAACATTAGACTGGTGAATTTTAGTTAAAAGTTACTTACAGACGACCCACCCTGGATTAGATCCATGGTAACAACGTTTGACAGGATAGAGGACAGGATGCAGTTTCAACAGTGCTGGTTGCTAGGTAACGCAGTTACCAACGGAAAGTAGTTGTGTCTACTGAAAGAAAAAAGTAAAAAAAACAACAACAACAAAATGAAGATAAAGTGAAGATTGAAATAGAAATAGCCTGCTGTACACGTTCAGGTAAGATAGAATCGGGAGTAGTGTGTTTGGTATTACAAGCTTTGAGAGTTGAAAAACCCAAAAGGAGTAAAAACTGTGTAAAATGTCAGTTAATGTTAGCTTGTAGCTTAATTTAGCTAATTTAGTACAGTAAATTAGTAGTTACAGATTACGGATTTGTTAACAAATCCAGTGTGCAATAAAATAGGTCTTTTTTAAAAGGTCCATAAGCTGCATCCAGTTTTGTCAGTGTTTATGAATTATTTGTTGAGGAACCACAGTTAAAAATAATAATACAACTTTTTT
Organism: Trachurus trachurus; assembly: GCF_905171665.1. Classification (NCBI taxonomy): domain Eukaryota; kingdom Metazoa; phylum Chordata; class Actinopteri; order Carangiformes; family Carangidae; genus Trachurus; species Trachurus trachurus. The sequence continues at coordinate 17,960,185 of NC_139905.1, forward strand.
AGTTTTTTATTTCTCTCTCTCTCTCTCTCTCTCTCTCTCTCTCTCTCTCTCTCTCTCTCTCTCTCTCTCTCTCTCTCTCTTTTTTTTTAGGTTTAGGTAACGTTATAGCCTACCTATTGCAGACTGTCCATCACTCTCTTTTACACTAATTATTTACAGTTAAGACAGTAACTTTCTTACAACTTTTAAATAAAACAACTGATTTATTAGAAATGAAAACCTTGACTCAGCATTCACAACCTGGCAACAAGTCCAAATCACTAACGTTAATTGATACGGAATATGTAAAAGAAAACCATTAACCTAAATTTTGTTGAACTTTTTTTCTATTATTCAAAAAGGAGGAACTTTTATCCCGACTAAATTTCAGGACCATGGTCAGCTCCCATTCAGCACCAAGGTCAGATCTCCAGCTGTGGTCAGTCTCAGGTCCGGGCTCCGGCGCTACGAGCACAATATGGCAAAATACCTCATATGCCATGTGTTATACAGTATAGACCCCTATATTTTATAAAATATAGCTAGTTTTACACAATCCTATTTGTAGTTTCCCATGAGCCAACTAGAGGGGGTTCTATTTAAATTATAATATATTAACAGAGGGGAATAGAAAAACGCTTCAGATGCGTAATTATGAAACATTTACGCATTGCTGCACAGTGTTGTTTTCATCAGCTCACTTTCACCGAGGTTTTGTGACATAGATGCTACGATATCCCACAGGGTAAAAGTCGGTTAACCTTTCTGTTTAGCTACACGTTGGCCGCCTTTTTTCTGTTTAGAAATCCTCGAGACACCAAATCAGTTAGCCTGTACTGCTGCCTGCAGTTGGGGGTTGTTTTATAGCCTACGGTCAGGGGGAAAAAACATACACATGCTGGACTTCCGGTCGTGTTTTAAAAAATAAGATCCTATTGAATATTAAGTTAAAATGACAGTGTTGAAACAAATCAATGATTCCGTCAAATGGGAGGTGACATGTTACTGCTATTATTCAGCACATAGTTCTTATACAGTACATGAGCTCGTTAGCTATTTGCGTGTTGGACTATGGGGATGGACTGCTTTTATTTCCTGTGCTGTGCTGCCTTTTCTTTCGTGCATCTGAGGCAGTCGCTCCTCTACACACACACACACACACACACACACACACACACACACACACACACACACACACACACACACACACACACACACACACACACACACACACACACACACACACACACGGCTGTGCATCCCCCAACAGCGCTGTCAGGGAAACTCCGAGGCGCAGGAGACGCGCTGATAGGTTTGAGGGGGAGGACTGCTGTCAAGTGAACACGGTCGGAGTGGGGACAGTGTTTATTGTCTGACGAGCCACGATAACGACGAAATTAGGTTCAGTCCTCGTCCGGAACGCGGACAGCTACAAGGAGCTGCTCTCCAAGACGCGGTTATTGTTGTAGAAACCGACTTGTTTTGGAGTTTGGTTTCATTTCTTTACACTTTCTACACCCAGAGGCAAATACTCCGACTGTTGGAGTAGTTTTTGAAAAGCGGAGGATTGTTTTGTTTTGTTGTTCCGCGGGGAGCCCCTCTTGTAGCTTACTTTGGACTTGGCGTGTGTAGAGTCTCACGTAGGCATAGCGGAGCTGCTGCAGGAGGTGTTGCTGATGCAGAAGTGATGAAGGATTTGAGCCAATCTGTGTGATTCTCAGCAGCTTCGCTTCACTTGACAAGATTTTCTTTTAATTTGAATGACTGATTCGCAGGATCGCACCCAAGACTGAAGACCGACGACGACCTACATCCTTTTCTCTGTGTTGCAGTCGTCGTTGTGCGGGGACTATGTTGATGAAGGAGTACCGCATCTGCATGCCTCTCACCGTGGAGGAGGTAGGTGAAGTTTTCCAGGTTTTCATCATGTTTTGAAGCTGATTGTGTACTCCTCAAATTTACTGACAGCTACGGAGTTGTTAGTCAGCACATTTTATTTGCTTTAGTTTTTGCTGTGGCACCGATTTTTGAAAAAAGTTGTCAAAGATGCGCTTGTCATTGTGCACTAAAGGAGACGTTACGTGGACACGAGGTGCGTTCATGCAGCTACCACGCGGTGGAGCTGCTGTTGTCTCTTTATTAGCAAACAGTTTTAATGTATGTCAAAGACTCTTGAGTAGAGTGTGAGCAGCAGAGCGAGCTGTGTGAGTCTAGCCTGCTGCAGGTAATGAAGGACAAAGAGTGCATGCGTTTTACCTTGAGTGTCCGGATTGTGAGTGATTAAGAGTAACATGTGTAAAAAACAAAACAAAAAACAAGCACCACATACACATTACTTTCTTCCTCAGTTCACGGCTCTTAAAAACTCCTACATTTTTAGCATTTCACAGTCTCACATTAATTGAACACAAGTGCTGTTACCTTTTCACCCCTTGTTCTTTGGAAATGATCCTCATACAGTACAACTGCTGTCTGCACTCTACACCACTCTGTTTTGGAGTTACAGTAAATTAGTAAATTAACATTTGAATGCACATTTCAGATCAGCTTTTATTTTGTAAGACAAACATTCACCACTGTATTTGTATCTGAAGATGAGTAGGGTGACAGACAGAATGAGGGAGAGGAGCATCTTCTGGCTGCTAAGTTCCCCCGAGGTCACACAGCTTTAGGATCAAGTCAGCTGCAGTGTTTCGACATTTTAGGATGCAAATAAGGTACTTCTTGAACATTCAGCACTCTGCTCAGTTTTCCTTGAATTTATTTGATTCTTGAGTGGTCCTGCCCTGTTTCTATATCTGATGCCTTTATAGGATGGAACACATTTTGTAGCTGGAGCTTCAGATGTCCTCCTGCTGTAAAGGCAGACAGTCTTCATTCCAGTGTTACCTGAACCTAAACAACAGATGTTCCAGCTCAAGTGTTTTATGGAGTTTAACTGTGTCATAAAGATTTTACACACCGTTTAACCCAGTTCATGATGCGACTTTAGATACCTCTTACAGGGAGTCGGTGCACTTTGGACTAAGTGTGTTGCCATAGTAGTACACCATTGATATGATTAAATTGTACCATTAGGCTATCAGCTGTGCTGTTTGCAATGATACAGTCCTTCTTTGCAGCTAGGCAAAGGTCATGTAATTGTTCTTAGGTTTGGGACTGGATGAAGGTGGAGTCATCCATACTTATGATCAAAGAGCTGACTAGAGCAGCTTCTGTTGAAGTGTAACGGTTCTTATTTTGTTTGATCATCCTGCCCAGGACCCTGAAGTCGTTTCTGTGAGTTTCATGTTTATAATTACGAGGATGCTGCTTTGTCACATCTTGTCCTAGAACTGATTGGATCCTCTATTTCTGCTTTGCTCCAGTGGTGATGGAAGACACTGCTGTCTTCTGTGGCCAGCTAAAGGCTATCACATCTGTTGTTGTGATGATAATGGTGCCCAGGCCAATCTATTGATCTGTCATTGACGAATGATCATTTGTAATCTATTCATTTTCACGGCATGCTAGTAATTGCCCACAGACACAAAGACAAATACATCACACAGTGATTGGTCTGTGTGTAGAAGCAACATTTAAAGACATCAACTCTTGACACAACTGGAGTTGACAAAACAGTAAAAATGAGTGGATAACTCCTCTTAATGATTTTCCAGTATAAAGAAAGGAAAATACAACCAACTACTCTTTCCTGAATCAAAACACCCACTCTCACTGGTGCTGTTGTCAAGGTGAAAATACATATTGTACTTTAGTGCTTCTGTGACAATGTGATGGATGAAAGAACACACTATCTTCTACTCAAAGTCAGTGTACTGTATTTTTCCTTGGGTTGAAGATGAATAATGATGTGTTTAGTTCTCTGGTCTTCTGGTTATAATTTTTGGCTTTTTTCCATCATAGGCATAACAAATGAGAATCACCTTGAATAGCATTCAGTATACAACATACAGGGGACAAGGCTCCTCTTCAGATACAGTACCTGCGAGTGCGTTAGTGAAGTGGAAGGCTTTTTTGCAGAATGAGACAGCTAAAGAATTTTATTGTCAACATTCAAAAACAGATCTCTAATGAGACTGTCATCTTCAAATGGCGATAAAATCTAAGCACCGTAGATTAAAAAAAAGATTGGAGAGGCTGTGCTGATGAATTGCATTCATGTAATTAGTAAGCTGACAAGTACATAAAATATTGATCTGAAGTATATCTGTGGAACTTGTTTCTTAATTCAACAAATATTCAGTGATGTGTGCAGGATGTTCATCTTGGAAAAATATGCAACATTATGCTGTTACATTCACATTATTATATAACACAGATGAGAAAATGTGATTTTGACAATTTTGCAAGGTCCATTATGAATTTAGATTGTTAGTGTTGAGGTTTCTTTTACTAGTTGTGGCTTCTTTGTTTTTAAGTCATCGGTGTTTCATTCATAAACACAAATTAGAAAATGCTCCATTAGTATGTGCATGCAAACAGGTAAGTCCTCCAGAGAGACACTGCTTAGCAGGACCATTCACTGCTAAGTGTACACTGTCACAGTTAAAATGAAGGCCTAATTTGGGCCTGTCAAAAAAAGGGTTGTGCTTTAAGTTAATTATGACCAAGCTGAGTGTTCTCATGAGTCTGCACATTGACAAACCTGTCACCTATTAGAAAACTTTTCAGTCTCTTTAGCAAGTGGAGAGAGGCCAGAGGATGTATCTGTCACGGAGTGAGCACTGGACGTGTACACAGCCTCTTTCAGCAAGTGCTGACATCCTTTGTGATCATGTCAGTTATCTTGAAGCCACAGGAGGGAAACAAATGGCTGCCAGAAAGTAGAATTAATTGTGACATGTTTCTCCCAAGTATGTCGGATTTCCTTATAGTAAGTTTAGACCGACAAATTAAGAAATTGAACATAAAAACAAAGAGCACCCTATAGTCACAGAAGGAGGCAGAAGCCATTCACTTTTCACTCATGTTGGTCTCTTGATTCTTCTAAAGTCATAGTCGTACTGCAGCAAGAGACATGGGCACCTGTAGTGATGAAGGTGACATCAACCAGTTGGTGTAAGATCAGTCTCTGGGGGGCTCCATGTGTTTGTTTGTGTTCCTGCATACCGCCATGCCCCACAGCACATCTAGGCCCAGACCCAAGAACTTGTTTACGTCCCCAGAGCGGAGGCTCTGTGCTCTGACTACTGAGAAGAAGCCTGTTCCTCTGTTGCCTAGCTCAGCCAGACAGTGACCGGGCTCACACACACCAGATGGAGAGAAACATGCTCACTCGGATTATCTGCCAGACGTCAAACGATGATCCAGGAGTGTGGGAGTGTGGGAGAGGGGGAGAGAGAGAGGGAGGGAGGGAGGGAGGGAGCGAAAGAGAGCAAGAGAATGTATAGTGCGTTGAGAAAGTGATTGATCACTTTTGGTAACTGTCTGAGTCAGCGTGATTTTGTTCTGCTGCCCACTATAATTGTTTTGGAGGCAGCTAGTTCTCTGAAGCAGTTGTATCAAAGCAGACTGTACGGACACACTGTGACTTGGTAATTTAATATACAAAATACACCATTTCATTTTGAAAAAACACATGAGAATGGTAGCACTCTGTCTATCAAGAATTTAATAAGGTGAATGTCTACTAAATCAGTCGAATGTGTCTGCTGTCAAGGTTCTCCTTTATTGCATTCGGTTTTCTTGTTTTTATTCTACATCATTTTTTCCCCAGTATGCCTCAGCTAATATACTGCAAACTAGTTTTCCCAGAAGCACAAATACTATGCAATTTATGTTACTGTCTAAGATTTTCAGTATGCACAGCTACAGTATACTGTAGATTTGAATAGACACAGTTATAAAAGCTTGACCCTTACATTCACTTTCAGATGACAATGAGTGGCGCTAACACAGACTCATCAATTACCATGCAGATTATTCTGCAATTAATTTACAATTCAGTGGTTAAAGAATGAAGAACGTCTTTCTTTCTTGCACCTGAACAGTATGTTGAATAACTCCGACCGCTTCGCTTGACCAGCTCCTGACTAATGAGCTCTGGAGCCTGTGTTCAGGGGTCACTAACACTATCTTTGTTCTGGAGAAGTGTCTGTTTCCCCATCATCTTTTAATAATAATGGCAGTGGTCTAAATTAGAATGGAGCTTAATTACACATTCAGTCGGAGCCACTAGAGCTGATGCTCTCTCCAGATTTCTGAAGAACACGCCTGATGCTTCGTCTAAGCTTCGAAAAAAAACGGCAGAGTAACAGACCCATCACCCATCGTAGCTCAACACTTTAAGCGAGCTGTTGTCAGATACAGTTTTTTTTAAGCTATATCTGACCTGCTCAGTGATTGCTGCACTACTTTGCTGATTCCCATTGGACTTACTTTAGGTTACGTTCTCCAATCACAGGTTGTTTTAGTTGATTTCCCTGTTGAACTGGGTTCAATGGTCTAAACACTGTGCATTGCATTCAAACAGCTGATTCTATGACTTTGTTACGATTCACCAGTGGTTGTTGCTGATAATGATCAGTCATTTCTCTACCTGCAGACAGTCTATCTGGTTATTTATCTGTATACCATTACTTGAATTGCTTCCATTTTCCTGACTTCCATGGTTATCCAGCTGCCAGCCTGCTGGCTCATAGGACAGTACTGAATGAGTCCCCACTGTGAGGATAATTGAAACCCTGGTGCTATTCTCAAGGTTGCACTCACACTTTGTCTCAGACTACGGCTACTCTATGAAAGCTGATTTTCTGTGCTTCTCCAGCTGAGAATGTTTCTTTCAGAGTCTTGCTGTATCATGCCAGGGTCGTGCAACACTAGCATTACATTCAACAGTCCATTTAATTGAGGTTGCAAGGGCCAAGATCTTTTGGGGAGCGATGGACAATTTCAGACAATTAATGCGATGTAATTCATCAGATTTTGATGCACTGGATTAGTGAAGCAGTGGTTCTGTAGAGACATTTTACAACAGAGTGAGAATTGTATGCATAGTTGGTGCCGTATGCAAAAGTTTGGGCACCCCTGGTCAAAATCTCTGTTGATGTGAACAGTTAAGCAAGTGGAAGGTGATTTATTATTATTTATTTTCATCTTTTACATTTCATCTTTTCCTTTTCTGTCATTTTGACAGGATGATATGTAAATATGTTATGGCCACCCTGTATAGTTGGTACCTAGTAGCCCCCCCTTTAGCAACTATCACAGCGTGTAAATAGTAAATATCTTATAGGGCAAAGTTATCTGAGAGCGCAAGTCTCCCGGGGTTCCTTTTCTTTTGCAGGGTGCTGCTTTGTTTCCCTCTTTCACTCTAAAATTGTAGAAAACAAAAATTATTCACTGATATTGCCTGAAATATTACAAAATAGTGTTTCATGTTTAACTTTATGCCTTTTGGAGATCATTTAATCTTTCACTTCACTTTAACAGAAATTTTGACTAGTGGTGCCAAAACTTTTGCATGCTACTGTTACTGTACTTAAAAAAGATGAACATGCGTCTCCTCTTTCCATTTTAAGCTGCAGTCTTTTTACTCTTCTGAGCTTTTTCAGACTTTGGTTGTTAATGGATTCTGCATGAATATAATGCTCTTATAATGCATGATGCATGATAGGCGACAGAGAAAACAGTTCAAGAGGCATTAGGGCTGCAACTACTACTACTACTACTACTACTACTACTACTACTACTACCTTTTTCTATATTGTATGTTATGTTTTACCATAGGCAGGGCATAGACACACATGCATTACACAAGGTATAGGCCAACTGATTCTCTTTCATCTGCCCATGAGGGGCTACATACAGGAGTATAAAGTATCTACAAAGTAACTACTGAGTAATGCACACGGGTCCCAACCTGAGAGCTCCAATTCACATTATAGTATGATCAAAGCCTCAGTTTCACATGTATATGGGGCAAACTGAAATAAGTTCTGCTTGTCAAAACAATTTACCGAGAATGTGTGGCAAGGTTGGCATACTGGAACAAACAAACAAGCAAGCATGGCTACGTAGCAACATTAATGATCTAGTAAACAAGGAAGGTCAACAACAGTTTTCTGCTTGTAGTAGAGAGCTGAGGACTAAATTAAGAGCAGCACCGGACCAGTTGGTCTGGTGACTGGAGGTTGTGGGAACAGGGGCGACAAATTGACAGGTGAGAAATGAAGGAGTCCTTGAGGGGGAAGAAAGAGTCAGTGCTTTTGTCTCCATGATACAAGCAAAGCATTAAAACATGATTAAGGCTAGTTGAATGCAAAGAAAGCCTTTATTAAGTCTGTGGGACATAGTGCATGTTTATTAATTTAGGGTACATATTTGATAAGGACAGGCACAAAGGCAGGTGAGACAAAAAGAGTAAAAGTCAAACACGGTGATTAACAGCGTGATAATGGCAGAAGTAAAGAGAACAGAATAGAAACCCAAACAAAGACACAACTGGCAGTTTAATAACCTTGACTAATTATCCAGCACTGAAGAGGCATATTTGCACCAAAGCAGTGTATTATTTATTTATTACTTTTTATCTTCTGCTTTTTTATCTTTTTGTGTGGAGCTGCTTGGAAACTCATCAAAAACAACATGATGCCCATCCATCCATGCATCCACCTCCCTATCCTTCAGAGAGCGACATGGAGGACTATGACACTATGTTGAAACATTTGATTTAAAGCAAATGAATATCTGTTACATACAGGACAGATCACCAAGGAGATTGGATTTTATTTTGTAATGAAACACAACCCTCTTCCATCTGATGTCAATGAATCAGTGATGTGTTCACCTGAAAATGAACTCAAAATCTCTCATCACATCCTCAACTCAGCCTGTGTCGTGCCAAAGACTGACATCTGTTTCGCCCTGTTGCTGCTGCCTCTGGCTATTTGTTTGAAACTCCATACACTGCAGTACTGAGCTTCAAACAGAGGTTGTTTGGGGTTAGAGAAAGCGGTGACACGTTTTTAAATAGCCCTTTGCACACATATACACACCACGCACGCACACATTTATAAGAGCCTGTGCGCATTTGCTTTCGATTCCAGGAAATAGCAGCTCCCATTGATGTATTGCAGTTATGTAGTGGAATGACTCGCCTGCAGATTGTTGCAGGCAAAGTGACGAAAGTTAAATAAACTCTGATCAGATCTGTACCTGAGCAGTGACCTATATTCAGATTATATTAATTCCTGTTTTATTAGAAATTTCTTACCAGGTGCATCTGCTGGACGTTTCACTTCCTGTCTAATTTTCCCTCTGTTGTGATTGTCTGCACAACTGTGATGTAGTATTTCCAAAATACCTTGCCTCCCTTTAATTGTCTGTCTTTCCATTCGTCCTTGTCAGTTCATCTACTGATGTTCTCTAATGTTCCTCTGTGATGTTTCCTTGACCTCCCGTTCCAGACCTTGGCCTGCTTTCCAATGTTTTGAGCCAATTCCCCCTCTTTCCAGTGTTAGTGCTAATTTGTGTTGTTGGTTTCCCAAAGGTCAAACCATTTCTTTAAGAGCTCTGTGCTGTGTAATGTACCTTAGATATTTTCCTCACTTGATGAAAAATTCCAAAGCTTGAAATACAATGAGAGCTGTCCGAAGAGAGAGTTTAGTAGACCAGGCGCAAGTGAAGTGCAGCACAGGTGCGCAGCGCCAGTGCTCACATTTAGTAACCTATATTTAAACCCTGTGTAACAAAGATGAGTAGTTTGCACAGATCACAACATAAACAAATATCATGTGTAACTAGGGGTGGGCAAAAATGTCGATATGGCAATATATCACGATACTTTATATCGCGATACGATATCGATATTCAATATTTAAATATCGATTATTTTTTTCAAAAAAAAAATTCAAATTTTTTTTTTTCAAATAATAAATCATGTTTCAGACGTAAATCCAGTACGACTTCCGCCCCTCTGCTCCACGAGGTGTCACTGTACTGCTACCTCAGACAGTGTGTTGTACATGCAAATATGTTGTTGTAACTTGCACTTGTATAAAATGGCATGGATAATTTGAATTACATTGTTTTGACTCAGTTTGTCCCATAAATTATCACTATCATCTGATGTACATACGACTCGGATTTTAAGATGCATAATGCCAGTGTTTCCCCTACCGTTCTATTGGCGGGGCGGCCCGCCCCGCCTGCACAGGCCCCCGCCCCCCTTGAAAAACGGGACAATCGCGGTTAAAGCGGACCTGTTGGTCTGATCAAACTGCAGAGCGCTCCACCTGAAGCACCCAAGCTTCCCAAGCAACCAAACGGCGCTATTCGCCCTCTGCCATCTGATTTTTAAATACCAGCGCTCACGCCGGGTACACACCGGACGAGGAAGCGCCGCGAATAACCGAGAACCACATCAGATTCACCGCGGCGTGCACCTCCGCGGTGAATGCGCTCTGATCTCTCCCTCTGTACGGAGGGAGAGATCAGCTGATCCGCTGCTGTTTACTTTCTCTCTGAGCGTCTCCGCTGAGAGTTGTCTCCGCCTCCTCACTCGTTGAGCTGAGCGTCAGGAGCTCATTATAGTATATTAGACTTTATAAAACGGAAAGGTGAAATCCGGCAATCTGATTGGTTGTTAGCCGTGGTATATTGAGCATATACCACGGCTACTATTCTAAAACCTTATCACAGCGCAGGCTATCACTCCGCGTCAGGCACGTATGACTGGTATGAATGGAAGTTGTTGTCATGTATCCATGACAACGGACTGTTGCCGTCCGTAGCAAAAGACAGCTGATGTTTTTACGATGTTAAAAAACGGACTAAAGTAGTTGAATTCACATGTTTAAGGTTAACTTTCACCTCCGGGGAGGGTTAACAATGGTAGAGGGGACTGAGCAGTGACTTTCACCTGAAAAAATGCGGAGGAAAAGACGAGCTGCAGAGCTAACTTGGAGCTAACGTCTGGAGAGGTGGGACTATTTTTTCACAGTGAGGCTATTTTATTGGATAATATGTATTTCTGGTTGAATAAAACTACATGAAATTGATTGCTTATCCCTCTTCTATATTGCCTTTATTCGTAACCGTTTTATAAAAGCAATATATCACTCCAGTCCGTGGTATATGCTCATTATACCACTCCAAGGGGGTTGTCGTCCCTCCGCTTCGCGTCGGGCCGAACAACGCCCCTTAGCCGTGGTATAATGAGCATATACCACGGCCTGTCGTGATATATTGCTTAAATAGCCTATATCTTATTTTTTATACAGTCAGTCACCACTGAAAGAAGTTGTCCACTCACAGCAGGACAGATGGATAATCGGTAAAGTTAATAATTTCACTTAATGTGGCCATGAATAAATTAATTTCGATTGCCTGTTATATTTCAGTGTTGCCCAAACGCAAATCTTTAAGTCTTTGTTGTCTTTGTACAGAGACAATATGAGATTTGCGATAACAACCAAGTTGATAACCAGCTTCGTAGTCGTGTTAACTCGGGCCGGGACGTGAGGTTTTGTTCAGCTGCATCTTGAACACAAAGCCTGGCCATGTCGAGCCTCCTTCGCAGTACAGGCCTCCGGTCAATTTTCAGACCCTTTTCAAAATAAAACACCGCGATTAACAATACTAGAGGCCAATGTGTGTGTTTGTAGCCTATTTGTGTTTATTTAATCCAAACAGAGCGCGCGAGAGATGAACACACACACCTTCACCCCCCCCTGGACTCATCCACCCCCCACCCCCCCAAGACAAAACTGCTAGGGGAAACACTGATAATGCCTTTTACATTTTTCAGTGAACTATGTAGAATATCGTAGAATATCGCAATATATCGCAAAATTTGGATATCGCAATATCGTATCGTATCGTGACTCAAGTATCGTGATGCGTATCGTATCGTGAGGTCCTTGGCAATACCCACCCCTATGTGTAACAGAGATGAAATCAGAAGCAGCTGTGCGTAAAGGACGCATTGCTGAGCGTCTCTCTTCTTCTGTTTTCTTTTGAATTTTCTGAGATTAGACATGCTGAATACAGTATAAACTCACTATCTGATGCCGAGGCTGTTTGTTGTTGGCTGAGATATGTTAGTTTGCATCACGTTTTGTGTTAATTCAGTCAGGTCGAGCTTCCATTACGCGAGCCAACCGCCTTTGATCTGACTTTAGATGTGACGGAACCGATATAGATATAAATTTATGTGCTGATTCACTGCGCATGGTTCAGCACCCTGCGCCACCTTAGGCCGCGCCGGGAAACTAGAGCCCAGAATGTCTTTCTTGGAAAGTAATTTACCTCAGTTAGGAATATAAACAAATCTTAAGAAATGAGAATATATGATTTCTAAATATAGCTTACGTTTGCAGATCCAGTGAGGCTTTCTTCGTTTTTGAGCCAGATATGCTGGAGATGCTAAGGACTGATTTAATGTCTTAAAATGCTTTCAGTTTAATTTGAAGTGACACTCAGGGGTCTACTGCACTCTCTAAATAAAACCAATCCTTCCATGAGTTGAAAAACTGATTTACTACTTATTTGGATTGAATTAAAAAAAATCAGATGACATTAAAGCATGGCCACACGGTGGTTACACATCTTTTCAGCATTAAATTAAATTAACACTTATGATCACCCACTTGTACTTTTTTGTTATTATTGTGCTGTGGATGAATTGAACTTGTCAGACTCACTTTGGCAGTAGTGGTGCGAAAATTGCTGAAATGTTTGTGTGCAACAGAGTAGGCCGCAGTTGCTGTAAATGGGAAGCGAAGATCATTCACCTGATCAGAACAGGAAACTATGACCCACCTCCTCTTCTTCCTGTGGCACTAAACCTTACTTACTGTCAACATCCTGTCTAAACAAGGAGACACAATGGTCACTGAGAATAGAAGCTCTGCTGACACACTGTGAATGTGTCAGCAGAGTTATGGGACAGGTGTTAGGAGAGATGCAGCATGGGAAGGGGAGCAGCTGGGCATGCCACACCATAATGTGATCACAACGTATAAGGACACATTTTGCACTCAAATGGCAAATGATGAATATATCGTCACCCTATTAAAATAATGGCCTAAGTCATTTTTTCAAGTTTTCGGGAAAACACAAAAAACTTCACCAAATTCAGAGCATATGATATTTATTAATCATTTCACTCAAAAAGGCATTGGCAGTTGATAACTGTTGACATACATAGAATGTTGTGTGTTAACTATGTAACATTACAGAATAAAGTGACTTAGGCAAATTTTCGAACACTGAAGTGTGACTTAGGCAACTTTAAACCTGTCTTAAACTGCCCTTTAATTCCATGAAGCAAACTCTAAACTTAAATAACTCTAACCTATATTAAACAAATGTCAGGTCAATCAAACACTGAGGCATGTTGTCAGGATTTGGTGAATTTTTCAGTAAACAGGGTATAGAGGCAGAGAATAAACACAGATGATCAGATGAGGACAAAGGGAGACACTGGGTCTAAATACACAAGGGAACACGCAGGTGGTGCCATCAGTACAGGTGAAACACATGAGGTAATCAAACAGGTGGAAGAACACAGGAAGACAAGACAGGAACTTCAAAGTAAAACAGGAAATAACTCATCCAATAACTTTTTTTTATGTTTGTACTCTGAGTGTCTTCTGCACAATAAATCCTAAGAACCCCAAACAAATGTACACATGGTAAATAAACTTTATCTCATCTATCTTATCTCACACGTCCCTCTCCTCACTTCATTCTCCGTCATCTTGATTTGCCCTAATGTGGCAAATTGTCAAAGAAGTGATGACACTCGACCGGCATCACATGTTTCATGGACTGAAGGTCCTGGAACTTCCTCTCTTTGATTGGAAGAGCATGCTGGAACACTCTGATCCATGCCATTGGCTCACTTGGCACCTGTACCCTCTGTGGCAGTGCATCCCACTCACAGTTTTCAGCGAAGGATAGTTTGTACTTGACTGTGCCATCGTGGCTAAATTGAAGAGCCCGCAAATCGTGCACAGTTGGGTCTCCTGCTTTTCTGCCTGGTCTGATGCTTGAGAAGTAAGATCCACTCAGTTTCAGGACTTCATCATGTCTCAGCACCTGCACCTGATATGGTTTTGGTTTCAGTCTTGCAGTCTGGAGGATGATCGTGTAGTCTCTTGGAGTGATGATGTCCGCTGTCATTTTGCGCTCGATGGTACTGTGCATGCTGTCGCATTCCATTTGTGTGTGACCAGCGACAAGGTACTTTTGTGTTATAAGAACCCCATGTTTTCTGGAGAGCTCAGAATATGCATTTGCCACACTTACATTACGGTTCTGATAACCGCAGCCATCGCTCCATACTACTATCTCCTTGATTTCTGGATTTTCTTTGATCACTCTTTCAAAATGGCGGTATTGAAGGTGTGCAAAAACATCGCTGCTGAGGTCCCCCTCTGACTCATCCCAGATGTAGCAGTACCCTTCCTTTGAATGTAAATTGAAGAGGGTAAAGTTATGGACCTGCAGTTTTGTTTTGTAATACAGGCAGCTGGCCTGGGTTTTTGGACACAGCAGCACAGCTTGCAAGTCCATTGTCCATACAGATTTCTCGTTGTCTGCAAACTCCTTGTCACAGGATTTCTCTCGCCGTGCTTCATCTTTTTTGTTCACATGTGCATCATATTCAGCCCTACTGATATTCCCATGCTTGAATGACACACAAACATCACACTGATCCTTTCTCGGAACGAATACAGAATATTTTTCTTCATGGAACACATTTCTGAAGTGGGACTCACCCACAGCCCTCACTCCAGCAGTTGCAGCTGCCTGTTGGTATTCCCGGTGTAGCTGAGCAATGGTTGTACCTGGGTAAAGGAACTTCTTCTCTTTGTAGGTTGCTATATTTCTGCAGTAGTGTGAATCAACACTTGGCAGCTCCTTCAACCAGTCCTTAAGAAAATCAGTGACATTGGTTTCCACTTTTGCATGCTTGCCACTTTTTGGTCCAGATTTGGTTGGCCGGGCTGGTGTTTGTTTGTCAGGGCCTTCGTCAGGATCTCTGTCGGAGTCTTCGTTCAGCCAGTGTGCGATTGTTCTTAAAGGGAGACCAAGTGTAGATGCAAAAAGTGCTTTGCACACTTTAAGACTTGTTCCATCCTGAAGTTTCAGCTGGTAGCTAAATGATGAACTGCGCCTTGATCCCTCAGCAACTTTCTTTTGCTGAATGGCAACCTTTGTGACCAGAGTGGTAACGTATAACTTCCGTTCTTCCCACGTTTCCATTAACCACACTCTCTCAAATATCCACTGCCTCTCCTCTTCTGTAATGGTTTGGCAGCCTCGAGTCTTGATTCTTTGACAGAACTTCGAGTTGCAGGGAGGACCCAGAGCCTTCGCAGTAATTTCTTTGCCACCTTTGGACTTGTATGACATTCCTTTGAGACGTTTTCCCTTGGATTCATTTTGCTTCCATGTACCTTGGCTGAGGCGTTTCTGTCGTTTTCTTTTAACTAAATTGTTTTCTTTATCATCCTCATCATGCTGTTCTGGTGTTGCTGCCCCCACGGCTTGGCTGTCTTCATTTTCAGGGGCAGATGACTCATCAGAGGATGGGCTATACTTATAGTCTGGATCTCTGATATTATCATCATAATCTGTGTCTTCTTCATTGTGTTGCTGCACCTGCTTGGCATCTTCAGCAACACTTGTTTCATCAGTAGTAGTGTTTAAGGTATTGTCTGCTTTAACTGAAAGAGGGTCTTGACTTGATATATCCATCTCAATCTCTTCAAGGATGGGCTCAATCTCAAGGATGGTATCATTTTCAGTGGATAAGGCGGTGTCAGAATAGTCAAATACTCCTATCAAAAAGAAAAAACATTTCTTTAATTTTAAAACTTTGAGGGGTATTATTGACTTGTGCTAAGTAATGTAACAACACATTATTCCATTTATAACACGGCTTACGAGTGAAATAATTAATTAGAAACATCAGCTGTGCTCCTCTGATCTGAGCAGTGTCCCTAGCAACAGTTTGTTTACTTGACAACGGTCTGTTACACTTGACAACAGTCTATTAGCTATACTTTATGATGGTCTGTTACACTTGACGAAGGTCTATTATATTTGATGATGGTCTAATACAGAAATAACAGACCATAGATCACAGTGCGGCATTCAATCGAGTCATGTAATACATTTGGCTATGTTACAGAAAGAAGTGGGATAGTCAGGAATAGTAGCCTAGCTAGAATTAGCTACCTTTGTAGCTAAACTATAACTTGTGAAATTTAGACTAAAATTAATACACAACATTATAGCCTATCCTTTATGATAGTAAACCTTATTACTCACCAGGAGAATCTGATTCAAGAATCAGATTTAGAGCTTCTTCTGCACCATAGAATCTGTTGCTTCTTGAAATAGCTGCCATCATGAAAGCATGTTAAATGGCCTAAGTCAGACAGTTTATCCTAAAGAGTGAACAGTTTTGACTTAGGCAAAAAATAAAATGGCCTAAGTCACCCTCTTGACATAGGCCATTTTCCTATAGGGCATAAAGAGCATGCGCCTTTGAACTGAGGATTAAGATTTTTTTTACCAGAGGTGGCCAGCATTATCAGGAGATGATTTAGGCCAAAAACTCATTTTCGTCAAAAAATGACTTAGGCCATTATTTTAATAGGGTGACGATATGTATAATCAGACTCGATGCTGGATGATAAGTGAAGTGTCATTTCGCCTCTTGCGAAATGACCCTGATTCACGTTCACGGGGAGGTTGCTAAATTTACAGAGCTAAAAATACAACTTCTAACTTCAAGAAAACATCCATCTTAATAATTGATTCAGTCTCATAAGCAGTATTCAATCTTTCTCTCTTGGGGAGGTTTCATTGCCCATCTTGTCCTTGTTCCATCCATTTATGTTGATAAATCCAAATTCTTTCATTTTAGTTTCACAGACATTAAACCATCACTGCGGTGAAATTGGTTCTGGTTCTGGTTCTTTTGATCTCACTACATTGTGGTTTGATAAATGTGACACTGCTTCCTACTGGACACATTTACAATATCATATATCATACATTATTAACCCCTGGTCCAAATAAAAAACACACACAAACATGTCTGAATGACACCCGTGTGTGTTTGCTTATGTGCAGCCTTGGGATGCATAATCCCAGCTTTGGAAGTTTTATAGTTTGCAAAAACAAAAATGTCAAGTACAGAATTATGTTTGGACTGTCAGGTCTGCATTTGCACATTACTCTTCTACCATCCTGTATATTCGTACAGATGCACAAGACTAAGTATTGCAGCATGCTCATTCTGCTGGGGGTGGGGAACAAACAGGCACGTACCACAAATCAAAACGTTTCCCATTGCAGAAGAGATTCAACCCGCCAGTCAGCGAGCCAGCCGCATAATTACCACCTGACCCTTTGTATCGCTTCGCTTTCATCGGGTAACTAGATGCTCGCTCTGTACCACACTGGTATAAGCCCAATGAGCTGCCACCCTGATCATGACACGATTAACATTTATAACTTCCACTTCTCTTTGCATGTGCCATTAACCTTCTCACACGAGGCTCGATAGCTTTAAGCACAGCCACTGGCAAAATGGCTCTGTTCTTGTCCACACACACAACCATTAATGTCCGTATGTAGTATGTGGGTGTATGCGCAGATACATGGTAGAGTCACAGGTACGAGTGTCCTTGGTTGCCATAGGAACATCAGCAGCTCACAGCTGATTAGAAATCTCTTTGATGATGAAGTGGCCCCTCTGCGTGTGCGTATTGTGTGTAAGAACATGTGTCGAATTATGTGCGTATGTGCGCGTGTAGATTTGAAACCAAATGACCACAGACAGAGCCATTTAGTTTTCCAAATTAACACCAGAGCAAGAGATTGTGCTAATTTGTCATCTTACATTTATGCGTTTTAATTACAGTACTCTGACATTTGTAATGATTTTTAATGTGTTTTAAAAATTCTGGGGAACAGCTGTTGAACACGGGACCGCGACTATGTAGCCCGAAAGTTTAGCATATCAATATGGTAATAGAGCCTTCAACACAACAGATGGTCTGTGTTATATTTATGTGTGTCTACCATGACTTTAGTGCTGGCATGTGTGTGTTTCTTACTCACTTTACTTTATTTTCACACTAGCAATAGGTACTGGCCCCATTCTGGATCTGATTCCAGTTTTTACTGTGCACTGTCACTTTCGTGGAGTCTGCTTGTTCCTCACATGCCAGTTAGCTTTACAGGACAAGAGGGTCTGGGAGGTTATGATGCACTTGTCAATGACCTTAAACAATTTGAAGATAACTTACATACAGTAGTGCCATCGCTCATAATCTAGTAGCAGAGGAGTGCTGCTGCTATTCGCTGCTATTCACTGCTACTTTAGAACTGCTCAACCAGTCACATGGTATCATAAAAATCACAAATTCATCCTGGTTTGCCCTCTATACTGTATATATCGTCCATCAGTACATCAGTGATTTACACAACTGACTCTCATTGAATGATAAAGTAGCAGCAGGAGAACATCCTCCGAGTGAGAAAAATAAGTGAGAACAGTGTTAATGAATGTCACAGAGTGGTGACAAAATACGTGCTGAAAGCTTTTATCAGGCATTCGCACTGACACAGCAAGGGTCCATGCTGGTCAGGGTGTGCTGCTTGATGTATTACTCAAGACTGAAATATGAACCAGTGACAGACCCACTTAACAAACAAAACACTTGGACTAATAGTTTATAATACTCAAAGACAGGATTTCACAAATGTGGGAAGTTATTCCAGCATTTTTATCTCTTGTTGTCCTGATAAACCATTAAAACATATAACTTAACAATAAAATAACAGTAATCTACCAGAAATAGGTGGGAAATGCTTTGTCTTTTCTGATCGCATCGTGTGTCATTGCAGCAAAAGGCTGAACCTGGATCAGACTTTTATGTGGAAACAATCCTGCATTTTCTGCCACAGCTCTCAGCTGTAACACCCCAGCAGTGCTGATGGATAGCCATTTAAATTAATGAGGAGGCTGCATTTTTTCCATGTAGAGCTGAAGTCGATCTGAACACGACCTTTGAAACATGCAATCACACAAGGACAAGATTCCTCTTCAGTCACTACTGATCTGAGGTTTTTTTCTGTATCATCAGCTGCATAGAGAATACACATATAAAGTGTGTCGAACTGTTTAAATGAAATGATCAAGCATCTACTTGTTATATCAAAGTGGTCTCAGTGAGTGCTTGGAAATGTTAGTGAGTATCACTATCTACTGAACCCACAGCAAACAAGAAGAAAAGACAAAAAGCAATAGCTCTGTTTATCTCCACGAACAAATAAATGAGACCTTTTCGAAAATGGTTCCTGCGACAAAGAGGCAACACTCAGACAATTGGCAGAGAGAAGCAAACACAGATACTGTAGAGAGGAGGTGAAAAATCTTTGTTGGAGCAAGCTTTATGTAATTTTTTTTTTTTTTTAATGAATGAATCCAATCCAGATACAGCCCTATGAGCCGCCAGTGCTACCAAACTTAAAGGGCATTTCCAGTCGTAATCAATGTTTACCTCCGATATCAGGTCACCTATGATCAGTTCATTTCATACCATCTACACTCCCAGCTGCAGCATGTGGATGTTTATATTCATTTTTGTTCAATAGTCTATGGTTTTTTCAATGTTCATTAATGGGCTCCGGACTAGAGGTCTTCACGGGTCCAATTTGACGGACCCGAACCCAAATGGACCCGAGAAAATTGTACCCGGAGCCGACTGGCCCCGGGCTATTATTGTAAATATGAGTTCCGAACCGAAATGGACCCGAGAAAATTGTACCCAAGCTATTATTGTAAATATGAGTTCCGAACCTGAGTGGCACTGAGATATGTCGGAACCGAACCCTAAAAAACCCGTGGGCCCGAAATGCCAGAGTTGCTTTATGATTTAATACAAGTTGTCTAGCGTATAAGACTTGTTTTTATTAGCTACTACTTTCTGTTTCTTACCTAAACGTAGTCTTCTTCCGCTGCCAGCCCCCCCTGGCCATAACGTGATGTAAACAGAAATAAATCCACTTTGTCATTTTCTTGTTTAGATGGTCATGTACTGTAATCCTTCTTCTTAGCCATTGCTAACACCAATCCACCAGTCATTTCCTCTTGTTTAATTAATGTTATAATTTTGGAGTTTCCATGTGCTTTGCGGAGCATACAGCGGTAACAACACGCTACGGCAACTTGATTGTTTAACTATTTTGAACCATTAACCATAATGTTACGTTAATAAACAAACCTTTTAACTAGGGCTGGACGATTAATCGAATTTTGATCGTGATTACGATTTTGGCTTCTCACGATCATAAAAACACTGTAATCGAAGATAAACGATTATTTTTTTGTCTATTGGTGTTTTATTCTGAAAAACACACATGCGCGCTTCCGCCCCCGCGCCTGCACTGCACTCCTCTCTCAGTTAATGCTGTGGACGAGTCCACTCGTGTGTTGACGGCGGCGTTTAAAAATCAGCGCCAGTGAAGAGAGAGCAGCGGCCACCGCTCAGGACGAATGAACGGGAAATAATAATTTAAAACACTCGCTCGTCTCCTCAAAGCGGCCGCACAACAACAACCCTCCTCCTCCTCCTCTTCCCCCGGCCCGTAGGCTACATGTGCATATGTTTACAAAGCCGGCAATGTAAATGACCTTTAATATGAGCATAGTATTTTTATAAATGTGTTTTTATGTTTACTTAGTAACATTCTATAAAGCCAGGCTTTTATTTTTTATACATTAAGCAGACGGATATTCAGGGCTTTTATTTTGAAAGCGTCTCGCTGAGACCTCGTACACATCCGGTGCTTCGGAGTTTACCGGCAGTAGGAAAAGTATGTCTGCAAGGCTAAAGGAGTGTCTTCAATGCTAAAAGCAAGCAAAGTGTGCCTAACCCACATGAAACGCCCTAGCACCTGGCTAATAAGGGGCACAAGGTTTGTGTTGTTACCATTTAATGCTATATTTATGTCCGGCTCGAGTTTGGTTGCCGTGGATATTTTCATGCATAAAACGTATTGTGGTTAGCGGTAGCTACTATTAGCATCGGCAAGCTGCCGTGTCGGTCTGTATTGAAGTGAGATGAAGCTGTAAGCTAACTCGTAGGTTGTTTTGGTAATGCAACAGGACGTATTTTGTCTGTTTTATATAAGGTCTGCTAAGGTTAAAAACTGTTTAGTGGGTTAAAAACGAACGGTTAAAAATGCTAATGTCATGTTAATTATTGTTTTATATTGCACTCTATGGGAGGTTGTCTTTCAGTTAAAATGTGAATTTTCCTTCATGACTGTAACATCAATCGTAGCAGTTAAAATATATATTTAAATTCATGGAGTAAAACCTGTGAATCTACAATAAGTTTATTAGATAAAAAGAGAGTCAACTTACATGATTGTTTGTGATAAAGGCAGTTAAAGGTAATTTCAAGTAAGAGTAAAGGTAACTGTATTTTGTTTTCTTCTTTTCATAGCTCTTACGGTGTGTTTACATTGAATACGGTCCAAGGAATAAAACATTGTGAACCATCAGTTTGAGAGTTCGACCATCATTTAGCTGGGGATGCTACAGGCAAGGAAGCAATCTGTAGAGCGGCGGATAACGTTATACGATGTTACGACGTGTATTTGTGTAGTTCAATCTGTCATAAACAAGAGATCACTTATGGGGCGCGTCAAAAAAAAAAAAAAGTTATGGGGTGCGTTTGTGACGAGAGCTGGGACAGCGCAGCGGGGCGGAGGCTCTGATCTTCCCAGGTTGGATTTCATCCCAGAGACGCAATAAGCGACACACACGGAAGCAGAGAGCCTCCATTCTCCCTCTTAATAAGTTAAACCATGACAATTACTCCAAATCTGTTTATTCAAGGTAATAATGTAGAAAAGTTAAGCTAAACATCCTGTATAGTTTCTGCTGCTGGATCATAAAACTTTTTGAATACTAAATATTTAAAATTATAAACTTAAAAACCTTAAACACACATGGCACTGTTTATTTAAAGCAGAAGTAAGTGATATATTTGTGTTAATATAAGTCTTAAATAGTTATATCTTCCGACAGCAATCACTTACCTAGAGTGTTTGGTCTGAAACACGGGTCTGTCATTCACTCTGCTCTGCTCTGAGCCGAGGAGAAAACATTTATCGTATCCTACAGTTTTTATCCAATGAGGAGAGAGAACGGCATGCATAACGGCATAATTTACGATTTCAAAAGCCTGCCTGGAACGCAGCATTAGCGAAAACGACCAGACCACTTACTTCTGCTTTAAGGTAATAATGTAGCATGGTCAAGCTATAAATCCTGTACCCCCCCCCCCAATAATCGTGTAAATAATCGTGATTTCAATATTGACCAAAATAATCGTGATTATGATTTTTGCCATAATCGTCCAGCCCTACTTTTAACTGCCCCGAGTCCTGACCTCGGCTCTAACTTTTGCTTGAACTGTCACCTTTGACGTCATCATAAGAGTCGTGTAGTTGTTTTGATCACGTGACATAAGTCACACAGGCAGCTTGCAGCCTCGTATTGGACGGAAGGGGGAGGGCGGGGGTGATTGACAGCTGTGACCGCCAATCGCCGGGTCCTCTCGGGTACTGTAGGACCCGGCCTTTCACAATAAGAGCCCCGAGCCCCGAGACAAACTCTCTCAGTTCCGACCCGGCCCCGGCGTCACTTCTTGTGAATGGACCCAAGACCCGAGCCGGGTCGGGTCGGAACCTCTGGTTTTCGGGTTGTCGGGTTTTTCCGAAGACCTCTACTCCGGACTAATTATTGTTCTGTGGTCGCAAGTAACGTCCTTTTGACCATCATTTACATTTTAAAATTCGCTTTACAATTAAATTAAAACCCAATATTCAAACCTACCGCGGCTTCCGCATTGTTCCTTTCCAGGTCAGAGAACAAAACAGCAGAGGGACTCTGAGCATGGATGTGTTATAGATCCATGACTCTGAGGCGTTTGTTGGAAAGGCAGGTTTTCCTGCCTATTGAAGGCAAAGGCCAGGCTGATTTTGGCTGCAGCATCTTGCTGAGACCGTTCGAAAGGCCAAGGATGCCCATATGTGTAAAGATGTCGCCTTCAAGATGTAGACCACCACTACTGAATGCCCCTAGCCTTAACCTAATTCTAACCTTGACTTAAACCAAGTCAAAACCTTCAAACAGCTGTTTTACAATTAATTGTGGAGTCCTGCAGTTTGGTCCCCCAAAAGCTGTTGGACTCCACAAGTACAGTGGACTCCCAGGTTTTAGACAAACACAGGGCCACACATGCACACACCTAACACAGTCAGTCTTGCAGCTGTTGTAGATGATGGACGCTGCTCTTACAGTAAGAGCATTGACTGACTGCCTGTACAAATTAAGTGAATGAGCCTGAGTGTGTGTGTGTGTGTGTGTGTGTGTGTGTGTGTGTGTGTGTGTGTGTGTGTGTGTGTGTGTGTGTGTGTGTGTGTGTGTGTGTGTGTGTGTGTGTGTGTGTGTGTGTGTGTGTGTGTGTGTGTGTGTCCTGCAGCTGTTGTGTCATAAGCATAAGCACTGTAAATATTAGTGACTCGCATGTTTCTTTCATTCTCTTTACAGTCAAGCTTTTTGCAGTTAACTAAGATAAGGAGGATTAGTGCACTAAAATGAGAAAGATGGCTTGTGATGGCTGAGCATGTGCATGGAAGATGACCACTGTAAGAAATCATTGTATCATAAAGCATCCAATAGAAGTCCTCACACACACACACACACACACACACACACACACACACACACACACACACACACACACACACACACACACACACACACACACACACACACACACACACACACACACACACTCTATGGTGGCAGCTCTGAGTGTCATCACAACCTTTGTCCACAGCATTACCAAGCTAAAACACAAACCTTCTGTGTAAACTACAGCCTCATTTGCTACAAACATTTTGTAAACATAACCACAGGCTGAGTCAGCAGCAGCCCTCTCACCTGCAGCAGAGCAAGGAGGGCAGAGGGGATGACCGATAGTGACCTTTGTCTCTGTCCTTCTTTCACCAAACCTGTGTACGGTATGCACAGTTCAATATTTGTTCATTTATCACAAATGGTAAATGGACTGGCATTTATAAAGCGCTCTTCCAGTCTCTACAACTTATCAAAACACTATACACTACTAGTCCCATTCACCCATTCACACAGCACATTCATACATGTGGACAAATCATATCACAATCACAATATTGGGCAGTGTTATCACACAAATTTTCCTTTCACTCGTACACTAATTTCAAATTCAACAGTTATATAATGTAGAGCCTGTCTCCCCCCCTCCCTTCTTCCCCTTTCTCATCAGAGCTCCAATTCGTCAAGTGTCCAATTTGGACCTGATTAAATAGAGAGTGCTGCTGATGAAGATTTACTTGAAACTGGTTGTGTCTGAACATCCTGCAGGTGTGTGTACAGTATGAGCACACTGTGAGCCCCATAGCTCATGCAAACACAATCTTAACCCTAACCCTTGCTTCAGCTCACCTCTCTTTACCTGCACCCATACTTTGCAGTGTTTTCCCCTGGGTGCCTCCTGTACAGCCCCCTGCCTCCAGCTGTGAAGGGAAGTGTTTCAGTGTCCATGATCCTCAGTGAGCACCCTTCGTCTGTCATTACCATCGATCGGACTGCAGTGTCTGAGGCCCAATTAGCAGCTCCATATTGTGTGATGTGCCCTGCACTTAAATGAAAAGGGCTACAAGACCAGGCCTGAAATAATCTGAATTATTTATCATAATTATTCTTTCATCTTTCATCTTTTTAGATATACAGACTAGAGCTGCCTTCACTTCACATTGTTATTAATGAATATATAAATAGTCTCACTCTTGATCAAAATTGTAAGTGTCTTAATAATATAATTGACCTCAGTACCTTTGATACAGTATGTGTTTGCTTGTTACCCAACAAGTGTTATTATCTCATCTTTCTGACATTCGGAGTTAATGGACTTCCCTCTTGTGCACTATTTTGTTAGGAATGATGAAGGTTGCATCCAACACAGCCAAGCTTGACAAGTCTCTTTGTATCATAAAGATATTTATTGGGCTGTTGCTGTAGCACATTAACACAGCAGAGACTAAGGAATATATACTTTCAAATTGTTGTCTTTGCAAGAGCAGTTTGCATCTGTGCACAAAGTAAGTATGGCTATATCTCAACTGTTGGAATTAAAACAAACAAAAAAGATATCATCATTGTCTATCAACAGATTTTACTGAATTGGTTTATGTTTTCCTAGAAACTCACAAACTCTGCTTACCAATGTGAAGCAGTAGTATCAAGCTCACTGAATTGTGCAGAGATGGAAACCAACCAAGCAAGCTACAATTAAGACCAAAGGTAACTAATATTCCCCTTATTGCAAGGGCAATAAGGGGGATTCTTTTCAAATTCAAAATTGAGAACTAGGGATAGGGTGTGAAAAACATCCAGTTATTTCCGAGTTTAGGACAAGTACAGAACATGTGAATAAGTGAGGCTTCATCTCTTTTACATTTGTCGCAGATTTACACTGGATATATGAGAAAGTTTGGCTTTGGACCTGATACACAACTTTAAATTGCAATAAGAGATTGGGTTTAATGAACAAGTGTGAAAATTGAATCCCATATGTCGTCTCATAGTAAAAGGTTTAAATCTGTAAAGAGTGTAAACTATGGAACAAATCAAAACAGGTGCTCATCGGGGAAATTCAGCGTCTGAGTGGAACGAGCCTGAACAGCTTAGAAGCTGAATAAAAACAGTATTGGCACAAACCATCCATAATGGTCTGAATGTGGTCTCTGAAAAATCTAGGTTGACAGTCTCAATTCTGGGTACACAGTCACTGTGGGCTGATGCCTTGGCTGGTGTGGTGCTTTCTACCTTGTGCATGAAATTCAAAGGTTAGTAAACCGCAGTATTTAGAGAAACACATGTAGCTAACACGGACTTTAGTAATCGAGTGACAGGATCTAGCAGCAGCATTTAGCATGATTAAATCGACCTCTCTGCTGTGTGAATCTTGGCGTATACTCAGGAAAAACAGCTAATGATCAGGTTGACTTTATTGATTGATTGATTTTCCTGATTACACCTCCAAGATTGCATTTGAAGTGTGGATAAATTGGAAGGATAAAGGAGAAACAATAACAGATTGCAGATACAATCCCACAAAACAGAGTTGTATTGTATTGATGACTTTTTAAATATTGATTAATTCAAATACTGTTGGTATTACCTTATCTTAAATTATGAATAGTAAAGTAAAGTATAGTTTTAATAATGTAACCACTAGTAATATACGTTTAGTTAACCCTTCAACACTTCAAGCATTTGGAAGAACTTTTTTTTTTCTTAATAATTGATTATTTGGGCTGACAGTATTTTTTAGCAATAGTTTTATTCCATCAGCCATTAGTCACATTAACATGGGGAAGAAACCTTGAGAGCTATTGGTTTTTATTTGGTTTTATTGAGTTTTATTTGGTCTTATTTGATTTGTTTTAATATCTTACCCCCGAGCACTGTCGTCACTGTTTGTATGTCCTGTCGCATGCACTGTGCTGTTTGTTTGTCTATTAATGTCATGTGATTCACTGCAAACAAAATTTACCTGAGGGTACAAATAAAGTAACCTTTGACCTTTGAGTCCACTGATTTTACATTCCTGCTGTAAGCCTGGTGTGGTTCAATCTACCTTTTGGTGGCTACATGTTCTGTAGGAAAACACCAGCAATTCCAGTATCTCACAATTCACAACTCCAATTATACTTTCTCAGCTCATGTTTCACCTTGTTTTTTCCCCAAGAACAGAAAATCCTGCAAATATATCAGCTCCACAACAACCACTTTTTATTTCTGCCATAGAATCACACTATAGCATAAATAGGCTCAAGTAATTTCCTGACATCTTCCTATAGCTGCTGTCTATATTTATATTTATATGCAGTGTAGAAAAAAGGCTTGTGAAGCTTCACCTTAATTATCATCACGTCAACTTCTTAGGTCTGTAACAGACTTAATTAAGACAAATGCTTCTTCATCTGTGTTGAGCCTTCACCTTACCCTTTCTCATTAGCAGCAGAGCCTTCCTAGCGCACATCTGGCTCCGATACGGCAGGGAAAATTGAGGTAGTAAGGGGCAGATGTAGAGGCAGATATTGTATGCAAGACCAAACCAAGAGAACACTTGTGGTCATTCCTTTTCTGCCTCATTCTCCCTCTCTTGCTCTGCTTTCCGTGCTCACCTCTTCCTCCTCCATCCCCTTCTATCTCAGCAGGGCTGTAAGAAGTACACTGTGCTTACTCTATGCATAATAAATGAGGTGGTTTTCCCCAAGCAACCTGAAATTCAAGTTGTACTGAAACACTCCAGACTGTAACAGAGGGGACAAAAGGCTTATGTAACAAAAAAAGGAGACTTGTTTATCAAGCAACTGGCTATAGAGAAAATTCACCTGGTTGTTACACAAGGCCCAGCAGCTCTTTGAAAAAGTCAAGACAAAGAATGTGAGAGAGGCACATAAAGTGGATATGGTATAATAGTAGAGTAGATCCTTTCTGATGCAGTCAACAGACGCAGCATGAGTGTATATCTCTGTGTGTGTGCCCCCACATGTCTTTTATGTTTGTGGAACACATTACATCAATCAAAAATCTGCCATTACATTATTACCATAATACACATCAATCACCAATCCAACCGTCTAAAATGTTTTTTGTGTGTGTGCTCTCTACTTCTACTGCCTAGCTATGAGTAAAAACATTCAATACAGCATCTGCATTTGATAGTCAACAGAAATTTCAAAGCTGTGAACCAGTTTCTCTCTTCGACTGCTGTCTTTCTCTTGAAGTCGTTTCCGTGTGACGAGTGGTTTGACTTTATTTATGACATTTTTAAGATGGAGAGAATTACTGTTACCATAAGACTACAGCGGGGCCAGTTTTTGAAAAGATGGGAAAAATGGATTAGGTATGTCACACCGGTTCGACCACCGTTTGTCTAATGCCATGTATTTTATTACTATTATATTAGTTTGTAGTGCTCCATAGCTTATTATTAGTTCACTCTCTCCCCACATCACACAGAAATCTATCACATCTCCCAGGCCCTGCTCTACTCAGTACAAGACTCCCTGTACTTCAGGGTCTTAGTAAATAAGTGAGGCAGCATCACAGGGTGCCAGCCGTTAAACATCAAGCGCCAAGTGCCAAGATGATAGTCGCTTTTCCTGCTGGGGTAAACCCGCTAAATGATTCCTTTTACACTGCCAGCAGAGTCTGAGAGGATACACATGGGCAAGTACACAGAGCAGTGTTATCATCAGGTTGGTGCTCCTGGGTTTCGTAGCCTCCGTGTGAGAAACTTCGGTTGGCGATTGGTATTTAAAACTTACTGCAGCTCACTTGAATATTGGTGCACCACTGATATTGGCTCCAAATGTTTATGAAAATCTAACAAAAACATTTCACTAAAAGCCACCAAATGTCATTCACATGCCAATGCCATTATTTAAATCACATACAAACATACATGGTGGTAATTTAGTAATAATAATAAGAATATGTCATAGCAAAACTAATGGACTTACTGTGCAGGATTCTTGTGGCATAATGATCATTATGTCACTGCCATCCTGGTAAAAGGTCTAATGTATGATGAAATACCCTTCATTCAAAGGTGTAATTATAGTTGTGTTCTGGTACAGTAATAGCAGGCATTGCTTTTGTTTTGTTGTATAATAATGGTCTCTAAGCTGGCTCAAGAGGCAAATGGGGGGAAAAAAACTTGAAAGAAGGAACTTTGCAATGCAAAGTGGGTGAGAAAAAGGTTAGAGGAGAGGCACTGTAATGAGGAGAGGAATAGGAGCAGTAATCTGTCAACATCCCTCATCAGAAGCGCTACCTTCTTTCTGCTCTTATTTCAACCCAGCATCTCTAACTCAACCCATTCCTTTGCTCTCTCCTCACTCTTCTCCCCTCCTGTTATACAGACATGTATATAAACCCATCACTCCGCCTATAGCCGCCCAGTGTGTGGCCAGGCGGGGAGTAACGATGATGCACAGTGGAGTGATCCATAGTGAGTGATCTTGATGTTACGTAATCTTTGGTTCAGTGACCTCAGACACTGCAGAGATGCAGGATGAGAAGACGGGTGGGAGAGGGAGAGAGCAGCAGAACGGGTAGAGAGGGAGGCACGACAGGAGAGTGCTTTCTCCCACCGCCTGCGATTGGTATTAATAAGTTACACCCCTTCACATGTCTCTGGCCAAGTTTATGTAACATGCTCCTTCCAGGGAGGTGGCTTCAAGAATACCTCTCTGTGTGTATGTATCAGGCCTTTTGTTAGCTCCACCTCCATCCATTCATTAGACTTTTTTTTTTAAACTCTCACAAATAAATTGAATTTTACTTACATTCAGCAATGTTCATTTTTAATCCTACACAAGAGGAATTCAGACAGTATAGTACAGTCACATAGAGGAAGGAAGGCACAATAAATACAGCCTAGCGCAGTCTACATTCTACTTTGTACATAATGGGGTTTTTTTTTTCCTTTGGAGCGAAACTACATTGATAAAGGCACAGTTTACTTCATCTGTACAAAAGGCCTCCTATGATGTTTTTTTTTCTATCACCTGCTGCATGATGAATTCTTTCAACAGATTTCTCTCTCTATAGAGTCTACCCTAAGAGGAACTATGTAGGATTTTTATCGCTACATTTCTACCTTAATTATACAGCTTTGGAGTAATTATGATGGTTTAATAGATTACTTGTAACTTGTTACAAGGGAGAATGTTGGCTCTCTGCCTTCCCTGTATGCGTCACTTATGGCATCTCTTGGCTGAAAACCAACTTTGAGAGATCAGCGCTACTGCCCCGGTGTCCCAGCTATAGTACCGGCGGCACCGTGACACAAACATGCCCCGTGACCGGTTATCTCTTGTTGTTGACAGATTAAACTACACAAATACAGTAAATGATCGTATATATTTTAGCGTATATATTTTACATTGTAAACAAATGTACATGGCCAGGAGGAGGGTTAGCAAAACAGCGGAAAAGCGACTAGACTTACATTTCCTCTTTAGTTGAAGCTGACCTGAGGTGGCAGCCAGCCACAATTCAAAATGTAAAAGCAATACTCTGAGCCTCTTGGGTGGAATCTGAACCCCCCACTCCTACAGAGGAAAAGGCACTGACACAGACTTATCCTGCTCTCAGACCTGTCACTCTCGATCTCTCTTGACTGTTGGACTGAATGCCTGAGTAGTGCAGGCCATAGGATTAGAAAAGCCAATCGTCCATTTGTGTTGGCACAAATTATTGTTTAGCTGCCACAACACATTGCTTCTCCCTAGCTGGCTGCCATGGCATCATCCTACATTGTCTCTGTCATTAATATGACATGTAGATTTATCATAGAATTACAGAAGAGTTCACATTCACCTTCATATTTTGCTGAATTGGCACAGATGAAGCAAATACGGTGAGTCATGCTGCGTGCACTCTCCCTCAGTAGCAGGCCAACATTTCTGCTGGGACAGCAGAGTTTGTTCTGCTCTTTAATACTTGAAGTTTAGAGAGTGGGGCTGAAATATTTGTTATAAAACGAAGCAGCCATGTCAGAGTTATGGTATTTGAAAGTATTGCCATTTGGTTGGAAGGAAGGAGTTGCTCATATTTAGACAAGAAATGCTTTTTTATATATATACTGTATATGATCCTCCCCCATTCAATGTGTGAGTGTGTGAGATGTCAGTGGTGTCACATGTATTTTCTGTAACACCTCAACATTTATATAGAGATTTCACAGCAGGCCTCCCTTTATATCTCTGTTGTTTAGCTGCACATTGAGTTAACTCCAGCTGTTGGGCTGTTACCAGTTCTAAATCTCATTTTAGTAGCCTACTGTTTAATTGATACCTGACAAAGCTCCTGAGTCTCCTTTTTCAGGTTTTGTTTTGCTGTGCTGAGCCATCAATTGTTATGTCTGGTCCATTAAAATACTTAAATACAGTTTTCTCTAATTTAAACCGGTTGTGATTTGATTTTACTGCCCTTTTTTTCCTTTTATTACTAGCTTCCTGTGCAAGAATTAAAGCAGATATCAGTGGAATGTTTTTGTTAATATAAGTCCTAAATAGTCCTATTTTCCGTCAGCAATCACTTACATGAAGTATTTCAGCCTAAACACGAGTCTCTCCGTCACTCTGCTCTGCTGTAACCCGAGGAGAAAATTTTCCTTGTGGGATACAAGTGTTATCCAATGAGGAGAGAGAACGGCATGAAGGGCTGTGTGTGCAGCCAAGGGATGCGCGTGAATGTGGTGACGTAGCACGAGGACCAATTGATGCCTGACAAGGGCGGGGGCTGCTAACTCATGGTGCGTTCAAAGAAACTCGTACTTTGTGTTTTTCCTTCCTGTGAAGTCATACCAGTTCGATCTGGTACGAGTTCACGGGTCGGAAGTTACGAGTGGCCGTTATAGGGAACTTTCACAGACAACAGGATGGTAAAAACACGAGCTACGGGTTACCTGGAACGCTACCAAGTCGTAGTTGTGACTTGAAGCTGTAACTTACGGTTTCAAAAGCCTGCCTTGAACGCAGCATTAGCCGAAACGGCCGTGAAGCTGATATCTGCTTTAAATCATCTTTTTTTATCTTGACATTTTCTGCATGTTGCCCATAGCAATCTTTTCTTAGGACACACATTCAAAGATCGACCTGATGTATACAGCAGATAGGTTTGTCTCTTTTTCAGGCTCCAGTCTGCTCTTCAACTTCCCTCTGTAAGTTGAACACGAGCAGCATCGTCACAGTAATGTCCAACACAACCTCAGCCAAATTACACTCTCTGTGGATTCTTCACAATTACATGTTTTTTAATGACAGACGTCCTCTGTGGGACCTCCACCCCACTGCGACAGCTTTGCCCTGCAGCAAAATATCATTCATGGCAGCGTACATGAGTTTGTGCAGCTCTGCGCCAGGCCGCCTGATGATATGTTTTCATGCCGTTCTTTCTGATCTGATGTATGATATTTAACAATTCCCCTTTTCCCAGGGTGCCGGTTCGTTTCATCAAGTCTTTGAGAATGGACGTATCCCTCTCACACAGCCTGAGGGCAGAGTGTGTTACAGCATGCGCTTGAACGCCTCATCTGCTGAAAGGTTTTTGTTTGTTGCAGCTGAATTTATCGACATGTGTGCTGTGCACCGGCTGCACGTCCATATGTGATCATCAACCAAATGTAGTTGACTGATGTTTTTTTTTTTTTAAATCATTAGCTGCTGCAGTGTTACTCACTCCAAACACATATCTCTGGTACAGGTTTTGGAATATTTCCATTACCATATGGTTGGAAAAATTAGGATTAGCCTTTGCCAGAATAAATAAATATGTTTCATATTCACATTTTGGACAGTTCCTTTTGGCCACTGTTTGTGTCTCATCTGCGGGGACAGTCAGGCAGGGTGTTTATACCCATGTGCGGTGTCTGATGTTCATATAATTCATCCACCATATGGGCAGATGAGATAAAACAATACAAATGGATTTCACAAAGACATGATAAATGACAGTATTTTGTTGAGCAGAACTCTGACTCTGAGCCATTTGTTTTTTGCACATCATACACTGAACACCAGGTACTAATTATACTCAGTGTAAATCAGTATATTGTAAAGGAATTGACTATTTCACGTACAAATGAGTATGCAATGACTGCTGCATGAACTGAGCCAATTATTTTGATAATAAGGTGAAACTTTATGGATTATCTTTGTGTGAGCACTGGGTTAGATAAAGATCGTCTGTTGCCTGTTTATATGTCTGCATGCAGATAAAGATCCGTGTCACACACACACACACAAATACACACCCACACACACACAGACACTAAAATGGACTTCAAAAACAGGGGCTATTTATCACAATGGGAACACAGTCAATTATGCATGAATACTTATCACTCAAGGCAGTAATTACTCTGTCTGGTTGAATTTTAATTACATCTTATTCGGGTATTGTCTCTTATGTGTGAATGTGTGTGTGTTTGTGTGTATATGTGCGTTATGTCAGGATTCTTATTGTACATGTGCACTAACACACATCTTGGCTGTCGCACAATGACCACAGCTCTCCACCACCTGCTGTTGTGTTAGAACCGAGAGCCAGAAGAGAGTTGAGTCACAGAACAGGCTCAATGCGGTCGTCACGGTTCATCTTAAATATTCACAGTGACTCAAATACATGTATAGATCTACATTTTTTTTTCACAATTTACATTCATCAGGATGTATTTTGACTCATTTGTAGGGAACTAAATGTAAACTAACCATGATGTTGCTGCCACCTTTCTCCATCGGTCAAACAATGACACGATGTTTACTTTAGTTTTGTCGCAACTCCTCTTCGTCTCTGCCTTTTCAGTGGCAGACTTGCGCCTTCTTTCATCCTTTGCCAGAGGGGTAAGCAGAGGCTGCTGAATTTGTGTATACAGTATGTCTATGGCTGAATTGCTCAGGGCCTTACAAACTACTCGGAGTTCCAAATGCGGAAGGGGGTCTGGACGAGGAGCAGGGGAGTCAAGGGGGTTGGAAGGAGAGTAGCGCACCAGAAAAAAAAAAAAAATTAATTAATTTGTGGCGCTTCGTCTTGACTCTGTGGCACTGCGCCACACAATGGTCTATGGGAAACACTGAGATCGTACTATTGGGCCATAACCACCATCTAAATGATGTTAATCATAATGATCAATCTTTCTCAACATCGACCATAGCCATAAGTGTAATATTGCACATACAGCAGTTAGAACAAAGTAGGAGGTAGAGTTTATCCAAGGTTTAGTTAGCTTCCCTGTAGGATTTATAAAGTCTAATCTCTTAGCAAAAAGACTGGAAACAGGAGAGAACAGAAATCCTGCCTCTGTCCAAATGATCAATATCTGTCTGCAAGCACCTCTAAAGCTCACTAATTAAGACTTCCTGCTTTACTTTGTCCAAAAAAGAAACCCCAAGTGTTAAAACAACCTTTTGATGGTGCATTTAGCATATTTTTTGTTTCCCACCCTTTGCTAGATTTATTCCAGCTGTTTATAGCTGAGAGAAGAAAAGAAGAAAAAAGTATCTGGAACTTTTATTTCCAGCTCAATATGAAGGCTGTACAACAGCAATGATGCCATAAAAATGACAGACAGCCCAACATCACCATGGGTGTGACGCTATTGTTATCCTATTAGTATGGAGATCCAAGTTGTGCTGCTTTATTGCAACACAAATGCCCTGGACTTGTTCTTTGGTCCATCTGTCGTCTGCTTTCTTCTCCATCTTGAACCAAATCAAAACAAAACACTTGGTTTGCAGCTGTGGGCTTGTACTGTTAAACATGGCAGGTGAACAATACATACAGTGAGTTCTAGCACTATAAACCCCACCCTTTTTGTACCAGAAAGACTTTTTGGTTGATCAGTTCCCCTGGAACCAACATTAAAACCCTGGCTCCTGTGGTCAAAATGCACCTTTTCTAAAGGTTCCTACTAGGACAGTTCCTGTGGTGGAAACACATCTTATATGCATTTGCTGCAGAACACTGAAGTCTGTGAAATGAAAATGATGCAGTTTCATAGAGAAATTGTAAGAAAAGGAGGTCAAAATTAAAGGTATACTTTTAGTCTATTTTTCTTGGTTCAGCTCACCCTGCCAGTGTCGCTCTTTTAAAGTGCAATAATAACTGGCACTAAGAGTAGCACCACCATGTAATGATACACTGCCGTTACTTGTCCAGTGACTGGACTGTTTGTGGCTTTCAAAAAATACGGCATGATGAGATAACAGCAAAGTTTTAAGGCAGAAAGTGATGAGTTCACAAAGGAGACAGTTGAATGAGCAGGAAAGTGCAGTCGAGTGAGGAAAAAACGAAATAAGACAGAAGCGAATTTAGAAAATGAAGTGACTGGGAATGACAGGTGGAAGGGAAATGTAGAAGAGGAAAAGGAAACGACACCTTTCTCTTTGCTGTCGGCCATAAACCTGCCTGATGGCTCTACTGTCTCTAAGGCAGAATACAATAAGAGATTATTCATGGCCACTCTAACCCGCATCAAGGGTCACTTCTCCCTCCTAGTCGTTAGAATGAGATTTCTAAAGACAACAATGAAAACAGCTGCTCATTCATTAACCACAGCTCTCAGGTAGACAGCAGACATGGGCTGAATACAGGGGAGGGGAGAAAAGGAAGCACAATGGCCCCGGCGTGTTTACACAATATATCTGATCCCTGAATGAGCAGAGAGAGAAACAGGAACGATGGTGCTTAATGCTCATACGCTGTTGCTCGCCATCAGTGTGATCAGAGCGGCGCTCAGAGGTCCCTTCAAGTGGCACTCTGCCGTGATGCTTTTCATCCAGCAGAGAGATTTATGTGTCCTGTTTGACTGTCTCTCATCCCATTGTCTGTTTTGTACTTTCTGCTCAAACAGGAATCTCTGGAAATGTAATTACCGATTTTTTTGTACGACAGCCTCCTCTGTCTTTAAGCCGTCTGAATGTCACGGACTCCCCCCACTCTCCACGTCTCTCACTAAAATGACAGTATACATCAAATTCACTGTGATGCTGTAATGAATAACAAGGGATAGTATACAAGTGTCATCAGTTGAGTCAAAAGCTGATGCTGTCCCTGGTGGTTAGCTTCAGCTTGTGGCTTCTGTCTCTCTCTGTCAGTGGTGTTTATACTATATCGATGTTTGGCATGCAATACTTTCCAATAGTGTTCTTCTCATACATATTAAATACAATACTGTGATATTGTGGTTTTTCACATGTGATAGTAATTTACTCTTATTCAACCCAGTGTGTGACCCACCTGTTGACCTGTAGCAGTTTTTTCTAATTTAATTGATTTGTTTGGTCACTTGGCGACAGCGCATCAAACTGTACACATCACTGACTTACAAAGTTGATTTGGCAAACCGATGTGAGCAAACTATGAACATGGAGCAAAATTAGCATTCATGTCACCCGACGCGTGGAAGATCGGCATTCACTCTCCATTTAGCTACGTTTTCCATCAGCTGTCGAGGGAAATATCTACCTCTTTAGCTGCTAAAGGCTCTTTGTGGTCACCGGTGAGCTGCTAACTTTGGCCCAGTAAAGACCTGACATTTCATTGTGGAGCTTTGCAGTCTCGCTCTCACTTTCTCTCTCTCACACACACACACACACAAACACACACTCCAAACATTGACAATGGACCTGTATCTTATTGTCAGACTTGCTAAAAAAAAAGAAACATTTTGTCCCTGCAATCATATGGGTTCCAAATACCTGAGACCACTTCCCTTAGGAAATAATAGTGTTTATTTGTGTTGTGGATAGAGTGTGGAAATTAGATCTAATCACAAGTGCTCACTTGAGACACATGGAGAAACATTTTAATGCCAGGTGTAAACGGATGTACTTAGAGCTGTCCACTTGTGATCAGATAACACGAGACGCATGTTAATGCCAGGTCTAATACATTGCCATAGAGGGCTTTATATGCCCATGTGTAGTTCACTTGGATGTAAAAGAGATGAGAATTATTTTCATGAGATGATTATTTTCATTATAGATCGTTGATTAAGATAAGATATTCCTTTATTAGTCCCATGACGGGGGAAATTTGCAATATTGCAGCAGCAAATTAGGTCGTAAAAATAGAAGAGCATCAATAATTACTACAATAAAGAAACAAAAATATAACAAAAATAATCATAACATCATGTACAAGAGTAATAATGATTCGGTTTATAAATTATCAGAAATATGGCAGTTACTTTTTTGCTCAACCACCAGTCCAAAAGTAAATGAAAAATTACAAAATTTGAGCAAAATTTCACATTCAGAGAACATAAAGTGTCTTTCTACATTTTGTTGAATTGGTCGATTGTATTACTAGTCGTCTAAGCTCAATTGTGTGTTTGTGTGCAACTAAGCACAGGTTCCTCCTCTGTTATGTCTGGTCTGCGACCAAGTCATTGCAACAGAAAAATAGTGCCGGACTCCAACAGCTGTTGGGTCAGAAACGCACCACCGTCCACATTCCAGCTGGGAATACTCTGTCGCAGCCCTTTGCGTCTCTCTCATGGTCAGCAGACGGAATAATCTAACTTTGTCATATAAGTTACAACCTGAGCTTGTTTACTGGTACACACTTGGGTGGCTTTTTTCCACCACACTATCACATTGCTCTTCTCTCCATTCCTTACTTTTTGTGTCTGAATGTGGAGTCACAAGTCAACATCGCAGGCAGTCCTTGTCTTTTTTCCACTAGCTTAACATAGCTGTCCTTGGTTGGATCTGTGTGTGTGAGTGTGTGTGGAGGGGGGGTATCGATTTCCACAGCCTGGAAATAGGCCTACAAGCAAATGGAAATCTCCGTCCTGGAGAGTCTCACTCCATCGCTCGTCGTTTTCCGAATGTATGGAAAATAGGACCAAGTGGGTCATCGGGTGATGAGTGAAAGACTGCGGGTACTGCCTGGTGTGTCACAAGAGGCCGTGGGATAGGTCCACCTCGCTGGCTACTGCTGCCTACTACTATGTTGTGCTGCTTGGTCCTGACCCGATACGAGACCTTTGTCGCTATGCTCCTGAAAGCTCCTAATCCCCAAGCTATCTTTCGTTATGGCGACTATCCCCAGGTGTCATGACCATATGGTGAGAGCAGTAATCCTGGTATTTTCCCCTTTGCACGTATTCTTACAGCAGCTATAAAATTATACTGCTGAGTCAACTCCTGGACTTCAAGCAAGAACAGATTTTTTTTATTCAAAGCTGCCTCATCAAAACAGCCCCCTTGGGCCAATTTCTTGCTGTAATGATGTTAATAGGTCGGGATGACCTCTTCCTCCTACCTTAAACTCACTTGATTTAATAAAATCAGTCAATCTAATATCAGGCTTGTTTGTTTGTCTCCTACCTGTCTTTCAGTACCGGATTGGCCAGCTGTATATGATCAGTAAACACAGTCATGAGCAGAGTGAACGTGGGGAGGGTGTGGAGGTGGTCCAGAATGAGCCGTATGAGGACCCCGAGCACGGATCAGGACAATTCACCGAGAAACGAATCTACCTCAACAAGTGAGTGCCTCCCTTTCGCCATGTGTCCTATTTTCAACTTAATTAAACCACCATAGAAACATCAAGGCCACTTAGTTTCTTTATCTATTATTCTATTCTATTAACTGTCACTAAAGATCCTCAGCGTCCTATCGCAAGTCAACGCTCATTAGGCTGCTACTGATAAAGCTGTCAGGAGAGATTTGACCAAAAAAGATCATGTGACATTTTTCACTGCATTACCGCCACTCATCCTTGCAGCAGTTGTACATGGTGACACATCGATTAACTGGTTAGATGTCTAACGATATGTTTATGTCAATATCTGTATACTGTCTAATTAAAAAAATATTAGAGTATGAATAGTCACATAATGCATAATGATGAGCATAACACATTAATATCACAATGATATCAAAATGTTATAATCCTTTGCTGTATTAAGTGTTGCTGTTGTGTTTCAGGAACGAGCAGGGGGGAAATGTAGTTAGGCGTCTCTTCATTTCTCTTCAAGCTTATTTTCCAGCTCATAGCCGGCCATGTGCTGTGTTAAACTTGATAAGCGTGAAATTGAGTATTCGATTTTCTGTTATGTAGATCACAATTGAATTAGGTGCACGGTGCAGTCTGAAGTATGTTCTCCACACCCTCATTTGTTAATTTGCTCTAAATGGTACGCCTCATCACACGTAAAACCTTTTTGTCGGGGGGCAGCATCGGAGTGAAAACATAATTGTGCATAGTATTTGCACAAAACATCATGGACTTAGACTTTTCATTAAATGCAGCACTGAGGTGAATCCAGATGAAGGCCTGGCTCAGCGCCCTATTGATTTCGCTTATTAAATCTCTAACGATTGCAAAGGATGAGATGTAGACAAAGAGAAAAGATGATTTAGAAAAGAATATCAAAACAGCCTTTTTTTCTCCTTACAAGTTTCCAGTTTTATTTCAAGTTTTGATGTCCAAAAGAATATCTACATAGATATCTATATCGATAAAACCAAAACACCACCTCAATAGAGTTTACGTTTACTCTCATGCTTTCGTCAGGAGTCACTGGTCTCTGTGTATTGATGTGCTCACCTCCTGACATCCAATGACTGTGCAGCCTTCTTTTGACATTTTTCCTTCTTGTAGCATGCTAGTTCAGCCACTTAATGAATGCTTGATGTTGTGTTATTTAATGACGTTAAACCAAAACGGGTTTCTGATTTTTACATCCCATTCTTGAATTTGGGAATGGCTGGCCTCAAGACATTTGAAACATGGGTTTTAAAAAGTAACCTACGAGCTAATTAAGGGATACATTGCTTAAAAAATGTATTGCAGGCATAATAAAAGTAAACTTTTTGGCTGAGCAGGTGTAGCACATTACATATGACTATACTGGTCCATCTAGTTAATTTAACACAGACTTTATAAAGAAAGCGCTGTAAACATCATCTGCAATTTCCATCATCATGCACACCTCAAACGTTTTGCTAGTTCTCCCTTTCCTGGCCATAATATTTTTCATCTTTTCACATTTTTGGTGCATTAATCATTGCATGGTACTTCTACAGTAATAAATCAGTTAGCACTCGGAAAGTCGTATACCTTAGGCTTATAGTCACCCGATCCAATAAGTCCAATAAATACACACCAAGAGTTGGCAGGGACACAAATCCATCAATATCGCCAACTCCTGTCAAAGTAATGTAATTTGAAACTATTGATTTCCATAGAGAGATCAGAGCACAGGGTCAGCTGCAGGCAGAGACGTGTGAGCTTATATAAAATCAGTGTCTTGCCAAAATGGACGACTGGACCAAGGTGGGGCATTTAGGCAGGACCGTGGTGAAGAAAGGTTTGACAATTTAGGCTTAAAAGGCATTGTTAGTAGAACAACTTAGACCTCAGGACTACATTCATTACACAACTGGGAAAACAAGTTAGTTCAATATGAACATAGTTTCATTAGACTTTGCTTACAGTGAACAGCAGGACAAAAGATGCAACGAAGGTGGAGGCTTTGTCTTCTTTGGTAGCCAACTTAGAAACACAAGAGATCAAAGTAATGCATACTGTTAGGAAAGGATTAATTAGTTGATTCATTTACCTAAAATAGTCTCCAAAATTATTTTGTCAAATAATGTGCTTACATTATAGAGGTGCAAAGCAACATTGGACCCTACCTTAATAAGCAATCACAACCATGGCTATTTGCTGCAACTTTTTTATTGTTACGTTATGTTATTTTCACATTTTGGAGCTAGTTTCACTAAGCTAATTTCTTATTTTATTTCCATGTCCTCTTTTATTGCGAAACATTAATAATAAGTCAAATAAAATACTAAAAGACAGCTGGGCCAATTTTTCCCAATAGGAAGGCAATGAGACGGAAACAATAAGAGGAGAGCCAGAGTGAGAGGCAGGGAGGGTGAGGTTTTGTGGTCAGAAGTGACAAGTAAGTGGGCCTTTGGGAAATGTGAAGTGTCATTGGCAAATTCGGAGGAGAGGACGGTTTAGTGCTGTTGTATATGTGTGTGTATGTGTATGTGTGTGTGTGCTGGCATGCACATTGAGTGTTACTGTGTGTGTGTGGGCAGAGGGAGACGAGGTCACAGCAAGTAATGGATAATTTGAGCAGTCACTGTCGGACGCCACGCCTGCGTCTCTCCACCCACAAACCACCTGTTACCATGTTAAAGCTGCAGCCTGTGCATTCATGCGTGTGTGTGTGTGTGTCAGTGTGTAGTTTTAGGTTAAGTCAGTGTTACCGTTCTTCTGCGTCTGGACACTCCCTCCTGGCTGTGTGACAGGCCACTGCAGGGCCACCGAGGGGGAACCGTCTAATTCATGTCACAGTCCCTGTCCAGACTCTCAGTTACAAACCTGCATATTCTCTGCATTTAATGACCACTTCTCAACACAGCAGAAGGAGGAGGGCGGAGAGTTAAAACAATCAGTGGCTGGTTTAAAAGTTAATTGCTCTGAAAGTGAAATTTGCTACAGCTTAATGATGGCTTTGTGCCCACACTTATGGTTCTGTTTGCCTCGCTTCACTGACTGATATTCAGTCAGTGGAAATCTGGGCCAAGTGTGATTTTGGGCTGAAGTGAACCGTTTTTGAGAAGACTCTGATGAGACTGCACTCACTTTTTCTCTCAGTGTTAATCAAGAGTGTTTTCAAAAGTTTTCAAAAAGAAAAGGAGAAAAATCCAAGGCACTCCCCTGGCAAAAACTAAAAAGCCTTTATTGCAATGATGCTATTTCATTTTGAAACATTTAAAAACAGACTAGTGCATGTACGAATCTAGTCAGCCCCCCCCCCCCCCCCCCCCCCCCCCCCCGTTTGGCGTTTGGTGGCTTGGCTGCATATATCACCATTTAGAATCCGTTTATGCTCAGTAATAGCTGCTCCTCTGTAGTTTCTGCCCTCCGTGTCCTTCTTTAGATCTACCACTGTGCAACCCCGGTGAGTCTCCACTTCAAAGTACATGGTGTAATCAGTGTAATCACCTCCCCCAGGGGCCGCCATCACTGCGTTGTATGGCCCTCATTATGGCTGCAAACAGCTGGATGCTTATCATAGCTTATTCTGGGTGATAGGCCCGGGGAAAAAAGTGAAGAAACTTTGACTGTACCACACACAAACTCTTTTTTTTGTACTTTTGTTTACTAATCTATCCAATCCTCTTTTCTGTATTTCAGCAAGCTTCCCAGTTGGGCCAGAGCAGTCGTCCCTAAAATTTTCTATGTCACAGAGAAGGCTTGGAACTATTACCCATACACTATAACAGGTAATGCTTTTATTACACATCTCTGTGCTTTAACCGTAAATGTACTACTACTAATAATAAAAAATAATACATTTACTATTTTTACCAGTGCAGTTTCTGTGCTGTGATTTGTCCGAAAGCCTGATTGGAATTTTTCTATTACGTTATTACTATTCAGAAAGGTGTTAATAACTGTAACTTTTTGGGGTACTTTACTAAGAAATGGTAGATTGGAGATGGGTCTGAAGTTTCTGAGGACGGTGCCGTCTAAATACACATTCAGTGTATGGCGCCGTTACACAAAGCTGTCTACAGCACAGTATATCATAAAAAAATAGCACTGGTTTAGAGGAAACCCACTGTCTCTAATAATAGTCTCTGTATAATAACATGGTTTTCTGCTGATTTGTACAAGAACTACACACACTATACACACACACACACACACACATACACAAACCCCCATTTTCTGCAGCTCTGTGGCTCTGTTCACCTGCTGGCAGCCATTATATGGGATCACTGTAAGGGCAAAAGGCCGGGGAAGCAATATTCTGTCCAACACAATCCACCATGAGCAGAAGGGAAGGAGGAGAGGTAGAGGTCAGGAGGGATGGTGGGAGTTATGTGGAGAGAGAGAGAGAGAGAGAGAGAGAGAGAGAGAGGCAGGCAGGTTTAACTGAAAGATAGAAGTTGTAGTTTGTGTCTGACAATGGAACGTGTTTTGACCTTTTTCTCAACAATCTGCATCAGTACTTCGCTGCTGCTGTCGCTCCATTCAGAAAGTGGCACTTGTATTTACAGTGCGTCAAATAGTAGTGGGTACAGCAGCAGCGAAGCCTGCCTACAAAAATAACATTGTCTTATTTGCATTTTAGCATGCCACTTGTGTTGTGCAACACCAATCTTGCATGGAGGAGTTTATGTGGTGCATTATATAAAATATGACTGCACTTGTTATCAGCAGCTTTTCAAAGG
This sequence comes from Trachurus trachurus, assembly GCF_905171665.1. NCBI lineage: Eukaryota > Metazoa > Chordata > Actinopteri > Carangiformes > Carangidae > Trachurus > Trachurus trachurus. Next base: position 18,003,052 of record NC_139905.1, read on the forward strand.
CCAGCTATTATGTCCTATGATACATACAGTATGTCCTATGGCACAGCACACCTCAGCACATCTGACACATAGTGATGCCATGGTGGTGTCATTGTTTGAGAGTGGGCCAGACAGCCATTTAAATGAAATATTACTAAAATATTTAATATCATAATTTCATCCTGTCAAACAACTCTTAAAAGTGTAGAAAACTTTTTCAAGAGGATGAGCTGCTTTAAATGTCACAAAACACTCACAGGGATTAAAAATGAACAGTGGGAGGTCACATTAATTCCTTGTTATGTTTAGCTTTAAGTTACTGTCGTGGCTGCAACAAGCAAAACAAGGCAAACAAAGGAACATGCAGCTCCTACTATGTCAACAAATATGGGGCTGATTATGCATTCAGTGGGACTATACATATACAAGATATGTCATTGTGTCACATTGGACTATGTCATAACAAAATAGGCTCCTCTCATGTGGGACTGAGGTTCCATTGTTGAGGTTTGGTGGTCCTTTTTCCATTTTGAACTAAATGATTTTTTTCTCCTCTATTCTCTTCTTATCTCTGTACCGTTTCATTCCTATGTCCCCTCCTATCTGCCCCCTTCCCCCCCTCCATTTCTGTCTGTTATACTGATGGCCTCTGCTGGGAAAATGGTCAGAGTACACAGTGAGTATTTTAAATGCGTCTACTCTACACCCACGCACATGCACACACAAAATCACACACGAAAAAATCACTTTGATCCAACAGCTGAAATGTAAATCAGCGTGGAAGGTTAAAGTTGAACCTACAATTCCTTAATGCTGCTGGCACTGGAAAATAAATGTGTGTAAAGTGCCCCTTCTGATAAAACAGTAGGTATTCATGGTCACTGGAACAGCCCTGCTGTAGATGCTGTGAATACTGATACATTGAGTTCATACATGTTTTGAGAATGAAGACACATGCAGCACACTGAATAAATATTACATTATATATATTATCAGTATGTCTGCCGAAAAATGATCTCTCTTCAGGTACCCACATTGTGATATAGCAGACACACACAATACAGCACATGTTTATCTTGTAAAGCAGAATTCTCATGAGTAACACAAAGTGAAAATATAATTTAATAAGTTTCCTAGTTGTGTGTGTGTGTGTTGGTTGGCTTGTTTTATTATATACGTGCAGACAGTCCAAAAGCCCACCATACTTATACTATAACCAAAATGCTGAAGTTCACATGATTGTATGTTTTGTTATATTGTTTGCCCCTTGTATTCTTAATTGTATTTTACAAGTGATGTATCATGTCTTGTGTTATACGTATGTCTGCGTCTATGATTGTATCTATGTGTTGTCACTGTATTAGCTGTTGTGTTTTTGTTTTGTTTTTTCCGTGATGGACTCGGAAGAATAAAGAACAGACAATTTTGACTTAATGTTTGGACTCCAGGAAGAATAGCTATGCTAATGGAGATCCAATAAATGAAATGGAATGATTAAATTGATATTTAATGGTTAAGATGTGGTTTGAATTGGAGGGCTAGGCTCAGTAGGAGTTAACCAAGAGTTAAGGTCAGATATTCAGCTGTGACGCTTTAAGTTAGAGTAAGTGGTTTGAGAATGAATTATGCCAATAATGGGTCCCCAAAAATATACTAAAACAAGCATGTGTGAGAGAAACAGAGATTTGCATGTGTTTGACATTCTGCTTGTTATTTTGACCTTCATACATCAGATTGCGCTCACAGAAAATTAAGTCTAATCCAAACAGAAACAAAATCTTGTCTGAGAAGGTTTTAGCATTTTACCTGCATTGACATTTCCCTACAACCATCCCACAAATTAAACACATGTAATTTCACATCAGTGTGTTTAATTATGGAAAATTACTCGAGAAACTATGTTTCCTTTCACTATTTTTTGCTGCTTTACAGACCAAACAAGAAATCAATTAATTAACTGATAATTTAAGAAATAATCACATATTGCATCCATATTTGAAATTAGATTTGTTATTTACCATCCCAGAGCTCATGACCAAAGATTAAAGTTGAAATCTAAAACCAAGTCGTTAGCACTTTGATCCAGATCTCTTCTCACCACTACAGTGTGGTACAACACCTCCACCCCTGCTGCACTGACCCACATGTCAATATCAACTAATCAAGGAAATTTCCCATTGAAGACATTAACAAACCTCACAGCTCTCAGCTGTATAACTGATTTAATTGACTGTCGCTGTGAAAAGCACTAATGATTTGCTCTGGGACATTGTGGACATTGTCTGTCCACCTAACATCTAAGGCAGCAAGGAAACATCAATGAAGCACATTTAAAATCAGCAGGGAGCTGATCCTTTCCCCTGAGACTGCACAGATGCGAGAAACATCTGGATGTCTGAGGAAGGTTATGCCAGCTGATGCGGAAGTGAATTGTAACTTTTTCTGACTTAACAAGCTCAAGAATTTTATATAAGTTCTGCAGAGAGCGAGTGTCCTTTCCTCGGGAAAAATATGCTGCAAGTATTCTCAAGTGAACAATCACCACAATGTTGGTAAGAGTCTCTAACAAGACAGTGGTGTACTTGTAAGTTAAACAAGTATAAATAGTATGTGTTGATGGGGCTTGTGTTGTAGTCACGCTGCCTCATGGGACTGATTCAGCTGGGGAATACTTTGTTATCATTAGCCCGAGGTGGGTGGGTGCAGAAGATGAAGATAATGAGTAGGAGTGCCAGTGACTTTGTTGTTTAAAATTTAATAGTCACAAAGTCATGTCATACTCAGGTTGCAAATGTTACATTTTCTCAAGATGGCAGTTGGTCAATCCATCCATAGACTTAACAGTCAGTCATTAACGCTACCACTCTGTCCCAAACTGAACTTCTTCTTAACCACAACTAAATGAGTTTAATACAGGCATTTTGAGGATGAAGCCTTTTGACATTGTTGATCTACTTTTAATGATGACTATTGTATAGGAATTGCTGATACATTTGTTGCACGTCCCTATCAGGATGAATTGAAACAAGTAATCACTTTGGTAAAGTTTTATCTGGCACCACCATCAGATCAGAGGTGTTGAGCTAATCAGCCAATGTTAACATACTAGCACTTGGTCAGTGAGCATCAGAGACACAATGCCTGCTAAACATCAGCATGTCAGATCTGTCATTGTGAGCATGTTAGCATTTTAATGTTAGAATTTAACTCTGCTTAAAATCTTGGCTGTGGACTCTTCAGCTCGTTTTGAATTAGGAGTGTCTAAGATGTGGGGGTCTCATTTGTTAACTTATTAACATAATTATATTAATGATATTGGATTAAATATAATGATACATTAAAAAAAAGACATATCTTTGGAAACTAACCTCTACATAAACACAACACATGAGGCATGACTGCATCAATGCATAAAAACACAATGTGCTGTGGGGGATTATGCTGATGGAGATTCCTGGGTGATAAAGGTATGATAGAGAAATGAAGAACAGAGAGTCAGCGATAGTGTCAAATAATGGCTCCGTCAGTCCTCTGAGGATGACAGTATTGCTTCCAAGATGACGCTTTATGTGCCTTTTCTTTGCTTTTAGAAGCCACACAAACACACGAGCACATACACACATTTTTTTCATTGTCTCTCAAAAGGCCATAGGTAGCACTGACTTACTGCACTGTGTAGTGTGCGTGTACAGTAATTACACCAAGAATGCACGATTGCACGCACACTCACACACACACCTATGTATTCAGCATGAGCTCCCAGCATCACGCCCTATAGCTCTTTTTTTTTCAATGCTGGAGGGCAAAATTGATCTTACGTGTTGTCTCTTTCCTGCTGTGCTACACACACAGCAACACACACACAAACACACAAGCAGCTCATGTTACAAGCACTCCACTCCTTGGCTGCATAATAATTATGAGTCTAAAACTTTAATCTAATCAAACTGCTGTGTTTAAGAACGATGAACAGCAGTCATCGTGACCAAAGGCGATGTTGGTGTGTGTGTGTCTGTTTGTGTAAATCCACACAGGGAAAGAATAGTCACTGTTGCTCATCTTGTTTGGGTAAAAGCACAGACATGGAGACACAATATCACATCTCCTCCCTGTGTATCACTTGATAGAAACCTTTAGCTTTGCAAATCATCATCTGTTATCTGTTATAAATCATCACTGCCCACATCAATTTCTCACCATCTCTTTCTTTTCCTGCAGTGCTCCTTCCTGCCCAAGTTTTCCATCCACATAGAGACCAAATACGAGGACAACAAAGGAAGCAACAATAACGTGAGTGGAGCTCAGAGTGTCATGTGGTTGAGAGTGTGTTTTGTGCGAGTAGCTCTGAAAAGAAAAGAGGGGATCTCAGCATGGCTTCTCAACAGATTTCAGGTTTGCTTTTGTCAAATCCCCTGTTGCACACCTATAATCTGTCAGTTGATTGCCCCATCTTTCCTCTTCCTCATATTCACCAACCTTGTCGCATCAAAGCCTCCAAATCGGAGGTGATGGAGGAGGATTCCCTTTGTCACAGTTGTGTCATTGTGTTATTTTAATTAGGAGATTTTATTACCTCACCTCTTTCCATCAGGTGGAGGATGCGAAGTGAACTAGCAGTCAGTCCTAGAGATGGATAGTTTTAAAACCCATGGTGTGATCAAGTCTTCCATTCAAGTAACTATTTTTTGTTCACACCAGTTAGTTGCAACCAAATCATTTGATTGGAGAAGCTTCGTCTCACACCGGGACTTCTAACTACATGTCTCACTCAAGACTCAACTACACAGGTGTTCTATTATCTGTTAAATCAAAGACTCTCGTCACAAACTCTCCAACAATATTCTCCACAAATAACATCTGGATGCAATCAAGTACGGTCGCCAGAAGAGGAAGAAGCCTGATGTTCATATTTGGGTCGCTTAGCAACACTCAAGCATCTGTCCTGTTGTGGAACTATTTGTGTTGGCCGAGACAAATGAATTATGAAGTCAACCATTAGAAAATACAATGATTAAAATCTGTTGTTGCTTAATACTGATATGGCGTTCATAGATCGGTTGCATAAAATCTACATCACACTAGAGGTTATGATGTTGGACTCAATATCAATCAGCACGACTGTGTTTCAGCCGTCAGCACGAGGCCACAGTTTTAACATATTGCTTAATCAGACTCAAGTCGTGTGTGGCCTCGCTGCAAACGTGTCTTTTCCTTTTTGTTTACACTTGAAGTCAGTCAGATGTGTCTCAGTTGAAATGTGAACGTCACTTAAAAAGGAGATCATCATGGAAAGTTATGGCCGCTCTTTGAAAAACACAATCACACGTCAGCAGCTCCTTCGGCTCTGTGACATAACACCCATCGACAGTGAGAAGTCACAGACATCACAACAACAATTTATTCAGTGCATTTATGCAAATAGATGTAATCGGAGAGAAAGTTTTGGAACATTACTGCTGAAGAAAATAAACACAGCACAGAGACACACATTAATAATTCAAATAACAATAACAGGAGCAAAAAAAAAAAAAAAAAAGGATTTGAACATAACAGTATAAAAGAAGACGAGTGATTATTTCCTACAACATGACAGAGTACTGGTGGTTTTGTTGACCCTTTCTTCACTGTTAGCAGCACTTTGCTTGCTCTCCACCTCTGCTTCAGTGCCACTTAACACTTTGATTGGCAATAGAAACAAGTCTGAAGGTTATGCAATACTGCCTCAATCCATACGGCAGCTGAAGGCACAAGGCTACAGCTCCTCTTAGTGGCGGCTGCAGGGAGTTGCAAAAAAGATTCACAGATGGTCACGATTTCACATTTTAAACCGATCGTAACAAGTTGGAGATGAATTCAGTTGGAGCGTTTGTTCCTTCTCACACATTTACACTTTCCTCCAACGCCTTTGTCCTCTAGTCTTTCTCCCTTTTTTCTACAATCTTCTCCCTCATCTTTATTTTAATAACCGTTTCTGCTCTCTAACTGCCCTCTCTCACCCCTCTGCTACACCTGTATAAGAGTTTGAAATACTCAGGAAGTATGATCAACTCTCTTTGACGCAGGAACTGTAGAAAACACTCTAAAGGAGCGGATAGTATTCAGATGGCATTGCTTATTATCAGATCCTGTGTGAGTCACAGGAAGACATCACAGAGCACATGATGTGTGATGGACTGTGTGTGAGTCACATTCATCCTCACAGTTTGTTTAGTTTATTGTTTCGAGGGTGAGGCCAAACCAAAGGAAGGTAGGTGCTCATCATGACTTCTGCGTGTCATCACTGTCAAAACCCTCCTGTGTGATTCATGAATGGCTCTCACTCTTCGGTCTCAAAAGAGTCTTAACGCCTCCAGTGAACGCGTAGCTTCCCCTCCACCGCCTCGCCAGGTGACGGGGGAAATCACAGCACGTCATCCCACGGCATTTGTCAACCTGTTAAGTGCAATTATTGATTCCACTGTCCTCCTCTCCTCACACACTGAACCGTTTGCCTTTCCCTCAGATTTTTGGCGGCGAGCCCCGAGACGAGGAGACAGAGGTGTGTGTGGTGGACATCGCCTACGATGAGATCGCCGAGCGCTACTACAAGGAGTCAGAGGTGGGCCAGGTCGAGGCGCTGACCTTAGGATACACTGTTCATGTTTGTGAGTGTGTGAATAGGAGCACAGAGCGAATGAATACATGCACACACGGAGAGAGTAAAGAGTCAGCGATACAGAAGAATGAAAGGAGGTGGGGGTGGGGCGTAATTTATGTGCGGATCAACAGAAAGGTGTGTTATCTTTCTCCAGCAGTGCCAGCTCATTTCTGACCACTAGCCATCCATCTGCCTCCTGTGAGTGATGGGAGGGAGGGGAATTAATGTTTATGTGTGGGGGAGGGAATGGACATTAGCGTGTGTCCCCATCAGGGTGGGATGGTCATAAAATGCTGAGCTATTAATAATCAAGAGGGGTCATGACAGCACTGCAGTGCTGTTTTTATTATTGACACCTCTGCTTACACACACACACACACACACACACACTCACACCTCCCACTGAGCTTTATGGTCTTCTGCTTTTATCCACTCGGAGCTAAAAATAGCACCTGAATGCCACCCAGAGCTAAAAGTGGACGTCACATGGCCGATGTAAATATAAATTGATTTGTGTTTAGAGTCGCCACACTCACACCTCGCTGCACTGAACACAGATCAGTGTCATACATGAATGAAACCAACTGTGTATTTGTGCTGGACATCATTAGGCTTTTTCTAATTTCAACAAAAGACAAATAAGGACGCATCGCAGAGATACAACAACAAAAGTCACAGTTTGGTAATCAGTGTCCTCAAGAAATGGAATAAATTTATACACACGAGTCAAAGCCCATTGACTCCTTCGGTTTAAAAGTTAAAATGCATTACTTACAGAAAACAACAAAACAAGACCAAAGCACATCGACCACATCAGAGTCAAACATTCACACAAGCAAATTAAGTCCAAGTAATCACAATCACACCCCTGAGAATCTACACAACCACATCCAGCTCCCTCATCGCAAATGAATTTTCTTGAAACGAAAGAAATACCAGGAAATAATTATGGATTTTTGGGGGGGATTTTTTTTCACAGTCCGTTGTTTTTCATTTTCACTAACTACAAAAAAGTAGTTAGTGTTAGTGGAGATATGGCAGGAAAGGAGCGGGAGAGAGAGGAGAGAGTGTCAGTGTTGTGTAACATGGATGACGTCTTGACCCCTAAGCTATGACAGCAGCCAGACTGACACACACAGTTACACTGTGGATATAAACATTAATATTGGAAATTTCGGTTCAACAAATATTAAAAAAAGTTGAAGTAAAGTTTCTTTTAATCTGACACTTGTCTATAAACACACGTGTTACAAACAGACAAGACAGTCCTCATCTTCTCCCTCTTTTGTCTGCCAAGAAACGTCATGTCACACACCCAGCCCTCCTCCACCTGCACTGCAAGTGCTTTCCCAGCAGGCATGGAGAGAGTTGTGTATCACTCGCACACACACTCTGTCACAGTCAGACACATGACCCTGAGACAAAGGAGCACAACAGCATAATTAGTCTATAGGGAGCAGTGATTAATGAATGTAAAGTTTGTGATTAGAGGCTCCCACTGTGCTGCCTCGCTGTACCTCACACAAGGCCTGTAATGGATGCAGGTGATCCTACTCAATAGGCAGGGAGGAGAAAATTAATGTGTGTGCAGCTATGTGAGAGAGAGAGAGAGAGAGAGGAAACTTTTACATTTTAACAATGATTTTTTTTTTGTCATCATGCTAAACTTACGAGAATTGACAACATACGATTTTGTTTCCCTAATAAGACTTTCACCTGCTCTTGTAGGACCTGCGCTACTTTAAATCAAAGAAGACAAACCGAGGCACGCTGCAGGAGGGATGGATCGACACACAGGACCCCGTCATGTGCTCCTACAAACTGGTCACAGTCAAGTTTGAGGTGTGGGGCCTGCAGACGCGTGTGGAGCAGTTCGTACACAAGGTCAGTGATCTAACGAAGGTCTTGTAAAAGCCAAACGTTTTAACCCCAATGTGGATGGGTGTCGGTACCAAAGGGGCTTCATTTCCAGCCCAGCCTGCTACTACATCTGCCCTGTTCACTTTCCACAAATTGCCTTGCACCTCCTCCTGTTTACCTTGGCTGCAGAGTTTATACCTCATATCTCCTATTTCCCAAAGCCATTTCACCTAACCCTCTAAAGCATCTGTCCCTGAGGTGAACTGTCCCCGTCCTCTCCTTGCCCGAGGCAAGACACACACCGACACACGCGCACACACACGCAGGCAGAGCTATTATTCACATGGAAACACCAGGAGTGACTCATATTAATCACATTCCTCCAGGGGGTGAATAGAAACATTTAGGACTAGAAATGTTATAAATCTCCTACTGGCCTTCAGAGTTAACTCATTTTCGTATCCATCCTCACCTGCCTCTGTCCCTCTTCTGACTTTCTGCCTCTTATGTTCTTCCTTTTCCTCTATTCTTTTGCCCAATTCTGCTCAGGTGATTCGAGATGTCCTGCTGTTAGGACACAGGCAGGCCTTTGCCTGGGTGGACGAGTGGATCGGTAAGTGTCTGTTAGTGAAGCTGATGACTCATGAAACATTGTTCGGTCTGTAACTCATCCCAAGATAGTAGATTATTTATATTTTCTAACTTTTTGTGGTTGTCATCCTGTCCATAATCTGCACCTTTAAATTAAATGATGCTGTGTAATTTTATCTTCTACCTTGTGCTTCCACTGAAGCCACGTAGATGAGTTGCCCATTTCTACGGGAAACTGTTTGATGATTATTTCATTTCCACCTCTGAGCCATTATTATTTCATTTTCTTCTCAGATTCTGTGCTGCAGGCACCCTATCATATATATGTCTACTGGGTTTGTACAAGCTGCTACAATCACAAATGCACTAATGTAACCATGACGTAGCTATTCAGCAGATTACGTTCAGCACTGCGCTAGATATTGGATTTGAACGTCTCAGTGTGAACCCTCTCTGATCTCTCTGTTCTGATGAAGCTCCCTGTTTGAAGAATCCCTGGTTAATGTGGGTTTCAACAGAGTTGTCGGAATAATCAATGTGAGATCAGATCAGACACTCTGCACATTCTGAGCAATTTATCACGAAGGAGACCATGTTTCATTAATGCTTTGATTAAGTTTGCATTTGTTCTCTGCTGTGACATGGAGAAATAGACGCTGAATCACTTTTAGTTTACACTTTTTCATCCACGAGCATTGATTAAATAATTTTTAGTTAAACTTTTCTACCATTGTTTAACCATTAGTCCTGTATTTGGCTGTTTCACTCATTAATACATGGCATTAACTCAAATTATTCTACCATTTATCTATTACTTTAGTTAACTGTTTCAGCCACTTAACACCTGCTTGAGGCTGACAGGCGCCCTAATGGTTTATTCGGAAGATCAAGTTTATTTTTTCCTCTCACAAACACACACATATTAATAGAAGTGGCCCTGGTAGGGAAACCTTGTCATAGCACAACCTGCTCTGACCCCATAGAAAAGATTTAGACACTGTTGCATTTCTACACTTTAACTATTTGAGTGATATCATCTTATTTCCTGCTCTTACTAGACATGGTCTTTTTAACTGTGCTATATAAATAAAAGTGAACTTGAACTGAACTTAAATAACAACTGGACTACTAAATAGTGTAATTGTTAAGCCACATTTCACTTCTTAAACAATCAACCTACGAGTGTCGCTGCTTTCTTTAGAGTTAAACTATGGACTGACTTCAGCCTCAGAAACCAAACAGTTCTCCTTTTTTTCTGACAGACATGACCATGGAGGAAGTGAGAGAGTACGAGCGCACCACACAGGAAGCCACCAACCTAAAGATCGGCTCCTTCCCCCCTGCCATCTCCATCTCCGAGACCCCGCTGCCGTCCAGCACCCGCAGCGGCCCCAACAGCGCCCCGTCCACTCCACTCTCCACTGAAGCCCCCGAGTTCCTGTCGGTGCCAAAGGAGCGTCCCAGGAAGAAGTCGGCTCCAGAGACCCTGACCCTGCCGGACCCGGGCCGCAGGGATTCGATCTTCAAACTGCCCAGCTTTTTCTCCTGGAACTCCAGTCCGCAGCCAGAATGAGAGCCGCGCTGTGCCACTGGTGAACGCCCTCGACCTGTGGATCAGTGGAGGATGCCTGCCCAGCACATCCCACAATAACCCCCTCAACCAGCTGAAGTGAAGGCGACTTTTCACGGTCCTGGTGGCCCCCCAGCCCCCTCAGCAAACCCCGCCGGTGTTACAGCAAAGCCAACAGCTCTCAGGCTACCTATACAAGGTACCGACAGGCAGTCTGATCACCACAGCTAAAAGTCCTGTGAGGTCCAAAGGTATCGTGTGTCCCTCTGAGAGTCCAACAAAAGCAGCTGGAGGCTTCTCATTTTCCTCTCCTCCTCCTCAAGAAAACAGCCAGACGGCTCCATGCACCAGACAGGATGGATGGAGTCCAATTAGTCCGACTGGGTGTAGCATACATTCCTGAAAATGTTTTATCCCGCTTAACATCACCTTGTTTCCGTCCAAGCTCAGAGTGTGTTGACGAAGTATGCTGAGGTCCAGTCACTGCACATCAAACTTTTACATGTACAGATTTTGTTTCCACTTTAGCTTTAAAGATCTGAGTCTCTGGCTTTGTTGACTGGAGCTTGTGGTTTGACATATCCATATGCGGAGGAGACTGACGGGTTGTTTTTGGCCACTGTATCAGTTGAGTATTATGGTTTTCACAGTCAGGTGTAAGGTGATTGTTGTATTCTTGTATATACAGTACAGTATGAACATCAGATAACCAATAAAACACCAGTGCTTCATAAAGAATATAATATCCAGTGATACCGCTGCTATTAAATGGCTTGTGTATGTTAAAGAACATGACTATCTATCTTCTCTAAGTGTTTATTTATGATAGTGGGTTCTGTCAGCCACAATGTCTGTAAATGACTTATGTAATTGCATGACTTTGACTGCAGACGGTGCTTTTAAATATTTGTGAATTCAGTGTTTTGTTATCTCTGCCTCATATTTGATGTTGTGTTTTAGCTGAGTTTTTACGTACAGCTCATGTGGTTTATGCGCTTTTGCTGCTTTATTCATTTGCGCTTTGTTCATTTTTTAATCATACTGTTGATGGGTTTTGTATTTAGTGAAATTGATTAAATGAAATACTGTTGTATCCAAAAATTCTGTATGTTTCGTCTTTTATGATACCATTCATTTGAGTGCATTCCAAAATAATAAAACTCATATAGTAAAACTCATAACTTAAAACTAGTTTGAAGTACTTAAGGCCCGATGGATAAACCTATAGTCCAACAACATAAAGAAATATATTCTTTCAGACGTACAAATCTGTTTCATAAGGATCATCATTGTGGAACTAGACACAGATGCAACTGTATAATTTCCACTGTCACAGATGTAGAGACAACTCTGAAAAGGCATTTGCATACTGACACATGTACGTTCAATACTGAAGAATACAAAGACCAGTTTTGGTGCCTAACAGCTGTGTGTCTACAGTCATGATACAACTAGGAAGTGCAAATATAAGTTGCCTACTTACTGTAGAAAAAATACACAGCATCAATACACTTGAGTAAAAACACGCCCTAATTGAGGAGGGTATGGTCAGCAAGATTATAATTTCATAAATGAACAATTTTATGCAGCTATTGGGAGACTCCTAAAACATTGTTTTACTAACTTTAATGCCAACATATTAGTGTGTCCTGTGCTCTTGTTGTCTATTAAGATCAAAATCAGGAAGGAGTCACAAACCCCTGTGAGAGCAGTCAGTAAAAACACAACAAGAAGCACAACTGAGTGGTCACCCTGTGTACACATCCAACATCGATAGCTACAACCATTAGGCCCAGGCTAACACTGCAGTGCTATGCACTAGTCTGCAGCTAGCCACCTGGCCAAAGCAACATTTGTCAGCAGAAAAGTAGAACTAATTCCCATTTACCAGCAGCACAAACCAGCAAAAAGGCCCAGCAGTGGCAGCTCCTTACCTTTCAGAACCTCATCAAGTCTGGTTGTTTGTCCGTTCCTCCAGCCAGTGAGGGTCCACAGATGATCTGAAGGGTTTTCCATCAAAGTATTCCAAGTTATGTACATTGTCATGTTAAGTCCATTGATGAGTGATTTATGACAGTATTTCTCCCCACATGTCTGACTTCTTCCTCTTTCTGAATGACGAGACAGAAGAATGTCATTGTAGCAGTATTAAGAAAACTTCCTGAAGTTTGTTTGTTTGTTTGTTTGTGTGACAGTAACTTGCCCGGGCTCTTAAACTGACCAATCAGGGCCAAGTGTGCTCTGATTGGTCAGCTTCGGAGGCCTTAAAGGGCCCGAGCTCTGACACAGCCTCTCACACGGGGTGCAGCCAAACTGAATGACAAACAAATTAAATACAAAAATAACAATTTAATTCAATTAAACTGAATAGATTTTTTTTTTTAATCTATCTTGCGTTTCTAGCCAGAATAAGTCTTTCTGCACTTTTTCCAGAATAATGAAATGTACAATATTCAAACATCAAAGAAAACATTGCATATGCCTAAAGAGCTCTAAAAGTGAAATTTATTTATCATATAACTGCATCCCTAGGATGCCTCGGTCACTGCAGGCAAACTCATAAAAACTTTATTGTCCATCCATCTTACATGAGATGGAAAATTGTATATGGCTCTGGCAATTAAAAAAAAAAAAAGCAATTAACGAAAAAAACAGACACAACTAAACTTTGGCTTTGCAGTTCTAAGAAAGTCACAATACACTTCACCACAGTTTGTGCCAGTGTGTTATGTAAGCACCATTTGCAAAACAGGTGAGTATCAGACTGAAGTCAAAGTCACCTGCCCACATCCTTCATAACTTTAAAGACTGCACTGCACAGGGAGATACAACATTCACAGGTTTACACTACACACAACAAGAGAATAGACAACAGAGAACTATTATATTAAAAAATTCAAACTTTTATTTTAAAAATAATGACATTAAATTTACAGCAACACAGACACGTCGGCACAGACTCTTAGTTAGCAGTGTTTTTGGCCTGTTTTCAGGAGCACACTCCTGTCCACCATAATGTAGAATATAGTAAATATTAAATGTTCATCACGTCATAACACAATCCCACCACACAACCTCAAAGTATATTCATCTTGACACTGACTCCTCCATCCAACTTAGTGCGAGACGGTTAAGAAAATCTAAGTCAACAACAAGGACCAAGTTTACTCATAAATAAAAGTCAGTGCTTAAAATGTGCAAACTTGATATGAGCACAAAATGTTAAATGACATGACTGTATCTTTTAAAAGCACAAATCCATAAACCTTAAAAACCCCAGGACAGAATATTGAGGACATTTAAAATAAACACGGTACTATTACAACGATGTAATGACAGCACAAAAAAGCAAAGTAAAATGATGTTATCTGACATTTTCCAATCCTTACATGTAAACAAAGTGAAGCCGCCATGAAGCATCGACCCGGTTGATTTTTTAAGAACAAAGCATGGGTGCATTTCCGATGTGCGTGATTGTGCCGTTGTTTCTTTTTGTTTCCTTCATTATCTTTCCTCCACATGTTTGTTTAAGTATTTTGTTCTCCGTCTCTCCTTGAGGTCACTCATGGCATTGAGGAAAAATTCATACCAGAAGAAAGTGAAGCCTGTGGACAGCGCAGCCTTCACCAGGCTGGGCGAGAGGCCTTTAAAGAAGCCTCGGATGCCCTCTTCTTTGGCTATTTGAACCATGCAGTCCACCAGGCCTCTGTAGCTCCGCACCTGCACGTCACACACCGGAGATGAGTTCAGACAGATTAGATGTCAGAAACAGATGCTGCATAACTGTGAGAGATGCTGAGCGGAGCAGCTTACCTGTCCAAAGTGAACTCTGGCCGTCTCAAAGCCGCCCACCTGCAGTCTCTTCTTGAAGAGGTCGAAGGGGTACGTGATTGTCTTGCTGATCATCCCAGCTCCACTGCCACAGACCAGGCTTCTCAGGCCTCCTGCCAGAGGCCACAGAGAGAGCTAAAGTACTTCAAACTGTCATTACTACATATACAGTATACAGTGCCTATAGAAAATCATCATACCCCTTTGAAATAGCGACATTATCTGCCATACAGGCCGAAATCAAAACCCATTCTAAAAATCTTTTTACCACATCAAATGGCGACAGTTCTGAAAATTAATAAAAAATTGGAAAAGTTGGAAAAGTCATCAGTCCCCTTATTTAATAAGGCATAGATCCACCTATTGCTTTCATTACAGCCATCAGTCTCTTTGGACATGTCTCTAGAGCCTAGATTAGAGAATATTTACCCATTCTTCATTTAAGAATTGTTCAGTCAAACTCTGTGGTGAGTGGCTACAGACTTCTCTCTTAAAGTCCATCCACATCCATTTCTATTGGATTTAAGACTTGGCCACTCAAGGCCATTTATATTTCCATCCTTCAGCCACTGCATTGTTCTTTTGGCGGTATGTTTAGGATCGTTGTCATGTTTTCCCCAAGACTTTGGGTGTACCTGGCAGCATCCATTCCCCTTCAATCCTGACCAACTGCCCAGTCCCTGCTGAAGAGCAACATCCCCACAACATGATGTCCCCACCACCATGCTTCACAGTATATGGTGTGTTATGGATGGTGTGCTGTGTTTGGTTTTTTTTTTGTGCCAAAAATGGCACTTCGGTCCAGAAAGTTCAATCTTAGTCTCATCTGACCATAAAATCTTTTTCCACATGGCAACAGAATTATCCAGGTGTTTTTTTAATAGTTTAAACAAGACTGATTTTTCAGAAAAGGTTTGACAAAAGGTGAAGGTTTTAGCAGGGTTAGATGACTGTGCTGTATGTGCTCTGATGGGCAGCACCAGAAGAACGAGCTCCACTGACCTCCCGACTTCCCAGCGCTGGGCGGCGGATCCAGCATCTTCCTGAAGACATTGTAGAAGAAGAACTGCAACCCAGCGTAAGGAAAAACAGCCATGAGTGTTGGAGACAGGCCGCGGTAGAAGGTCAGCAGTCCCTCCGAGCGGCACATGGTGGACACCGCATGTCTCATGTTCCTGTACACCTGAGAGGACAAGTGAGACAGGGTTTGGGCACTGGGGATCACCGCTTTACATACTGGCCAATACCACATTTATGTCAGTAAGTAACAACAACTAATGGAGTTAAAGCAGCATAAAACTGATGATGTCCATTTTTTAAGTATCATTTTTGCTGTTAAGGGCCAAACTCTGGCAATATAAGCCTAAATATCAGTGCGTAACGTCTCCACCACACAACATTTTCCTTACTAACTTTCAATAGATACAAAGAGAGATTATAACAGTCAAAACATGGGCAATCAAAGTGATACTCAAGGCAGCTTCACTCTCTATTCTCTATGAACTCATGAATTTTAGAAAATGATGAAGACCAATTTGTTTGGCTGATTAAATGGCCGCAAAGTATTGGCTCTGTTAGTGGCTGATTGCACCCTTCACCGCTCTCACATGTCCACACAGAGGGTTAGGGTAACACCATGGCGACACCTGAGGACAAGAGGTAATGGTGATTAAATGTGTTTGGTCACTCACACGCTGACTTTTTGTGGGGTATCAGCCAGTTAATCAGGGACCTGCTTTTTTTTCCTGCTACAAACTATTGTTATGACACTCGCCTAATCCACTATTGGTCAACCTCTACAATCAATTAATGTAATACAACCCTACAGTATATAACTCTCTGAGGAGCTGCTGCAGTGCACCAGCAGTAGTGTGTGTCCTACCTTGGGTTCACCCTGAGCTGCAAAGCGAGTGCGCAGTGTGTCCAGAGGCTGGCAGGCCACCGTAGCAGAGCAGGCAGCCAAGCCGCCACATATAAAGTGAACCCCTGAGGTCTGGCTGTCATACGGTGTCGACTTGTGGACAAACTCAGTCAGAAACTCAAAACTGGCAAACTGCAAACCAGACATGCACAAATGAGGGTATCTTAATACAGTGATCTTATCATTGGGACACTTTGGATGCATTTCTTTCTTTGATTGTGTGAATTCACAGGCTCTACCTGGACGGCCCCGAAGCCGATGGAGAGCAGCTGTGCCGGGATGTGGCCCTTCCAGAAAGCAGAGAGCCCTTCTTCAGAGTGAATGCAGCGAGTCGCCTGAAATAAGCCCCGGTACTTCCCCTCCGGTCTCTGGGAAGACACTTTCTCAATCTGCAGCTGGTGGAGGGAGAGAAGTATTGATGAACATTGTCAACACATAATCACACCTTTTTTTTTTATAGTGATTATAATCTCTCCTGTTTTGTGGCAGTATGTTTACTTTTAATGAGTTAGGAGCACAGCTATCACTAAGTAGACAATCTGATATACCTTTTTCCTCATTCACTTTGGTCCATATGTGATAACACTAAACACTATGAAGTATCATTATTATCATGATGATGCGCTGCTTTATTTAAATACAAATCAAATCTTGCCCTAGGCTGAAAGAGATCTGGGCCAAAATTGTTAAAACCTGCTCATCCATTTATCCTCTGACAGCCATCTTTGGTGCGGCACAACTAACGATTAATCAGAGGAAAGCAATAGCATTGTCCTCATTGTTGGCCAGGAGACTGGTCTTATTTAACTGGATAAAGGCAACACAGCCCACCATCCCATAAACGATGGGTAGCGGAGGTGATGGCACACCTTAAATTAGAGCACCTTAGATTTACACTGCAGGGCAACACTAAGCGGTAGGTTGTTAGGTCCGGCAGACTTTTATTTCTAATTTTGAACATGAGTTTTCGTCTGCTTTAGTTTAGTTTAGAGTTGTATAGCGGTGTATTTTTTTGAGTCCTGTTGTCTTCTTCAGAATGGGATGTTTGTTGAGTTGTGTAAATACGAAAAGTCAATAAAAACACTTTGATTATTATTTTATACAAATCAAATCAAAGTCAGCTACATCGTTACCTGAAATCTGATTTTAATGACGTCAAGTGGGCTGATGAGCGCTCTGGTGACCATCCCAGCAGCGGACCCAGCCAGAGCTGCCTCCTCTGGGCACAGGGCCGTGTCCTGAGCCCTGGGGTCGTAGCCCACCATGACTCCACAACCTCAGGATCCTGTTAACACTGCAGAAATAATTCATCATTCATGTTGTAACATTTACATGAGGTTTTACTCTGTGGTAAAACCTTGAACCATTCACATGTACAGGTGACAAAGACTATAAGTTTACACATTATGTTATTCCTATTTATTTTTGATAGCTTCAGTATTACAGATCAGTGGTGTAAAGGTTTACTGTGTTTTTGCTTGGATAAAAGTACAAACACAACAATGTAAAAGCAGAATGAGGCATTACACGCTAAAATTGAAATTACTTGAAAGTCGTGAGTAATAAAACATGTATTCATGATGCACAATGGCAACTTTCAGAGAGTTTCCGTTTCAAATATGTTATTGGATAAGTTTTACAAAGGCAATAAGTTTTGAACATATTCAAATGCTGTAGCAGGTTTTTATAAAGCTATTCTGCCCTGATTTGTGTGCTGCTGTGTAGTTTAACCAACAGCAAAGTATATGACCATCCATGTAAAGTGAACACCGATCATGTTATAATAAACTATACAAATCAGATCTCTAGATCAGGATTATATGTGAATGTGTTGAGTTTTTTTAAGCCCAGACACTATACGCATGGCATAATATCATCAATCATGTTTTTATGAGTATGTGCGAAATATCTTCGTTTTAGATATTGTACTGACACCGACACTATCAAAACATAATTATAGACGAACTGTCATGGTCAGGACTATGATGCAGTATTAATGAAAACATGTTATAAAGACCAGCTGAGGCAGGAGCCACAGCATGTAGAGGACACGCTAACACTGGGACCTTGATACATGAGCTACGTTAAAAGCAGCTATTTGCTTTGTGCCGAGGCTCAGCGCTGCGGCAGAAACGCTGGTGTATGATTTCTTACCTTGTGGTAAAAATGTGTCATAAATGCAACGAGATAACAGGACCGGAGCTGGACAAACACAGTTCAACATTACCTGGACAAGATCACACACCCATCGCACGCCATGTACCGGGGGACAACACTTCCGGGTTACTGTCAAAGAAGAAATATCCGTGCAAGATACATCCCCGTGTCACCACCTAGCGTATCTGTACTAACGCAGCATGATGCCGTGAGATGTATTTAACGAATAATTTAACAACATAAAGCTTCAAATGACGTTAAATCAACTCGTTCACGAAATAGCGTACACAAAAAAAAAAGTTGTGGTGTACACTTTCAAAATAAGCAGAAGTTGCGTAGTTACACTCGGTGACCACTGGTCGGCGCTGAACATTCATGATAGTAAATCTGCTCTTACCTCAGATATATCCATGCACAACTGCTTCCAAAAATAAAGCTTTCACACCAAAAGGCGTTGAAAGACATTGCAATCGAGTCATACACAATCAGCCCTCTTTACGTGCGTACATGCGTTGTTTTTTATCGGTCGGGTCGGGTGGGGTCGGCAGGGATTCATCTTGACTTGACACGTAACGTCAACAGAAACATGAGGCCAAGTTCCCTTTCAACAGCTTCTTCAATGGCCGTTTAAGGGTCAAGGAGGCAAAAGTCCACCTTGGCATTATCAATTAAGTCATCAAATCATAATAACATACCGTATTTATTAACAAGATACTGTGGTCAGTCTGTGTCATTGATCTTTGAAGTGTGACAGCGGTCATTCACGTGTCGGCCTGAGGGGGCGGTGTGGCGCCTGTTGGCGTCCAAACGGCCAAAACTACACGAGTTAGAAGAAGGAGAATAGACAGCAGCTTAGATGTGAAGAATTGATGTAAAAAAAAAAAAAAATTCCCCCCAAAAAACGCCACCGTATCCTCGAAATGTAAGTCTTTGGTTTGATTTATCGCTTTTAAAGGTAGTTTCCCCGTCTCTTTGAATTCATGACTAGTTGTAAAATATATGAGATTGGTGTAAAACTTGACGCTAACTCGTATTAACGTCAGGATTCAGCGAAACACGTACTTTAGCTAATGAACTGCTAGTTAACAGTATTTCTGTGTTTATTTCTTACGAGAAACCAACTGTGCCCGTGTTACAGTGACACTCGTGGCACAGTTAACCCGACCATAAACCAAAATAATGTCACCCAAGTTGTCGTGAAGCTAACGTTAACGCTATACATCAAGGTACTTGTTGGGTTTATTGCACACATATTGGTATTTAAAGTGTCACAGTTAAAAGCAGACTTCGTTCCTGTGTTGTGGGTTAAGTCTGTTGATTTTGATGTGTTGAGTGACCTTTTAGTTGTCCCGAGTTTGCTCATGTAATCCCTCCTATCCCTCAGTGAATGAGCTGTGGGGAGCAGCCGGTTTGATGACAGTACAGGATTTTGAGGTTATTGTTGTCCCTCAAATTGTCCTCTGGTCCCCCGGTCTCTGTCTGCAATGCATGTTGTGTCCATGGTCGGGACGCAGACCCCTTAATCTGTGCTTGAAAAACGCCTGTCAACTGTTTCACTGATGTAAAATATAATGGTAAAATAGTGTTGTTTGGTATTTCCAGCTCTCTGGTGTCCTGTGGGTGCAGCTGCATAAAATGGAAAACTCCACTGACGACTACAGGATCCAGTCATTTGACATGGACACACAGGTTTTGCTGAAAACAGCCTTGAAAGGTGAGCATCTTTAATACTGTTGCTGGTATCCAATGTGTACTTTGATGATAAACAACACCTCAGACAAGTTTCTGTTTCTTATAGATCCAGGCTCAGTGAACCTGGAGAAGGTTTCCAGCATCATCGTGGATCAGTCTTTGAAGGACCAGGTGTTCAGCAAAGAGGCAGGACGGATCTGCTACACCATCGTTCAGGTTGGATATCTGTTTGTGTTGTGTATGTTAGTTTAAAGCAATGTGTACTGATTGTTTAAAGCAGTGTGTACTGATTGAGGCAGAAGGATTTAAGAAACTAGAACAAGATCTGATTGAGTCTTGACTCTTGTTGACCAAATTCTTAATCCTCTTACATTATCGATGCTTAACCCTGGAGCAACAAGAAGCTCTCGGAGCCAACTTACCCACACCACTGTGTTCCCTGGCTTTTTGTCCATGCTTTACCTTCTGTCATCTGTCCTGACTCTTGCTTTGTCCACCGTCTCTCTCTCTCTCTCTCTCTCTTGATCATGATGGCGCTCAGGCCGAGGCCAAGCAGAGCAACGGGAACGTGTTCAGGAGAAACTTGTTGAATCGGCTGCAGCAGGAGTTCAACAGCCGTGAGGAGACCAGGAGGCGCTCGCTGCAGGAGTGGGTGTGCTACGTCACATTCATCTGTAACATCTTTGACTACCTCAAAGTAAGAGCCAGAGAGAGAACTGAAGTGGTTTGATTTGTTTTTGTTTTGTTAAATTGCTCCTCTTGTTAACTGTCACCTTGCAATGTCTTGATTTCATCTTTTTAGATTTAGATTTCCTTAAACTTCTCACAACCACTAATGCAGTGCACATGTTTCTTTAATGGCACTTTTCCTGTATATAAAACCAATATTATGTCAGTGGTGGGGAATGAGTGTAGGAGGTGTGGTCCCAGCACACTCTCTCATCAACAGGAGCCCGGCTCAGGTTTCATCCATTACAACAGTGTATTATTTAGACGGGTCAGTTTCCTTGGGTTCATTTCATTCAGTGTTGACAGCTGATGCTTCTCTGCTCGTGTGAAAAAGAGCTCATATCCAGTCGCCTCAATGAGAGTTGTGCTGAGCTGCTGTTTACAATCTCTGTGCCTCCTGACATGTAGGTGAACAACATGCCGATGGTGGCCCTGGTCGATCCTGTGTACAGCTGTCTGATACGGCTGGCCAAGCCAGATGCTCTCCTGAACGAGGAGGAGGTGAGGAGGAGAGTAGTTATTTTTATTTTATGTTGTATACAGTTTAATTGGTGATGATTAACTACATCCGAATAGACAGACTGTTTTCTTTACAGATTTGTGCCTTGTGTATCACAGATGTTCATGTACTGTGGCTTATTCTTTGCTGCCATTACCTGAATAATCAACAATGTTACATCAGTAATGATCTAATAGTAACAGAACGGCACCGGTGCTATGATAGTTCACCAAAATGTTCCATGTGAAAGGTCAATAAACAAAAAATATTCAGTGTGAAATGCATTAACACATTGTATGTATCCCTGAAGTCAAACAAACATCCCTTCCTCATGAAACCTCTGCAAAACTTGTGTCATGGAGGTTTCAATTGAGCATCAATTACACTTTTTTATTTGAACCAAACCAAACAAATTAAAACAAGAGTTTAAAAGTTCAACACAATTTGTTGATTTTTCCTCCCCCCCGCAAATTAACACAGTATGAACACAAAACCTGATTGGTTCTTCTGTCTGCGTCCTGAGCACTGATTGGTGCTTTGCAGGTGGAACCTTTTTCATAGAAGTTAGAGAAATTACATTAAAAAAGGAAAATATGTCTTTTTTTTTAGAATAGATTGTAAATAACACACTTAGATTAAAAGTGTCAGCTATAATTCACTTTTAATATTACTGTCTTCTCAGAATATTCTCTAGAAAATAGTCTGAACCCAAAATAAAAGATCAGAATGAAAATGTATTTGGTGAATAGAGGTTTACATATAGATGAGTTCAATATAATAGTGTCCAACAAGTGAGAGGAAACATGCAAACTCCACACATAAAAGCCTAAGTCACATACAGTATAGCATATTAGTGTGATATGGTATGTCAAACCATTAATTCAAGTCATTCGATTGAATAAGGAAATGTTATTTCTGTAACTGTGTGGAATATTTTAAGTTGTCACATTTCAAGAGTGTCCTCCCCCCTCCCCTCCCTCCTGCAGGTGGACTGCCTGGTGCTGCAGCTGCACCGTATCGGAGAGCAGCTGGAGAAGGTGAACGGTCCGAGGATGGACGAGCTGTTCTTCCTGCTGCGGGACGGCTTCCTGCTGCAGGAGGGGCTGAGCTCCATGGCCCGGCTGCTGCTGCTGGAGATCCTGGAGTTCAGGGCCGGAGGCTGGCTGCTCAGCAGCACCGCCCACAAGTACTACTACAGCGAAATTGCGGATTAGGCCGGTGGTGAGGACGATGGTGCTGAGCAGCTTCTTTTTTTTTTTTTTTTTCCTGATGGCTGCATTAGGAACCCATCAAGCACCTTGGACAACCTCTGCTTAATCACGACAGAATCTAAAAACCAGCAGTTCTCACATTGGACGACGCCCCCCCTTTCGTTCCAGGTAATCAGCAGGGGGATCGTGAAGATAGCGGCTCATAGTGTAACAAGACTTTGGTTTTTGCTGGATTGTTCCCTGCGTTTGATAATATTACTGAGAAATAGTGCCGTGGATGTGAAACGTGCAATAGTTCAGAGAGCTGGAGTTCAGTTCACGAGGTTTAGCCACATTCAGGAACACTTTGTTTCAAGGTTTGATTCCAGCTAGAGGAGCTGAAGATATTTTTTATGTTTTTTTGTTTTTGTTTTTTAAAATCTTTCTAGCATTCCTGTTTTGAGAAAACATTTCAACTTATTTTTTACCAAATATATGAAGTTGAGAAAGACATTCCAGTCAGATGCAGGCTGATCTGGTCTTTGCTTTACCTTTTATTGTTGTGTGACCAATTTTTTAATCATTTGAAGATAGATATTTTAAATATTTAGTTTAATATTTTATCATAGGGTTGAGTTTTACAAAAGGTTTGAGTAGCAGTTCAGAGGAATTTTCTGCTTAATTTTTCCTGTGGGATTCCTGTGTTACTGTCTCTTTGCCACTCCATTATGTGAAGCTCAGACAAAACATTGTCTTAATTCAGGGATTTTCTTTTGTTTTTTTTTGTTACACCTCAATTTACTCAATCTATAAATACAAGACAAAACATTTTGGTTTGATTTGACATTTTAACTTTTCTATAGGTCAGATATTGGAAGTGATTTCTGCATTTACAAATTTGAGTCGTTGAACAAATCGTGCCAATGTAACATGCACAGGACCATCCTATCCAACACAGCTGATTTTACAGAGTTTAAACTCTTTCATTTGTAGTCAAGGTGCTTGGGGAGTAGTTATTCCCCCACTCCAAACACACGCCCTGTCACATGAGCATTAAACTAGAGGTAAAGTATTTTGCATCTGAATTCAGGTTCCACCAGCACTGGCGACACTATGTAGCTGAGCTCAAGTTTTTACGTTTGAGTCTGTTGTTACTTCAGCTTATTGTTTATTTCACCGACAGCTCTAAGGTCTACAACCAAAGCTGTGCCTTGGAATCAGACGGACAAAAGCCTGGGACAAGTGTCATGCGGTTAAAATATGACATGACGTTGTAAACCTGTAAAATGTAAATAATTAAAGTTTAATATAAAATTTACTTTCTCAGCAGTCAGACAAATCAGACGAACTTGATGAATTCCTTGAGAAATTCTTAATTTCAAGAATTTAAAAGTTGAAAGTGGTCAGGATTTAGGAAATTTTGTATTTATGTCCCAAAATGTTTTTGTTTTTTTCTAGTAGTATTTGAAGGTTAATGCATAGATTTTTGGTATTTGTCACTGCATTCAAACTAGCAATGGGTAAAATGACATGTTACTGACTGCAGTATGTTTCTGTATTTTCTTACATTGTTGCTACATTTTTACATCACTCAGTTCCATTTTTTTATGGTTGGGTTGTACATTTAATGCAAATTTATTTGTTCTAATAAATTTCTGGAAGTTTTTCCTTAAATTCAGTTCAGTATGTTTATTGTGTTTCAATGAACAATTCCACCGGGCAGGACCGTTTATGATACACAACACGATGTCTCAATGTAAAAAGTGACAGTCTATACACATTTCACTTCCTCGTCAGCTCTTTGTACAGCGTCCTTCCACCGAAAGGATTTCCACGGTGTTGTAATATTTACATTTGCAGTTTGAGCGACACAATGTTTTGCTGAATCCTGAATGACCAGCACAACGTGTGTCAAACTGTGAGTGTCTTTCTACCACCAGCGGTAGTGGGCGTACGCTCTGTTGGACTCCGCCATCTTGTGCAGCTCATGTTTCTTCTTGATAACGTTGCCCTCTTTGACGTAGGCCGCCATCACCTCCTGGGAGAGTTTCTCATACATGTGCGTGCGTCTGTGTTTGTTGTCCCTGCACTCTGTGATCATCCACTTCATGGCGAGGAAGCGCTGTCGGTTGTCCGTGAGAGGAATGGGCACCTGGGGGGAAGGGGATGAAGTTATGTTAGACTTCTTTGTCGTCACTCTGGTGCCATTTTCTTATCAACAGTAATGGGAATTAAAAGCAAGATAAAAAAAAAAGTAGAGAGAGAAAAGAAAATAGATAAAGTTTAAAGTTCTTAAAAGGAGCTCAGCCATAAGCACAGAAATATTTTTAACCTGATTTAAAGGTGCTTACAGTTGGGGCTGATTTCAGTTCTGCTGGTAGTTTGTTCCAGTCTGTGCAATTAGTTACTTTTATAATGTAGTAACTGAGTTACTAAGTCTTACGTTAACTATAACTATTACTTTTAAAAGTAACGTGCCCAACAATGACCCGTCACTGACCTGGTAGTACTTTCCACCTTTCTGTATGCTGGCCAACCCGACCACCGGCTTACAGTTCTCCAGAGCCTGGTGAAAGATGGTGTAGGGGTTACACTCGATCTCATCCTTCTTCCCCTCGGGAGCTTTGTGGTATTTCTCCACCTGTTTCCTCTTTATATTCTCTAGAGTCTGGGAAAAGAGAAGCAGCAGCGATTTAGAGCACCACATTATTAGGCCAACAAACAGCAAATCACTTCAGAGACTGGATGGTGTTTTTGTTTTACTTGTGTCATGATCTCTCTGGCCAGAATCTTGTTTCCATGTTTCATCATCATGTTGATGAATTTACTGAAAAGCAAAGCAAACAGAGATGATCATGTGTGACTGAACAGCTGCCATCAGTGACGCTGCTCTCCTGTAGTCACCTCGGGTGGGTGTTGTTTTACCTGAGGTCCGAGTCATTGAAGACAGAGCTGGTGACGCTGTTGGTTGCTGCCTTGATGGGTCGAAGCACTTTGAGCTGCTGCTGCTCCCTCTCCTCCGCGGTCAGCTCGGCCTCCGGTCTGTTGTACGCCTCCTTGCTGACCTCCGGCTCGAGGTAGTACGGGTTGTACCTGCTCCATCTGACCAAGAACACCCTGCAGACGAAGGACACACGAGGAACTCGCATGAAAACGTCTCTCGGCAGAAAAGTTATTTGCAATTTGTCAGCTGAATATCTTTCAGTTTGGAATGTTGGAATAAAGTAGTAACCTGAAGGAGTCTCACACGTTTCTGTAGAGCACGATGACATCCTTTCAAAACTTTTAAAATCTGATTTTGACATGAGTTTTGAAACTATTTAGGTCAGTGAACTGATTCACAAATGATAAACTGTTTAAATCCTCACTTTTTACCTGACTGTAAACTGACATTCTTTGGGTTTTGTCCTAAACTGTGAATATGACTCTTTGGCCTCTAGAAACATGAAGGTCAATTTATGCCGTTTCATGGCATCTTATGGATTTAACAATTGAAGCTGCAATGACTGGACCATAAATCGATCAACCCATTAAGAAAAAAAGTCTAATGTCACAAATGTTTCAAATGTTTTTTTCCCCAAACAAAAATATCAAATATTTGCATATAAAATGTGCACATTTTAATTTCTTTGTAGTCCATGATATCAAACAGGACCGTTTTCGGGCTTCAGGCAAAAAAAGGATAATTGAAGATGTTTCAATTGTCTGACTTTTTAGTGACGAGTGAATTTATCGATTAATAAAGATAAATGACAGATGAATTGATTGACCGTACTGCAGACATGTTGCTCTGATGTGATGGGGGACTGTCGCTGTATAAGAGATATTACAGAGTAATTCATTACCTGGCTGATTGAAAGCTCGTATAACATTATTGTTTCGATTATTCAAAAAAACGTTTTCTGTGGCTGCGGTGGATAAAACATTATAAAAAATTACCAGGACTCAGGAGCTAATAAACAACGCATTGTTTAGTTTCATTTCCAGTGTTTTAAAATATAAATGGCAGCAGCAAAGCGTCTGCAGCACAGTTATATTAAACACACTGTTAATCCGTTTTAAATCTTTGTAAAAGTCATATTTACCTCGGTGTCCACGGCTTTAATAATCCTGACAAGGAGGCCGCCATCTTCACAATGTGAGTGTCAGTCAGGACCCCGGCTCAGTACGTCCTAAAGCTGCCTTCACTAAAATATAAATATAAATAAATAAAGATTTTAAAAGCGACAGTTTTTTATTTTGTCAGTTTTAAATCATACACCAAGACAACTTTTGTTTTTTTAAATATGAGGTATGGTTAATTATTTTGTCAAATAATTTCCAGCATCGTTTTGGACTCTCGCGCACATCACGCGTCGATGACATCACGCGATGTTTTCAAGTGCTATGGCGTACCAGGAAGGGGAGTCGCTTGAATCTTGGCTCAGTGAGTGTTTAATCCCATTTTATGAATTAAATAACATGTGAAATTAGCTAGATAACGTCGCCGCGGATGATAGGGCGACGCGTCGGTCCGTAGAGAGGCTGTCACCGCTGTTTGGCTGCTGCTGCTGCTGCTGCTGCTGCTGCTGGTTGTCAGCCCAGTGTCTGTAGCTGCAGCACCAAGCACCAGGCTGGGTGGAGAGCTTTAATGAAACACTGTGTGGGACAGATTTATCAGTGGTTGTGTGGTGACATGAAGCTCTGCAAACAAGCTGTCCCTCTTCATGGGCAGCTCGGCTCCATGCTGAGTCCGGAGCAGGGAGGGACACATCGGGCTGTGGTGGGGGATGAATGAGCTGCTCTCTGACAACACAATGGACACCACAGCAGTAATTACAAAAGAGGAAGGGTGTCAACAATTACTGCATTGTCACGTTGATCACAAGATTCACAGGGATCCATATTGTCAGTGGGATTGGTTCAGCTGTCACTGGAAAGTAACACAATAGATTTACTCAAGTACCGCACAGTTTTCATGTACTTTTGGGTGTTTCCATCTCGACTTTATGATTTTACTCTGTAGGGGAAATTATGTATTTCTTACTACATGTAGGCTACTTGACAGTTGACTGACCTAAAGTATTATTTAAAAAGCCAGTTGAATACAAATGTTTGGGCAAATGTCATATTTTTACTGATTAATGAGGAGATTGGGAGTAAATACAACCCCTGCAGAAAGTCAGGGCTGCAACTAATGGTTATTTTCGGTGTCTGCCAATATTTTCACAATTTATTGAATATTGGTTTTTTTTCTATTTCTATCTATTGACATACAATGACTGTAAAGATTGTAAAAAAAAAAAGCCCGTCGTAATTTCCCAAATATTTCACAATCCTTCTTTTGTCTGGTCACCGTCAGAAAGATTTGTTTATATGGCATGTGTGAAAAGTTTCAAATCCGCACATTGAGAGACCAGTAAAAACAAACATTTGACAACAAAACTTTTCTTTAAATAATGACAAAAATAATCATTCAGTCTTTAAAACAGTTACAGGTGAATTTTCTGTGAATGGATTGGTCAGTTAATTGACAGCAAACATATAGCCTAGCCTCTCTTAAGGCGTTACACTGGTACTGATTACTTTAAGAACTTGAAAAATAGGAAAAACAGTAAGAAAAGTTAATTTTTATATCAATGTGTTGGTACTTCTACTGCAGTAAATGGTCTGAATACCTCTCCCACTTAACTTGATGTGTATTCAGACTCATGCACACCCCGGTTTCTTTCCAATCTCACATCAATAACATCACCCGGTCTGCATCCTTCCACCTACGCAACATCAACCGTCTCTGCCCCTCCCTTATCCCCCATACCACTGCTACCCTCGTTCGCAGCCTCGTCACTTCTGCTGCAACTCCCTCCTTTTTGGTCTAGCTCTCAAATCGCCTCCATAAGCTTCAACCAGTCCAGAACTCAGCTGCCCGTGTCGTCACCAGAACCACGGCCTCCATCCACCACATCACTCCCAGTCAAGTCCTGTATACAGGGCTCCAGACTGCCCCTAAATTAGGGCATTTTGCCCCTCAAATTTGAGACAGTGCAAGTAAATCTTTCTTCTCTTTGTGCATGTGCAACCAGTAAATTTGCTGTTAGTATTTTTTAACACTCGTGAAATGTGGAAGAGACGACTCAAGGAATCTGGTATCTGTCATTACAGGTGGCAGACCAATGTGTGTGAGGATCATGAATGAAAAGGAAATGTGAATATTTGCTTTGCAACTCGATTTATGGTGTGTGCACCTAAATTTTATGCTTGCACTCCTAAGATTTTAAGTTAGGTGCTCCTAGTAAAGAACAAAGTAAAAAGTTAGTCTGGAGCCCTGGTATAGAGTTCAAAATCCTTCTGCTGACATTCAACCATATCGCTCCCATCTTCTCCATGTTGCCACTCCCTCTCGTACACTCAGATCGTCCTCCTCCATCCACTTGACTGTCCCCTCCGCCCGTCTCACCACCGTGGTCTGGAACTCACTACCACCCGAAACAAGGAATACCAACTCACTCAAATAAATCCCACCTGTTTAAGATCGCCTTTTCCCTTTAACTGATTCAATTGCATCGTTTTTATCTTGTTTACTAATTGTGGTTTGGGAGCGTATCTACAGTATGTTCCCCAAAATCTATGTTCCTCTCTTACATCCTCAGTCGATGTGAGGGTCTAAGGGCAGAGGATGTTGTTTAAAGCCCTTTGAGACAAACTGTTTATAAAAATGGGCTATATAAAATTGGCTTGCCTTGCCTTGCAAAAAAGGTTCTTTGTTCCCCGCTCACCCGAAAAAGGCAGGAAACATTAGCACAAGTAGCATTAATATGATGTTTAAACATCTCTGAACACACACAACAGAACAGAAACCCTGACCCCTAACCCCCTAATGCTACTGCTATGTTTCCTGCCTTTTCTGAATAAGCGGTCACCTTTTTTTAGTAAGCGGGGAACAAAGGGATGACCCCAAAATAAAATGCATTATTATTATTAGTTGAGTCAGTGTAAATGTGTTTGTCCAACAGATAAAGCCACCCATCCAACAAACAGACAGGAAGACTGGGAGTACATTATTGGCTTCTGTGATCAGGTCAACAAGGAGCTGGAGGGGTATGTCTGTGAAACACTCGTAAAACATTGATGAAAGCCAGTGCCATGAAAGCCAGCTCGGGAAACGTCTTTCATGTGAAATTCTTCTTGCAGCCCTCAGATCGCCGTAACTCTGCTCGTCCACAAAGTCCACTCACCACAAGAATGGGAAGCACTTCAGGCTCTGACTGTAAGAAATGCTGCAAGTCAACAAGCTGTTTTCTTTCTCTCTTCTCCTCAACCAGTAGTTTTAATATTTATTTTCTGCACAGGTGTTGGAGGCGTGTATGAAGAACTGTGGGAGAAGGTTTCATAATGAAGTCGGAAAATACAGATTTTTGAATGAGCTGATTAAAGTTGTGTCTCCAAAGGTGAGCCACATCCACACAGAGTTAGACTTTTGATGCCCATGAGAAGCAGGCTGATTGAATGTCCCGCTGCTCCAGCCTCTTAACCACCACCTCTTGTTTCCAGTACATGGGCGACACTGCACCGG
The DNA here is from genome assembly GCF_905171665.1 of Trachurus trachurus. Taxonomy (NCBI): domain Eukaryota; kingdom Metazoa; phylum Chordata; class Actinopteri; order Carangiformes; family Carangidae; genus Trachurus; species Trachurus trachurus. The sequence continues at coordinate 18,033,260 of NC_139905.1, forward strand.
AGAAAGTGAAGATGAAGATCGTAGAGATGCTGTACAGCTGGACGGTCGCGTTTCCGAATGAACCTAAGATCGGTGAAGCCTACCAGACGCTGAGGAGACAGGGTGTGACTCTCTTTCTCTTCCCTTCATCAGACAGATCTCATAAACCATCTGCAATCGCATTAATCCGGTCCTCATTCTCCTCCCCCAGGCCTCGTGACACGTGATCCAGAGTTACCGCTGGACAGGACTCTGATCCCCTCTCCCCCAACGCGCCCCAAACATCCAGTGTTCGATAACGAGGACATGGGAAAGGTGAGGAGAGCAGCTCTGTGCTGTTGGTATTCAACCAGACTGCTTAAGAACAACACATAACTCCTTTCTAAATCATTTGGCCTAATGGCCTTCATTTCCAGCGATTAGCTTCATCAGGACATTATCATCAAAAGCTAACTGATAACTGTGTGTGTGTGTGTGTGTGTGTGTGTGTGTGTGTGTGTGTGTGTGTGTGTGTGTGTGTGTGTGTGTGTGTGTGTGTGTGTGTGTGTGTGTGTGTGTGTGTGTGTGTGTAGCTGCTTGCCGAGCTTCTGCGCAGTAAAAATCCCGAAGACCTCCAGGAAGCCAACAGACTAATCAAAAACATGGTGAAAGAGGTGAGACACGTCAGGAATGTGTGGCTGACACAGTGCCAGTAATCCGCTTTTTATTTTGGGTTGCTTGTTGCTATAGAGATGCATGGGAATAAATTATTAAACTGTTAAACTTTAGCTAAGGCATTATGTTCTTCATGTGGGATTTGAACAGCAACTTGTTTGTTGTGGTCTTTTTTGCCAGGACGAGGCTCGAGTGCAGAAGGTCACAAAGCGGATACACACGCTGGAGGAGGTGAACATCAACGTCAAGCTGCTGACTGAGATGTTGTCCCACTACAACAAAGACAGCTCCACCGACTCAGACAGGGAGATCATTAAGGTAATTAACCCACCCAGTTCACACTTCAGATGTTTAAATACATAACAACAACAAATCATTGTGAATATAGCAAAAGATTACAACAATAATGAGTTGTCCTGCTGAATAACAGATAGAGGAAGTGTAACTAAGTTGGAAAGGCTACAAACACTCGTCATCAGAGAAAGTTGAACTGGAACTGACTCATTTAATCTCTTTTCATTGGAGTTGTTTTTTGCAATAATAATCAAAGGCAGTCGGTATGATAAATAATCTGTTAGCGCCTGTTCCTGCATGTTTTATCTGACTGAAGGATCCTGCTTTGTGACTGTACACTGCACAGTTATCAGCCATATGAAGTACAGAAACATCCACTCTCTCTCAGTTCTTTGCCCTCAGACTGATTAGTAAATTAATAATGTAATTCAAATGATCTATACTTTTCATAGTTACAGTAAATGTTCTGTATACCGTAGGGGAGATAAGTATTTGATCCCCTGCTGATGTTTGCCCTTATTTCACTAGATCAAATGTAAATTAATGTATAGCCTTTATATGATGACAGTATTTCTGGATGTTTTGTTGATATTCTGTCTCCCTCTGTTAAAATAAACTTACCATAAAAACTATAGACTGTCCTTTACTTTACAGGGGAGCAAAACCACAATTACTTATGGTGATGTTATAGTCTTAGCATCTCGTGTTTTACTGGATTAAGTAAAGTTATCTTATATGTTTGTATTCAGTGAAATTCAAGCTGGTGTCACAGCACTTCCGCTGTAACTGTTCCTCCTTTGTATTCGTCCTCAGGAACTGTACGAGCGATGTGACAAGCTGAGGCGTGCCGCTTTCAAAATGGCCACTGAGACCGAGGACAATGACACTACTTTAGGTTTGTCCGTTTGGTGTTTTTCCCCATCTGAGGAAGCTCTGTCTTTACGTTGTGTACATGTTTACGTCTAACCTGCGAAGCCCTGAATGTGACTCCTCAGGCGACATCCTGCAGGCCAGCGACGACCTCTCCCGGGTCATCAACTCCTACAAGAAGATAGTGGAGGGGCAGCCCATCAACGGCGACAGCGAAGAGCCTCGATCCACAGCCGGTCACGACGAGAGCGGTGAGATATTTCACATTCACGCAGGTGTTGATGCGTTTTACATCGCTGCTGCAACCAGTCACCCTCTCTTTATCGCTCACCAGAGACCACAGACACGCTGATCGACCTCGCCGGCCTTGACACCCCGAGCCCCCCTCAGCCGCCCGTCCCTCTGCCCCAGCCCTCGCTCCTGGTCTCCGCCAATCCCACGGCTTCCCCCATACCCGTCCTGCCTCCCCCTCCCAAACGCCTGGCCGGCTCCCAGGGCAGTCAGAGCAGCAGCCCGAGTCACCCCCCGCTCGACCAGGCCTCCACCGCTCTCTCGCTCCTTGACGATGAGCTGCTGTCCCTAGGTAGTGTATCCTCACCGTGAGCAGGTCAACGTTTCAGGAATTACGCTCAGCTCCTGGCTCTGTTCATTGATGACAACATGGGTGCATACATTTATTTCGAATATGTAATATATATACTATATATTGGAGCATGGTTTGGTTAAAACGTCTACTTTCACATCAAGACGTCATATTTGTTGATATTAAGATGACAGAAAATAGCATGTCGTCTGCCTGTTTGTTTTGTCTAGAGATGACAAAAATTGCCAATTGTCAATTTTGCACATCCTCAGGTGTTAAAATTTGGGTGATACCACTAAATCAGTTTCTGGGGGGAAACCCTACAGAGCCAAACAAAGAGTCCTCTTCTCTCCTGTGGCTGACAGTATACCACCACCATTCAAAATTACTTGCACAAATTAACTGTTCCAAATACTAAATATAAATATAGTTGTGCTAAGCACAGCTGACAGGTAGTAGCCCAAACGTACCAACGCACCGAGAGCCTACGTGACTACAACAAAGGCAAACACACGTACTAAACATGGCCTCAACATCACAGATGTTCATATGCACCAACCAATATCCTGAAAGCTCTCCTGTCCAAACACCTGATGACACTAAAAACTGACACGTCATTTTTGACGCCTTTTGACAAAACTGACGTGTGAAGACGTCAGTTTCTGTCGTCTCAAGATGTAGAAATGTGACATCTTAACACGGACGTCAAAATAGATGTTTTGAACCAAACAGCACTCCATAATGTCAAAATGTCCTTGGGCAAGACACTGAACCCACACTTGCTTCTGTGAATGATTAGCCTCCAAGCCTGTCTGCGCACAGAGTTGTATGAATGTGTGTGTGAAAGGGTGAATGTGACAATACTGTGTAAAGCCCTTTGAGTGGTCCAAGTGATTAGAAGAGCACTATATAAGTGCAAGTCCATTTACCATTTACCAAGTCCATTTAAGTGCAGTGCACTGCAAATCTCTAATGTGATGATGCAAATGCTTCCTCTAGGACTAAATGACCCTCCTACCTCCCTGAGCAGCCAATCAAAACCCAAGCTGAGCGACGTGTCCAACCAGTGGACCTCTTTGCAGGTACATCTGAGATAGGTTGCTAACAACCTTAGCCAAACCTCAACGTGCGATGAGAGAACTAAATTATGCTCATCTCCCCTGCAGGCTCCAGCGTCGGGTATTGATATGTTTGGCAGTGTGGCTTACTCAGGTCCAGTGGCGCCTGCAGTGGAGCCGGCCGCTGCCATTCACAGCCTCCAGAACCTGCAGGACCTGGCCATGATGGGCTTTTCAGATCACAAGAGGTACCTACTGTTGAACTTTGAAAATTAACCGCTATCTGCACGGTACCAAGGTTATTATAGTTTTAGAATTAGTTTTTATTTTTATTTAGTTTTTCAGTTTGCTTTTTTATTTCAGTTTAGTTTTAGTTAGTTCAACAAGTGATGAACTTCCAAATTTGTGGGATTTTTCCCTTTTAGTTGCATCCCATAAATGTTCCAATCGGTCCTTATCATGTTACATCTACCTGTGGGTCGTACTCGAAGTCGTCACACGTTGAGCTGTGGTGTTTTCTTCCTGCAACTTTAGCCATCTCTAAGAAAACTAAAACTAAGCTAATGTTATCTGCAATTCAGTTTAGTTTTAGTGCATTGCATTGCACATTGTAGTTTTTATAGAGTTTTTTGGGGGAAAATTGTCATTTTTATTTTCATTTCAGTTGACTAGATTATTTTTTCTCTGCTAGTTTTAGTTTTAGTTAACTATAATAACCCTGCACGGTACTCACAACAATGAATCTCAGTGTGTCCAGCCAGATGACGGCCAGAGGAGGCGGCTTTGGGATGACCACTGCCGCAGCACCTGCCCTTGTGCCCGCGCACGGCTCTCCCTCCACAGCCTCTCTCCTTCAAGGCTCGATGCCTGGCTCTCCTGCCCTGTGCCACGCCAAGGTCCAGAGCCTGGGCTCGGCCCCCGGCAGCCCCCTGTTCCGCTCTCTGTCCCCCTGCCACCCTCCCCTCCACGGCAGCCCGGCCAGAGCTGCGGACATCTCCCTGGGCAATGTGCACGTCGCTCTGGAGGCCATCAGACCGAGTAAGGACACGGGGGAGAGAGGGAGCTGGAGGGATGATGGATTTGACTGGTTGATGGACCGTATCTAAAGAAAATGTCATGTGTTTAAGATTTATTTGTCACTGTGCATTTACAACGAAATAGTGTTGGAGCAAAACCCCCAGATGCCTAAAAAAAAAAAGAAAAGAGAGAAAGGGAACTGAAATAGAAATAGAAAAACCTTATTGTCCCGCCAAGGCAGGAAATTCATCTTTGGTCTCACTTACATAAAAAGAACACAGACTTACATAAGACAAAACAAGTCAACAATGATCACATAATAAAAAATACATTCATACAGGTAGCATCTGCACTTCAACATCCCCTTTCCTGTGTCTTGTTGATTATGGAAATGGCACTGGGGATAAAGGAGCCCTTGTAGGTCTTTTTCTTTGCCAGAGGTACTCTATGATGCAAAAAGCAAAAATAATTTACACAATTACAATTACACAATACAAGCATATACACATAATAGTAAAAGATAAAGTGAAAATAACATGCAGATGGAAACTCAGGTAATATAAATAGTGTTTGCAGTTATACATAAAAAGTGACAGACGTGTGTGAGTGTAATCTCTGTGCTCATGTGTGGCTGCGTCCTGTCTGTGCTCAGGTAAAGTGCTGCCGGTGACGGCCTACGACAAGGACGGCGTTCGCGTGCTGCTGAACTTTGCCTCGGACTGTCCCCCCAACAGGCCTGACGTGCTGGTGATGGTGGTGTCCATGCTCAACACAGCGCCCATGCCTGTTCACAATGTGGTACTGCAGGCTGCTGTGCCCAAGGTAGAGAGGATGTCGTCCCTCACCTGCTAAAGTTTTATTAGGGTTTTTTTTTCAGTGTATGATCCATGTTTTACACAAAAGTTTTCACACAACTTTCCATACGGGCCTTTCACCTACGTATCTACACCATCATGTCTGAACTGATACAAACTTTAACATAAGACATAAGACTTTTTATTCACTAAACATAAAATAAACATAAAGAAAATAATTTACTATGTACAAATGTATATATAAAAAACAAAATGTACTGTTATGTACAAAATATTATTTAAATAGAGGGAAAAAAATACTACCAGGGATTCTTGTTGCAGGTTGGGCCCCCTCTCTCTCTTAATTTAACTTATTAAAGAGATTCACATTCTTTCCAAGTCTTGGCTTGAGAGAATTCAAACACTGAAATATTGATTGAGCTCTGCAAGCATTAATATTCTCTATATTGACTCTGTTAACAGAAAACATAACAAGAGACATAAATCAATAGTCAGTCTGTGTAAAAAAATGCATTAGTACATTTTATGAGGCTGCTATGAATGAGGCTTCAGCAGTTTAAATGAGTCAAAATGTGATTCAGGCTTCAATCTCCAACACCGTCTCTCTCCTTCACTCTCCTCCAGTCGATGAAGGTGAAGCTGCAGCCTCCATCAGGAACAGAACTTGCACCATTCAACCCCATCCTACCTCCAGCCTCCATCACCCAGATCATGCTGCTGGCTAACCCAGCAAAGGTAGGTGATGCCATAGTAACAAACATATTTAGATTGTGGAGGGGTCGGGCAATGATTAACTGTGGAGAGGTGGCGATTACTCCTAAGAGCTGTGTATGTGTGTCTCCTCATAGGAAAAAGTGCGCCTGCGCTACAAGCTGGCTTTCACACTAGGCGACTGTCTGTGCAACGAGGTCGGAGAAGTCGACCAGTTCCCCCCGCCAGAGTCATGGGGTCACCTATAGCAGCACGCCGGGCCTGCTACCGCTCAGCAGGGATAGACTCCATGAAGGGGCGCGTGTGTGTCCGTGTGTGTGTCCACATGCAACCCAGAGAGAGAGAGAGAGAGAGAAAGGAGGGGAAGGCGGTGAAATTCAGCTGCATTGTTTATGGTAACAATAATGTTCAGCTTCACATTCCTGATAGTCGTTTTTCCATTTTCCATCGGCCGTTGTGATTCTTGACAGTGATATGTTGACAACAGACGCTAAAAGTTTTACTTAAACAGAGCTTGTGCTTCTCTGCAGATAGTTAACAAAGTTAAGACGTACACTGGTATGGGAGATAGCCGTTGTGTTAACAGGTCAGTGGTTTTGAGATTCACATTTTAATGGATTTTCCCTGGTATAAAAGCATTAGAGCTCTGCCTCAGACTGAAACTAACCTTAACGTTACCAGAGCCTGGAGACAACTGTGCTTTGATTTATTCATTTTTAAACTTTTGCCTCTGAATCAACACTTACCCCAAAATATACTTGAATGTATCTAGAGATATCGGAAATGGTATCTAGATTTCTTAGGATGGAGTTAAACTAGAAAATGTTGATTAAAAAGTACTGTCACATTTCTGCAGGATAGTGTCCTGATTAAAATATTTATTAAGTGGGTATTTTAGCCATCAGGATGTTTGACATGGTGAAAGAAACTGTTTACCAATTATATTAGCTGCTGTAGCCCTGAGCTAGATGAGTGGACCAACAATGTTGAATACTAAGCTGTAAAGGTAAAGTGAGAAGACCAAAAGCATTATATATTTAATCGTCTGAATCCAACACTGGTTTTATTTCACGTGCTAGTGGTTTGCCCAGACTGTAAGCATTTCAGTTTTATTGTTTTAGCAGTGGGTATCTGGAACTCTGTTCTGTATTTAAAGATGTTTATTTGTCTACCAGTCTCAGTATTGGGAGTATCTTTCCGTCATATTTATTATTTTGTGTTATAGTATTTCAGTGCATCACTGAACCAAGAAATGTGAACTGAAAAACCTGAATTTAATTTCGGTATCTTGTCGGAGGAACTCTACAGTGTGCAGCAGTGGGATGTGGAGTGGAACTGTGTTTGGAGGAAGTTTTTATACATCAGTCCACCCGACGCTCTCTTAGGTCCCTTCTCGCAGCCTCAGCTTATCGTCATATGGGATGTACAGAAGTGTGTGTCCAATGTACATAGTATGTAATGTTTTCTTGTATGACAAGTCATGTGAACGTGACGTGTCGTGTAGTTTTTGGGAGAGTTAAGTCTGTACATACTGTATGATGTGCCATTTGTTTGCTGCATGAGAAAATAAATATTTCTTTAAATGGATGAATGTCTGATTAACTATTGAGCCTGTCATGTACAAGAAAAAAAAAATCAGGTTTCAAAACAATGTACATCAAATTTAATTATCAAAGAGCACATTTTGATTACTTGAGTTTTATATACAATACAAAAATGCAAAAGAAGAGCTTTCTTTTCAATGTCTCAATTCATGTTTCCACTGTTCCCTCTTTGACGATAGCCATAGCCAAGTTCCTGGCCAGAGCGAGTCGCAGGAGCTCCACTTTGGTCAGCTCGATGTCCTCCTCCTGAAAGCACAAACACTTGAATCAGACATGGAGTGGATTAAGTTTGGCAGGAAATTCTAACACAGCTGTAGAATAAGAGCTACACTTCACAGGACAGAGTTTACCTCCCTATAAGTCAAGTGATGAATAAGTAAAATAAACATGAGTATATGCATCTACTGTAGTTGGCAGGAATTTCAAAAGATAAACAAGAGAATCATATGAAACTGACAATGAACAGCATCATTATCATTTACATTATGTTGGGGATCCATACCTGCATCGGCCGGTTGGTGCTGGGAGCCGTGGTGTTGAGGGAGGAGGTGAGCTCCTCTAAACAGAACATCAGCTCGTGGGTTTGGTCTGCTGAGAAGATCACCTTTAAAAAAATAAAATAAAAAAGTCTTTTAATATTACCACACACTTTTCCTCTTATGTTCCCACTTACTGTGTGCCTATATCTAATATACAGTATTAGCGTGGACTGCTGAGTCTGTACCAGTACAATAGGTGACACTGTGACGCCGACATCCTGACAGATCACAGCTCGCAACACAAAAAAGGTGATGACTCACTCACACGTTTAGCCTTGTGATTTAAAACACATGATCGTGATTGGACATGTCTGTTAACCCGTCATGGACACGTGGCACGACAGAAACAAAAACGCACAAAATTCTCCAACACTACGAAACAACTGCCTGACAGGAATGTGCACAAACACACAAACAATCAGCTGTAAATCAGCTGCTGCTTTACATCACATTAAAACTGGATGCAGTTTTATTTGAAACCAATAACTAGGCAGAATCAGTTTTACAGCTGGAATCTGATCAGACTGGAAATGTGTTTTTATCACAGTCTGACACCAAGTTTTGATTCTTGACGTGGACAATGTCCGTCAGCCCTGGGATACACTGTAACTTGGTATAAAGATTCAACAATTATAGAAAATGAATTAGAAATTATAAAATCATATTAAACAAAGAGTGAAAATGTATTTGAAATGATTTATCATAGCTCCAGAAAACTTTTAATATCAATGTAATGTTTTCATGTACCTCAGTTATACGTATACATCTATATTGTGATTGTGATTGACATTGACATTTTAGAATTTAAAGCAATTTCTTCCACATCCGCAGCACAGTGAACACTTTGTGGCAGCTGACCTCTTTCTGCTCCAGCAGCGGCAGAGCATCAGTCAACAGAGTCATCCAGAAGCTCCGGGGGGCGATCTTCGCCGTCATGAGGGAGAGGAGCAGCTTCGCCGCCTCCCTGAAGCGCTTCTCTCCGTACAGCTTGTGGAACTCGCGGTACTTCCCTGGAAACGAAAAGAGTTTTCAGACTGAAACAGTGGCGCTTGTGAACAAGCTTCTGAGCTCATGGTGATGTGTAATCAATAGATGTAATAACCACAGAGTATAAAAGTGGTGTTTGAGCATGTGTGTGCTTTTTCCAGCAAAAAAACACTTATCTATCTCCAACCTAACAGATCCTAACAGAGATAACAATATGAAATCACCTATGAAAAAAGCATTTCTTTAACTCAACTGTGCTTGAATATAAACTTAGATTTTTTAAATGGTTCTTTTCACTAAGATATTTCCAGTCACATGCCATCGTGTCAAGCTTTATTTATATCTCTGTGTCTATACACGTGTGTGTGTCTGAGTCTCATGTGACAGTCTGAAACTGACTACTGTATAAGGGAATCTGTCCAAGATATAATCTGCCTTTAATGAATGTGCTATAACTTGATGTATGAATCCTACGGCAGTGGCTCAGTCACAAATGGAGCAGTGTTAACAGTGCTACAGTGTGTGTGTGTGTGTGTGTATGTATGTTTCAGTGTTCATACCAAGGAAAGTGAGCCTGTCGCTGAGCAGCATTGCTGGACCCAAGTTGTCTATCAGGTCCAGATCTGAGAAGGTCCCTTTAGCACAGTAATCCTGTAGGAACCTGACACACACACACACAAATTTCAATACCACGTGGAAAGAGGCAATCTCACAACGACTACAATGCTTTGTTTATTTTGAACCAACCACATGTAATCGTTTGCTCGGCTTTTACCCACATGTTGATTAAAATGCTTCCCCTATATCCAAGATATCAGCCTAATAATCTGACAATCATCTTAATTCTACATTTAAACAACATGTCCTCGTTTGAAGTCACAGAGTCAAGTGCTTTCAGAGATGTTTTGGTTGAATAAGCTGCCTGCTCTTAGGAGTCCATGGTAAAAAACAGTAAAACTAGATTGCAAGTCATTTACTTCTACTCAAGGTTGGGGCACAGCTATTCCCAGTGTTAAGAAACAATTTAGAAGAATATGTTTTTTGTGAAGGGGACTCACCTCTCTGAGATGAGTGTGGCGAACGCAGCATCCTTGGCCCTGATGCTCCAGGACAAAGCGGAGCCCAGTCTGTTGTTCCTCAGAGCTCGCATAGCCATGATCTTACAGATACTCCGCACTAAATACATAATAACAAATTAAAGGCTGAGGTTGTTTTTTTTCTTTGTGCAACACAGCTGGACAGAGAATAAGAGAGAGACAAAGAAACAAAGCAGTACCTTGCTCTGACATCTGTCTCTGCTCACAGATCCTCAGTACTTTAAGGGCTTTGCGCTCAGTGTCCAGAGGAACTCGCTCGATCTGCAGCTCCAGGTAGTTACGGCCGAACTCTGGACAGTGGTCAAAGTAGTCCACGGCCAGCTGCCACAGACTGAACACAAAACACACACAAAAACATCATGTGAGAAAATTTTAATAACATGACGCTGCTGGATTTCAAATCTGCTGGTGTCGTTTATTGGCATTTTTAAAAACAGAACACAGTAATCGATTACACTAGCCGTAGATAATCATACCTGTGATGAGTGAACAGTCCAGATGCATATTCTAGCAGGAGAAACTCCCTCAGGTTGGAGCCAAAGCTGAACACACAGAGGACATACATGGCAAACATTGATTTGAAGTGTTCGGGTAATAAGCTAATTTAAGTGTATTCAAATAGAAATGCAGTCAAACTGAGTGCTTACTGTAGGTTGTGAGACTGCAGGAGTTTACAGTGATCCAGGAGGTCTGTCAAATGGGCCACAAACCACCAGTTGTTGAGAGCAATGCTGAAAAGACACGTAGCGAAGCAATTAGGAAAATAGTGTGTTTAACATTGTATCCTGCTGAGATAAACAGGTACAGCAGCTCTATAAAAAAGTTTGCTCACTTATTATTCTAATGTTGAAAAAAAACAACAACACCCAGACTCACAAAAGAAGCAACTATTTCCTCACGTTAATGCATGTTAATATTTTTTACTCAACTTATTTCATGAACTTTAATCAGTGGTGCTTTGTGCTAAAGTCCGGGTATCGTACTAAATGCTATGTCCTACCTGCAATCCTTGATGACCTGATGAATGTCAAACTCAAAGGCAGCCAATAAGATGCTGTCCAGTGGCTCTGGGACGCTTCTTGAGTCCAGAAACATGGTCAAGCATGACTGCAGCAAGCACACACACACAGTTAATAACAGGGGTGCAGCGTTGGATAGTATAAATGCTGAGTGGTGCAGCAGCAGCAGTAATGTAGCGTACCTGTGCATAGTAATGTAACTCAGTGGGTTTGACTGTTGGGTGGCAGAACAGCAGTCTAGTAACCAGGAAGTGGTACCAGGTGCTCAGCAGTTCCTTGTGCTCAAGCAATGTGTCTTCATCCCCAACTAGGATCTGAGATTGAACAACAAAAACAGATTCATTTGAATTAATAAATTAAAATCTCTGAAATCACAATAAAAAAAGGAGATGGAAATAAATGCACCAGAAGACACTTTCTGAATAAAAGGTTCCCACAGCAATGGATAACTAGACAGCAGCACAGTAAACTGCACTGGGTTTGACACTGTGACCTCTCAGTTTCTCATTGAATCTCATGATCACTTTGGAGCCAGTGGTTTGTGGTCAAGTGCACATACAAGAAGTAGATGGTCAACAGGAGTTGGTTTCTGAGGCCACAGGGTCACTGACCTTGCAGATGAGCTCCAGGTGATGGTTGCTGGCAAACGAGTTGTCCTGTAGGCATCGGTCCACCTCCTCATGCCAGTGTCTCCACTTTACATCAAACTCTGTTAATGTCTGGGTGCCACCAGGCTGAGGGATGAACATCACAGAAAGTTCAGAGGTAAAAGTCAGAAACAGGTCGGTTTATGAGCCATGTTTGTATGAAAATTCTCTTTAGGTCATGTGTGATACCTTAAAATCAGAGTACAGTGGAAACTGCTTATATGGATCAAAAGGCTTGGGACGGAATCATTTCTATACAAACGCTGTTTAAATAATTTGTTTATAGTAATCAAGAAATCCATTTGTAGTGTTAATTTTTTGTCATTTTATGAATGAAAACATGTGCAAAAACTATTTTAAAAACGACTCTACGTGTATTTATTTTATTTCTTACTCCCATGATTCCTCGCTGGACGTCTGCTTCCGCTGCTAGCTAACGTAAATGAGTCGACACCGGGCGCTAAACTAAACTGCACAACAATGTTAAGGCAATTGCCTATTTATAATTTTAACCACAGTAAGCTAAACATTACTGTGCTTTATTGTGTACAGTATTTGATTGATGTCTGTGCAGTAATTAAACTTGCACAATACCCCTCGAAAAGCATTTGAAACGACTGTACCATGTTTGGAACATTAAATAAAATTCAGTAAATGCTGAAGCTGTCTGTTTCGTTAAATATTTCTCATTGAAAAACTATACAAATGGCATTTAGATTATGTTCAGCATAACAAAATGAAGTGAAATAATAAAAAATCGGTTATAATAGTCAACCGCTTGTACTGCTCACATTGACTCTGGACCCACGTGATCAATATAAGCAGTTTCCACTGTATTGTTAAACCAAGGCAATCTAAAGCTGCTCAGAATAAAGCATTGAAGAATGATCTTACATTGTAGAAGGGCATTTTGCTGAGCAGAGTGTCCATCAGCTTGTACATTTTTCTAGCAGCAGGCTGTAGGGTGGCCTGCTTCATCAGCATCTGTCTGGCTTCTTCCAACCTGCCCTGCAGCACATAGCTCACCACCTGCACAGACACGACACATGTAATAACTGAGATTTCACATTAAGCTCCATGTCAGACAAAACACAAACAAAAGACAGAAATGTGTTTGTCCAACAATCCTGGGAGAAAGAACAATTCTGCTCAAACCCATCACCTCACTTTGCTCCAATCAATGAAACGCAGAAGTCGTACTGTATGTGTTACAAGTTTTAAAGACATGTGCATGTGCTGCACCCACCACATCCCAGAAGTCGCGGTGCTCAGCTGGGCTCTCGCTTTGCAGCACCTCTCTGGCCTTCTCATCCACATCAGCCTTGTGTAACCGAACCCAGTCCAGGAGGTGGAGCAACAGGGAACCCGCTGAGAACACAGACAGACAGACACACAACGTTTATTCATTTGTTTGGATGCTTTCATGATCTCAAAGTCGAGCGATAAAATGTATTCTAAAGAGAAAGAAGAAATATTGGCTATAAAGAGAAGGTGAAACGAACCTGGGGCAGCGTCAATGAACAGCACTTCACACAGATTCCAGATCAGCTCAATGGCCAACAGTATGGAAACCTGTGACAAAACAACAGAGGCTGTGGTTGGCACTAGTGTCACTATAGACAAATCAATGCAAAACTTGATGCCAATCAAAAAAAATGTATTCTTCTTCATTGCGGTCAGCACCTTTTTATTAATTGTCCCTTTATATATGGTGAAAAACATGTGTATAAATAAATAGTAAATTAGTATGAATTAGTGGAATACTGGACAATTGTGTCCCATTACATCACACTACCATTAATCAAAAAATAATAGTACATGGTACTACTAAATTATAATTTAATTCTTCGCTTAACGGTGTGTAAATTAATCTTTTCTTCAAAAGTAAATGTAATGTCCTGGTCTATACAAAATGTAAAGCATACCTGATTTCCAGACTGCATGGCCATTTGTGCATCTTTCGTCGAAACTGTGGAAAAGACAAAAAGCTAATTTTTCCCAATCCCTTAAAAATCACACTGAGAACTTAAATGTTAAAGTTATACATCACAATTTATGTCAGTTTAGTTTTGACGTTTTAAATTCTGACCTGCAATTTGCTGAAGTTCTTCCATACAGGCTCGTATCACAGATCTGTAGTTTTTACTGATGCTGACAAACCTAAGAGGGAAAACAGAAACGAGTTAATTATCATTTGTCAATGATTTATACATGTGTTACATTTCACCATCAACCAATGGTATACGTAGGTTGAGAAGACTTACTGTGGTTTTTTGTTCTTGCTGGGAAGATCCTCTCTAATTGTTTGCAGGCCAACAAAGATGTGATGCGACTCATTGAAGAGTTTACGTAAAATAGGGGAATATATATCCTCATCTTTCCTGACCTCATGGATGAAGGAGCGGCCAGATCCTTTACCACCTGCAAACAATGGTAAGGACACAAAGGAGTTGTAAAATCACACAGAGAGAGGGTGAGAACATGAAACATGAAAAATTTGGAAAAACTTGTGATATTGTTAACACACACCTGATCCTTTGTAAATAGTCTCATATACAAGGATGTCACCAGGACCCCATGCGAATCCCAAATGCTTCCCATCGCTGGCTGCAGGAATATTCTTCATTAAAAAGACAGAGAGATTATCATTATTCATACTGCAATAATTAATTGAAACAGGTGAAATATCAAATTTTCTCATGACTGATCACAACTTTGTTTAAAATTCTAACAAGATTTGTTTAGTATAATGTTTTAATTAAGACACATCAGGAAGTATGAATTGAGGTTTGACTTAGAAATCATTTCTGGACAAACTTCTCATTCAATATTGTTTTAAATCGAGCCAAATTCGCAACTTGATACTAAATATAGTTTAATTAATAAATCAACAAGCCTTACATTATGTATTCTTTCATGCTCTGTGACCTCTGCTACATGGAGATATGTGAAAGTTTAAGGTTATTATTTGTGTTTTTGACACATGGCTGTATTTGTGCAACTTACATTAGTTGCGATGCAGTTAGCCGGTTAGCAATGCTAGTCAGTGGCCGGAAAAGGGAAAACTAAGCTACAGCGGTTACTCACAGTGATCGCGGGCTCGACGTCTACCTCCTCCATCGGTGAACAATGTTTCCAACACAGTGAAATGTATAAAATGACTTGACTTTTACCGCTACAAACACTTCACTCCATAAACTACAGGTGGAACTACGCGCCTCAACTCATTCAGCCGAAGGACCCCAGGGCGCGTGCTGGATGACGTCACACATATAGCTGCCCTCCGTCCTGCCTGCTCCTCTGTTTTGCCTCACGGTGTTGTTAGGTTTTTCCC
Organism: Trachurus trachurus; assembly: GCF_905171665.1. NCBI lineage: Eukaryota > Metazoa > Chordata > Actinopteri > Carangiformes > Carangidae > Trachurus > Trachurus trachurus. The sequence continues at coordinate 18,048,468 of NC_139905.1, forward strand.
TACAGTGAGATAACTAAAGGATATATTCCCAATAGATACGATAATCAGTCACCTCAAAGCTCTGGGGGAAGAAGGTTTTCATACAAGAGATAAGAAGAGGGGTAGGTTTTTTTTGTCATCTAAACATAATTCTTCTAATTTTTTTCACTGGAAACTTTTAAGAATCAGTGTGAATACATACTTTCTTTTTTTCGTTTTTAGAGTATTTCATAGAGAATTCGTTCAATGTAGTTTTGGTGCAGCTTCATCATCAGACAGAAAAAAACAAGATGGCTGCCGGGATTTGTAGGGTTATGGAAAAAAAGGAAAAAGGAAAAAAAAGGGGGAAGGGAAGAAAAGGGGAAAACAAAGTGGTTATTACTTTTCCAGTATGGTAAATCTGTTGTATGACTATGATGCCTGAACCATGTGACATTAATGGCAAGTGGACTGCATGGTCAGGTGCATGTTATGGGCTAACTGCCCCTCAATGCCTGACAACAAAAAGCAAAACATCTCTGTGCGCGTTCATGTGTTGCTTGTCGTGTCTCTTTAACGCGCAGGGAGACTCTCCCGCCCATGACCAGACCGCGCTTCCAACCTCGTGACTGCTTGCAGCTATTCAGTGACCAAAGCATGGACGCGCAATGACACGTGGCCGCGCACGTTCTGTTCGCAAAACTTAAACGGGGACGAGTACGTGCGCGTACTCGTATTCTTTGTGTGGCAGCGTAGAGAAGCGCCAAAAGAGTGACCATGGCTGATGAAAAACCAAAGGTGAGTGTTTTTCATATTGTGTCAAAATACCACTTTAGTTCATGTGGTGTGTGGCATCTGGGCTCACAGGAAAAAATGGACACCTTCACTTCTTCTGTTGTACCTTGTTAAAGTTCAGAGCTGAAATTCAACTACTAGCTATCCCTACTTTGATAGACCGGAAGGTTCGTGAACGCGCATCCACAGGCGCGCAGGTCGCCTTTTGCCTGATCACACACTGTCAGCCAGCTGGTGTCATCCTCAGTTCATAGCCCAGTGTACCAACGTGTGCATTTGTTACTGTGTGCAGGTTGGCGGGTGTTTGTGCACTCTGCAGTGGTATTTCTGCTGTATGCATATGTTTTGTGTTTATCTCGATGCTCTATTTTGCTGGTCAGGCTGTGGCTTGCTCTGGTTTGATCTTCTGGACGCTGAAACATAATGTAAACAAAGAGAAAATGTGCTCCACGAAAGTTTTTAAAGTTCCCCAAAACACATTTTTTTGACATTTTATTTTCTGAATGGTTTACATACACACAACCACGTGGTGATGACTTTTCTCTGAATGCAGTAGACAAATTATTTCATATTTATGCATCGTATCATGTGAGTGCAAGAATATTTGCGACTTTGTAAGCAACTACTGACGATGTATCTGTTGGTGATGCAGGTAAATACACGTAGAGCTGAGACTAATAGACAGCCTAATAGGACAATCCTGCATTAAATCCTATATCCATCAAAGTTAAGTTAAGTTTTTAAATTGTGTTAAAGAGGTGTTAATTCATCAGTATGACAATTATAGCTCTTATGTTGTCCACCTCATGTAAATCAATGAAGGTTGGTGGAATAACAGACACCTTAGTCCATTACAGTTCAATAGCACCCCATGTTGCGCAGAACTAATAGACTAAATCTATAACATGTTAACAATAATAATTGTTGCCTATTCTGCTTAAAATAGCTCAAACTGGTTGGTTAATATTGCAGTACCAAATAAAAGTGTTATTCGTTTATTATTTATTATAACAGAGATTTATACATCCTTAAAATTGTGATAAATGTGGCATTTTTGACTGATAAAACTGACTAAAAATAGAGCTTGCCGATCTTTCTTTTTTATGAATCGGTATTCTAGTTCTCGTTCTCTGCACAGCTGTGTTGTTAACTGTGCTTTTCTCTGCTTCTGTCCCTCAGGAAGGAGTCAAGACAGAAAACAACGAACACATAAACCTGAAGGTAGCAGGTCAGGATGGATCTGTAGTGCAATTCAAGATCAAAAGACACACGCCGCTCATCAAACTCATGAAGGCCTACTGCGAGAGACAGGTGGGCACGGCACAACATCAGCATGCAGCAGCCGTCACTGAGTCACTTTGTTTGTACATTCAGGATGATGTTAGGTTAATTTCCTCTAACTGGTTGCTCCCAGACTGAGTGCTGCAGAGCTATACTACAGAGTGCACTAAGGCTGCATTGACCAAAGACAGGTCTTACAAATATGAATACAAATAGCACATTATACAACATATAGCCATTTGACTGTAATTCTTTTTGTAACGTGCTTTTTGTAACGTGTACCTGATGTGCCTTTGTTGCTTAATATTATCTGACATAAAAAGGCTTTAATATTCACAGTTGCTTGTTGTGATATCTGGTTTAGTTTTGACCCCTGTGGAAACTGTCAAAAAAAGACAATGAAGAAAGCCTATTGCAGATGTTAAGTATCTCCCAGTCCCATTTTCATATGTTATTAATCTGTTGATCAGGGATTTCTTAGGGTGAATCTATCACCCATCACTGAAACTGAAATGAAGCATGCAGTGGTTTGTTGAGGCTAGAAAACTGTTGGAAATTCACAGAATTTGCCTTAAATGGAGTTGGAGTAGCGTTGAGTCTGTACTGTTTAGATAGGACCTGTTTCCTTTAGCCTTTTAATCTTTTTGGAGTGGATGAGAAGATGTAGCACCTCCGCTATTACTCACATCTACTTCACGCAATACACCTACTCACTTACCGGATTTTAAAAGCAATATGTTGAGTAAGCGTTTGGGTTAGGGCGCACAAAGTCCCTCTCGTAAATGTGTAACAAAAATCCTGCCATCCTTGAATTGGCCTTTTTTTTACAGTATGCTTATGGTTTGTCAAAAAAGCTCAGGTGTAACTAATAACATTTAACGTTCAAGTGTGCCAGGGAGGCAGCCCGCACATTTCTGGATCTCTGGAACTGGCACATCTGAATGCAATCCATCCACTATTATAGGTCTTAATCATACCCAAGCTATTTTATGCTATGTCAGAATGCCTTCCATATAAAAGGCCTATCAGAGTGGAATATTTTTAGCATAGCAGAGACCTCGTAAGCTTAAATATTTGTCACACAGCAACATTTACTCTAGTGGTCTCCTTAAATTGTGGAGTGAGGCTTAAGAGTTATGTTGCTATGCTTTGTAGAGTTATCACAATTATTTATTCAAATGGAAATATTTATAGGAATTACTTGATAACTAACTTTGAGGACATTTTCAACCTTTTCACCACCAAGTTTGCACTTAATAACTGGTAATTGGAGATTTCATTTTACAATGTTATATTAACCTCAAGCAAACAAGTCAGATTATCAGGGTCATTTAAAAATACCACTTACCATATAAAATATGTGGTCAAAAACTGTGGTTTTAATTTCACGTGAATCTTCAGTTGACAGCAGATAATTACTTAATTTTACAAGTTACAGTACTACCTGAGTCCCTCATATGGAAATTGTGCCCAACAGATGCATCACGTGCAAAAACATGTGGGTTTGATCCTAAAATAAAAGCTTGATGATGGTCATTTAAAAGTGATTCATCAAGGCCATGTTTTCAATCATGTGTTCCTGAAAGAATTACAGGTCTTCCTATCCCACTTGAAGAGCGCAATGCAGATCTTACCTCAACAGCTGAACACAGCTGAGGCTTTACCCATCTCTCATCCTAAACCCAACCACCTTATGCACATCTGGTATTCCACATGATAATCAGAAAACGCATCTCATCTTTTCCATCAGCAGTTACGCAAAGATGTCCTTCATCAGGCTACTTGATTTAATGCGATGCAGGAATGTTGACTTCTTCTTATGACTTATGCGTATGAATTCTAATGAGTTAACACTGGGATGAGCGCCAGTTCACTTTTCAAAATTACACTGTAATCTTGATTGCAACTATGATCGCATGGCTACACAGACAGCCCAAAGGTTAGATAGTGTCTTTTACATTCTGAAATATCTATGACCAAAAGTTAAGAAAAAATATATGAGAAAATACTGTCTCTTATATACCTCCTTTATTTAAAAGTCAAATGAGGGCTCAACTCTCAGGAAGACTGAAAGTCTAACCCGAATATTGTGTATTCCTTGGACTGCCAGCAGAGCAAAAGAGACATCTATGTCATGCAGCTCATTTTTAAAACAACAGCAAAAACCAGATGTTTTTCATTACTTGTTCGTTTTTGTTTCACTGCAAGAGACAGTTTAACTTGAATTTTTCAAGGCAGCAGATGTACTTTTAACAACACAGTATATGCTTTAAAATGGTCTACTGTATTTAAATTTCTTGGCTTAGCCATAGTAAAAGCAAAGACCAAGCTCAGTGGTGTTTTGCACACCTCGCACAGTGAATTTCTAGTCTTGGTGATAAAATCTTTGATAAGTAAACTTGGCAGATTTCCACCCTACTTTTCTGTGAGAATTTTACATTGGCCTTTGAAAGACCGCTTGTACAGTGCGGCTCTGATCTAACAGCACTCGCAGCCACTGACAAATGAGAACCTTCACTGAAACTTGGAGCCTTTCCCACATTTTTGTTGACTGCCTGAAGTGATGATTTCATTGTCTGAACCATTCTTATTCTCCCAGGTAGGCTAAGGTTTTATATCTTTGTCTCTGCAGGGACTGTCGATGAGACAAATCAGGTTCAGATTTGATGGACAGCCCATAAACGAGACAGACACACCGTCACAGGTACGTTTATTAAAGTTTTGAAACAATGAGTTTAGCTACTTAAAGCAAGCACAGATGAGTTTCCTTCTAAAATGTACATTAATAACAGGCACCCTGTTGCCTGTAAACATACTTAAAGCACTTCCACATGCATCATTACTCGTGGTGATGCACTTGTGACATCTTTAATCAGTAAGGTATGCATGTTTCATGCATTCTGTGCCCTTTCATGGGGATGCTTTTGTTAGTGTGCCCTGTTTGTGGTATTCCCTTTTTTTTTTTTCTTGTGGGCAATGTTAAGTATGTGTTGAAAATGAAATCATGTGCACACCAACTCAGGATCTGTCCAGTCTCTTACTGAGACATGTAAGTGTAGGATACAGACAGTAATTGATAGGATTAAACAGCCAGTTAAAGGAGATCGCCCCCTCAATGACCAGTATGTGTGTGATGGGAAATGTAGGCTGAGGTTAAAGACATGTTATCACAGAGAGCAAGACTCACCCCAGACTGTCAGAGCACACCACACTCAGTTTTTATGTTCTAGTCCATGTGTTGAGTATGACTCTGCAGAAAGAGGACAGTGTGCTCACTGCAGTTCCTGGTTGAAATAGACACCACTTGAATATTTTTTGCATTGCCTAATGTAGTGTTACATTTGGCTGCAGTGGTACCATTATGCCAAAGCAAAAGACATGTGATTTGTGTTTGTGTCGACTATAATGTCGCACTTTGGACACATAGTAACTGTAACGTCTTGACATAACTTTATTCTCTGACCGAGTTTGACAGTGACACACAAGGTTAAATAGATTTTTTTTGTTTCTCTTAACAGTTGGAAATGGAGGATGAAGATACAATTGATGTGTTTCAACAACAGACGGGAGGCCTGATTTAATCAACAACATGCGCCACCATCTTCTCTCCTCAACACAAACAACCTTTCCGGCCTGTGATGCACAGCGGCTGCTTCTTTGCAATTCGTCCTTTTTGTCTTGACAGAATTCCACTCAGAAGAAGTTGTCTTTCCTCTCTGCCACACATAACTGCTGTATAGTATTTTAATTCTCGCCCCTGTTACTTCTCTGTTTTTTGTACATAAACCACATGGAGGTCACCCTGAGTTCAGGTTTTGTTTGTTCATACTGTATTGTGATAAATGTTAAGGACTTCGCTTCCCAGTTCGAAGGGCTTGTTTCCAAGGCTGCAGACAGACAGGACTGTTGATAGAGTGAGTGAATTAATAAAGCTGACTTTACTGGTCAAATGTCATTGGGCTTGGCTTGGTCAGTGTCCAGTAAATCTGTTCTTAAAGTGTACTATTTTGGGACTAGCTTTCACTTGGTTAACGGTATGTTCAGTTTGGGAATGGGGCTGGATGGTCATTTTTATCTCTGTCCACTTCAGAAAAGTATTTGATTTTATACATTTTTTTATAGTAGCTGATGTGTAGAGAAATGTTTTGATTAATCATTTTACTAGTCCAAGCTTCAAATTTTGGGAAGCCTGAAGAGATGTGTCAGTTAAATAAACATCTGTCATGTCTATAAAGATGCCTGTTAAAATAAAGCTATTGTCTTTTTCCAAACTTTCATTATTTTGTCTGCCTCTCCAGTGCAATTGTCTGACCACCTTCTGGCCAGAAATAGCCTACAGCCACTAAAAAAAAAAGGAGAAGAAGAATTTGAAGAACTAAAACAGAAGTACATGGTCAGGTAGAAATTTTGCTGCCAAGTTTTTACTTTGTCAAAGTCTGTATTTGTTTTGGTTACTTCTTGCTTCTTTGCTATGAAGAATAAAATTTGCTCTGATCAGATAAGAAGAGGCAACCTTAACAAATGTGATGGGGAAAAATCAATTCATATTCATTGATCCAGGGGGTGTAAATGCCATCTGTAAACAGGCCTAATTCACTTTATGCACAGCTACACTACTTCCTGAAATAAGCCAGCTTGTTTAATTCCTGTCTTTACATTATTGGACCAATTGATTAATCCAGGTGTGTCTGAGTAGTCACAGTGGTCAGACACACCTGGATTAATCAATTGGTCCAATAATGTAAAACAGGAATTAAACGAGCTGGCTTATTTCAGGAAGTAGTGTAGCTGTGCATAAAGTGAATTAAACTTTGTGGGGAGAAAAAAATATCAGTCAAGTTATCCAAAGAGTATTTTAAAAAACCAAGTGCAAGATTTCCACTTGTTGGAAGTCAGTGAATTGCAATATTTACCCCCTCTTTAAAACGTTTTGCACATTGTCACAATCAAGTGATAGATTCTACTAGATGACAGAAAAAAAGGGGGGGCCGTGAGGGATCTGGACTCCACTGACTGTGAAGCCCGAGACCTGCCACCAACAAGAGAGCCGAGCTCCGAGGTTCTGTCCAATGAGAGAAGAGTTCTGCGGCGTTCTGTCCAATCAGCGCCGGTCGAACGCTGGTGGGCTGGCACCGCAGAACCTACGGCTCTGGTCGGCGTTATGTTTTTCAGTGTCGGGTGGAGTCGACATCCCGTCGCATCTCTGCGGGGAAGGAGAAGGAATTTTTTCTATTAGTTTTTTTTCTCTCCCCTACACACTGACTCTTTTGTTTTTTACTGCCAAAGCTGTCGAAATAACTCCTTAAAGATGACGACGACTACCACCTTCAAAGGAATGGAGCCTGGTGCTAAGAGCAGTTCCAGGTAAAAAGAAAGAAAAAAGGAGAGCTGAACGCCTCTTTGACGGGAGGAACAAAAGAAGTGGGATGCGGGCAAAGCCTCTCGGCTAGCAAAACGCCTCTGTTGAGCTTTTGCTTCAAGGCAGCCTGCTACCTAACATTAGCCCGCTGGTGACTAGTAGCGAGGGATTTTTCGGGATTTAGCTAAACTGTCACATAGTCTTGCTAATTAAGTTAATCTTATTGGGTGACTGATGCGCCACAGCTTTCAGCCACATCAAGTTAGTTTGGTTGGCCTGCCTGAGCTCTGTACAGTAATTAGGTATGCGACTTTTTTTCTTTCTTTTTTTTTTAACTTTTTTTTTTCTTTACAGAAAGAAAAGAGAGACACCTACTAGAGCTGGAGATATATCCTTTCTCTTTATTTCTTGGGAGGGGAGGGGAGGCTGCCTAACGCTAGCTCCGCAAATGGCTGTGGCTGACTACAAAATAACTTTTTTTGTAGTTCAAGTCGCAGTCAACTCCTCCTGCTGTGATTTCCAAAGGTGCTGGAGTTTTGCAGTCGTGAACAGTGTTATACCTTCTCTTTTAAGTCTAGAGTATAAAGCTTTTTTTGTTTTTTGTTTTTTCACACACTCAGGGTCCAAGGAAACAGATAATGAGCTGAGGGTCCAAATATGTGATTGATTACAGGAAGAATCCCAGACTAGTCTCGGGTCTGCATATGTCATTATCTCTGATGTGGTTCATTGTTGGCCGGAGAAAGGGAAGTAGCCTATATCGTTTATCGACACTTTGATCATGCGGATTTCAATAGATATGTGTTAAAGCTTCATGTTAAATGGGGGGTTTTTGGGGGGGTGGGGGGACCGCTCATGAAGACCACTCATCTTCCAAGCACGCACGCAGTCAGAGCTTTCCAGTAAGTGATGCGTCTCGTCTGGATGCATTCCTCACCCTTTGCAGTGAAAACAATGCAAAGAGAAAAAAAATCCCATAAATCATGACATCCTGAATAAAGAGGCAGATTTTAAGGGATTATAAAGCAGATTTTGAAGCAGTACTAATACCTATACAGTCTTTTCTAACATGAGCATGTCACATCTCGGCCAGTCATCAGCGTTTTGAAGTCGCATGCTGTTTCTCGGATGATGCGGGGCCTGGGTGGGGGCTTTGAGCTAGCTAAGCCTGGACAGTAAATCTTTCCTTAGCTCTTTTGCTTCTGCTTCTTAACCCCCCCTTTCTACGGGCTGGTGGTCATTTCTGCTGCTGGCCGACCAAAGGGATCCGTAGAGCAGCAACTTAAACAGAATCAGGCTAAAATCTTAGTAGGCCATCAAAAAGCCTGCCCTATCAGACATGCAATCTTTGGCTCTGGAGCTCAGCTTTTATGTGTCCTATAGCTCCACCTGCCTGGAGCCGCCCTTCAGGTTCAAAACTTAATGCCGTTTCATTGATATTATTTGCAGTTTCACTCTTGGGTGGGGTCTGCTGCCAGGCAGCTAAAAGCTTTTCTCCTGTCGCAATCCGTGTGGAAAGCATGAGCTCATCCTCTCTGGCCGGGAGGTGAAGTCTGGTTTAAGCATTACTGTGACAGCCAAGTGTGATGGACACTAGTGTGTGTATACAAGAATTGATTGAGAAAATTCAGCACAGTCCATGCGGTGTGGTGTGGATTCCTCCTCTAGTTGCTTTCTTTGTAGTTCTGTTTCGAGGGGCCGAGTTGCTTTTTGGACTCCATCTGTCTGCCTGGCCCTTGGACAGCTGCTCGGTGTGTCAGCTGGTGGCTTCAGGGACTCTGAGGAGAGGAGAGTTTGCTGGAAAAAAAGAGGGAGGGGTCCAGCAGGGGCTGTGCACACACATCAGTTTCTACCGTCCACCCCAACTGTCCTTCAGCACAGCAAGGAAAAAGGCTTTCCCTTCTCATTATCCTGCTCCTTTTGTTCAGTTTGTGGTTGAAGGAATGTCGGGGAAAAGTGGGCATTGTTTACCCTGCACTGCTCCGCATGCGGGCTCTTTATTTTCTTCTAGAACCGTCGGTCTATTAGGTGACCTACATTAACTGTGGACCTCAGACTTCTCACCTCTATTGTGTGACGTTGACCCAAAAAGGCCATCGAATTGGTTTTACTCACTGAATAATGGAACAACAATGCTCCCAAGAACTGACACCACACCAGCCCCTCGTCGTGTGTCACTGCAAAGGAATCTGTGCTGAGAGGCAGCAGCTACCCAGCTAACTCTGTGATTATATGCGACTGGAGTCAGCTGCAGGGCAGAGATTGTGACTGTCTGTCTGACAGGCTGACAGCCGGGGCTTATACAGTGGAGACCTTGCTGGTAGCATAGACTGTGTGTTTTTTTTTTCTGTGTGTGTATGAAAGGGTTGGGTGGGGTAGGGAGAAAGCTGTAAGTAGCTTGAGGCATCCTCATGTTTTATTTGAGTATTGATTTTTTTTCTTTTTTACACTGTGCAGCTGATCGGTGGCGTGTGACACTAAAGGCCTTGTACTTTATGTCGGCCTACAGAGTGGGGGGATGGGAGCACAGTCCGCCCGATGTCAGTCCACTGACATTATTAAATCCATCATTTGTTGCTCTTCAGGGTACTACGGCCGCCAGGTGGGGACTCCAGCTTCTCCCTCGGCACAGATGAGAACTCGACCCCCCAGCGCAAGAACAAGATGGCCTCCAGCATCTTCGCAGAACCCGAGGACCCCCATGCTCATCGGAGGAACAACCCACCCAGTAACTCAGTCTAATATTGCTCTAACCTAGCTTAGTCCGTTTTCCATGTCAGAACATCGGAGCCAGAGGAATGAAAACAATATGGTTTTGATTTAGCAGATACCATTAACAGTAGTTTGAGTTTTAGACCAGGGGAGCTCTCTTGCAAAAGTCTGCAGAACTAGCAGAAGTCTAGCAAAGTAAGCAAAAAACACCATGGAATTAATTCCTTTAACTTGAGCTAGGAAAAGATAAAAACTAGAGTGTTATTTAGTATTTTTCCATTTAGGTTGTCAGAAAGAACATCCCACAAGGGTAATGGCCAAAAAGCCCCGGAGCACTGGATAAGGGTAATTTGAAGCTAGGCTTTGTTAAATGTGGATGAGGATCAGCCCTCACTGGAAAGAAATAGGTCAGTTAAAAATGTGTCAATTGGTTAAATGTGTGGCCTTCTGCAGACATGAGGGGAGTTTTATTTTGAGAGCACAAGGAGGAGAGAAGGCAAACGCTGCAGCAGCAGCAGCAGGGAGAATAAGACCTGGAAATGGTTCGGAGTTGCCAAGGTCACTGCAAAACACGGAGCAACAAAGGCTTGAATTAAAAACAAGTGCAGGCTGACATTACTGTACCTGTCGGTGTGTTTATAATAATCCAGGTGAAGCTTTAGGAAAACATAGATCACTCCTCAGTGGGCGTTATTTTCATTGCTTGTAATTACGGAAAGAATGTTTTTTTTCCCAGCTAGGCGTTGTTTGTTTAGGGCTCAAAGATCTGATAAAGAGGAAAAATCAGAAGTCGCAGCAGCAGGATACCATTTCAGGTCAGGGCTATTTTCACACTGGACGCTTTGTAGAAAACAGTGTAGATACAGTTTATCATATTTTCTGGGTTTGCGGACTATGACGAATTCACGCTAAACTCATTACTTCAGCCTCCAAGCTCTACAATCAGCAGCTGCTGACAGTAAAACCTTTTCCTGTTTCCATTGTTTCACTTGGGTCTAGGTCAAGTTCAGTTGTCCCACTTTCAGGCAAGACGCTACAGGTGAACAGAGTAAAAAAAACAACAACTGGAAACTGAGCACCGGATAAAGCCAGGTTTAAAATCCTTGTGTTGGCAAATGTTTCTTTTTTTTTTTCTTTTTACTTTTTTTTTTTTCTTTTTACATTTTTCTCAGATGTTATTGTGATATGAACGTGTATATAAATGATGTGAACAACCCACACAGAGGATTACTTTTCTGCCATGTCAGTAGCTGCTGCTGCACCTCACAGTGCCGCATGTTGTCTGACACTGCAGACTTTTGGCAAATTCGATCTAGCCTAGTGACATGAATACTTAATTGCGTCCCTTAGACGTTTTCTTTCCACTTGTCTGAATGAAGACACGCTATAAAATCTTAAAATTGACCAGTGTATGAAAAAGTGTTTTCCCCGCTGTGTCCCATGGCGGATACAACTGGATGTGGACATCTGTTTCAGCCTGAATGAGCAAGGTTTATGACAATAGCAGGTTTTATGAGCATTGTGTTGCATCTGTCTGGCCTCAGTTTGAACTCCTGGTTCAGATAAACAGGATTGTTTGCTTTGGCATGCTGTCCTGTGTAGATCATTTTTTAAATAGTCAAATATTCCCCTCATATGCTTCAAACACGTCTGTTTAGGAATACTGTCTCTCATGCTTCACCCGTTGGAAGAGCTATTAGCTTTGTTATAGTAACGGACTCTTGCAACATTGTGTACACTAACAGAGGTTTGGACAACACGTCTTTACGCTGAGAGAAAAAGCACAGGGAGAGGGGCGCACGCAACAAAGGTCCCACTATGGATTCATACTAGACACGTGCTTTAATGTAGTTTGGCTGTCGGACCAGTGGGCCACCAGACAGCTGGGGTTTTATGATCACTCACTGTCTGTCCTGGTCTTACAATAAAAACGGGTAGGCAAGCACAACTTTTTATTGGTAGGTTTTGGTCATGCACACTTGAAATGTTTAACTGTGTGACAGTTTCAGACAAAGTCAAGGCAGAGTCCTGTTTACTCAGGATAAACCATGATTTATAGACTATTTCTTCTATAAAAGTACCTCCGATGAAAACTTCTCACAGTGAGGCCTGTGGATTATCCAGAATGGCCAGGACTATTTCTTTGTAGAGTTCTTCGAGTATAATTTTTTTGTCCTCTGATCCGTTAAATCAAATTCATCTGAAGAATAAATTTAAAAAACATAAATCTCCTCATGGTTAAACCAGTAAAGGAGAAAAAAAAATATTTGGATGAACTGATATTTATTTGAGTGAACAAACTGTTCTTTACAAGACAGTATTTCAGTGTGAGAAGTTAAAGTCGACGTTTGTGCTCAGTTTGGGGTTTTTCATTTTATTTTATTTTTTTATCAAGGCTTATAAATTGGAGGCAGTTTGACTGCAGAAATGTGCTGATATTATGCTTACGCTGATACATAGGCATATTGTTATTCAGCCGAGTCTCTGGCAGGTTGTTGGTCAGGGTTTTAGGGTTTTAAGATACCAGAACTGTTGGTTTGTTCAATAGCCCTCAGCTTCTGGCCACATGATGAGCACTCTGTAATCAGAGAGGAAGCCAAAACTACCAGCAGCAGTAGCATGATTGCTGTTCCTGTCTCCGAGGCTTGTTGACCAGCAAGGACGGCGATATCATACAATTATATGATGGACATGAGAGATCTAGGAGGGTATAAGTAGGTGGCTATGTGTTGCAGCGATGATAACATGATGCATCGCTGTCTAGCTCATGAATTCAGTTTAATCTTCTTCCGTTTGCGGTTAGTTGTTGACTGTCCAGCGAGTTGATCAGATTGAGGAACGTTGGCCGAGCCAGCAGCGGAGTGGCACTCAACAGCGCTGATTCACTTCACTTCATTACCAACAATGGCCGCTCCTCTGCTTCTTCAGCAGTCGTTGTTCCCTTCATGACAAAGACGGTCTGTCCCCCTCCCTGGCCCTCGGGACTGGAGCTGGGCTGTTACCTTATGTGGCTCGGGGGGTTTGCCCAGCCCGCTTCTCCACCGTGGTGCCAAACACTGGGTTTTTAATGCCGTTTCTGCTCAAGGAGAATGCAGGCGTTACGGGGTCATGTGAGTTTTGGCATTCAGGTCGTCTGCCTGGACGTGTTCCACCGTGTTTCTGGGTCTGTTGCAGACGCTTGAGCGGATTTGGTGATGTTTCCTGTTGATTCTCAGTGGTTTTTCAGCCAAATTCCCCCCATAAAGCTGATGTTGTGTCAAATCTGAGGAAATGAATCTTGTGAGGGTTAGAAACATTGAGGTCTGGGGTGGCTTTGTGACTAATTGGATTAGTGTCCATATGGCATGAGTCTGCTGCTTTGAAACCTGACTCATGTTTTGTCATTTTGTCTCTCTTATTTCCCTTCGAGCTTCAGTATAACCCCTTAGTCAAAAATAATGTCTGGTGTCTGCTGTTACATTTAAGTAATGCTCTTTCTGTCTTTTTCCATCTTTAGCTTTCCCAGATGGGACCCCAACAGGGACCCTGTGCGGGGAGCCCTCAGCCCCACTGAGGCGGTGCCAGCAGCCCCTTCTCTTCCCCAAGAACCCCCAGCCTGAACTGACCACCATCCACAACTCTGGGGCAGCCTTGATCTGGAACCAGAGACGAGAGGTACCGCTCATTTAGTCTGACAGACTCTTGTTTCCACAACAGAGCCGCAGCCTCGTTTCGGGCTGAAAAGCACATGGTCGTAGATTAAGTATAAATCTCAACAGTTCAGTGGAAAATTCAGTGTGGGGGGATGGAGGACGATCTGTCTATCTGAAACTGGCCCAGGATGTTGTTTGATAGATATTCTCCTCTGACATTTGTAATCCCTTGTGGAGGTTTAATTTTTATTCTGGGAATGAGCCAGTACACACTGAAGATACCGGCTGAAATTTGAATGATGTACAAAGAAAGAGTGGAACAGGATATGGGTTATTAGTTAAGCACCCGTCAGGTAAACTGAGATGTGGTTTACCTTCTAGAAATATCAACTTTAAAGAGTCACAAGGCTGAGTAGTCATTACTCACTGGGAGTCACCTTTCTGTATATTATTTTCTCTTTTGTCTTTAGGGTAAGAATTACAGTACAACTCTCCCTTTTTCAAACACTTTGTAACTTTGTTAAAACAGTGCTGTTTAAATAAAGTTATTTTAAACTTATATTTCCTCTCAAGATGAGAAAATTCAACAGAAGATGTGACATATCCGCCAGTAATGGGAATTTTTAAACGTTATCCAGACTCTGTCAGAGGACAGTGCTGTCTGAAAGCAGGAGTGATAGGATTTAGGATAGGAAGGTCACACAGGGAGAGGGAGTTTTTTTTTCTGCTCGGTGATGGTATCTGATATTCTTGTCTCATGCTTTTATTGTAGGAGAATGGCCAAGAACAAGCAAACGATGGTAAGTGTCCTCAGCTCTTCAACTGCTTATAAAAAAGGCCTTTAAGTGCCCGTCACACTCTCACTGTGTCTAAACAGCAGTGCATGACTTAGATTATTCAGTGAATAGCTCCATGGTACGCTCTTAACATGTTGATCAGGTAATTCCACTCTCCCTCGCCTCTGAAAGATCAGATTGTGGCGACTGGTCTCGTCCTGCTGGCATACCAAAACTTTTTTTTTTTTTTTTTAAGATACAGTGCACATGCTCTCCCTTTCTAAGTCAACATCACATGATCTCTTTGAAGTGGTTTTTCCCTGTCATGATGCCGTGATGGTCTGTAGTCAGGCAGCTGTTCAGCTTTTTATTAACCTCCAGGTGCGTGTTTGTGAGAGAGTGGCTGGCTCCTCGGTTAATGGAGGGTTTGACCGCACATCAGTATGAACATTCAGAAATCAAAGCTCACGTTTTTGCTTTTGTTTTTTTTGAATGTGTGTATGTGTATTAATATCTCTACATTATGGAAAACTTTTTGAGAGCTTGAGTTTGTAAACGGTGCAATTTTAGTGATTTATCATCATCACATATCTCTTAAAAGCAAACATCTCTCACAGAGTGGGCTGGCCAGGAGTGGATAGTTTGGGGCTGACAGGAGTGTGTTGTTTTGCTCAGGCACACAGAGCTAAAATATGCGAGTTAAATCGGGCTGCGCAGACTTAATATCCCCGGCACCAGTCTTATAAACCTGTAATTAATGCAGTTGTTGCAGCAGCCCCCTCCACTCCCACGGATTTCAACCAGGGAACATTTGGGAGTTGTCTATTCTGCCTTTAAAAGAAACACACAAAAGCTTTAAAAACTGGCAAAAAAAGTATTTCCCTTATTTGTGACATTAAGTCAAAAAGTCCCCTTCACTGTGCAGCTTCTGCAGCAGATCAGGCATTAATGGACAACAAGAACCTGCTGTTTCAGAACAGTGATTCTATTACAGACCCATTTGCCCACAGCCAAAAATCCAGTCGCTACATATTAAGTCATAATTGAGTTCAGCTCAGTTAACATTGGTTTTTATTTAATCAAACATGTCAGGCTTCTTTTTTTAAATGCAAAATTTCTTAATCAGTTGGTTACTAAAAACACAGTTAAAGTTATTTGGAGAGATGGTAAGCTTTGGCTTTTACCCCCAGCTGTTGCCCATCATATGAATCCTTTGAACTTTAATTTTTGTGATTTTAGCTTTAAATCCCTCATAAATAAAAGTTACTAAATATTGTCAAAGGTTATTCTAACAGCTTTGCAGACTATGCAGCAACGTCTTCTTCAGTTTTTGACTTCAGTGCACTTTTTGTTCAGGGTGTGGTTAAGCTACCTGTAATCTTATTCAAATGAATTAAATTGCCAATTCATTCGTTCCCAAATAATCATTAACAAATGATAGATGGGTAGCTGAACAACACCAACACTGTTAGTACTCGTATACCCTAGGTTTTTCAGAGGTTGTGTCTGTGTTGGGTGTAGTAAAACAACCTAAACAGATGTGAAGGCATGACATCATATCCATGTGTTTCACAGTTAACCAGTTGAGAAAGCCTTTGTCGGGGCATGCTCAGTTTATTTTACCAGATAACACAGGGAGGGTTTCTCTGTGGAGCTTAGTCAAATCTACTGTTATCCAGGAACCGTCAGCATTTGCATTGATTTAATATCGGCTCCATCTGAACGCTCTGGATGACCACGTTGTGTCCTCTGTTGCACCTGCAGAGTGTCCTGACAGCGTGGAGGTGGAGCAAGAGGAGCACGAGCAGCAGGAGACGTCAGAGTCCTCTGCCCCGTCGGGAGGTGCCAACGCCGCCGCCGGTGGCCGAAGAAACCCACCTGGCGGCAAGTCCAGCCTCATCCTGGGTTGAGACCACTTTTTTTGTTTTGTTTTGTTTTTGTTCATTCAAACGCTTTTTTTATTTTTTAAAGATAAATACCCCCCCCTCACCCCCACCACCACTCTCTCCCTCCTCATCGTCATGTCACTTTCTTCCCTGCTCCACATTGCAATCATGCCGTCACGTCCACGGACCCTCGCGTCCTCGCACTCCACCCTCAAACCTTTTGTTTTGATCCTTTTTTCTATTAAAAGAAGAAAACTGTTGACAAAAGCACTTTATGTATCTCCCCCCCCTCCCTCCATTTCAGCCCATCCTGTAGTGCATCGCGCCTGCTGGGAAAGGCATGACGTTTAGCTTGTCTCTCATTCTTCCCTGTTGTAAATGGTAAAGGAAAAAATAATAAAAAAGATTTGATGCGTGGATTTCTAAATACAATAAAGATTGATATGAATTTGCTGGGGCTGATTCTTCTTCTTTTTTATGTAGTAGTAGTAGACATGTTTAATTAAGCTGAAGTGGAAAAAAAGAATGACGTAGATAGAGGCACATTAAGGATTAGACTCGAAAAAAAAAAACTCCTTTTCTGTTTCCATGTGTATAAACAGCTCCACACTGCGCTGGACATTATTTATGTTCAGTGAGATGGAGTCTGAAGACTGCGGCCGTTGAGAGCGGAGACAGGCTCCGTGACTGGAAATCTGCCCAGCCAAAGTAATCATGAAAGCTGCCGCCAATTCTGTCAAAAGAGAAACTGCCCTATTTTTTTCATGACATCATACGCTGGTTATTTGGCTCTCTTTGTAGCGTTTCTGATTTAAGAGGGGTCGATGCATTTTGTTCACACTCTACGTAGAGTTAGGCTTTTTTTTTTCAAACAAAAGTCAGATTGGAAAGGTGAAATGTGATCTATGCAAGATGTTTGAAATGTTACTTTTGAAACATTAGCTTTGATAGCACTTTTGCAGATTGCTTTATTTGGGAATGTTTGTGTTAATCTAAGCACCTCCTCCTGAAGAACAATCAGGAACATACAAAGAGGATTCAGCACAATAAGTCGTAACCAGTTACTGTGGTTGGAAGTGTCCGACTTACAGTTTAAAAAGTAAAAAAAAACTGGAAAAGGGATATTTAGATCCATAGATGGAGATTCTGTAAGCTGTCTCGAGTAAAAACTAAAATGTATCTTTAAAACAGCTCAATAAAGCATTAAACACATATAGGAACCACAATAGGCACACTCACTAAACACATTCAACAATAGAAAAAAAAACCTTCTTGTTGATGCATTTTGTTATAGCTCCACACACTCTAAGCATCTAAGCAAAGGGCTATTTAACAGAGTGAAATCTGTAATAGCAAAATTGAGAGGTCACTGTTAATAGTAACAGCCCATACACAAGTCATTCAGGTTGATGTGGATGTCTCAGTGCTCATAGAAATGATTGCCATAATTTGGCAGCTGTTTTCAAGACCTCAGCTCAGTCGTCAAGTTAATAAGCTGTTCAGACAAGATGTGAACACACACCATAACACTGTCAGCAGATTGACTAGAGTATCGAATCATACATGACCATGCAATCACTTGGACTTTGAGTCATCTTGTCTTTGCTCCGTAGCTTCTCTGTGAACGCTGGTGTATTGACTTGATGACTATTTGTAAGCCTCTTATTGTGCAGCTGAGGGGCTCTAGGAGGCAGATCATCACAGCAGGACGACTTCTCTGCAGCTAAGCCATGACGAACATTATCTTCAAGGGCTCAAGAGCATTTCAGTTTTCACATAGTGCTCAACTTGTGTTTAACCGTTACCTTTAAAATAGACTCTGGCTCGCACATCAGCCACAAAAAGTCCTGATAGAAAACAAAAAATCTTTCAGAATAGTTTCAGTGGCTTTTCTCTGCATGTTTCTTTCTCCTGAGCTGCAACTTCGAGCTGCTATGCAACCGAACCCGTGAAGAGTGCTGTGGCACAGCGGTGCATTTCAGCCCTCATCTGCCGTGTAAGGCATGCAGAGGTCACTCAGGATCAGGAAAAGAACTTCCTGCCCTGGAGAAATGCCAGGATGTTGGAGAGTAGTCAATGAAGGCTTGTTTTCTGTAAGCGCCGTGCCCAAAGGGAAAGTTCTGTGTCTTTTATTATTACCTTAAGACTCAAGACTCAGTCTGCACCTCAGGGCCTTTTCTCAGTCTGCCTCTGCTGTACATATGATATAGCTGTGTGTGCACTGAACAACCAACTATATCTTCTAAAGTATTGCACTTAACAACAAATTTGAGCTACTTCTCCTTCACTTTAATGTTTTGCAGCTACTTCATAAATGTACCCCACTATACATTATATATGTAGCAGGTGTATACACAAAAGTACATACATACCGTCACATACCTGCTAAAAAGCTATAATAATAATCCAACAGTATGGCAGAGAATAACGTTATTCTCTGGTAATTGTTCTTTTTTTAATGCTGCAATGCTGCACTATTTAGTATTCCTACATAGTGGTATTGTTACTTCATTTAAGATCTAAATGTTGGGTGGGTGATTGCCTCATTTGGCTGCAAATGTAACACAGCAGTTTACTCCTTTGTCCTAGTCAGATAATCAGTAGGCTAATAACCAGACTCTCTCATCGATGATCCTGCTAATCTTTCTAGAAAGACGGGAGATTGCCATTTTCCTCCCCCCACGGCCATATGCCGTCTTATTTAACTGACGTCTGTGCTGAATGTTTAAGCATCCTTTGCTCATTTGCCACTTCAGAGTATTGACAGGGTCGTTAAACCGTGCGCCCTCCAGATGAGGCCATGTGTGTCCCGAGAGAGATCCCTGAAGAGGAACAGGATATGGGGGGAGTGTGGAAACGGAGAGGGGAAATGAGGTGAGTCATCTCTGAGAGACATGGCAAACAATCAGTCAATCAATACCCACCGATTCAGTCATGCTGCTCTGACTCAGCAACTTCCCTGCGCAGGCTAAAGGAAGAATGGAGGGAAACACACACACACCACACACCACACACCACACTGTCTTGATTAGTATCCTAACACCAGTCATATGTGCTCTATTGTCTGTATTAAACAAAAAATATAAATGATATTAAATATTCCTCTCTTGTGTTTCTCACTCTCTTCCTGTCTCCTCTGGGACCAGAGACAGATCCTCTTGATTATCTGACATTCTCACAATCGTAACGCCTCCTCCCATCCACCCACTAGGAGCTCTGCACAGGAAGGAAGCACAGTTGGTTGGCAGCTGGACAGGGCCGTTTCCGTAGCGACAAAGGCAGCCTTAAAAAAAAAGAAAAAGAAAGAAAGCAAAAAGCCCTCCTTGCTGCGTCTGCTCCAGCTCACATTGTACCTCCTTAACTGGATGAGACTGGAGGACGGGAAGTAATGGAGCAAAGAGCGCTGGGATGCACTGGGACTGTTTCACTGCGTCCCAGAGGGAGAGGCAGAGACAGCAGGGGGTGGGTGTGTGTGTTTTCTTTTATTATTATTATTCATCCCCAAAGACTGTGAAAGCCTGCATTGATGTTATTGATGTTGTGTTTACTATTCTCCCAGGACGGTGACAACTTAATGGATTTTGTTGAGGTCATCTCAGTATGGTCATGGTGTGTCGGCCTACCTAACTAAAGCTTTATCAGCAGTACTACACGACTATGGTTTTACTGTGTCATCAGTTCCCCACCTGTCCTTTCACAATACTGTTGGATATTTTGTTTTATACCAACTCCATGCCATGGTCCAGAACTAGTCAAAGAGAGGAGTTTTCAGCAACAGGGAACAGAAAATAAAGCCCTGATCAGCTGATCAGCGAGGCCATCGGCCTGAATAAAGGCTCTGCAGGGACCGGGCTTTGTTTGAAATCAATTCTACATTTTAATGGAAGCCAATGAGACAGAAATGGAGGGTGATGTGTGACAGATGAGGACCTTTTTGTTGAGAGTGTGGCTGCAATGTTTACCTCCATCACTGTGGTGTATATATTAGTGGTTTTCAAGGAGGTGGTGAGGATGAGGAAACTGGTTTCAGTTACACTGTCTGCTGCTCACTGTGTCCAGTCACAGGGTCTGCTTCATGAAGAAGCTTGTTTGGAGATATGAGCTGCAATATTTTGTTCTTTGCTTGTGCAAGTCAAGTTAAGCCCTAACCTCCTGTATAACAGTGATAAACACTATGTGAACATTATAACATCATATTTAACTGTATTGTTGTTTTAAGGTGATTATCAGCCTAATGAGTCTTTATTATGGTGCAGGATTTTTAAACGATGAGTACTACTGCTCCAGTGAAGACTTACTTTACATCATGACAACTTTGTGTGTCACTCTCCATTTGACATGATGTATTAATAAACACTTTCATCTGCTGCCAACTTCATTTTAGTGTGTTATAAACCAATTATGTGTTCATGTGTAAATATCACCTCCTGTATTATACTGGACACCCCATTCGTCCTAGCATGGAAGTATCTGTTGTTGTGGTTAACTCCCACATTTATTCTCCAGCCACTAGGGGGCACTGAAAAACAGCAGCACTCCACTCAGCCTGTAGCAAAGCTGAGTAAAACCATAGACTGTATAAAGAAGGTAAAACCATGAGTAAAACACATTAACCAGTGCCAATGCCCAACCGTGAGGCCTCATCAGTTTATTTAGTTCTGATTATAACAACTGCTCTCACATTGAAACACACAAGTTTTAGTTTTAGCCACACACTACAAGAGGCCCACATATTGTTCTTTGGTTAGAAAACATTTTAAAACATAGATATCAGGCCCTGTTCAGCTCACTGGGTTGAGCATGTGCCCCATACACAGAGGCTACAGTGCAGCCGGCCCTTGTTCAAATCCCCCAGTGGCCCTTTGCTGCATGTCATTCCCCCTCTGCCTCCCACTTTCCCATCTCTCTCAACTATCCTAATTAGAAGCAAAAAGCCCTAAAAAGTGGTTTAGAAAAGAAGAAGAAGAAAATACAGAGATGGAAGTGAATCCGCTTGCTAAAACTTCCTTAAGAACGTGACTTTCACGTGAAATTCATATTAATCTCAGTGTCAGCATGTCTGCGGTGAACAGACTGTCACTGTTTAGCTGAAAATATTGACACAAAATACTCTTTTTATTATCAATGCACAAATTATTATTATTATTATTTTTTTTTTTTATCCCTGAACTAAAATCTCTCCCTTTTACCACTGAACTTAAGTTTGGAATTAAACTAATTAGTTTGGAAACATAAAGTTACATGGATATCTTTCTACTTTATCTCATATCCTGTTTGCTGTGTATCTGTAACCTACATTTTGTAGGTCACATCACGTGTCACGTATAGTGCAGATGAAAACACCCACATTTCCCACTGCAGTTAGTACTCGAAGTAACCTTGCGCTGTCAGCATGTCTGTCTGGATAGAGCTCTTAACCCTCCTTTGTCTCACCTCCACAGCCCTGTGTGGCCCAGGTAAGGCTGATTACATGCATTAGTACCGAAAAGAAACTTTTGTTTTCAAAGTAAGGCATGGATTCATAAAACGTTATCAAGAGTAAACTGAGATTAAATTGGATGACTGTGCTGCTGTGTGTGTCTCTGTTTCTATATGTAGAAAGCAGTGCAGTGATATGGAAAAATCCTGGAGAAGACCTCACTATCCAGTGCAGGGTGACGAAAGCAGTCAGTTTCCTGGCTTTGAAGAAGGGTCTCAATGAGGAGGTTGACATCTTTTTTAAGGCTGATCTATCAGATAAAAACAACATTGGAGCGGAATTCAAACACAGACTTCAGTTAAATGGACAATTTCCCAACATGGACTTTCTCATCAAGAACCTGAGCTCTGCTGACACGGGGGCCTACTGGTGTGTGTACATGTACTTGGACTCGGCGGAGCACATGACGAAGAAGCCAGTAAAAGGCGAAGGATCTGTGCTCCTGGTGGTGAGGGGTGAGTCTCATCTATTTTGATTTTGCCACAAAAACTATTGAGCTTACAAAGGAACAATGTCATTATTCAATTGGACACACTTTCTTCTCAATTCCAACGGGACGGTATGAATGTAGGTGAAATTAAGGTGACATACACAGTTATTCCAGTACTCCATGCCCACCGAAAAGTCTAGTTCAACATAAAAAATCAACACTTGCTCCCGCACTCACTTGAAGCTCTTTTATTTAGTCAACATTTCGGTCTATTGACCTTCATCAGGACCCAGTATTTTACTGGGGGGGGGGGTTAAGCCTTGGTAGTTTGAGTCTATGTTAATACTCAGCCTTGTTACCTAGAAATGATTTTCATTTATCCATTAACAATTATCCAATAGTATTGCGTCCTCTTGTTCTGATGTCCTATCACCAACCTCTGGAGCTGAAATTTCATTAATATTATGTATTTGACAATGTGTTTTTTTTTCTTTTTTCTTTTTTATCTATTAGATAACATGCATTTATGATCATGCTTTTAAACATAAACCAGACAACATGTTTGTTATCATAATGAAACTGGGAAAACTATCGCCTTCATTTCTAGATGAGATGGTGAGAGCTGAGCCTGATGATGCAGTGCCGGGGTGTGAAACACGACATCTAAATCTGGTCCTGGTGTGTGTTGTGGTCGCTGTTTCGGTGCTGCTCTGCATCGTGGTCGCCCTCGCATGGATGTTTTTCAAGGTACCTCATGTGAGATTTAATTAGTGTGTGCTTCTGTTACTACATACATTTGATTGTAATGTTGCTTTGACTCACAAGGTGTGAGTTGTTCCAGTTATTCTTAACACCACATTTTCCTGTTACACTTATACAGCACTCATCCAAAACAAAACCTGAATCCTGTTTCAGTATAATACAACATAATTTGTGCAAGTACATTTTAAATACAATGACACACCCACCTTTGCCATGTACAGCAGATATTCAACACTTGTTTATACTTTACATTCACCCCTCATATTTCAGTCTTTGTGAATGAAAGAATTATAGCTAGACTGATACATTATTTGTCATATTCACATCACATATTGATATTGGTTTTAAAGGTACAATATGTAAGAAATCTAAAGCAACTGGCCGTAAAATCCTCCTAATATGTCACAGAGACTCAGGAATAATGTTCATATAACATGATGAACTCACCAACAACAATAGTACAGCCAGAGTATTCGCATTAAAAATCTTTTTTTGCAGACTGCAAATCATGTTTATGTTTTGAATTCACGTGTTGGCATGTTGCGCCACCTAGCCCTCTCTCCCAGTCACGGCGGCGTCAGTGGCATTTCAGCCTCCGGTCTGGTCCACTGAGCTGCTGCTACGACTGGGAGAGAAAACGAGATCGCTGTGTTTTGAATTTGACTGCAGTAACCGTTTTTGGCCACATTCTTACATATTGCACCTTTAAAACATACCTGACTAGAGTGTAAAAAAAATACAGAGTGTAAAAATCATACCACTTATTGTGTTGTGTTAATCCCACAATCCCACAATTTCTGTTGTTACCAGACCAAGAAGTTATGCTCTACAGTGAAACCATCGACCGTCCCCACCAATGATGTTTATGAGGACATGCGTGGAAGGCGGCCGTGAAGATGTGAGCCTGCAAGAGTGTAACCTGAAACTCTGCACCGCTGAGGTACAAAGTGATGCATGTGAGGCGTTGCAGGAACTTGAACTGCTTCAACATGGTCTGATGTGTCTTCAAGTCTGTTTGTCACTGAAAGTCAGTAAAGACAAGACAGTGTGTGATTTGCAAAAAGGAACAGCACAAGGAGAGCTAGATCACCACAGAAGATTATACACAGACAATGTATAAAATACATAACTCCACAACTTTGAAAATAATCTTTGAATGGCAAAAAACTAAACTGGATTATATTGTTTGTTGAAATGTTTTTAATGTAAATATCTGTTCTTTAATTTCAACAATTTCTTGTAATTTCATCCAAATTTTAGACCATCATTCAGATGATTTATCGTAATAATTAAAAAGTGGGGTTCTTTTGAAAGTCATATATACTGTGTATATAGATACAATGAAATGTTATCGCAATAAATGTAACTTTAGCAATCTACTTTATGTAAAACAATAAATTTGTCGGAGATGTAGCAATTCTTAACCTGATTTGCCTTTTTATTTAGTACTATGATTAATGTATATCAATAAACACAACGTAGAAATCATCTTCAAGTGTGTTATAAACCATTTATTTCTAACCATCATGCCATGATGAAATAACACGAAAATGATGTGAAGTCAGTTGAAAAGGAGATGCAAGGTCATACAGAAGTTAAGAAAGTAAGACGTTTTTTTTTCTAATTTTGTAATAAAGAAATAAAGACAGGCCGACCCTAATTTTGTGCTGTTTTCTGAAGAAAAGAAGAGAAGAAGAACAAGAAGAGTAGTAGAGAAAGAATGAAAAACCAGGGTGGAGGACATTTACATTAATGACCCTTTGTTCACTCTGTACAGTCCAAGGGTTAATCATACGTGTACAGTTTGGGGTATCGTATAGCTCACAGCCAGGTTGAGGAAACGCCCCATAGTCCTTGGTGCACCCAGACCCGGTTGCAACTGCATGTCATTCCCCCTCAATTATCCCATCAGTTAAAGGCAACAACCACAAAAAATACATTTAAAAAAAGAAAGAAAGAAAATACAGACATGGAAGTGAATCCACTTGCTAACACTTCTTCTTAAGAACCTGATTTTCTCGTAAAATTCATATAACCCAAATACACAATCCAACAACTCCAAAACGCTTGTTGTTTTCAATGTAAATTCATGCAAAACCGCTGATTCATGGGAGCAGTTCTTCGGCAAGCAGTCTCTGCATTTGACTCGAAAAAATAACTCCGTTATTATCTCATAGCGCGGTGAATGTGCAGGTCACAACTTGTCCATGAGAGCGTTTTGGAGTTGTTGGATTGTGTATTTGATTGTATTTGAGCTCACGGCTCTGCTCCGCCGTTCTAAAAATAGCTTGCACCGACAATTAAAGGTAACGAACCGGGGTGGTGTTTAGCTCAGCACCCTCCCCAAAAAATACTTTTAAAAAAAGAAGAAAAAAAAGGTAACAAACCTATTCCTAAAACTATAGGGATTATGGCAATGGACAAATTTCCCAAAATGTTGAACTATCCCTTTAATATTAAAGGCATAAACAAATTGTTTGAGTGTGACCATAAAAACATTCACTGTCTATATCAGAGAGTAAATGTTGGGTTTAGGTAGGCTATAAGGTGGTCTGAGGAAGAGTGTAAATCTCCAGCTCGGTGATCGATTAGCAACATAACAGCACTGAGATCATTTGAATAACTGAAAGAGCAAGAATATCATGAGTCAGTTGCATGTAGGTTATACTGTAAATCTATTTGACACTGACTTCCTGTAAACTACCCACAGGCACAAATAAATCTTACAGAGCTATTTAATCAGTCACTAACATCCAACTTACCATAAAGGGGTTTGAGGTTAATTCAACTATAGCCTGGCATGCTGCCTTTTTCCTATAACTCAGGAGAATTTAGAAAAATGTTTTTGAAGTTCTTTTTAAAAAATCTTTTCAAAGTTTTTTTTTCTCTTCAAGCAACATGATTTGAAGAAACAAGCTTTTAAAAAAAACAGTACAATAATTTATTACCAGTGCCAAGTTGAGCCTAGTGCGTGTGTTCACTAATGCAAACACAGCATCTTCAAACACTGTAAATCAAGGAACAGTTAAAACTATTTAAGTCAAGACAAGTTGCATCCAACCGGATGGGCCTAGAGGCGTCGAATGAGTCAACATTAAAATATAAGGCAAAAAGAAAAAGAAAAGAAAAGGAAATGCAGGCCATGCAAAAGCTGAATGTTTACTTGAGCGTTGCGGTGAGTCTGTGTGGTCACAAGCTGTGACTTTTTCCCCTTGACGAGGCAGCAAAGATCAGCCAAGGCCTAGGAGTGTGAAGTGTGTGTTTACGCTTGTTTGTGGGGCAAGTGTCAGAGTATGCTGGTACAAGTGTTCAAGTTGCTGTATGTGTATGAGTGTAGGGGACGACTTAGAAGAACTTGTAGTCCAGCGAGGAATGGAAACTGTGCTTTGAGGTGAGCGTTAGCGTGCAAACGGAAACAAAGACCCCCTCTTGCTTGAAAAACAACATACGGCCACGACGACAAGACTGTCTAGACCACAATGTCGCTTGGCTCCATTAAGCAGACTTAGGTAAACTGCTGCATTTAATCCTCTTGTTTGTACTGATACAAAGTGCAAATGCAGGAAACGTTGTGCAACTGCAGCAGTGTCTATACCTGTCATAACTTGACAGGAAACACCAGATGATAAGGTATGTCTGAACCTAACAGATAACAACCCGCCACACTGTCAATAGGTAAAGTGAATCGTGTTTACAACAACAGAGGATATGCCATATTTAGTTGGAAGCCACAATCACAGATGTGCTGTTTTGATGTAAGCTATACTGAGAGGCCCACACATCAAGTTTAATGATCCATACACGCAGGTGTTGCTGATCAAGGGGTTCAACCGTTCACTTGAAATGAGGCATTATTACTCACTTCACATGTTTTTGAGCTTTTACAGTATTTGTCAGAATCTGTTTTCTGTGACAAGTAAAGAGCGGAAACTTTGACATTCACTCGGTGCTTTTACTGCAGAAGTGTAGGCAGGTGTGAGGTGAAAACCGTTTTGGAGCCAAAGTGTCTAGTTTCAAATGATCTGATTATTGTTTCCCATAGAAGTCATATCATTAAAAAAGAAAAAAGAAAAACGTTTTAATTTAGTGAGATGGACCTGGCCCATATGTTTTCTGTCCAATAAGCAAATGTGAGAAGTTTCACACTGACTCATTTTTTTCATGGGATGTGGTCATTCCACAAATGTCAGCCTTATAGGTCATTTGTGCTGCGTGTATCACTTTTTTATCATATAGGCTAATACACCAAAGCTGCCAATCTAACACTAAACACTAATATTTATGATTCACTGAGCAATCTTTCCCCTTACATAAAGGAGCTGTTTGTAAGTTTTTTTGTCGTTTCAGCGGGTTAATGCAGACCCCTTTCTGGTGGACTTTTCTGTCACCTAGTAAATAACTGGATAATAGTTCAACTAATAGTTGGGGCTGGAAATACAAAATATTTGGCTCGGGTTGGGCCTCGGGCTTCCAGTCATAGTCGGATTAACGCGTTTACACACACTTTAGTTGTCCAGTTATAGACGGATTAAGGCCATAATTTCATTTCAACCGTCACTTAAACATACTGAGTATCAGCCTTTATTCCTAGATGCTGCATCTTGTGGTGGAAAGTTCTGTTATTATTTCTATCACTTGATTTCTTATCTGAATAATATGATGTCCTTTGCAGATAAGCAATCATCACCACCAACCTCTGGAGATGAAAAGTTTTAATGGCAGCTGTACATGGTGTATATTTTTGTTTATTTTAGCATAATTTGTGCATTTTCTGGGAGTTAAGTGAAGTCCAGGCACAGCCAAGATGGTGACCGAACCGCTCTCAAGAAACCTTTGTGCGACATCTCAGAGGTTGCATCCATGTGTATGGATATGGACTGGGTTTTGGTGGCATCATCTCAATCAAAAAGTCTGTGATATTGATTAGATCAGCAGCTGCCTCTCAGGGACAGTCATCAGTATTACAAATCATTAACTGGGAGAAGTTAATCTAGTTGGATAAAATCTAGTTGGATAAAAACATAAACAAAAATCTTATTTTGTAGATTTAACTCAGAGTTTCTCAGATAACTTAAGTGGAAGTTGGGACATACTGTAAGTTATGTGGCCGCCTCTTGCAGATATACACTTATATAGATAAGACCACTTTTTCGATACATGTGGTAGCCTACACAGAGCCACTTAACCTCTGAGTTGGTGGTTATGGTATATTATCTAGCTCATGCAGAGGATCATGTAACTTGATGTTGTTATTTAAGGCATCCCACATTAGAAGCATTAGAGCTACAGAAAAAAGCACTGAGCATATTATTTTCACTGCAGGAACCCAAACTTTCAATTACGTAAAGGCCTTTTTCAAACAACCTGATCATTTCAAATTTCTTATTCAGCTACATCTTCTTCTCACTAAATGTCTGTTTTAATAGCTACCTATCCAGCCAGCCAGTATGCACTCAAAGGTTTTGAAATTACATGATTGGTAAAAAATATCTGTTCAACATCTGCATTCGTTCTTGTCCTTAGATGTATAACATCTGCATTTACCTTTCAGAATCAGAAAGACAAACCCATTTATCAATTTGTTTTGCGATAACCAAGATGTGTTACTGCCCTCGCTGACAGGAATATTAAAATTAGATGTTAACGCCGCCATTGCTCAGTCATTACTCAGGTACAGTATGACCAATGTGGTGGGTAGCTAATGTTATATTTCTACATTTCTGAATCACAGACTTCAGTTTATGACTTTTGTGAAGTTGCATCTTATTAGTTGCAACTTCCAAGAAAAGTTACAAATGCCTGCATGCAGCAGCCCAACCAGAGGATCACTAACTCTAAAGTTGTTACTGCAAGGGTCCTGTCTGATGACAATGCAAACTCACACTACTGCCTGGCACTACCGCTATCTGCTGTTGGTGGTTGTTTTTCTGGGTCAAACATCTCGCACGTCCACCCACACTTCAGTCAGTGCTGATGTGTCTCTGTAAAGTCTCAGTGTGAACGCTGTGAGAAACATCAGGAAACTCAGTTTTCTTAGTTAATGAAGCTACTGAAAAACACATTTCAGAACAGAACTGCTGCTGATGTTCCTGTTTGAAGTCAAGTCTGTTCTGGTAAGCACCCAGTGAGTGAAGCACTTATAAAGTTGGCGGTTTCTGTTGAGCTTTTAATGAGAGTAGGTATTTGCCAGTTTTTCCATTGTAATCTCAGCCTCTGCTGATGTTAGCTTTCCAAATGATCTTCCAGGGAATGACCTGGACATGCTTCAAATGGACTTTCTATTTACTGTGTCATTTAATTTAGTAGGAATCATTCTACATCTAAATGAATGATTGATTAGTCCTCGCCCTCAGTGATACAGGTCACTGCTGCGTCAAGGCTTGTGTTGAGCTGCAGCTGAGTACAGACCATAAAGTATGAGATGATGACAATGAGACCGGTCTGCAGCCACTAGAGGTCTCTGCAGCTCAGAGCTCAGGCTTTCTGTGGCTGGTGATGTGAATTCAGGTCTTAATAACATGAAGCAGGTTGCCACAGTTTGACATGTGGAATTCAAAAAGGTTAAAGGCCCTGGGCACAGCTGAACATTTAAAGAGACGTGGGCTAACTCAACATGTGGCACCACCCACCAACCCACCCAAGGTTAGCTACTACTAACAAATTGTCTCCCTTACTCCCCCACACTACACACACACACACACACACACACACACACACACACAGATATGGTTCCTCCACTATACACACAGAGGGATTTCAAACAGTTTTTTTTTTTCTTATCATGTTGGTTTGCGTCTCCCTTTAAATTAAACAACAGACCAGACCTGTGCACTGTTGACTTTACATTTAGCTACTTTTCTTAACCACAGATCCACAGCAAATATGATTTACAGATAGCAGCAGCTTCACTTTGTAGAGGCCCCCCTCACTAACAGTAAACCACTCCCGCTCCTGGACTGGGCGTGCGTCAGGAGCGCAGGTGTGATTGTATTCATTCCCAACACGATCGTCTCCCCAAGTGGATCCGAGCCGGTGGAAGCAAAGACTGGGAAACAAGTGTAGGAAGTTCAGTGAGAAGTGAGTGAGTTTACCTGCGCTCAGGTGCGTCTTTGGAAAGCCGAGGTGGCAGAGAAGGAGAGAGAGGAGCGGACAAAGAGAAACACCCTTGGAAAGTTTACGAAAAAAAACAAACAAACAAAAAAAAAAACGTGCACCTGACGATCAAACTTAGAAACTGGAGCGGATCAACAACCGATAATTTCTTTTCAGATTGAAATACAGGAAGAAAACGTCCACAACCATGAAGAAATCCTCATACCAAGGTAAGCTGTCGTTGCGTGACAATGCTTAATGGTGTTTATTGTCTTTTATGATGAAAATGAAAGTGTGGAGCTGCAACCCGATGTGCATGACGGTGTTAAACTTGTTGGTGAAAGGCTGATGCCTACAGTATGTGACAATGTGCCAGTGACAGAGAAACCGAAATGACTGAACCACTTCAGGTAAATGTTTAACTGGATTGACAGTGAATTGCCTACGTGTTTTCATTTAACTCCAAAGATGGTGTGAACTTTTCAAAAACTTTTGAATTTCCATTTTAGCTTCACAAAAGCAATGGCACATGGATCTGTGGGTGTGGCTATAAAACATTTTCTTGCAGGCACTGCCTCCAAAGGCCAAAGATGATAGCCTATAGCTTCACACATATGACATCATGACAGAGTTGGCTGGACTCATTTTTCTTGAAGTCCTCAGGCAAAAAATGTAATGTTTTTATCATGTGACAATAATGTGAAAAAGACCCCACCTGTGTGCTTTGCTTGAATTCAAAGTTGCTGATAAAGCTTCTTTTTACTCCGATTATAAAACAAATTGTTTGTTAATCTGGTTTGATTGACAGTTTTATGGTGCAGTTCCTCCACTCCTCCCCACTAATGCCCCAATGAATGATGCACTAAACCAACACAGGCCTGCTCGTTCAATTCATCTGTGGACTGTCTGGATCTGATTGTGGTTGTATTGCGAAACTGTATCTATGGAGGTGATGTGGCATGATCGCCTGGCTGCAACTCATGGAAGACTGAATTGTGATGATGATACTGATTTGTGCAGGTTAAGTCTTCACTCGCTTGCCCCTGGCTCAAAGAGACTTCAGCAGAGGAATGTTTGCTCCCCTGAGGCTGTTTGTTTGAAGGATGCTTACATGAACCACCACCACCAGCGGGGTTGCTTGGTCACCTGCACCCCCAGTCCATCACTACTGTGTAGCTACATCCTTATAGGCTACATGTGGCATCCCTCTCATTCTTCCTTCCTCCCTTCTTTCCCCCCCCTACCACTTTTTTCCAGAGGTGCTTACAATCACTTCCATCTTCGTCGTTGCCCCCCCACTCCCTCCTTGCTAAGCTCAGGCTCAGCCCAGTGTACACAACCCTATCCCCGGGAATGCCGCCTTTCCCCGCTCCTCTTCCTTGAGTCTTTTGTGCGATGGAGCGTCGGACCGTTTTCTATCGGAGCCAAGTGCATGTTGGGTCATGCTGCCTCTCCTCCTCCTCCTCCTCCTCCTCCTCCTCCTCGTCCTGTGTGTGTGTGTTCTCCCTCTGCCGTGCGACGTGTGTTGAGCTGTCACATTCTTTGTCAGGGCTACACTCGGGGAATAGTCTTAATAACAAAGCATGTGTGTGTAGTCTGATGTGTGTGTGTGTGTGTAAAGGCCCTCCTCTCTAACTTGTAGGGGTGTTTAGACAGGCATCAGAGATGTGGAGGGGGGGTGACTTTGAGAGAGGAAGGTCACCCTTTGTGTCAGCATGTGTGTATGTTTTGTACGCAAATGCCTTTACACATACGCACACCAACACACACACACACACACACACACACACACATACACACACACTGCTTGATTATGCATTTGGCACAGCTGAAGATAGAGTTTTAGACCTTATGCTTAGAAATGTGTGTGTCAGGGTGTATACATGAATATATGTGTGTGTGTGTGTGTGTGTGTGTGTGTGTGTGTGTGTGTGTGTGTGTGTGTGTGTGTGTGTGTGTGTGTGTGTGTGTGTGTGTGCCTGTGTTCACTCATGCAACCCCTCGCAGATGAACTCTGCTCGTGGAGCCGATCCCTGCCTTGCACACCACTCCCTCAAGTCATCTGGATCAATGAGTAACCCGTATGAATAACAACCCACTCCAACACACACACTCACAGAGTCATTATTTTCCAAGTACACTCCTACTGGTATGTGCTTTTATGTCCTAACTCAACACACACACACACACACACACACACACACACACACACACACACACACACACACACACACACACACACACACACACGCACACACCTAATTCCACTTCTTGTACCTGTGTGACAAATGCTTCACTCTGAGCTGCGTTATGGCTTTTAGTCTGTTTATACTGGAGAGTCAGTGAAGCTTTGATTTGGAGCCTAAAGCTATTGTTAGATGGCAACTTGAAAGTCAAGCTATAAACTGTGTTGAGACATATTTGCCCTGTCATCTTGCAGAGCATGCCGAGGATGGTCTAACCCTCAATTTGGCCTCCTAGAAGCCTGTGAATAATGATACTAATAAGGAATTGGAGCAGGAGCACGTGGACATGCATGTACAGTACAGTGCTCTGCTTGGTCTGATCTAAACTAGTGCTGTCATGGAGCTACAGGTTTGAGTTTAGGGCATAACACTAAAAAGAGCATCAGAGGCCAATGAGAAAAGTCTAGGGAAGCTGCACCAATCTACTGGCAAATTGTAAACATTTACGTAATGTCCTGTACCTGTATATCTCCGTTAGCTAGTAAAAATCTGTTTTTGCAACTGACTTCAATTTTGACAATTTTGTCACATGAAGTCAATATTAAGTTTAATTGCAAGTGTATGATACGTTCAAAACCAAAAATATAAGAGCAATATTATACGGAGATGCTTAAATGTTAAACATTGGTACGCATGGCCAGTGCTACTGTATCTCCGAGGCCCTTGGCATTTCATGCTATGATACTGTGTTGGGATACAGGTAGAAACTTTTGTAAATATTAGTCCACTTTTTGATTCCCTCTATGGACATCCATGTCATACTGATCAAAGCAGACCCTCGATACCCTTTGGTATGCTTTGGTCAGTAGGTCTATGACATGGATGTCATCATCCGTCCATGTTCGCAAGGACCTTGTGGATCCTTAAAGAGGAACTATACTAGATTTGCACCTTAATTAAACAGCTTCGGAGTAACCTCGGTAAGTGCACTTAATGCACTTACTTCTGCTGGGCTCCTCTGAACATTAATGTCATGCACTTTTTGCACTCTCTATGATAACTCTGCGGCAGTATTTAGTTCCTCTAAACGGCATCTCGTTGTTATTTATAACTGTGTTATTATGGCAATGACAAATAAAGTACAAACAAGCATCGCTCCACAGATTGCCTTCTTGCCGGCTTTGTTGGATAAAGAAATACACATGGCTGGGTGGGTGGGTGGGTGGGGGTTAGCGGTGAGTTTTTATGAAAGTGAAAATATGCACTCAGAAACTGTAGGGGGAGCTCCCTGGAAACAAAAAGCGACCAAAACAGCAAAAAAGCGACCAACTTGCATAGTTCCACTTTAAATGGATGTCTGCCTGATGCTTAACATTTGCATCTGTGCAGACTGTCCTCACTGCGTTTGCTTCAGATAACAAAATGAAGTCTTTGGAACGGAGGATGTGCGAGGAGGCCTGGTGTTACAAATACGGCCAATGACGCTGAACTCCTACACTTTCCTGCCTTGCTCTTGCTCTTTCTCTCTCTTGCACTACGCAAACAACATTGTGGTGCGTTACTGCGACCAACTGAAATGAATGAAATTGTGTGTGGGTCCACTCAACTCTTTACAGGATTTCTGCTTTAAAACAACTAAGCCAGGAAAAGGGCCTTAGTCATTTTCACCACAGACTTGATGTTTGCCTAATTAGGTTTCCAACTAAAGCTGATAAAATCGGTTACCAGTCCATCTTTTCAGCTGAGTCAGTGGTTTATTTGAAGATGACCTTTGTCTATCTAGAAATCCTGCAGCTAATACCAAGAATCACCTGATTTAACTGTAAACTTTAATGTTGTGCAAGACTGGAAAATTTTAATGGTGCTGCAACAGTAACTCAGGGGGACATCAGCTCATCAAAAGGTCAATTTGGTTGTTCAGTTGACAGGTATATGTAGCTAGATTATAGGTCTCAAACCATATGAGCCCTGTGCACAGGGCCTATATGCATTTAACTTACCCACAACCTGACCACATTGCACAACACTGCGCTCGACACAGTGTCATCGAAACACACAGTAGCTGATGTGGAGTTCCCCACGATCGCAGGAAGACTTGTCTGTGACAGTCTATGTCTTGTCTCTGGTCCTCCCCTCTCAGCCGTGTGGAGCCTGCTCTGAAGTGTCCACTCTGTGCTCTGTGTTTATTATCTGCAGCCAAGAATGCAGCTCTGTGAGGCTGCTGCTGCCACTGCTGCTGCTGGGGGGGGGGGGGGGGGGGGTGCTGGTGTCAACTGATACAACAGATTGCCTGTGTTGCGGGCCTGAGGCCAGGAGAGAGACTGTAAAAAGATAATAGCAGGCTCAGGGATGTTCTGATGTGTGGTAGAACATGTGCGCTGACATCTAGATGTGGGTATTAGAATGATAAAGTGCAGCGACGTGGACGTTAATTTCACCATTTCAAACACCTGGATTACTTAAACTCAGGTTCATTGAACCGGCATCACATACGCCGATATACACTTTATTATTCTTACAGTAAACCACAGACACAGCCCATGCGAAAGAACAACTGCACTGTTTAGCAGGAGCAACCTTGTCCTGTCATGACATGAGTAAATACTTTATTGCAACTAGCAATCAGTTTAAGTGTTAGTGATTCATAACTTCTCAAAGGGCTCAGTGGAGCGGAGATAGTCCTCCTGAATTAGCAAGATAAACTTCGTAGGCTAAAGAGGAGTTCAAGATAACCACTTCTTATGAGATTATAAATACCATGGAGTGGAATCTATCATTGACTGAACTCAGCTGATGAGGCAAACTTTGGTTTCAATTTCAATTTGACTCGAGTTTTCATACATGTTAGTCTAGAAATAGGATTGTAACAATCTTCCTAATGGTGATAATAATAATTGTTGTACATTACTTATCACTTATCCCAGTGCTTTCATGCACACCAATATAGTAATTATACAGTACACACACAAACCACGCACATATGTCAGTAACACTAGCTTTACCATCAAGAACAGTGGTTGTTTAGTTGTATTTCCTTACATCATCCTTGGAAACATGGAGATGTTAAAGCTTTTACGTAAGCTTTTGTTACCTGATATCCGTCTCCTCCTATCATTCTCACATTTCTGAACATGCACATACATAAAGCCGCTCAGTTGTCCACCTGTGACACATACAGTAACTACATGTTTCCTGTGGGAGGTTTCACCCCATAAAGCTCTATGGACTATTTAACAGACTCCATGGGTTTTAACAGCCTCGCAAGGAGGAAGGCTGATCGTTATCTGCCACAGCAGCATTGTTTTATAGACTGCCATGGTATCCTGTCCTGTTAAAACACTTTTATATGATATGATTGGGGCTCGTGTTTGCATTGTGAAGAGTACTGTGTGTCTGGCAAACCGGTGTCAGTTTTCAATGAACGTGGTGAGTGAGGAATAGATGTGTGTTGAAAGTACAGAGGTAGGAAAAGGTGTTGGCGGTTTGTACCTTTGGCTCCAGAACAAGGGCTATTCATTTGGGAGGAGTGCAGCTCAGGGTCAGGGCCTGTGTCTTTCCTCAACTACATGTGTATATGAGTGTGTTGATGTGTGTGTGTTAGTCTGGTACTTACTAATTAACAATGCCGCCAGGTAAAGACCTTATGAGCTGTAAAAACAGTCTATAAAAATGGCTGTCTGGCCTTTCAGTCTGTCTCATGACATTTTACGAGGGAAAAGAGCAGGGATTTGATATGAGGACATCAAATATCTTTGTCATATATTCAGCATGTGAAGTAAATTAATAATAAACATAAAGGCCGAGGAAATGCACCAAGATTGTTTGTCTTTAATCTAATGGAAAAACCTCATGCTTTTGATTATAGTTTTTTTTTTTTGCTTTGAACTTTTAACATTTTATGATACAATAGATATTTAGGGATTTGAACAGACATTGATACAATCCAGTTGCACATCTCAATGTTCTTGATGATGAAATCACCCAGTAAGGCTTGGTGATATGGTTAAAAATGGCTGACACATACATATTGTGATATTGTGACACTTAAAATACAATATTAAAAAAATAACCATAAAAGCCTTGTAAAAATCAAAACTGACTTTACAGTGTCAAACAAGTAGGAAATGACAGGACAGTATTCAGTGATAACTTTATAGCTGTGGGCAGAATTAAACCACAGCAGTTGTTTTTAATTAGGTGAATAAATAAAAAACACCCCTCGCATCATCATTAAAGCTACTCTGCAACAATGCCTGCGACAGAAAAGATTAATGTCTCGATCAGACCAGCACCCACCCTGAAAGAGAAGGGTGGAAGCAACAGAAGAAGAGGAGGAAAGAAAAGGGGGGGAAAAGCAGGAAGGTAAAGCTCCTTCACCTCCTCCGCCCTCTTGCTCAAATACAAACGGCGTGGCCTCCTTCTGCAAACACACAAAACAAAAATCTCAGGTAGTTGTGTGCTGGGGGAGAGACGGAGTGTGTAGCTATTGTTGTGTATGTTTTTGTAAATCACTCAACCCGTGGATGTGTATCTGTTTGCATGTCTTCATTTGTGTGCGAGCGTGTGAAATTGCTCTTGTGTTTCAAGTGTTGCACCCTCTCCCCTCTGTTTACCGACCCTGGTCATCTGAGACCATTAACTGATCAGTTGACATGTTTGTCCAGGCATAACCGTGCACTTGACCGGTCACGTTACACACACACTCAATCAGTTGAGGCCTATATAGCAAATACATTGTCAGCAATGCATTAACTCTGCTATACTCTGGTCTACAATATGACTTGCAGCACTGGGATTTTTCCACTAAAAGAAACACTGCTTTCATTCTTCCTCATGTATCATGTGCGTGCCGTGACCTCTGTTGTACATAACAGTGTCATAAGGCAAATATGACCTCAGCTCAGAAGAGGATCACAAATCTGCTCCGAGGGGAAAACAGACAGGGATCACACAGCGCCGGAGACTTTCATGAAACCTGTTGAAGCAGTGATATGTGCTCTGTGTGTGTGTGTGTATGTGTGTGGGTTTTCAGACAAGACTGAGCAGGTGAGAACAGCAACAGCCTCCGCACGTGCACACACATACACGCACCTTTACAGTTTAACTTTTCTCGTTGTCACTCATTTACTTTGTAACCTTGCTCACTCTGATTGGTTACTGCATAATTTGCTTCTGCGGTCACTTTAAACCACACAGCTACTGTTACTGCTGAATATCACACTGAGGCCAAACATCATCCAATCGACTCAACTCTGTGGTGTCGGTATGACTCCTGTGGCATGTTACTTTGTTGCAATGGTAAACTCTGCTTGGTCTGATTGAACTACTTTGTGTTGCAAGGGCGTGTGTGTGTGTGGTTGTGTATGTGTGTGTGTGTGTTCAGCTCACCTCTCTCAAGCTGCATTGTGAGCCAAGAGGAGTAAATAGGTACAGACATGCTTTTTGGCCGCAAGGCTTGATAGACTTGGCTGGCTCTTATTTGCTCTGTCATTTTCCATACACTTAATGCTCTTAAACACACGTAGCTATGTACACGGCCGCAAAACAGACCGGCAGTGTATTCACATGGCTTAGGGCAGGTGAATAATTTGCGTTTAAAGCAAAAACCAGCGTATTACTCTTGCTATTTTACTGTTGACAATCTGAATACCCGGTCGGTAAATTGATGTGATGAGTCAAGGCTTCCTCTCCGCTTCAGCGGAAACTGAACTTTACGTGACATTTACATCATATTTATCTCTGTATTTATTGTAAAAACGACTTGCTGCTACTGTAGACAGACGCAACACTTCCTCCACTACGCAGCCTGGCCCGAGTCCGATCAGTTTAATCTGTGTTGTTTCTGCGTCTTTGGCTGAAATCTGATCTCAGCCTGTTTTGAAGGAGTTCAGACATTCTTACCAGCAGAATATGAAGTTAAAGCATCAGTTAGTAAATCAGCAAGGTGCTACAACTTAACATGACTTCAATACTGTACTCATGAAAACATCAAGCCTCCCTTGCCATTTTTATTCACAATCTCTCCTTCCTGCAAGATGCAGAAAAAAGCCAGTGCAAACAGGTTTTGCATTATTAAATGAATCACTTTAAGTGTATTTCTCATTTCATTATTTTACAACAGATAACATAGTGTAATATGTGCTTGACCCAACTGTGTTTTTGGTAAGACTAATAGTGTAGTACATTTGCATGTCAATCAAGTCAAACTTGAAACAGCGGGTGAATAAGTTGTTGATCGGAGTGACAGGTTTTACAGGTGATAAAGCAAACAAGTTCACAAAAGATTGATTTTTGTGAGCGCTAATCTTTGCATTCAGGCATATAATGTTGTCTCTGTATGTCTTGCTTTTTTCACTTGGTCTCATAGTTTTCTCATTTAAGAAGAAAGCGTAGCAACGTCCAGCATCGGTTTGGTCCCACCTGCAACACACACGTAGTGGCAGAAATAGTCGGAGGCCCGTACTGATTTGTTTGTATCGTAAGCAAAGAGAGAGACAGAGAAGTGGACCTGCTGAAAAACTGAATGAGTTTCAGGAGAAGAGCAAAGGTTGCACATTTCATCATCACCTAAAGTAGTTTATTTCATTTTCTGTGCTCTCTTGGAATGTGCCCGACTTCAAAGCCTTCCTCTCCCTCATAATCTAAGTGTGTCTCTCTCGCTCGCTCACACACACACACACACACACACACACACACACACACACACACACACACACACACACACACACACACACACACACACACACACACACACACACACACACACACACACACATATATATTACAGAAGCTTTACTCACATCTTCCAGTC
Source organism: Trachurus trachurus (assembly GCF_905171665.1). Lineage (NCBI taxonomy): Eukaryota > Metazoa > Chordata > Actinopteri > Carangiformes > Carangidae > Trachurus > Trachurus trachurus. Next base: position 18,087,627 of record NC_139905.1, read on the forward strand.
AAACACATGCACTCCTTCTCCCTCAGACCAGCTGTCTTTGTGTTGAAACCAGCGACAACACGGGTGGAAAACCACTGTTTGCTGGCGTTATTGGCAGAAAAAGAATGTCATGTTACACACTGATTTGTGGTAGGAAGTATTTCTAAGAACTTAAAAACAGGATGGGGGAAAATGACTCACCGGATGAACTTAGTTCATCTGAACACCACTCACTAGGTCGATGCGGTGGAGGACAAAGGAAGTGGTTAGAAAATAATGTGTGATCACTGATCAGTCTCAGGGAGATTTGGCATCTTGTGGTGATACCGTCCACAGGAGACTTCATCAAAGTGTTAGATATTCCAGACTGACCCACTGACTCATTGTAGTTGTTTGCTGCTAGCAAGAGAAGGGCAGTTACTGTAAGTTAAGAAGTATTTCCCATACGTAACGTTTAGACTTAATTCATACTTTTACTGTAAAAATTGCCTGAAATGCTGCTGTAGCCTATACTTTAGCATGCATAATCATATACTTACACTACTACACACCATTTCCCCATGGAGATGAATCACCTGCCACCCCATACCCGGCTAGTGATTCAGCACAACTGAAACACACACACACACACACACACACACACACACACACACACACACACACACACACACACACACACACACACACACACACACACACACACACACACACACACACACACACAGTGGGTCAATGATGGGGATTTTTCTGGAGTGTTTCTATTACCTGTTATTTAAAAAAAAATCATCTTAACGTTGCTCAGCAGGTGCGTATCTGATGGTCATCCTCTGGCAAAGCTTGTTAATTTGACCATCTGAAAATACACACAAGCCTTTAAACTGTAGCTGCCCACGTTAGTACGCTTCGCCATGCAGTTTTATTTCTGTCCTGCTCCATGCATTTTGGCTTGAATTAGTTCCACATCATCCACACTGTCATAAAAATAAAAACTTCTCAGTGGTTTCTTGGTGGTCAGGCAATAATAGCAATCTTTCAAACATCGGTTGACTTTGTTTTTCCACATGTCAACTTGAGATTATTTGGCCTTGAGGAGAATGTGAAGCAACAATCGTTTTCCACTTGATGCTTGTACATATTTTGTAGCAGTGCCTGTATTTGTATGTTTATATGTTCTAATCCTATAGTCCTTCAAACCATTTCTAATTTGGGATGGTACATGTTATTGAACACTGACACTGAAAATACTTAAATCCTGACGTTGCTCAATTTGTTCTTCTGTCCCTGTTCCCATTCACAGCGAGATCAGCCAGTGCTCGAGTAAGAAGAACAGAAAGAGAGGGGTCTGGAATCACCAGTCCCAGTAAGTATCTGACCACTCATACTTCCACCTATAAGCCCTATGATACAGCACATGCACGTTGTATACTTCTAGTATGACAGTCATGGTGCAGCCACTCATCTGTTTATCTTTCATCTGTCCAAATATGGGCATGCACTGGCTTTTCCAGCTCACTATCCCTGTAAAGGATTACATAAGTCAGAGTCATTGACCTCCAGCAGGGAGATGAGGTAACACTGAGGGCATAGCAGGTACTGTTTCCTGTCTAGATAGCAGGTAAACAGCAGATAACAGACAGTGATAAAGACAGTTTTAGAGACAGAGAGATGGCAAAGTGACCAGTCATGAGGAGAAGACATTTTCATCTTTGTGTACACAGTGTTGTCTTTGTGAATGTGTACAAAGTTCCCCAAAATTCATTAAAGGAAAGTGGAAAATGACTTTGTATCTTCAAACCACGTCCCAATGCTAAGACAATGATATGAAGTACTAACAAGATTTAACTTATGCAATGACAAAGACAAGCTTTGGCTCTTCTGCCACCCTGATATGAGGCTGAAAGGGAGGAGTAGCAGGTTTTGTGTTCAGTTTGATAACATTTAACCTCATTAGCAACCAGCCAAAAAGCTTGAAGAAATGACGTGGGTATTTACTGACGTACTTTATATTGTGAAATAAAACAGCCATCTAACCCAAAGCCCATTCAAAACATGCATATTGGTTCTGTGGGTTTTGGGTCTAATGTGCTAAATTTTTAAGACTCAGTCCTGCAGCACTCTATTCAACATTTAAGTATTTATTCATTAATAGCTCTTGGGACATTTTTTATGTACTATCTTGATTTAAGAAGTGAATGCATGTGTGGCAATGGAAACCATCTCCATAAGTATCACGTCAGCCAAGCCTGAAAACATTTTTTGCAGTGTTTGCAATACTTTTTAAAATCACATTTTTCTGATGTTTCCCATCTGTTTTTTTTTTTTCAATGTGCGTTTTTAACAATTTGGATTGGAAACGTGGGCATTCGTGTTTCTGTGCATGTGTGAGACAGAGTGTGTATGTGTGTGTGCTACTAACACACAGCATTGGCAAACAGGCTGAAGCTGTGGCTCACCACTGAAGCATCTTCTCCCAGTGGGAAGAACCAACGCCGTCTGCAGCATCAGCACAAAGAGAGTAGCGAGGAAGGAGGGGGGACTGACGACACACGCACACACATGCATATACAGTTTTGGCATGTAGACTGCGTGTGAAGGCACAAACTCATCATTAGAGGCGGTGTGTTAAGATTGGTTTCTTTTCCTGTTTACTTTGACACCTTTTACTGAATGCATGAGCAAGCAAGAGGACTATAGGACTTTTTGTAGATCACGATTGCTGTGAAACGAAACATTTGCACCATTTTGAATATAATTAGTGCTTTTAGGTCTCTTTTGTCAAACAGCCCCCAGTATGTGTATTCATCCCACAGCTGACAGTGAACACATCACAGCAACATGAGTGCAATCAGTGACTTTGTGAGATTTTGTTTTCACATTTGAGCTTTGCACAGTGTGTTCAGTGCTGCTCTCTGGTTGTTTATCTTTCCGAGCAGTTGGAAGTGCAGTGACCTCATTTGATTTAACCTGGAAGTGAAGCATCTCCTGGATTTGCCAAAACATCTGGAGAAAATTATAAGAGCACACATCAGACCCTATTCATACAACATATGTTACACTGTCCCCGAACACTCTCAAATGACGATTCACAGGTTGATTCATCAGTTAAACTTTTTCAGAAGTTGTCAAGTATTTGGTGTGTACAGTGTCACAGCCCTGTGGGCTCCTGAGCTTCTGTGTTTTACTATCTTTAAACCATAGTGACACACATGCAAAGGCTTGTGAAGATACACCTTCATATACAGACAGACTTAAAACACACACATGCGGATATGCTTAAGTGCGTACACACACTGGTCTAGGGGGAAGCACTTAGCGCTGAGGATAGGGCCCTGCTTGTCAGCAGACCTCCCTGACGTTGATGCAGTCGCCACAGGGCATGTGTGTGTCTGTGTGTGTGTGTATGTGTCTTTGAAACAGAGAGAGAGAGAGAGAGAGAGAGAGAGAGAGAGAGAGAGAGAGAGAGAGAGAGAGAGAGAGAGAGAGAGAGAGAGATGTCCCATACAAAACATCTGCCAACAGGGCAGATTCACGAGCCGGCAGGCGGCTGTTTGGGAGGATGCTTTACTGTAACCTCAACTCATGCATACACACACAAACACACACATGTCTATCCAACACTGTGTCTATTGTTAATTTGTGTGTGGTTAATTCCCATCTGAGAGTCAGCAGATCCTACTCTATTGGTCATATGCATACATGGACGCATACACACACAGAATGGTACAGATAATTAGTACAGTATACTGTGTGAGGGGTGTATCTCTACAATGTGAAATAACATCATTATTATAATTGTTCAATCGGCTTTAAAGGACTCAAGTCGTAATTTCTAATAAATTGTAATTTCTTTCACATCATCTCACAACATTTAATTTCATCGAGTTGAAAAGCAAAACTAAACTAAACTAAATGCTGAACCCTATTTTCATTGTTAAAATTACTTATCTAAGACTGTAACCTAATTAAACCTGAACTTTCTCCACAGCTGAATGTTGATCTTTCCCTGCACCCACTGCTACGTTTCTAAACTGTCTGCTCTTGAACTTAGTATGTCAGTATGTCATCTTTCAGACCATCAGAGTTGCATGTTTTGACCATTTGGTGCCGCCAAAGAGCAAACTTTCATTATTTCATCACCCATTGAATCATCTGTCTTTGATTAAAGAATTAGTGATGAGTGAAAAATGAGAACAGACACACAACACACATGAAATACTAACATGAATACAACAGACGAAAGTCAACATGCAATAGACGAGGTCACTGTAGCCGTGTGTGTGTTGCACAAGACACCAGACTGACATGTCTGAGTGTGTTTGATCTCTCTATCACAGCTCAGACGCTTGCCATGTGACCTCTGACCCCCCGGCGCAGTGTGAGAGACGTGCCGGAGTTCAGAGGTCAACTGAGTTTCCTGAACACGGAGACTGCTCTAGACACAATCGCAATTTAGATAGTGAGAGAGAGAGAGAGAGAGAGAGAGAGAGAGGCGGGGATTTCACTAATCTTTATAACACACTCTGGTTTTATATCACTCTCTGTCTACAGTTTTATTCCCCTCCTCACTAGTAACACAGGCAGAAAAACGTCATCTCTCCGCTACTAATGGACGGCCCTTGAAAACGCTTTGGGGAAGTATGTTTTGATAAAATTCCTCCCTTGCTTCCGTCCTGTATTGTGTTTGCGTGTCAGTATTATTTCACCAGGCTATCGTCCTTTCACACGTTTCACAAAGACTGAGCTGTATCTGATTCATCATGAGGAAGTCTGGAAGCATCTAAGGGAATGTCTTTCACACCAGCTCGACAAGTATCACTTGTTATCGAATGAATCAAGGCCACAGTGCACGCACTCAGGCAACATTATAAAGTAAGTAAGCTGGCAGAGGCGTTTGCAAGTCCAGCGGGTTATTTTAGTCCGTCCATGTCACATGGTGGAGCTAATGGTTTCTATTTTCAAGACACAATGCTGCTTCAGTCTTTTGGTCTGCTCTGAAGAAAGAAAAGGGTAGGAGAGAGAAAAGTGGGGTAAAAGAGAAAGCGAGGCGAACGCAACATATGATCAGCACATGGGGATGTCGTAATTCCGAATTCATTAGCAAGACACACTGAAGGAATCAAACTGAGGAGAGGGAGGGAGAGCAGAGAGCCCAGAAGGAAAGAGAGAGTAAGAAGAGGAGGAAGAGGAACAGAGGGAGAGGGAGAGAAGGGACGAGAGAAAGGGAAGTCCAAAAAAAGACAGAGAGAGAGAGAGAGAGAGAGGGAGAGAGACGGACAGAGAGAGAGGGGAGAGAGAGTGTGGAGCCAAAGTGCAGACACTACATGTGGCTGTGGAGGGAGTGATCTGGATATGGAGGGGGACAAATTCTCAGGTAAGACAAACTCTCCGGAAACTCTCAGCCCATGAGGACGAGCGTCTCTCCTGAATGGAAAAACCAAGTGTAGCTTAAGGTTCTTCAATCAGCTATTTCACTGTGATCGAGTGTCTTTTCTGTAAGAGCCTGCCTCTATTTTCCCCTCTATGGTATTTTCCACTCTCTCATTCTGTCCTGTTTGCTGACTGCATGTTTTCTTTGGGGTTTGGAGCTGGGAGCTGGGAGCTCTGCAGGGTTTGTACAGCAGCTTAGTTGGACCTGTTTTGGTTTATCTGTCTTTATCTGTCCTGTGCCTGTAATGTTTGCAGGGTTTTTTTTCTGTCTCTGTTTGTGCCCACCATCTCCACTCCCCTTCTGTCCCCATTGTTTCCAGTTAAATGTTTTTGTCTTTACAGGTTGTTGCTCAGTCACCGTGCTCTTTCCCATTCCTGTCTGTGTCCGCCTGTCTTTCCCCATGTTTAATGTTTGCTATAAAAATAGGGCATCTATTGTAGGAAAAGAAACCTTCTAGTTGATGTTGCGGTGAAGTGACACAGAAACAGTGCTTATTTCTTAGACATTTCTCTCTCTTTTTTCTCTCCATCTGCATTCTCCCATTCTTCTTTGGTGTGAAAACAGGAAAGAGCTCTGTTTGAACAGTACTACTCTTGTCCCTTGTGGCTCTGATCCTGCTTCGGCCATCAGTCAGTCCCTCCTTTAGCTAACAGGACAGAGAAAGCCCTGCCTCAGTCCACTGGCAAAGTAAGGCCGACTCTGAAAATAAAAATCCTCACTTTTTCCAAACTCTCCCTCTGATGCTATTTTCCCCTGTCGGATGCTGTGAACAGCATGCATATTGAACTGATAAGAGTTTGTCTCTGTGTGAGTGTGACTCTGCGTGTGTGTGTCGTACATTATGCTAAAGTCATCAGTGAGGCAATGCTGTCTGCCTCTAAATGGTATTTTTATGAGCGTTAGTGTGAGTGTTGTTAAAAAAGAAGTTCATTGGAATGAAAAAAAAATGCCAATTTGGAGTGGAAGTGGTGAAGTGGCTGCAGCATGTGCATGTGTTTGTGTGCATGTGTTTGTGTGTACGTGACGTGTTGGTGTGTACAGTAAGTGTCTATGTGGTTGTTGTGTTTGAGACCTACAGTATAATAGCTCGTAGCACCTTGACTGTGTGAAATATGAATGGAAGTGAGATCACTGACAAGTGTGTGTGTTTGTGTACATGTGTGATGGAGGCCGCACCTTCTCTCTCTCTCTTATTGTGGCCCCTTGTCTCCAGGTGCTTCCTCCAGGGAGCTGTAATGGCTTCAGCAGGACATACTTTGTGTGAATGTTCACTGGAGAAAACCGTGTGTTCATACTTTGCTGTGTAATGCATTTGTGTGTGCATGTGTATATGTGCACATTTTATGGCTATAAGTATTGAATCCCACCCGTTCACATGTTGAGAGATGAGCTCCTCTCCTCTACCTTACTGTAGGCCAAATCAATTCAATTCACTTCTCGCTAATGTTCCTCCCACTCTGGTGTTGATGCTGATTCGCAAGACTCTCTTTGTTTCCTGTGTTTTCTTCCCACATGAATCAACAGTGATGATGCTCTCAACGGAAACCGTCCGTCAGCCACACAGAGGCTGTGAATGGACTGTAAAGGGGCTGACGTGTCCCATTCATTCCAGTCACAGCCAGGTCAGCTGATGATGTTTGTTGAATGTCTATGTGACACACAGCCACAGTCAGCCCCGACTGAAATATCAGACTCATGACTTATGGACTGGCCTCCTTTATCTCAGCTGGTCTCCATTGAAAACCAGCTTCTTCCATTAATTTCACTGAGAGATATTTTGAGTTTGAGCTGAAAGTGTAATATTGGCTTCTCCCACCAGGTGGAGGTGCTGAGTTTAGTCTTTCAAAAATACTGTTTACCTCTCTCACTTGTGAGGTGGTGAAGTCACAGAAACCCGAGGCAACAAGTGTTGTTTTGTTATTTCTCGTGTTATCGCCTTTTGACGCAAATTTAAGTAGAGACATATTGTCGAAGGAAATGGCACTTGTGTGTTCCTTCCTGGTGAAACACCATTGGTGCTGTGGGCTGAGTTGCTATGGCAGTGCGGCTGAGCAGAACAATATGCATGTGCGAGGGGGAACAACAAGGATGGCGATCAATGCTGGCTTGTTGACGCACTAAACAGTGTTATTACCCAGCAGAGAGGGAGCAGAGGGTGGAGGCGGGATGAAGAGAGAGACAGAGAGAGAGAGAGAGGCCTATTGAGAGTCATCTCTGATGGAGGACAGCTGCTCTCTCTATTTACCGAGCCATCCCACCCCATGCATGAGGGAACACACACTTGCAGGCAGTAGCATGTGTGCAGACAGCAGATACACTCACTCACACGTACAGCCAGCGTTCACTGCAAAACAAACCACCGAGCTAAAGCAATTGACAGGGTATGCTTGAATGTGTATGTGTGTGTGTGTGTGTGTGTGTGTGTGTGTGTGTACAGTGTGCAGTGGAGCCATATTTCCAACAGGTGCTGTATTTGATTAAATTTAGCAGAGCCTGGCCTGGTGCTGCTGTTTAACATTTGGTTTAGGGCAGCTGTTGTCACTACAGCTGTGCATATACTTTAGCAGGAAGCTCCTTCACCATGTGCACTCTGGGGCCACATGAGGGGGCATTGTGTGTGTGTGCGCGTGGTGGTGTCTGCAATATTGTGAACACCAGCTCTTTAATATTTACAGTTTGCCAAATAATACACTCTTGCAAGAGGGTTGTGTTAATTGTTAGTAACAATACTCACATTTTCATCACCTTGTGCAGATGTTCACTTCTTTTTTGTTTGAAAACTTTTACCAACCTACTGGACTGTCAGAGATCATCACCACTGCAGTGCTTTACTTTGCCATTCATTCCCACATTGAGCTGAAAGCACAGTAGGCTACTGTACTGTAGTGAAAGCCGGCCATTTTTCGGATGATGTTTACACTACCAGTGCCGCTGATTTCATTAGTCATGCTAACGCTGCTCTCTCTTTCTGTTTCTTTCTTTTCCTCTCACATGCAGCTGAGAGAAAGTTTCCTGCTTCCTTGTTTTCATTAGAGCCACAGGAGTCCAGTGTCACTTTGCATCACTTTCTGTCAGTCTTTCTTTCCCCACCTTCCCCCCTCTCTTTCTCGTCTAGTCCATCCATCTCTCCTCTCTGAGGTCCTGAGCTGTGCAGGTAGAGCTGCTTATTGTGGGGGTTGCCATGTAAACAGAGCTGCGGTAACCAGCGAGTCACATCCAAAATACACTTGTGAAGACACGAACACACGCAATCAATGCAAGCATTACACACATTTGCCAGTGCACAACGCACACACGTTTTTACCTCTTCCAGATGGCTTGTTTGATACAGCCTGACTCATTGGTGAATTGTCTGCATTGCAGCCAACAAGGCTTTTGTTGTTTTAGGATGAACTCAGCAGGAAGCTGGGGTTTCCTCTGTAGCTGGAACTGATAATCTTTAAATAACAATGACAGTCTAAACCTGACATGACCTGGAAAGAAAGACTGATCATCGATGATGATACAAAACTGGCATATTGTCACAGTTTCATTTCCTGTAACACACAATTTTCAACAGATGTGATGTTGTTAAACTTATTTGAAAATGACATACTGTATTATCTCGTAAGATTGCATCTTTTCAGTCTTGTAATTCACCTCATGAAAACGTCATAAACTTGGCATTTGTTATGCTAGAGGTGCATAACATAATAAAGTTTTCTATATTGTTTTTTTTCTGACATCTGCTTCTTATCTGGAAGTGAAAACTGAATTAAATCCTCAAGAACATTGATGACTTGTGGTAAATCAACCTTAATATTATTATTTATGTTCACCTTTTTCTCAGGTATTATACTGTAAGTTAGAGTTACAGATGTTGCCACGAATAACACAGTCCAGGTGTATCCATGCATCTCTTTGCCTGGAGTGGGTTACAGGGGAAACATTTTATTTCTTGGAGCTGCATCCCAGATTACAGAGATCTCAGGATCTGTGTCCACTGGCGCGGGCTGGCCTGCTGGGGAGGGTGCAGGCTGGCGTCGGGGCATGTGGGTCTAATGGTGCCATTGTGTGTGCGTGTGTGCATGCACAAGTTTGTGCTTCTGGTGGTCGACCGCTGACATTCGCAACCCGCCGTTGCCCTGGCATTGCCCTAGCAACTGCCACGCCGGTTTGGCATCTGTTTATAGAAGTTATCTTCGTCTCCTCCCACTCAGCTTCTCTCATATTTCAGGTCTTAGGAGGGAAGGTCCCACATTAGTGTGGTAGTGATCTGTGTTTCTTTAAGCAGCAGGCGGCTGTCTCTGTCTCTCTTCATCTGTACGTTGCAGTGCAACATAACACCAGCAGCTGCCTATTCAAATACATTACAATACATTAATTTAAAGGAGTTGTGGGGCCACAGCAGATCAATTATCTGCATGTGATGGGTGTTTGATATCAGTATTATACCACTATTATACATTATTGTCAGAACTAATTTTGAAGTACATGTATAGTCGAGCATCTGTTCGTCTTCAATGATTAATATATATGTTTACTGATAGCTCTATACATAACTAAAAGATCCTATAACTAATATACTGAATGTCATTACTTAAGCCCAACCATATGAATGAAGCTCTTTAGAGATAAGGGAAAAAACGTCCTAGTCTTCTTCTCCCAGTGTGACAGTTGTTACAGCAGATTGGATTAGCACTGTCTGGGCTTGCTGGGGCTTGTAAGGATATGCAGTGGAAGGAAGTGTGTTTTTCTTTGTGTGCGCGTGTGTGTTTCAGGGAAATGGTTGGGTGCTGGGCTGAGTGCATGCATGTGCTGCTTGCCTCAGTACATGCATGTTCTTATTTTTGCATGCATCTGCTGTGCACTGTTGTTTTGTTTTGTTTTTTGTTGTTGCATTTAGTTATGTGTGTGTGTGTGTGTGTGTGTGTGTGTGTGTGTGTGTGTGTGTGTGTGTGTGTGTGTGTGTGTGTGTGTGTGTGTGTGTGTGTGTGTGTGTGTGTGTGTGTGTGTGTGTGTGTGTGTGTGTGTGTGTGTGTGTGTGTGTGCATGCATGCATGCCAGGGACTAGTGGAATCTGACACATGTGTTGGGCAGGACACTGTGTTGGGGCGCGGGTGTGTCCAGAGCGGGATTCTCACCATGTCGCCATCTTTATCTGTCTCAGGATCAGATTACTGTACCTTAGTGACACTGCAACCACTATCACTGTTGCTCATGCCAACAGGCTTTATTTATAGGTACAATGCTGACCTCTGCTGGAGGAACTGACAATGTCAGACATTGTAGGGTTCATACTTCAATATAGATGCATGTGTATCTGGATGAATTGGAAGATCTTTTGAGGGAGTTATTAAAGCTCAACTCTTTGTTTGGACACTGATATATGCACTCACCCTACAGCTAACAAACAGTAACAAACAATAATGTCAAGCGTTTATGTTTACCTTATGGCATCCCAGGCACCTGTGCTGGCCTTTAAAAATTCCACACACAGTGCTTATGTTAACCCAGAATAGCTGTTGACGATTCAAGTGTTTTCTCACACATATTTTGGGTTTCATACTTTACATGGTTCAATGGCGTGGAAATGTGGTGTAAGATTAATCTCAGACTGCAGGTTTTGGTACAGTAAAGCCCCATATTTGTTTTGAAATATGTGGCTTTGTGCATGTGTGTCTGTGTGTGTGCACCCGCACACATCTGTGTTTATGATCGGTAAACATGCCTAAATCAACAGAAAACGCCAGCTTTGATTCCAATGTAAGCAGCAAATTTGGCAGTGAGTTTGCCAGACATGCAAGGTTTCAGTCCCAAACATTTTCTGATAAATCACTCTCAGGATAACAGCTATTGAAGAATTCTTCTGTCACTTTTTAGCCTCAATGATTTATCTGAGCTTAAACACAAATTTTTTTCCATATCTCTCTATGTTCTATCATCTATCCAAACACATTTTTATTTCATTTGTCTTCTGATTTTTGCCTCGTGCGGCGTCCTCTCTCTGTGCTCCCTTTATTTTTAAAGCAGTATATCTTTGCAGTTTGAAAAGAGAGTTATGAGCCTTATGAGAAGAACACACACACACACACACACACTGGTCCTTATTGTCTAGTCACTAATAAATGGTTCATTTTGGTGCAGAGGCCGGTTGCAGTGGTTATCTATTGGCCTGGAGCTGATAAAGTCTGAATATACTTCATTTCTCTCACAGAAACATCTCACTGGCTAATTCCAATTTTCGCACAGGAGGAGAATCAAAGTGACTTTTCACTTTTATTTTTCAATGAAGTTGCTGTGAATATGCTCAACTGTGCATAATCACGTTACCATGGTGACATGAATTCACTGGGCTATACACACATTCACATTGATCCAGACATCCCCCAACTTGCACATCTTTCCTCTTCCTCCCAAACACACACACACACACACCTCTCTCTCTCACACACACACACACACACACACACACACACACACACACACACACACACACACACACACACACACACACCTCTCTCTCTCTCTCTCACACACACACACACACACACACACACACACACACACACACACACACACGCTGACCAACGCCCCTGTCAACACTCCCCCCCTCCGCCCCCATACACAGGGTCTCATTCACATGGTCATTAAGTCATTAGGCTACTTATTTATTGATGTCTGCCTCCAGAGCGACTGAGCATGTCAGATGATCTACTAACTGCCTGTGTGAGCTCGTCCTGACCATATTAGTCCATAGTTTGATTCTGTTTCCAGTCCGCATTTATTTTTCTATCAATTTCAACTTTTCACTCCATCTACTGTGAGATAAGATCGAATGTATACACGTCCATGCGGCTATAAGCGTGCACACTGAGGTATGCGCTTATAGGATGCTGATGTTGGCGTATTCAGTGGAGAATATGTCTTTGTAATGACTTTTACAGAGCGTTTCATCAGATTCCCAGAATGTGTTAACCATGTGATCAAGCCAACAGGAAGCGTGTTTGAATGTTAGTGTGCATATAATTTGACCAAGCCAGTCAAAAATGAGAGCTTTCAAAGGAGCCAGTCTGAGAGGACGGCTGCAGAAGGGGAGGGAGGTATGGAGGGAAGGGGGGGTTGCAGCGAGCTGAAGGGAAGGGAGAGAGGGAGAAGAGAGGAGGGAGTGGGGGGTTGTCATCGCTCGCTCATTCCAAGCTCTGGAAGTTGAGAAGGAGGAGAAGAGAAAAATAAGTTGCTGCCTTAAGGAAGAGAGGAGAGATAGGGAGCGGGTTTGGATCAGTGAGCTGAGCAACTTTTTTTTTCTCTCCCTCCCCTCCTCTCTCCTGCACGGGCTCCTAATTTGGGATTTGTTTAAAAGCGGGACTGCACCTCAGGAAGACTTTTCCTTGCTTGGGAAAGGGAACCCTGCTCCCTCTTCTCTCGCATTATACACACACGCACATACACACTTGCTCCCCAAAATGTCTGATTCCACTGTCAACGCTCACTTGGAAGGGATCATATCAGACTTTGAAGGTTAGTCTCTCTCTCTCTCTCTCTCTCTCTGCTGCTGCTCCACTGCTTTTCTTTCCTCTTGTCACTATGTGCAGCGAGGCACTCTTTAACCCTGCCATGAGGACACTGTAGATAGTTTCCATATGTTTGATTGGAGCGGAGGAGATCTGGAAAAACAGAGTGTTGATGTTGATGTCTGTGGTGAGCTGTGGTGTTTGCGAAGGGGAAGAGTGTATAACTTTTTTAAGGCTCTTTAACTTTTTGTTTGTTGAGACTCATGGGTGTGTGTTTGTTATGGGTGAGTCTAAGATGTGGGCGCATGTGTCAAAAGGAGAAACTGTGTCCATCGGATTCAGCCTTTTATTTTATTTTTTTGGAGGAGCCTCCATCGTAACACGTCCATCCGAGTCGGCTTGTGTTGTGTACACTGAGCTCTCATGGAGACAGCAACTGACCAGTACAGCTGTGAGGGGAACACCTGGCCTGCCTCCCCCCTCCCCTCCTCCTCCTCCTCTGTTCCTTCTTCATCTCTTCCTTTTCATCTCTCTCCCCCTGGCCCACAGATTCCCCCTGTCATCCCTCTCCTCCCACTCCTCTTCCTCCTCCTCCACGTCCTCGTCCTCCGGCTGTGCTTCCCCCTTTTCCCTCTCTCAGCAGCTCGTCCATCCTCAGGCCCCTCTCCCCTTGGCCTGCCTGCTGGTGGCTGCAAGGAGGGTTGGGGGGGATGGAGGGGCTGACAGACTGACACCTCTCTCCCCCCCCCCCTCCCTCAACCATGTCTGTCTATCTGACTGTCTGTCTCCTGTCTCTCACAAACACATAGCCATTAGGAACGCATCCACACTTGTCCGGAGCTGCTTCTCTGTCAACACCAGTTTGCTTGTGGTATGTATGGTGAATCTCTCGGCCTGCCTCTCTTCCTCTCCCCCTGTCTTTTAGTCTTTAGGCCGCTTGCTTACACTGTGCAACAGAGCAGAAAGATAAGTGCCGTTCAGAAAAGAGAGGCATCAGGGGCGAGGGAGTGCGCTTCGACCATGTGGCTCAGAGTCATGCTCTTTAGACGTCCCTCGCTCATGTGTAAGACCAGCATAATGGGCTACTGTTGTGATTGTCAATGGTGTGTGCTGCCCCTGGTTGGGCTGAGTGTGTGGTAATACCTTTGTGTCACCACCATGCACCATGATGTATAGCTCAGCCAAGCCTACAACAGCCCACCACGAGATAGAAATTAAGGGTGGAAAAGTACTCACCCCACTGTAACTGAGCAGCTCAGTCATGAGCCTTTTTTTTTTAAATGGCACATTTAAAATCAATAAATTCGATTTGAACTATGTACATCATGGTTTTAAAAAGGCACAGTATGCTGCAGTCAGGGGAATTCAGGCACTATTGAGAGGCTACTATATTTTTTTGATATGTTGCATCAAAGTCAAATAAGTTACATCTTTCACTGTACATTTGTGCATTAGGTGACTGTGATAGCTAATATTTAAAGGAAGAATTAAGATAGTTAAGTTGAGAAGCAACCAGACCTCTCCTTATAACATCATTTTTTTCTGCCACAGTCTTACTCGGTCCTGTATGACCTGTAGCTTACTAGCTTATGGTGGCTACAGTTAGCAAACTTTAGATGGACATTGTTATGTTTTCACATAATTGACTCTTGAAATACACCATTAGGTTTTAGCATTATCCTTTATCCACACAGTTCAGAAATAGTTACTGTTGGGTTTAATTTTGTGATACAACTAGATAATAAATTATTTGTCAGGTTATGGTGTTCTCTTGGACAACATATGAGAGACAATACGACGCCCATAGTGTCATATAAGACTTATTTTGTCATATTTTGTTTGTAGAAAACTTCCTGTGGCTGAATTGTCTGTACTCTCTAGGTATTTGGTGCTCGGTTTAAAGCAATGCAGAAAATATGGATCATTTTATCATTGGACGTGACACTAATTTGTGCAACGTCCCACATGTAATCTATAGAGTAGAATTTGTCAATGGCAGCAGGAACAGCAGGTTTTTCATATAAAAGAGTGAGTGTATCTGCCACGTCACCATTGTTGAATACTGAGTGTGATTCACTCTGTCATGTTTTTAGCTGATGACGCCTGTGAGAGGCTGAGAGAGACAGAAGACAGGATTTTCTTGCCCATGAGGCTGATGACCTCAGCTGTGACCTTTGCCTCGTAAACACACAGATCATTGACCGAGCCACTGGGCCTTTCCGCTGCGCAGAGCGAACACACACACACACACACACACACACACACACACACACACACACACACACACACACACACACACACACACACACACACACACACACACACACACACACACACACACACACACACACACACACGCTCTTTCATACAGCATCATTCTGTACTTCTCCTTGAAAGAGGTCTGTTTTCTCTTTTTTCTTGCAAACAGCCCCCTGTGTCTCCTTCTCACATTAAAAAACATCTACAGTTTATGAATGAGTGACTGCAGACAGCGTGCAAGAAGTCATATAATGACCCAAAGGTAGACTTGAAACCTGGATTATAATGATTCCTGTTGAAGTAATAGCACCAACGAGTTGTGACTGCTACCAGGCTCCTCTCTCTCAGCTCCCTCTCTCTATCTCTGAGCTGCATGTGAAGGGCATTTGCTCGTCCAGTGGAGGAGGAAATTCCACAGGAGCAGATTTCTGTGGTGGGTGAAAATGTCGGGGTAGGCAATGAAGGAGTGGATCTGAGCACAGTCTGGCCTCTTTTTACAGATGTGCATGGGGCCCGGGCTGCATGGCACTCACCAACCATTCACTGTAACAGAGTTTTCACAGTCAGTTACGAGATAAAGCCAAATTCCACCACCAGATATGGAAAGCAATGAAAAATAAAGAGCAGCTTCCTGATCCCAGTGCAGAGCTTATACTGGTTTGTCTGGTGTATTCATTTCTCACAAATTATTCTTTTGGTCATTCAGGTTTACAATCAGGTTGCTCCCATGCTGACTGTCTCTTTTGTTTTGGAGGACAAAACTCTTTAATGGTGACAGTGAGAAATTTGATGAGGGATCATGGTAAGAACCTAAATGCCTTTTCAAAACGAATACTATTATTATAAGCTAACTGCCACTTAGCTGTGGCTTTGGATTTTTTCAGGGACTGTTAAGTCAGTTGGTGCTCAGTAACACGTAATGCACTGAAAGTGTGTTATTAAGGACCACTGGTGGAACTATTTCGGGTTCTCAGAGAACAGCTGTATGGCGTTAATGTGCAAATGATTTTAACCATTAAGTCTCAGCTTAGAGACAAAAGGCCTCTAGGTACACTCACTGACTTGTGTATCAGCAATAGGAAGCATCCTCCGGCAGATGCTGATGATAACTGTGCTCAGGAGTCTCCATCCTTATCAACATTATCAGGCTGCTGTGGTCACCAGCTAGCACAGGTTTCCTGTTAATGACGCCAGCAGCATCGGCGCTGCTGAGAAGCACCAAGGGTCACTCTGAGGTAGAGCGGACACAGCAGGTCTTTGTTAAGCTTTAAAGGTGCTCCTTGCTGTTTTTCTCCACGTGGAGCGAACCCTGCGCCCATGCCAACTTCAGGCAAGACCCCAGAGTTATCAACAGGCTCCACGCTATACGGCTAAAAACAACTAGGCCGTGATGAAAGATTTTCTTTTGTACATTGAGTAGAAAGTGTTTTTTGTCTCTGCAGGGAATGGAAAGTGTGTTTGACAACTGTAACATACACCTCCAGGAAAGAGAGAGTTGGGCTTTGAGACTATTTGAGGGCCAGATGCTCTTATGCCAGCTGGTCCAAAGCACATTTTGACATGCAGATCTTATTTGGGCTACTGTGGTAAACTGCAGAATCATTTTTTCACAGAGAGAAGAGGGAGAGTGACTTTAGTTATTAGCACTCAACATGTTGAATTTGACTCACATAGAGTTGAAGGTGTGCAGCGTTTCACCTGCAGCTAGCAGTTTACAGCTCACAGTTGATGCTTCTTACTCTATTACTCACAAATAATTCAAATTCCAACATAACTAACTTTTGTCTCGTGGACATGGTTTTTGTGGTTAGCACAGAAGTCAGTGACAAATTCAATGCATTTCCTGGACAATAACAGCCACTATTTCGCCAGTTGAGTGCTTTCAATTGACAGTATAAAATATATTGAGTTTGCGACATAATAAACCTCTGACACGGCTGTGGGCATGCATGCAGGCAGATGACTGTGCCATGATAGAAATTATAAACAATCAAACTGTATCACGTACATGTGGGTCCATTGTGTGAGCGAAGACAATATGAACCTAGAGGAATGGTGTTCTCAAAAATGACAATGAAAACTCAACTATAGAGAAATATTTACAAAATTCAAGGTTTGCCTTCATGGGAAATCTAAAGGTTACAACCTGGCTGCCTACTCAGATCTGCATATTTCATGTGCCCTGAGGTGTTTTCTGAAAAACAAACTAAATTGTAGCCTATTTTTGCATAGTGTTACTTACTGTATCCAGGATACAGTGTCACTGATCCTGTGTATACACAAGACAAACAGGTGGCACTAATTAAAGCCAGCTGCTTGATAGTGCCACTAGAGGTCAGAAACTCTACAGGATCCCTGTAGTGGAAGTTCAGCTTTTACCTGATTGGGACGTTTAATCACGGTTTGGAGACAGTTGCCTGTAGCTCTTGGAAGCCAGTCTGATTAAATTTGCAGTTTGACAAACAATCCCCGCATATACTGTAGTGATTCACAGTTTCCCTCAAGAACTGAAGACAAAAGTCAGCACATGTTGTTGACCCATCCGACTCATCCACTGTCATGCTCAGAGAGGCATAGAGAATGTCCATGTGGTGCTCACGCAGTACATGCT
The DNA here is from genome assembly GCF_905171665.1 of Trachurus trachurus. NCBI lineage: Eukaryota > Metazoa > Chordata > Actinopteri > Carangiformes > Carangidae > Trachurus > Trachurus trachurus. The sequence goes on from NC_139905.1 coordinate 18,105,397, forward strand.
ACACTGGAGAACAGAGCAGCAACATCATGTGATTTTCTGGCAGTTTAACTATGTTTTAATACACTACATGGACTCATCCCATATCTGACATCTGAGTGTTAGTTGAAAAACATCATGCTTGGCTGCAATGTCTTCCTTATTTGGTGGTATGGCCTGCAGGCAAGTTTACACTATCGTGTTTAGAACTGAGTCCAGGATGAATGCGGTTCAGAAATCTTCAAAGCAGGTTTTCATTTCAATTCCAGGTGAAATGAGAGGTAAAAGGGAAGAGAGGGGGGCACTATAAGGTTAACATTTGGTTCACATTGGAGCTCATTAGTATTATCTTAGCTTGGATGGAAGGTCTTTGATCACTGCTATCACCACAGAGCAGCAGCAGCGTACAGCAAACTTGGATCAAATGGTTTTGTCCTTGAAATGGCACACACAAACACTGAGAAAAACCTGTGCATGCATACACACTCGCACACTGTAACACACACAAATATGGTATTGTATGCATTCATATAGGCACATAAGCAGTCACTGAGACATGACAGGAGGCAAAACGGTGCCAGAGGGGAAGAAAAGGACACATATTAATGTGTGATCTCCTCATCTATTCATACACACACATCTAAATCATGTAGTGACGTTAACAGAAGCAGAGACCTTGGCTCCAGCCATGGGCAGACCTGCCTGTGTTTGCTTTACTCTGCAGCTGTGTTTAAACACACACACACTTACACGGAGAGGCTGAAACACATCTGACGGAGCCTCTGTCTCCAACGTGTCTGTGAGGACTTCGCTGTGTTGGGCTCTTGTGTCACCGCACATTTAACACAATTCTAGGCAAACAGGTCATTATATCAAAATCACAGTCAAACAGAGTTTCAAGTGGTCTGTGGCACTGTGAATATGACTTTACTTTCACTGCTCAGGCTTACCATTAAAGGCTGAGCATCACGCATTCATGAGCAGTGCACTGAAGGCATTTATGCTTCATTTCCTGTCCGTACTGACACTCAACTCTTAGATACGTCAAGCCCCTGTTTCCAATGAATTTTACACATAACTCCATTGTGACTCTGTTTTACTCTTAAATAAGAGCAGAACACACTGAAATCACTGTTTTGCAAGAAAATTTCAAGGGCAGATTTTCCCTCAAATGAAATTACATTACTCCATTCTAGCAGCACAAAGTTCTTATTGTCAGAGACAGCTGAAATCATCTGTGACAGTGGAGATGTAGGCTACACTACATGCATATGTGAGTCTGAATTTGAGTCACAATGTTTTTTGTTTTTTTATTTTTGTCTCTTTTTTTTTAATGGTGGAATGAAGGAGTGCCAAAATTGCCACATGCGGTAACCACACAAGAATTTAGTATAACGTGATTCCACAGAGTTTATGGATGACATGACAAACCATCCGGTAAGCCTTTGAGGATATTACAACATCTTATTTGTTTAACATGCAAATTGCTGAGCTCTAAAGGTGCAGGAAGGAGGATTTATTTATTATCATGCAGAGCCAAGTTAGCAGTTGGTTTCCTGGTTCTATGATGAGCAAAGATAACCAGCCGGTGAGTCTGGTTTTATTTTTGGTATCTTACTCAGCACAAAAGAGAACCAAGATATTGAAAACGTACTTCCTTTAAGATGCCAAGTGCTGCTGCCAGTATTTTGAACATGCACATGTCATAGCCTAAAGCACTGAATAATCTGTAAATTTTACAGGGGAAGGGTTAAAAGTTCTTACTGATACAGATGCTCAGTTGAATCAGTGTTTCACATTACACTCAGTGGACACTGTGGATCGTTAGCTGCCTCCCATCACAGAACCCGCTGAAACAAATTAAGGATGTGAAAACAGAGAGTTCCAGGAAGAGAGGTCCTCTCCCATGCTGGTGCTTGGCTCGTCGGCCCTGACGCAGGCCAGAAGCCTGCACAGGCTCAGGTGTTTATCTGGGACAGGTGCCGTGTTGCTCCAGGACTTGTTGCTGCTCCGGTCTCTGGGCTGAGAGCAGAGGTGAGCTTGGTGTCACGCTCACTTGACATGGACCTCTGGTGGTGGACTATTGGCATTCAGCTATTATGGATGGCAAGAGCTAGTTAGTCTGGAAACATATAAATTAGATATTTTAAAATGGAGGTTTTTTTTTGTTTTTTTTTAGTATGACATTTACTGCACTATCCACATACAAACCCAAACATTAAGGACAGAAATGTGGTCAAAGCAGAAGTAGGCCTACACGTTTTTCATTCAGCTGCTGTATGACGTGTATGACGTGCAGAAATTTAGAATCCACGCACTCAGGGGGCGTGGCCAGACTGCTCGTCGTCATGTCAACAGGTGTGCGCCAGGTTCGGCTAACTGGACTACATCGAGTAGTGGAGGACGGAGTAGCACAACAATAACGGTGTATTTTCATCAAATATTAAGCCAGACGATATACCAGAGCCGTCCTCTTCGGTCAGTGGCAGATGTGTGGTCTTACCTGACAGTAGGCCTACAGTTAAACTCTACCAGGTGGAAACAGAGGAATACTCTCTCATTGAGTGGATAGTCATTTCAGACGCCATGCTATCGCGCTACGTGAAGCGTGTTAAATCCGGTGAGATTATCTTGTTCCCCAGCGGTTTATTTACGTATTTATTTATTTATTTTGGCCGGTTCACTCTCTGTCACAGTGTGTAAGATAATCTTATCGGCAGATATCACTGGCTCATTTGTAAATGTTCTCAAAGTGCTTGCGTGTGATGCCCATTGTGTCAAGTTTGCATGTCAGTTGTGAGTCTTCCTTGTAGCATGTGTTTGCTGCCTTTTATGGCTCTGTCTGCCTCTCATCTGCAGATGTTTGTGTGTTTCTGCACTCAACACATTGTGAACGAGCAAGAAATTCACTTTTAATGTCATTTTTGTTAAACTAAGCAGGAAACAAACAAACATTACCTTATTAAGATAAAATACTGTAATTGCACCAAGTCTCTGAAGAAACTATGAGATGTAGCCTAAACATTGTGGTGCTGATTCAGGTTGGGTTGCTGCACCACTGATTGTATGAAGTGTTACACGTTTTGTTTCATCCATAAAGACAGTGGCCTATGACCTCTGCCTCAGGCCCTTTTGTTGATAATGTTTGTCTGGATAGTTCAAGAGATTGTTTTGTATCTTGACCAACCACAAATGTTCTGTTTTCTAGCGCTGAAGCGGTCATTTGAGGTGGAGGACACGGATACATCCACACACCCCTCACCCCTGTCCCGTCGGAACACCAACCCTCTCCGCTCATCCACATCCTCCACATCCAGCCAGCGGAGCTACGACCTGAGCTCTCGCAACTCTGACTACTCCTCTTCCAGATCTTCCCCCTCTGAGTCCTCCAATCCACGCTCCCCGAAAACTGGCATGAGGCGCATCGAGTTATCAGGGGGTCGTAACCCTGACACAGCATCATCCCGCCGCACAGAAATCTCTATTGAGGTCTCCTCCAAGCAAATTGACAACTCGCCCAGTGCTGGGATCGCCCGCTTTGGCCTCAAACGACCTGAAGTCAGCCTGAGCAGTCGGAGCTCTGCCCTGGACAGCTCCTCCAATTCCATCTCCAGCTCCACAAACAGGCGGGCAGAGCTGAGCATGACTCGGCCCCATGAGCCCCCTGCCCCTCCCAGGAGGATGGACGCACAGCTGTCCTCTGCCCCAGTTTCTAGGATCCCCGAGCCCCCCCAGAGAAGAGCGGAGCCCCCGTCTACAATCCTCAGCCCAGCAGAGGGGGCGCCTTCCAGGAGGCCAGAGATGCCGGTTTTCAGACAGCCAGATGGTGTGGTGACTAACAGTGCAATGGAGAACAACAACAACCACCCGCCTCCTGCCCCTAGTGCCCCCCTGCCTTCCCTGGCCGAGCCCCGGGTGGAGAGGGTGCAGTCGCCTGTCACAGAGGCCCCGACAGCCCGACCAACCGACAGTGAGTAGCTGCTAAATACAGCATGTTTTACTAACTATTTTGTGTATATGATGTAGATTCTCAGGGGAAAGAGTTTGTTTAAGTGAACTTATCAAGCCGGTACCATTTTCCCATATAGTCCGTCTGTTTTTGATTGAAGTGCCACTTGACTGTCTTTAGTAATTTGGCTGTAACTGATTTCAACATGGCCCATCTTTCAAAATCCAATAACTTTCAACAGTTTGGCAGCAACTACACTATGATGAAATCATCTGATCATTGCTTTACCTCATTGCTGCTCACTTTCCTTTCCTGTTTATCACCGTTTCATTTTAACCTTATCTTGCGACACACTCGCAATCATGTTGAGCTTTGGTTTATCTATCAAACACGCTGGATCCTGTTTGCATTTAAAGGTATTTCTACCCAGATTTAAGGTACTTCCAATACCGTAGTTTACTTACATCTACATACAGAAGATTTGTCCAGTTGATGGGAGGTTTCACTTTCAAACTAGGTCCTACATGTAATTCCCTGTGACACAAAATGGAACCATGTATTGACATTTTGTTTTGCACTGATTTGGTATTTTTGCTCTTTTATTCCACCTAAAAACAGCTGTGAATTAACAGTGCCATGAGCACAAGCACAAGTTTGTGTAAGCCTGTCAGTGCAGCTCTTTGAATGTAGGTCAGGGAGGGTAATGATGAGAATCGCAGGGCTGCTCCCAGGACAGCAGTTAAAAAAGAGCTCATACAGGCAAAGCAGCTGAGTGGCCCAGCTCACTTCGACTTGAATCAACCACTGCAGTCAGAAGAGCTACAGGATAAACTCACTGTGAATTTATATTGTGAGACTGGCAGCTATGCATTTTGTAGAGCTTTCCATTGTTTTTTTTAATCAAGTCAATCTAATTGGTTACAGTTTAGTTACTCGTGACACAGCGGATGTTTTCTGTGATAAATCATTTTCTCAGTTGATCATTGAACTTATGTGACATAAAAAGTCTAAAAGAGAGCAAAGTTTTCCTGATCTGGACAGTGCGTAGGTGGTATTTACTTTTCAGCCACTGCTGACTAACATCGGACATGTGGTACAGAGATGATGCCAAACACAGAATATCAGATGTTTTTCTAGTAACTTGCACAAAACTATTGGTTTAGTGAGGAAAACATCAAGAAATGCCCCATAGCTGTGGTCAGATGCAACATACCATGAGTCATTGATGGTGGTGTAACCTCTCAGTTTGACCAGGTTATGATCATCGTACAATAAAACCCCCCGATCAGGGGTATTTAAGTATTTTACTTTTATCTCCATGGCAAGGTTTGCTGGTCCATCAATCCAGAGTGCTGGTTCAAAGATGTGCTGAGATTACTTCTGATCTGATTGATGCTAAATTAAGATGGTGAAAGAAGGTGATTTGTTGTATTTTTTTAATCCATTGTCAGGGTAAACAAAGCTCTGGAGCAACACTGAAGTGCATGACAAGGTCTCTCGAAAGACTAATCGCTGGTCCACCCTGTGGACACTCCTTGTCCTCAGTGGAAGAAATATTATATTTAAAGTTAGGCCATGACCTTTCTTTTAGCACCACCCTCAGGACAAACCTTGCATTTGAATTTCTCTGAATCCATAAACTGCTAGTGTTTCATCCTTTCCTTTTTACTGTGGTGTAGTGAATTGCAGTGTCTATGGGTCATTAGCAGGGTTAGCAGCTTCCCATTAGCAGCTTTTAGTCCTGTTCTCATTTTGTGAGCTGTGGAGCATAGGTCACGGCACATACAGTATGCTTCATTTTCAGTGGCTCACTTCATTTTACTGTCATTTTAATAGATAAGCAGGCTTCAGTACAAGTTGTGCATAGGACTGGTTCTTGTTATTGTAGGAAAAACGGTGTTCATTTGTGCTGCATTGTATGCAGGGGCTTCAAAATCGACACTTTTCTGGCAGGTTATTTGTGGCGTATGCTTCCCTGTCTCTAATCCTAATAGAACAGCTCATCTTGTGTGTGTGTGTTTGTGTGTGTTTGTGTGTGTGTGTGTGTGTAGCACTGCTATCTGGAGACAGCTGTGCTCATGAGCTGCTCTCACTGGTGGAGTAGTATCCAGGCGTAGGCGGGCTGGGAGGTGATACATTCCAAATCTGGAGGTCATAAACCATTCTACATAAAAATAGAAAGCCTCCAATTTCCACTTTTTATGCTGTGTGTATGTGTGTGTGTGTGTGTACGTTTAGTCTTTTTGTGTCTCTCAATCTCCACTGCAACCAGCTAAGGATTTAATTTTAGCTCTGCCTCTTTCTGAAGACATTTCTTTCCTAAAGTTTTCTATGTACTGCTGCTGCTGAACCAGAAGCATACACAACCAAAATATATGTATTGTGGCCTTTGTGTTCGTTGAGAGGAAATAAGGGAGGAAAAGTGAGAGGATTAAGTCTCGACGTTTGCCACATTTGGCTCAGATTACAATCTTCCTCTTCAGCCGTGCATGTGGAGGGAGGGAGGGAGGGAGGGAGGCTGCTCTAGGAAAAAAAAACTTGAGAAGAAGGAGGCAGATATGAGGTGGAGGAAGAGTAACACAGAAAGAAGACGAAGTAAAACGCAAGGCGTGAGAGAAAGAGAGTGTGATTTCCTGTAAAGTCCGTCCCCAGGGAGAAAACAGAATGAGAAAAGCCCACTTTAACCTCCAGTCGTCCGGGAGTAGAAGCTGAACTGACAGACCACACTGCATTGTCGACATGCCCAAAAAAACTACAGTTTACTTTCCATTTCCTCAACAAGTACACACAACACACATTCAGGCAAATTCACTTTTCTAAGTATTTATTTTTGCATAAATATTTTATATTGTTTGGAAAGGAAAACTGGGAATGTTTTTCAGTTTAATTCTTTGTTGTTTACTTCTGCTGCTGCTTGTGTCTGCACTGTGTCTCATGGGACACAGGCAGTGTATGTTTCCAATGTGTCTCTCTGGCTGTCCCATTAGTTTATTGTTTAGCAGCCTAATTGGTATTTGAAGGGAATCTATATAAAGCTAAACATGTTGCAAAATGTGAGATTTGGTAGAAGAAATGAGAGCTTGTAGGACAAATATCTGTTCACTTGCACACTTTACCTTGTCTCAATGCAAATCTTTGAAATCTTCATCAAGGTACGGTATGCTAAATAGCCAGGTGTGTAAAACAGTTAAAGTATGTTAAGTTTTGGTGAGCATGGGTTATCATACAACTAAATAAATTTCAGCGTAGTTCTGTAACTGTGTTTGAATACTTTCCTCTACAAGTTGCCACAATGCAATCCCACAGCTCTCATATTTTGCGACATTTACCTCAATAGATTGACCTGCCTCTTCGTCTTTTTCTGTTGTGTGTCTGTGCCTGTGTTGCTGATGAATATGCTCATGTGCATTAAGCTGTGTGTTTTTGTGCCATAACACATAAGGTGCTGCAATTTCATGCTCTGTTTCAGTTGATTTGTTGGCTGCAACAATGAGCAGCTGTATCCAGTCTTGTGGTGCTTCCACAGGATATGATCTCATGTTTACAGACCGGCGTGCACGTGTGTGGTGCACACACACACACACTTGTGTTCATTCATTCTGTACACAGCTCCTCTGAGTTTCCTGTCCATGCCTTGGCCTTGATTTATTTTGTGTTGGCCTCTGGTACACACACTAGTCACTTCAATATCTGGTAACCTTATTCCGAAATGCAGAAATGTACCTTACTATAATAAGGAATGGTGACACAAACAAGTGAGGCTAAAGGGAGTTTGGATTTTTCTCAATCGAGATAATGTATTCTGTTATTTCCTGGTGCCAACATTGGTGCGTGTTAGCCGTGAGTTTCATTATCAGAGTTACACACAGCAAGATGAGGCAACGCGTGGCACACATACACGGGCGTAGGTGGAGAAATAACTGCAACTGAATTAGAATAAATAGGACAGTTAATATGTGTCCTCACATTAGGACTATGTTTATAAAATTGCAGGTCCTTCAATTATTTTGCTGGAATCATTGTATTGACATAGGGGGAATATCACAGCGATTTCCATGCAGAGGTTAACCAATCTTATTCTAACGCTTAATTGTAGTATTTATGACAATGTATTGTGCTAATATTGCATAAATGCCAAGAGAACAAGAATAGTGGTATAGAGTTGAGGACAAGGACATGATGCAGTGTGCGTGTCAAGCGAGATTGTGGACTGACTTAAATCCTGTAATTGAGCTGTGAAGTTGTTTATTGTGAACTGGCAGGCCAAAATTACAGTTAATGATTAATCATAGTAAAGCATTATTATGTCTGGATTGGAACATTATGTGATCATATTATGTGTTGAAGAATGTGGAAAAGAAGAACTTGCGTCATGTCGTGTAGCCTGAATGATTAATTAAGTTGTTGCTGATCAACAGAGATGGATTATTCATGGTTTTTTGTTAAATTAGGCACAAATAGCAGACAGTCTGGTTCCAGCTTTTTAAAAGAAGTAGGCTATGTCACTTTAGATAAGACAAGAAGACGTTAGCTTGGAAGAACTTCTAGTGGCCGTCACTGTAATTCTAAAACTGTATAGCCTAGATATTAATTGGAAAAAATTGAATGATCGATTAATCTAATAGAAAATAATTTCTAGTTCTCTTTTGAGACTTTCATGTGCACGCACTGACCCAGTTACCTTTAAGTTGAGTCAGGGCTAGACGTGGAGGAAGTATAACCAAATTAACAGCGGATGCCGTGTACGGTTCAGTACTTGAACCAGTTTCACCTCAGTGTTGTTGTTGAATAAATTCATCAACATCAAAACAAACACAAGTCATGTAAATATTTGAAAGACCTTGTTGTGTAGCAGGAATTAGACCGCACATTGACCTGCACCTCTCTACGATACTGTATATGAGCAGTTGATTAAAAGTACTAGCTTTTGGGCTTCTTATTTACAAACCACAGAGAGCAGTGTGTGTTTGTCATTAACACTTGGCTCTGGACTCTGTAATCCTCGGGGAGGGAATGTTTGATTAGTGTTCCTTAAAGCTGAATGTGCAACAGTTTCTAATGATGACTCATTATCTTATGATCTGTTTGGTCTTGTGATGGCCTGCTGAGTGCTATCCTGGTTCCACCGCTTTTAAACAGCACTCATCTCTTCCACACAAACATAAAGCCCTTTTAGATGGGTCTGCTTAGGACTTGGCGAGAAACAAGGACTTGTGCATGTCACAAGGGTTGGATGTGATCTCTCTGGAAAGTGGGCGTGTGTTTTGCCTGGGGCACACATGCTGTTACAAACAAATACTCACCCAGGTCCTTTTCCAACTCAAAATAAACACTGACACGTCATACAAAATATGGTTTATTAAAAACAAAATGTTTTAACCTTACAGGAAAAAAGCAATATCACTGTCACTGAAGGATTTCCACAACAGACCATAGATCCCTCACTAACCTGTTTCATTTACATTCTTTACAGTATAGACACAGGATGAAACAGAAGTGAGTCACTAGCAGTAGACTGACATGCATGAACAATTTGCTCTTTTTAACAAACTGCTGTTTTGTAAATAAATCTATTAGGCTCAGTGTTTCATAGTCATGTAAAATGAATGCTTTTTCATGCTACCATTTGATTGTACCCTCAGTAGTATTAAACAATAAAATAAATGCAAATATTTACAGACACAAGATCACAGGTTCAGCACCGTCTCCTTTTCATTTTCTGAGAAATTCTCATTCAAGGATAAATTCAGATTTGTAATAGCTGACAGTATCTCTGGAATACATTTTACATTAAGACTGTCACCTCCAGCTTGGGGTTCGTACTTTTACTTCCTCATCCCTTAATATGAATCGTGCTTGGACTCCTGGGGTAATCGCCATACCTGATTGATATTCATAGACATCATAAAGGGAGCTCTGGACATCAGTGCTAAATCCGAATTTAGTCGCCCATTGCCACTGCCACCATTCATATTGATTTGTAGCTTTGTTTTCAGAGTCATAGAACCCGACCCAAGACTTTTGAAATTCTGACCTCCAATTCCTGAAAGTCTTCTTAACATACAAGCGAGCACAGGCTTTACCATCTTTTGCCAAGAGCTGGAGTTTTGCATTATAGCCTGCTATATTGACGGCTTCGGGATTCTTAAACTCAGGTCCTCTGCATATCTCCTCTCCCACCACTCTCCAGCAGCAGCAGCGTATTCTCACCTTATGCATTCGGACCTGAAGGCCTTCGTTCAGGGGTACAGAGGTGTCCCAACTGCCTGATTCTCTGTTCCCAATGAACTTATAAGTCCTGCTTGCTTCCTGGTCCTCATTGTTCTTGAAAAGTACTACCATCACTCCATTTCTTCGACGATGCTCAGAAATGTTGCTCCAAACAATCCTCGCTTGTCCGTTCCCGCTGGTTGTCACCTGAAGTTGTAGTTCATCCCTGTGCTCATTCACTTGAATTCTTGCCAAAATCCTTGCAATATCAACAGACGTGTGATCTTCTCTGTTTTCTGGGATATTGACAACAACATCAGGCTGCACGTTTCTTCTTGATGCCCGCTGAGGTCTGTTGTTTTGGCTGAAGAAGTTCTTTTCCTGGATCACAATAAACAGCAGCAGTCCAAGACAGGCAAGGTCTCCCCAGATGATTTTGATGTTCCATAACTGTGAGGAGTCAGCGTGACTTCCAAACCGATCTCTGAGGTCCAACAGTGACCGTTGGTCTTCCCCCACAGAAAACTGTGTGATCTCCCTTAACAGATTAGTAGTGACCTGGTACGTATGGTCCTGATCATACACTGTCCCCCGATTTTCATAAGGCTCAAAATGCTGTGTGAGGTACACTCTGTCTATCCTTGGTAAATTTCCTGTGTTCTGCTCTCTGACTCTGAATACAATCCGATCCCTGTTTCTTCCCTCATACTCGGGGGTTTGGGGATGGATCACATAAGGTGGAAGTCGCATGGGCGAGTTTTGATTGAGATTTCCAACAGTGTAGTACCGGTATCTGATGTTTCCCTGTGGCAGTGGGTCTAGCAATCTCTCATAGTTTCCATAATGGTGTGAGCCATAGTCTCCATCGTTTGGATCAAAGGTTAAGTGTATGACATCGTTATTGTCGATGTCAATTGTGTTGGCAAACCAGTGGAGCAGCAGAAGGCTGTGCTTGGGCACAGATTGGCCAAAGTTGATTTTCTTCAAATCATTGATTGAGTTGAGCTTTTGGAAAGCTGACACAGTGGTCAGGGTGAGGAACAGAGCTACACAGCAGCTCAAGAGCTTTCCAAACATCCTTGCCATCCTGTAAAAATATTAAATATTATCAGTACTGTACATTTTCAATCCATATAAGTGTTATTAACGAGGCGTGGATCTAATGCTACATAATTGGCAAGAAATCCAATGAAGATGTAAATGTTTTAAGGCAAAAAGTGGATGTTGTTGGATTAAGTGTATCTTCTGTTGTTGTTGTGGTTGCTGAATTTGGAAATGGAAAAGGGATATTTCAACATTTTGGTCATTGCAAGACGTAGGCCCAATTCCAATCCGCCCCCTGAAGACTCAAGCCCTGAACGCTCACTGACTTAAGTGACGTCAGCTCTAAGTGACAGAGTGTGAGAGTCTGTGAGGGTCCAGATGCAGTAAACATGAATGGAACAGCACTTACCCACTCTCACAACACATTACCTTGACAACAAAATGTTGTTGACTCTGCTCTTGGACCGATAATTTACTGTACTTTCAACACGCACAAATATGCGTGAGTGGGACGGACTCAAAACAAAATGTTCCTGGATCAGATCTGATCAAATCCTCATCAATAATCACAAACTGCGCACGTTAATACTGACAGTAAATTTCTTCTTTTTTTCTGTCTTTCTTTTTTTTTTTGCTCCTGTCCATTAACAATAAAGAGACCGGCAGAGCTCTTTATTGTTAATGGACAATAAAAAAAAAAGAAGTAAATTAACACACGTAGCGTTAATTTTTTAACACTCGCGTTCCGACGGCATCCCATGTGTTTGACTTCACAACGCTATAAACTGTGGGTAATTTGCTTACCCAAAGTCAGCATCGGTGCTGACTTACAGTATGGTAAGGCCCTGGGGCAGTAAGGGCTCATTCACTGACTCACTGACTTGATGTGACAATGGAACAGCCCTCACACACTCACGGACTTCCCGTGAACGCGCCTCTAAGTCAGTGAGTCCGTGAGGGGTCGGGTTGGAATTGGGCGGTAGGCTAGTTGTTTTCAAGGTAAATGCGTCGCTGGAACTACATTTTAGAATGAATTTGCCAAAATGTTGAAATATCCCTTTTAATGTGTATTCCTCACCTTGTGTAAGAGAGAGTACTTAAACACAGCAACGATTTCGGAGAGGAACCAGAAACAGAGTAATGTATTCCAGATCTAACCAAACTAACTGCCAGTTTCATTGTGTCTTTTAATAAAATGTGATATACGTACTTTCTAAATAGAGAAACCTTTACAAAGCAGACTGGGGTTAAATACCTCACTAATTACATTCAAAGGGACAACGAGGAGTTTCTATTCGGTTATAAAAAAGTCTCACGTTAATGTGGATGAATCTCCGCTACCCACACTTGTTAATGAGCCCATTTTCGATAAATATATCGTTCTGTCTCTATCGTTATTTTGTTATTATTAGTGGTGGCGGAAATGCTGGTCGAGCCGACCAGCGTTTCCTTCGTGGCGAATCATGAGAATAACGCAGCCGCATCGCCGTTTATGGTCGGAACTACGGTGGTATGTGAACCTCTTTGAACCTCTGACTTTAATTATTGATGAATGAAAACATGAGTCCGTCTTGCGCCCGGTCAAAGAAATGTACGGTGCGCGCGGAGGCTCATAAATGTAGTGTGAAAACGCTTCGCTTTTCCGAAACTCCTCGTTGTCCCTTTCAAAGGAAGCAAGATAAATGCAAAAACTAGCAGTCAAAAACAAAGAAGAGTGCTCACCTGTGTTATGCTGCTGCTGTTGATATCTGATCTGTGTGTCTTGTGTGAGAACAGTTGTAGCTCCCTGTTCTCCCTGTAGGTTTCAGTTTCCTCATAAGTGAAACAAACACTGCTGGTGGTTAGAGGAAGTTTGATATAGCTGATGAAAGACATGTGTTTTGCAAGTCATTTAAAAGCAGGTTTCGAAGCAGGTTTAATATGAAAACATGCCTGTGCAGATCCAGGTTTGACAGTAACTTCGCCCTTTGGACTGCAGGGTGAGGCACCATTGGATAGGTAATAGAGCCTGGTTTATTATTAGCTCACATTCACCTATCACAAATCAATTCCATGTTGTGTGACTTCTTTTATTGCCTTGTTTTCTCTGTGCCTTTTTTTTCTTAATTCAAGTTTGTTTTATTGTACCTCAAGTATGTGTCACAACTCTTGCTCATATGATTTGATGTTTAAAGGAGAACTATGCAAGTCCGGTCGCTTTTCCTCTGTTTTGCTAACCCTCCTCCCGGCCATGTGCATTTGTTTACAACGAAGCGGGCAAGAAATCAATCAATGGACCGGTAGATAGAGATCATGGGTTACGGGGCGCGTTTGCGTTGCTGTGCGTTGCTGTGTGTTGCTGTGGGACACCGGGGCGGCAGCTCAATCTTGTAAAGTTGGTTTTCAGCCAAGAGACCCAATAAGTGTATCCATTCTCCCTCATAACAAGTTAACCTTACTACACGTTTATTTATTAAACCATAATTACTCCAAAGCTGTTTAATTAAGGTAAAATGTAGCATAGTTAAGGTACAAATCCTGCATAGTTCCTCCTTAATGGCCAGAGAGTAGAATAAAATATTGGCAGATATGTCAGTGTCATAAATCATATTGATGTAACTCCAATAAATGTGATGAACTTTGCCTTTATTTGATGGTTACACAATAAAGTGTTGTCAGTTAATGTGGTTTTAAACTAGCTGAAAACATCTGTGCCTTCAGTGTTATTGTTGTGTAATCTATTGGATCTATCTATTTTCTTTATTCCAGTAGGTCACTTAGGCTTCTTGAGGAAAGAGTATGACGAAATGATCAGATGTGTCAGCTTTTAGAATGTATTTATTTATTTACAGAGCAAACAAAACAGTGTTCATTCAATAACTGCACCAACGTTATAGAAAGAAAACACAATCATACATTTATCAGACACAGGATGAAGCAACAGTATGAAGTGAAAATATATTTAAATGAAATGCAAATTTCAAAATATCTACATGATGAAATACAACCTCCCAGACCTCACCTCTTTAAAAAACAAACACAAAAGATCCAAAACATTTTTTAGACCAAAATCCATTCAAATGGTATTTATGTCTGAAACAGTGCTGTGGAGGAAAGATTTGATGAACCTTTATGTATGAAGTCAACTAATAATTACAAAATCAGCCATTATAATGCACAATGAATTGAAGGAGCAGTATGTAAGAATGTGGCCAAAACTGTTGCTGCAGTCAAATTCAAAACACAGCCTCTGCTCTGCTCACTCATACAGTCAGTCTCAAAGTACTGTAAAGATGATCAAGCCTCTCTAAAAATAAATGTAAATAAATGTTACATGTTATATGTGACTGCATTACTGTAGTTACTATCTGCAGTCAGAGGGAAGGAGCAGCAGTAAATCTACATTTGTTTGTAAAATATCTCCTATGTGTTCGCGTTTCTGTAGCTTTTTACTCTGACTCCTATGAGTGGAGTTCACGTCAACTCAGGTGATCTGAAGGTTATGGTTTCAGTTCACCACTCTGACGTAACGGCTGTGTGTGTCTGTGTATGCGCAGAGCTGACACACACACAGACACACTGTAACCCTGCAGGAGCCTTAGTCCATGTTCTTCATGCCGTAGATGAGCCAACATATGAGACAAGTTACCGCAGAATAAACGACACGAGCAGCTCCGTCGGACTTTTCTCCTCCACTTTCTGACCGTCGGATTATAACACATGATGAGCGGAGACGGGCGTCTCCACACATTCACCATCACTTTATTTACCATCGACTCCATTTCACCACATTTCCTCCCTCTTTTACCAACTTTCACTTTGTAATTCTTCCCTTTAGCTTTAGCTGCTGCAGCTCAAACAAGATATACTCACAACAGCAGGCGGTGTATCAGATGGCAGAGTGACAGGCTGCTTATTTCTCCCGTGTGATATTGAAGAAATATGTTACTGTGTCAGTGGTAGCTTAACTGGCAACCCGGAGGCCAAAATGCCACTGACGCTGTGATTGGGAGAGAGCGCTGGGTGGCGCAACAGGCCAAAGCACAAAACCAAAACATAAACATGATTTTCAGGCTGCAAATAACATTTTTAAATGTGAATATATTCTGGCTGTACTATTGTTGTCAGTTAGATTAGTATTTCAAATCAACATGATTCCTTAGTCTCTGGTGACATATTGAGTGATTTTATGATAACTTGCTGTACATTTCTTACATACTGTCCCTTTAAACATATGTAGGCAGGACAATGCATACAACGGAATCACAGAACAACTTTCTGATACCCTGTATTGAGGTAACAATGTGATTCTCATTTATTTTCACCATACTTAAATACAATTATAACAACAATAAAAAACAATACAAAGAGGATCCAGTTTTCGATGTCGTCAAAGAAATTTAAGCTATTTCTCGCTGATTTATACTGTACTCTGCCTATAGGTCTGAAGTACCTCTCCTGGATCACAATAAATAGTAGCAGTCCAAGACAAGCAAGGCGACCCCATTTTTCAATAATGTTCGTTAACTGGAAATCAGAAGCATTACTTCCGAAGCGATTTTGGAGATCCCTGAGAGGCTGGGTTTCTTCTACAGAAAACTGTCTGATTTCTCTTAAAAGGTTGGTTGTGATCTCATAGGTATGAGATGGGTCATATGTCCCCTGATGTTCTGAGTCCTCATAATGTTGTGTGAGGTACACTCTGTCTATCCTCCGATGTTGCCCTTCTGTGTTCTGCTCCCTGACTCTGATTATGATCCGATCCCTGTTTCCTTCCCGATACTCTGGCCTGGGACGGAGGACATAGGAGGGAAGTTTCCTGGGAGGGTCTCTATACAGATTACCAATAGTGTAGTACTTGTATCCATACGGCAGTCGTTCAAATATCCATTGAAAGTTACCATAATGATGCGAGCCATAATCTTCACTGTTTGGATTAAAGGTTAAATGTACGACATTGTTTCCGTCGATATCAACAGCATTGGCAAACCAGTGGAGCAGCAGAAGACTGTGCTTGGGCACAGCCTGGCCAAAGCTGATTTTCTTCAAATCGTCAATTGAGTTGAGCTGTTGGAAAGCTGACACAGTGGTCAGGGTGAGGAACAGAGCTACACAGCAACTTAAGACTCTTCCTGCCATCCTCATCCTCCTGCAACAATATGGAATAACTTGTTAGTCGAGTTAGTCATTCATACTGTATCTCAATCTGCTCATGTGTCCAGTGATTATTTTCATAACTGATCATAACTGATAGCATGGGTTCACTATTTTTCATGTTGTTGAAAACATTCTTTGGTTATTGTTTCTCCTAACACTGACAGGAGGGGTTAGAGTTAGTACAAAAGTCCCAGCAGTGCAGTCTTATAAAACTAAAATCAGTGTTTCAAGTGCAGTGTTGTTAACTCCCTTTTGTATAAACTTGCTTCTTTGTGCTTCTGCAGCGTTACATTGCTATTGCCTTTGTTTCTACAGCAGAGTGGCCAGTAATATGAGATGAGTTTATAATAAAACTGCTGCATCAGGAAGGAAGTGCCTAGACTTGCAAAAAATGCAACGTGCACAGTTCGGTTTGTTAAATTTAGGTTAGTTTAAATGTATTCAAACTGTAGAAAAATGAGAGTATATAAAAGTAAAGGCTTTTCAGGTGATACCAAGCAATATTAACCATAACACAATTCTTAAACAAAAAAATACACAAAAAAATAAACAATAAAAAACACACACACTTATGACAAGACTGGCCAAGTCAAGTGCAGTCTACTCCAAATCATCTAACTGAACAAATTGCATTGCATCTAAATAGAGAAACTTGCTCAAAGAAGACAGGGCTTAAACACTTTATTAACTCATCATGTTGAATGGAAGCTGAGGAGGATCAAAAACTAGCAATAAAAGTACCCACCTGTGTTAGTCAGCGTCCGTGAGGTATCTGAATTGTGCTTTTGTGAGAGCAGTTGTAACTTCCTCATGATACCGCTTCCGCATAAATCAAACCGGGGACACAAGCGCGGGCGTTTGATACTAAAGGAAGTAGCTACTGTATGTTTCAAACAGCTGAATTATCAAAGATAATGTGCCGAAATATTTTATATGTTTATTTTTCAATCACCTTACCTTTCAAAAGAAAAAAAATATGTAGTACATTTTATGAACAGGTTTAAGGTGAAACTCTGACTGTGCATGTTCAAATTTGACAGTGAAAGTGTCATTTGGATTGCAATGTAAGGAACTGTAAAATCTGCAGTAGAAGCAGCTTATTATTAACTCGTGATATGGGTTTATCACATTTAAATTTCTCCAGTATTTGATCTTTGTTTTTAGCAGCAGCAATAACAGGTTGTAGATGATAATATGCTGTAGACTACCATTATTATACGTTGAACTGAGCTTCTTGGGGATATTCATGGAGCAAACAAAGCAGTGACTTTAATAATACATAACACTATCACAGTATCAGTGCAGGTTCTCCTCAACAGAGAACAGGTGGTGTCAGCCTGGATGTTTATGTCCATGCCAGAGTAATACTTTACAAAAGGAGCCATTTGGAGAAGATCTTGTGCTGTTATTAAGTCATTGAAATTTTGTGGGTGATGTGGGTAATGAAGCTGTTTTTGTTGTAGCTTCGCGAAGCTGTCATTGTCTGAATTGTGAAACATGTGAAACTAGAAAAAGCATTTCCAAGAATGGAAATGGTGTGACTGCTGATAGCAACTGAATGCTGTTGCAGAATTAGCAAATAGTGCAAGCAGTGATCACCATACAAATGTTTGACCAAGGTCGGAATCGAACCCACAACCTCATTGTCATTAGACTTCCACTCTGCCTCTAGGCCACAGTGCACACACAGTTGCAGAGACTGTTGTCTGTTAATGATCTGCACACTGTCAACATCAAGAAAGCTTGAGAGTCCAGCTTGAATGACTTAGAATGAAAATTTCTGTGAATTTCAGGCTGAGAGCAGCAGTTTCAACATGAAGCAAGTTATCAGAAGTCAACAGATGACGACTGGGAAAATAATTCACTATAATTGTTGTTGAGGCAAGATTTGAACCAGCAACCTTCAGGTCTCCAGACCAGCAGGCTAACCACTAGGCTACAGATAGAGACAGTATGTGAGGGGTAAAGAAAACCTTTGATACAATGAGCTTTATACTATGAGGAATCAAAGACTGTCCAATGACAGCTGAATAATTGGAATCAAAAGTCAAGCAATGATGTGAAATGACTAAGGCAGGAATCGAACCCATGACCATATGATCACTAAACCTTTACTCTGCCACTCGGCTACAGAGAGCACACTGCTTTCAAGACTGTTGTCATTTATTGTAATGTGATGATGTGCTGCAAACTGGTATGAGTAATCAAGGAGATAACAAACACCTGTGACCAATTGAAGGCGGGGGAGGAGAGCAGAATTCAACATAACATAACAAGAGTTCTTCCCTTGGATTCGAACCAGTGACCTTAGGGTTGGGAAGCAGCCACCCTAACCCCTACACTACAGTGGAGTTGTCAAGAAGACTGTTGTCTGTTAATGATCTGCACACTGTCAACATCTAAAAAGTTAAATATTTGAAAAAGTATAAATAGTTAAAAAGAGAAAAGTAATGCCAATAAAGTTCAAAAAAAGCTGCACGTTTTGATATATGAATTGTTGAAATAGCACAAAGTATGAAGGACTAGAAGAAGACCGTAAAAAGGCGGAAGAAAATGGCCAAACAGAAGAACAATAGTGTGACTGCTTCAGCAGTCACACTAACAAGCACTGATGGTGGTTATAGGAAGTTTGACACAGCTGATGAGAGAGATGCACGTCAATTTGAAGCAGATTTTGAACCAGGTGTAAGTTCCAGGTTTGACAGTGACTTTGTCCTTTGGGCTGCACATTTCAGGTTTAATTGCCTATATTAGCAGATACTTGAATGCCATAAATCTATTGTTTCTTCTTCATGTTGAATTGGACTTCTTGAGGAAGAGTGTAAAGAAATCAGATGTGTGAACTCATAGACTTTATTTATTCACAGAGCAAACAAAACTGTGTTTGTTCAATAAATCCACCAATGTTACAGAAAGAATACAAAATCACATGTAAAACACACTTCCAGGCCCTTTTTTATTTGTAAGTTTTAAAGCTAATTCATAATCAGAAGGCTGACATACAGTAAGTAGACCATGGCACATTTAATTCATATGTTTTATTTATCCATCAGACTTATTTCAAATCTCTTAGTATTTCTCAGACACAGGATGATGTAACAATGAGTTGCTATTATGACATCAAATGTGCTGGAGACAAGACATTATGCAAGAATAAATCCTGCAGGTTTATGATTGTGCCGGAGCAGAGTTTGTGATGTCATAGCCTAACTGCAGATAGAAATATAAAAAAAGATCAAAAACATTTTACTGTATATACTAAGATCCATTCAAATGTTATTTACAGCATATGTCCAAAACTGTTCCAGTGACCCAACACAGCACGGTGGTCCTATAGTCTGATGAAGTTGGCTGTCTAAACTGAAACCATGATGACTCCCAGCCCCCAATGGAAAAAAAAGTTGTGATTGTTTGGTCTTATATCACAAGCATGTCACACTAAATCTATATTTCGGTGTAAACAAAACAAAGTCAATCAATAATTACAAAATAAGCCATTATAATACAAAATGAATTTACCATATAGCGGCAGAACAAAGCATACAAGATAATGATGAACAACTCCTGATACCCCTCTGTATCGAGGAGCTATACTGTAACAATGTGATTCTCATTCATTTTGACTGAAAGCGCCACCATCACACTTAGTTTTTAGACAATGTCTAGGGACATGCTCTCTTTGATTTCATGTCATTTTTTCATACCCGATAAAGAAATCCCAATAACAACCACAAAGAACAATAAAACGAGTAAAACACCAAAACAAGTACAGATGTTGTTAAAGAAATCGGAGTCTGTGTTTCTCGCTGCTTGCAGATTACTGTAGCGCCCAGTGTTAAGATGAAGTCTGTAGTTCATTTGGTTTACGTAGTACATATTCTGGATCACAATAAACAGCAGCAGTCCAAGACCAGCAAGGTGGCCCCATGTGTTTCTAATGTCCTGTAATTGGGACTCGGAAGCATTACTTCTGAAGCGATTTCTGAGATCCCAGAGTGGCTGGTTTCGTTCTACCGAAAACTGTCTGATTTCCCTTAAAAGGTTGGTCGTGATCTCGTAGGTATAATCTGGATCATATTCCCCCGGATGTTCTGGATCCTCATTATGTTGTGTGAGGTACACTCTGTCTATCCTCCAGTGTCGCTCTCCTCTGTTCTGCTCCATGACTCTGATTATGATCCGATCCCTGTTTCCTTCCCCATGCTCTGGCCTGGGAGGTAGGACATAATCTGGAAGTGGCCTGGGAGAGGCATACTGATTTCTGAGATTTCCAATAGTGTAGTACTGGTGTCTATAAGGCAGTTGTTCCAGCATTTCCTCAAAATTACCATAATGATGTGAGCCGTAATCTTCACTGTTTGGATTAAAGGTTAAATGTACGACATTGTTTCCGTCGATATCAACAGCATTGGCAAACCAGTGGAGCAGCAGAAGACTGTGTCTGGGCACAGACTGGCCAAAGTTGATTTCCGTCAAATCGTCGATTGAGTTGAGCTGTTGGAAAGCTGACACAGTGGTCAGGGTGAGGAACAGAGCTACACAGCAACTTAAGACTCTTCCTGCCATCCTCATCCTCCTGTAACAATATGGAATAACTCGTTAGTCGAATTACTCATTCATGCTGTACTGTATCTCAATCTGCTCATAGATCCATTATTTTCACAACTGGTCTTAACTGATTTTTTTTTTAGGATTATGAATAATAACATTTGAAGACCTAAATCAGGGGTTCACTATTTTTTATTGTTTCTTCAGCTAACACTGGCATGAAGGGTTAGACTCTGTGGAACAGTAACAGCAGTGCAGCCTTATAAAAATCTGTCCCTTGAGTAGAAACTTCCCTCTTTGCGCTTCTGCAGTGTTACATTGTTTAATTGTTGTCTGCCTGTTGCATCGGAAAGAAACTCCATTGACTTGGAAAAAATGCAATTTCTCTGGTTTTAATGATGCGTTCAATTCGGTTAGTTTAGATTTTAGAGTGGCAAAAAATAAAAGTATATAAAAGAATAGGCTGGTTTTCCGGTGATACCAAGCAGTACTAACAATACATTTTGTGTTTGATTCTCACAAAAAATGAATAACACAATTCTTATATTGTGTGTGTGTGTGTCTACTGTATATTGTTGTTGCTGAAAGTGTGATCTTCACATGTCTGTGTGAAAGAGTACACTTATGACAAGACTGGCTATGTGGCAAATCACATCTAACTAAACAAACTGCATTATGTCTAAGCAGAGAAACTTGCTCAAACAAGGCTTAAACACTTTACTCATCATGTTGAATGGAAATTGAGATGAATCAAAAACTAGCAAGACAACAAGAGTACTCACCTGCGTTAGTCAGCTGCCTTTAGGTATCTGATCTGTGTTTGTGTGAGAGCAGTTGTAACTTCACTACAGTATTGTTTCCTCAGAAATGAAACCGGGGAAACAAGCACAGGGCGTTTAATACCAAAGGAAGTACATTTCAATCAGCTGAATCATACTGATCTCTGTTGGTGTTTTATGAGGGTTTACTTATTTCATGTGCAAAACTATATGTTTATGTATTTAGATAGATAGATAGATAGAGATAGAGAATACTTTATTCATCCCTAGCAGGGAAATTCAAGATAGTCCAGTAGCTCACACAACAATGACAAAAAAGATGAACACAAAAATACATTTTAACAAGTGTTATATAAAACAATTGCAGCAGGAACAAATGATCTCTTAAATCTTTCAGTTCTGCAGGTCAGGGAGATGAGCCTTTTGCTTCGGCTGCTCCTCTGACCTGAGAGGGTTTTGTGTAGAGGGTGTTGGGGGTCACCCAGGATGGTCTTCAACTTACACCCCATCCTCCACTTAACCACAGCCTCTACCAGCTCCGCTCCCTCCCCCATCACAGAGCTACATTTTTTGATGAGCCTGTCTAGTCTGTTCCTGTCCCTGACCTTGATGTTGTTACCCCAGCAGACAATAGCAAAGAATGTAACACTTGCAATGACAGACTGATAAAACATACGCAGCATTACATTACATACATCAAAAGACCTGAGTCTTCTTAAAAAGAAGAGCCTGCTTTGTGTCTTTTTGTACACATAATTTGTGTGTACGGACCAGTCCAGCCTGTCATCAAGGTGTACTCCAAGGTACTTGTATGACTGAACCCTCTCAATGTCCACCCCATCCATAGTCACAGGCCGTAAGGATCTTTTGGACCTGCCAAAGTCAATAATCATTTCTTTGGTCTTTGATGTATTAAGCAACAAGTTGTTCTTGTTGCACCAGTCTGTGAACGCCCCCACCAGGTCCCTGTATTCATCTTCCTGTCCCTTCTTCACACATGCCACTATGGCCGTGTCGTCAGAGTACTTCTGAACATGGCAAGATTCAGATGTGGATGTGAAATCTGCAGTGAAAAGTGTGAAGAGGTAAGGTGAGAGCACAGTACCTTGTGGTACTCCTACACTGCTCACCACTGTGTCTGACATGCAATTCCCCAGCCTCACATACTGTGGCCGCTCTGTAAGATAGTTATAGACCCACAAGATGATGGTTGGATCTACACCCATCTTCTCCAGCTTTCCTCTCAGAATACTAGGTTGAATTGTGTCAAAAGCACTGGAAAAGTCTAGAAACAGCAGTCTCACATATCGCCCAGGTTTTTATAACCCTTCTCAGGTTTAGGGTTAAACTATTACTGATATCTAAATTTGACAGTGAATGTGTCACAGACTTCATAGACCAAACAAAGCACCAAATGTATATACTTTCTTATTTTATTTAGAGCTAATACATTATCAATGCAGATTCTCCTCAACAGACCAGTGGAGCTCTATGACCATGCCAGAGTAATGTGTCATAATTTGGAGAAGATCAGTGCAGGTTCTCCTCAACAGAGAACAGGTGCTGTCAGCCTGGATGTTTATGTCCATGCCAGAATGTGTCATACTTTACAAAAGGAGCCATTTGGAGAAGATCTTGTGCTGTTATTAAGTCATTGAAATTTTGAGGGTGATGTGGGTAATGAAGCTGTTTTTGCTTTTGTTTGTTTTTTAGCTGTCATTGTCTTTATAAATGAAACATGTGAAACAAGCACTGCTGGTGGTAGTTTGACACAGCTGATGAGAGAGATGTGCTCGTCAATTTGATGCAGATTTTGAACCAGGTGTAAGATCCAGGTCTGACAGTGACTTTGTCCTTTGTTTGTTCAATAAATCCACCAATATTACAGAAAGAATACAAAATCACATGTAAAACACACTTCAGGCCCATTTTTATTTTTAGGTTTTAAAGCTAATTCACAATCAGAAGGCTGACATAAGTAGACCATTGCACATTTAATTACTTTGTTTTATTTATCCATCAGACTTATTTCAAATCTCTTAGTACACAGGATGATGTAACAATGAGTTGCTATTATGACATCAAATGTGCTGGAGACATTATGACATTATGCAAGAATAAATCCTTATGATTGTGCTAGAGCAGAGTTTGTGATGTCATAGCCTAACTGCAGATAGAAATACATTTTGAAATATCCAGATGATGAAATGGACCCCCCCCCCCCCCCCCCCCCCCCCAGACCTCATCAAAAAAATCAAACAAACAAAAGATCAAAAACATTTTATAGACTAAAATCCATTCAAATGTTATCAGCATATGTCCAAAACTGTGCCTTTGACCCAACACAGCACGGTGATGAAGTTGGGTGTCTAAACTGAAACCTTGATGACTCCCAGCCCCCAATGAAAAAAGAAAAGTTGTGATTGTTTGGTCTTATATCACAAGCATGTCACAGTAAATCTATATCTCAGTATAAACAAAACAAAGTCAAGCAAATTTGCAAAATAAGCCATTATAATACAAAATGAATTTTGCGGCAGAACAAAGCATACAAGATAATCATAGAACAACTCCTCTGTATCGAGGAGCTATAACAATGTGATTCTCATTCATTTTGACTGAAAGCGCCACCATCACACTTGCTTTTTAGACAATATGTAGGAACATGCTCTCTTTGATTTCATGTCATTTTTTCATACCTGAAATCCCAAGAACAAAAACAACAACAAAGATCAATAAAACGAGTAAAACACCAAAACAAGTACAGATGTTGTTAAAGAAATCAGAGTCTGTGTTTCTTGCTGCTTGATGACTGTAGTACACTGGATTATGCTGAGGTCTGTATTTCATTTGGTTCACATAGTACATATTCTGGATCACAATAAACAGCAGCAGTCCAAGACCAGCAAGGTGACCCCATGTGTTTCTAATGTCCTGTAATTGGGACTCGGAAGCATTACTTCTGAAGCGATTTCTGAGATCCCAGAGTGGCTGGTTTCCTTGTACAGAAAACTGTCTGATTTCCCTTAAAAGGTTGGAAGTGATCTCATAGGTATGAACTGGATCATATTTCTTCTGATGTTCAGAGTCCTCATAATGTTGTGTGAGGTACACTGTGTCTATCCTCCGTTGCCCTCCTGTGTTCTGCTCCCTGACTCTGATTATGATCCGATCCCTGTTTCCTTCCTGATACTCTAGCGTGGGACGTCGGACATACTCTGGAAGTTTCCTAGGTGAGTGATTGAGATTTCCAATAGTGTAGTACTGGTGTCTGTACGGCAGTGGGTCCAGCAGCTCGTCAAAATTGCCATAATGATGTGAGCCATAATCTTCATTGTCTGGATTAAAGGTTAAATGTATGACATTGTTTCCGTCGATATCAACAGCATTGGCAAACCAGTGGAGCAGCAGGAGACTGTGTCTGGGCACAGACTGGCCAAAGCTGATTTTCTTCAAATCATTGATTGAGTTGAGCTTTTTCACAGCTGACACAGTGGTCAGGGTGAGGAACAGAGCTACACAGCAACTTAAGACTCTTCCTGCCATCCTCATCCTCCTGTAACAATATGGAATAGCTCGTTAGTTGAGTTAGTAATGTATGCCGTTATTGCACATAGAAACGGGATATTGCACATGTGCTGTTGTCTGGTTACTGGGAGCAGACCTTGTTGTAGAGTCTGATACACTGTACAATCTCAATCTGCTCATGTATCCAATTATTATCTTCGTAATTTTAAGATTGTCAATGATTTTTCCACCCTTACCTAAAACAAAATCATGTTGTTGAAAACATTATTTGGTTATTGTTCGTCCAACTAACACTGGCAGGAGGGGTAAGACAGGGCATGTCCAAACTATTCAACAAAGGGACCTGCGGCTGCAGGTTTTTGTTCCAACCAATCAACAGAACACAGTTTGATTGACCAATCAACTGTCTGAAGACTGAAATCAGTTGATTAAATGAGTCGGGTCTGGTGTGCTGCTACTTGGTTGCAACGAAAACCTGCAGCCACACAGCCGTTTGTGCAATAGTTTGGACATGCCTGGGTTAGACGATTGTGTGCAAAAGTCACAGCCGTGCAGTCTTACAAAATTAAAAGCAGTGTTTCAATTGCAAAGTTAGTCTTTTTAGTATAAACTTCCTTCTTTGAATTTCTGTGGCATTACATTGTCATTACCTTTGTTTCTACAACTGAGAAGTAAGTAAGAGCCAAGTTTATGATGAAACAATTGCATAAGGAAGGAATTGCCTCAATTCGCCAGTTTAACGGTTTGTTAAATTCAGGTTAGTTTAAATGTATTCAAACATCAAAAATAAAAGTATAAGTTAAGTGAGTTGATTTTTAGCTGTAGCAATAACACAATTCTTTAACAAAAAAAGAGTAGTTAAATGTTTAAAGTTGATTTTGATGGTGGATATTTGCATGTTGTTGTTGAATGTGTATTCTTTGTGTGTGTGTGTGTGTGAAAGAGTACACTTATGACACAAGAAAGACTGGCCAAGTCAAGTGCAGTCTACTCCAAATCATCTAACAGAACAAACTGTGTTGCATCATAAGTAGAGAAACTAGTTCAAACAACACAGGGCTTAAAAACTTTATCAACTCATCATGCTGAATGGAAGCTGAGGTGAATCGAAAAACTAGCAAACAACAAGTCTACTCACCCGTGTTAGTCAGCTGCTTGTAGGTGTTTGATCTGTGTTTGTGTAAGAGCAGTTGTAACTTCCTCATGGAACCGTTTCTGCATAAATGAAACCGGGGACACAAGCGCAGGGTGTTTTGATATAAAGGAAGTACGTTTCAAACAGCTGAATCATCAAAGAAATGTACCTATCTCTTTTAGTGTTTTAACCTCCTGAGACCCGAGCTTTATTTTAGGACGCAGGGTCTCAGGAGGTTATAGGAGGTCAAGTTAATGTGCATTATTTTATTTTATTTTTTTACATGTTTTTTTACACATATTTTTATGAGCAGGTTACGTGTGAAACTGTGGATCCAAATTTGACAGTGAAAGTGTGAGGAACTGTAAAATGTGCACTAGAAGCTGGCTTATTATTAACTCATATTCACTTATGATGCCATAAATCTATTTTTTTCATACTGTCATATTACTCTCATAAATGTGGTGAACTTTGCTCTGATGGACACACAGCAAAGTGTCTCAGAAAGCAAAGTCAAGAAATAGTGATGATATGCAACAAAAGGTCCCAGCTAGATTCTCAGCATGACGTGGTGTTTTTAAATTGGGACAATCAGGCTGTTTTGTTTTTCTTTCTGGAGGTTAACAGAGATTTTTTTTTTTACCTCAGTAGACTGGCATCTATAAACAAGTTTTGTGAGTTTGGACGTTTGGTTTGTCTAAACAAGTTAGGAGATGTCACTTGAGATAACATTTTTGCCTTCAGTATGATTGTTTTGTAACTATTTTATTGGAGTTTCAGCTTTCCTTATTCCAGTTTGTGCTTGATTGATCAAAAACTTAATCAAAGTTTTGTGAATTTCATGAAGTGACTTCATTGTTGAATAAATCAATTCTGCAGTACAAAGACCAACACAAGAGTTTCCCTCTGTATTTGAATTCTTCCTCACATCTTGAGGAAAGAATATGAAGAAATAATCAGATGTGTGAGGTTATAGACTTTATTTATTTACAGAGCAAACAAAACAGTGTTTGTTCAATAAGTGCACACATGTTATGGAAAGAATACAAAATCGCATTTAAAATAGACTCCTGTCCCTTTTTAAAGTTTTAAAGCTACGGGAATACATAATCAGAAGGCTGACCTACTGTAAGTAGGCCATGGCACATTTAATTCATTTCTTAGTCATCAATCAGACTTCAAAATCTCGTATTTATCAGACACACGATGAAGCAACAGTGAGTTACTAGTATGACATCAAATGTGATGGAGACATGATATTATGCAAGAATAAATCCTGTAGCTTTATGATTGTGCTAGAGCAGAGTTGTTATCTTATTTTGTAAACAGAAACATTTCAAAATATCCAGATGATGAAATTCAACCCAACAGACCTTACCACTTGGGGAAAAAAGTCAAACAAAAAAGATCAAAAACGTTTTATAGACTATGATCCTTTCAAATGTTATTCACAGCATACGTACTGTATGTCCAAAACTGTGCCACTGAGACTGTGCCACTCAGACTGTAGGACCACAGTGCAGTGGTCCTACAGTCTGAAAGTTGACTGTCTGAACTGAAAACCCGATGACCCTCAGCCCCTAACGGCACATCACACTTATCTTATAGTATCTCAATATGAACAAAATAAAGTCAACTAAATTACACAATAAGCCATTATTACACACAATGAATTGAACATACAGTATGGAGGCAGGACAATGCATACAACAGTATCATAGAACAACTCTTGGTACCCCATGTCGAGGAGCCATAACAATGTGATTCTCATCCTTTTTGACCTAAAGCACCACTATCACAGTTAGTTTTTAGAAAATATCTACTACAAATGTGCTATATTTGACTTCTTGTCATCTTTTCGTACAAATCCCAAGCACAAAAACAATCAACAATATAAGGAGAACACAAGTATAGAAAACAAAATCGTCTGTGTTGCTCGCTGCTTGCGGATGACTATAGTTT
The DNA here is from genome assembly GCF_905171665.1 of Trachurus trachurus. Taxonomy (NCBI): domain Eukaryota; kingdom Metazoa; phylum Chordata; class Actinopteri; order Carangiformes; family Carangidae; genus Trachurus; species Trachurus trachurus. The sequence goes on from NC_139905.1 coordinate 18,133,664, forward strand.
ACAGGATTATGCTGAGGTGTGGGGTTGACTTTATTATGCTGAGGTCTGTAGTTGACTTGGTTATGCTGAGGTTTGTTGACTTGGTTATGCTGAGATGTGGAGTTGACCGGTTTATGCAGAAGAGTGGAGTTGACTTGGTTATGCTGAGGTCTGTAGTTGACTTGGTTATGCTGAGGTGTGGGGTTGACTTGGTTATGAGGTGTGGAGTTGACCGGTGTATTCAGAAGAGTGGAGTTGACTTGGTTATGCTGAAGGTCGTAATTGACTGAATTATGCTGAGGTGTGGAGTTGACTTGGTTACTCTGAGGTCTGTACATGGATTGCTTACGCAGTGGTCTGTAGTTGACTTTGTTAGAGCAGCACCCCTCCTGGATCACAATGAACAGCAGCAGTCCAAGACAAGCAAGGTGACCGCATGTGTTTCTGATGCTCTGTAACTGGAAATCAGAAGCATTACTTTCGAAGCGATTTCGGACATCCAAGAGTGGCTGGTTTTCTTCCACAGAAAAGTCTCTGATTTCTCTTAAAAGGTTGGTCGTGATCTCATAGGTATAAGATGGATCATATCTCCTATAATTTGCAGTTCCATACGTCCCATAATGCTGTGTTAGGTACACTCTTTCTATTGTTGGCAAATCTGCGTCCTGCTCCCTGACTCTGAATATGATGCGGTCACTGTTTGTTCCTTCGTAGTCTGCTGGTGGGTCGATGACATAATCTGGGAGTTGCTGAGCAGTGTTTGGATTTAGATTGCCAACAGTGAAGTACCGGTGTCTGTACGGCAGTTGGTCCAGCAGCTCGTCAAAATTGCCATAATGATGTGAGCCGTAATCTTCATTGTCTGGATCAAAGGTTAAATGTATGACATTGTTTCTGTCGATATCAACAGCATTGGCAAACCAGTGGAGCAGCAGGAGACTGTGTCTGGGCACAGACTGGCCAAAGCTGATTTCCTTCAAATCATTGATTGAGTTGAGCTGTTGGAAAGCTGACACAGTGGTCAGGGTGAGGAACAGAGCTACACAGCAACGTGTGACTCTCCCTGCCATCCTCATCCTCCTGTAACAACATGGAATAACTCGTTAGTCGAATTAGTCATTCATACTGTACAATCTCAACCATGTATCCAATCTTTATTTTCACAAATCAATTCACTTTTTATATTTTATGATTGTCAGTGATTATATTCTAACGCCTAAAGCATGGGTTTGTTGTTTTTCCACCCTTCCTTAAAGCAATATCATGTTGTCGAAAACATTCTATGGTTACTATTCTTCCAGCTAACACAGGCAGGACAGGTTTTAGACTCCGCAAATGTCACAGCAAGTGCAGTCTTACCAAATTAAAACCAGTGCTTCAATTGAAAAGTTAGTCCCTTAGTATAAACGTCTTTATTTGAACTTCTGCAGTGTTGCATTTAATTGCTGTCTGCCTGTTGCATCAGGAAGGAATTCCATTGAGGAAAAAATGCAACTTGGCCGGTTTTAACGATGTGTTCAATTCAGGTTAGTTTAAATTGTAAAGTGGAGAAAAGTGTATATAAAATATAGGCTGTTTTTCAGGTGATACCAAGCAGTACTAACAATGAAACAGATTTTTGTACACTTATAACAAGAGTACACTTATAACAAGACTGGCTCAGTCAAGTGCAGTCCACTCTAAATCACATCTAACTGAAACTGCCTACTGCATTATGTCTAAACAGGGAAACTAGACAAACAAGACAGGGCTTAAATACTTCACTCATGTTGAATAAAAGCTGAGCTAAATCAAAAACAAGGAGACAATGAAAGTACTCACCTGTTTTAGTCCGCTGCCATTAGGTATCTGATCTGTGTTTGTGTGATAGCAGTAGTAACTTCCCTACAGTACCGTTTCCTCAAATGAAACCGGGAAAACAGGTATTGGGCATTTGATACTGACGTTTCAAGCAGCTGAATCATCAAAGAAATGTGCTGATCTTTGTTAGTATTATTATAAGTGTTTACTCAATGTGCAAAAAAAAATGTATATATTACTGTATTTATAACTTTTCTCTAAAGAAAAAAATATTCTGTGAATCAGTTTTGTGTTTTTAGGAGCATGAGGGAAACTGTGACTGCAGAGTCACAGATTTCTTATTCATAGACCAACAAATCACTGTTTTAAACAAATGATTAAAATGACACAGAAAGAATACAAAACCAAAATGTAAAATATACTTCTTTATTTTATTTACATTATCAGTGCAAGTTCTCCTCAACAGACCACAGGTCCTGTCAGCCTGGAGCTTTGTGACTATGCCAGAATAATTGTCATAATTTAAAGAAGTTTTTTCTCACTGCAATTTTGTAGGTGATCATTTAAAGTTGAAAAGTGGAATCACTTTTCTTTTGTAAAAATGTTCTCACGAACAAAGTACTCAGTGTAGAAATTGCATTACATTTTTTTAAATTGGGGAAGAGGAGGAGAAAAAATATGGTGATAACAATAACTTAAAAATAATGGGCCTGTGTATATTCTCATTTGTCCAGGTCATAGGGACCAGTCCCAGCCTGGTCAGATGCGTACATGAACTGATGAAGCCTCTTGGATGAGAGGTGAACAGTCTTCCTAGACAAATAACTAAGTCCAGTTGCGTTCGATTTAACCTCCTTTGAAATGAATTAATGAATTAATAAATGATCATATTTAAGCTGGTGAGAAACAACAAACTCCATTGTAACAGCCAAATGCAGCCAAAACACTGTTGCAAGGCAGCACAGGAGTTGTCCTCTGTGCATGCACCTGTTGTTCATGCTCCAGGTGTGTTTGCTTTGGGACACTTGCCATGGTTACAGGGCAGTGTATCAAATCAGCAGCTCCCTCTGCTGAGGCTGCTGATTTGACACGCTTTGTTGCATTCATAAACAGTTTAATCATAACTTCATCGTTTTGTTTTTACGAAGTAGTAAAGTAAAATAGTCGAGACGTTGAAGTTTTTGGACTACAAAGACTGATGGTACTGTAAATTTTGTTTGTTACTTCTCACTGTGGCAGCAGCAAACAGCAGAATGAAGCACAGCAGTTATCACAATATGCATGCACTAGTCCAGTACACTGGACCTTCTTCCTGTATTTCCTAATCCCACCCTAGACAACATCTGACAAATACATTGAATAGTTAATGTTCTAACTTGGTTTGTACTGTATTCATGATATTTAGTTTGTTCAGTTAAGTTCAAGTTCACTTTTATGTATGTAGCACAATTAAAAAGACCTGTAACAGTCATCCAGGTTACAATGATAGAAATTTCCTACAAAGTGGAATGTGCTTCAAGGTATCTTCTACTTCAAAAGTCAAAGGCTTTAAAATGGGCTGATTGGGCTGCACTGAAAACCTTGACTCCAAGGCCTGACAGTAGTTGGTTTATTATGTCAAACATGTCATAATAAACCAATATGTCAAATTGTCAATATAAAGTAGACAGTGTAACTACTAACTAATGTAATACACAATTAATGAAACGTATGGAAGCAAAATTAAGCACACAACAGGATGTTAGAGCAACCCTTCACCTTTACCCAGGTATTAAGGTGTCACAACAGTGTGATTCTCTTTCATGTTAACCATCACTGAAAAGCATTACAATCACCCTCTGGTTTAGACAATATATCATTCTCATTTCTTGTCATCTTTGCATACTTGAGAAAAATATAACGATACAAATCACAATAAAGATAACAAACAAAAAAGACAAAAAACGAGCAATACAAGTACCAATGTCTGTACAGATGTCTGAAGTGTCAGCATCCCTGTGGTTTTGTGCGCTTTCTGGGATTTTAACAGCAACATCAGGTCGTGGGTTTCTTCTTGCCTCTCGCTGAGGCCTGTAGTTGAATTTGTTGTAGGAATACTTTGCCTGGAGTACAATGCGCAGCAGCAGTCCAAGACCAGCAAGTTGGCCGCATGTGTTGCTGATGTCCTGTAACTGGGAATCATCAATGCTCCCTCCGAAGCGATCTCTGAGATCCCAGAGTGGCCGATGGTTTTCTTCCTCTACAGAAAACTCTCTGATTTCTCTCAGAAGGTTGGTGGTGATCTCGTAGGTATACTCTGGGTCATAACTCCTGCAATTTGCAGAATGCTGTGTGAGGTACACTCTGTCTATTGTTGGTAAAACTGCGCTGTGCTCCCTGACTCTGAATATGATGCGGTCGCTGTTTGTTCCTCCATAGCCTGCTGGTGGAGCGGTGACATAAACTGGAAGTTGCTGAGCAGTGTATGCATTGAGATTGCCAACAGTGTAGTACACGTGTCCGGGAGGCAGTGGGTCCAGTACCCTCTCGTTGTCATAATAACGATGCAAGCCATAATCTCCATTAAATGGATTAAATCTCATACGTATGACGTTGTCGATATCAAGAATGTTGGCAAACCAGTGGAGCAGCAGAAGACCGTGTCTGGGCACCGACTGGCCAAAGTTGATTTTCTTCAGGTCGTTGATTGAATGGAGCTTTTTCACAGCTGACACAGAGGTCACAGTGAGGAACAGAACTACACAGCAACTTAAGACTCTTCCTGACATCCTCGCCATCCTGTAATAACATTTAATAAATGATTAGTTGACATTTTGACCTTGTTTACTGTGAGGGAAAAGCTATAAATAAGAATGCATTTGGTTAGAGCTGCACTCCAGGCAGACTTCTCTTAAATGTCACACTGAATGGAAGCCATGGTAAATGGAAAAACTAGCAATCAAATAAGAGCGCTCACCTCACTCCTCTGCTGTCATGTACAGTAGCTATGTGATCTGTGTTTGTGTCTGAGCAGTTGTAACTCCCCCTTAGGTTACTGTTCCTAGTAAATGAAACTGAAACTAGCCCAGCCCAGGGGGAGGTTTGACACGGCTGTTTTTTTCCTTCTATGCTCAAGGAACCAATAGCGCTTTTTCTCAATGTTTTGATTGGGTATGCCTGTCGTTTTCCTGTGAAAACATAAAATGTGATTGTTCGAATTTGCAGTTATTAGTGGAATGATACGGTAATGAGGTTTATTCTGTAACCATGGAAACTGCCCTGTGCAGGTTTTACTGTCTTGGATTAAAGTCTACAGGAACTAGAAGATAATATTGTTAAATATTGACCAAACTATTCCACTATAAAATTGGTTTCACTGCCTGGAAATGAAGTGAATTATTGCCAGGTTCACCACCTCACCAAATGTTACCCCCCCCCCCCTGCCTCCAAAAAAACCCACAAAAAAAAAAAAAAAAAAAAAAAAAACATTTGATACTAATGCAGGCAAATTGCAACTGTAATATTGTTAAGGTGATTACCAAATATCAAAAGTGAGTTGAACTGGTATCTATACTTCTCATGTCACTGCAGCACAATAACAAGGAGTAGTTAAAGTCAGAGCCAGCTCTGCTGCAGCTCCTACCAACGACCAGCAGGAGGTGCTGTCACACAGGTCATTGGCTTCACTCACCTGGAAGGTATCAAGCCTCTTGTAAAAGCTTTTGCGGCAGCACTACATTTTAAAGGGAGTTGGGAGTTTACAATTAGGAACATACCAAACACCAGATCAGCTGTCCAGCTCTGTGTTTGTGCACACACATAATTTGGACAAGGAGGAGGAGCCGATGTGAGGCTGCAATCACTGCTTCTTCAGAGCAATGACCAGGTCCCACACTGCTGTTTACTAGAAATCCTCCAAAATAACCAAGTATTTCCGACTTATTTGACACCTCCACACACAAACACACTTAAATTTATCTTCATATCCTGTATGGAGACTTTGGGACTCCCAGTGGGTAAGGTACGTAGATGAGTAGGGAGTTAAAAAAACACACAAAGGAAACTTTTAGTTTTTCTGTGGTCACCACCCACATCTTTCACATGGGCAGCACAAGATCAGCCTACAAGTAATGCTGTATAATGATGCTCTGCTGCTCTTCATATAACATGCATTACAACTGACACTGATACTTCAGAAGATTCATTTTTTCTTTTTTCTTTTTCCACTGAAACAGGATTTGACCGACCAAAGTTTGTCCCTCATCAAGCGTAATGATTTAACTTGTGTCCCTGTCCTCCCTTTGCAATTACAGTATTTTCCTAAATGTTCATGAACACCAGGCATTCCACTGTACATTGTCTGTAAAAGAGCGCACAGAAATGCACTTAATATAATGCACCCAGTGACTCATGCTGCTACGATCCATCATGTTTCTGTCTTATGAAAGACCTTGGACAGCTGCAAGGAACGCTGTCAGGGGTCAGCCAGGCAGCCCTTACACTCCGCCTGCCAATACATGACACCATCTTGGCTCAGCGCGGCCCAGAAAACATCAGCCGCTGCCATTGGTTTTCTGTCGCCACATCCCCCCCCATCTCCTTTTAAAATGAAGATCTTTTTTATCTGGAAAAGACCAGGTCCCCAGCAGGGCAGCAACTCTGTAACGAAGGAGCACGCCAAGTTATGTCGGATTGAACAAATGACGGTTGGCTCAGTGTGTGCGCAGGCTGGGTTCACTCAGGAGTCAACGTTTTTAAAAAGATACCTCGATAGGGAAGGAAAGAAAGTCTCGATTTTTTTTTTCTTTCTTACAAATCTTAACTAACCTCTCTGAACAACATCTGTGAAATCCTGTGTCAGCTTTCATAGTTTGAGGGTTGTCATAGAGCTGAAGCTTGCAGTGACGTTGTTTTGTTGGGTGTCAGTGATTATGGGGGCGACATAGTTTTACACTCTGGGGAGCTCGGAGAAAAGGTTAACTCAAGGATTTGGTGTGAAAAAGAAAGAGAGGGAGAGTTATTAGTGAAACATAAAGAGAGTAAAAGAGTGGCTCCAGAGAGGCGGTGATGTGGGAAACGGGCAAGAGGAAAAGTTTGTGTTTGGAGTTCCAAGTTGGAGGAGAATTGTTTGCACAAAGCTATTCAGCCCTGTAACAGTCAGTTTTTAAAAGGAGAGCAACTATGTCATGATACAAAATCAGATGAAGATACTTTGGTGAATTTATAGGTGATTTTTGTTTTGCATTGAATGAAAGAGGCAGCAGGCATGTTGCACTTATTTACCTCTGTTTCTGTGAGATTGTATTTTATCTTCACCGTGGCTTGCTTTATCTCTGGCTCTGTAAAGATATATGGTAGGAGAAGTTGTAATATCCTTTTATGGTCATGTCTGCATCATAAACAGGAGAGCTATTGTAAAGAAGACCTACCTCCACTGGGGAAGTGCACAGAGATGTGGCTGAGGTGGTTCCCAGGTAGCGGTCGAGGAAGGTTGAGGTTCCCAGGCTCAGCCTTCAGAAGAAAATGTCATTTTTGCTATCTTAAGATATTATAACCTTTAAGTGTGTTTTGCTTAATGTTAAAGACAGGAGAAGATAGTTATATCTAATCCCACTAATACATTGTCAGTTTAATCTACATTTTAAACCTGAATAGGAATGTTCAATTTAAACCAAGGGGTTTTATTGATGAAGCAGGATTTCAGAGAGAGTGGGGATGAAAAGAGAAGACTTGGTCTAAAAGGTCTAAAGAGAGGGGGCCATGGTTAGGGGGAGATGAACCATTGTAACACTGAGCACAATGAAGGTTTATTATCTCCTTATTTGGTAAGACCAGGGTTTGATCTGTTTGTATGTTAGGTTTTTTCACTCTTGTGTGTTACTGTATATACCTGTTGGTAGTTCAGTATTTTGAAGGTCCATTACAGTGCATCAGATGGGTTGGATGGATGTGGTATAAATGCTGCATTGTGTGTCGCAGGTATTCAGCACTGAGGTGCCAGCGTGCACCCGGAGAAGGACTTTATCTTGGCAGCTTAGTCTGTGATGAGATGAAACAAATCCATTTTCACGGCCTGTTGTGTGTGTTTTTTCAGGAACATGACTCTTCATCTCAAGGAATGCAGGTGCTGCCCTTAGTGTGTGTGTGTCCATGTGGCTGTGAGGTTGCACTCGAGACCTGCACTGGTGTATAATTACACTTCCTGTGAGGCTGAAGACAGCTGTTTCCTCTCCTCTTTAATCACACAAATATACAAACTCCATAAGAACAGTAATCAGCCAAAGTAATTGGTTTGCTCTCAGGTTTTAAAAATAAGTGACGGCTGCACTTTTGACTATTCAACAGAAATGCTGAGGCACCTTTCTTAAGTTTAAATTTCTTCAGCTTTTTTTATGGGATGCCAGAAATGTTTTTTGTTAATTGGATATGTGTCACTGTCATTGACATTTGCCAAAACAGTTTAGTTGTGACGCTATTATCCAATACTACTATTCTCCCTTTTAAAAAAGAATAAATATTTTCATTGTCTGTCCTCATTCTAAACCATGCAAGATCGAAACATTTAAAACATCCCTCTAAAAGTGTATCTTGGCTTTTGAAATGGAGACATTACATAATATATTATATTTTCCCCCAAAACTGTGCAGCCCTGACTCTTGGTCCAAAGTGTTTATTAGTGGCTCAAACTAAAAGAGCATCCACTTATGTAACGTCAAAGGGAATCCCAGTGGCTTGATGTGAAGTGTCTCAGGTCTGTGTGTGAGGAATGAGTGGGATGTGATGAATGCAGAGCCTGGAGAGGAGATGAGAGGGTCAGGCCAGGTAATTAGGGTTGTAAATAATCCTGGGAGTTTAGGAGAGGGACATTCAGCTGTCCCAAAGGCTGCAGTCAGTCTCCGTTCACACATCACTCCTGTCTCTTTTTTTTTTTTGCCTCTATCACTGTTAATCACCCATCTTCTCTTTAAGTAATTGTTTTCCTCTTGTTTGAACTCTGTCTCTGACGAATACCTTCTGCATCGTCTACTGTACCTTACTCCCACAGCATCCATGCTAAAGTTGACTTAGTTTGCATAGAGGCTGTGTTTTTTTCCTTCTTTTGGTGAAGAGGGGAGGTTATTTGGAGGAAGTGGGTGTGTCTTGTTGCCTTGCATGCTGAGTCACATGACAGACGTGGGTGGGAGGGGCAGGCGGGGAGCTTCCAGAGCCACAGCAGAGTTTGGCCTCTCACTGGAGCGCTGCACTTCGTCAGGGGACGACTCATACACACACACACATACACACGGTGAGTGTTTTTGCATGCTGGGAGAGTGTCTCTGCGTGGGTGTGTATGTGTGAGCTTGCAAGAGAGTGGCTGTAAGAAGAGGGAGTTTTTCTCTTTTTGTTTGTTTTCTCTTCAGGAGGAAGAGATTTGATCATCTGTTGCCTACTTGATAGATATCTGTGCATGCCTTCCATACTTGAGCCTGGTAGTTAACAAGTGTCTAAATAGTCCAGTCGTCTTCATATATACATCGGCTGTTCCTGTTGCTGCTGCTTTTAAGTTCAGGTGTAGGTACCGTTTAGCTGTGTTGTAGACGATTTTCAATTATGTGTGTGCTTGCCTGTGCATGATTACCATTGTTAAGGTTTTACATTCCCTCTGCTTTTCATCCCCTTAACGTTGCTGTGTGACAGGCTTTGTAATCGATATGTCTTTGTAACGCACATACATAGGCGAGAGAGAGAGAAAGAGAGGGATGTTCCGTCATGTTTCATCTGCCTCACTGTTTAATTTCACGTTCTTGTCCCCCCCCCCCCCCCCGTGATATTGTCCACACACTGGACGTGCTCTGTCATTACCAGATCAGCACTCAGAGGTTTGTGTGTGTGTGTGCAGCAAAGTGAGAAGTTGGCTCCACAGATGTGCTTTGTACACTTCAGACAGTACAGAAGGGAATCTAGTGTCTAGAGTTTAGTGTCCGCTTTGGAAAGTAACACTGAAGGGATCCACACAGCTAATGGTAGTCTGTGGAAAGTAGTCTTTATTCCTTTCCATTGGGAAAGGTTAGGTATCAAATTTTGACCAAAATCAAAGGGTATCCTAGTTTTTTGTTCTGTTTGAGCTGCTTTGTTGACCCTGTCCAGCTTCAGTTTCTCTTTCATGTTTATTTTTTCGTCTCTGCTTTTCTGATCAGTCAGTCTGTGTTTAAGCGGTGAGAAGCGGCGGTTGTTTGAATTCCTGGTTAAGTTGCGATGTGGCAGCAGATGGAAAGCTGAGCCTGAGCTCTGTATCATCCAGGCTTTGTTATCCAGGGTTGACCTGGGGGTTACAAGGCATAGCTCTCTGACAATATCAGCCCGATGGAAAACAGCAACCACCCTTCACCTTTTGGGAGAGTCACCAGCCTCTGCTTTGCCTCACCAGCATGCACGCACGCACGCACGCACGCACACACACACACACACACACACACACACACTCAAGCTAGACACTTTTACACAGAGGGAGCTGTTGAAAGGAGCTCTGTTGTTGCCCCCTGTGCAATGCCAAGCGAGAACAGACAGTGGCCTTTCACCAGTGTTTGATGGGATGCTGAAAAGGTCATCGTTACCTTCTGTATCTTGTGTGCCTCTGTGTGTCTGTGTGTGCCTCTGTGTGTGTGTGTGTTGTTGTGAATCAGCCAATAAGTCACTGCTGTAAGATTATGTGTCTGTCGTGGAATTCAGGATCATGATGTTGAAATGCAAAGTATTTCACGAATGTTGCAGGAGCTCTGAAATGTAAAATTGATAAGGTTTCATATCTGTAAGTCGACATGCTGTACATTCTCAAACAGCTAGTTTGTGTGTCTGTGCGTATACATCTGTCATATGCATTTCAGATGTAAACCAGGAAATACTCTGATGTAACAATGTAACAGGCCTCAATTATTTCAAGAGGGTGATGTACACACACAGTGCCCAACATGTCTTAAAACACAAACATAGTTTTTACTGTAAAATACAGCAACTATATTACTTAGTGAATACAGCAGATAAAAGCTGAAGATTTGTAACCTGCATTTCATGTGGAAAAATGGTTAAAAACAAGAACTGCATTTTAAAAACAAAGTGCGCTCAGGGGACAGAGCAAATTAGAATAGTTAGTAGTGAGATCTTTCACTGGTCCAGTCTGCTGTTGAGCTCTCAGGCTTTGTATGTGGGTCAGTCAGTCCATAAATACTGCTCCTGAGGCCTGGAGAGGACAGGCTTTATATCTCACACACACACACACACACATTGTGGATGGTGTCAAAGAGCCTAAGGACTCCTGCTGGTTGTGTTGTTGATAGAGTGATGGATGTGTGTTTTTGTGCAGCTTCACACATACAGTGAAATGTTTTATTAGTGGCTTTGGAGACCTTGAACCTTTCCCATGTTAACACTGAAAGACAGCTGTCTGTGAGTTGAACATACTGATCTGATGAGATGCCGTTGTACTTTTTCTAGTCAGTTTCATCCTTTTTTATAAGAATATTGTGGTTCTATTTCTTTCTGAAACTGCTGCATGTCAGCATTCACCTGCATGTGGAAATGTTTGACATCTTCTGGTTGGTGTCCCTGAGGTGAGGCATGTGTGAGGACAGAGGTTAGATTCCTGGCCCTGCGGACCCACGCCCGCTGTCAGCCAACCGTTTCACTGATACACTCTGACCTGCACACTAAGATAAAGAACTGCTACCACTACCAGGCTAATGACTCTAACAACTCCTGTCAGAGAGCAGCTAACGGATAATAGCCAGCTAAATCATTATTAAGCCGGCTCAGCCAAGAGCCTCAGAAAATGGGCAACTTCCTGTTTCATTAAGCTGTTGTGTCAACACACTTAAGGGTTAATGTTTAGCAGTTGCTTTGGCCTACAATATTGTTTTTTGAGGTTTAAAACCGAGTCAGTTGCACACTTATGTAAAGAATGTTGCATTGTGGTTAAACTGCTTTCTTTAACTCTAGATATCCAACTAGAAATTGAATAATAAAGCCTTGCATTTAGTTCATAAGGGTACTTGCTCTTTCGTCATGAAATATTGGTTAAACCTTGCAAAAAGTACCGGACCTTTTTTTGTGAGTTGCACATTGTCAGAGACAGTGGAAGAACCTAGAAACACAACAGCTCTCTTGTGCGCCGCTGCAGTGTGGAGCTGAACACATTCCTCTGGCAGTCTAGACAAACCTGTGGGCTTCTACTGTCATTACTGCAATTTACAAACATTTCTCAACCGTCTGCAAAGTAACACTAGCTGCTGAAGCTGCTGTAGCTGCTTGCACCGACACGGATACTACTTGGGCCTTTTTAGAGTCAAACTAACGCGACTGCAGTGAGAACGTCAGAGACGGACGCGGGCTAGTTTGCAGCTCTGGAGAGGTGACAAGTAGTTAACATACAGCGTGTATGACTTACACACTGTTAATTAGTAGAAGAAAGCATACATATGCGATACACAGACAGATGCACACATACGCTGACCGTCCGATGTCAGGTAACACAATGAGAGAGTTGGGGTCAAAGGGCACATTACTCCAGAGAGCTCAGTGATGAGGACTCTGGGAACGGGGCCTTGCTGCACAAACACTCTGACTCTAATAACACAACAGACCATGTTTGCACTGCCACCACTCCAATTTCCCCCTTTTATTAAGGGATTCACTGTCAGAGGGTGGGAAAAAAGTGTTTGTGTGTGTGTGTGTACGTATGTGTTTATGTCTTTCCCCTGGGTCTGTCGCAAAAACCCATGTGGTCTGGGGTATCTAATTGAGTTTGTGCTGGAGGGCTGCTCGGAAACCCCAGTTCAAAGTCATTTAATGGCCACATGCACTTTATTCTCTCTGCACAAGTTTCTCAGTTGTGTTTGTACCACCTCTTCCTCTTGTGGGAAATCAACCGTAAAAAAAAAAAGAAAGAGAGAAAAGCTGGAGAATCACTGAAATTGAAAAGGCCTCCCAGAACCATTTTTGATTTTTATCAGGGTGAATAAGCTTTGCAGCAGCCCACGCAGTTCTGAGGAAGCATCTGGGTCACCATCAAAACGAATGTAGTCATGTTAAGACGAGACTCGACTGCAAACCTCCTTTGTCCTGTCTGGGAATGTAAATAAAGGACAAAAAGAGCAGATGTTTTTAAAGAGGGACCATAAAAAGATTTTAAACCAGAGCAAAGATGCAAACGGCCCAATTAGTGGATTAGTCCACTAATGTGTGTTTGACATAAAGCTCCATACAAATGACTTGAATTGAGAGTACATAAGTATAAAGTTCCTCCTCACTTGGAAGGGCTGCGTATGGTGGTGGATACCTGCTCCCCCTCGTATGTTGCACAGTTGCATAGTGAACGCCTGGCCTGCTTTGAGATGACATCATTTTTTGCACAAAGAATACATGTTCATTTCATCATTTTTCAGAACGAACCGTTTTACTGAATATAAACTTTCACATTTACCTTTTTGCAAACTTAATTATGAGAATTATGACATGGTAGTATGATTTTTGTTTATTGTTGGTTGTTGTGAAGAAGAATCAATGTAGTTCATTCCTATTAATAGTTGATGAACTCATTCAAGAAAAATGAAGAAAACATACAAAACATGACTCATTAAATTGCAGAAATTGTCTGAAGGGAAATAATTTGTGGAGTCAGAGTTGTAAGAATTGAATGAGTCACTCTTCTAGATAACAAACACACTTCTTCTGGATTCCTCTCCTGTGATTCAAGGCACTTTTTGTACAGAGGGTCAAACCACTAGTTTGTCATGATTGCGGGGGTGGTGGGGGGATCTTTTCCAACCTAAACTGGGAACATGACCTCTGACCTGCTGGCCATGCTGTCAAGATCAACACCCTGGGCAGCTGCGATACGGCTCAGTGGTTCTGACCACATCTCCACTAAACATAGATGACACAGTCAGTGGTCCTCATAGTTCTGGGCAGTTCTGGTGCCTTTTTAAAGCAGATATGCAACAGACAGGGACACGTTTAGTGGCTTCCAACTGTATTTACATCCCTGTTTGGAGGTCTGTGTGTAGTTAGAGAGGAATGCCCCAGGCTCAAAAGTGGAATCAATCACAAACTCTCGACTCTCCTCAAAGTATTTTTTCGTTTTCCTCCCTCCTCCTCCATTCTACACTCCTTCCTCTGTCCTCCTTGTTTTGACCTTATCTTTTTTTTTGCCTCCCCCTCTTTAGTGGTCCTCTTCCTCCTTTGCTTCTACCCCATTATCTCACACTCCTGCCTTCCTCTGCTGTTTTATGACTACCTTTTCTCTTTTTCATTTACTTCATGCCTTTATCCCCCCCCCCCTGCTCTCATTTGCAAAATGTTTTGTGGTATAGGATAGGATATTTACAGTACAAAAAGCGGAACAATCTGATACTGCTTGAAGCAAGAAAAAAGTATTCTTTAGTGCCTGTAATTGAAAACAGGATCACAACAAGTCCTCTGACTCATTCACTGCTTTCAAATTTCTGAAATTAATTTTGCTTTCTTACAGACTCAAAGGAAACACATTATCAATGCCATCCCATGTCTGTACCAGATACAGTACAGGGCAAAAACTTGTAGTTAACTCTTAAATCGATGATGCACGGTGGATGTTGCTGACCTGCAGCAGAGAGAGGCTAATTTCCCTCGAGGCAAAAGTGTGTAAACAAAACCACAACATTTGGCCTGATAGCATCAATCAGACAATACTCAGTTTACCTGCTGGTCCTGCTGAATGTGGGCTATTACATTCCTATCCAACCTGGCATTAACCTGTGCTGTGTCAGTCAGGCCAGTGTTTGGCTGGGCCGGGCTAATGTCCATTAGCTGTTAAGCCGTCATGTCATTCCTTATTACAGGGTCGTGCTCCAACTGGTCAGTAAACACCTGTTTGGCAGGACATCATGGATGGACAGGGGGCACTGAGTACCCCCGTCTGATAGATGGTCTGTGTATCCAGATGTTTAATGATAGGCTGCTCCAAGAGTCTGGTTTTATTCAGCCTTAAAACACCAGAATTGAGACAGTATGCTCCACTCACAGCTTGACGTGCTTATGTCAACATTGCTTCACTGTGGTCTTTGTAGTTTACTGAAATGGATGACACAGGACTGAAACACTTTACTACCTGTAAAGAAAGTGATTTATTTTCATTGTTGGATGGATCAGGGTTTCCCACAGTTGTGGCCCAGCACTTTGTGTGTGTTTGCCAAGTAGTTCACAGTGCTTGACACCACTTTGACTTGCGCAAATGGGCGGTGCCGTTGTGTGTAGTCATGAATGACAGTCAATGATTCTCTGAAGTTTGCTTGCTTCTGTCTAGGAAACTTGCTAGTTAAGATGCAGGAGACAACTCTACTTTGTCTTTTGGTGGCTTCAGTATTTTTCCAGCCACTCTAGGAGATTAGTGTGTGTTTACTATTTGTTACTGAGAACAGACAGCTTGTTAATACCATAGATGTGGGCAGCATTGTTCTCAGTACCCTGTTCTCAAAAAAGGAAATGAGACTTGTGTTCAAGGCCAAGACCTCGTATCAAATACAGATACTGTGATGGTTTGGACACATAAAGCCTTCGAAAAACTGAACTACTGACCAGAGTGTAGGGATCAGATCCTCAAGCCCCTTGGGCTTGGTCATGACTCATGACCAAAAACTCTCAGGAGCAAACCATCATGTATTATGTTACTGATCGAGGTGATTGTTTTAGTGTTTTCAGTTCTAAAATATGTCTGCCAATTGTCTATTTTTAAGTTTCAAAAGATAGATTGTGGTTATTTTGTAGGCGTAGCTGCTGTTGGATGATATTTTAGTATCAAGTGTTGATCATCATTGACCTTGGTCACTTACTGTCTGTTTGTTTTGATGCTCTGGCGTTGTTGCAGCCCTACCCGTCAATGTGCACTTGCCGTGGGCCAACATCTCTGTTTACAGCACATATGTCACGGAAGCACTGAAAGAGAAAGATTAACATGAAGAGCAGCAGCCAGAGGATAAAAAGAACAAAGGTTGTGTGAGGTGACATAAAAGTAATCAAAAGGAAGGACAACCAATGTAATGTTCAAGATAAAAGCCAGATGAGAGCAGAGGAGGAGGAAGATAAAGGAGTAAAAGGAGAAGATAAAGGAGTAACGTGGAGTTGAACAGCAGAGACAATGGAAAACAAAGAGATTGAGTGTAGAGGGGAAATTGATGACGGGAGAGAGTCAGTATGTGGAGGAGAGGAAAGGGTGAGGTTGAGAGAAAAAGACACTAGCTGAGGTATGGGAATGCGGGAGGTGCAGAGGAGAGGTGGAGGGCAGTAAGTTGCTGACTGACTGCTGGAACAGGATGGGGAAGTGGTGAAGGAGGCCAGGAGAGCTGCTTCCATAGGTGGGTCTCTATGACACATACACTCACACACACAATGGAGCACATTATAAAAGTAAGACTCAGTGCTGAATATGAACTAGTGTTGGATTTCCACAGGAGTGTTTTTCTTCCCTGAATCTCATCCATTAATCAATGCAGTGCCAGTTTGACGTGCGTGGAGCTCCCACTAGCAGCGGTGCCGTTCCCTGTTGATTTGTTCCCCAAGTGATACAGTACAAGGGAACTGGCTAAGTCTGGACTTTTTTTTTTCCATGTGGCAGGACAAGTGTTGCGGGGTAAGATTTGTGGCAGAGCTGGAATCCAATTGCTGTTAAACTCTTGGCAGCCAGTGTGTGTGTGTGTGTTCACATTGGCGTGTACCTACAGGTCATCTGTGTGGTCACATACAGTAGAAGAAAGACAAGAGCGAGCGCATACGAGGCCATGTCGACCTCTGCATTTAAATCGACATACTCAAGCATGTACTGAGTGCGTGAGTGTGAACGCCAGGCTAGCAGGGCGAGTGTATCGGGTTTCAGAATCAGCCCTCTCTCTCTTTTCCACTCGCATTAACAGGACAGTACCACTGCGCTGTGTAGAGCGAGGGGACGGGAGGCCTTGTGAGGGGCGGCAGCCACTCAAACTACTGGACATACAGACCGAGACATAAACACTGTAAATTCTTCACCTACACTGACTAAACACATTGTTGCGGCAGTTTTACATGTACGTACAATGTACAGACCTTAGTGAGCATATTAAAAGTTGAATATTTAGCTTATGATTGGACACACATCTGCAGGCATTCCACAGAAGGACATTAAGCTAATCATTAGCAAAACAAACTGCAGGGATAACCTCCTGCCAAGTGCAAAGTGCTGTAATACTACAGACTAGAGCGTATATTTTCGAGAGTTTTCTGTCGAGCCAAGAGTCTCTGTTGGCATGAGACCAGCCATCCCGCCCGCTTGAGAGTCCAGCGGTGTTTGATTAGAAAACAGGCTACACCAACTAAATCCATTTAACAGTACCCGTCCTCCTCAAGCAGGTACATCCAAAGCATTAGAGAGGTGTTTTTTTTGTGTACAAGGTGATTTTCATGGCTCATGATGACATACTTGATTGTGTTTGATTAGCTTGACATTTTACAGTACAGATGTTACTGGTTCAAAATTGCGGGGTTTTTCCTGCACTGCAGGATCGCGTGATCGCGTGACTTTTCACCACAACTGTTTTCCTCTAGGTGGCAGCACCGTACTAAATACTGCTCAGACGTTTTGGGGACAATGCTGACAGCCTGATAGCCGCGATTAGGAGTGGCGCTGTTCATGATACAGAATACAAGAGGATGAAAGGAGAACTAGCTGCAGACAGTAAATAATATAGTAGCCTCGTTTTTCAATGACAAAATGTAACGACGGCAGCTACAGTAGACTATAGCCCACGTCTCACTCTCTTTTTTCAGTCATCTGTCTCGTCATCTCCAAAATGTGTTTTTAAAATGAGCCAACTACAGTACTGTGCAGTAGTGCCGCAGATTTCTCACTCCGCACCTTGTTTGAGAGTGCAGCTGGATGATTTCTTGTGAATGAACGGGTCTGTGTCACTTTGGGGCTGGGCGATAAAACATAGGATAAATAACTTTCCCTCGATAGAAGACGCGGCCGATACAAAGTCGTTTCATTCATCCATTTTTTGACAGACAACGCAAACAGCCAGTGATAATGAGAGTGGTGACACCGTCAGCCATGCAGCCGGCCTGGACTTTTTATTTTTAATTATGAAGGATCATCTGCGCAAGGCAAAGATGATAGCATCAACAAAACACGGCGTAACACACGCGGCTGTATGGGACAGGCTTTTATTTAATTCAGAACAAACCGCTTAGCAAAAATGGAAAATATAGTCTATAATAATTAATTGATCGGTTGTTTGGCCACTGTTTGAAAATAACCCGAATTATGAGCAAATAATCTGATCCAGAGCAGCAGTCATAATCAGACTTCTTCTAAATAAACCTAAACATTCATTCTTTTTTCTCTTCTTCTTCACAGGAGAAAATGAGGTGCGCTGCGCTCACGGACGCGTTGATGTTTTGTGATTTATCTGCTGCCTTGACTCTGCCCTTTATACATGTGCGTTCAGATTAACAATAAGACAAGCCATGGTTGAGTTTATTGAGTTAATAATCAGCATCTTAGTACCTCTGATCCGGAGCGATAGTGTTATGAAAATCGCTACAGTTGAACTGGTCTGGTTTTTAGCTGCTCAATCTCGTTGTTTCAAAGAAAAGGGATTGATTTTTATAACGAAATGAAACGAAAACAATATTATATTGATACATTGTTGTAAAAAAAAATCCAAAAGAAACGAAAATGAACTAAAGAAAATAACTTTCACACACACATTAAAACAGTGTGATTGGTTGAAAGCTGATAATTAGCCATGTGCTTATAAGCTGATTGGCCGAAACCAAGAACAAAGCCGCGTGAATGGCCAATCGCCATACGGCCGACATGTAAATCAGCTGTTTCGATGGGCGTTATATGAATAGAGATGTTAATGTGGTACTTTGCACATAGGCTACTTTCTGTAACTGGAAGAAAAACAGCCAGCTGGAAGAATGTGTTGCCTAAATCTTTTACTGTGTGGGAGATCTCCACCAACGTAGCCGGGGAGAAAGCAAGTGGGACCGTTCTGCCCAGTCTCTGAGCAGCGCACGTTTCACAGATAAGCTTCATAACGGGAGTAGCCTAATGTCAGTAGTTTCTGTTTAAAACATGCTGTTTCAACCGCCCCTCCTCTGTGTCTCAAACGACCCGCATAGGTGGGACGTTTGAGACAAATAACAACATACGTTTAAAGTTATAAAACAGCGCGATCATCCAACATATGTGTTAAATTATAGCCTATGTAACTAAGAGAATAGACATGTGAGTTGTTGATCACATGATAAAAATGTTTGTTTACATAACGTCACCTGCCCTAATGTGCGTGTCCCTTCTTTTGTCTCTAGTATATTTCCCACAACTTTAGAACAAAGAACTAACTCATGCCAGATTTTTTTTCTCTAGCTTTATTTAAAATATACAGCAGCTTTATATTAGGCTACAGTCACCAGCAGGCACACAAACAGCATCCCCAGGACAGGATATCGATTACGGTCACATGCCAGTCGCTCCTCCCTTCAGTTCTATAACTTTCTCAATGACACTGTCCAGATGATCGATGTACTTATTACAGACGCTGATGGTCAGCTTCTCCATCCAAAATGTCTGGATCGCTGCTTCCAACTCCTCCCTGTTAGTTGGTTTCGCCTCAGAGCGGTTTAGGGTTATTTAGAAGAAGAGTAAGTTATTTAGAGCGGTTTATTTAGAAGAAGTCTGATTATGACTGCTGCTCTGGATCAGATTATTTGCTCATAATTCGGGTTATTTTCAAACAGTGGCCAAACAACAGATCAATTAATTATTATAGACTATATTTTCCATTTTTGCTAAGCGGTTTGTTCTGAATTAAATAAAAGCCTGTCCCATACAGCCGCGTGTGTTACGCCGTGTTTTGTTGATGCTATCATCTTTGCCTTGCGCAGATGATCCTTCATAATTAAAAATAAAAAGTCCAGGCCGGCTGCATGGCTGACGGTGTCACCACTCTCATTATCACTGGCTGTTTGTGTTGTCTGTCAAAAAATGGATGAATGAAACGACTTTGTATCGGCCGCGTCTTCTATCGAGGGAAAGTTATTTATCCTATGTTTTATCGCCCAGCCCCAAAGTGACACAGACCCGTTCATTCACAAGAAAGTACCACATTAACATCTCTATTCATATAACGCCCATCGAAACAGCTGATTTACATGTCGGCCGTATGGCAATTGGCCATTCACGCGGCAACAATGTATCAATATAATATTGTTTTCGTTTCATTTTGTTATAAAAATCAATCCCTTTTCTTTGAAACAATGAGATTGAGCAGCTAAAAACCAGACCAGTTCAACTGTAGCGATTTTCATAACACTATCGCTCCGGATCAGAGGTACTAAGATGCTGATTATTAACTCAATAAACTCAACCATGGCTTGTCTTATTGTTAATCTGAACGCACATGTATAAAGGGCAGAGTCAAGGCAGCAGATAAATCACAAAACATCAACGCGTCCGTGAGCGCAGCGCACCTCATTTTCTCCTGTGAAGAAGAAGAGAAAGAAGAATGAATGTTTAGGTTTATTTAGAAGAAGTCTGATTATGACTGCTGCTCTGGATCAGATTATTTGCTCATAATTCGGGTTATTTTCAAACAGTGGCCAAACAACAGATCAATTAATTATTATAGACTATATTTTCCATTTTTGCTAAGCGGTTTGTTCTGAATTAAATAAAATCAGCAAACCTGGCGTGCTCAACTCAAGGTATGAACGGGTGAATCGGGTGCCAGTCCAAAAAAATTCAAAGTCAAAAAACGCTGAGGACGGCTGATTGCCGAAACGCGTCCGTTTCTCGCTGCCGAGCAGTTTTTATGAATTAAAAAGTGTTTAACTTAAAGTGAGTGCTGAATTAAATAAAAGCCTGTCCCATACAGCCGCGTGTGTTACGACGTGTTTTGTTGATGCTATCATCTTTGCCTTGCGCAGATGATCCTTCATAATTTGTGATACATAATCATCAAGTCATAAAGCAAGACAGGCTTTATCATATTACAATAGTTTATGTGATTTAGGCAGGGTATACAGTAGTTAGGCCCAATCCCATTTCACCCCTTGGCCCTACCACTTACCCCTACCCCTCCGTTTTGCGCGTTCACGTGTAGGGGTAGGGGTGTCCCAATCCCCGTTAGGACAGAGGGGTAGGGGGAAGGGGTAGGGCTACATAGCCCTCCAAACGGAGATTTTTCAGAGGCACACTCCAAACGGAGGGGTATGAAAATTTCCCAGAATGCATCTTGCGGCAGCCGGCAGCGGTGGCTGTAAAACGAAAAGCTGTTTTATTTCTCACTGTAGCGCTGTTATTACGTCACTTTATTAAGTTTTAATATTTTTTCTTGCGAGAAAGTAACTATTTAGGTCCCAAATGTGCGGTTAGTTTATCCAAATGACGGCGGGTTAGAAGTTTGCTCCAGGAGGAGCGGCTCCTCACAGAGACAGCAGCCGGTCTGCAGCGCTGCTCCACCGGCCAAATTACGTTCTCGTCCCGGTCCCGCCGGGAGAGAAGGCGGTCGTTAATTAACTTATCCGCGGGTTTTTAGAGGTTTACCACCAGCATGTTAAATTCTTTTCAGCATTTAAATGTTGGTCTCATTGATGAAATCTGACAATTGTGGCAGTAGCATTAGTTTATTTGGATGAAAAGTTATGCTTCATGTACCAGTCAGAGGAGCAGGCAGCGCTGCCTCTGGGCTCTGTGTACAGAAATCACCACATTTACATCAGTAAATAAATGTTTTACAATGAACCGATCAGTCTGCATTAAGTTTTATCTTATTTTATTAAGTTATATGGAACACGCTATTTGATTTCTGGCAAAAGCTCGCCGCATCAGCTTACGTAAAAGCCAGTGAGACTACGTGATGACGTATGTGATTGTTGAAGGGGTGTCCCAATTCGGAGGGGTTGACTTTCTACCCCTACCCCTTGTAGCTCCGTTTCAAGGGGCGAGGGGCAAGGGGTAGGGGAAGGGGTAGGGGTAAAAAAGAGAAATGGGATTGGGCCTTAGTTCTAGTTTAATAGCCTAGAGTTTAAGCTGTGGATTACTGCACAGATCACTGAGTCATCCGCCTGTCGTCCTCCGTTCTCACAGATGCCACCTGGCGGTTGTTTTGGCACATTGAGGCTTTTCATTAAAACCTCTTGTCTCGCCAAAGAAAAAAAATGCCTGAGTCTTGTGCCGTCTCGCGTGGACCACGCGTGAAGTCCGCAATTTTGAACCAGTAACATCTGTAGGTAGGTGGTGCCTTGTTTGAGTAGTGATTACTCAGAGACTTGGATTCTTTGAGTTCTTGTAGCGTGACTGTTTTCCAATACCGTACCCAGCTACAAACTCTCTCATCTGCTCCCTCATCTTACTTAAAGTATTTGTTTTTCACATTCTTGGCATTGCTATCAAATATTTATCTGTCACTCACTACTCTCCAGCGCCATCTGATCCCTCCACGGTAATAACCTCAGCAACTGTCCTCTGACATTTTCTCTTTCTCTGTCCAATCAGGGTCAGAGGTGATCTCCAGCTACAGCGGCAGTGCCATGTCTGAGGCAGTGGTGCCCGATGCTGTGATGCCCCCAGCAGTGGGGGGCCTGTACGGGGAAAAGGCCGGCGGCCCCGCGGTGGACTTCAGTTATGTGGGCATTGATGCCATTTTGGAGCAGATGAGGAGGAAGGCCATGAAGCAGGGATTTGAGCTCAACATCATGGTTGTGGGTAAGTAGAGCGTGCAGACACACTAATGTAACTGGGTTACGTTTGATGAAAAGACTTTGATTGCTTTATTGGAGATTACTAATTTATTTGCCACAAATCTAAGTTTCTAAGTGGGTTTTACATTTGCATGACAAGAACTTCAGAGAAAATATCTCACTCCACACAGACACCACAAGACATGCAGGCATCGGAAATATTCCTGTATTATATTCCTTGACTTGGCCCTTGATTGCCGTGTTGTGGATGCCGACTGCTCCTAAATGTCTAGGATTTCTCAAATAGTGAGGATGAATGTCTCCATGACGACTATTAAAATATGCCTATGTTTCAGGGACGCACTCAAGCCCTGACATTACTTGGCTGCAGATGTAATAATTTACTGTACTCTGTAAAGTGGATTTTTTTTTTATCGTTCAACTTTCTCATTCTCTGAGCCTTGTTATCAAGAGTAGGCTACATTTTTCCTGCAGTATCCACCTGTTATCTTGCATGTTTATCCCAAAACGAGCGCAGCCAACTGTCATAACGTGTCCCATCATTCAGGTGTGATGCCATTTCTCTCTAATTAAGTTTGGGTAGAAAAAACTGAGACCTCAAATCTTTTTTAATTAGCAGCCAAACACAGTAGGACTCATTGGGCCCTCATCACTGTGATCAGACACCTTTTGAAAAGGGAGCTAATTACACACACACAGTTAACGGGCTGCCGTAAAACTCACACCACCTACCTACTGTATGTCTCCTCTGGGTGATGTCGCGCCGGTTGGTCTGTGTTTCAGCCATTAAAAAAAAAAAAAAAAAAGCTTGCTTGATTTAAGAAGCAGCCTCAGGGTTGAAACCGAGTCATGCAAAGTTGTGGAGGCAGTGATAAACAGAACTGAACACAGTCAGTCTCCATGTGGTTTTTGCATTCAAGCGAAATTATATTCCATCGCCTAAAGAAAGGAGAGCAGTGCAGCAAGGAATTAGGCTT
This sequence comes from Trachurus trachurus, assembly GCF_905171665.1. NCBI lineage: Eukaryota > Metazoa > Chordata > Actinopteri > Carangiformes > Carangidae > Trachurus > Trachurus trachurus. The sequence continues at coordinate 18,157,150 of NC_139905.1, forward strand.
TTTGAAATGAGGTGTTTGGGTTATCGTCTTTGTTTTAGATATTTGGGTGGCGAAGGAGTCACTTTTGTATTATGTCTCAGAGCAGCCAGGCCCACAGTTTAATTTGAATGAAATGTAACTTCTTCACTGAGGAATGAACTGATTAGAAGGCTGTGGCTTCACAAAATATGTATTAAATTTGACACAGTCTCTCTTCTAATTATGACTTTCAAATTGATTTTTTCAATCCGTTTTGTTTTGGAGATATTTTGTCACAGTTTTTCTTTCCTGACACAGTTTTAAACGAAATCTGCAGCACTTTGGTCACATACTGTACAGGAGGCAAGCGTGGGATTTTGGCATCACTCTTGCGATGGTACTGTAGTCGGTGAAAGAATGTCGGACCAAGACACTTTGGGAAATACATCTGTTACAGAGAGGGTGGATGGATGCAGTAGAGGGCTGATAGAGGCTTCATAGTAGACCCAATGCAAATTTGGCATGTGATGATTAACTCTCCAGCCAATAAAATCTGCAGCTGTTGTCTCTTGCATACAGTAGATCCATGGTTGCATGAACTCACTGCTGACTGCATGTAAATGCGACTGTATCAGCGGGTGTGTCTCCTATCATTTGTGTTGACTTAACCTGAGGCTGAACTGTGAAGTTTCGTTGGCCACTAGGCCCCTCCAAGCTCATCTTCATTAACCTGTGGTTCCTGTTGGGGTTTTTTTAAAACACGTTTGACCTATACTCATACAGTTCATTTAGGCAGCAAGCTCCTATCATAAAGATGCCCCCAGGCTGTCTTATCCAGCAGAGCAACAGCAACCGTTTGTGTGATCATCTTGTTAAAAATATATGCAAATGACAAATTATATAATTAGAGGGAGAAAATAAACCTCCTTTTATGGATACTAAATAAAATCTAATGTATAATCACCTGTTTAACATACATTCTTTTAGATTTCATAGTACTTCATGTGTTTATCCTGGCTTTATTTTTGTGTGTATGTGTTCATCATTGTTTTTTACTACTATATTCAATGTTATATTTTTAAACTCTTTCATTTATTCATTGCAGCATTATGGTTCAATATTGTGTTTCACTGGTTAGCAGTTAAGAATTGTTAAGAAAAGAGCTGCATAAGCAAAGATATTATTATGATCATTACCATGTTATCTGTGACCCAGTATTTAAATAAATTCCTGGCATCTTGTAGGTAGCATTGATACAGGACAGGAGTTTTACATTGAATTGCATCACAAAGTGGAAGACTTACTAAATGTCTGGTCAGTCATTGCACATGAGAACGGTTTACCTTGGATCCACTTTGTCTATTTGATGGTGTGTTTGGGTTGTGCTCATGCATATTGATGGATTTGCAGGCAGTGTTTGTGTGTAGACAGACGCCTGCAGCGTGTCACAGCCTCAGTCCAACAATAGACGAGTTTTAAACACAGAATCTTGTTTGGATTTATGTTTTTGTCTTTGTTTTTTGCTTACAGGACAGAGTGGCCTAGGAAAGTCTACTCTGATGAACACACTGTTCAAGTCTAAAGTCAGCCGTAAGTCGGTGCTGGCTACAGCACAGGAGAAGATCCCCAAAACGATTGAAATCAAGTCGATCAGTCATGGTATGGCCCTCTCAATCCCCTCAGTTCTTCTCTCTCTGTCCCCTCTTTTTGGCTGTAGGTCTGTGAGCCAAAATACACCCTGCCTCTGTCACAGACTGTATCATCTGTCAGCAGTGCTCGTCTAGTCATTCCAAACCTTTATCTTATTTTTCTTTCACTCTACTTTTCCTCTTCCCCTTCTTTAAATATAATTTTCTTTAATTGCAGACAGCTATTAGTGCTCTTTTTTAATGTGTTCTTAAACTTACAAAACAAACAGTTCTAAAGTTGACCTCTCTATTTTCCATCCATCACAAATCATGTCTCTACAGCACCTGCTGCTCTGGTTGTTTTATAAGTGTACTGTAGAAGTATTTTTAAAGCTTGGGTTTTTGTTTGTGTGCAGACATTGAGGAGAAGGGAGTGAGAATGAAGCTGACAGTCATTGACACACCAGGCTTTGGAGACCAAATCAACAATGAGAACTGGTGAGTTACAGTCCCACTGTCACTGCATGAACTATATGAACTGTGAGACTTGAATTGTCTAACCAGAAGCCTCTGCCTTTCTCCTTACTTTTCCTGTTGTCCCACTTTTCCTGTTCCTGCTCTGTGGTTTTATATCTTTATCTCCCTCCTCTCTGTTTGTCTTGCTCTCTGTGCCCCTCCCTCTTCCTCCTTCTACCCATCCACCCCTTGTCTTCCTTTTCTACCCAAATGCTGCTACTGCCTTTCCTCTTTCATCTCCATCTCTTCCCATCTTCCTTATTCCTTCAATCAATCCCTGCTGTGGTCTAGCTGGCAGCCCATCATGAAGTTCATTAATGACCAGTACGAGGCATACCTGCAGGAGGAGATCAATATCAACAGGAAGAAAAGGATCCCAGACTCCAGAGTTCACTGCTGCATATACTTCATCCCCCCGACCGGACACTGGTAAGGACACGTACAAACATGGTTAAATATAGACACATGGCACAAACAAGTGCACTTAAGTTGAAAGAAGAAAACACACAAACACACACAGATAAGACAGCCTGAATGTTAATTCCACCTTCTCATTTGTCAACAACACAGAGAGGGTGTCAGTGCTGCCCTCTGTTGATCTTAAATGTGAAAGAACAAAAGATGCTCTTCTTTGTAAAACCTCTTTGCGTTCTTGCTGAGAGTTGCATGAGAAGAGCCACTCAGCATTAAAACTGGAACTCAAAAGGTTATAGGTCGGTTTAATTTGCACAGAAACCAATGCTTTCTATTTAGCCTCATGTTTAGTGTACAGGCCCTGTGGGTGGTATCCATCTGTTCATTTAATGACACTTTCAGAGACTGTCAGTCAGTTAACTAAATTAATGGGGTTAACTTGATCTTACTTTCACTTACATGAGAGCAAAACCGAATTATATTAACTCAACCTTTAGCCCAACAGTGTGTTGTGTATGTTCAAACAGATCATTCATTGATAGACATTTCCTTAGTTTATCATCTGAAGCTTTTCACTGTGTCGCTCTGCTTTCTAATCCCTCGTACTGAACACACGGACGTCCCTGCACTTCTCTGCTCAGCTAGATTCAACATATCCCAGACCACCAGTACACACAAACACACTCACACACACAAACACACTGGAAAGATGGGCTGCTCTCGCCAGGCCCCGAAGCAGCAAAGTGTCCCAAGTTTCTCTCCCTGGATCTCTTACAGACACACACATCTGTCTCTGATTGAACTGCATAAACTGCCCTCCCTCTTCACTCTCCGCTGGTGCAGCCCCTCACTGTTCGGAGCTCAGGGGGTTGGGGTGTACTAGCAGAAGAAATAAGGGGGAGGGTACACACAGTCTTGTGTGTCTGTCAAGTGATGGATTCACCGTGCGTTTTATAGCTTTTACATTTGTGTAACTCTAGTCGAGTGCAGCAGCAGGTCTTGGGAAAACGTTGAAAGCAGCTGTGGATCGTCAGCCTTGTTCAAGTGCGCAGACACACATGAACACAGAGCACCGTTCAAGGGCTGCACCTTTATTAATTTTTATGTCAAGGCCTGTCTTTACTCAGTCAGGGGGGCCTGGTGTGAAAATGGCCCCCTGTCTCTGTGCCCCATCAGCAACGTTTCATGTCGATCCAACACTGCAGATGTCACATGGTGTGTCCAGCAGCTGCTCAGGGTTTGCCTTTAAAAGGCCTAATGGGACAGAGACAGGAAGGACGAGAGAGACAGAGAGTCTGTGTGGGTGTCTGGGTGCATGCAATCAATTTTGCACTTTTGTCTTTTCGAGTGCACAGGGCTCGCTGTTGACAATGGCCAGTCTTTGTCGAAGTGTTGTAGCGAGCAAGGCCAGGATCTGCTGCTCTAACCGCATGCAGATGCTTTCAGTAAACTGTAGAGAAGTTCTGAGCCCCTCAAACCGATCACAAGTCTTTTCACACTCACCAAGGAGCTGCTCACACACTTCATCAGATGATTAGGTCACAGTTGGAACTGCGAACATGTTACAGTAGTTCTTCCATCTGGGGCAACTGTTGGAGACATCTGCCCTCTGGTGGGAGAGCTGGGCATTACATCCATGTTTCTGCCTCTAATGTCTGCTCCCTCTATCTCTCCCAGTCTGCGGCCTCTTGATGTAGAATTCATGAGACGTCTCAGTAAAGTGGTCAACATCGTTCCAGTAATTGCCAAGGCGGATACACTCACCCTGGAGGAGAGGGACTTCTTCAAAAAGAAGGTAACACATGTCTATCCTTTGTTTTTTAATTTCAGTTTATAGTTATTTAATATGTTTCTGTTTTGTGTTAATGCTCCCCTTTACCCCATTAGATCCACATGTATATTCAGCCTTTGATTTGTATGTTTTACTGGCATCATCATCATCTTCTTTGTGTGTGTGTGTGTTTGTTAATGAACGGGCATCAGTCTCGTGAGGTTTTTCTGCTCTGTTTGTATACAGACTGCGATTAACGACTAAGCCCAAACTTTTGGCGCTGATTAGTAGGCAGTTTAGTGTTAATACCACCTTAATCTGTACATTGTGCCGTCTTAGGCCACATTCGTGTTTGATTTCTCTTAAGACTACATCAAGCACGGCTGTCTAATTACTCCAGCAATTAAAGGTCCTACTTTGTATCCTTTTAAAACTGTTCTTGGGTCAAAGACTCATTTCTCTGTGTGTGTTTGAACATGCTCTCACCAGATCAGGGAAGAGCTGCGAGCCAACGGGATTGACGTGTACCCACAGAAGGAATTTGACGAGGATGCAGAGGACAGGATGATAAACGAGAAGATTAGGGTGAGGAGATCGGTGCCTGGCTACAGCACAGCCTAAATCCATTCAGTCCCGTTTTTTTATATACACTTGATTAGACTGATATCTGACTCCAGCGTCTGTTCTGATCTTTAACAATGGAGCAGGAGATGATCCCGTTTGCTGTGGTGGGCAGCGACCAGGAGTACCAGGTCAACGGCAGGAGGCTGCTGGGTAGGAAGACCAAGTGGGGAACTATTGAAGGTAACAGCTCTCTCTCCGTCTTTCCTCCCATTTCAGCCCCATTTCCTTCTTCTGCTTGAATTTGTTCTGAGAGACAGTTTCAGGACAGAGACTCTGTCAGCACGCACATACAGTACCACAGCTGGAGGTGTCAAGATAACATAACACTGCCAAATGCACGAAGATGACAGTGGTTGGTTTGTGGTCAGTTTGTCAGTCAAGTTCAGTTAAACATGCACCTCGCGTCTCTGGTGTCTTGGTTGTAAGAAGAACACAACAGGAAGTGGTGTGTTGAGTAGGAGGCAGATTGATGAAGACCTCACTAAGTCAGACAGTCAATAAAACAATGCTTCATTCAGTGGTCAGACTAGTGTCATGTGCCTTTCCGCTGGTTCGGGCCTCCAGCACACACAGCTGTTGTTTCTTTGGCTCCCTAATGTATCCAGAGCCACGTTTCACACGACTCTCATGTAGAAAATGAAATATGTTGTACAGGAGAAACTTGATAGTGGGCCTTTTGACTTTTTCCAAACTAGTTGCACATTATCAGCACTGCGAGATTAAAATGTGTTTGTCAGCTTTGTTCTTTTCTGTCTGGTCTTCATAAAGAATTGCTCACTCAGTTTATCTGTCGGCCAGTGGTTTTTGCTTTGTTAACATCCATTTTTACTGCAGGATTCGTCTTTCAATATTTAATTATGTTATCCACTCTAGACGGGCAGCACCACCCCTCTTATCAAGTGTCTCATAAAGGAAGTTTCATTTCCTGCAGTGTGCGCTGTGCAGACACACAAAACACACGTCTGGCGGGAATTTTTTGAGTAGTCAGCCTTATCTCCCCAGAGAGGCTCTAAGTGGGTGAAGTCAGCAGTAATAGAAAAATGCAGCAGGCGATGGCATCTGAGTGTTGACACGACGTGCAGCCTCTGTGCGTCTGTGGGGACGACACACTGAGATCACTGACTACACCTAGTGGACTGTTCAGGAAACTCAACAACAACCACACACAAAACTCACAGCTGTCATCCTGTCGTTATTTTGGCCTGTTGAACCTCTTTTTTCTGTTGTTCCAGACTCATTTTTGATTATTTCTAGTAACTTATGATATTCTTTCTCTCCATCTCTCCCTTTTAGTTGAGAACATAGCCCACTGTGAGTTTGCCTATTTAAGGGATCTCCTCATCAGGTGAGTGAAATTTCTCTGCATATCAGTGAGTGCGTTTACATCCACGCTAACAAACTGATTATAATTGGATAACTGTAGTTTTCAGATCATTTAAGTGGTCATGTAAACAGCATAAACCGATAACTGTTATCGGATTAAGGCAGTTATTGGTTTATGAGAAAACAGTTTGACCAATGTAGGTTTTTGGACAATAATCCGTTTTTCCGGTGCTGTATACAGCTACATTGTGGCAGAGTATGGCTTTGTGTACGGTGCTACAGCCTCTCGCATTTGTAGAGGCACTGGGGAACACACTGTCCTCTCCTCTGGGGCAACAGGCTCACGACCACCCTCATTACTTCACACAGCCTTACTAATGATCGCCGCAACATCCTGAAGTTGTCGAGCCATTCAGTATCACAGAACATCGTCAACACAACTCTCTCCCACGCGACGTATGAATGCTTTTCACCTTTTTCTTCCACCACTGGAGTTGAAAACAACAGAAGACCGCAAGGAAACATTTCTGATAACTAAGAGGATCATGTAAACAAGGTTTTTTCAGAAAAAGGCATGTAGGGCAAACGCGTTATTTACATTAACATATTATTCCTAATAATTGTTTTATTAGTGTACATGACCCTTAAACAGCTGCATGTTGCGGTGTCTGTCTGTTTAAAGATGCCCTATAGACATGGTTTACGACATAATATCACTCAATCAAAAAATCACTGCAGGACACAAGACCTTTCCTACCTCACTGTAAAGTCCATCCTCAGTGAATGTGAAAGCTCTGATAGTTTCCAGCTTTCCACATCACACTTGTGTAAGTTGCATAATCCTGCAGCTCATACCTCTGGTCCTCAACATGATTTAAAGAGTTCCTCCTTAAACAGACAAAGGTGAAAACAGCCTTCCCATGTCAAACTCTGCTCATACATCATTCCTCACGGTGAAGCTCAAACGTCCAACTGAAGAAACAATGACAACCGCATTTTTGAGTGAAGGGACGGATTAAATATTATTGTAAAATCTGAAAGTTTCTCACACTTGTATTGGTTCCTTATGCAGCTTTGTGTGTGTGTGATTCTTACAGGACCCATATGCAGAACATTAAGGACATCACCAGCAGCATCCACTATGAAATGTACCGCGTGAGGCGCCTCAATGAGAATAACACAGTGGTGGCTCATGCCAACGGTATCCCAGAACATCATCTTGCCGCCCACGAGATGTAGACGCCACCTGCCCTGTCGCGGTTGACCTCAGCTGGGCGTCATTCATTTGCTATGAGACTTTGACCTTCATTGACAACCTTCCCACCACTCCAGCGCTCCACTCCAGCCCCCCACCATCTCACAGGTGGGATAGAAACTTAAAAAGCCTGCCAGAGACTCTGTTTTCAATATTTTTTGGCGGCTTGACGGACAGTTCATGTCAGTTTTTTGGCCTTGTTATCAAACAAACACTATCCTCTCACTAATGCTGACAAAGAGAGTGAAGAGACGTTTGCTTCTTCGTAATGTGCTGCAGCTTGATTTTTTTTTTTTTTACCTGCTTCCAGATCTTACAGTTAACCTTGGTGGTTTTTTTAACTCGTGGTGCCAAAGTTTCTGCAACGGCCAAACAGAACAAGCTGATACCAACTTGTTTCAGTCAGAACTGCCTTAAACAGTATCATGTTAATCTTGATTCACTTTTACTTTTCTCCAAGATTTGATATTTTTTAGCAGTTTATTTTAAGGATTCATGCCGTAACAGAAGTGCAGTTTCTGTCTTTTTGCACACCGCTGTACTGTAGCGACGCGTGTGCCAAATTATGATATTCATTATTGCACTTGATCACGACATCTTCTGTCAGTGACGGCATGTTGGAGAGGAGCCGGGCAGCTCTTTGACAACATGTGACCCACATACAATCATTCAGCTGCCGTCGCCCGGTAGTAGCTAACCAAACACAAACAACAAAAAAAGGTTATCAAATAGCACATTGTATGTTTGAGTTTATCTTTTTTGTCACAAGCTGTGTTTTGCTTTAACTGTTTGTTCTATGTCATGTTAAAGATGGATGTCAGGGCCTTGGCATCTTTTTAAATTCCCAGTAATAAATGTCATTGTTTATTAATAGAAATATCTGAAGAGTGATTTAAGATGAATAAGTATTTATGCACGAGATAAAATGTGAACATATACCATCAGATGTGGTCCACTTATTCAGATTATTCATATAAGCACTCACATACTTACCCTGCTTTTGGGCCCGTCACAGTGCCTTATTTATTGGAGAAGGTTTGCTCGCGTGTTGGCTGAAACTGGAAAGAGAACAGGTTTGCTGGTGCCAAGTTAACCACATTTACCGTGGACATTTTTCTGTCCTTTTCCCTTGTTATCCGGGGGAAAAAAATCTATTCTTCCAATGACTGACCCACTTTTTTTTTTCCTATTTTCCATAATATACCCAGGTCTTTGTCTGTTTGAACCATATATAATTTCCTAAGTTGTCACTGTCATGATCTGTCCTGTATATTCCTCTGTGTTCTGAAACATTTTTTGTACTTGTATTATTGATAATAACTAAATTTCCTTTATCTTATTTTAAAGAAATAAAGATTAAAGTTGTAAATATTAATTTTCTTTGATCTATCTTATCTATCTGAACATTTTCCTCTAAAACTAGTGTGTGAACGTTTTTTTCTTCATCAGCACATTTCACAGATCGAGTCTGCAGAGAAACAACAACAGCTTAAATTTATCAGCTTGTATGTTCTGGCTGTAAATGCGCTTGAGAGCATTTATACTACACTGGATCCCCATAGCTTTTAATCACAGGTGTAATTCACATAGTGAAGCACTTTAATTGCCGTGTCATTAAGCTTTTCCTTGATTAGCCTCCTAAATCAATATGGCTGCCTGCTAGGTCGGTGAATGGCTGATTAGCACTAATCACTTGAATGCATGAGTGCATGTTTTCTTCCTCAGTAAGAGAAGTGAGAGAGGACGAGTCCTGAGCTCCAGTCAGGGCCTCGGATCAGTGAGAGGCTGCAGACATCAACGTCCAGAGGTATGTGGGCAGATACCTACCACTTAATTTTCCTCCTGTGGTTCAAAGTACGTCATATATTGTGAGTCAAATGGGGATTTTACAGAAATATAAAGCTGCGAATGTTTTTTCTTAGTTCATTGGACATTGACATTTTAGTTGATCAGATCTTTCTATAACAAAACACCTCTAATCACTTTTGACAGCAATCTGCCAGTAAAGGTGAACAATGTGGAATCAGTGTTCGTCGTACACAGTTTAAAAATCTCAAAACAGTCACTGAACTTGTGCATAGCAACAAGATGAAATGTTTCTGCCTGTTGACCTAAAGGCTAAAACAGAAAGATAGTTTTTGTGTTTTAAATGTCTTTGTTAAAGAGGAACTTTGCAACATTTTCACCTTAATTAAACATTTCAGAGTAATTGTGATGGTTATCACAATGACCTGTAACTTGTTACGAGGGAGAATGGAGGCTCTGCCTTCCATGTCGTGTCTCTCAGCCAACCTACCGGCACGATCAGCGCCCCGGTGTCCCAGCTCTCGTCTTGGCCGCACCGCAACACAAACGCGCCCCGTAACCCCTAATCTCTTGTTTATGACAGATAAGACTACACAGATATTCACATTGTATATGATAAATAACGTTATCCACCACTCCACTGATTACTTTCTCTTGGCTGAAAACAAATGCACATGGAGGGTTGAGGAGGGTTATAGCAAAACAGTGGAAAAGCGACCAGACTTTCATAGTTCCCCTTTAATTTCAGTCTGTGTGTCATAGTGGAAACACAAACTACCGACTGTCTGTGAAACAACAAAGTGGGCGATAAAAGCTAAATGCTGGTTTGTGCATGTTGAAGAATACTGATGATCTGAGGTCACATTCTCACAGTAAAGCTGATGGTGTCATGTGACCTCGTGAGTCATCAATCAGCTTTCCAAGTGTCAAAACTTTGACCACGGCTCAGATTTTTGTGTAATGTGAGAGGGCTTGGTTCAGTTTTCTTAATAATTCTCCGTTATCTCCATGCAGAGCTCCTCAAAATGGCGTCTCGTCGCATCGCTCCTCAAAATGGCGCCTGCCGTGCCCAATCTTCCACAGTATTCAGAAGGCACACGCCTGTAACACCCGTGGCCATGACCCTTTAGCGCACCCGTCGCCTCAACTCTTAAGACTTGAGACCCCCCCCAAACACACACACACACACACACATTCTCCCTCACAGTCCCTCTCTCCAGCTCCCTTCTTCTCCCCCGGGAGCAGTGGAGAGAGAGAAGCAGCTGCATCTCTACTCGAGCTGGCCGTTGCTCGTCCACTCCCTGCGCACCACCACCCAGCAGTCGTCCTGTTGGCAGCCACCCAGCACTTCACCGCCCGCCTTAATGACATTCAGTAATGAGTTGTGCTCTTTCTGGATACTAATGAAGTCTGGCGACTGAGAGAGAGAGAGAGAGAGGGAAGGAGAACCTGTGTCTGTGTGCACATGTAGAGCTGCAGTTCTGTTCTCTAAGTGTATGATGTGCTGATGATGTCGTGACACTTGAGCACATAAACCCGTGCACACGCTCCAAGTTTGCACTGCGCCATCTGTTTTAATGCGTCTTAACAACTTTGCCATGAGTGTGTGCACTGTAAACTGAGACACCAATCCACTAGGCATTATGGGATGGCCATTAATAGATACGGGCATGCTCTTTGGCACAGAGTGATGGATGGGGCCTATCAGAGCGCAGCGAGCTCGTGGACAGGAGGCATTTTGACGAATGCTCATCCTGTCGCCGCATGAATATGCAAGAGGTGGTTACAGTGCGGTATCGGTGTGATTGAAGGAAGGTGGTTGCCTCGAAGTGAGTTGTCATCAAATGTAGAATCTTTAACTAGAAGCGGAGTTTCGTTTTTTATTTTATACCCGACTATCCGTGAATGTGCTCCACATTTAAGTCCCTCTGTAGCAAATCGTTGTTGCTATTACATGACTACGCGATGAATTTCACCTCATCGCTTCATCTTGTTATCAACTCCACCAGGCTCATCTGCATAGAGCTGACGTGCCACCAATTAACACCTGTTTGTAAGACGAGTATAACTATTTAGCATGCACTGCGCCGCTTTCCCCCTTTTTGATTTTGTAATTAGCCAACTTGATTGCAAAATCTGTGGAGATACTTGTGTACTCGTGCTCAGGAATTCACTTCCACAAGACATCCGTACAAGACTGATCCTCTTCCTGTTTCCAAATCCCACGTCCCTCCTCCATTAACAAAGCTACTCCGTTTAACTATTTTTATTTATTCTATTCTATTTTGTGTTCAACTTGCATTTTATCTCTTTACTGTAAGGTGTCTTTGAAATGTGTCTTTGAAACAAAATGTATGTATTATCATCATCAGTGTGACACTGCGTGGGTGATCATGTTGTGCGTGCTGCGTGTGTTCATGTCTTCCTCGTTTACCTCGTGGCACGAGTTGTTGTTTGCCCCCATTTGTCTCCTCCTTCCTCCATCTGCTGTTTCTCCTCTCCTTTGTTGGCAGACACCTCACCTTCTCCTCCTCCGCCCAATCCTTTCTCCCTCCTTGCGTATCCCAGTCTCTCCAATGTCAGTTTTCCACCCCTTGCTCTCGGCTCCGTGCCAGGCACTCAGACATGTAGCTGGGGGAAAAGGGGGGGAGGGGCTGCCGACCACATGCAAATGATCTGACTTTATGCAAATCAGACCCGCTGTTAATTAAAAGTCAGCTGCAAATTCAATTAGCTGACTGAACAGACGAGGAGGAAGCGCGTTTTGCTCACGCTGAGGCAATGCGGCTTTGAAAGACAAAACATTTCCCAAACAGTCTGAAGGTGGTTTTTCGAAAAACAAAGAAATCGTGGCAGAGGGGGTTTTTCAGGGAGGGATTTTAAAAATGTGTTGGATACGAGGATGAAACTGTCATTTTATCATGGGAACAAACTCGTCAAGCTGTCGTAAACCACACCGCTCCCTGGTAATATAAGAACGTGATGGAGTGTGCGGCTCTATGTGCAACAGTGGTGAGCTGGTTGACATACACACTGCTGGAAAGCATTTGAGACACAGAGAGCGAATGATCCAGACAGAGAAGGAGAGGCGTGAGACAGAGACAGAGAGAGAGAGAGAGAGAGAACATCCTCGTTGGTAGCTCCTGCCTCTGGCTAATTACTGTGAGTAATTAAAGTAGTCGCAGATGTGTGTCAGCGATCAGTGCTGTAATGGACATGAATGCGAAGACGCCGTTGTGACTGCGGTTACTGCGTGTGTCTTTATCTGTCACTGTGCATGCTTATGCGTTGTAAAGGTGATGATGTTTGTCTGTGCGGGAAGTGGAGGCTTTGTGGACTTCTTGTGGGTTTTCATCTCTTCTTCTGGCTTTGACTTATTGGCGGACACTTTAAACCAGGTTAACAGGTTAACAGAGTTGACCCATTTCAAGCAGCTAATTGATGCTCATAGTGTCCTGGTCAACTCACTAAACTACACCGAGAGGACCGGAGCTAATTGTGTTTTAATTGAAAGCAATTTGCAGAGGAGTAACTGTCACAATGACATATTAATACTGTGTCACACCAATGCTACTGTCGTGGATCTTGATGGTTGGTCCTGACCAACATGGGAAGGTGGTCAGCTAAAGTAGAACCCCCACCCCCCACCCTCGGGCCCCCAGGGTCTAACTCCTGACATCTAGTGAGGATCGTCCTCTTTTGCTGTCGTTGCTAAACTTGTTGGGTTCCCATTGTTTACTTGTGTCACCTTTTTTTAGTTTTAATGCAAGGCAAGTTTATATCTATAGCCCATTTTACACACAGTTTGTCTCAAGGGGCTTTTCACAGCATCATAACAACATCTTCTGCCCTTAGACCCTCACATCGACTGAGGAAAGACTCCAAAGAAAACTCTTAACAGGGAAAAAGCAGGAGAAACCTCAGAGTGAGCAACAGAGGAGGGATTCCCTCACCCAGGACGGGCAGACGTGCAATAGATTTTGTGTGCAGACAAGAAAACGGTTTACAACATGGAATATGGAAAAACATGGAAAAGGAATCGGTCAGTTAACAAGAGCTGATGAAGGCAGCTTCTGGTGGGCAGGGAGAGCAGGCCAGTGGAAGGCAGGACTACAAAGTACAACAGATAATGACAGTTCAAAAATGTGTAAGAGGAGAGGAGATAGAGAGGATGCATAGTTTGTGTTAGTTTTATGTTTTTATGTTAATGGACTTACCTACTTAGCACTTTTCTAGTCATATTCACCCATTCACTCACATTCATACGTCACACCCATACCCTGATGGAACAGCCATCAGGGTTTCAGTTACTTGCCCCAAGGACATTGCTGAGTGACTTGGTGATCTTCAGAAGTTTATTCAGGCTTAGGACTGAGAGGACGATATCTACAACTTTTACTACTGAGATAGATGCGAAGATAGGTGAAAGATCTAACCAAGGTGGAGGAAACCTCGGTTGGATCTGCTCACTGCTTGTTAATGACACACTGACAAGGACAACAACAGAGCTGATGGATGGGAATATGTTTGGGATGAATGGAACAAAAGAGTGAAAGTAAATGTGAGGGGAGAACCAATCAGGAGAGAGACAGAATAATGGATGCAGTACAAGAAGAAAGGAGTGAGGGAATGGAGGAAAGGGTTATCAGCTAAAAAGACTGATGGAGGTAGAGATACTCTGTTAGCAGAGGAAGATAAAGCCTCTGTAATGAAGTGAGAAGCTCAATACTAACCATAATTGTGTCAGTGCTCTTTCCTCAACAGGCTTCCAGATCGATAGCCGCTCGTGTCCTGCACTTTTTTTTTTCTTTCCATTTGTTTTCTTTCTCCACTATACAGAATGGTAGCTCACTGCCTGAACAAACACAATATCCATTATACTATCATGTGTTCAGTTATACATTGTCGACTCGTCCGTGAAAGGTTTCTGCTAAATAATGGGGAAAGAAAAAAAATCTTTCACTGAGGCTCTGCAACCTCCTCCAGCATAATTCACCTGCGCTTGTACACAGGACGTTCAAAACTGTCACATAAACATCAAGTTTCAAATGCCACACATGAGTCTGTTGAGCTCTGACTTCATGATGTATTTAAGGTGGCTGACTTTGTTATTGTAGTAAAAAAAAAATCACCCTGGAAGCAAACTTGCAGTTGTACTCCAGTTTAAGCAATCGATCTTACAAAACTGTGATGAATGGCTCATGGTGAAAAGACAGTGATTTTATTTATGTCATGTTTGGTTTGAATGAGAGAGGTGATAGCTAAAGGGAAGCTCTGGAGGCTGAGGAATTTCAAGGAGACTCATTCAGAAAGTAAAAGCCTGGTTTGTCTTTTAGTTTAGCCCTCCAGTGTGTGTGTGTGTGTGTGTGTGTGTGTGTGTGTGTGTGTGTGTGTGTGTGTGTGTGTGTGTGTGTGTGTGTGTGTGTGTGTGTGTGTGTGTGTGTGTGTGTCAGTCATTTGCATGCACGACTTACCACACACCGACAGATCCAATCAGTGTCTATGTGCCAGGGGAAAATCCTAAATGTGCTCCTGTATAAAGGACACGTTTGGCAGACTGGTGTTTGACTTTCCTGCTCAAGTCTCCTGACAGCCTGGAAATTCTATCAGAGGCAGAGCAAATAAAGGCAGCCGGCTCTCTGGGAAAGAAAGCCAGTTTGATGTACTGTATGCAGCCAGGTGAGACTGCAGGTGAATAGTAATGGAGAGTAAGGATAGGATTCAAGCCTGAGCGGAAAGGAGGGTGATAAATGGAAGAGGGAAGAAAAGTGTTTTTTTGTATGAACATGCGGCAGAGACAGAGGCACAGGCAGGTTGGAGAGGAGGGTCACGTATTAAGAAATTAATTTTCCCCATGGTTGCACATTGGTTTCAGTGGCATTTCAGACGAGGGAGGTGAGGATGCTTGAATGGACGCACATATACGTACACAGCAACACACACACACACACACACACAGGAAAACTTCAAGTACAGTTGAACAAACCCCTCCTCCACTCTGGTGCTGATAATTGGAAATAGTAGATGAGCATGTAAAAAGAAGAAAACAGGAGTGGAAAGTGTGACAGGAAGAAAACAGAAGAAGTGAATAATCAAGCACAGCAGGAAAGAAGAGGAGAGCAGAGGCGTTAAAACAGGACAGGAAACCCAGACTGGCTGTGGATGTACACACATAGTATGCACAATGTTATTGCAGAGCATACGATAATTGAGTGCAGCCAACGCCAATGTTAATTTCTCCCATAAGCAGTAGAATAATGCATTTGTTGTCAAATACTAACATTGATACCAACATCAAATCTGCTATCGGTAGGTCAGCTTGTCCTGTCCAAACTGTTACTGATTTGTTTGCTGAAGAGGAAGATATTGTATATCTCCTTGAACTTTCTGGTACAAATTAACATGAAGCATCATTACTGCAAAATTGAATAATCAATGGTTTTGAATGAATTAACAGTAAATGTTAGTTTGTGGCCTTGTGGTGGGGGGTGGTGGTGGGGTGCCTCTTGCCTGCATGGGGCCTCCAGAGTGTCTAGAAGCACCCATGGAGGAGAGGACATAGAGAGTGAGCCTTTGAGCAGTGAGGCACCTGCATTTATTGTTGGCAAGTTTTAATCAATCAGACTTTAAGTCTAGTATAGCACTTTTTATACAACTAAAAAATGCAACGCAAAGTGTTTTACAAAATAAAAACCCCATCCCACCCAAAAAAAATCTGTCCATCTTTCTATCATCCAGGTTATGGAGCTGCCATCAGGCATCTACAGAGACACTGAGGACGAACGCACCTCAAACAGGCCGGCACAGGTAGGAGCCAGCGTGCATATGTTTCCCTTTGTTTCCCCATCAGTCGGCCGTCATAACAGCCAAGTTGACTGGCAGGATAAAAGCCTCACAGAGCCTCAGATGCCTGCCTAATTAAACAAAAAGCGTAAACCAGGATGTCACTTGGGATATTAAGGGAGATGTTCTTTAAGCCCGGACCTTAAAACTAAGCTGCTTTTACCTTTTTGTTGTGTCAAAGATGTGAGATATGAGGTCAAACAGTGAACTCCTTTATTGTCGTGTGCACATCTGCTCCCTCTCCCGTCAACCTGCCTCTGGTTTTCTCTCCTCTTTGTGTGAAAAGTTTGATATTGTGACGGTTTAATATCATGTGAGTGCTGATCACCTGTTTCACATACGTAGAAACGCGTACACACACACATCAAGATTCCCCCTGTGGCTGCAGCAGTCAGTCAGTCAGATATGAACCAATAAAGTCGGTTTCTCTAAGCCTGCAGTGAGAGGTGGAGGGAGAGACTCGTTCTTTATTAGAGGAGCGATGTTCCCTCTGTAAATTCACTCAGCGCTGCTCCACTGATCCTCCACCTCCACTCCCTCTGCACAGCACCTCAGTCTCCACTTTGTTGCTGTCTCTTGTCTCCACACTCAATATTGCTAGACCTGCTGTATGACATGGGATTTTATTTATTTATCTTTTGTTAGTTTCCATCTGAGCCTGTGAGGTTTGAGCCGTTTCCACCCACTGCAGATGACAACAATTTGTGTGTTTGTGTTGACTGCATTCCTCTGTGAGAGGATGGTGGAGAGTTTTTGAGAGTTATTGATCCATAACTGAAATCAAGAGCGATATATTTAGACACAGAATATTCTGCAGACAGTAGCCTCAACAAGGCTGTGCCTGCACATTTGGCAGAAACACCACAAACACTCCAATTTAAAAAAAAATCAGAATCACGATAAAAGAAAAAAAAATCACAAAATTAATTGTATAAGACGTAGTCTTTATAAAAGCAGCTCAGCGCAGTTTGTTTTTGCACCTTAGACACCTTAGTGTCTGAAACAGACTCTTTTTAATCAAGAATGTTGTAAAAACTGCCCTGCAGGCTCAAACGGCTCTAATTTATAAAAAACATGCTTATAAAAATCATGCAGAGACAAAAACACAGAAACTCACAACACAAGATACTGTAAATGTTTCAAGGGACACAAGAAAGTGTTGGACTGTGGGAAACACTTTTATTCAATATTTCTTGACTTGATAAGTTTTGAAGATGGCTAGCTATTGGTGGTGTTTGAACATAAGGTGAGTTTGTTTATTTTTTTTATAATGTCAACATCACGTGATTCAGATATTATTGCAAATACGTTAGCTTAGCATTAGCCTTAAACCAGGTCAGTCCCTTGTTCGCGTCCCCTGTGTATTTGCAGGTATTTTCTTAAGTTGCAGTACATTGACTTATCTGGGCCACCATAGAAGCTGCAAGTTTCCTATCTTATATAGAGCTACACAACACATGGCTGAAAGAAAATATAAACTACACTACAGCAATGGAACAAGCTGTTTGTGCCGTCCATTAAAATCACACATGGTATAATCCTCCTCCCTCCTCTGTGTGACTGGTAACGAGACGGAGCGGCTCTTTGATGAGGACTGAAAGAGGGAGATGGTGTAATCAGATCCTGAATTTAAATCTGTGCTGTGATGTGATGAAATAAAATGTCCTGTTCAGTTTGTAATGCACATGAAGTGGGTGAATCTATCTCCACACACACACACACACACACACACACACACACACACACACACACACACACACACACACACACACACACACACACACACACACACACGCTCATCCTACCTGCATGGAGCCCTGGAGATTAAGCGCCATGCATTTGACAAGACTCTGTGACTTCAGCTCTCGCTCTCTCTCTCTCTCTCTCTCTCTCTCTCTCTCTCTCTCTCTCTCTCTCTCTCTCTCTCCTCTTTTTCATATTTTATCTTCAGCCACTGATTTCACTGTCATCGTCGTGTTTGTTTGCTTCCTCCAGGATGTTGAAGGTGTGCCTTTGTATGAAAACATCCTTTATTGGACCTTGATTGTCTTGGTACTATAGCAAAACAGTCTGTGAAATTTGGTGTGTGTGTGTGTGTGTGTGTGTGTGTGTGTGCACCACATTGGCAGCCTATCCATTAACCTGCTGCTAATCTACACACTGCAGAAACAAGTGGATTGGACCCCGCCACCCTCGGGAGCCATTTGATGGATAATTCCTTTCATTCAAATTCAACCACACACTCAGACACACACACACACACACACACACACACACAGAGGCACATGTACTGTATAGGCCTATACATTCATACCGCCACACAACTAGTCCAATTTTGTGCTGTAATAATATCATAGAGTATTTCTCCACGTGAAATCAGATTAGCATTTTCCACAAGCACCTAAATATATATATTTTTCAGAGTTTTTCCGTCATTGAGACGACGAAAACACCCATCACTTACTCCACAGTTGAAAATCCCGTTTTCTCTTTTCGCTTCTCAAAAAGTCTTTTTACTGCCACGCTAATGACATAAAAAACAGGGAGAAGGGGAAACACTGTCCCTGTAATCCCTGTAAAGATCCAAATAAGACAGTTTTATGAAGGAAGTATGTGGTTTTATAATTTTGACTCCTTGGCGCTCTCCCACTCAGCTTCCATTCATTACAGAGGACCCCTGGAAGGTTTCAGTCATTAAGTAGGATGCCTGGGTTCAAAGACACTCAAGAGGAGCATCATACTGTAAAGACTGTTGGAGTTGATGCAGATACTGTGATTCTCAGTGTCCTTTAATCTACATCCTATTCCCCTATGGCTAACAGCATGATACTCACTACTTAGATCTTTTGTTCTTCTTTAAATACAACACCCACGTGCAAAATGATGTTGTACTGAGGAGTTGTCAGTGTCAAAAAGATCACCAGGCAGAGACGATTCATATGTTCAGTGCATTTCCAGTAATCAGTTAATTCAAGTGGGTACAAATGAAAACTCTATGTGTGAGTTTATTTGACTTCCAAGTCTCTTTTTGTTATTGCAAATAATGCTCAAAAGTTGCAAATTTTCAAACATTTATCATAAGAAAATAGATCTGTGCCAAGTTTTTCCATCCAGGAAACACTGACATCCAGCTCAACAGATTGGGACAACTTTAATATGAGATTTATATATTTCTGACCAAACCTGTCAAATTAAAGTAAAAAAAAAAAAAAAAAAAAGAAAGAAAGAAAAAGTCCTATATAAATGAATGTATACTTATTTTATACTTCTCTGGTGACATTTCATTTAATTAGATGATATATCAGAATCTTATGGGGAAAAAACATATACAAAGCATGACATTTTATATACTTTTACATTGATATGCCATATAAGTTTTATAAAAAGCATATAAATGAAGCATATTTTTCTTTTAAATTAGATACTTCACACAATAACATCATGCACTTTGCTCTTTCCTTATACACCATAATGTTTATGTAAAAATGCAAATGTGGCCACATTCAAGAGTACGGATATAAGTTTTTTTTCTATTACTTTTCTACACTGATACTGTCAATCATCCCATAAAAAATCCCCCCATGGTTCTTCGTACCTTAGTTATTTCATTGTAGCTCAGACAGTAATTTATAGGCTGGTTTGTTTTACTGTGCGGTTCAGCATCTGTTCAGCTGTAGAGTGTGAAAGCAGTCAGGCCCTGAGAGCTTTGAAGGATACAAATCTCTTTAAAGGCAGAGAGGGGTTTGCAGTGCGCTAATGTCTTGCTGTGGATTTACCAAGGATTTGGGAATCTTGTAAAGAATGAAAGAGGATTTTCTTGCGGAGATTACTCGAATCAAGAGAAAGACAGAAAAGTTATACGTACCTGTCCCTTCTCTTCTTCTCCTCTATTCACTTTTCTCTTTTTCTCGCTTTGCTTCTTTAGAGCTCTGCTTCTTACAAAGATCACACAAAGGAGAGCTTTTGTCACGCTCTCAAAATGAGTCAATGTAAGTTGATAAAAGCTTGTTTTGGAAATCACATTTGATCCAGTGTTGAGACTCTCTGTCGGCTGAACAGTGCAGTAAATAAAGCTGTGGATCTCGCCACAGTGTGTATGTGAGTGAGTGTTAACCTGGATGATGCACTATGACTAAATGGGAGCTGGTGGTTGAGCAGTGTGTCTAAGCTGTGCTGCACGGGGAACACACTGAGGCCTGAGGGAGATGTTTAATCTGCTGAGGAGCTGACAAAACAGAAGCTCTCTTTTCAGATTTAATGGCCGTGCTGGACTCTGCCGCAGGGATACACACATATAAACCCTAATACGCCAAATTAATACACTCACACCGGCACACAAGACTTAGAGGAGACAGACTGACAGAGCCACTTTGTGTTTACTTTAATTACCCCATGTTGAGGTCAGTACAGTAGGTAGCGGCCTCTCACAACTAAGTTTAAAGCAACTGCTCAAACATCAACATCAACAAAGAGGCAAATGAGAATATGACGTTATGTGCACGGCTGTTTGTTGCAACGAGGGAATTTACATAACCAGCGGAAAATGGCAAATTGTTGTTGATACTCAGTTGAAACATAGAGCTGTAACATGTTAATTAGAGACCTCTCTTTCTCTTCTGTCTCTTTGCTAAGCTAAGCTACAGTAACTCACAGGTCCACTGCAGCTTCATACAGTAATTAGCACCACATATGAGTACTGTCAAGGAGTCATGAACCTACATGTCATTAAACCAGTGCTAAGTGTTGCAGCAGCTTGCTGGAAGCTCAGCTACATCAGTGAGTAGTTAGTTTCTTTGGACATTTAGTCAACTTCTAAAACTAGAAACACATTTTCTCTAGGCTACTGTGATTGAAACCCCACCCTCCTTTGTCTGTGGAGACAAACTCCAGTTGCGCTTGTCAGGCCATCCACACCAAACACTTGACCTCTGTTGTGTAGAGCATGTGCAACAGCCGAGTGCAGGCGTTGGCTCTGTGGTTACACAGCTACAACGTCATCATGGTTAAACCTCCCGAATTTTAGCCTGAGTCACCACGGTAACAATGGGTAAGCAATTACAAAACTAAAGCTGACATTTGTTGCACTTTCCCATGAAAAGCTGTTTCAGTTTTTTGGTTTATATTTTAACGAGGCACTTGTGAATTCAACTGAGTGGCTTGTGACTTATCTTTGTACTGTACTGTTTTGAATTTCATTTTCTATGTTTTCTATATTGTTTGAACTTCTACTACTAAGTAGCTTTAGTTAATCGGTCCATATTTCTCTCTTGCATTGCTGTAATTCAGCGTCTTTCAGTATAGAGTCATTTGTATTCTTAACAAGTCACTTCCAGCCTTGGATATGAGAGTAGTATCGAGCTTCATATCTAACTCTCAACCAAAAAGCAAACGTGCACATCTTGTTTCTTTTTCCTGACTCACTATCTTTGTCTTCACCGAAATGTTGATGTCTAATGGCACAAACATCTGTGTCGCTCCTTTTCACGAGTCAGTCAATCACAGTAACGTCTGACAACAAAGATTTCCCAGACAAATTGGCAGCACAGATATTTGATTAGTGAATAATTTACAAATCGAATGTTTACATCAGCTAATTCTCCCTCAGTATTTGTTTTCTTTCTGTTTTGATTTCCACTGTTTTCATTTGGATTTCAGTTTTGCATAGAGAATAGTGTATTTAGTCATTTACAGCATCACCAACAGTGTATATTATAGATAAGATGGTTAATGAGTCAGTATCAGTAAGCTGTTTTGCAGCATGTGGCAATAGAGGCAAGATACCAAAATTTGTGTTTAAATTTTTCTCTAACAAATGTGGTAATAAAATGTTGTCATGACAAATATGTGTGTGGCACAACGCAGCACTAACTGTTAGGTCAACACTGATAAATCCAATAGGGTTCAAAGTTTCCCACATCACCCAAGCTGTTGTGTTAAAAAAAAAAATCTTGATAAATACCCACTAATAAAATAGAGCTGCAGATCGAGTGGAGAAACAATATAGATGGTGTGCACTGTATCCAGGCAGCGTTAAATGACCTTTACCCTCTGCCTCCATTGAGACGGGGGTCAGCTTCATGGAAAATGCCAGGGCACCCGGCAAGATGAATATCGCCTACATGCTTGCACATACTGTACACACACACACACACACACACACACACACACACGCATGTACACAAACACGGACAAGATGAACGCACACACACACACCCCTCCACACCAAGGTGTAACTCAAATTCTCTGGCTTAATTAAGTGCAGCCCACTTTGGAGCTGCCATCTCGTTTAGCTAATTAGTCATGAATATGAAATGCCAGGATTTTAATTAGCATGCCATTGTCAGAGAGGGAGAGAAATCACAGACTAATTTTCTCTCTTCGCTTGGTCACACTTTATATTGAAGAGGCCTGGTAGGAATGTGATTCGATTCCTTTGTGACGATCAGTAGGTTGTAGGAGTGAACGTGCAAGTTCATTTACATTCTCTCACTGAGTATTTAACAAGAACTGTGTGGCGTAAATTCATGTTAATACTTGTCAATTGTTTCATAAAATACTCACTGGAGTAATAGTTTATTTTGATTTCCAACATTTGATTTAAAAAAAACTTGTGCAGAAAACCTATACATGTGGTGTATTGACTCTTTACAGCAGATTTTGTGTCTACAAGAAGCAGTTAAACTGCAAGCTAACAAATGATATACTAAATACTAGAATAATATAATAATAACTCATTAATTATCATATTTTAAGATTTTTTTATGGATGGCAAATTAAGGTTGGGATTAAGAATGACTTAATGCTAATAAACCAATGCATCAACAGGGAAAGCTATTATCAGCACAGAACAATGTATCATGATTTAGTAAAACGATTTGATAGATTTTTAGGTAATTTTGTATTACTGTAATTTCCTTTGCAAAAATGTGCAGATATTTCTAAAAGTAAAAACCCAGATGATTATTGCTACAGTTTAAAAGAAGTCTTACTGTTATTGACCGCATTTCCTCTATTTATCACTGTAAACCAGGGGGCAGCGTCGTGTTGACAGCAAAGGCTTGGAGAGAGTCTGGGAGGCTTAGCGGACAGGTAGATAGGTCTGGGGCCTATTCTGCGGTTGGTAATTAAATTGATTAAGGCCGAGCTGGTGCTGGAGAAACAACGACAGCGAGCTGGAAATGGAGATGGATGAGCCTGCAGGGCTGCAGCTACGAGATAGGAATGGTGAAGAGCTCATCTCAGCCGGCCCAGCAGACCGCCTGGCCGCACCGCTGTAGACAGAAGAAAAGACCAATCAGCCGTAATCCTCTCTCCATCCTTGGTCCGTGCTGTCTGCATTCAGCCGGACATGGATTCACTCCCACCTAGATGTCAGTGGACAGCGATGGTTAATTTATCCTTTTTAATTGCACAATGGACTCTCCTCCCTTTTGTGCTTTTGTTTACACTTGTGCTCCATCACTGTTTGTGTGTGTGTGTGTGTGTGTGTGTTTATGTGTGTTTGTGTGGGATCAAAATGCTTAGAAGGACACACATATGCTGCTGTGAGTGTGTGTTGAGGAGAACAGGTGGGCTCAGTGTGTGTCTATCACTCCCTGTGGAGTTAATGTTTGATCAGAGAGAGAATGAGAGAGAGTCAGAGATGGAGAATAACTCACTGTGGGTACAGACAGCAGAGCAGAGCTGAGCTGAGCTGAGCTGTGACCACAACTTCTTCGTCAGGCGATGTCACGTGTCAGAGCTGCGACTGTTAGGTGTTTTCCAGACATTTCAGAGCTCACCGGCGAAGCTGACATCCCACATGTGACATTTCACCCAGCTAACGCCATCAGCCAACAGAAATCTCTCAGAAACTCCTGAGTTAAACTATAGTGTTTGATGTGGGTTACCGGGGAAACGTCTCTATTTAGCAAGCAGCAGTCATCACCACAACGGCTGTGCCAAAGGAAATTCCAATTAACTAAGCGTCCGCCGGGCCTCGGTGCATCAGGGGTTAGGTAGAGCTCACAGGATCATGGCAGGACTGATTGGAGGCTGAGTGGTGAAACATATGCTTAGTAAATAGGATTTGTTGATGGTGGCAGATACAAGAAGGCCTCAGGGGCAACTCCTCACACCCTGAAGACAAAAGACGTCACCTCTGGAAGTAAATTATCCCAGTCAATGAACAGACCTTCAGTTCTCTGCTGTTGTGAAATGTCAATATGATCTACAACCAGGCTGCACAGAGACATTATGACATTTAGCAGACAGGGTTCACCATCATTACAGCCTATGTTTAGTAGCATGCTAATATTTAACAATTAGCACATAAAACAGTAACAAAGTAGCACAGCTAAGCATTAAATGTTGTGCAGACAGATCAGTTTGTAACAAGGACTAACTGACAGACATTAAAAAAAAACAATAAGCATCCATATCTCTGTAACTATTAAAATTAAGACAAAAAAAAAAAATTTAAATAGAACAAAGTGATGAAGCTGAAATGGATGCACTTGTTATTTGTAGTAAATCTGCAGTAAGTAAGTCTCTTTGGATGTGTTTTCTTAAGTTGCAGTGTGTTGAGCAAGTGCAATAATATCTAAGATTTTCCCCATGTGCCACAATTTCACGTACACTGTCAGCAACACCTCAGGCTGTGATCTGTGTATATTTTATTTCTTTGCTACTATAAAACATATCCAGGTGTTGTTCAAGTATAGTCAACAAAACAGCAATGAAAGCTAATGAAGTAAAGAAAGCAGAGTCTCCTACTCCTCTTATGTCTCATGCTTTAATCTAAGCTGATGGCTGAACGTCAATTTTTTTTTATCACAGTCCACCCCCACTCTCCAGCCTGACCAGGAGAAGACTATTGATCAGCTCATTTGCAGGTTATAATGTCAGGGTTTGTGTCTGGGCTGGACTGTCTGAGGCCCTGACCTCTGACCTCTGACCTCTGCAGGGACTCCCAATGGAGTCTGGGACTGACGGGGCAACGACTCGTGCGCACCTACGTGAGTAGAGTTAGCTGAGAAGATTGATGCAGTGCTTTATGTGCAGGGCTATTTCTTGGCTAAAGAGTGAATTGTTTTTTACGTACACCTTACATTTTCTCCTGAACAAGACAGAGATGACACAGATTGTTGCCAGCATCCAAATATTACTTTTAGCCTCTGCTAAACTGTAGTACAGTAGCTTTATATTTAGAGACAGATATGACAACAATTGTATTTTCGGAAATGTTAAACGAACATCATCAAATGTATTTCATTACAAGAGATGTTTGTTTGACTTTGCCTGTTAGCAGCTGACTGTGTGTTTACAGTAGCTTAAATACAGCCATTTAAAGTCTCTTTCCCCCTCCTTCACACATACACGTGCACGCTCCTTCATGCACCTTGATTTATCCCTGCCACTGTAGGTGGCGGGATGTGACAGGAGGGCGTCTTTCCTAGTGGGAGATGAAGCACAAATCTGCCTACCGTCGGAAACTTGTGCTCATTTTCAATTCATGTTCTTGCAACTTAAAGGTCATGTCATCAAATGAAGCTCCCCTGAAGCAGATAACAGTGAAATGAGTAAAGACTGAGGAACAAAGAGCGAACCCGTCTCCCCCTCGCCCCTCTCTCTTTCTTCCTCTCCGTCTCCTCCACTCTTTATCTGTTAATGAAGCACAATCCTCTCAAGAGCACACGCTCTGGGATTTGTCAAGTTATCGCAGGCTTGGTTCGTCTGCCCAGCTCAACGTTCTACACGCTATTCTTTGATATTCCAGCTTCTCTGTGTCTCAAACTGTCCGCCTGCATCTATCTGAATTTTAACTCAGTTTTGTCCACATTTCTTTGTATATGTCGTATATGCTTTTCTCTCCCTCTCTCTGTTGCAGCTGCTTCTCCTAAGGATCACTGTGGACTGCCAGGATCCCATCATCAGGTCAAAATTTAATTCTCTGTTTACATGGATCAGCTTCAGTCTTTTTCCTCCCTCTGAGTTTGTTCATTGCAAAAATCCTCAGATAAAAACCCACTGTATGGGGGTTCCACATGCAAATGATGCATAATATTTGCAGCGAAGAGTATTAACTATGCTCAGGGAGATGTCTAATCACATGTAATTTTCATGGGCTGATTTCCATAAATATAAGCTACCCTGCCAAAGCACCTCACACACCTCATGAATGTGATTGAAGCTGGAACAGTGTAATTTCCAACAGATATTAAAAGATGCAAAATAGTGTAATTGTGTTGCCTGTGTAAGAATAGTTTTAGCCCACGAGGACGATATTGTGAGCAATGCAATCCACCTCAGCTCCCAGCCTCGCTTTACCCGCTGCAATACAGTATGCTAATGATGCCACACTAACAGCCCACAATAAAAATAATGATGATTACCGAGGCGATGGGGGTGGCAACAATAACAGACCCTGTGATGTATAGTAAATTATAAACATCCTCCCCGTTGTAATCTCATAGTTAATTCAGGTTTTCATTCGGGGTTAGAAAATTGGCTCTTTGCGTTCAGAGCAATGTGAAACGTTTGTGTGTGTGTGTGTGTTTATGTGAATGCAAATAAGCCTAATGTACACCGAGGGGATGTTATGTTTACTAGGGTTTTTTTTTTATATTGCTTCATGCATGACTTCATCTATTTATTGTTTGTGGGTGAATGCACATGACCCCTATGTGTTTGCTTGTCCACTTAATACCTGCATGTCTCCGTCTAATATTATTGTATTAGAGTGTTAACACTTTCTGGGAGTACAGGTTGAATGTGGAATATAAAATGCCAGATTTGTGACGCATTATCAGAGGGATGATACTGTAGATGTTATCAGTGGTCAGTGTATTACTCACCTGCAGGTGGCAGTGTGTCAGCATGTGTGGTTACACAAACACACAAACACACACACACACACACACACACACAGATGCAAATACATATAATGAATTGATATGATGTTTGGTGTATACACAGCTGCACACATTCATGCACTGTGTGTGTGTGTGTGTGTGTGTGTGTGTGTGTGTGTGTGTGTGTGTGTGTGTGTGTGTGTGTGTGTGTGTGTGTGTGTGTGTGTGTGTGTGTGTGTGTGTGTGTGTGTGTGTGTGTGTGTGTAAGCTGGTAGCATATGCTGCACCACAACTCTCTGGTTGGAGCCTCAGTAGCTGTCTGATCGTTTATGCAGCACACCGACTGTTTTGTCATGTTGAATGTTCTGAGTGCCCCGAGAGGAAAGCAGCCATGACAGCTACCAAGGTCTGTCCAGTTGACTGATTTGTGTTACGACACACAGACACACACATACACACACTGTATGCACTATCATGTCACACGGTGTGCTGCTGCTGACACACAGGGAGATGTATGTGTACACGCACGCACACCTCGCCTCAGGGTCTGTCACAGTTCCCTGGAGAGGCTGCCTGGTTTGGTTTTATTGCCTGTATCGATCGTGGCTCGGGCCGAGTATGGAGGGATCAATACGTGGATTATAGGGGGGAGTTAAGTCCTCAGTGCTGCCCCACAAACCCCCCTCCCTCCCCCAGCTCTGTGACACCTCTCGCATTCACACTCAGCACCTGATCACCACTGAGAGAGAGAGAGAGAGAGAGAGAGAGAGAGAGAGAGAGAGAGAGAGAAAGAGAGAGAAGAGAAGGACAGATGTGAATTCAATGACAGACGGACGTCTGCCATGTGGAGAGGAATGATCTTTAAATGAAGGTGGACACGGCAGCATCTGCTCCGCCCCGCCTCCCCCTCCCCACCTGGATACCCCACGCTCCCTGCTTACATCTACATATCTACAGTAATTGACATTTTCCATTTTGCGGGTTCCGTGCATCCCCCCCCCATTATTTCTATGGCAACCGGCGGTGGGGGCCTGAACTGAGTGAGTTAGCTGCGCCCCTGGGGCCGAGGCGTCTAGCCAGCTGCTTGCTCCTAAAAGCTGACATGAAAGCTCAGGGGATTTTCTTACTGCCCATTTAATAAGGCAAATAGTCACTCTAATAATACCTAATTCTATTTAGGCTCCTAATTATGAGCCAGCGAGATGTTTTGTGGAGAAAATGCATATTTTATTTAACAGTAGCTGTCACACCTGGATGCATCCACCTCGGTGGGGGGTTAATTCAATTATTTCTTTTTTATATCCTCTTCAGTAGAAGTGCTAATCTGACAAATACCCTTAACTCCATAAATGAGGAATTCCACAAGGTGCACCCCTCTAATCTACGCGTTCACATTGCGGAGATTTGTCTTGATGATTATTATTCTCTTCCGTTTTCATTCGATATACAGTATAGGCTACAGAAGATCTGCAGAAAATGTTTGTGGATCCTCCAGGTGATAATGACTTCTCTGTTCATAGCATAATGAAGTGAAATTTGAGTTTTCTCTGAGTCTCAAATGGAAAGAATTAATACAACAGCACGATATATCAGGTATTTCACTTTACTGTATATAAGATTTGTATGTGTGTGCATCAATATCAACACTATCAAGCTGTCATTTCCTTTCAGTCCCTTCATATTTTTGTTATTTGCCTCCCAGATTCTCGTTACTGTCTCTCTCAATCCTTCTCCTCATTGCCTCTTTTTTTTAATCTCTCTCTCTCTGTCACTGTCTTCCCTTCTATTCTGCTCCCTCTTTCCCACCTCCACTGAAAAGAGCGAAAACAGGGTGAGAGTTTAGAGGGCCGGTCCCAGAAGCTTTCACTTATAGTGCAGCAATTAGGAGCTGGAGAGCTTGTCAAGATAACAGTGGGACCAAACAGACACATAGACACCTACAGAGGACAGAGAAGGAGAGAGAGAGAGAGAGAGAGAGAGAGAGAGAGAGAGAGAGAGAGAGAGAGAGAGAGAGAGAGAGAGAGAGAGGCTGCCAACGAAGACATCAAAGGCATTTGTATGTGAGAGAGCTGAAGGCAGGAGAGGAAGGGGTGAGGCCTTGGTGAGTGGATGCATTAAAAGGAAAACACTCAAGGTCCTTGAGATGGAAAAATAAGCTTTTGTAGGTTGCAGAGAGTGGAGGACTTAACAGCACTTGTTTCTTTTCTTGTATATGCACGGCTCGTCATGTTGTGGTCTTTTGTGGCGTAATGGCTGCATTTGTCAGGCTGGCGTTCACTTTTCTGTCATTCTCACAGCAGGATGCAATACACCAAGACGCCTCTCTGTGTGTGTGAGCTTTTAGTCTATGTCACAAGCTGCAAAAAAAAACAAGTTGTTTAATCAATGATGTGGGCTTTTTGACATATAAAGGGACCGTGAAAGAATTAATTACAAGTTTAAATGTGTGATTGCTGTGCGTTACATACACAGGCTGTCATCACTGAATCTTATACACCCACTTCTCTGTGGTGAACACACAGAAAAACAGACAAGTACTTACGTGCTCATCTTTGCGTGCACAGACAGACAACAACAACTCGTCATTGTCATAAACGTCGCTAATAAGGAAAATATTTGCTTTTTCCTTGAAACTCTCTGGTACTTTCCAGCGCTCGTCTGACCTTGCCTGTCATACAAGCTGCTTCATGGTTTCCCTCCAGATGAAATGGTTTGGTTACATGCCGTGTTCAAAAGAACCAGTCTGCTGAGGTTCTTCTCATCCTTATTTGGCAGATACAGTGGCTTGTATGACAAACAGCTCAATCGGCCATTGTCTCACATGCACGTGAGCGAAGTCTTCAGGGCTCTGTGAGAGCTGTATGAACTGCTGGGCCGCTGCCAGAGCATATCTTAAGACCGTCTTTTAATTATGCCAGTTCGGAGCATTTTGTGCACTCTTAATGGATCTTCAGTGGTTTTTAACAGCGTCCCATCACGGCACAAGAGTGTTCATCTTTTCATTTCAACCAAACACTGCAGCAGCTGATTTCTCTGATTAATCTCACTCAGGGGAAATGAGCTGGACTGAACCGAGCAAGCCAAACAGGCAGTTTTTATTTTTACTCTTTTGACTCAGATAAGAGAGGAAAAGGTGGAGAACATGGGGAAGGAAAGGAGCACAGAGGGAGTTTAATGCAGAGTGAATGGAAAATCCATACAGAGCCAATACAGTAAAGGAAAAACGATATTTTAACATGCTTTATCTAACCAAGCCTCACTTGTCCACCTCTTAGCACCCCAGCTCCCGCTCTCCCCTCATGATCATATCACTGACACGAGGACAAATCTCACAAAAGGAATCAAGACCGCTGTGTGTGTGGGTCTTTGTGCGCATGTTGTTTCGCTCCCCGTGCTGCACCACATGGGGCAGTCTCAGGGGACGATAAGTGTATTATAGCTGTGTGATTTAGAGGCCTGCTGACCAGAGTTAGAGGAATAGATATCATTAGACTGCACTTAGCAGATGCTATAGTGTACACACAGGGCTGCAGCATGCCAGGGCGAATTTCTGTGGTCTCTCAGTGGATCCAGACCCAGTGTTGTAATGTTACAGTGTTATTTGGACTAAATCGTTTCATCTTTCATTTAATTTGTTGCCAATTCAGCAGATTTCATGAGTATCATGGCAGGAGAACTGTTCATACTGTATGTCAACAATACCAACCTTTATATGATTAATAGATGATTAGAGTGGACCATCAAAGACTTGGTGTTGATAAAGATGTTACTATTGTCTCGGCTTTAACTAAAAGCTCCACCTCAGTGTTAAAATAATGTTGTCTTGCAAACCTATATCTATATTCATACAATTTCTACACCAATAGACACATTGTTCAACAAAGAAAGAAAAGCGCTTTTACTTGCAGCATTATGAATTGAATAAAATCACGTCATTCTTATGTGCCATATGAAAAATTGTCCATATCAGCAAATTGGACCTTATTAAATTTTCAGCTATCTTAACCACTTTCCCAATAAAATGCTTCCAATCTATTTCATCTACAGTATTTCACACAGCATTGTCTTGCATATTAACCCATTTCATGTCTTGCTTCTCGATCACGTCCCTCGTCTTTCTCTATCTGCCTCTGTTAGTCTCACTGTCTGTCTGTCTCTCTCTCTCTCCTTCTCTGGGGAGAGGGCTGAGGGCATTATGTGCTGCTATGAATGATTCATTGCCCTGTGTGGTGTGTATGTGCTCGGACTAGAAAACAAGGAGGACATGATAGAGAGGGTAAGGTAGATAGTTGCAGGAAGGGGAGATGAGGTGACAGGAGAGAGAACGTAGCCAGAGGTGGAGTACAGCAGCAGAGACTCAGAGAGATATTAAGAGGTTTGGGATTAAACAAAAAACACATTTTCTTCGAGTTTTTTTTTTTTTTTTTTGTGGCAGAAAAACCCTGGCGTCTGCTGGACTGGGGATGCAGAATGCAATGGTCATTGTATTATTACATTTGTTGTGTTTTTGCCTTAGGGACAGTCTTTACCTTAATTGACAGGAGATTTCTGATATTAATGTTCTCATTACCACTTTGATGTACACCGTCCTTGGGGTGCTCATTGTAATTCATCATCCTTGTAAAACTCACCTCTTCTTGTCACATTAATCTGAAACTTATCTGAAGTTTGTTTAGTTCTTTGTCTCGTGGACTTTATCCCTCCTTTCTTGACACCTCAACCATGCACTCATAACCGCTCATAAATTCATAACCACTTGAGCAGAAAACACTCCACACTCTCACCAAGGCGGCGAAACCTCTCGAAACAACGTTGTTGTTCCTTATCTAATTTCCCACGACCTGGAATAGATTATCTGCCAGATAATTAAGACCTGCTGAATAATTAAGTGGACAATAATGCTAATTCATGAATAATATATCTGTTTATGATGGTGGGGCATAGATAGTGGTTGTGCTGTAGTGCTGACAGGAAGATTGATGCTGTGGCCTAGATAGGATCTCTCCAGTGAGGGGATGCCGCTGACTGCGACGCTGCCCATATTCATTAGGCCACTGTCATTGGCTTCTGTGCGTAATGACATACTTATGTATAATTTACAGGCACATCCCAAGGCAGAGGTGGCATATGTGGGAGAATGGAACAAATGTGTTTTTTGGCACGAGGCATATGGAGTTTTGCTTTATAATACCACAGCGTGCTCCCATAGGTTGTGACCGCTTGATTCCTCATTCAGTTTATTTCTGTTGCATTTTTATTTTATATCTCTCTCTCTCTCTCTCTCTCTCTCTCTCTCTCTCTCTCTCTCTCTCTCTCTCTCTCTCTCTCTCTCTCTCTCTCTCTCTCTCTCCCTGTGTGTGACTGGGTGAGTGTAGCCAGGCATGGCATGGTGTATGTACAGCATGTTTTCATATGCAGCCTGCTAGTGTGTGGTCTGTCACATAGACTGATGGTAGACTTGACATTAATGTAAGTGCAATGCTCAGTGCCATGATGCACTGTAATCAAGTGCAAAGCCGTTGTTTAGGAATGTGTGTTTATGTATGTGAGATGTCCCAGGGCAAATTAATGCAAATTAAAAGGAATGTGTTGTATCAGACGCTTGTGTAAACAGACTTCATGCTTTAACTCCAAAACACTGAAGCCCTCCTCGTCCTCATGCCACCCTGTACTCCAGCCCGGCGCTGTGGAGCCTGTAGCACCCCAGCCAGTTTGATTACATTTGCGATTAGAGCTGTGGCCAAGGGATGGTGAATTATGCCTGAGCTGTTACCTTGCTGTAGCTGCTGGGGGAAATGAGGCAGCTAAGCTGCATTTGCCCCACTACCGCTGACCTTGTGGGTCACTCACAGGAAGGAGACATTCATCACCCTGACACATGGATGCTGTGGGGAGACGATGGGGTGTGTGCGTGCATGTATGTGTGCACGCCTGTGTGCACTACTAGTATTATTACACCCAAAGCACCAGCTGAAGATATAGAGATATATATCATTGTTTCCTCCACTGTATTCAGTTTACAGAGCGCTTACAGAGATTTTGATGATGTTGTTGTTAATTGAAATTAGTTGCTGATATGATGGTTTTACACAAACACATCCTTTGTTTCTAGTGAAAGACTAATCTTCCCTAGAAGCTCTCTCTCTTTCTCTGTCTCTGTCACTCTGCTCCTTTCCTGCTTTCTGTGAATATAATTGTGAGTGGCAGATAAATATCGACCATGGCCATTGTCGGCCCAAGTGTCTATTTGCTCACTAGAAAAGACTCATTATGTTACAACAGATTGATATCTCTGCCCCCAAGGACTTTAATCTCATCTCAAATGAAAATAGAAACAATCATGGCTGTTGGTGGTGCAGCGCTTTTAGCACCGTAGCATGCCCGCTGCTCTCCACCCCCACCCCCCAAAACTGCAGAGACCTTGGCAGGTGCAGTCGGTGATGGGACGCACTGACTCTGAAGGATGACGAACAGACAAGCTTTTCATATTATGTCACTGCGCCATCTCTTCCTCCCCCTGTCTCCTCTCTGTGGGAGAGATGCTGTGCTCCACATTTGTGCTTAACTGAGTGTGTTCAAGAAGATGTTGTTCTGATGATAAGAGGACGGGTAGACAGACACCCCACACAGGCAGAGAATGACAAAAGATCTGAGGAGAGGACACAGAGAATTAGAGAGTAAAAAAGAGGTAAAGAGGGTAGAAAATGTATTGAGGAGGTAGATTAATGTTAGTTGGAGCTTAATTGTTCAGTTGAATCATTTGAAACCATAAAGACACACAATTATGTTTATGCATGCCATAAATCTGATTAGCGCAGAGTGTCGCGCAGCAAACGTAACACAGTCTGCTGAATAGGGGGCTAATGCCCACCCACACAGCACACGTCTGATTAGTTGCAAAGCACCATCACATATCTCTCTCTCTATTACCGCACAATATATGAAATGAAGTATGATGATGTATCACTCAGACTAATTGCGCAGTCTATTTGGAAAGCAAACATTAGTGACAGAAGCTTAAAATAACAGCCAACGCTGAAAGAGAGACCTTCAGACTGACAATGGCCCAATTTGTCGTGCCTGTCTGAATTTTTTTCACACTTGCAACGTTCTGTTTTTCAGAGTCATGGATCATCGCAGCTTCACTCCCCTCCCCTAACACTAAGATCCTCCATTTTCTTACTGAGAAAAATAACTTGCAAGAATTCAGTTGCAGTTTGTTCCCTCGTGCACCTTCCCTGGACGACGGGGAGCAAAATCTGCTGTGCCAGGGTATGGAAGTGAAGTTAGTATAAAAGAAAAACAGTGTAAAAATATAAAAAGTGATAAACCAACGGAAGATGTTTTGTCAGCTCGACAAGGACAAAAATGACTGAGTTGAACATGATTCTTTTTTAGAAAACTTTAGGGAGACAAGATGGGATGTCAAGTCAAGCACAAATACAGGTGCTTAGCATTGAAATTGCTCCCTGCAGAGAATAGATCTTTGACAAACTGGTCCTGCATCACATCAGATCCATGCTGATGGCCCCCATAGACTCCCTCCCTCCAGTTTGCAGAACGCTGACACCGGCACAAGCAGTGTCATCATTTACCCGCTCTAATGGACATGCTCCGGGCGATTATACTGTCACCTGCTGTCTCTCTGCACGTCAAACACAAGATTCATCTTGAAATCATGCAGCCTCCAGTGGTTTTCAGCTGACCGCTGTAATGCAGGAATAATGCATCAGTGCATGCAAACAGGGAGTGGGGGTTGGGGTGGCTGGTACTAAATATGCTACATAGGCTATAGATGTAACTTTCATCTGTATTATACAAATAAACACTTGTATGGATCTCAGGACTATTGTTAAAGGAGCATCAGTCACATCACATAAGCGAGCTCTCCTTGTCATACAGTTATTTCTGGAGTAAGTGTTCACATCCTTTGTTGAGGTAAAATTTCAACAATGCAATATAAACAAACCTGACAAACCTGACCTGAAACCAAACATAGGACCACCCACTCTGGGTTTAAGTACCTGGGTTTCTTGCATTAGTCTCAGAACTGAAGAAGCCTCTTGGATGAGGGGTGAAACATCTTCAAACAAGAAAAGAAGTCCAGTTGCTTTTTACTAAAACTCCACAAGAATAAGATGACCTGGATGACTGAGAACCTTCACGGACACAATATAAACAAACTCATTTTTAATTGATAGCAAAATGAACTTAATGTAAATGTTATCACAACTATCTAATATATTAAATGACTAATTATTGAACCATTTTAATTGATGCATGTAATATTCAAGCAGTATTTTGCTGTAATATGCGTGGGAGTATAGGAGATATGGGTTGTTTTATAACAGTGAATCATATTTCATAAACTCATCCTGTTTTGTAAATGGTTATCTATAAAAAAACATAATGATTTAATCTTTTACCACTTGTAATATTTAGCATATCATTTTTATTTAGACAGTGAAATGTGCGTGTGTAATGTGTGTGTATTGTGCAAATACACATTAAGAGTTTTCAACAAGCATGAGCCTATTAAAACAGTGTGTGTACCTGTGTGTGTGCGTGTGTGTGTGTGTGTGTGTGTGTGTGCGTGTGTGTGTGTGTGTGTGTGCGTGTGTGTGTGTGTGTGTGTGTGCGTGTGTGTGTGTGTGTGTGTGTGTGTGTGTGTGTGTGTGTGTGTGTGTGTGTGTGTGTGTGTGTGTGTGTGTGTGTGTGTGTGTGTGTGTGTGTGTGTGTGTGTGTGTGTGTGTGTGTGGCTGGCTGAATTGTGTTTCCGACCTTTAACTGAATCAACAAAAATGTCTCTCTGCTCCCGGGAGCTCCACTAGACCTTCCTCCTCCTTGGTCTGAAATGACACTTTGATTGACCCCCTGCATTTCCCACAGGGCTTGGTTGGTACGGTAACAATTTGACCTTTGAACTTTACCCTCAGCCAGACAGGTCAGCTGGCCACGGTCATAATTGAATTTCTCAGATACTCATCGACTGGCTTGGCGCACTAATCAATGCGGCTCACGTTCACGGTGGAGACAGCAAGGTCAGAGTTTCTTGTCTGGATCCCACACACTGTCCTGCACATACTTATTTTGGATGTTTTATGTGACTCAGCTGATTATTACATTATAAGGAGCAGGAACCAAAGGTTTAGAGAAGTTTTTTTTCTGCTTTCTTCTTTTTTTCTTCTTCTGAACTATCAATCAGCTATGATTGACAGTCCAACATGAACAGGCCCAAATATAAGTATATCTAACGGACCTTAATATCCTCACTCACTGACATACCAGGGGCTGGTACTCCATCATGTGTGAGTCAAACACACAGACACATCTATAGCATTATAGCATCGCTCCAGCTTTAATGTACTGAAACAATATCAGAAGGTTACAGAAGAGGTTATGGGACATATTAAACTATCCACCGTAGCATTTATGAAGCTATATGAAATGGAAAAAAGGATGGGAGCAATAACAGCAAACACACTGACTGGTTTTTGCTTTCTTTGGTACTTACTTTCTGGTACAGTAAACCTGTATAAATTCACCTTTGAGTGGACTATTGTATATAAACTTGCACATACCGGTAGTCAGCTTTCTCTTGTATAGTGATCCTTTTTTATATTTCCTTTATTACACAACAAAGAGAAAAAAAAGCGCTACACAAAAAGCTCCATGGCGACCCCTTCCTCCCTACCCCTCAGGTCTCTATTTACAGTAATATGTGCAGGATGAAAGGATACGACAAAATGCAGTGGTCACAGTAGCACTTTTAATTTGAACTTTACTTACCATCATTTCCCATGCTGCAACAGTCTAGCACCGTGCACTCCTGCCACTGAGAGCTCCACATTAATGATAATCATCATCTTTCTCTGATCTAGTTGACCTAAATCTACCTGTTCAGCCAAAATTGCACTACTCCACATATTAACTCACTTAAATACAGTGACATACTTTGCTTTAATGAGCACACAACCAGGGCCAGCAAAATTTGTTTTCACTACTGGCAGCATCAGCGACAGCATTTTGCATGGAGACAACATCAATATAATATAAAGTATATTGAATCACACACAAAGTTGAATTTACAGACAGGCAAAAAAATAAATAAAATAAAATAAACTAATTACAGCTCACAGTCACTGAAGAGATTCTGTAATAGAATGAATATAATACGCTTTTGTGATGACTTGTGGCAGCTGGTGAAAAATATGCTCAGAGTTACACTGTAGAAATATCACACATGTACACAGACACGCACAAAACACATAAAGGTTGATAAGGACTCGGGCAATAGATTATTTATATCTACTGCCATGGCACACAGAAGATTCATCACCATGGTGCGTGATTAGTGTCTCCCCTCCTCTCCTCTCCACACTCTTCTCCACTTGCACTCCATCATCTTGTAGACTGAATAATTGTGTTTTGCCACCCTCAGTGTGATGCATATCTCCATCCATGACTATCCAGATGTGGTTGACACTGTAATCCATACGCCCGCCACACACGGTGCAGATGGTTCCGTAATTGCGTTGTTTTGTAATCAGATTTCTTGTGGGCGGTGACCATTTGATGTTTCAGGATTCATTTCCTTCATCAGATGCCACTGAAGTCTCATTTAGAGTGGACCGCAATGGCTCGTGATGATACAGACGAGGGTATTTATTTCAGCTGCGGATGAGGCTCATTGGGTGGTGACATATCGGCCTGATGGGCACTCAAATCATATCTGTTTCTCCTTGATTCGCTTGTGGAGATAAGGTTTCCACTGAGAGGATTTCTCATGAGTATCAACTGTGTTGAAAATGTACCTGATGTTGTTGATGCATCAGATCAAGTTTTACACACGTGGATGTGGAAGTCTGTGGTCAAATTTTTTTTATTTTTTGTATTACAACTGAAATTCATTAGAAACTGTTGCAAAACCACTGGTGTGCAAGTGTTTATCACAGTAGGTGTCATCTATCTTAAATGTGACAACTGTAATAAAGATTATTAAAAAACCAGTAGCACGCTGCTTATCTTACACATACATTTGGAAAAATCTCATTGCTCTCAATTACTTTTCTTGTCTGCAAAACTGTCAAGTCAGTTTTATTTTTGTACTTGCCATGAAATTACAATTTACCTTGAGGCTTTAGAGGGATTAGCATGTCTGTCGCGCAGGTGGCAGAAACAAACCAAGTGGAGTTTGTTCTCGTGCCAAGTCGCAAACTGTTTTGTCAGGAAACCAAAATGGAGAAAATGTGACCAACAGCAACAATAATAGGCAAATATACTAATGTAAATGTAGAAGATGTGAAAACTCCCAGGTGCCACCGAACACAGCATGGCCCATCTTCTCAGCTCCTCCTCACATTACAAAGATGTAGTACAGTTCAGATAGAGACTCTAAATTGTGCCTAAGCCCTGTGACGCTCTGTTGACATGTCAAAGGTGTTTAGGATAGAAACCAGCCAACCATGACCGTAAAAGGGGAAAGTGGTTTATGGGAATGAATGGTCTGAATGATGTTACAGAGGCCTTTAAGCTGTGTCAGTAACACGGGGTGACATGAAAAGAGAAGAAAAGAAAGGGAATAAAAATATAAGAAAAGGGAAGGAAATGAGGTGAAGGATCCCTTTCTTTAACCTCAATATGATGATGTAAAAATAGTTTAATTACAATTAAAAGTCGACTAAATGTAGCATCAAAAGGAAAAGTCCTCCCTAGCGCTGTGACTCCATACCAGTATTAGTATTATTAATGTTGCTCTATGTACAACGTGTCATTTTTTTCAGTCAAGCAGCACAGTGTGGAGGAGTTTTCTACTGATTCAACAAGTACAATCTGAGACTTTAAAGACCTTTTTAATACCACAAGACAATGATTTAACACTTGTTTCACAGTCACAGTGGCCAGCTAATGAACGTATGGTTGAAAAGAAGTGTTTATATCATATCACTTTTTTTAACGCTTCCTAGCAAAATAACAATAATTCCTCCATTATATTACTGTAATAACAGGTGGACCCAGATAAGCAGCAGAGAATGAATGGACATTGGACGAATGGATCAAGTAGCTAATGAAAAATGATTGTATTTAAACATTTTAAAAATAAATCACTGCTTATTGAAGATTTTTGATGGATTTATATTGACTTTGATCAATCTTCTAGTGCAGTTTAGCATGATCCTCCTGCACAATCCAGTCCCATGTCCCACTATCCCATCCCTGTTTTAGTTAGTACACATTTTACAGGTAGGCTATTATAACTGCTAATGGGAACTATTTACTAAGTTGTGATTTTTCT
The DNA here is from genome assembly GCF_905171665.1 of Trachurus trachurus. Classification (NCBI taxonomy): domain Eukaryota; kingdom Metazoa; phylum Chordata; class Actinopteri; order Carangiformes; family Carangidae; genus Trachurus; species Trachurus trachurus. The sequence goes on from NC_139905.1 coordinate 18,196,415, forward strand.
TCTATGCAAAGATGAACTGGATTCACTAAAGTTTCCTAAAAAAAAAAAAACTTTTCAACAAACCCTGTCATTTTAGAAACCGTGCCCTCTGTTGGTGCAAAAAACACACTACAGGTTTAAGGCCGATGCGCAGTTGAACCTTCCCCTCAACCCACTGTACTTGTACGGTAGCTACTTCTCCTCTGTCGCTACATATGATTTTTTTTTGTTGTTGTTTTTGTTTTGTTTTTTTTGGGGGGGGGGGGACGAGCTGGTGAGCATCAGTGCAGAGAGGGCACAGCACAGGCAGTGATGGAGGGGCTGCAGTTGTCATGGAAACGCCGGGGTTGGCGCACTGGAAGAGAGCGAGAGAGAGAAGGAGGAGAAGGAGGGGAGGGAGGAGAGGAGAGGAGAGGGGAGGGCAGTTTGTTTTGTTATTGAAGGTCACGTGGCCAGGTGAAGCTCCGCCCCCCTCCCCCCGTTACCACCGATTCAACCGTCTCCTGCTCCTGCTCCGGTCAGTTACTACAAAATGGCTGCAGAGGCTCCGCCGCAGACGAGAACCCGCTGAACGCTTCATGGTAGGATTTTTATTCATATGCTGCTTGTTTTTTTTTTAGTCCGTCTCCACGCGTAGCAGCACCGACGTGTTTACACCGTGTGGCTTCACAGTGTTGGGGGAAAAATATGCGAGGTTTAACAGTTGAACCGTGGCAGCTGAGCTGGGGGAGGGAGGGAGGGAAAATATTTGTTTGACATCAGTGTTGTCTTCGCTACCGGAGAGAGAGAGAGAGAGCTTCACCGCGATTTGTTTTCGCTCGTGCCGCTGGTTTCCTCCTGACCTTAGCGCGGATTTTGTAGGTTTTCCTTCCAGTCCTTTTTCCGTGCTAAGTTGAACTAGTAGTAGGAACCAACCAACCGGCTGCTGCTGCTGCTGCTGCACCGTTTAGACGAGTCAAGGGCACCCTGTGCTGAGCCGAGCCGAGCCGAGCCGAGCTGTGCTGTCGTGGTTGCTCGGTTGGTAGAGTCTAGCAGAGGTCGGTTGGACGCTTTTTTGCTGTTGCACTGGTTTACATGGATGTTTTTGCAGCTCAGTCTCTCACACACTTTGTGTTTGTGTGTTTGTGCTCCGTGCTGCTGCTGCTGCTGCTGCACAGGCAGAGCTGCCGTACCTAACATGCAATCACCTGACTGGCTATAAAGGCATTAGCAAGCCGAGTTTAGCCACTGCAAACAGCTGCTTTTACAGATGCATTTGTCGCCCATGCATTTCCATCCATCCATTCACTTCTTATGCAATCACCTATTAAAAAAACTAGCACTATGAAAAACTGTTGGCCCAAAGGAACTGATTTATTTTATGCAGACATGCACAAATACTGCTGATTAGACTGTTATCTTGACACAATCTGGAGGTGCTCTGCTTAATATTTGATCAGCTGCTGCTGGAGATGTAACCTGTCACAGGAAGGCTGGAGCTGTGTAAACCTTGACATATAATGCATCATTTGTAGCTTCCTGTGCCACCCCGGAGACAGCCATGATTTTCCTGCTCCCGCTGCTGCAGCTTGACATCCTGCAATGACACACACGCACGCACGCACACACACACACACACACACACACACGCACACACACACTCTTCATGGAGAGGGCAGTGTGTGTGTGTGGACGGGGGAATGCCAGCACCCTGATGCATGTAGAGGGCAGGCTGACGTAAGCTTTGAGGCCCGCTGGTTTTACTGATGTGTTGGAGTCCCTAATTTGGGTTTGGGCCTGGCAAGGGATGAAGTGGCGGTATAGGGGAGGGGGGGTGGGGGTCTTTTCTGTCCCTGCCGGGTCAGGGGGCCCCAGTCAGCACCCAAAGCCTCTGAAAAAGGCAGTGTGTATTCACAGAGAGGCGCCAAAGGGGGCTTGATAACAAAAACAGGCCACTAAATACTGTGATTACTATACAGCTTAGGTCATAGCCCCTTTTTTCACTTTAAAACTCTCGATGGGCTTTTACTTAGCGCTGGACTAGAGGCCTGAGGGGCATTTTGCCAGATTGTGTCATTTGGTTTGGCGGTTGGTTGTTTGGTGTCAGTGATCAGATGCTTAGCTGGAGTCCTCAGTGGAAATGATGAGCTTGCATTCTCTGAAAAACAGTTTATCTCTGTCAATGAAATAAGTTTTTGTTTAAATGTTAAAAAAAAAAAGTTGCAAACTCTCTTTATCCTGCTACTGTTTTTTTATTTCTTTGTATGAAGTGGGTAGATTTTTGTACAGATTAGCCTACCTGTTGGTGTGCGTATCATTTTCAATAGTGAGCATATTTTCTACAAGGACTTATGAGACTATAGTATTTGTTTCAGTTAAGAAAGTTATTTAAAGTACTGTTTGATTGCCTTTTATAGAAATGAAACGTAATGTGAGCTCTGTCGTACGCTCAGCATTTACTCCACAGAAGCTTGATTTTTCTCATTTTATGGAGACAAATGTGGAAATAGTGAGAAAGCAATGCGATTGGATTTTAATAAGGTATTTGTGAGAGATGTTGTTTCATCTCATGGGCTAATAAATTGTCAATCAGGCTTGTTATAGTCTTCCTATTACTTTTGGGGCAGGCAGCTGACGCTGGGGACTGGAGGCAGCAGCAGCACTATTGGAGTATGGCCATACAAGTTATTTTAGGGTCTGTTCAGAGCACCAGCAGTGCAGCATACGTTTCTTTTTTTCCTTGTCGTTAGCCTGGGTCAGAAAGCATTAACATGACGACACTGAGAATAGCTTCAAGTACTTAAGAGACTGCAATCCTCTTTGCAGAGCACAAGGACTTTGTCAGTGCTTACCCAGCAGTTTTAAAACCTTCATACAATTCGAGAGGTAGCGGTGACCGCCTGGTCTTCTGCTTTTGTTTTGAAGCAGTTTATTTATCTGTGCTGCATGTTTTCGGTGGTGCATTAAAAAAAACAAACACAGCTTATCGGTGTATATCGTATCGGATATTTTTCAGAGCTCGTATAAAAACAGTGTTGCTCAGAGGTGCAGTTGCGCAGATGAGAGGTGGTGGTGGTGGTGGTGGGGGGGTCTGCACATTCTGCCATAGCTGTGGCGGCTGCTGCTGTGGTTGCAAGCAAACGTTCTCCCAAGGGCTCGTCGTGCTCTTGTTTGGCTTGAAGCGATGGCATTCCTGGCTCTGTGCCCAGCGACTGCCGTCTAGCACCCCTTCCCCCATCTCTCTCTCTCTCTCTCTCTTTCTCTCTCTCTCTCTCACACGCACACACATACACAGACACACAAACCAACCCCATCAATCGTAGCCCCCTCATCTTCAGTGCTACAGTGTGGGGTACATTTATATGCCCACAGCAGTAACAGTGGCTGTGGCGGTTCGTCTTCTCCTCCCTCTCCATCCCCGCTCCGTTTTTAACCACCTTTACACCTGCTTTTATTATTCTGTCCTCGCCCTCACCCCGCAATCCGACAGTTTTTCCTTTTTTCTCTTTGCCTTCCCCTTTGTCAGCAGAGTGAGCGTCTGGTTTTAAGAGGGACACCGAGCTCTAATCCTGTTGTTCTGACAGGAGGGTGTAATTCCACAACACAGCTGAGCTCATTGGCCTGCGTCCTTCGTATCGACACTCACCGACCGTGCTTCCCCGCTACAAACGGCTGCTTACGATGTAGCTCGGCCCCCAACTACAAGTAAACGTTGAATTAAAAAAAGCATTGGGGTAGTCCGCTCGGTGTGATTTCATTTATTTATAGAATAGACTCTGTGTTGTCATTATTAATGTACTAATTTACATTTGAAAGAAGAGGCCTTTGAAAGTGGATTTATTTCAAAACATCATCTGTAATGTATGGAGGATTAAAGCCGTGTGCTCTGCCATTATATCACCGGAGGTATAGCAGCATCCAAGTTGGCGGGAGGCACCACTTCTGCATCCTCACAATCAGTCAGTGCGCAGTCCAAAGGACACACATCTGTCCAAGCCAGGCAGATGTTTGGAAATGAAACGGCAGTTCTCACTGAAAGAGACTCTCTCTGTCCTGCTCAGGGAGCAAATGTTTCTTAAACTAAAATCATTTTGACGGCGCTTTGCTCGGCACTCGCTGTCCTCATCCGGGTTGGAGGCCGACAGCAGCTCACATTAACTGGAGCATCTCCCTTATCCTCTGATCCTTCATAACACAGACCCAGTGATTCCTTTGAAAGGAGCAGCACCCGCTATATTTAGACTGGCAGCTGCAGCAGCAGGTTCCAGATCAGCCTGTTAGAGGTACAAAATAAGTGTTTATGATGAGAATTAGTGGATGGATGTTTTTGTGTCAAAGAAAATTCCAACAGCCAAATCACAAGACCACAATTTTGGACTACAGCCTATTAGCCCTTATTCATACCTGCTCTTTTGACCCAGTGCCGCAAGATTGGCCTAGTTCCCTTTACAGCTCCTGCAAACGTTAGAGGGGAACTACGCAAGATTGTTGCCTTAATTAAACAGCTTCTCAGTAATTGTGACGGTTAAATGACTTGTTACGGGGAGAATGGAGGCTCTCTGCCTTCCACCGAGCGTCTCTCGGCTGAAAACCATCAGCACCCCCAACCTGGTGTCCCAGCTCTCGTCTTGCGAGAAATATGGATGGCACTACGACATAAACACAGTACGATATGAAATATGCACTCCGAAACCATAGAGGGAGCTCCGTAGAGAGAAAAGCAACCAACACAGCCAAAAAACGACTGGACTTGTTCCCTAGTTCCCCTTTAAAGACGTCTGCTGAGCCAGTCAGCGGGCCGAGTGTGCAAGTAAATGATTGTCTAAAAATAATACACCTAATTTGTTATTGTTGATTCTTAAAATGCTTTTAATTCTCCCTAACAAGTTTACGTCAAAATAGATGAATCATGAAGTGATTTATTTAACACCAACATTATTAGCCCACTCATATCTTGTTTTTTTCTTACTTGTTTGTTTGTTTGATTTAATTTATTCAGCACAGCCATAATCTGAAACAGGATTTGCTCTTATTTGCACAGAGTGGCACAGGTTTCCTCTGCAGAAAGGCAACACTCGCCCTGCTCTGCTTTGTACGCTGGTCCTCTAGCTCTAATTTGATTCCTCACTTACTGGACTGTGTAGCAGTCTCCACATGGGATGGCTGTGTTAAAGCGGATTTAAAGAAATACTTTTCAGTTTGATGTTTGAGGAGAACGGGAGGCTTCCCCACGGTCACCCTGTGTCACTTGTTTTCTAGCCACACAGTGTCAGAGCAGAGGTCACCGTGACTTCTCAGTCATGGTGGTTGCCAACTTTACAAAGCATGGCTGCATACTTTGAGATGATCACATTGGAAAATCGATGTTTTCAAAAGTGAAACCCGTCAAAGCAGCACTCTGTAATTTATCACCTACAGTCGGCCCCGCTGTTTTCAGTCATAAAGAAAACACGAGTGACTCACTGTATCCAAGTTTGAAACTATGTACTTGTATTAATCATCTTGAATTAGGCCTACTCACAGCTCACACACAGATGAACATTGTTGATAAAGATGCCTTGTGCAATAGAAAACGCTGTCTTTTTGTCAAGATTTCCAGATATTCCAGACGTGCTGTATGCTTGAAATAATCCAAGACCCCCACCTTTTTATTGACATGTGGCACCGGCTCAGAAGGACTGTATAACTCACTGAAATGAGATGATTGACCTTGATGTGTTTAGATGGTAACTCAGTAATTTCTTTGTTTTGTGCTTATTATTTGTTATGAAGGTATTTCAAAATCCCCCGAATCGCAGCAATCAGTTGATCAATTGGCCAATTATTGAATTGCATCAGTCATTTTTAGCTGAAATGCATGTATCAAGACAAAACAAAACAAGACATTTGACGATATCAACAACGACTGGGAAAATCTGAGAAAATGTTAATAGTGTTTGACTGGCCTTTGATCGACCTAACAATTAACTGATTCATCACAAAAATGCTTTGTAAATGTGTCAATAATGATAAGAATCCTGAGTCGTACATCAAGTGTTAGCTCAACTGAATTATCTAATCACCATTGTTGTTTTTTGTTTTGTTTTTAAGTTTTTACGAATGTTACGTCACACTTTTGGTTGACATTCAACATCCATGTCACATCGAAGCGGTCGGGAAAGGGAAGACGAACAACACACTCTTTCCAGTTGACTTCTCTTGAGCCCGACCAAGAACTGGCTTCGTTGTCGTACTGGAAGCTGGGATTTGTTCTTCAGCTTGTGACTCTTGTCCAAGTTCGTTTTCCTCCTCCATTATCAAACCTCCGCAAATGAACTGATTTCAGCGCATTGCTTAAGGGCGCTGTCTGTCTCCACCTGACTGCTCGCCAGGGCCTTTAGGGAACGCTTGTTGCCAGGCAATGGCACACACACACACCGCTGTCGCCTGCAGCAGCACAGGCTCGTCAGGAGTTAAAAGGCTGATGGCTGATGTACAATCTCACATTTAAGGTTCAGAGAAATTGATTCCATTATGTGTTTTTCCAACCCAGTCAGTCCTCAGAAACCTAGTCACTATCTTTTATTTATTTGTTTGGTTTTTCTGTGTAGAGGACTGGGATAGATGCAGACGAGCTCTGAGCTGGATGCACTTGCATATGAAACAATGGAGCTTTGTCGGGTGGTTTTTCAGCTTTAGTGTGTGTGTGTGTGTTTGTCAGCTGTGAACATCTTTCCTCTCTGGAGTGAACCGGGTGCTGAAGGTTCAGTAGGTTTTAGAGAGAGTGTCAACAGATGAAAGGTGGACATAAAGGCAACTACAACTCACCCTGAATACTAACATGTATGTTTTAGTCTGTGGTCTGCCCCCACCTAAGTTGTGTTGAAGTCTGTTGCTCTGGCTGGGTGTGACTAAGACTAAAGAATGGGGGCCCCATCTCATTGGTCCCCACTATACTAGACCTGCAAGGCCTCCTTAATGGTTTCCAGAACCAAGCCTACCACTAAGACCACCAAACGAAAGCACACACACACACAGACACACACGGTTTAAAACATCACAGTTTGTCAAGAAATATGCAGCTTAGGAGTGAAGTGCAAAACAAACCCACATTCTCCTGTCTGGTGCTTGTATTGTTACTGCTTGTGATTCTGTGTTACAGTAGTAGGCTAACACAGATTTTACCTTGGAGAATTACAACTAAATGAATGTAAATAGGCAGCAGGTGTTCACCTGCTGAGGTGAAGTTTCTTACTCATGAGCTGCTGTTTGGTTTTACAACCATGTCCATCTCTCTCTGTATTTCAGCTGTGAGAAGAAGCCAAACACACAAGAAGAGAACCATTTGATGGAAGATAAGAAAAAGAAGAAGCAAGAAGAGAAGAAAAAGAAAGAAGCCGCACAAAAAAAGGTAATAGCACAATCTCACTAATAGGGCTGTCAGTTTTTAGAAAAATGAGGTTCGAACGAATATTGAATGACCCGTAATTCGTTCGGATATATTCGAATATTACAACGCCCCCCCACCCCAACCCCCCCCCACCCGGGCGCACGCCGCCGTCGCCGCAGCACACACAGTCGCGGTGTTTTATTTTGAAAATTGACCGGATACTCTCGTTGTTTCATGTTTGACTTCCTGCCCAGCTTGACACGTTTGCTCGCGGCTCTCACACAAAATAGACCAGACGCTGCACGGCGCGAGCCGGCCGCGGAGGTGCACGCCGCGACACCACACCAGCGGTTAATATGGGCACAGAAAGTAAACTGGCTCAGTTTCTCGGCTCTTCGCGGCCCTTCCGCGTCCGGTGGACGTTCCGCGGCGCTATGCAGGCACTGGGCACTGCAGCCAAAGACGGTAAATAGAGTATCTTTGCTGCAGCCTGCATATCGAGCAGGTCATTAATGCTCGAATACGAACTTTTCCCCCCACATTCGAACGAATATTCGAATGTCGAATAAAAAGTGACAGCCCTACTCACTAATCTTTCAGCTTTAATTACGTATTCTCGCTGTTTTACTGTTTTACTGAACCGACAGGTAAGATAGTTTGAGCTCCGTTTCACTGCTAATTCATATTTAGCCAACATCCCCCAGCAATGAAGAGAAACACCACCAAGGCAAAATTTCCACTTCCTTTTTTCTTGGCCAATCACAGAGCAGGCTGCTGTGTGTGAACTCTTTGCACTATTTTAAAAGTTAGGTGGTGCACAACCAAGCGTGGCACTCGGTGCGCCCAGGTGTCTTCTCTGCAGTTATATCACACTGATCACATGTCTACTGAGCGCATGTGTGTTTCCCACAGGAGACATTAACAAGGACTTCATGTAGTTGTTGTCCCCGTCACTACGCTGCAGCTCAACTCTTCCTCTGCACTGCTGTGTCTGTTTTCAGTGTTAACTCAACAGGTTAACCTGCCACTCTCGTGCTACGTATGTAGCCTGTAACCTTGAGCCTTTTTGCAAGCGCTGACAGAAGTATGTATTGTATGTTATGAGAGGCGCAGTTAGCACTATCTATTTTACTCTCTCTCCGATGAACCCTTTCACCCCTGTGAGCAGTAGGAATGAAAATGAACCTTATTCAACAGATGAGCAAAAGCAGCCCCTGAACATTTTGTTCCAGTCGCCCCGGCTGGTTGTGCAGGTGCTGAGCCAGCTAATGCGACTCAGACATTGAAGACGCCTTCACATTGAGGCCCACAATTTTCACTTATATATGGAAGTTATGGCATTTTTCTTCACTTTATGTAATAATATTCTATTGCTAATTTATTTTTTCTCCTTTTTCAGGTCACAGAACAGATAACCAAAGGTGAGTTGTGGCTCCTTGTATTCATTGTTACATTTAATGTATGTTGTAGGCTAACACTTAAAAAAAAGACTGATCTAAACACCAATTTTATAGAAATCAGTAGGGCCCGACCGATATGGATTTTTTGGGGCCGATGCCGATTACGATTATTAGGGGGAAAAAAACCCGATAACCGATTAATCGGCCGATTATTATTTTTTTTTTTATTAAGTTTTAAAATTGTATTACTATAATAATATATCTATATATATTATATAATATATAAATTAGGGCTGCCTGGTCGACCAAAAAATCATTAGCCGACTAAAATTTCATTGGTCGATTGGTTGCATGAAAAAAAAAAAAACATTTGAAGCCCTGTCTTGTCAAAATGAAGTCAAAATCAATATGGGCTTTTATTTTGAAGGGCCAAATACAGGAAGTCATGACACGTGATACTTTTTTGTTGTTGTTTTTTTTACACGGCACGGCGTCTCTCTCTCCCTCTATCTCTCTCTTTTCAATCAAAAGCGATCAGCGGTTGCTGCCGTGCCCGGCACCGTGTCAAAGCGCTCACCGGCGGTCAGTCTCACAGCAGTGTCACGGAGCAGAGACATGATAGTCCCCGCTGCAGTCAGAGTCCCGCACCGCTCCACGCCGCGGACCCCCCCACCCCACCCGTCACACAGCCTCAGCTCAGTCACTCCCTCCCTCATCTACTGTGTTGATGGGTGATAAATGAGCATACTGCTGTGCCGGTATATAACGGTAAAACCCGACCCCGACCGGCTTGTTGAATCTCGGACCCAACACGGCCGGAGACGAGCATTAATTAATTAATTCACAACCCGACCGCGGTAAAAAAAAAAAAAAAAAAAAAAAAAGGGAAACAGAAAGCCAGTGGCAACACTGGTTTTGAGACAGATCAGTCACTCTGCTGTGTGCTGTGACTGAGGTGGTAGTGGATGGAGTTTGTCATGAGGTCGGCGCCGGTGCGGGGGAATCTTTTCAAAGTAAAACCAAGTTTTATTCCCTGCATTTTATTCCTGAAAATATCGGCGACAATCGCCGAGTTTTGGCCGATTACCGATTAGTTTCAAACGGGCTATAATCGGCCGATTTAATCGGCTCGCCGATAAATCGGTCGGGCCCTAGAAATCAGGCTTGTAAGGGTAAATCATCTATTGTTTAATAGGCTACATGTTGTGCACATACTATAACACAAGGTTTATGTGCTGGGGATTACAAACTTTGTCATGAGTTTGTGTCACAATGTAAGAGCGGCTGATTTTAATGTGTGTGTTATTTTGCGTATCATCTAAATCAGATGGATAAAACAGGAGGCTAATGTAGGAATCTTTTTTGTTTGCCACTGCGACTCAACATGCCTCTTGCTTACTGCTGTGCAATTCGTATATGAAGAATATAAACATCCTTAACTGAGAACATTAGCAGCAGCCAGGTGGTCCGTGCTACCTGAGCCAAAATGGAGGCCAGGTGCCCCATACAGGACTAATAAGGAGCGTGGGGATGTTGCAGCTGCTCCTAGGGCCTCCCTGTGGGCTCCTCAGGCATAGGAGGGTCGAGGTGAGGAGGAGAAAACGGCTGAATAACCACCCAACAAACATGAGAGAGAGAGAGAGGTGAATATGGCTGAGGAAAAGGTGACTTCTGTAGGAAAGAGGGCGCTTGAACTCCAGACTTCCTCTCTTTGCCAGTACACTTAAGAGCCAGAGAGGCAGTGGTGGACAGTAAGTCAGCCCTGCAGCAGGTCTCCTTGAACAGAGCAGGCAGACAGGAGACAGACTTGACGTCTTACAAGCGACAAACGGGGGAAGACTGTGATTAGAGCTTCTGGTAGATGCCGGCAGATTGGCCGTACTGCAATTATAATGGCAGCAAGCGAACAGACGCCTAATTACAAATGAGTATCTCTGTCGTTGCGCCCGTAGCTGTGCTCAGACAAATGTGTTTGTCATTTTCCTAAGTAATTCTGCTATAATCAGTAAAAAGGGAGTAAGTTGACTTCGTGCGGCTGCATAAAAGTGTGAACTCTGTCGTCAAGGGTCAACGCCTTGACCTCCCACTCTCTCTCTCCCTCTGAAAGAAGAGTTAATGAGACTGTACTGTCACAGCGATGCCCCCTCCTACCCCTTACTCTTCTTGTCTGAGTCACCCTCAGCCCTTCACAGTTTGCTGCACTAATGAATGTGATCTGGGTTAGCTGTGTTAGTATTCTCTTTGTCTCATATCTACTTTGTGTTGTTTCGCTGCATCTGCAAATTGACCTATATACTTTGCTTTTTTCCCCCCCATCTTCAAACCAGGCTGCGATTTGCGCAATTATTCTCTTGGCTGCTGCTCATAAGAGCGATGTGCCATGACCTCAATTTACTGTGATCTTCACTCCCGTTAAATGTCAGATTTGACTTTCGAGCACACTGTACATATCTGTGTACTCCACAGTGCCCGTATCCATCGTCTCCGACCGCGCGTGCAGATGTCCGTTCCGTCTGTCTTCAACAAAAGACACTGATAGCGGAGGGTTAGGGCTGCAGGATTTCTTTGACTTTTGAATATGTTGATTTTAATTGAAAACCTGCTACAGGGTAGGAGGATCTCTAATAGAGCATCGTATTAATGTTTTACTGTGATATGCGATGGTTATTTCACACAAATGACTAAAGACTATTCATTCAATCGCCATAAAAAAGACCATAAAAAAAAACGCCTTTTTTTTTTTTAGGAAAATTAGCGTTTAATTGACTTATCAACTAAGAGAGACAGATAGTGTGTGATACTAATGTAGGGTACACTGGGAACTAATTAGGAGAACAGGGCTATCAGGCTGAATAAACAGGCATCCATACACAGGAGATCTCCAGGAGGATCCCCAGCACCATAGTAACGCTACACCACCTCCTGTCTGGTCTAGCAGAGAGGCCCACTCTGGGACCAGCAGGAGGAAGGAGCAGAGGGAAAAGGTGCGCTTTGAGAAAAAGAGTTGGGCATCAACTGCTGTGGTTACATTTGTGCAAAGGTGGCTGCTTAAATGGCGTGACTTAGGTTGATTTTAAGAGAGCTAGAAAAAGGCAAGTGAGAGCAAAAAGAAACAGACGGAGCCATGTGAAACTGTGAGAATGCACTCTAGTTTCCTGTTTGCCGGCACAGCTGAGGGGGCCCTTTGTAGGATATTTCTACTGGCTCGTTCCTGTGACACACACTCGCACTCACTCACTCTCTCTCTCTCACACACTCTCCCAGTCCCCTGATGTGACTGGCAAACATCAGCAACATACGAACACCGCGCGCCTCGACAAACACACAAATATAGTTCTACCTTACTCCTCACAAATACGACATTGGGCCCTCCGCCCCACTGGCCGACCCTGACAGCACTGTGAATTTCATCAGCAAATGCAGCACATTCACCTCCGGATACCAGAATACCTATGAGAGTGCTTTCACAACTAGTCTTGTTTTTATATACTCGAGCCGTGGCGTGTTAGTGCCGTTTGTTTGGGCTGTTGTCAAAGCCGTACATTGAACTCTGGCGCAAACCAAACATCTGAGCCGAGACCACCTTAAAAGAAGGGGTCTCAGCCGACTTCCATGTGAATTCTGGTTGCGGTTCGTTTGTGGTTTGAAAGCAAAAGGGAGCAGCCGCAGGATTTTATAGTGGTAGATATATGATTTAGAGTGATGTGATTTCAAAAAAAACCTCAGCTACCGTTAAATCACTGCTATTAATAAAATGCAGATGAAGGACTATTTGGGAAGTTTTTCATAAACTATATGCATAGGTGACGGTATGCAAATCTTTGGGCAACCACTGCGACTCGTATTCAGGATAAATCATGACTTATCAGGAGTTAACTTAACTGAATTCAATTTTGTAGAAATATATACTGTATGGTTTATGGATGTTGGTGTTGAACAATTCTGACATTGAGCTAATTTCACTACCTTAATGAATCTTTGTTGTAGAGGAGATGCTCTCTGTCACCACTATGTTGCAGTACAAGTCAACATCACAGCCTGTATCTGTGTGTGTTGGACAAGTTGTAACTTTGCAGCCTTGAATAGTCAGTTCCTGTGTAGCGCCACTGACCAACCCTCCTCAGGAAAGTACCACATTACAGAGGCATGAGGCAGCAGCCCCTTCACAGCTACTGTGCCACAGCCGAGGCCGTCTGCCATCAACAAATTGTACTCAAATTAATGTCTAAGGGTTAATGAGCTATGTTAATGCTGTGCATTTTTATCCCCATCAAAGACGGGGGGGGGGGGGGGGGGGGGGGGGGGGGGGGGGCAACGTACATACACGGCGAGACACACATTTACATAGTGCAATAAAAGATAACATTATTATAAAGTAGTGTCAAGGCAGTAATTTCATAACAGATTAATTTGCGGTTTCACATTGCCTTAATTACGGCCAGCGCTTTGTGTTGGAGAGTCATAAATTGTGATGCGATCAGAGGGGAATTTTATACCGGTGCGGCTCTTGTCGTCGTCGCCGCCTCCTTCACACGTCTCATCCCAAGGAGCGCGGTGATTAACTACATTTTAAAGAGCAACAGCGGTAACGGCTCGATTGTGCCGTTGTGGAGTGTTGTACTATAAATTATGCATATGAGCCTATTGTCAGTAAATATTTGTCACTTCAGTATTTTAAATCATCCTTGAGACTGCCGGCCTGGTCTTTTCAGGGTAGAGTTTCTGCTGTGTGAGCTGGTAATGGCAGGGAGAAGTCGAGTTGTTAACATGTCAGAAGAATTATTTTTTGCAGAAAAATGCAACCTTGAAACTGATAAGTCTGACTGAAAGAAAAATCTGAACCCATTAAGGAATCTTGTACAATGAAATTAGATGTTTGTGTTATTTCTCCCATTTAAAAAAAACCCTGCAGCCCGTCTCTGTTTGAGGCTATTATTGTGGTTTGCAGCTTTTTTCAGCGACCCGTGTCAGCCCAGCGGGCACCGCACAGGTGAGGAGGACAGGACGTCCCACTCTCTTTCACACATCACTTCCTCTAAATCATAACAGAGAGTGGAATCTGGTCTGGCTGCAGCTGTTGGCACAAAAGGCCAGAGACACGATGAGTCCAGGGAAGCTGTCCGTGTCCTCCGTCTGTCTGTCTGTCCTCTGAAAGCAGCTTTGACTGCAACATCTCTCCAGGTTGATAATAGTTCTGTTCGGAAACACTTTTTAGAGGAAGAGTGATTGTTGCCAGCGAGAATAACGGATGTTGACGTACAAAGTGGTTTTAAATAGCATTTTTGAGTGTTGCATGTGATGGCGCAACGCAGGGTTTTCCCTTTTAACTACGGAGTCATGTTTTTTTTTTCACTTCTAATTAAGCCTTTTAATCTTCCCTTATGAGGTGTGCTGCTCACATCTTAAAGCCCACAGGAGGAAAGGGATGGAGAACCCTGAAGACACGCTTCCCTTCCTTACTCACGAGACGTCGGCACTCAGACATCCGATAAGAATCTAGTCATTTTCACGTTTCCGTTTTTTATTTCAGCCGGAGTCGTGTTCTCTGACAGTTTGGCAGCAACTCAAGCTATGTGATACACTTGAAACGGAGTGAGATGGCCTGCATCCTAGAGAATTTAAAAACATTTGATACACGTTGGTGAAAGGGCTATTATCACCTCACTGCTTTAGAAAAAAAGATTCATTTTGTGTCGGTTTATGGATTTGGATTCAGTGTGTGTAACCCGATCTGAAACTTCCAGATTCCCCCGAGATTTAATTTCTTTGTTCAGCTTGATCGTGTCATAGTGTTTGCGTCTTTGTGTTCAGTTCATCTTCAGGGATCCCATTCTGTTCCACAATAAAACCACGTCTATCAAGCCAGAAACCATGTGCGTTGGTTTGGCAGCACTGGAGGCCAAGCAAGTATCCACCGGAGACTGAGCAACAGTGACTCTGTTGAGAACAACGTGATGTTGTGTACATGGTTTATAAGAGCTTCATTCAGGCCTCACTTTGGTTTATTGAAGGCTCAGCTTTGGAAAGTTTATAGCCACTCAAAAAATGAACTTTTTACATGCACATTTTTGTACAGTCCGAGAGCAAGACGACCCACTTTGATGAATGGAAAGCAGAGTCAGCATGGTGCTATTTTTAAACCTGTAGCTAGAAATGCAGTGATAGTATTGGAATAGGCAGTGATCCATCTCCCATGTACTTTTACTCAGGTCTACATTTGAAGCCGTGCCAGCATCAATACTGGTGATAAGTCACTTGCTCTTCCCATTAAATTGTGTTGAACGTTTGTATGAGCAGCACTTTTGGTGTTAGAAAAAGCCACAGCGCAGTGTTCGATGTTGTTGTCATATTGTTTAGATACACATATTTATAGTTTGATTTCACTCCAGTTGTCACTTCTTATATTTTTAACATCCATATCCAATTCAGAGTTTGTAATTGAATGCTTTTATTCTATACAGGATGGTACTGATATAACTGAATAGGTTTTAGCATTTGCTAATTTTTCAAGTTTTTCCCGTGGGTCCTGACTAGATGTTATCTGTGCACCTGTGCTCGTAGACCTTACAGAAGAAGATCCCTCACCGTCAAGGTCACGTGGCCTGTTTTTCTGTTTTTACCTCTGAGGGAAACAGAGGTGGAGCACGGTTGAATGCTCTCCACCTCATTCTTCTCTTCTACCTTCAACTCTTAGATA
Organism: Trachurus trachurus; assembly: GCF_905171665.1. Lineage (NCBI taxonomy): Eukaryota > Metazoa > Chordata > Actinopteri > Carangiformes > Carangidae > Trachurus > Trachurus trachurus. The sequence goes on from NC_139905.1 coordinate 18,211,839, forward strand.
TCTTTGCAGACAACCTCCCCCCAACCTTTAGTCCTTAAACAGTCAGGCACGCGCGCTATCATCTTCTCTCTCAGAAAATTAAGACCCCTTTTAAAGTGGAAAATGGGATGTCTTCCTCTGCGTGAAGCACACACAGCCCCAAGGCCATGGTTTGATGTGCATCTTTGATGAAGTGGGAATTCTCCTGTGCACCCTGCACAGCTGAGGACTGTGTTTTTGCAAATAGGCTGTCAGAGAGAGTGACTCTGATCTCTTTTAACTCTATTTCACTTTTTTTTTTTTCCTTCAAAGCACTGCCTTGTGAGACTTAAAAGGGTTTAATAAGCCACACCTTCCCAGTGCCGGAGGTATTCTGTTGTTTGTTTTTGTCTCCTAATCCTCTTCCTAGCCTAGAATCAATCAATTATTTTCATCATCAACATAATCACTTCCAACAAGGAGGTTGTGTTTTCACCCAGATCTGTTTTAGTGTGTCGGAGTGTTTGTCTGTCAGCAGGGTTACATATAAATGTAGTGAACCAATTTACAACAAACAAGGTGGAGGGATGGGCCGGGTCAGGGAGGGACCCAATAAATTTAGCTGCCAATCCAGTAAAAGAGGCAAATATAGGAATCACTATCGCTGTCTTAAACAGCTGTTCACATTTTCAGCAAGTTCTCAGGAAATAATGTTTGAATCTGGATGTAAAATCTCAGATTTATGATGTGAAAATCTCTGACTTTGCACAATTTGGTGCAAATCCAGATGTAACAAACATGTTGCGGATCATTTGGCAGAGGTATGTGCTCTACTGAGTCCAGATATTTGATCATTTTACTTTACGCTTGATAGATTGATGTCACTGCTGCACGTGCAGGGCTCTTATTGCTCTTTTTAAAAGAAGAATTCCTAGTAGCGGGGAATACTATAGGCAAGTAGTAGTCTGATTGTAAGCGGATTTAGAGCCAGGCTGGTTTCAGGCTGTGAGACTCGATCCCACAGTGGAGCACATAAGGGGGTGGAGACTGTCTTACACACACACACACACACACACACACACCATTCTCTTCATCACCCTCCCTGCTCTACCTCCTTCCTCTCCTCCGGTACGTCGAGCTCTCTCTCTCTCTCCCTGCTCTCTCCCTCCTCGTCTCTTCCCTCTGATTGGCCAACGGAGCAGCCAGCCAGCCAGCCAGCCAGCCAGCTTCCCCCTTCCCCCCAGCTTCCAGAAGAATCTACGTCACACATCAAAGAGTCCCAACTGTATAACGATCGCCTCCATAACTATTATTATACACTGTGGCACAACCACAAAGTCCTCTGATTTTTAAGAGGAAATCACCTCTTAAAAAATCAGTGGGGAGAATTGGACGGGAATGAATGTGTCCATCTGCTTCCCCTAATGGAGCGCTAATGACGAGGGGATAATAGTAGATGACAGTGAACAAGGAAAGAAAGACGAAGGGGAGCGCGCAAAGGTGGCGGTGGGGTGGGAGAAAGGAGAGGAAATGGAGCAGCTTTAGAGCCCCCCCCCCCCCCCCCCCCGATTCCTGCAGGGAGAGGGAGACACAGAGACAGATATGGGTGAAACTGGATCAGACTGTGCAGGCAGTGGTTGAAGTCCAGAGGGGCTGCAGGACTGGAGAGGGGGGGGCAGAAATTACACAGGACGACTTGCATGACAGACACAGACGCGTAGGAAACGGAGGAAGAGAAGCAGCTGGATGTAACGTGTGAGCAAACATGTCTTGTCAGTATTTACAAGGCTCTGCGAATGTATGCTCCAAGACACCGTCCTGCATGTCCTCTCCCCTCGGTGTGGGCCTCCACATTACATAACTCTTTGTTTTTGTGTGCGTCGGGCCGGCCGCATGTGTGCGAGTTATTCAGCGCTTTGCTGCACACACTCGGGGATGGCAGCCAATGGCGAAACACTGCTCCTTATAACTCATTTAGGCCACACAAAGATTTTCTTTTTCTTTTGGTTGCTGCGCCCCCCTCCCCTTCCTCTTTTCCCGACTATCCTTGTATTATTACCAGCAAGAACTCAAAATACCATTTTGGCTTAAGTGCGCACTATGCTGGATCAGCTGATGTTGTTTGGGTTTGAGTGTGTAGGTTTTCAAATGCATTTTTATTTTTTTTACATTCTGCTCACTTTCTAGTTTACCAGCTTATTCTATTATGTAATGAAATGTACTGAGGCGATTATCCAGTGTGCTTTGTGTCCCATAATGCATCTCAGCCAGCAGCAGCTCCGTGACCCCGAGCTGATCATCCTGTTTGACTTAGCGCTGACCCCTGACCTTGCACTTCCACATTCAGCCACAGTATATTAGCCTCCTGAGGAGTTCACGCCTCACAGCTCGGCCTCTTTTTGTTTACCAAGGAAATGGTGACATTTCATGTTCAAAGTGCCCAAATTTTCAATGTGGAGCATGTTGTTACCATTATTATTTGAATGGTAATTATAATCAATTAAGCACTGCAAAGATCATCATTATCATTTATTTTTATTTATTTTTAAATAATTGATTTTTGATGATTAAAGCAGATATCAGCTTCACGGCCGTTTCGGCTAATGCTGCGTTCAAGGCAGGCTTTTGAAACCGTAAGTTACAGCTTCAAGTCACAACTACGACTTGGTAGCGTTCCAGGTAACCCGTAGCTCGTGTTTTTACCATCCTGTTGTCTGTGAAAGTTCCCTATAACGGCCACTCGTAACTTCCGACCCGTGAACTCGTACCAGATCGAACTGGTATGACTTCACAGGAAGGAAAAACACAAAGTACGAGTTTCTTTGAACGCACCATGAGTTAGCAGCCCCCGCCCTTGTCAGGCATCAATTGGTCCTCGTGCTACGTCACCACATTCACGCGCATCCCTTGGCTGCACACACAGCCCTTCATGCCGTTCTCTCTCCTCATTGGATAACACTTGTATCCCACAAGGAAAATTTTCTCCTCGGGTTACAGCAGAGCAGAGTGACGGAGAGACTCGTGTTTAGGCTGAAATACTTCATGTAAGTGATTGCTGACGGAAAATAGGACTATTTAGGACTTATATTAACAAAAACATTCCACTGATATCTGCTTTAAGTAATGGAGTTATTTGCGGCTTTCCTCAGTTTCAACTCCCTGTTTAACTTTACAGGTTTGGTTCACTTTCATCAGACTGACACAGCTAGCTAGTGAACAAAGGGCTGCTGCTAAAGAGAAAGATATGAGTATTGAACTTGAGCCTAAAAATGTTGTTAACTTCTCATCAATCTGTCCCATGGATTCGGGAAAGAAAACTGTATCGACTACGACTGCCTCTCGCTTAATCTTGGCTGAAACGTTGCTAAAAGATAACTCACACAATCCCTGCCAAACACACACTATGTTTAATGGATGATCTGAGCGAAGGTGTGTGTGTGTGTGTGTGCGTGCGAGCGAGCGAGCGGGAGGGAGCGAGGAACACTCATACTCTGTTGCCATGGGTAACTAAAGCTAGTGGGACACGAGCACTTGGCTTCAGCAACTGCACCAGCAGTTAATACGTATCTACCAGCGATGGTCGAGCACTGAGAGGTGATCAATTCAAGGGCCATAACCTGCCACAAATCCTGAATAGCTTATGTTGCAGAGCGCTCTTTACAGCACCGTCCTGCTGGAAACAATAGCCTACAATAACGCAGCAGCCTGGTCCGAGTCCATTATCTGCTACTTGACCATTTCATCATTTCTGTGACCAGGCACTACGGCAGTCTGTGGGAACTGTGTGTCTTGGCCGTCCCTAAAGGCCGAAGGTTTACTACAGTACCACCCTGAGATTATTACAGTCCTCTGGTTCTCCAAAGAGCAGCCATGTGTTTAGACTGACCACTGCCTAGAACCAGGCCCAGGGCAGGCGGCAGAGACGGCGAATCTTGTGCATTTATATCTCCTCATTTGCCTTTCTGAATTTAACATTGTGGTTCTCATCCAAAAGTTACCATGGCTTTGAAAAGAAACAGCGGAGGAAATGCTCAGCCACAGTAGATTTCCAGGAAAAGACTTGAGTTGTGCTGGTGAATGTTTTCTCACATAAGTATAATTCAAATAATAAAATAGTTCAAACCAATGCAACCAAAAAAAAGCATCAAAAGGGCCTTTGATTTATTTTTTGTGCCAAGTGCCTTAAAGGGATAGTTCAACATTTTGGCAAATTGGCCCATTGCCATAATCGCTATAGTCATAGCAGTAGGTTCGTTACCTTTAATTGTCGGTGTAAGCTATTTTTAGAACGGAGGAGCGGAGCGGCAGGCTGCTCAGAGCTACACTATGGAGGCTAATGGAATTTCTTGGTTTCCCTCATCAAACTCATCAAATACAAAATCCCAAAACTCCAAAACGCTTTCGTGGACAAGTTGTGACCTGCACAATCACCACGCTATGAGATAATAATGGAACGTTACGAAACGGAGCCGTTTTCGAGGTAAATACAGAGTCTGCTTGCTGAAAAACTGTCCCTGAACGCAACGCGCATCAGCGGTTTTGCATGAATTTACCTCTAAAACAACTCTGTCTCGTAACGTTCTATTATTATCTCATAGTGTGGTGAATGTGCAGGTCACAACTTGTCCACGAAAGCGTTTTGGAGTTTTGGGATTTTGTATTTGATGAGTTTGATGAGGGAAACCAAGAAATTCCATTAGCCTCCATAGTGTAGCTCTGAGCAGCCTGCCGCTCCGCTCCTCCGTTCTAAAAATAGCTTACACCGACAAATAAAGGTAACGAACCTACTGCTATGACTATAGGGATTATGGCAATGGGCCAATTTGCCAAAATGTTGAACTATCCCTTTAATGACTTTTACCAGTCAGTCATTAGCTAGTTGGGCAATTGTTTTGGCATCAATGTGCGCTCAACAACTCTGCTTTTGCCTAATGCTCCTGTACCCCCCCTACCCTCCATCCCTTAATTTCTGCTTCCCTATTACTTGCCCCCCCCACCTATCCTCCCCCTTTCACAGTGCCAGACTCTGCCAAGCTCGACCCCACCCCTCCTCTTCCCCCCATCAACCCCAGCACCGTCCCGTCTGTGCTCCCAAGCAGTGGCAATGGCAAGCGCGCCCCCTCCGGAGGTCAGCCACAGACAGCAGCACAGCAGCCCCCGACTCTGCTCCAGCAGCGCTACCCGCCCAGAGAGGTGCCCCCTCGCTTCCGCCAGCAGGAGCACAAGCAGCTGTTAAAGAGGGGCCAGCCTCTGCCCTCTGGGACCCTGCCTCTCGCCGCCACAGGACGTCCCTGCTCTACTGAACCTGCAGCAGCAGCAGCTGTAGCGATACACTCCTCTCCCTCCTGCTCCTCTTCCTCCACAGGTCAGCCTCGACACACTGTTGCAGAGTCACTGTCTCGTATTCCCTGTTTCTTTCTTTCTGCAAAAGGTGTTGGTAGACAACGCTAGGTGGTAGATGTGGCAGTGGGGGGTTGCTCCAGGAGAGTTGAAGTTATTGTGGATTACTTATATTGATTAAAACGGATTGGAGAATGGAAGACAATAGCAAAGGGTGAACATTGTGCACTCTTATTAATCTTGTGTGTTGTCAGGCTTTCTTTGCAGAAGCAACTACACCTTTAATGTTTTGACTGTAGAGGTCAGCTGTTTGACACACGCTGCTTGCACTGGAAATAAAGATGGGGGAGACCCAGTCGGTTTTTTCGAGTGACAATTGCAATAGAGTTTTTTAGTTCAAACAAGACAACATGACCTCAGCAATGTTGACAAAAAGAGAGGAAGGAAGTTACTTTGTGATGCAGACAGTTTTGCAGTGAATTTTGATTTCCATCACAGCAGTCTCACACGTCTACAGTTTCAGTCACATGCAAAATACTTCTCTGGTAATGGTAGCACCAGCTAAGTACAGCTTATCATCAGACTATGCAACTGTTCAGCCTGCAAGACCAACATTTCTGCCATGCCAGAAATCTAGACCAGTTACCTGATGCCAGATCCTCGATCCTTCAGGTATCAGATCCTCTTTAAAACCCACCTCAGTCAACCTGCAGAAATCCAGTCCAATTGTAAAATGAATGAGGGGCATCCTGTACTGTCTGCCTTGGCATCAGGCAGCTCAATTCAAAGAAAATGTGAGAATAGTATTTGCAAACACTATTTTTGAATACACACAGCTGTTTGATTTATTCCAGGAGTGGTTGTACATATTGGCATTGGCCTTCTGGAGTACCACTGGCTATGTATACTCTTGTTTTTTTTGTGTTCCTGCCACTGTGGTGGTAACTGTGTGTTGCACCTGTAGAGTGGCGCAAAGGCACTTGCATCACCAGTGCTGCTGAGCTGACTGTTGTTTATTTTCATTTTGCCTCTGCCTGGCTGGGAATTCGAAGTGGGGATAGAGGAGAACAGGGGTAGAGGATGCAGAGTAAACACAGCTGGCTATCTCTGTATGTGTGTGTGTGTGTGTGTGTTTTCCTTCCTGGAGCTCTGCGTGTCACAATAAACCAGGTTCTCATATATTTCTACGTGGCAAAGGTCTGTTGTCTCATAATAAAGTACCATTTGCTCTTTGATGATGATGATTAAAATTCTTTTTAAGGCACTTGGCGCTTGCCGTAGTCTAGGAGGGAGAACAAATTTGACCAGACGTTTATGTCTGAGCATCGTCCAACCTTTGTGATGCTGTTTGAATGCAGCTCTATCTCCATAGAGATGAGATGTTTATCCTGTCTTTATCTCCTCCTCCTTCCTCTCATCATCATCATCATCACCATCACCATCACCACCTCCTAAAGCTTTGCAGACCAGCCCTACAGTATTTCCTGTTTTTCGGAGGAGGGGCGATATGGAGCGAGCTCGTTGGCTGGGCACCTCACTGGGCCTGACCTGGAACTGATAGAAAGAGAGTGAGAAGGAAAGAAAGAGAGTGAGAAGGAAAGAACGAAGGGAGGAGAGAGAGCGAGCATGGCAGCGATCCAGTACTGTGGGCTGAAGTGACTCATGGCTTACGGTAAAAGCTGCTGCTTCTCTCCGCCCCTCTTTGGCAGGCCCGCTCTGCTTGGCTTTGCTTTCTGTGCGTCTTTGAACTTACTGATTACATTAAGACAAACAGACAGCAGGACCTTCCAGACAAAGTCAGATACAAGTCCAGGGGGAAGGTTTCATAGGATACCTATACAGACAAAAAAAAAACTCTAACAATAAAAGAAAAAGACATTAACGGAAACCCGGGAACCTCCTCTTTTTAAATTCTTCCTGTGACTCTTTAACCGTGCCATCTCTCAGTTTAAAAAGCTCACATCTTAGTTTCATCCAACCACAGGTAATCCCAACCCCACCACTCTCTCCGTGCAGCCTGGTCTGCTGATACAATCGTCCCTGTGCCTGCTTTCATTTCGTGACCATAGCTAACGGTAGGAGCACACTAGCTGCATTCATTTGCTCCACTCTCCCTCTTCTCTCCATCCGCTCTCTCTCTCTCTCTCTCTCTCTCCACCTCGTCTCACCCCGTCTCTCATTACTCGGTCACATGTCGGCTCTCTTGAAAAATGGGGCCGTTAAATGTGGCCTGTGTGTCCATATGCATGCAATATGTATGCATGTGTAATTATGTAAACACAAACACACTCTTCCTCTGCAGTCTTAGCTACATGTGTCACCGGTCAGCTTGACATGCACAGTGTCACTCTGCTGTAAAACCACTGGGGGTGTGAGACGTACAAAAAGACATAGGGAAATCCAGTTTTGAGAGCACAGGTGTTTTCTCAAATGAAGTACATTTATTGGATTTTGTGTGTAAATAACAAACTCAGCAATCTGTTTAGTTTGATTGTAAAATGATCAATTACTTTGTAGTCCTGTAATTGTTGGTGATATAACTCAATATTTATAGCTACCGTACTCTTTTTAGCATTTAACACTACCCTGTTGCAGCCCATAAATGAATAGTCAAGTTTTTTTTTTTTTTTTATAGCACCAATGGCTGTACTTGCTAAACACAACAGAAGCCGACACCAACAAAAAAGCATCTTAATGCAAACAGGTCTCATCAAGTGGAAGAACAGTGCAGCTAATGTGCTAATAGGTTGTCTGGTGGAGAACACAGAGAGAGATGGAGTATGCTGGCTAGACTTGATGTGCTCTTTAAGTCTGCTGCTGATGCTGTAAAAGAGCCTTGGGAATCCCCTCAAAGAGGACTGGGATGTCTTGTGATGTGATTAAACATCAGCTCTCTGTTAACCACAAGTGTTCAGCGCTCGCACTTTTTTTTTTTCCTATCTCGCCCTGCTTGCTCTGTGCATCTGCTGCACCAACTTTCTCTGCTATGCTTGTTGTTCTCGGATGCACGTGTGTTCACCTCCTCCACCTCCGCTGTACCAACACCACAGCTAACAGACACCCTCATTGGCCCCAGGGCGGCCGAGATTAGTCAGCCCGCACATACTATATGCATGTGTGTCAATCTCCCCTTTATTATAGCCCTCTCCCAGTGTTGGCTTTTGCTTGGCTAACAATCCATATCCCAAGGCCCTTTCATGTGGAGGAGGCGTGAGAGAGCTAGCTATTTTAAGACTGGCATGCTGGAGAAAGCCCTTGACCTGGTTTATCCTTTAGAGGAGGAGGAGAAAGAGGATACTCACAGGCAAACATGATGGCCAGATGTCTTAGATGTGCACCTCTCTTTTTTTTCTTTTTTTTTTTTAAACTGTGTTTTGTCCCTCTCTTAGTCTTTTTCCCTTGAGATAGTGTTGTGATAATAACGCTGCATGAATAGGTAGGCAGCTGCAAAGACACCATCCATGTGGAACACGATTTCGTGCATATGTACTGTCCGTTTCATTGACGTTTTGTTTCCCAAATGAATACGGTCCACCAAACTTAGCCGCGCCACTCCGGCATATTCCCAGCAGTAGCAGTTACAAAAAGCTACTGAGTGTTAGTTGTGTGCTTGGCCTACAAAAACTCCCCTGGTCCTGCATGTGGTTGATGGCAGCTGGCACCGTCTCCTGTTGCACTTTGTCATGTCAGGAAGTGGGGCTGCCCTGACCCTGCCTCATCCAGACCTTAAATCGCTGTGACGCAAAAATGAGTCGGTTATGTGGACTTGAACTCAAGCACACAGAGCAGAAAATAGATCTAGTGAAATTTCATAGAGACTACAGGAATTTTAACTAGTACCTATTTGTATTATTGTTAATGTAAATAGATGCCTGTGTTAGTAACCTGTTTATTTACCAGTTGGAATACATCGTCAGACTTTTTTTTAAAATAGAGGTTTGATATTACTGAAGATAGACTCATTATGCAAGGCAAGGCAAGGCAAGGCAATTTTATTTGTATAGCCCGTTTTTACAAACAGTTTGTCTCAAAGGGCTTTACATGGCATCGTAACAACATCCTCGGTCCTTAGACCCTCTATTCAACATTGAAAACATTGTTAACACTCACTCTATAATAAAATATCACAAAAATACTTTGATTATTATTGCTAGTGCTGAGTTATTAGAAGATTATTATTATTATTAGTGGTGATAATTTTCTCAACTAGCTGATCCATTGTTGTTGATGTGATTTATGATTGTTTTCAACTATCTCATTTTCAGTTTATTATTAAGGGAAGCATTAAATGCACACATATTTACTTGAAAGATTACTAAAATGATTAATCATTTAGGACACCTTTTGTGTCCGTTCTGAACTTATTCATGACATAGTTAATATATCCGGAAGTGGATTGCACTCCACTATTATTACTAGTAAATTAGTAGGACAAAAGATTAACTATGTTCAGTCATAACAGAAAATACATTTTTCAAAAATGGATGCATGGTATATGGAGCTTTGGCTGATGTTATCCTTGTACGGTATGTACGTATGTGCTGTTAGGTGCACCAAATACAAAAAACAATGGGAATGTGCAAACATTAAATACAGAGGAAGCGCATTGCTGATAGGTGTATTTCATGTCCGTGTGTGTGTGCGTGCCTATCAGGGAGCTCGTTCATCTGCCTGGCAGCGTGCATTGTCAGCTCTGTACCATCCAGTCTCTCTGCCCCTCTGGGACTTCATTAAGCCAGGATCCGTCCAGCTGAGGCCCACACAGCTCTCCTACATTACTTCTCCTTCCATCCATCAGCCTCCATCTCCATTCTTCATTTCCTCTCCTGACTTTCTTTGTACTTTCATTGCTGCTCACCTTACAGCCCCCACCGCCCCTACCTCCCAGTCAACCCAACACCCACACCCACCCTACATGTAGTGCATGGCATGCATGCATTTCTACCTGCTATATAAACGAAAAACGTTTGCCAGCTGATTTGAGCATTCAGAAAAGTCGTAGTGTGTTCCTTGTTTGCATGAGTGCAGTGTTGACACTGTGTGTGTTTCAACACACGAAGGAGCAAGTGGACATCTAGCAGCATGGCATGACCTCACCGCGTGTTAGTTCCTCACAGTGGAGAGGCACGGGGGGCTGAGCGTCAGCCATAAAGGGACTCTGTTCTCCACCAAACATTGACTTATTGTGTTGTTGGGTGGGCACTGGGATCATTTGTAAACAATACCAGCCTTGATCCAGGCAACTGCTGCCCTTTTTTTTTCTTTTGCTGCCAAGCTGCCCTCTATCCTCCTCCCTATTTACCTTCTATTAGGCCTAATGCCCCTCTCCCTCTGTTATCTCTCAAATTGAAAGTCTTTTCCTTGTAGCGTCAGTGCCAGGTTTCAGACCGGAACCCTAATCATTCACTGTGATCAGATCCATATGAGCTTGCCCTGACACTGTGCCCAATAATCACCCATAAGGATACAGTTGTGTGCCCAAAACTTGGTGCTACTGCTTTCGATCATCACTGCTTTCCCCAGCCTGTAGTTTAGACAAAAAACAGGCTTTTGTCATCATGCGTGATCCGATGATTTGACTGTTCATACATGAACACGTGCATGTCTGAAAAAATTGCCATTCCAGCACCGGAGGGGGGTGCAGCAAGCTTTTGTGAGGTTTTGCTCTCTCTCTCTCTCTCGCCTGCCACAGCTATTCATGAGGCTTTCCATTGTGGGCGGCAGTACTAATTGCGGATGGAGTGGTCTTGGCTAAATATTTAGTGACAGTTTTGAAAGGTTGAAATGTTAGGATGGAGGGAGGGGTTTGAAGAGCCCCGCTTTTGTTTTGTTTTACCTCATGAGTGCATAATGAAAGTCTCTACACATTATCGCTCAGCTGTTAACCAAGCCCTCCTCATCCTCTCCCCTCCCCCAACTAGCCCTCTTTCAGTGCTTTTCCAAAGAGAGCGAGAGAGAGAGAATATCCTTCGTCAGGATAGGAATAGAGCATGATATAAATAAAGCCAGAGGGAGGCAATAGATAGAAGAAGAGAAACCCAGCCAAAGCAATGTTGGTGGGAGGGACAGAGCATGAGGGGTGAGGAAGGAAGGGAGGGGGGGGTTGTCTCATGCCGCGCAAGAGCTGTGCAACTTCTTGGCAGCATTTCAGAAATGAGCCTCAGAAGCTTGGCGAGCCGAGCAGACATATTGAGACAAGGATGGTCGCTGCGTCGCACAAAACCTAGCTCTTTACAGGATGGTTGGGAGGCACCTCTCCACAGGTATTTCACACCCTGCTTTCTTCTTCAATCTCCCTGTTTTTCTCTCTTGTCTGCCTCTTCTGTTTTGTTTTGGCGGCTTGTATTTACACACCGTGCGGACGAGCACTTTAAAAACATTAAAGCTGCAGCAACAGTGCAATGCAAGCATGCAAGTGTGGAGTTGTTGCGTGTTGTGTTTATTATCGTCGGTGAGACATGCTTGCTATTAAAGCAGCGATTGTGGAGATTCAGACGGTAGCTCAGAGCCTTTTTGGCTCTAGTTCAGGACTGAGAAAATGGCGGTCCTGCACTTCTCAGTAGAGTGACTACAGAACGACAGCGCAGTGTGTCAGAAACACAGTGCCCCCCCCACCCCCCTTGCTTTCTGACTGCCTCCTCTCTCTCTCTCTCTCTCTCTCTGCTTTAGTTGCAAGCAGTGAACTAAGCTTGAAAATGGGGAGGTACGCAAACGCTGTCACTTCCTTCATGTAGTTGTGATGCAGGCAGAGTCGGTGCATGCAGACTACACAAGCGTGCATGTGAAGAAACCCTAAACAACAACAACAACAACAACAGCAGCTGCAGCAGGAGTGATGGCAGAAATGGGCAATGTGGTGGTGCCAGGTTGATCAGTGCAGCAGTCGTGATCTGCAACTGGGCTCAACGCTATATGAAAACTATGTACATGCACACAGGAACAGCAGGGAGCTCACGAGAAACTCAAAGCATTTCTTTGAGTCGTCAGAGCAGTTGCACAGGCAGATGGAGGCTGACGTGTCGGAGAGAAGACGGGTTGCCCAGGGCTAGTGCAGAGTATTTTTGCTTGATGTCAAGCAGAGGTCATAACTATAGTGGTTAGGAGGTCAGACATCAAGGATGACTCAGTGGTAAACGTTGTCTTTATCACTGATTACATCCTCTAATGTGGTTGCCATATATAGGGATTCTTGGGATAATCTATTTAGGAGGATGCAGCGCTGATCTCAATTGGGCCTTTCATTTAAAAAGCATTGTTTAGTGACGACTAGATTTTGCATGTGGTTAATTTGAACTCCATTTACTAAACATTCAATTCAGAAAAAAAAACATTTACTATTATCTCGGGTTTTGCATGAACTGAAATATCAATATTCTGTTTTCGATTTTAGTGTTCAAGTTTCATTCAGTTATATTTGCAGACAGAAATAGAACAGCACAAGAAGTTTTAGTTTGAGTAATATCTGCTGTGATGACCTTAAAATAGATTTATGGATGTGTGAAAAGAACATTTAAACAGAGATGCAGTTTCAGTTTTAGCAATAATTGTTTTGAGATTACAGGCATCACAAATAACAAAACAAAGAGGGAGCACTGTCCTCTGTAGCTCACTCTACGACTTCCTTATTTTGCTGGTACATATGCTTTCCATTGTATTGTCGTCTGTCTTGTGCATTTCTTCCTATTTTAAGTAAGTGGAGAGCATTGGTTTTAAGTCATCGTATCTTTGAAATCCCGGTGACCTCTGAACAAGCGGTGGTGTTCGAGTAGCACTTAATAATCATAATCCTGTTTCTCTAGTCACACATTTTTATCGACATTTGTGTTAATGACCCTTCATCTTCACTCATTGATGTTTGTGTTCTGATAGTTTTGTGCTTGTCTCATGATGGCCGGCTCTGTTCACTCCGACATCACACAGACTTTGTACCAGGGAGTTGATAGGGTAAAGACAGTCTAGTTTCTGGTCATGCTGTTTGCATTAACAAATACATTTCCTTCAAATAACGCCTAGATATGCTTAGAGATGCAGCGCATGTGTGAAAGCAGTTTTGGAATAAAGTGCATAAATATTGTATTTATTTTCTAATTAAAGCTCCCTCTTTTATCGTATTAGTCATTCTCCTCCGTGTTTGCACTTTCAGCGTGGGTGGTTTATTTTCATTAAGAAAGCATCTTGTGAAGTCTCTGTACAAATAAGTAGACACCTTACGTGTTGCCATGGTATTTCAACCTTACTAAGCATATGTGGGAGTGATGACGTACATGACTTATACCTCTCCTCACTCATCCTCTTGCTCATGCTCATATCCTATTCTATCTGTTTCTCACACAGAACTGCCCCCACAAAGCGGCCAGGGAGCCAAGTATGATAATCCCCTCTGGGGACACCTGCCAGCCAACAGGAGTACCACAAGTGCTGCATCTTCCACCAGTCTCAGTGGTTGGGATCAACTGATCATTGACGAGAAGGATACAGAGGCTTGGCCCTCTATCACCCTCAGCCAGAGCCAGGCCCCTCCAGGAGGATGCCCTTTGGATACTGACCCTGGTCGCTTGACCAGCAGCAGCACCAGTACTAGTAGTAGTTGCAGTACAGTGAGTATGGCCACGGGGGCCAACAGCCAGACAGGCCACTTTCCTGCCAATCACCTTAGCAGCAAGGCCAACAGTGGGCCCAGCCCTGCCAATCATACTGGAACCAACATGCTCTCTAGCCAGGTTGCAGCCAATCGCAGCTGGGGCTCTGGGCCTGGACCCTCCCATTGCCCCCCTCAGTCCTCAGTGGGGAATGAAGGGAAAAGTGACAGTCCAGTGGGAGGAGCAGGCAGCCGGGGCTGGGGCTCCTCTTCATCATCCTCAACCACCAACTTTAACTTGAACCTAAACCCTAATGCCAACCCATCTGCTTGGCCCATGCTGGGGCACGATGGGGGTGGCACAGGGGGAGGCAGCTCAGGGGGAGCCAACACCATTTCACCTCCTCAAACTACACCCAACCTCTGTAATCCGCCTGGCCCCCAATCAGCCCAGACCAGCACCTGTACTGGAGCCAACACTAACAGCAACTCCTCGGGGATTGGCAGCGCCTGGGGTAGTATAATGACTTCTGACACGTCAGAGGCGCACCCCTCCCCGTCCACGAATGTGTCTTTCAGTTCAGAACCTCAGAACCTTAAAACTGATGGACCAAATCACACTAATAAGCAGGAACCCCCCAGTCCCATCCGCAGCTTGCCCGGTTGGGGCAACGCATCTGTAGGCTTGGGCTCCATGGGTCACCCCCCACCAGGGGTCCCACAGGTCAATGGAGAGGACAGCAGCTCAGTGTGGGGTAACAGTGGAGACTCAAAGCCACCTTCATCAAAGGAAGCATCCGGCTGGGACTCTGGCTGGAGCAAAGGAGGAGGCGGAGCAGGAAACTCTGGAGGTTGGGGCGACCAGTCTGGTGGAGACTGGGGCAAACGGCACACTGAAGAAGCCCCGGGAGGCTGGGACGCCCCGAGCTCCCCTCCCCAGGACCCACAGGCTAGTCCTTGGGGCAGAGCTGTGAGCACAGCTGGTGCCAGTGAAGGCAGCAGCGACAGCATGGAGGGACACCCACACAGAGATCACCCATCCAGAGATAATAATGCAGCCCCTCTGCTGCCCGCCCAGGATCTGGACCCCAGGGTGCTGTGTAACACTGGCTGGGGACAGACCCCCGTTCGCCAGCACACCTCCTGGGATATGGAGGATGCTAAACGTAAGAATGGTGCAGGCAATGAATCATGGGGCTCTGGCCCGTCCACACCAAGTGATGCCCAGGGGCCCTCCAACACTAACATGGGCCCCCCTCAGAGACAGACTGACTCTGGGAGTAAAAATGATGTGCCTGGTTCTCAGGGAGCTTCAGGTTGGGGTGGAAGCATAGCAGCTACCAACCAGCCCAGCTCTGGTTGGGGAGAGCCACCCAACAACATAAAGCCCCCAAGTGGCCCCGGTGGATGGGGGAACCATCCAACAGCAGGCCCCACCACCAGCGTACCCAAGAACGGTGGTCAGTCCTGGGGAGAGGAGAAGTCAAGCGGTTGGGATGATTCTCATGTCAACAAGACATCATCCCAGGGCTGGGGAGAGCAACCCAAAGCATCCCACAGCTGGGGCAATAGTGGAGGGAGCAATAACACAGGAGAGTGGAGAGAACCAGAGGAGACGAAGAAGAGTCCCTCCAACCCCGCCTGGGAGGGAGAAGGAGGAGGAGTACGAGAAGGAGGAGGAGTACGAGAAGGAGGAGGAGTACGAGAAGGAGGAGGAGGAGGAGGAGGAGGAGGTGGAGGAGGAGGAGGAGGAGGCGGAGGCTGGAAGGAAAACCCTCGAGGCTGGGGAATGCCTCCTGCAGGATCGGGGAAATCTGGAGCTGGAGGAGGAAACGGCGGCTGGTCAGAGCCCCAGGTGTCCCAGCGTCCCAGTGGCCCTCCTCAAGGTTGGGGTGGCAAGCCCCAACCCCAGGATGGGCCCAGTTGTAGTGGTGGAGCAGGGGACATGGGCTCTTGGGGCGGCTCAGGCTCAGTGAGGCAAGGTGGAAGCTGGAGTGGCAGAAAGAAGGAGTCCTCTGCTGAGCCCACAGGCTGGGAAGAGCCCTCCCCGCCTTCAATCCGACGTAAAATGGAGATAGACGATGGGACCTCAGCTTGGGGCGACCCCGTCACCTATAATAAGACGGTCAACCTGTGGGACAGGAACAATCCAGGCACATCCCAGGCTAAAGTTACCACTGGAGGCAGTAATCCCCCAGGCCCCAACAACAACAACAACAACCATCCCCACTCTCACAATCACCCCTATCATGGGCCGCCAGCACCTTTACAGAACCACAGCCAAAACTCCCAAAACCCAGGTCCCACCACTGGGCCCATGGAGCCTGTGGTGCAACACCAGCCAGGGCCGCCTCACAACAGGGCTCCCCTCATTGCTCAAGGTAAGATAACGTAAACAAACCAAATAATATGAACATATGTAATGTTCTGATATTGTAATGTGTAATAGAGCAGGAGTAAGTGCATTCGATTTATACATACAAATGACATACTCGTGTTTTAAATATGACCTATTGTAAAATATATTACTTACATTTTTAATTGTTCCTTTTCCACTGTTCAAAGTAAAGGTGTCAAATATGAGAGCTGGTGAGGTTGTTAGCACATTGCACTGTTAAGCTTCAAGCTGTTGATCCACTTAAAGGTAAAATCTTGACCTAGTTTGCCCCTTTGGATTTACATCTAATCAATTATCCAAATGAGTTGAGCAGTGCCAGGCCTGTCCCTCCATGAGGCTCCTCACATTTCACAACACCGGGGCATGTCTGTGGTGGGTCACCCTGGAAACCTCACATGCCCAAAGGAAGCACAAGAATGCTGTTTACAAAGTGCCTTGTGAAAATAGCGATTCACCACAAGCAGTTTGAGAAGGATCGGAAATGTGTGATTATATGGGAGCCACCATCTGTCAGTAGTTGAAGGGAGGAGGTGGAGCAAGCCCCTAAGAAGTGAGAGGGTTCAGACGCCCCCTGCTGTCCCTCTTCTGACCCTGCATGCTGACTCTACATAAGCCTTTCCTGGCTGTTGTGCAGTAGTGGGTTAAAAACAGATGCTATTTATTACTAAGGGTAAGAAATGGCAGGAAAAGACAGTTTTTTTTGTTTGTTCCAGTAGTCCATGTTTAGATCACTACTTAGCCCTGTCATACAATAAGGTTGAATTTTATGATATAATTTTGGAGCAGCCTTTAGGACTTGACCTCTCCCTGGAGCGAGAGCTAAGCTGAGCCTGGCACTGCAACAAGCTCGGAGACAGCACCGTGTCTCTCATGCCAAAAGAGACCAGGCTGTGCCAATTCTTAAATGGGCATCTCCTCCCTCTGTCAGCCATCCTGCTAAGCCAAGCCCAGGCCTCTGTGTCCCTGCACGACTGGCATTTCACACTCCAAAAGAGAAGGATAAACCTGGTGACGGTGATTACCAGAGGCACAGACAGACCTGAAGTTTACATCAACAAATAGGAAACAACTAATCAGATATCAAATAGCCAAAGTGTCTGTAATTCTGGGAGTTATTTAGCAAGAAATGAAACAAAAACAAATAAAGACTCTGTCTTTGTGAAATAAATTTTGAAGTGAGCTTTAGCAGAACACACTGTTAAGTTTGCTGAGCCAGCTCAAACAGTGTGACCCATTGATTCATTCTTTGCCATTTAGATTTGAATGGCTAGTTAATTCATCACACAACCTCGAAAGCAGCATAACATTATACTTTGAAATGGTAAAAGTCAATGTTAATTTTTCCTGATATTTCTAGTTAATGTCATCAAACAAAATGTCCAGATTTTCTCTCATAATATTGCTTTCTGGTATCTAATGAGAAGATTAGTTAAATGAAACACCATGCCATGTAGGGCTGCCACGATTAGTCGACTAGTCACGACTACGTCGACTATTAAAATCGTCGACAACTAATTTAATAGTCGATGCGTCATTGTTGTTGTTTTTTTTTACTTTGTTTTTCTCTCAAAACTGCTGCGGCACCTTCCACACACGCACCCGCCGCTGCAGCCGCCCACCACACACACACACACGTGCACTCACTCACTCACTCACTCACTCACTCACTCAAGGTGAGTACACATAGGTGTTCTCTCTCTTTTCTCTCTCTACCTGTCTTGTCCCTCATCAAGCGGCACCGGTGTAACCTCGCTCGCCCGCCGCAGCCGCCGCTCCTCTCTCTCTCTCTCTCTCTCGTCTGTCATTTTAAATGAGAAGTGATACGCTCCACCGTTTTAAATCACGGACTGAAAAACAGCCGTTCGTCATTTAAAAATAAAACCGCGGACTTATATTGGAACGTTACCGCGTCTGGTCACAGCGTCCTGGTCACGTAATGAGCGGCGCTCATCTTAACGAGGAAGTCTTCTCTCCCGGCGTAAAACTACGTCAATATTTTCCGGTAGCTTCTCATCACAGTCCACACCGTGCAGGTGAGCTGCACCTCAGTTTCACTTGTTTTCACTTGACAGTTTAACACAGAACTTTCTGGTGGAGTCTTTCCATGTTTCTCCTTCTGTGACAGTAAAAAGGCACATTTCATAGGCGGCGCTATCAATAGGCTAGGGGAAGCTTAGCTTCCCCTAGATTGTCACAGAAAATAAAATAAAAATCATCACAAATAATAAAATGGAAAATTTAGATTTAGATTTAGAATTTTCGGTCGTATTTGACTGGTTACCTGCGTCATTACGTAGGTTTAAATGTGTCAGCATGTGTCAGACAGCGGCCGTAGAAACCACTCGCTGTCTCGTTGTATTTCAGAGGAGAGGCAGCGAGTGTGGTGCTTTGCCTCTGTACGCCGAGGGAGGCTGCCTCACTGGCACGTACGTTCACGTTGCTTTCGTGAATTGTAAACACAGACGCCCCCTCGGTTTTAGCTTCCAGCAGTCTAGCGGCTAATTCAACAGCAGTGATGGATAACTGTACCGGAGAGGCTGAATAACTGCATGAGCTTCATTTGAGGAATAAACGGCAGCTTTTACCTGACGGACCGACGCCTGAGCTACGGTAACGGTAGCTAACAGCTAACAGGTTACGTACTTTCTCTTCCCTCCCTCTCTTTCTTTATACACGCACACACACAGCCTGTCATATCTGTTGTAGACCTTGTAATAACAGCTTGTTGAGTACAGTTAACACTATTGTTGCTTCGGTTTGAGTGTGGATTAATAGTTAACGGTTTGTTGTGTAATGTGAGCGGTGGTCATCGCGTCCTGATGAGTTGGGTTTTAATAACAGCTGAGCTGATAGATGGTGTGGATTGTGATGAGAAGGTGTTGCACATATTTTAAGACTTATCTGTGCAAACCATTGTGCAAAACCTGTTTGTTGTGACTTTTTGCGTGATAAGATGATTTGCCGAATTCTTCTTCCATTCCTGCAGCCTTTTGTCTCAATGTTAACGACGGCAAAATGTCGAGATATTTTATTACTTCATGAAAATAAATGTCTGTGAGTTAAAAAGATGTGGGCCACGCATTTCTGACTTGATTTGGCTTTTCGTGCATTTGGTTAAACACATATAAGTAACAGGAGAGAGAGAGAGAGACGAGGAGAGAGAGAGAGATCCACTGGGTGAGCTAGATTAACTTTTAACGGGAGAGAGAGCGGCGCACCGCGCTGTCAAAGCTTGTCTCAGCAGAAATTATGTGTGCTTTCAATATAGACACGAACGAGTCATTCAGGAATAATTTCCAACTCTATGTATGTTAGTGTTATTTTTTCCTAAGTAGTGGCCCATCCAAAATTACTGTGGCCCGTCCAAAATTGAAATCCTGTCACCTGACACCTGTGTGAGCGCACATTCTCAGCGATGCAGCGGGTGCGCAACTGGATGAGGACAACTATGGCACAGCAGATACTGTCAACTGTGTCGCTTCTGTACATCGAGAGCAATAACTACGGTAAAAGGATTTAACCCTGAAGAAATAGTTGAGAAATATGACAAACGCCCCGTGGCGTATGCTAAGAACATTGATTAATTTATTATGGGCTACTACACCAGCAAAAAAACAAAAACAAAAACAAAAAACAAGTAGAGAATGAAAGGAATCATTCTACTGCATCTCATTTTGATGAATATAATCAAAATTTATATATCTGCCTATGGGTAAAAACTTTCTCTTTTTTATTTGTCCCGTAGCTTCCCCATTCCTACTGTCCTAGCGCCGCCTATGGCACATTTACATTTTTTCAGACAAGACGATTGTCTTATTTTACTCAGCTGTTTGCACTTTATGCTACAGTTAAAGCTGCATATTTCATTAAAAGTTTAATGAACTATCTTCTTAATTGTCTTTATTTTTAGTTAGCATATACCTTAAACACTTCAAGCTGAAAGCTAATGATGGTAGCTATATAAGAGCAGCTGCATGCTGGTGCGATAAGCTGTATGTTTTACATTCAATTTAGGTATGATCCGATTAGTCGACTAATCGAAAAAAATAGTCGGTGACTAGTCGACTATCAAAATAATCGTTTGTGGCAGCCCTAATGCCATGAATCATATTAACTTGATTGTATCCACACAGCATTGAGATCATGAGGTATATGTAAGATAATTGGTTTATGGTATTTTTTGACAGAACGTTATTCCTGTCCTCCTCAAGGTTGGGGAGATATACCCAACTCCCACACAAAACCTCTTGGGGGGAACCCAGAGAGCTCTTGGGGGGAACCTGCACCCGCTCCGGTCAGTGTCGATAACGGGACATCTGCCTGGGGCAAACCAACTGGGAGCTGTGGAGGCTGGGGAGACAATAACCCAGACAGCTATGGCAGAGGCAACCCAACAATGACGACTGCACCCTGCAAACCTGGTAAATAGCTTAACCTCATGTTTTTTTTTTATCCGTTACTCTTTACTAAGTGTGTATACCTTTTGAGGAGTAATGACAACACATGGGTGCTCCACTGATTTAAAAAAAAAAGTTAAAAGATTGTCTCCGGTGAGTCAAGTCAAGGACATCAATATGGCACAAGGACTAGGAGTGTGTGAGATTTCACACAGAAATCCACACTGACCCCTAGTGGCTGTCTCATATAAGACACATTTTTGTCACTTTCATTTTCTTTTTTCAGTATTATGTTGTAAGGGGGAGGTCTTTTCTTATTTTGAAACATGAGACAGGAGGACAACCACCTGCTTGATAACTTACTTGAACTCGAGCCATGTGGATGCAAAACGACAGACACATTTCAATTGAATTCAATTCAAGAGTGCAATATTCAAAAGTCATGCAGTTGAGGTTTTATTGTTGCTATATAGCATGAGTTTATCAGTAGCATGTGTACTTTAAAAGTTTATTCCAACATCATAATAATCATAGAAACACGTGCCAGAACAGAAGTAATTGTAATTGTATTGTTTGCGGTTATGTATGTATTGTCTTTGACACTGTTTGGCATTCAACATCTCTTGTGTGTTTCTTAGCCCCCAAACCTATGCAAGACGGATGGGGAGGTGGAGGTGGAGGCGGAGGCGGAGGTGGAGGTGGAGGTGGAGGTGAGGAGTTGAGCCTGTCGGGGAGCCAGTGGGATGCTGAGGAGGGAGACATGTGGAACAACACTGCCTCCCAGGAGAGCAACTCTTCCTGTAACTCTTGGGGCAATGCATCTAAAAAGTGCCCCCAGAAGGTGTGTGAAGCTGGGCAAATTACACATTTAATGTCCCCTGTTTCCTCTGCAGACAATTCCATAGTACATTTTCATAATAATATGAGTGAGTTATTATGGTAGCAATAATTTTCCATCATCGTCTCCCCCAGGTTAAGGTTCCAGGGAAGCAGGAAGATGCCTGGATCATGAATCGTCTCATCAAACAGCTGACAGACATGGGCTTCCCTGTGAGTTGAATTTACACTACACTGCTAAACTGCTGCGCTGCTGTCGTTGTAACATTACTCGTTCAAAGGTTTGAATGTGTGACACTACACTCTGCCATCGGCTTCTCATCTCCAAACCTTTTTGGTTCGTTCTCCAGAGGGATCCAGCAGAGGAGGCTCTGAAGAGCAACAACATGAACCTGGACCAGGCCATGAGTGCCCTGCTGGAGAAGAAGACGGAGCTGGACAAGCGGGGGATGGGGATAGCCGGCCACGACTACAACAACGGGCTCATCAACAAGCCCATGAGCTGCCCTCGGCCTCCGCTTCTTTCCAAAGACCCCTCAGTAGACCCCCGCTTGCCCTTCATGGATAAGGTGAACCACTCGCTTATCAATTGACATAAAAATGTACCATGAATGAAATAGTTTGGGATTTTGATGCAGGAATGCACTATATGCTGTGTATGAAATATAGTAATGCCTCACTGGGTCCATTATTTGATAAATAGTGACTCTAAGATAGATGCCCAGTCTGAAGAGACATTGTCTGGGACGGGAGTGCATGCTTTTTGTGCAGGGAAAGATGCAACACATTTAAACCTTTATCCCACCTCTTTTTTTCATGTCTATCAATTGCATCACTTAACACACTTATTTTGAAACACCATCATCAGAAGTAGTCTGTAGCAATTTTACATGAATATGTTTCAAATACCTTTCTACGCCATGAATGTAGATAATTGATGGTGAGACATTTGCAGGACTCGAAGGAGCCTGTGTGTTTTACAGAAGCAGCAGCTGACGGCCTGTTTCTTTTCACTCTTCCTTTGTCCAGCAGATGCAGAGTGGAATGTTTGGTGGAGGTGGAGCAGCACAAGCCCGAACCATGCAGCAGCCGCAGCCACCTCCTCAGCCGCCAGTGCCGCCTCTCAGCTCCTCTCAGCCTAGTCTACGTGCTCAAGTGCCTCAGTTTCTCTCCCCTCAGGTATACACGCATGACAGATGCACACGTGGCCTCAATTCTTACTTCACGTGCAAACAGATAAGTAGGCAAAGTGTTTTAATGTATGCAGTGATGAATCTTTTACCAGGCAACAGTAGAAAAAAAGACATCTCTGGTACAAGTTTCGCATGTATTATGTATCAGTATAGGTCTCATTAAATTTACACCAAACACAAACATGTCTACCTTTACATTTGAAGTTTGTTCAAACATGGTGCTTTTAATCTGGTCCACAGGTTCAAGCACAGCTCTTACAGTTTGCAGCAAAAAACATTGGTCTGAATCCTGCACTTTTAACCTCACCAATAAACCCTCAACATATGACCCTTCTGAATCAACTTTACCAGCTGCAACTGGTGAGCCTCATTCAGTCTGATCTGTTCTAGGTTTTATTCATTATATAGATCTGTAATTATTTCTGGGAGTGGAGTGCACATGGTAAATATCTTTGATCTCAAACCCACAAAATATCCCGAATGCATTAAGAACATGCATGTAATGTTTTTACTATATTTAGAGTAAGCCGTTTTATTACACACTCTGTCTTAATTATTATTATTTTGATTACTGTTGAAATATACATGCTGGAGTACAGACGCACATCTCTTGACACTGAAACTGTGCTTCTACCTGACACACAGGCATACCAGCGTTTACAAATTCAGCAGCAGATGTTGCAGGCGCAGCGCAACGTTTCTGGCCCCATTCGACAACAAGAGCAGCAAGTAAGTTTTCCTCTTAACCTTCAGTGAGTGAACAATTGTCCAATGGTTTATTTCAGTTTTTTTGAAGGAACACCTGCACAGTACAGATTCTAAATGTGTCTCCTTTGTGATGTCACCCCAGGTTGCACGTACAATCAATAACATGCAGCAGCAGATCCAACAGCACCAGCGTCAGCTGGCCCAGGCCCTGCTGATGAAGCAGCAGCAACAGCAGCCACCTCCCTCCCACTCGGGCCTGCATCCTGGTGGGGCCAAATCCAGCCTGGATTCGTTTCCAGGTCACCCCCAGGCTCCAGGCCTCCCTGACCTGCAGACCAAAGAGCCGCAGTCATCTCCCAACGCCTACAGCCCCTACTCTCTCTGTAAGTAGCACCAACCTTGCTCTTGGAACCGCAAACAAGTAATGCTGCACTAATAGTTGTAGTCCTGTTCAGAAACATCTCACTCTTGTGTCGTTCATTTCAGCTGGACTGAATCCAAACATGAATGTAAACTGCATGGAGGTGGGGGGTCTGTCTATGAAGGAACCTCCACAGCCCCAATCACGTCTGTCACAGTGGACGCACCCAAACTCCATCGAAAGCCTCTCTGGGAGCTCCTCTCCTCTAGAGCCCAGCCTGGGCAAGCATGGTGAGAAAAGAAAGGGAATCATGGGTAATTACAGATTACACGTTTTTATCTATGGAAACAGAATATCTTGCCTAATAAACCAAAATAACACAGTGGTTTTCCCAAATTGATCTTTACTGTCAGTTTATTCAAATGGAGAAAAAAATCCAAAACATATCCCACATTTTCCTCATATTATCCTGTGACATTTTTGTGTGTGTTTGTCTTTTTTTTGTCTTCAGGTTCCAGTTTGGGTCCCCCTGGTAAGCCCCCTCAGCTGGAGGACTCTTACAGTCCCTACAACCTGATGTCCAGCTCAGAGTCTCCTACTAGCCCCCTGGTCCCCCAAGACAGCTGGGGACAGGGCAAGAGCACCAATGAAAAGATGGCCAATGGGACCAATATCAACTGGCCACCAGGTTAGATCACTGTCAACCTTGTGTTTTTCTAGTGAGAAATGTTGGCTGATACTTGTGCAGTCATTTCTTCTGCTATGTTCATTACTCTAAATCAGTGGTTCCTAAAGTGTGGTACGCGTACCCCTAGGGGTACGTGAGCACATTGCAGGGGGTACGTAGAAACATTAATTCATTTATTACCATAAGTAGATATTCCGCCCCGCCCCGCCCGTCAGAGGAGAGGAGATGCATTTAATGAATGTTTAATGAATGAAGTTGACAGTTGTTGTTGATTTGATTTGTCAGAAAGTTAAAATCAATCAAGTCAAAGTCAGCTGTGAAACTATTCGCTATCATCATCAATCCCTAAAAATGGGATATATTGCACGTAATTATGTCCTCACAGTAATCAAAAAACATTTGCCAACGCTTTGATTTTGACTCCCAGAGTTCTGCCCTGGTGTGCCCTGGAAAGGCCTCCAGAATATCGACCCGGAGACGGACCCCAACATGACCCCCGGCAGCGTCCCCAGTGGGCCCACCATCAACACCAACATCCAAGATGTCAACCGCTACCTGCTGCGGGACAGGAGTGGAGGTGAGGATAGGGTGTAAATAATTTAGAGGAATGAGTAGCAGTATAGCAAAACACAGCAAAAGTAAATATTTCCCCCACACAGTTTTAAAGAGACTGAAACTGTGTCCCTCTGTGGACCAATTGTCTGAGAGTATCATGCATCTGCCGCCACCAGAGGAACCTGCTTCTTATTCTTTTGCTTTTCCTACTTTTAACTACCTCTATGTTCACTGTCATTTACCAGATTATACTCTTCTCTTCTTAATAGACTTACTATCATCATTTGTTATGCATTTTTCCTTTACTCCATTTTCTCTCTCTCTGCTATTTTTCCTTATTCGTTTGTGTCTGTCTATTTGTTTGTGTTGCTGGCATCGGCTTAGGGTCCTCTCCCACTTCATCTCAGAACGAGGCTCTGCCTCCCTCCACTGATTGGCCAGTCAGTGCCTACACTAGCTCGTTCAGTCTGTCGTCCCCGGAGACGGACGATGCAGGTACATGGTTTATCGATAACCCCGTCCCCACCCCCACATTGCAGTGGCTCAATCACTGCAAATTTACATTATCCTGTCCCTCCTGTTACCGTTAACACCCAGAGTGTCAACCATTCACTGGAGAACCACTCTCTCCCTCTGCCCTGTTCCTGATTAAACATGACCCTCATCTGAGCGCTCTCCCTTTCAGCTCAGCCTCTCATGCAGTGCATATCTTCCCTGTGGTGTTACCATTTCTTCTTCTTTCTTGTGTGTGGCATGGGGAGTGTGAGAGGTGTAGAAGAAGATGTAGCTCGTTTTTGTCTGGACTTACTGTGACAGGTGGAAAGAGAGTGAACTCTATCTGTCTGAAGAACAGTAAAAACTGTCATAGTTATGGAGTCAAATGATTATTTATGATCGTTATCCTTTGATCAAACATTGTACTCTTCTACTGAGGCACTTAGGTGCTCACTTTGTTCTTCGGGACTGCTGTGTGTCCGTCACTCAGATCTGCAGATCAACCTTCCCTTCCCTCTTTTCCATCCAGGTAAACTGAGAGAGATTTCAGAGATGAAATCTACTTGGTCTCCTGGTCCCATTTCTCACAGCCAGGCCTCTTTGTCCCATGAGCTGTGGAAAGTCCCCCAGGGCCCCCGGAGCAGCTCCACGGCTCCTTCCCGCCCCCCACCTGGCCTCACCAACCCCAAGCCTTCCTCCACCTGGGGAGGCAACTCCCTGGGTTTGGCCCAAGGCTGGAGCAGCTCTTACACCTCAGGTTTGTCTTGTTGTGAAATCTTTTAAGAGCCAGGCACTGAGATTTTTATGCTCCCCTTCGTATTCGCAACAGTGGCCTGATGGGACTGAGCTCATAATGAGAACTGGCTCATTATTAATCTTAGAAATGCAGATAAAAATGATAGGATTGACAGAACATCTATCATCTATCTATGCTCCATCCTCAAAGCTACTTAAACCTTTTCACAATCTTTTTGTATGAAGATAAAGAAGATACCAAAAGTTAATCAAGTCAATCATGTTAATTGCCGTTTTTGTTGAAATCCCAGATTGATTGATTTTATAGTTGTAGCAAGAAATAGCTTCAAACCCCTAGGTGAGAAGAGAAATGTAAGAAGAAATTTCAATAAGAGGCATGTGTTCTGAATGTAGAGTGCCCATAATGATTAAAATAAATCAATAGTTTTTGTAGGGGAGAGTGAGCAGATGTTTTTAATTATTTTTTGCCCATTTTATGTCTTTATTCAGAGAAGCAGTGAAGCTAGACAGGAAATGGGATGAGATAATGGGCGATCAACCGGTGAACTCCTGCATAGCAACTTAGTATGCTGATATGAGACGGGCTCTATCCTCTCGCCCACCAGAGCTCCCCAACAACTGTTAAGAGATTTAACGCTCCTTCAACTGTGAAATTTTTTAGACCATGTGGCAGCAGCAAAGACACGTCCAGACATATAAAGTAATATTCATGACCTTTTTTGTGGAAATATGTGACATGAGAGTAAGTGTTTAGAAACTAAAATTAGTTGCATAGCTAAAACGTTTCTCATGGTGCCGTTAAACGTGAGCTGCCTGAAGTTCAGATAGGTGGAGACATGATGAGTCTCTGAGTATGTTTATGGCGTCTATAGTACAGTAACACTTTGATGTGGCACACAACCACAAGCCAGTTGGTGCAGGCAGGACTGTCTCTACACCTTAGTGTGATCAACTGTGGTTGAAGAAGTGTCAACTGACATTGGGTGGTTTTCCCCCTTTTCTTGCAGTAGAAATCGACAACACCCATTCAGTCTTTGTAACTGATTTTGGGTTGAAACAAGTTTAGCGAGCATAGAGCAGGTGTTAACAAATCGCTGGCTTTTTGTGTCTTACGCAGCAGGTACCACGTGGAGCACGGACAGCTCCACCAGAACCAGTAGCTGGCTGGTCCTGAGGAACCTCACTCCACAGGTAACCGTTTACTCTCGGCTGCTGCTCTCTGTAAGCCTTTAAGTGCTTTTTTGGCTGTTTCTTTCCACTCACTCTGTTCACTTTTCTTTCTTCTTTAGATCGATGGTTCAACTCTGCGTACGCTGTGCATGCAGCACGGCCCCCTCATCACATTCCACCTCAACCTGACGCAGGGCAACGCTGTGGTGCGCTACAGCTCCAAGGACGAAGCTGCCAAGGCTCAGAAGTCCCTGCACATGTACGTGTATTGATGCGTTGCCTCGAAGTGTAGTTTAGGAGTTTTTTAACCATTACTCATCTACAGTGATGGGAATAACGTTGCTACTTTTTCCAGAAACGAGTAATCTAAAAAGTTACTGTTTCCCCCATTATAACGCTGTTACTGACAGTAAAATGTGCCGTTACTTGACTCAAGAAGTCTCATTACAAAATAAAACACCCATTAAGGTGTATGTTACATTTTTTTCAGTCCATCAACTAGTTGGAAAAAAGCCGTTTATCTGGAACCAACTCACTCAGTATTTCCTGTGCGGAGGAATACTGAGTGAGTTGGTTAGTTCCAGATGAACGGGAGGTTATGGTTATGGTTAGAGGGTTAGAGGGGGCGAGTCCAAGTAATTTGACATATTTGAACATTTTATAAAAAAAGTAAAGCAAAAGTTACTTTCCTGGCAATTAGTTACTTTTACAATGTAGTAATTCAGTTAGTTTTGGGGGAAAGTAACGTTGCCTAACACTGCTTATCTGCGTGTTCTCCATCTTCCACCCAGGTGTGTGCTCGGGAACACCACCATCCTGGCAGAGTTTGCCGGGGAGGAGGATGTGAATCGCTTCTTTGCACAGGGCCAGTCGCTCGGCGCAACGACCAGCTGGCAGGCCACTCCAGGCGCCAATCAGTCGAGGATGGGCGGGAGCGGGTCCGGAGCGTCTCACCCCATCGGTCACTCGCCCCACTGGAACAACAACAACGGCAGCGGCAGTAGCAGCGGCCTGGGATCAGGCGGAGCAAAGACTAGCGGGGAGTTGCTCTGGGGCGGCGTGCAGCAGTATTCTAGCCTGTGGGGACCCCCCAGCGGAGAGGAGGGGCGGGTCATGGGGAGTCCCACTCCAATCAATACACTGCTGCCTGGGGACCTGCTGAGCGGAGAGTCCATGTAGGACCGAAGAGCCGAGGCAAAAACCATCAGCAACAGGAGCAAAAACCTTTTCAAATCAATGTGGAGATAATCAACGTGGGCGTGACGGTGAAAAGGAGAGACGAGAGGAGGACGAGGCTTCATCCTCGCTGCTCACCCTCATCAGCCTCCTCTACTCCTTTTTTTGTTTTTATTGACATTTCAGTTGCAGTTCTTTTGTGAATCTCAGCGAGAGATTTTTTGGTCACAGTGTTCAGCTTTTTCTTTTGGAGACACAGGAAGAAGTCTTTCATCCGACAAAAGAAAGAGAAACTTTTTACAGAGACGAACGTTTTGAGAACTCGGCGTGTGAAACATGTACTTTAGTCAAACTGACACATTGACGAGCTGCCATTCTTCTTTAAACTTGCGTAATCCCTCTCTTGCCTTTTGAGGCAATCATACTGCACCTCAGAGATCCATGAAAAAAAGGCATCATTCCCAAAGTAAAAACCCTTCAATCAGAGTGGTTGTCGAACTTTCAGCTGGTCCAGACGCGACATTTGTTTCTCTCAGCACTAATATTAGCCTTAACCTCTTTCCTGCCCTGCTATCCTCACTCACTCTGTACTTGGTGAAGAAGCATACGGACACTTGCACACCCTTATTTCTGAGCCAGTGAAACCTGAGTGGAGAGTACATGCTGCTGCTGCTTGACACAAGCAACCACAGCTCACAACTTCAGTGCATTTTTTTGCAAGCAGATTGAGTTCCTCAGTTCGCTCAAAGGGAATGATGCAACTCTGTTCGCCTTGTTCAAGCCATTTATTTTTGTAGTGTTGGTTATTTTTTTCTCTTTTTTTTTCTTCTCGAACCATTGCAAACAAAGCTAAGAAATGAAATTATTCAAATGTGTCTGTCAATCTTAACTGGTGGCGAGGATACTTTTTCGGGGTGGGGCGGGGCGGGATGGGGGGGTCGTCGCGTGCACAGTTACGGACGCGACGGACGACAAAATGAACCACTGCTATTACTATGGAACTGTAAAGACAAACACTTCAATGCACCTCAACTCATCTGCGGGGCGACTCGCAGTTTGGTCTCAGTCTCTGACCCTCTCACTGATGTAGTGGAAAACCTCAAGTCGTAAATGTTTCCTAACCGTGTGTATTCAGCGACTCCCCCGACCCCCCACCACCACCACCACCCTTACCCCCACCCACCCACCCACCCACTCCACCCGCAAAACACCATTTCAAGTGACGTGCAATATAAGCCACAGACTCTACCGTCCAAGCACCCGACCATGGCCTCTCTCAGAAAGAGAAAGGACTTATAAGGAATGATTGAACTGCAAAAACTGTATCTGCCCCCCGTAACCCCCTCCCTTCACCCCCAAACTGCCACTACTACCCTTCAACCCACTCCCCCTCAAGAGTGTGTGAGCTTAAGAGAGTAGAAAGCTGGTCTTCTTCAACCACCTTCAAGGACATAGATACAAAGCACTTCTTCAGCCAGCTCTCTCTCCACACTTATGCCAGTGACTAGTTTTAGGGGAGGGAAGGACAGGTGTGTGTGTATCTGTGTGTGTGCGTGTGTGTGCGAGTGCTTGATGAGAAGGCATCAAACCAAAATGAGAGGAGCCTGTTTCCCCCTTTTCTTTTCTCCCCAGAAGACCAGAATGACCCTTTTGGCCCAAATTTGCATCGGTAGAAGAGAATGAAGCAAAGTTTTTTTTTTTTTTTTTGTGAATAGGTGGTCTATCATAGCACTTAGCAAGAGCATCGCAGCTCGTCGTACCCTCAATGCCAACGAATAGAAGAATGGAGAAGCAACACTGGCAAATAAAAACTGAAAAAAAGACAAAAAAGCAATCTGCTTAGTGGCTTCTCTGTATACTTATTTTTAACTGAACATGGATGTGAAGATTTTTTTTTTTTCTTTTTTTGCAGTCCTTCTTCCCTCAAGTCGACGGGACCAAGAAGGATGTCAAACATGGTAGCAAAGTGAAGGGAAATACAAAGAAAGAACTAACTCAACTGATGATGGGTGCAGCAGGGAAAAAAAGACCCCAAAGCACTCACCCTCTTTATCTAAGTAAATATCACTGTTACATTGCATACTTTGAAATTCTTTAGCCTTGGTGTCCTCGAAAACGCTCGACGTGTTTATGTTCTACTGGGTCCAGCAGGGAGGATCACCATCTCTTTCATCCTGTTTTTTTGTTTTTCTCTTCGTCTTCTTTCTATCTATTGGAGGCCCTGCCAACCTGTGTGATAGTGTGGCCACTGAGTGCCTGCCTGCTGCGGAGCGCCACGCTCTGCGCAGCCCTCACCCCTTCCCCCCTCCCCCTCCCCTCTCTCTCCCCTCACTAGCTGCCTCCCCGCGGATCCCTACAGACTGGCTTCCCCCCTTACTCCTCTAACCCAACCCACCCCCCTAGCCCTCACCCCCACCCCCCTACCGGGCCTCCAGGCCATGAGCAGCTCTTTCAGAACTGGCCCACATGTATTAAATTTACTACTACTGCTGCGCCAGAGTCTGTCCTCAGCAACCTCCACTTCCAGTCTCTCTCTGTCTCTCTCCTGCAAGGATCACTTTAGCCAGAGATGGAGGCATTTAATGTGTTTGTTTGTTTGTTTGTTTTTTTCTTGGTTTCATTTATGGAATTGCCAGTGTGCATTTTTATTTTATTATTGTAAGAAGTTTGCTGATATTGTTGCTGTTTATCATTGATGATATAGTTGATGATTGTTTTCTGACGATGATGATGATTTCATGGCTTTTTAACATTGGTCTTTATGCAGTGTTCAGCTTCTCTCCTGCCCCTCCCGCTGCCTTAGAGGCAGGACCAGTGTGTAGTTTAGAGGTACGCCTCAGCCGCGCAGCAAGGCCATACAAAATACTCAGTAGAAAAAAGGAAAAAAAAAAAAGGAAGGTCGGTGGATGGTGCGGTCTTTTACAATGGAAGTCAGACAGGGAAGTTCGAAGAGTCCAATCAAGTGGGAAAAGGGCGTTCAGTCAAAAAGGTTCTCTCCAGGATGGTGAGCCGACTTTCTCTCTCCGTCCATCCTGGGGCACCAAAACCTCTTGCTCTACGTTGTTGTCTCGTAATAACACACACTTTCTAATGATGTTGATGCGCCTCACTCACACTGGTGCTTTATGTTTAACTCTGGGAGCACTCAGTTAACGCTTAGAAACCACCTCAACTGCAGACAGCCTTCCATTTCTATGCAAAGACAAAGGAGGTGTTCGTTCACAGCCATCTAGAAAAAATCACAGCCATCGCCCACATCTGCCAATCTTCACTTATCTCTCAACCTTTACTACCAGGCAGCTTCCCTTGAAACCCTCCCCTTTGATAAAATGAAGGGGACAGAGAAAAGTCTTTTTTTTTTCTTTCAAGGGTTTGGTCTCCCACTGTGTGGACAGAGCTACTAGATGACACTAAATGACCTGCTGGAGGCACTAGTCGTTGGCAAACAGAGTCATTTCTTCAGTCTTGTGCCAACTGATCTTTCCAATATCTACTTCTGCTTTGCCATATCCTGATTAATCTTTAGTGTGACGAGACTTCAGCTCCTTTTTTATTGCTGCAGGGGCGTACACCACAAGCTCTAGCTGTTACGAGGCTTGAGGAGTAGAAGGGCAGGACGGATGAACGGTGCTGCTGGTCTTTCTCAAACAGGAGACAGGAGATGTAGTGGAGAACCAGGCTGCAGGAGGAGGAGGAGGAGGAGGGGGTGGGGTGGTCCCTGTAAGTGTCTGTGCACTGTTTATGGGTCACATCGGGTACATCTCTTTAAAAACCAAAAACATTATCTTTTTCTTTATCATCAAGGTTTGTTTTTTTTGTTTTTTGTTTTTCGCAAAAACTAGAAACTACAAAAAAAAGGTCTGTTTCAGCTGTGCACTTTGAGGCTGACATGTCTGTGTTCTGTGTCTCTGCGAGCTGCCGCCTTCTCACCCCGTCGGGCCTCGTTCTCTGGGCCCGCACGTGGGGAAGCTGTATCCAGGAGGTCGCTGTTGGACCTCCAACCCGAAGGTTGCGCGAGCCGAAATATATAAAAACAGGTCTTTTTTTTTCTGCACATCTGGCTTTTTTTGGGGAGGGGAGGGGGGTCGGGGTCCAAGCAGGAACCCAACGTATCAGCAGAAAAACAGGGACACACCTCAAGTTCGGTACCAAGTCTTAAAAACGCAGGGGATTCGCCCTCTTCCAGAGTTGCTTAAGACTCATGTCATTCAACAAAACAATCACTATTGCCTGTGTTGTTTGTGTGTTTGTTCGTTTGTTTGTTCGTTCCTGAAAACCTGCATTTACTCCACACTGGACTTGAATCAAGGAACTGCCGTTTGAAGTGGGGAGTCGACTGGGACGGGGGAGGGGGATGGGTGACTGGGATGGAGGTCGAGTCTCAGATGTGCCCTGGATTTCTTGGCGCAGCACCAGCACTGAGAGTCCCGCCCCCTCCCACGCCCACCGCCTGCACCCTCATCTACCTGTCTAGTGTTGGAAATCGGATGCTCTCCCTTTTTACTAAAAGAAAAAAAAGAAAAAACTCAAAGGCAACTGGAGCTCGAGCAAAAGTTTTGCTTCTCAGTCTTGGATCAGACGAAGGGGTTCTGGGGCAGGGGCCTCGAAAAGGTTTGAATTAGAAAATCTCTTTAAAAACAAAACAAAAAAAGACAAAAAAACAAAGGCCTGGGTTGAATATGCACATGCTAGTTCATATACGACATACAACCAAGAGTATATAATGGGTGTATGTGTGGATATGGCTAGATTTCTCTGTTTTCCACTTAGCCCAAGCCCGTCCCCCTCCCCTGCCCTGGCTTCAGCCCTCACCCTGTGTATCCTCCTCAACATTGTATTTTCCCAGAAAACAAGATCATAAACATATCAGAGTAATACAAAATAATGAAAACAAATACTTGAATCAAAAGAAGCGCCAATAATGTAATGTGAACACTTTTTGTAGTGGTTTTTTTTTTTTTTCTTTTTTTGTCTCATTCATACACTTCAGAGATTTTTGATAACATCGGTTCAGAGTGAATTAAATTTGAAATACGAGTGTTGTTGAAAACAAAGATCGATATAAAGGCAAAATTTTACATCTGTTGTATTTGAGTGTTTGCACAAGGCTGCTTGTACTGTATGTTGTATGAATGTTTTAGTGCGTGAGGTGAAAAATATGAATGAGAGCTCGTGATTACAGCGGAGGAATTTCCGCCTCGTGTTTCTTTTCAATTCAGTATACTTATGTTGTTGATTTTATTTTGTTTTGTTTTTTTTTTTCTTTTTGCTTGTCAAAAATATATTCTGATGTTAATTGTTACTAGCCTCTAGCGTTGCACTGAGTGTCGGCCTCACCCCTCATCCAGCTAAATGAACAACATGATACAAGTACTGAGGGGAGACGGGGACAGTTCATGTGTAAATGTTTACTCAAGGACTAAAATAAGTGTGTTTTTAAAATGTAATGTTTATCTACCTTAGTGGCTTTCATTGTGGAATAATCCAAGAAAGTATGGATCATAATTGAGTATTGCACCATTTTTTCGGACTATAAACCTAAAAAAGAAAAAAAAAGAAAAAAGAAAACTGAAAAAAAAATCACATATGTATAAAAAAAATGCAGCAAAAAAAGTATTTTGCAGACCTGTGGCCATAGATTGGGGGTAGACGGACTTCAGCTCTCCTGAATCTGAGCAACGGAGAGAGTGAAGGACAAGACATCAGACTGAGCCTTGGCTTCTAGGGCTCACTTCAGAGGTGCCTACCTTTTTGGTTTGTTAGCTTTCGTTCTGTTTTCACTTATGTTCATTTCACTCATGTTGTCATTTTGTTTTCCTGCAAGGCCACTGACAGTTTACAAACACTTTGTTTCTTTCTGGAGTTCAAAAAAAAAAAAAAGATATCTGCAACAAAAAGGAATTTAATCATGGGAATGTTGGAAAAAACAGAAAAAAGGACACATGCTTCCATTTTTGTAAAAGACAAAAAAAAGTGCAACACAGAATGAAGATTTATTGTGCTACTTTCAGAACTCTGGGATTGAACAGTGTTGTCTTGTTCTGTTTAACCTTCTTTGTTCTGTGTTAATGTTGATTTCATGGACTATCTCAAGCCTGTATGTTAAGTTTTATGTTGATTATATATATTTTTTTCCTTTATAGAAAAGAAAAGAAAAGAAAAAAAGACATAATTGCTCACTATCTTGCACACACGAAAAAGTGGATCTTGTCTCAGGAAGGCCAGGGTTCCAGAGTACCAACTCCACGCCATTTTAATGTACATTTTTATGACGAGTAAAAAGAAAAGGATGATTTAAAAGAAACAATTTTAAGCACTGAGAGTTATGGATTTCAGAAGAAGAGCAAATACCTTTTGTTTCTAAATCCGTAGCAGTTACATAATAACCAAATAATGGACTTTAAATGAAAATGGAGTGCTTTATATATAAATCTATATATAAAAATTGCTTTACATTTAAAAACAAAAAAAAAGGTCAATGATTTTGATTGTTAAAAAAAGAAAGACGGTGAATAACATGCAAAATGCTGTATGTTTGAATCTTTATTGTGTTTTCTTAATGAGGTCCCGTCCTGACTGAATCAGGAACATTGTGCATTAATCTTTCTTTCCTCTTTCTCTCTCTCTCTCTTTCTCTCTATCTTTCTCTCTCTCTCTCTCTCTCTCCCTTTCATTCTCCCACAGCGGGTATTATTATTACTATTATTATTATTGAGAATAGATAAATCAGACTTTTTGTGGAACTTTTCACATTTTGGAGGATGTTTGTAAAACATGAGCTGGTTGTAAAGGATCATGAAACTATGCACAAGTGTTGTGGGTGTGGGGGGGGGGGGGGGGGGGGGTGGAAGATGGGGACTTTTTTATGGCCTACTTCTTCTCAAGCGGCTGATCTATTGCAGGGGTTTTTGGGATCCAATGTGTTTCTTTTTTTGTTTTGTTTTGTTTTTTTGAGGGGGTGGAGGGAGAGGGGGTGGAGAGATGAGAGACGTCGAGCCCTCTGCCTCCAGCTTCCTTCCCCTGATTCAGATTGACCTAGCGCTACATCGCCATGCTGTGTATTCCTAAAACCAATGAGCGTCTCACTCTTTAGCACTGTGGGATTCTAGCCTATCACCCTCAAGGGTTTTTTTTCTCAGTTGTTAATGTTTATCTTTGGAGGGTGGGGTGGGGGAATGGGATTAGGGATTTTTTTTTTTTTTGCCTTTTTTGTTTTTGAAATATTAATTAAAAATGTCTGTACTGAGATTTAATGAGAAGTCAGTGGCTTGTAATGTTTTATTTTTTTCTCTCTGTATATCTCTTTCTCCTCATAGAATGTGATTGTTAAATGACATGCACCGAAACAAATGTTTTCATGAACTATGGAGCTTCTTTCAAATATTAATAAAATAGCATTTTTTTTCTTGGCTGTTAAAAATGTGCCCTTTGATCATTTGCTACTCGTCTCTCTCGCTCCACCGCTCTTCAGATCTGTCTTGTTTCCTGGACAAATGTTCACCGTCAGTGCAGCGTGTGTGCTGCTCTCTGCAGCTCTCTGATCATACAGTATTTTTGCAGCAGAGCCCGTGTCACTTCCTGTGTGTGTTTCCCCGCACCATTAGTTCGATGCCAAAAGTCACGTCAGGCCCTGAGGGCGAGCTGCCTGGGACAGGCGTAGTAGTTGTCCTGTGGTTGTCGGATGTTGGGGTTAGCATACACAGGGAAGTCTTCCTCCAGGTCTGAAGGGGCCTCATGGTTATTTTGGGTTATTCCGACGCTCTGCTGCTTCCTGGTCATTTCCTCGTAGATAGGAGCAGAAGTTTGTGGTCTTTGAAGAGGCCTCACACTCACCTACAACACATTACGTGATCTTTTCAGACATCTTCAGTTATTTCTGTTCTGTGTGAACTATTACCAAACATCAACATCTAATATTTGTCTAAGCTTTAAACTCAATTTGTCAAGTGCTGATTTTGAAATTAATCAGAGCGTCTCTTCTGGTGGGCACGGCTTGTCACCCAGGCAGGAAAAAAATAATTTTAAGAATAGTTTCAAGTATCAGTTAATCTACGCAGCCATTTTTTGGTCTATATAGTGCTGAAAATTGTGAAAAATGGCCATCACATATATCACATATTTTTCTTACTTGATTTCTCTTCAACCACAAGGTATTCAGTTTACAGTTATGGCAAAGTAAGAATATCAGCACCTATTTACAATTTATGTGACTGGAACCAAAGATTTTTCTTTTAAAAATTGTTGAATTGATCATCCAAATTGCTATTATATAATAATAATAAATAATTATTACATTTAATTGATGCTACTTGAGATGTTATTTCTAATGAAGAAGAAACTTTTGCCTTAATATGAAAAAAGAAGTAAATACTTTTTTTATATTAAGGCAGGTCGACCTGACATCAACATTTTGATGTCAGTATGAGTTGCACAATTGCTGGATGTTAAATGTATAACAGAGAAACTGTTTTTATTCTTCAAATGAGCAGCCCTGCTAAACATCATCATGCTAGTGTAAAATCAAAATGAAAAAAATACATTTTCAGCAAGTTGAAACTAAATTGAAACACCTCTGTGAGCATAAACTATGAAATGTGAACATAAACAACACTATAAACTGAACAGATGTCTTATGGCTGAACACAGGAAAAGTGTGCCTCACTAACCTCAGTGAAATGAAGTGTAAATACTCACACATTTCTTCGCAGCCAGCCAGCTGAGCGTGAGCACAGCAAGTCCTGCTGCTGCAAAGACGCTAAAGAGCAGAGGGGGGTAACTGGAGGAGCACTGGCATGGCCTCCCTGCACCACAAACACAAACCAATACAGGTTCAGATCTGCACGGCCGTCATTACATCACATTAACTCTCCTCAGCTACTACTACACACCTGCTCCGTCGACCAGCAGGAAAACCTTTTGAGCACCGAGGACGAGGCCAGAGCTGCGTTCCTCTCTGTAGCTCAGCTCCCACATGTACAGGCCCGTGTCACTGTGCTCCAGCTGGGACAAGGTCACGTTAACCTGCGGCGAGTCCAGTCCTCCACTGAGCTGCAGACGCCCCCTGTGCTCTGGGTCCACCCTGAGCACGCCGCCCTCTGCCATGGACAGCAGCGTGGTCTGGCCGCGGGCGCTGCCGTGGTACAGGTGGAGGCCCGTCAGGCAGCCGAGGCTCTGCTGAAGGGAGCAGGAGAGCTCCAGTGACTGGTCCTTCATCAGATGCCTGAATATCAAGTCTGCCTGGGCTGGAGGAGAGAAAAAAATAGTGTGAAGTAAAAATCCTCCTTTGTTGATCCACTGCCTCCACTTTAAACTCTCTAGTGAGACAGTTTGACAGTGTTGGCCGTCAGACAAGCGTTGTTGTTGATATCGATAGATGGAGGTCAGTAGGTTAAACTTTCCACTCCTCCTCAGCAACTTGATGGATTGACACAAAATTCAGTAAAAACCTTCATGGTCCCAAAAGGATGAATCATAATATTTGTGTTGTTGACCTACTGTAACTGTAGTGCTATCATCAGCTCAGGGTTTTTGTTCAATACTCTGATTTATCTTTGTATCTTAAAGTCAAACCCCAGCATCTGAACTTAGTATCAGTGCAGGAAGGTTTACAACTACGCAGCTTCACGCTGATCACTGGGCTGTAACCAAACCTACACAACCATGGTCTGGTGATCATCTTGCAGTAGATAAACCTATTGTGTTAAGATATGAATATATAAGATGTAAATGTCTCTTACCTCCCAAGATCTGAATGAAAACGAAGATGTTTGCTAAATTCATCTCAGATTTCTTTCTTTTTTTCCCCGTCAGTTACAGTGAGACGCAGCACTGCGAAGTCATAACGTCCTCCTGTTTCCTTCAGCTTCTTGTGAGACTTTGTGGGGGCAGCCTCGCTCAACCTATTGTTCTTCACCTCAAAGCAGGAAGACAACCTCAAAGCTACAGTACAACAATTACTGTGGTCGATCCTGCACACACTCAACTTCTCTTGGAGTCAGGATGTGGAGCTTCAGAATGAAAATCCCTCAGTCGCTGAAAACACAGTGCTACATCTTCATTTACACTGAGGGCTTTGTTGCACAGCCATGACCAAGCCAAGCAGCCAGGTTATGATTTTATTATGACTAAGAATAGAAGCATAATACTTTCATTGTGTATCACCGGATGTCTCACAGACAGTCAGGTGGACACCAGCAGACTGTTGTGTATTGTGTCATTGTCTCTTAGTGAACCTTAGGTACATGCAGCGTTTACAAGCAGAGCACTGAAAATCTGAAATTATATTCACAAATTGATACAGTAGAATAATTCTGAAGAATAAAGAATAGAAGATAAAGAATTATGACTTTTCTAATTAAGATAAATTGAGACACATACTTTTTCAACTGCAAAATATTACATATAGTCATTGTGTTGTAGGTGTATTTTTGATTTAGGTGATAAACTGTGGGTTTTGCTGCTTAATTTGCTATAGTGAAATGGTTTGTTTTGTTTTAATGGTTTTATATTAAGTATGTGGATTATTGTGTATGTTGAACACATGTTGATGCAGCATGACATGTAGGTTTTAAATTATATATATATATGTATCGCCATTAAATAAATCAAATTATAAACCTCACTGATATAGCACCTCTACATAGAAGAGTTTACAAAGTGCTTTACCAAACAGTAGAGACTCACAGGAAGGAGGGAAGAAACATGACACAGGTGAATTATAAAAGTCATAAAAGTCCCAATCAACACAGGGAATGTGACAGCCACTGTAGCTGAACCAGTTGAATAAAGGAATCCATATTAATATTTTAGTGAAATCTCCTACATTCACTTGAGCCTTTTCAGATGACGGAGGCTCTGGGCGCAGGTGTGAGCTGATTGGTTGATTGGCTGGTAAGTGGACACAGGTGTGCTGTGTTGCACTAATGAAGCTGTTTGTTTGCATAAAGTCTCTCACACACACTCTGCTCACAGTGCTTGTTGCTGCCTTGTGGGTCAGAGAAGAGCTTCTGCAGCCTGAGCCTGTTTTGCTGCTTTCAGTGTCAATGATGGCGACCTTTAGTCTCGAGGTCAACCTCCTCGTCGGACTCTTTTTGTCAGGAATCTGCCTCAGATCGTCCTCTGCGTTTCCTCCAGCACATTACACGCAGCATGCTTCGTTTGAAAGGCCTCAGCTCCCGCACACAGAGGCCTCCAAACACGCCGCCCCTGAGCAGCCGAAGACCCCCGCCGAGGAGCCGCAGCGGGTGAACACGGTGGCGGTGACCTGCCACCCAGACTCCATGGAGATCGTGATAAAAGCTGACATGTTTGAAGTTGGAGCTCCTGTCAATAGTGACGAGTTGCGCCTTGGGGTCGACCACGATGATTACTGCAGAGCTACAGCGTCTTCAGGAGACGAGTACAGAATCATTGTTGGACTCGTGGACTGTGGCACCAAACACTGGGTAATGATGATGGCTTTGATACATTTCAGATAATACTGTGACTGTGCATCAGTTTCTCCTTCTAAAAACAAGACCACCTCTCCGCAGATTACTGAAGACTCCCTGGTCTACACAAACCTGCTCATATACTCTCCTGTGGCCTCTCCTGATGGACTGATCCGAATGGACGAAGCTGTGGTTCCCATTGAGTGTTATTATGAAAGGTCAGTAAAAATCTTTACAGATCAGCTGGAAATTACTTTACGTTTAAAACAACAACCCTTTTTTGTTTTTTTTCTTTCAGGAGGTACAGTTTGTCCAGTTCTTCACTCGCACCAACCTGGATCCCCTTCATGTCCACTCAGGCTGCAGTGGAGACCTTGCAGTTTAACCTGAGAATCATGACGAGTGAGTTTCAGTCACTTGGTATGTCATGTATTGCCCCCCCGCCCCCCCCCCCTGCCCCCCCCCCTATTTATCTCTACTCGGTTTTGTGCAGATGACTGGCTGTATGAAAGAAGCTCTAACGTCTATCACCTTGGGGAGCCCATCAGCATCGAGGCCTCTGTCAGGGTTGGACACCACATGCCGCTCCGGGTGTTTGTGAGCAGCTGTGTGGCTACGCTTGAGCCGGACATATACTCTGTGCCCAGATATGTCTTTGTTGAAGATGGGTAAGCACTGCTTAGAGCTGCATCGTCATGTTAAATGAAGGAACACGGTATCTACTGCCCTCCCCTTGAACTAATTTGGTGTCGTCCAAAATTACACTTCAAATGGGTTACTCAGACATTGGCGCATTAAAATGTATATTCATTGCATGGGGGCATTGATGAAATCGGTTTCATATTTGGTTAAAATTG
Organism: Trachurus trachurus; assembly: GCF_905171665.1. NCBI lineage: Eukaryota > Metazoa > Chordata > Actinopteri > Carangiformes > Carangidae > Trachurus > Trachurus trachurus. The sequence continues at coordinate 18,252,735 of NC_139905.1, forward strand.
TTGCATAAAGCCAATCTCAATCCTGAGATATTGGCAGTTGTGGGTGATGGGCAGTATTTGGGGGTGAAATGCATTGCACATCTGTCTTCTATTTGAAGTTTTCTTTTTTCATGTGCTGTGGTCTTTCCCTTTTCCTGTGTTTCATAGGTGCTTGGTTGACTCCCAACTTCCTGGTTCAAAATCCCACTTCTTACCCAGGACACAGGATGACAAGCTCCAGTTGGTCATTGATGCCTTTAGGTTTCATAATGAGGACAGAGGAGAGGTGAGATTGATTAAAATTGGCTTAAGTCATAACTGCAGCTTTTGGGCTTTTCGCTTAACTTATTTTATTTTTTCTGTAGCTCTACATCACCTGCCACCTGAATGCCGTACCATTAAATGATGCCGAGGCACCAAATAAGGCCTGCACTCACATAAGTGGAAGGTAATTGCTTTCCACTGATGTGTCTAATAATTATACTAGAGCACAAATGCTGAACGATGACCATGCATTTCAGGTGGCGGTCAGCTGATGGTAACGACTACATGTGTGGATACTGTCAAAGCCAAAATGAAATTGGGTCAACCCACACCAAGCAGCCCAGCAGCCCTGCCAAGTTTGCACCTCGTGGGTTTGGAAAGCCAAGTGAACCTGAGGCCTTATGGAGGAGTGGACTCAGGGATACAGGTGAGACTGGTGATGTCTCAATCCCAGATGTCCTGACTGCATCTTGAAACACACCTGCCAGTTTCAGAAGAGCAGCTCTGTGCAGATTTTCACCACTAGATGTCAGACTTTACTTAAGGCTTGGCCTCCCAGTAACTGTAATGATGTATCTGTCCTCTTGTTAGTGTGGGAACAGGAGGCAAGTGTGGGTCCAATGCTGGTCCTGCCAGGTAAACAGAAGAGTGGGCCTCTGCCTGTGGAAGATCTCCCAGCTGTCCTCAACAAAATCAGCAGACCTTCCCTGTACGGCAGCCAGTGGAGAAGTGGAGTGAATAACCCGAGACTCGGTAAAGAACTTAAAAATTATAAAACCAACCCACTATTTCCGAGCCATTATCCACCCCTACAGTTTTTAACCAAGATGACTTTCTTAAATCCTAGATGAGAAGAGTCTGCTTCGTGAGCCATCTACACCTTACCTGGAGGAGGATGAAGGTAAGATGGATCTAGAAGGTTGTGTATAAAGACTTGAGACATCCTGAGGTAAAAAAGAAAATCTGATGTGTTTTTCTTATTTACAGAGGGAGATACAGACGAAGTGGCTGCACCTCTAGAAAAGGTTTCTCCTGAAGCCACACTGAGATTAAAGTCTGCAGAACTGGACGACAGAAACGCCACAGCTCCCTATGATGTCGGCTACACTGCTCACGTGGAGCTGGACAAGACTTTACAGTCAAATGTAACAGCTGCAGAATATGACTTTTCAGAAGAAAATAGCCCAAAGAGATAATAAAAATGATCTAAAAACTAAACTTGTGTTTTGACTTGACTGAACAGAAGTGTTGCATCAACTTGTTGCTTCTCTGGCAGGTGAAGTTACTAGACCATATGTAGCTACTGTATATTGGTCAGGACAGGGTGCTTGGATAAAGTCTTTACACAACCTGTATGGTGGGTAAAGGTCCAAATAAACTCAAAAGGAGTTTTCCAAACGATAACTTTTATTGCTGATCAAAGTTGCACTTAAACACCTGACATCACCAGTACTTTAACATTTCCTGGTTTATTAACTGCTAAAATGGAACCCAAAAAAACCCTAACTACTCAACTTGTGAGACTTTTTTTTAATCATTTATTTAATGGAAATGGGCAGAAAATCATCAGAGACTTAAAGGTAGTAAAACACTGATGGAGCATCAGCTCTCAGTTGCTTTAGATGTATTATACCAAAATCTACATGCACGTAAAACAATGATTGAATCCATGGCCACGCAGTACTCATTTTTGTGACATTTCTATATGTTCTCTAAAAAACATGAACTGAAGATGCAAAGAATCAAACTTTCTGATATCATGTATCGTATGCAGTCCAGAGTAGTTGGTTTGAATCAGGAACACTGATGTTTTATGGGACAGGGATGATATTAACAAATACACCAAAAGGTGCTGCTACAGAATTATTACATGAATTGAATTAAAAAGGCATCAAAGTTTGGGTAAATATTGGTTCAGAGATCATAGATCCTGCAAGTATGGTACAGTATATTTTTTACTTAGTTAATTTTTAATTCTTGTACCTGTAACAGTAAATAATATAAAGGTTTCCTTGCTGCTGTACACAAACTTTTTTTTTTCTTTTTTAATACTACAATCTTTGAGGTAAAGCTTTTATAACAGACAATGACAGAGCAATCAGTGACAAATGAGCATTAGCTGGTGTGTCGGAGCCTCACCAGCTAATGAGTAACTGCTTCCAGCTGAGCTCTCCAGGTGACCTGATTGGGCTGAACTGGGAGGATCATGTGGAGCTTTTTAATCTTCTGCATCTTTTTTATTATTACTCGACTTCCTGAGAGGTTTGGAGCAGAAACGTGTTTCTACACAATTTCCAAAAAGTCTCCTGCTGTTATGAGAAAAAAAACACAATGGTGATTTTAAGTCACTTGGTGCTGCTGTTGTCATTCGCTGCTGGTCTCACAGATGCCATTCGAGTTTTAAAAGATGGAGCCATGGTTGATGCTGAGGGGAGGGAATATAAAACTGCTGCAGGGAGAACTGATGCAGAAAACATCAGCAGACCACAGTCCAGTGGCGGCTCCACCGTTCACATGCAATGCACAGAGGTGTCCATGATCATTGTGGTAAATGCTGACCTGTATGGAAAGGGACGTCGTGTTTCTGCTGGAGACCTTTTTCTGGGAGGGACCGAGCACTCAGGGAGCAGAGAGTGTCGAGCTGTTGAACTTACTGACGCTGAATACGTCATTGAAGCTAAACTGCAAAACTGTGGCTCCACATTAACTGTAAGTTGTTCATGCTTGTTGGGAACATACTTGTCTGTGGTTGCTTTGGTGGAAATTTTGATTTTATGCTATACACTTTCCTTCTTTAAAAAAAAAAAATTCATCTATAGGTAACTGAAGACTCTGTGATCTACACAAACAAGCTGATTATCTCTCCGGCAGCCAGTTACTATGGCATCACAAGGACGGCCATTGCTGAAATCCCTGTCTCCTGTCATTATAAAAGGTAATATTTAATTGTGGGGGGTGAGGACATATTTTATTGTTTAGAATGTGTGACTTCTTAATCTTTTGGAACAGGGCCCACCTTGTGAGCAGTCGCCAGCAGCAGCAGCAACAGCCACAGCAGCAGCAGCAACAGCCACAGCAGCAGCAACAGCCACAGCAGCAGCAACAGCAGCAGCAACCACAGCAGCAGCAGCAGTCTCCAACCCTCTCCACCTCTGCTCAGTATTCAACCCAACAGTCTGCTTTCTCCTTAAAGCTGATGACTGGTACGTGTAGACCCTTGTGGTTTGTTGTGATAAATCCATATAGTGATGATGTTGTCTCTAAGCAGATGACTGGACAAGTGAGAAGCTCACTCATGTCTTCTACTTTGGCGACCTCCTGCACATTGAGGCTTCTTACACCAGTCCTGATGCAAGACAAAGACGACTCTTCGTCGACAGTTGTGTGGCCACGCTGACCCCTGACCCAACATCTGACCCCACATACTACTTCATTGAAAACCATGGGTAACAGCAGCACAGTGTACCTACTTTTATGGATGTGAAAGTATAAAATATCTATCTATATAATACATGTGTGGCCCTGTATTTCTGGCACATACCTGGAAGTGAACCACAGGCCTTTCTCTTTCTCTGCCAGGTGTGTCACTGACGCCAAAGAGAAAGGATCAAACGCACTGTTCAAACCCAGAAAGACGGCCAATTCACTCCAACTGCAGCTTGATGCCATCCTGTTTCACCATGATCCAAGGAACACAGTGAGGCATTTATTGTTTACCCTTCACAGTTTAGGTTTGATAACGCTTCATCGATTTGACATTTCAATGATGTTTTTATTTTTAGATATTTATCACTTGCCAACTGAAAGCTGCCTCAGTATGGAAGAGCAGCCCCATCAACAAGGCCTGCAATTACAGACATTCAAGGTGATTTCTTTTTTTTCTTTTGTAATGTAATGGAGGAAACAGCTCCTTTACCTTAGCATTTCACAGGTATAGTAAGAATTTTGTCAGAATTTTAGTCCATATAAAGATGCATCATCAAAAATCCAAGGACAGAGATAGATGAATAAGTTCAATCCATTAGATTATATAATATGATATTGATGAATGAGGAAATAATGTAAATTCCTGGTTGCGAACAGTTTACACAAATTCATTCTGCTCATGTTTTATCAGTGAGACCCAATGTTTTTCTCTTCAGATGGGAAAGTGTGGACGGGAGAGTGGGGGTGTGTCAGTGTTGCAACAGCATCTGTCACCAAAGATCAGTCCAAGGTGAGTTGTGCTCTCTGAGAACAAAGCCTTACATTAGAAATATGACAACATACCTTGATGACCTGTTGGGTTTATGTGGTGTTTAAAAAAAAAAACTTTCATCTGTTTCAGACATGACCGTCACTGGCACTGTGACTCTCGGCCCTTTGATGATTTTCCCCAGCAAGTGAACAACAACACATTATTTCACTTAACATGATGATAAATCATTCAGATTTGACTGAAAGATATGACACTGAGTTAAAGAAGCGAATCTGTCACACAAAAAAAAGATTTGACTCAGTTGTCAAAAGGTTAAAGATTTGAGCTGCAGCAAAAATATTTCTACTTGCAAAGTGTACTTAATAAAGGGTTGTTTTGATTTAATTAATCACATTTCTCTATGTCTTGGCTTCTTCCTGCAGGGTGTTGTTTTTATTGTTGTTGTTGTTGTTGTGTTCGTTATTCATTTTGTGCGCACTTCTTGCTAAGTTTTTATTTCCACTGAGAGAGTGTCAGGCGTGTTGGTTTATTCGAGAAAGGACAAACAACAACGTTCCAGTTAACTATTTATTAAATTGGATCATTAAAAAGAATCTTGTACAAGGATCGTCTCTGATTAGGAAATCACAGTCTGCAAGCAGTTATCTGCAACCACCAGCACAGAGAGAATGACGATGCACAAAACCATTACATATATTTTGCACTATGTGTGTGTAATTAATTCTATTGGTCAAAACAGTTGGGGAGGAACTATGGTTTAGCTCTCCCATCGTTGGTGCACAGGCTGGTCCCAGCCTCCTTAAGCACACGATCCATCCAATCCTCTGAGACAGCACCCTGAAAAGAGAAACCTCCCTACTCTGTTTCCGACCCTTCCATATTCGGGTAAGACGTTCAAGGACACTTGCATCGTTCTTCTCCCTATCCTCCCTGGTTTGTATCAACTTTGGGCCTCTTTGGTCATAAAACTGTTAGAAAAGAATGTCTTCTTCTCACAAACAAGGTGTCCGATGTTTCCCTTTAGTCTCCCTTTAACACATAACAGAAGGGACAAATATAAATTTGGATGTTAACCCATATTGTGCTTTACAAGTGTTGTACTGTATAATCGTGTTTGTGATTGAACTTCTTTTCACCTTGTGATATGTGGTACTTGATCCCTTTGACGACAGCACTGTGAGGTACACCAGAGAGTCCAGAGCCAGAGAGGCTCCCATAAAAGAGTAAGATAAGATTACACTTTATAGTGTCCTGTGGAAATTTACACATGTGTGACTCTGTTCATGAATGTTTATTAAAACTCAAGAAAGACAGCCGATGTGTGAAACCTTTCTTTTTAATTCTTCACAAAGAGAACTAATTTTTGCCACCACAAAAGAATGTCTTCTTCTCACAAACAAGGTGTCCAGTGTCTCCCTATAACACATAACAAAGTGCAGCATACATTCCTGTAGATGTAGAACTAAACCAAATCGTACCTAAACTTATCTAGACAAATGATCAAATAGCCTACATAAAAGACTGTTTCGAGTAGAAAGTAATAAATCACAGACAAAAATTATGTAACTGTTTTTCAGTTTAAGCTGAATCTTACAGGGAGATTGTTTGTGTGGAACTGAGCCTGTGGTTCAAAAGTATCAAACCTCTGTCATGCTGGGACTATATGTGGAACCAGATAAACCCTACTCAGGAAGAGACATAACCAGGTGAAATGTATGATTTATAAAAGACGATTGCACAGGTCTTTTTTTCTTTTTAATGTTTTTTTATTCTATTTTAGCAGCAGATATTTATCAAGAACCGCAAATGAGTCCAAAGAAACTGATGATTCAGGAAGAGACACACCCAGTTAAAAAGGTTTGGCTGAAAGGAACGGCTACAGAGTGCAGGGTGTAGTCAAAGTGTTAACAAGAATGGAATCACAGGAAGGTATTTATTCATGGTTCCTGGTTCAAGTTCTGGCAAATCTAAATTACATGTTATTTTTTTGTTATTAATATTTGATTATTACACTTTGCTCAATTTTTTCTATTATATCAATTTACATATAAAAATGAGTCTCTTTTCGTCTGCATGACAAACAAAAGACTTGGTGTATGTAAGACATTCTTTGTCCAGATTATGAAAACACAAGCTTTGAATCCTGTTTCTGCTGTTATCGTTTTACACATTATTGAAATGGAATCATTTTCTGTTTTCAGTGTTTAACTCCTTTGTGAATTAGCTTGTGTTTAATTAAAGTCAGACAAACTCATCAAAAATCATTATTTTAGTGAATGTAAGATTTATACAGTTGTTTTGCAGAACAGCTGTCACATTCTTGATGCAAACAGCATTTTAATACTGCATTTTGTCATGGTCATGGTCGTATCATGTGTGTATAATGAACACTCTCTCCTACACACAGGGATGCATATTGTTACTTCAGTATTTTACAACATTTGACCGACTCATAGTACTTTACAGTTTTTAAATACATAACATAGTGCGGGGAGAATTACCACACATTTGAGACATTTGAGTTTAGGAAATGCTTTATTAAAACAGAGAAAACAAACATTAGATACCAAAATGAAAATGCACAATTAAAACAGTTTTAAGTCAACACTTACACCTTTCCCCAGCCAATTCATAATTATATTTATAGACACATTATAAAAAAAGAAAGAAAGAAAATGTGACTTCTTTTCATAAAACTGTTCTTCAGCAGGTTCAGGCTGATATGCAGGAAACTACAGTATAGACCATACTTACCAATTAATTTGTATGATGTAAACATATGTAAAATATTCACAGTTGCACCAAAGTATGTTGAGATACTGCTGCTCATATTTGATAGAAGCTGAAAAATTGCATTGCACATGAAGGTAGTAACTATGATTTTTTTTCTGTAATTCTAGAGGATCATAATGAAAGATTGGCTGCCATCAATGTACAGTGCTTTTGAAGTGTTAAAGGCTTATTTTGTGTTATTCAATCAAAATCTTGCTTTAATGTATACAAGAAACTGAAACAGGCGGGCGGAAATGAAAAGTATAGCAGTGGTACTTACAGCTTTAACTAACCTGTTAATGCCAGAGATTCTCCTTCATGTAAGTAGTTAAATTCAAATGATCAAGTGAGGAAAGCTGATGAAACAAATGGAATTAGGTGGTGAAGCCATTTTGCAAGCATCTTTTTCATCACAAATCTCCCAACACACATTTGATGTACATATGGCTGAAGGTGACAGACTGCAAACACATGTGGCAGTCTAACAAACACTTTTTTGACCAAGCCATCATTATGAATCGGTTAACTGCAGTGGACTGTAGGACTAGTTAATATCAAAAGCTTTGAGGAATTGAGTTTCATTTAAAAGCTCTATACTTTCAGTGGAGAGCTGATAAATGAAAACAGAGCTTCCTGATGCTCTTACCAGTAAATAATAGAAGATACAGTTTCAATGGCACATAAAAGCTTAACAAGTGAGAATTAAATCCACATGAGCTAACATGCCTGAAGGAAATGTTGCCTAAACGCAAGAGCACAAACAAGGGCCTTCACCAAACTTGCTACAAGTTTGGGGACATAAAGATCCAACAGCATGAAAGCTGTGAGGGCCCCTGGTAATGAATGAGAAGACAGAAAATGGTGAGACTTGCCTCGGGCTGAAACAGGGCTACACTGAGACAGGGCCTCAGCCAGTCCCCCATGGCATTGCTACAGGGAGAAGAGAAATCTGGGTTTTAACACTGCAGCCACCAGCAACCCCGAAGTTATGCAGCTGTACAGTGCACTCAGTGTGTCAAAGGCCAGTCTGCCAGTGCCATGTACAGAGCATCCATGAAAGAAATTCAACATAAGTCATGAAAAACATTTCACATTTTCATTTCAACTAATTTAAAGCATTTCTGTTATTGGTTGTCAGTGTTTACCTTAGAGACAATAAACAGTCAACAGTTTATTACTGTAGTACAAACCTGCTGTGACGTCTCTTTTCCCACTAATGTCCCGCAAAGAAGAGTCCTCAATTTTTGCCACATTTTATTACAGTACAGTTTTACAACAATACATATACCATTTCATCTATTTATGGTTTAAGGGGTTTTTCTTCATTAAATTATTAACACAAAATACAATAAACAATAACTTGAAGCCCTCACCAAACAAAGTTGGGGACATGAAGTCCAACAGCACTATGTGCTGTGAAGGCCTCACTGTTTAGCTTAGAACAGAAATGTATTTACAAAACTTGCCTTTATCAAGGGTGGGTACTGCCCATGTAACTCCAGCGCCTTCACAACACTACGAACCATATCTATTACACTTCTATACACCTAAATGAAACATGAGAAGGAAAAAAAGCCACAGGACAGAAATGGTTTGAGACAACAGTAGATAGTCTTGGTTAGGTACATTGTAAATATTTCCCATGCGTTCTGTGATGCATTTATAGCTCTTTTTTTTCTTTTTCTTTTTTACTGTTTATTCAGTGTCTCTTTCCTCATAGCTCAGTAGTAGAATAAACAGTGCATCCTGGTACTATAATACTGGTTTGTCTACTAGCAGCTGAGGACATTAGAAAAGGGTTGAGTGTCCAAACCTATAGAAGACAGGAAGGCAGGCTTCAGTAGCGGCCTCCAGGAGACATGACAGGGGGGCGCATACCCATGGACGGCCGCGGAGGGGCCCCCTGGTAGCCTGGGGGAACCACATGAGGGGCCTGTCCATACGGAGGCATCCCTCCTGGTATATAGCCTGGCATCCCCTGTGGCGGACTACCATACTGGCCTGCAACAACATGCATTTGTTGGCTTTTTAAGCAGCATTTGCAATATACATATGGCTACTGTTTCATTACAAGGTTAAGGTCGCTTTCACACCAGAGCAAACAAGCCTGAAAACGTGGGTCTCGGTTTGTATGTAGTGTGACCAAATGTAGAAAGTGTTGTAATATACAGTGAATCTATACACAGTGTGTCTGTGTAACGTTAGCAACACAAACACCTCGTAGTCCGTCATTGACCACATTTTCATCCGGTGCCGTTTTTCTTTCATTTTCTCATTGTAAGAGTGAAATGCTCTCCGTCTCGTAAGTAAAAAACAAACAAACGCAATCCTCAAATATAATTACGAAGGTAACTATGAATGACGGTTAACACGCCACATATGGTGGCGTGTTGCGTATATTAAATAAAACAGTTAATTTAACGTGCTGCTTCATGTTTGCTGTTTGTTTCTGCTGGTCAGAATGGAGGGATTTTCCCTGCAAATTTGCCCAACCGACGAGCGCCCTTTTCAACTGTGAGACATTATTTGGAAAGTTTGGTGCGCTTCAGAAATGGCAGTGTGGAAGCAGAACCGAACCAAGTGATAAATGCAACAATGTTACGACTTTCAGCTCCCCAATCGAGTCCTCTTGGTCAGGTGTGAAAACGACCTAAGAGTCTTTAGCCAAACAAGCAGCTCTCTGAGGCTGTACTAGTTCAGTGTTCATGTCAAACAACATAATAAACAGTCATATTCCTGACAAACTAACTTCAAGCCTTAAAATGTAAAGATGTTTTCTGGTGTATATACCTGGTAAAGGATGCCTCATGTTTGGCTGAGGAGCCATCATGCCACCTACAGGGCCCACTGATGGGTCTGCAGCGGTGGCTTGGCCTTGGCGGGACATAGTGCGCTGGTACCTGGGCAACTGCGCCCGCAACTCCTCCTACAGGACACAGAGAGCAGAAACAGAGGGAAAACGATTTGAGAATGAAATTCTATAATTCAACCTGGAGTAAGAGGTTAATTAAAAAAAAGATTAATCCATCAATTTTCATGTCAGAAAACTCTATTTTTGAAGTTGTGACTTCCTATGATTAACACTCAAGCTCTGTAACTACTTACTGTAAAAAAAAAAAAAAAAAAAAGTATATAAAGAGGCAGTTCCAGCAGGGCTACTTACCAGTGAGATATCCTCATCAGGATGGATCAACTTACTGGTTGCACTGGAGGTGGTGAGGGTGGCAGGCTTACTGGTCACAGTAGAGGGAGGTCTGGAGACTGTACTGCTGCCACCATTGGGGCTGGCTACAGCTGCAGTGGCCTGAGTGTAGGCCGGGAATGTGGGCTTGGAGAGGTCAGAGGAGGTAGAGGGGGGAGGGTGGGGGGACCCTGACACCGTCTGCTGACTCTGAGGGGGGGAGAAAAGGAAAACACATCACACTCTGCTGAAAGGCATTTGCATTTTCACCTGGGGATTAATTTAGTCATACTTTGAGGTTACTCTGAATGAAGTTGATATTTGGCTCTATTTAGGATTGAATAATAATAGCATCAAATTTGGCATCTTCAATATTTGAACACAGGGTTAAGATACTCCTTTTTGTTTCTATGTGCTGAGAGTTTACCACAATATTCAGTAAATTTCTACATTCATGGGGCTCAAAGAACTCAAGTACACTTGAGCAATATATCTTTCAAGACCTTTACTGGAGAAACAGAGACATTGGGATCATTGGGTTATTTAACCTGTATCTACATCATTTTCCAATGGCTTTACTTAAATTACTTTTTTTTTTTTCATTTTCCACTGTGCACTCAGTTTTTGTTAGTGAATCAATCAACATGAGAGGAATTTTACAGCTCTCTCATATCTGTTTCTTTACCAGGCTATCATCACTTCACCTTTGCATATGTTGATGCCAAGTTGTTGACGAGCCTGTTGTTGCAGGAGAGTAACCCGGTAATGCATGACCAAAGTAAAACCAATTTCTTCAAACCTGCGAGAAAACAAATCCAAAAGAGCATGCGGTGCTACAAAAAGCCCATTTTACAAATCTGCATAACTTAGTAGGTTTTTTATTCTTTTGCACTGACCAAGCTAAATTTCAAATAGCATTTTATAAATGCAGATTTGTAGCAAAAAAGCAAATAAATGTCACTAAAATTACAAAGCAAGTTGTATTTTCTATCAACACAAATAATCAATCTCTTGCTAAAAATGCTTTGGCAAATAAAAGAGAATGAATCTGCCCAAATACACCACAGATGCAAATTATACACAACTGTGTGCATGTCAATTGTAAAGCTGCAGGGTGTAGAGCAGGCAGACAGCTGCGTACTTGTGATGTGATAGAGAACAGAGCTTTAGGGGAGGCGGACTCTGAGTCTGCACTTGACGACCCTGCACTTGTACTTGAAACCCGACTGCCCATCTGTAGCACAGGAAAAAAAGTAAAGATAGGAAATGTAAATAAAAAAATAAAATAAATAACTTTCTGGATAAAGTCTCCTTTACTTCAACCTATGTGAGGAAAGACAGCTACTCAAACATCCCATACTCATCAGGAGAAGATAATGTTCTGCTCCGTCAAAGTGCTGAGGGAGATGGACATTGTGCAGGGGTAAATGATGTCATTAACACTCTACCTGTCCGGCGCTGGGGAACAGCGGTTTGGTGACATCGGGTTGTGCTGAGGGGACAGTGGCAGCAGGAACAACAGGTCTGGTCAGCATGTTTACAGAAGGGGGGACCTGAGCCAAGTGAGCGATGCCCGGGCGGTGGCCCACTGGAGGGGGCATGCCTAACACCAGCAGAACAAATCCATTATACAAAGTGAAACACAGAGACGAAGTGTCACAGCAGCAATGACACAACATATTTTTAAACTTTAATAGAATAATAATTACACGCACCGACATTGAGGGAATAACCAAAGTCCTTCGTCTCTGGAATAACACAGAGTTGTAAGTGCTACAATGCTATTGATTACCTGGTGGCACGCCTGGCATCATTGGAGGCATCCCTGGGCCTGGAGGCATCATCCCACCCATTGGGATCATCCTAAATATGAGAGAAAAGATGTGCTTTAAAAACACAATTAAAGGAACTTGGGTCAGGATTTGTGGAAAAAATACAAGTGCATTTTAATGTTGCTCCGACATTTTTGGAGAAGTGCAGAGCCATCTGTGGGAGCAGCAGTCTGCTGAGCTCATGGGCTGGTCAACCTGCGTCGTCATCCCGGGGAGGAAACAAGCTGAGTAACTTATCCACATGTCTTTAGAGGTTTACCGACAGCTGGTCAAGTTCTTTTTAGAAGATAAATGTTGGTCTCATTGATGAAATATAACAACTGTGGCAGCCACATTAGTTTGTTTGAATGTAACGTGAAGCTTCAGGTGTATTGGACAGAAGAGCAGAGATCGGGGCTCTGTACACAACGGCCGTCGTGTCACTAATGAGTCTTATTTCTTGATCCTGCCCAAGTTCCTATGAGTGGATATAGGATTGATTTTTAAAAAGATAGTCTTGAACAATGACATTTACCCTGGAGGCATTCCCGGCATTATAGGAGGCATTCCTGGCATCAGTGGTGGCACACCTGGCATCATTGGGGGAATTCCTAAAACGAGAAAATTCATTTTTAAGGCAAACCCGTACAACAGTATTTGTTTCTACCTTCACAGAACTAAAAAAGGCCAGTGCAGTGTTATTTCAGATTAATTCAACAGCTGTTTTTTTTTGTTGTAATGTAAGATGCATCAGTGTTTAGTACCTGAGTAGCTGCCTGGTGGTATCCCAGGAGCACCAGAGCCGGGAGGCATTCCCGGCTGTGTGATAGGGGGGATGTAGCCAGCCTGGGGTTGACCTGCAGCCGGCTGCTGGAAGGAGGGTCCTGGCTCATCATCATCATCATACTCATCGGAGTCATCTTGGTTCTGCTTTTTCTTCTGAGTTTCTGAACATTGAGTATTACAATCAGTCTCTAGAACAAGCAAAATCAAGACGGTACGTACGCTACTGTACTTCATTGCTGATACCTTGATTCTTTTGTTCGAGCACTCTTCTTCTCTCTTCCATGTCTTTCTCTGGAATACCTTCCATGCCATATATCTCTAGTTCAATATCTGTCCTCCCAGGTATTGCATTAGGAACTCCATCAATCGTCTCTTTATGTACCTACAAGAGAAGTGATTCAGAATTAGATGTTATAATGGTTTGTAAAAAATCAGTCCAGTTGATTTAATAAATCTGATTTGCATCATATGTTTCCTCACCTGCATGCAGTGGATTGCGAGCCCGGGTCCAGTGTACAGCTTTTTATGACAGATGTGACACTTGAAATGTTTGGCCTTCTGATGCTGAATGAGAATCTTTTCATCATCAAAGTCTCTGTTACAGTACCTGAGATTATGGTTTAGGAAACTGTTTTAGTCCCATCAGTACCATGCAGACCATGTGTGGATTTGTTTTGCTTTTTTCAGGATGTGCCATTTGTGTACAAGAGACACCTGGCTAAGACAGCAGACATGCAAACCCACATCGTGTCAAAATAAAGCATAAAACACAAAATATCACATACATGACAGCAACTGTTAACACTCACTGTAATGTGTCGTGCAGCTGCTCACACAAAAACAATTTGCTAACACAGGAGCATCACAGCACAGGATTTCAAGGAGCAACGCCACCTGCTCCCCTGTAACTATGACGGTACAGTATTTAAAAGAGACTGGTCGTTCAACTTCGGCTCAACTAAACCCACAGTAAGTTATACATCGGCCATGTTGGCTATATTTCGAGCTTGCATACACACATTATTTTTTAATATTGTTGGAGCCTCAAATTAGCTTACAGCCGATGCTATCTTAGTAAACAACAGATAACGATGTCGAAAGCATAAACATGAAGAACAAGGCAGCGTTATAGTAGCAGGTGTAACACGAGAACACAAGGAAAAGGATACCAACACCATGGTTTCATTTGCTTTTTCTTCTTTCTTCCCATGGTTAGTGATATTTCAGCTCAACGCCTGATGATCCCGACAAACAACAGTTAACGACGGCGGAGGAAATAACAAGGGCTGCCCGGAAGGAAGATGGCGGCGGTCCTGGTTCTCCAAAAGCCAAGAGTAGTCCAGTATCTTTGTAAAAAAAAAAAAACCTGCTAAGCATTAAGCCCCAGTGCGTCCTCTAGTGGTTAGTGTAAATTACTTCTGTAAGCTTTTATTTTTGATTTTAGATGCCAGGCAGGCACATAGACATATATACATAGACGCCGCATTGACTGCTGCCTTCCACTAGAGCGACGTGCCTACAGGGCGGCCATCTTGGAACAGGACTACTCACTCCTACAGTGCATTACTTCCATAGAGGTATGATGTAAAAGTGATCATAATTCGCTCAACTGTCAAGCTATTTTCACGGGATTTGTTTGTAACAAATGTCAGACATGATAAATATGTAGATCCGGTCTTTATTTAAGGAGTTTTTTTTAAGGATATATTATTATATTATAGGCTATTATTATTAGTGTCCTGTGCTGGGCAGCCAGCCAGCCTCCCCTCCAGAGCTCTGACGACACACAAAACACACTTTGCTCGGCACCAGCAACGATGATTGTACCGGTACCGATACTGACGACAGCAACAAATTCACGTGGGCTGCTCTCGGGACACAACACACAACACAGGCAGCAGACAGCTGCCCCTCATCAACCGGAGCACCAGCACCACGTAACCGGGCCGTTGCTAGGGACGCCGCTTGTTAAACCGTGCCGGTAGTTTTCTTTTTCAGAGGTAGGCCTAATTTATAGATTAATAACGTCGCATTTTAACCAACATTTTGTCTCTAATGAGTTATTTCAGCAGTAAGCAGCTGTGTAACAGGCAGGATGATGTAGTGAGCTGGTTATATTATGAATGGAACCTGGACTCAGAGCTGAGGGGTTCTGTCCGTCCTGGATTTATTTCACTATATAACAACCTGCTCACAATATATTATCCTTAACTTACATCTGACCTCTGAAAAGTGATTCTACAAGATCTGTTTTTTATGTTCCCCTTATTAACACATCCATATGCGGCACCGAAGTCTGGTATATTTTCCGAAGCTTGTCTGCTGATAACATAGAATTTGTAAAACAAGCATTTTCAAAATATCCAAGCATCCTGTAACATACCTACATGTCTGACGTTTTTAACAAATCAAACCGTTTGGAAATCGGTCCAAAATTCAGCGAATTTGAGGTTGAGGAGTTCCTCTTTTCCCCATAGCTGCATGCACTGCTGCGTCTGTGAGTCCTGTTCCAATATGGCGGCGCGTAGGCACGTCGCTCCACAGCCAATGCGGCGTCTATGTATATATGTCTATGGGCAGGCACACCACCTGACATTGATATTAGACTGTTGGGTCTTTTATTTTTAAACCTTGTTGTCATGACAGCGAGTTAACGTTAAGTGTCGTCAAGGTGCTCCAGAGAAAGCAGTTTGCTGCTTGATAGAGCTTGTTAAACCACTTTCTTCAAGACTATTCATTGTACAGATCTATATCCACCCAGCCCGTGGTTTATAAATATCTGTCTCTTTCGTGAAATCTCTTTAGTTCAGGTCAGGAGGACACCCGTGGGATGTCACGTTTGTCCCGGAACGGGAGTCAGAAATCCCATGTCACAGTCGGACATATTTCCACAGGCTCACAGCGGACATGCGCAGTCGGCACCTAAACGAGATAACAGCCAGACTCCCAGCAGTTCTCCATATACGAGTTTATCCATTTTAATTATAACAAACGTAGATCCTAACCTCGGTCATCCTCATCTACCAGCATAACAAAGACAGACAGTTAAAACTACAGCTCGTCTTGTGTTAGTGTTTCCGGCTGTGAGCTCTCTCCGTGCAGCAGCGGGACCATGTTTACCTCCCAGACCTCGTCCTTCCAGGATTCAATTGACGTGGAGGAGAAAGATGACTTTGACAGCGAAGAAATTACTGGATACAGCCAGAAAGTCCAGCTCAACTGCTACTACACCATATATCTTTATCAAGGGACAAGGTAATGGGCGATATTACTCACCCTTGTTGTTTCTGTTTTGGTCAGCTGTTCTTGCCCTATGATACAATTTAAAATGATGGGACATTTGTATTGTATTTAACTTGCTAATTATAACCATTTATTGCAGGATTATTTACCTTTATAAGAAGTTTTAACCCTTTTTTTTTTTTTTTTTTTTGCAACTTGGAAAAGTAATCCTTGGGGTGTGAGCATTGATCAGTGTGTGAATTATTATGCAGTTCAAGTCACCTGTTCTTGAGCCTGATGACAGTGACGCTCAAGCAGGTAAAAAACCAGACATGTCCATTAAACTAACCAGGTGATAAGTGAAACTGTTAATTGTCTTAGATCTGAGGCTTCTGGGGAAAATGTGGCATGGAACCAGAGAAGAGCAGACTCCACAACCAGTCACGATGACTTTAGGTAACGAAGGAGCCATCCATCTACCCTCTCCTTGCTTTCAGTGGTCGTCTCTCTCTCTTTGGCTTTCTCCTGTTGTGCATTGGTGTATCCACGCGCCACCACCGGAAATTCAATCAACATGGAATCAATTCTGTTTTCATTTGTGACTGCGTTCTGATCGATCATCGCTGTACTGCTGAGTTACATTGCCTTTAGGTCTCTCCTAGTCTCAATCACATGGTGTTGAGTCGACAAAATGCAAATGAATTCTTCTGCACAGTATTGTAGAGCAATGGATAAACACGTTCTTTGGAAAAGGCACAGTTACAGCCATGTGACTCAGATGTGTGTTGTGTTGGATGTGGCTTATGGTCATCAGCTTTCTCCATCTCTTCACCATTGACTTGAGTGGCTTCCAAATTTCTCATCGCCCACACTGGCAGCTTGTGCCCCATACTGACTTCTCTGCCTTTGCCCACAGCCTGACATTGATTGACAGCAGCCTGCCATCAGAGGCGGAGCCCGAGCTGCGAACCTACATTTCGAGGAGGCTGAGTAAAGGAGCCCTGCTCGGAGGAATGGGCAACATCGCCACTGTGGAACTCAGGTTATCATTTGACATATTCCCCAACAACTTTTTATCCAAATACAAACAGAGTAAGTTGAAAAAACATAAAATGTGTTGCTGATTTATTCTTTGTAGTATTCCAGAGGAGGCGGTTGGCTGCTACTGCTGCCTCCTGGAGCAGGAAAGGTCTCCTGAACAGCCTGATGCTGATGGCAATGGATATGTCATCTGCTTCATGGGTGGCTCTGAAAAAGGACTGAATTTATATCCTTTGCAAAATGTTGTTAGCTGCAGTTATACACACCATCCAAAGCCCTCTGGCATTCATTTTATACGTCTTTCCTGCATTGTCCTAGTGCTTCCACATAATTGAATCTATGCACAGAGAAGCAACTAACAGTTCTAATGCCTTAACGCAACATACATTTAGATTAGAGCTTGATAAATACGTCCAAGGCCTACACAGCAGCCTGCAAACCCCAGAGGTAAGCAAATATAATATATAACAGTGCAATGAAGTTGTAGCTTCGTTTTGACATTACTAATGCAAAATTGCTTTTTCCTTTGTGGGTGTGTCAGCTGCAAAACCTTGAGACAGAGGTGCGTCCCTATCTGAGCCGGTGGTATGAGGAGTCTGTGATGCACATTTACAGAGTGGTGCAGCTGGTCCAGGGCAACATCAGCTTCTTGTTGCACGCTGTGAGTCATGTTTTACCACTAGAGTTTTTCCTAAAAAGAAAAAGCTTTTTGAAGATAATGAAATTTAGATACATTAAATAATGACTGGAAAAGCACCCGCACATCTCAATCTGTGCAATATTCACTTCATAATGTATAAATCAATAAATGGATATTACATAAATTGGAGTGCGCATTCATATCAGGTGACATCAAGAGTCTGCCATTATAACCATAACCACAAACCCTTCCCTTCTGCCAGCTCATGTAGAGAAACAATTGTGTAAATTGTCATTGTTGACTGTGAATGTCAGTTCCTCTGTAATAGGACTATTTAATTATGTAGGAGGATCTTGGTTAGACAAAATCTTATGTATGAAAAAAATAAAGGTGGGACAGAGGGCAATCCATATTTTAATGTAGTCATTACAAAACTGCAGCCCTATTGATATATATTGTTATTACTTTGTCCATGACAATGCATTTAATCTGAACTTTTGCATACAGGCTCTGAGTCACACACACGTGGACGTCACAAATTCAGATGAGAGGACGAAGGCCGATGTGTCCAGGTGAGTCAGGTGCCATTGTCTGTAATTACACAACTGTATGTGTTATTTCCAGCTGTTAAATGTTTCTTGTTTTCTGCACCAGGTTCATTAAAGCAGCCAGTTTGCAAGGTCTGTCTCAGCAGGACACCACAACAGCTTCACTGTGCAAGGCGATCTCAGAGGACACACAGTCTGACCTGATTATAGACTGCTCCACCAGCCCGCCCACACTCTCTAACACTGGTAAGCCGTGCTCCTTGACACGCACTTGCTGAAGAAAAAAAAATGTTTCTCTCTATTGTGCTTGAAGTCTAATAACGATGTTTTCTCACTCCAGTCAGTAATCGTTTCTGTGATGACTGGATACAGGCGTTTCTAAATGGTGCAGAGCGTTGTAATCCCTTCCTGCTCAGGCAGATTCTGGAGAACTTCAAACTTAAGGTAGCAAAACCTACACTCATCGATTAAGCTTATGGTATTGCTATTATTGATTGAATGATTAATCAATAAAAGGCTATAAAACAAAAAAAAGAAAGAAAAGTGCAGAAGATATTTTCTTACAACTTCAGCTTCACTTGTGCCGGGTCATACACCCCTCTCTCTGTCCTTGTTTCCTCTCTCTCTCCCTCTACAGTGTAAAGTCTACACTGTCAACAATCAATTTAATGCAAAAACAGCTCTTATTTCCTCCTGCCAGATAACAACATGTAACATGTCTATTTCATCTCAGTCGCTTCCTTTTTTTTTAACATGATGTTTTCTCCATGTCAACCACAACTCGCCCTCCGTAGGCCATCCAGGACATGAACAGCCTGAAGCGCTTTGTGCGGCAGGCAGAGATGAGTCACTACGCCCTCTTTCGCTGCTGCCAGTTCCTACAGGGCTGCGGAAATGGGGATGTGTTGCTGCAGAACGCCAGGGCGGAGCACAGCGACATGCCCGAAGCCTGCAGCATCATCACTGTCCTGGAGGAGTTCCTCAGGGAACAATCCCAAGCCCAGGCTTGATTCCTGATACTCTTAACACTTAACTCGTATCATTCTAAAACTAAGCACTACATCCCATTTCCAACATCAGACTGCCAGATATAATTTGGCAGAGGGACATAGTTTAATTTGCCAGCTGTAATGGCTTCTGTCACTGCTGCAGCTTCATGACCAGAAGTGGAGTGGTGGTCAGATCTGGAATATGTACTGTAAAACACTGACAACTTACACTCAGCTTTTCTCAGCAAAGGTGTCTTTTTGGGGCTAATCATGGGTAGTGAATCAGTAACACAATTGCATTGGTCTTAATAATTATAGTTAGTTGTTAATAGAACTGTAAGGAAAAGAGTTCAGTTAAGGTGAATTACAGTTTAACGAGTCAGCAGGAAGATCAGTTTAGATCTACTTGTATAGAGGCACTTTCTCAGTCTTTTCCTTTTTTGTGTCACAATACTATGAACCAAATATAATTACAAATGTTTTGCTAACTGACAATGATCACAACACAGAATTGATCCAAACTAAAGCTTCAGCTCATTGGAGTGTATTTATCTTTTGTTAATTCGTGGTTCATATATTCTTGTATAATTGTTTTGCATTTTTTTGTAATTGTACTGATTTTCTTCAGTGAAAAAACATATTGAGAATGCACAAATCACTTTTATGCATTGCTTGTTACAAAGGCCTGGTTTCTGCTTACAATTCGACCCAGTAATTGCACTACTATATATATTTGTCGAATGAATACTGCTACTTTATGTAGCCTACTGTGCGTGCTATATGTATATCAAGTGATATTAGATATCTGTTTAATTCTTCTCTGGGAATGCAGTATTGTAGATGTAGTGTAATGTTTGGATATAATGTGTACATTAGAGCAAATTATTTTTTGTTTACAAACATCTTCACAACCTTCACCAGCTCAAGAGTTCATAAGAAATTAACGGGCACTATGTGACCAGTCACTCACTTCACTGACTTAATATCTGTGTAGTTTAAAAGGTTCTGAAATATTAATACCCGCAGAAAAATCTTCTAAATAGAAGAAATTAAAATAAATAGAACAATAATTTTTTTTAAAAGAAGATGATATATGAGAGTGCCCAGAATGATATTAGCATGCCTAAGTTTTATTTTGGTCTCATCGTGTACCTGCAACAAACAATGATTTTGTATTCCATTAAACCCATCAAGGGTTAAACCAACTCAAACCATTCCCATTAAAACCAGTGCAAAGAGTGGTATATAGCAATATCAGTGTTGATGGTGTATAACTTTAAACTGTGAACTAGGTCGGTGACATGTATATGAGTCATTTTACTTGTGTGAACCATAGTGTAGCTAACCCACGGTGTGTATCGCTAGACCTTTCTCAACCATGTGTTTGCCACAGTTATAAATATAACAGTGTGGTTCTCGGTCTTGTGTAGACAGAGGTGAAATAAATATCACAGTTAAACCCCTGTTGTGGTTGTATGTTTGTCTCGCATTCAAAAGGGTAAAAAGTGACCAACATAATTTATAGCTATATCTGTTGCATAAATACTGTTCATGTCTCTTGAGCTTAAAACACAAAGATGGGCTGTACACTCCTGCCCACCACCAGCTGTCCTCAAACAGGACATTAGATCTTCCAGTAGAGCTCCTCCTCATGCTGCTCCTCTGCAACCAGAGAGGAGACTTTGAGAGACTTTAAGAGAGAAAATGTTTGCAGCTGTTGCACATTAGTGAACATTTCAGCAACACGTGAAGCAGGATTTACCTGTCGTGCCATCAGGCAAGTTCCGCAAAACAGAGCTTGGTACATCATAGATGCTCTCTTCTGGATCTGAAATGGATTACAAACAAAACAAAATATATGTAGATACTTATATACATAAATATGTTTATTAATGTATATGACAATGTTTATATATGATATCTCACCTTGCTCAGCAGACCTATAAGAGAGGGGAACGTCGTATACATCCTCGTCCATCTCTGTTGAAACGCTGATATCACATACTAGGAGGAAACATAACATTATACATCATCAGACCAATTTAACAACCATTATATGACATATAGATAGTAAATTATAAAAAGCATTTTCATACTCTTTCTAGCTGGTAAAACATCATAGTCGCCTTCTGGTTGTGTCTCTGCATTGCTCAACCCACTGGGCCACTGAGGATCGTTTGGACTGTCAACTAAAAACAAGAGTTCAGCACCATATAACTGACCAAACAACAACTCAATTCAAGACTTATGTAGGACTTAACAGGGAGGAAATGACTGAAATTTAAAAATGTGCAGATCAGTTGGAAGTTTACCATTTTGAGGATCAAGGTTGCAGGTTAACAGGCTAATGTTTTGGTAGGTGGAGTCCTCACTGTCCAGCTCCTCAGACAGAGGCATAGGGGAGGCCTCGCTCCTGGTTTCACAGTGGATTCGGGGTAAAGGAACCGGGACCGAGAGGGGCCGCGCAGGCAGGGACTCCATCACACTCTCGCTCTCTGAGCAAATGGGTTCGCTGCTGTTTAATATGTCTTGCTGCGGCTCAAACTCTTCAAGGCTAAAGGAAGAGTAAAGAGTGCAAGGTCAGTGTCTGACAACAAGGCAACCACAGTAAAAAGAAAAATCCTCCAAAGGCACATTAATGTCAAAGGTTCAAGTCTAGCTGAATTAAAATGATATTTTGAACATGAAGTGTTAGTCCTTCCTCTTACTTACTCTGTGTCTTTAGACTCTGAAACTGGAGAGGTAGAGAGATGCATGGCTCGCCACAGGTGCTCTACCCACTCCTGTCTAAGAGCTGCCGTCTGTGCTGCCTGCACACATGTAAATAACACACAATGGTTTGGAAGCAGATTTACCAGTGTAATAACACTTACTGAGAAAACAGTCAGAGCACAGAAGTGACTTACCAACATTTTCCTCTTCCCATTTGTCATGCTAATCTCAAACATAAAGCGTTTGCCACTAGCTCTGTGGACCTCTCGCACTGACTGCACCTAGACCAGCAGATGGGTGCATACAAACTGTATCAGTCAGGTGTCACAACAAGAGGCAGTGGAGTAAATGTAGAGTCTATTACTACATAAATAAAAAGAAGCAAAATATACCAAATGCAATGAGTAATTAATTGTCAGATATGTAATGCATTAATGTGTAAGCAGTACTTAAATAATGCAGCTGATACAGGTATGGCAAAATGTGACAACTTAGTGATGGATACTTGAATCTAGAAAAATACATTATAATGTTTTGTTCTACTAATCTTAAGGATCTGCAAGTAACTTGTCAAAAACAGATATTACAGTTTTTCTTTAACACATTTTGTCACATGTATGAAGTAAAAGTATAAAGTAGCATGAAACAGAATTACAGAAATGTAAAAAAAAAAAAAAAAAAAAAAAAAAAAAAAGCTCTTTCACATGCAAAGCAATTTCTCATATATGTCCTGTAATCAATGAACTTACTGTGTAAATGTAGTAATAGCCTTTCAAGTGCGACTGTAAGGAGAGTAATGTCAACATGATGTTTGAGTCTTAAAAGGACGAACACATGAACACACAGACCGTTCTTTCGTTAAATGGTATATGAGAGGTATTAAACAGGATCTCAATAAGAAATGTGATAAACTGAGCCTAAATCCTGATCACTTATAAGGAATTCAATGCAAATATCTACTCACAGCGCTGCCATTCTCCTTGGTGTAGAAGAACAAGGTTGTATTTTGAAGCCTAAACCAATAGGTCACCCACCTTATTTTCTAAAGACATAAACAGAGTGACTGATTTACTGTAAAATGAACAAAAAGTTGCTAACATACGCTCATACAAAAGTCAAAGATATGTTCTCACTTACCAAAGTATCTTTTCTTTTCTGCAGGAAGCCTTCAAATAAAATCTTGGTCGCATCAACGGACATGTTGATCCTGTGGTAGAGGTGACACTAGTCATTTTATTTCTACCTGTGTGTGGTGTGACTTCCTCCTCTCACTAGCTGAGAACAGTATCGTTCACAGCCCCGTCATGTATCTACTTCTCTATTCTTCTTCTCATAAGTCCCAGTGGTTATTGAAAACAGCTGATCTTGCATCAATTTCACCCACACACATTTGTGAAATGATTGATTCTGATTATATTATTGAACACAAAAGCAAAGACATCAATGGGTGTAAATGTCATTTATTACAGGTATTTAAAACCATTTTATTTTTGCCTCTTTGTGAAATTAGCTTTCGGTTCATTCAGAAACACACATACAGATGCGTCAGATCATAATGTTCTTCATTGTAAATGCTGGAAAAGGAAAGAATGAGAAGAAACACTTTTATCATTTTTAAGGTGGGAGAGGTGCGCTGAATGCCTGTTAATAGCATAATCCCTTACTCTATAGTGCCTCTAGCTTCATAAAAATATAGGATGAGGGGCAAAGCTCTATTTGAAAACCAGAAAAATAAAAACAGAAGCAGATAGTCAGAAAAGATACACCATGAGGACAGCTTCCGTAATACTAAATACAAAAAAATACATGGGAAATGTAAATCCCTCCATCTGTTTCATGCGGTGCACTCAAAACAGACAAGAAAACAAAGAAACAGGTTAATAAATTAACACACAAAATAAACAAGTGCATGACATCCATGACCGCTCTAGTGTTAGATGTAGCGCTGTTTGTCCCAACACCTCAGGCGTTAGGTGTTGCTTCTGGCATGTGATGCTGTCTACAGGTCCGATCCTAAAATTGATGAGGAATACATACATGTTATACTGCATATACACATCTATAAACAGATTCAAGTCCCTTTGTGGTGTTTCTGTGTATGGCTGCCTCTCTCTGGTCTCCAACCATTTAACTAATAATACTGACCCGGGGGGGGGGGGGGGAAAAAAAGAGACTGGATCAGGTGAAACCATCCAGTGACTACCAGGGTCTGGAGTGGACTAGACCAGCAGATCACAGAGTGTCAGCAGTTACAAACCCAGTGACGGACAGGTGATATTTCAAATTGAATCGTCCCCTTATCTCCAACATAATCTAAAAACTAAACCGCACTCTTCATTTTTAAAACGTAACAATGATTTTGCTCATTTGCTTCTTGCATTGTGGAAAGAGGACGAGGTGGTGTCTGGGTCTGAGGCAATGGGCCCGGTTCGTTGATCGGTTGGTTGGCCAGTCTTTGAGTCTCTCGGGTAGGAGGGGAGGGGCAGAGTCAACAGAGGTACCGGGGGGGAGAGGAAGTATCTGTTGTCATGCTGTCTGATCACCGCTGTTTGAGCAGTGCTCTGTACATGGCGAAGCCTAGCACGGCAAACACGGTGGCGCCGACGCTCGCCCTCAGCCAGAAGGTGGAGTTCTTCAGGTCCGCCTGGGCCATGTGTCTGCGAGAGGAAGACCAAGACAGAGAGCCAATGAGCGGGAAAAATGTAGTGAGCAAAACAGGAAGCAGCATGGACATTTACTGTATGGTTGTAAGTGAAATGATTTGCCAGATGACAAAACAAAGTCATGTGCTCGCTCTCTCTGGCGTGGAAACTCCCTGACTCAGAATCAGTGCCCCCTGTGTGATGCCAGCTTGAAACAGGAACACATGCTTTCTTTTGACATTTGGTTTGGTTTTGATTTGGATTTGGGGAAATGCGACCAAAGCAGTTGAGTGAAAAGAAGAGAGGCAGGTTCTAATATTCGCACTGAGAGGTAGACAAAAAACAAAACAAAAACACAAGGAAAAATATAACTAAGGGAGGACTGTAGTTGTACGAGGCCCTGAAGGTGTCACAGGATTTTTTTCTGTTTTGTATCGTATTATTTGTTTTGCCTCCACCCCTCTTGTAGAGGGAAGCAAGCACCACTGACACAGCGATATTCACTAAGCAGGAAGTTTTAAGACCACAATAACACATTAGATTTAAGGAACCTCACAACTAATACAATGTGTTACACATTCAAAATGTGAACTAAACCCAGATTATGTCAAAGTGATCCATGATGAGATAAGAGAGTATGAAAGGACAAGACACTGACGGCATGAACCTGAGAGAACAAATTCATAATTCACAACAGCAAATTGTTTAATTGTGGGCACAAATTTTGACACCTGCAGGGCACCGTAGATAAGAGTTGACCCACCAAACACATCTCCAGCTGACCTGGCAAGAATCGTAAACATAGGGGAACTACTGCACTCAAGGTAAACTGAACAAAGCATCAAAGGAAACAGCAAAGCAGAAAAAGAAAAATGAAAAGTTTTGTATACTGTTGCATGGCTTCAACTGTGACTTTAACCTGCTCAAACACAAAATTGTCATTGGCAATACACAATATGCTCCAACAGGTTGTTTCTTTTTGTGCTCCCTTCTGCAGCCATTCAACTTCAGACCCATAAATCTCGCTAGTCGCTACAACCGTTCAGGACAGAAAAACCAAAATCACTAAACACTGTTAACATTAGGGATGTGGGATTGTAACTTTTTGATGTGAAGCATATCTGCCGTCCATCCACATGTATAACACACAGTATACATCATCCATCTCTGTGGATGTGGTTACCGCCTTTACCTGTCCGAGGGAGCTGGCTGCTCGGCAGAGGCCTCCATAAAGATGGACCCCTCCACGCTGGAGACGGGTGAAACCTGCTGCGTCAGGATGAAATCCTCCTCTGACAGCAGCCAGCCCCCCACAGCCTCCACCCAGCCCAGCAGCCTTTCACACACACACACACACACACACACACACAAACAAACACACAACCAGTCACACAGTGGCCCTGGGTGAACTCGCATGCACACAGACACACAAATATAGTCGGTAGAAGTGGGTGATACCTCAATGCAATACTGACGACTATATAAATATAAACTGACTGATCAATATTGTTCTTATTGGCTACTTACAGGAAATAAAAGAAAAAATGGAAATGTTCACTTTAAGTTTGAGAAGTAGAAACCAGACAACTGCATATGTGTCTGCACATTGAATAAGCAGGTACTTCTAATACTGATATGGTTCAGACACTAGATATCACATGAGATTTAGGTGTCATAACATTTAACAAAGCATAACTGTTGTCTTAGCCTTATCATATCTTTTTTTTTTTTTTTTTACCAAAGTGGCCTCTCATTGATATTACTAACAAATGGTTTAACTTTTCTCTGATGATCTTATTTGATCAGCATCACCCAGCTCTACCCAACCTGAAGAGAAGGAATTACAATCACCACCCGAACCCTCAAAGCTCAAGCTCAACTGGAAGTGCAACCACACACCTGGTCAACGTCACCGCACACTTCAAACAATGAAAAGCTACACACGCACACACAAACACACCACATATCCAATTTGTACAAGACCAAGTGGTAGACGAGGTAGAAATGTTGGAAATCTCTTTGTCGCCAAATAAAATAAAGTCATTCTCCTGAGCGGTGGGAGAATCTATTACTCATTAAATGCAAACAAACACAAGTTACCAGGCTCAGTTAATTTCCAGGATGCCAAGTAGCCTACTAATTTTAATGTAACAATTGCCGATGAGAACCAGTGTCAAAAAAGAAAAAGGAAAAAAAAAAAAAAAAAAAAAAAAACGATCACGGACTTCATGACCGATTACCATGGCAACGAACAAAGCTTCGAATTTTTTGGGTCAGCCCTATCAAATACACAATCCAACAACTGCAAAACGCTCTCATGGACAAGTTGTGACCTGCACATTCACCACGCTATGAGATAATAACAGAACGTTACGAGACAGAGTTGTTTTCGAGGTAAGCTCATGCAAAACTGCTGATACGCATTCCTGTTGGGGGCAGTTTTTCAGCAAGCAGTCTCTGCATTTGCCTCAAAAACAACTCGTAACGTTCCGTTATTATCTCATAGCTTGGAGAATGTGCAGGTCACAACTTGCCCACGACGGTGTTTTGGAGTTGTTAGATTGTGTATTTGATGAGTTTGATGAGGGAAACCAAGAAATCCCATTAGCCTCCGTAGCGTAGCTCTTAGCAGCTTGCGGCTCTGCTCCGCCGTTCTAAAAATAGCTTGCACCGACAATTAAAGGTAACAAACCTACTGCTATGACTATAGGGATTATGGCAATAGGCCAATTCGCCAAAATGTTGAACTATCCCTTTAAGATAAAATAATCTCAGGCAACCAACCCACTTTTCAGCAAACACTTTAAGCATTCAGTGTGGTGTGTTGGCCCCTTGCACTGCCAGGGGTGGCCTGTTTAGTGCCATGCTAATAATAGTGTCGGAGATTAATAGACATCAACAGAGGGGGTTAGTGCTGAATGCAACACTACAGGGCGCAGCTCTGCCTGACGTTCAGGCCATTTTAGGGTTATCTTTTGACAAATTCAAACACATGACACACTACAGCCACTACCAACACCATAACCAGCCACTCAAACACACAATTTAAAAATAAAAAAAAATAAACCCCAATACTTTAACAAAACGAAACACCAAGCTCTCTTTACTGTAGAGATGGACCGATGAAAGAAAACTATTCCCAGCTGCCAGTAGATGGCAATATAATACTGAAGACTGAGGCATGCCATTAGTTATGCAGAGAGAGAAAGTAGAGAACAGGTGAGCCATGCAACATGAGCAGCAGGCAGATTAACAGAGAGATAGCACATGCAGGAGGAAGAGGAAGAGGGGCAGCCAAAAACATGTGTATGAACAACACCTATAAAAGGGGAAGGACAAAACACACAGAGAGAAAATACAAAATAGGAAAAACAGAATGAAATGACAGAGTGATTGGTACAGTGCAATACAAACAATTTAAACATCAAAGAAACACATTTTAATATCAAACATCAGACTATTTGATTAATGAAATCCCAACCTACAGGAGAACAGGCAAAAAGGAGTTTTTAATTATGCACAGGGGGCAGGTACAATTAAAGTAATTGTTGTGCTTTTTAAAATAAAGTGTCTCCTGTAGGTGCAGACTTCAATGTTAAGAATGGAAAAGAAGACAAAGTGAGACTGAAAACGTCATAGATGATCAATCAAGCACTTATTGATAATTGATGGGATCACGTGGAGGAGTCAGAAAAGGGAATATCAATCTTGAATCACATGTCAAACATGCAGACATGCTCAATGAAGTTTTCAGTTTGAATGAAACACAAACCAAACAGAGTGGATGTGTTTCTTTCATTTCTATGCAAATAATATGCTTGTTAGTCAAGATTTAATTTGCATATCCACTGCAGGACAAGTACGAGCAAACATTACTCTAAAACTGATCCTGTCTTTGTTTTTACATGTTATTATGAACTTCTAAATCTGGAAACCATGATTCTTTTTAATCATATGAAACTTAATTTTGTGCCTCATGACTCGCCTTCTGTGGTCAGCAGTAAATAGCCAACAGACATTGATAATAGTGTATTAACTCATTGAGTGCCATTGACGTATATATACGTCAATCAAAATCCAACGCTTGAGTGCCATTGACGTATATATACGTCAAATGCAGTTTTCTGCGGCTGGTAAATGGGGACGCTGTTGCGCACACTGTGAGTAATTTTGGGGCTTCTGGGATGTGTAGAACGAAGAAGACTGTAGATCAGAGCAAGAAGTGAAGAGGAAGGAGAAGACGAGTGCGATCGGTACAGAGATAAAAAAGTTGGGAAAAGTTTCTATTTCTAGAGGAAAACGACGGGCAGAGCCTGGAACAAGTGTAACGTGGAGCTGCAGGAAAGCTTAGCCACGGATGCTATTAGCATAGCTCCAGCATGAAGTGATCGGAGGAGGCAGGAAAGGCAAACTGATCTAGATGATCAGCACCGAAATGCCGAAGCGAAACGGATCGCGGAGTCAGTTTCACCAGTTGCTGTAAACCGACGTCGTGACGACGAACCGAGAGATCAGCGCGGTGCGTCGCTGCCGCGGCCGCTTCCAGCAGAGCGGCTGAAGACGCCATGACGTCTCCCTCCCTCCTTCAGAGACGAGGGGAAGCAGCAGGAGGAGAAGTAGGAGAGGGGAGGGGCAGAGAGGGGGTGAGGGGAGGGGGGAGGAGGGGGTTAGGAGAGGGTGAGGGGGCAGCAACTGCAGGAGGAGTAGGAGAGCAGGCATCACTCTGCATAGTAGGACTCCTACTTGTTGTATTTTAGTTTTTTTTTTTTTTTTGTACAATGAAAAAACATGTGAAATGAAATTTTCAGATGTCTTACATGTTTCTGAAGCCAAAATTAAAACGGATAAATCACTGTTTGTCTTGAGAGACTCTCTTTCACAAAAATGCATTTTTCTCAGCTTTCTAGAAAAAAAGTGTTCTTTTTGGTGCAACCAGGCTCTATTCAACTTAAGATAAATTAAGAATGGAACAAGGTACAAACAAATGGTTTTTCCCTAGTTAAATAGAGAGTCTCCTCTTTCCTTTGAGCTATTTTGTGTTTTCAGAGTCATAATACAAAATATTCTCTTGGTCTTAAAATATTACTCAAAATGCCCCGAAACGCTGGCACATGGCACTGACCATTTTATAAAAGGGCTGGCACTCAATGAGTTAAAAAGGTTAACCTGACCTTTATCTGAATCTAATTGTATAACAGTGTTGTGTTTTAGTGCTTATACATGTTGTATTGTCATTATTAGGCATACTGCACATGCAAATAACTTCATGCATTTCCCACACGGATTCTGACACACTGTTACCTCCCTGGCTAGCAGCCTGCGTGTTAGCTGGCACAGCTTGGTCACACTTGGCTGTGTGAGACTGTACAGAGAGCAGGTGGGCTGCCTGGAGCTGGAGCAGAGACCAAGATACCTCACATGACTAATGGGTTGAGGTATATGACATGGGAAGTGAATATGATTTCTATTCACTTTAGAATTGGATGTGAAGCAACATGTGAATTTGAGGCTGAGTAATCAGCTCGGCCTCAAAAATTATGTCAAAAAATAGTTTGGAAGGAGGTTAGACCTAAAATATTTCATTTCATGTACACTCACTGCATCTTGTTTGAAAGCAATAGAGTGCAAATGATATGTACACATTGCAAACAAAGCTACTTTTTACCCTGAACTAGAAAACCAAATAATAATGCCTGGTTTAATTTAGCATGTGTTTGTTTTCTCACAGAGCTTATAGTATGTTAAGACTGACATGTCCTTTTTTTTCAGGGGATTCATCTAACTCTAAAAATGTTTGACAAGTCTGTCTGAAAAAAGAAAAAAGAAGGAAAAAGTTTTGTGAAGTGACCAGAGAACATCCTTTGTCTGTAGGTGTCCATCTTGCTAAAAGTGTAACTCAACAGATGAATAATAATAGTCCTTGCATCTACGTGAACACAGCAGCACACAAAACAAACATTTTCCCCAAAACAAGCAAAACCAGCATCTCAAATTGGAGACTATATTTTTCAATGTCTATTCTGGCATCTCTACCATCAAATTAAAAAGAAAAAAACTTTTCCCTGCAGTGGATATGCTGTGTAAATCTGACCAGAGGCGAGCACTGAAGGAAATCAGAGGATCTGTCAACATCACCAGTGTTAGAGAGCTTGGGTGAAAAAGGAGCCCCTCTGTGACCCATCCTGGAGGAGGGTGGGGGACACAGAGAGGAGGGATGAGTCTATGTTAAAACACTAGAGTTTATTCTAAGTATGAACCTGTTGAAAACGACCCTGCGGAGTTGGGCCTTAATATTGCGCAGCAGCTCCAACTTGAGGAGGTTCTGACACAGGCAATAGGTGCACCTGTTGCAGGTACACATGCAGCGGAGTCGGACGTGGCTGCGGAAAGACACACAAAAATGCGTGTATTCACCACCATACAAAGACAACACCAACCACACAAGACACTCATAGAAGGAGGAGGAGGCTAAACCCAGCTGGATAAAAGCCTCGACCCCGTTTAACCACTAAACTATATAAAACCCACACTGTTGCCGTTTACCTCCACCTCCACAATTCTTACTTGAATCAAAGTATAGACAAGCACACATCTATGATGAACTTTCAAGTTGAAGCATTAAGGAAAAAAACAAGGAAGCGAAAGGAGAGGGGAAACTACAAAGGAGGAAGGCAACAGTCAAAACAGCAGAGGAAAGTTTGGGAACAATCGACAAAACCTCCCAAGATCTGTTCTCACATCTGGCCAGCGATTCCTCTCTAAACTAAAACCAGTTCAGGGACATATGGCATTAGAGTCTAAAATGAAGCCACCTGATCCATGAGCTAGGAGCCAAACAATTGGTGACACCTGACCGGACCGGCGACACCAAAAGGTCCAAAAACAAAGTCTGTAGTGACCTCTTGGAAATATCAAACTGTGAGGACATTTGTCCAGAAAATATCCTGAGCCTACCTGATGGGTTTCCAGAGCTACTAAGCACTGCCACATTAACGAGCCACACATTTTATTGTTCCACACTCTTCAATTAGTAAAGTTTTCCTAGTAATAGGTCAGGCCAGTTATGTGTTATAATATTTAAATACAATATTTAAAAAGCACCTCAGGGTGGAAGGTGTGTTCTGGGCTTAAACCAATTTACTTCAGAATCATCTGTTCGTTGTTTGAACCACAACTGACCCTCCAGCAGCAGATTACGTTTCTACTTGTAGAGTACTTAAACTCATGCCCTACAGTGCAGCAGATTCAATTGTGTCAAAATGTAAACTGGATTTGCGGCCTGTTGAAATGACGTTCAGCAAACAGGTCCTATTGAGTGCCAATTAATCTACACTGAGATCTAATCTCAGCGTAGATTAGGCGTAGTGATCAGACAGCTTTGAGGGGATAAAACACTCACAGGGTCAATAAAGTCAAAGGATTGACCTCGCTGAATTTCAGGCAGTGACTTGAATGACTGTAACACACATACACACAGGTGCAACTTACAAGAGGAGATAACAGGCCTGCAATAGAGTGTGCATTTAATTGGTTTTAGGTGTTGGGTAGAGCAGTCCTCAACTACCGAGTGCAACGGGTACCTGTTTCCAGAAAACATGTTGAACGGCAACATGTGACTCCCTGTCTTGATACATTTATCCAGGAGGGAGGTGGAAGTGGATAGGCACATGTAGGAAAAGATGGGGATGGTGGAGAAGGATGCAGGAGGACGAGGATAAGAGGCGTAAAGGGTGAAGCCACAGGGATGTTTAATACTCACGGATACATGGCCATGGTGGTGAGTCTGGTGTAGATGTCTTTAGTGGGGGCTTCGGTCGTGTTGCACGTGAACGGCTGCGGCGGGTGGAGCTTGTGCTTGCGGCAGAACTCGTGCGGTGAAAGGCTGTAGTGCTGCCGTATTTCGTGCAGGTCCGACTTGGCAGCGATCACCACGCACGGCGTCTTGCTGTCTATGAAGTATTGCTGCCAGACACAAGTGTGTGATGTTTAGATTACAAACATTTTTACGTGAACATTTCTTGTCTGCTGGATCATCGATCATCTCCGCACCTTGTACACTTTGGCGCAGTATTCAAAAGAGCGTGGATTGTTGATGTCATACACCAGGCAGACCACGTCACAGGCCAAGTCCGCCTCCGACAGGAAGTCGAAATCCGGCATCACCTCATGGAGCTTTTAGTGTGCGGACAATACAGGAGGAGAAAGAGAGGTCAGAGGACAGATGGACGGATTAACATACTGCAGAGTACTAATACACAGTAGAGTGTCTCACAATAAGATTATGCAACAGTAATCCAAAGAGCGGATGATAAGATGATTTCTGAGTGAATACTCACCAGCAGGTACTTCTCCTGACCATAAACATAGGTCGTGCTGATGGAATAGAGCGACTTGTGCTCTTCTCTAATCTGCCTCTGTTTCTGTGGTGGAAAACAAACAAGGTCACTTACTGTATCAGGGCTCCAGACTAACTTGTTTTACTAGGAGCACAGTGGCCCCTGACTTGAAATTTTAGGAGCACAAGCTGAAAATTAAGGGACACATAAATCTACTTGCAAAACACATATTCACATTTCATTTTGATTCATGATCCTCACACACATTGGCCTGCCACCTGTAGTGACAGAATCCAGATAATTTGAGTCGTCCTTTCACCAGTGTTAAAAAACCCCAGCAAATTTACTGGTTGTACATGCACAAGTAGATGAAAAATGTACTTGCACTGTATCAAATTTTAGGGGCAAAATGCCCCCCCCAAAAACTTTACCCAGTTTGAGACGAATGTGGACTGACAACAATATCAGGACCAGTGGTTGTGTTAGGTGTTATGCTGTAATGAGCATTTTCCATTTGTGCACACAAACCCAGATGGAATCGCAAAAACAGTTTTTATGCTTCGGTGTATAGATTTAAAAGTAAAGGTTTGTGTATCAATAAAAGCAAGATGCATGGAATCAGATTTAGCAAATGAAAAATCTAAATGCCCATTGATGAAAAAAAAAATCTGTGGAGTAATAAGGAGACTGTTAACAGCCCAAAAATGAATACATGAAACTTCCTGCACATATTTTCCACATTTAAAGTTTGACTGGTGCATTAGCACCTTAGCCTGTAGACTCACTGTTAACAGCCCCAATGTTTATACGTTTTATACATTTTGACAAACTTGTTCAAATGCTCTCAAAGTAAAATCGCAGTCTAAAATACAACCTTACACAAACATTTTCAGATTCAGGTTTGTGAGATGGCACAAACAGATAATTTGGTTTTACCATTTTCCCAGCAATATTGACCTGAAATGAATTCATTATCTCCTTAATTTGCATATTCTGTATTTGAGCAATTTTGAAAATTCACTTGATACACATGCAAAATGTTTCCCATTAAAGCCATTGCCCTGAAACAGACTAAATCATATGTCAACTTGAATTATCCAAGTATAAAGGGAGTTTATAACAACAATCAGTAATTTCCACTGACCTGCAGATTCCTGCCCAGGAAAGCTTGGAGGAAGCCGCTCTTCCCACTGCCCCGCGATCCCAAGACGTTGCAGCGAAAGACACTGCGCTGGGTCTGCTTCTTCTGCAGATCAATGCGCTTGTTGCGTGTCACTGAAAGGCATGGCAAAAATACATACAGTAAAATTCATGCATTCTCATGTCAGAACAGTTTGATGAAAAACTAAAAACTGGTTTAAAGATTGAAAACATGACTGAAGAAGTGAAACAGTTCCCAAGAAGTGACACTTTAAACCTGTATAGAAATGTATAGAAAGACTTTAATGTATTTAAAATCTCTCACCTGTAATGGCAGCTGCTTGGGACTCCTGTTCATAGATGATGGAGTAGCCCAGGTAACCTAAATACTCTAAACTACGCTGTACATCCAGATATGTTGTCAACCTGTCACAGAAAACACAAGTCACAATGAGACCAGTGGCATTAGTTTAAGAGTTACATAAGTTAGATGTTCACGTACAATGTCTGTCCTACAGTGAAAGTATTTAGATTACATAAATCTAAAATAGGTACGTGTATGTGTGTATTAATAGATATGTTCCACACTCACGTCCACTGTGAGAGGTATCCCTGGTATGTGATCCATCCTTGTTCGTTTGTGCAAACCGTGTTGTTGACATCTGGGCCCCAAGGCATGTAGGGAAACACTTTGAACAAGTCCTTCACCTCGTCTGGCGACAAAGCGCAATCTCTGTCCTGGATAATACAAAGTGCACAGAAACCAACAGACATTAACTGAAGCCAGGATTGTTTGGAATACAATCACATTATGCGTATCAATAACAACCATCATAAAGAGATTCAAATTTCAAAATGTGTATCAACAGGGAAACAATAGAAATCTTATCTGACTACTCACTTTGTCATGCTTATCAAACACACTCTGAAGGAAGAGGTAAGCGTTGTGATTAAGCTCTGTGGTGCAGTCTGCGGGGATCTTTAACCTGGAATAAACAGACGGACACAAACATTAATTTAACATAAAGCTCTGAGAAACTTTGTCACTGAGAGAGACAACGTGCTTGAGTCACTTGAGACTGTGAAGATAACCACGCTATTTCAGTAGAGAACAAGAAATGATATGAGAAATATTAGCTGTGATCAACATGGGGTCATTCGTACATGACAACAAACTGCTGTTTGAATTGAACAGTAGCTCTGAACTAAAAAAAAAAAAATCAATCTAAATACATCTCCTCCTGGGCCTGTGAGAAATAATAGCAGACATCTATGATATTTTCTGTCGTTTCCTAGACTTAACAGTTTCAATATGATAAATCAAGAAAATAATCTCCAACTTACTCGAGTATAAAACCCTTAACATTTCACGATTCTAATGTTAATACTGTATATATGAATATCAAATATGATGTTGCATGGCAGTGGCAGTTTTTGTATGTTGTGCTTTCCTGAACTTAAAAACCATGTACTACAGCAGTTTGGCCATTTTATTGAATCCACTGATGACCAAAGGAAAAAATGACACTAATATCATCAAAGCACCCTGCTAATTTAACAAGCTGAAAGAAAATCCACCTCTTCCCCATCTCAACTCAACTTGAAAAATAAACCAATTCCACAAAAAGATTTGGGGCTTACATGGGGAACAGATATTCCTGTGTGAGTTCAAGGTCGTCATCATAACCAAACCTCCTCAGCACAGTCCAGGTGGTCTCGTGTCGACCTCGCTGTATGAAGAGCGTGTGCAGAAATAGGAAGCCTGCAATTGAGAGAAAATGAGACAGAGGTCAGCATTCAAAAGCGGATGAATATGTGACAATGATGTTCACTGTCAAAAAAGATGAGCAGAATAGAGGGACAGAAGGACAGAAACAACGTCACCTTTGAGTGTGAGTCCGTTGTCTTTGACTCCGTCTGTCATGTTCCTCCTGACCACGTTCTTCACATCCTCTAAGGCCTGGGGCGCTAGTGGTGTATTGAAACACGTTCTCTATAAAGACACACGGGAAGATATACGAAAGGAGATTACCTCATAGTTGTCACTGGAAAACAGGTGGCTTTCTTCAGAAATGCTTCCTGTTTAAACCTGCCTCCCCAAACCAGTCTAACCATTTTCCCATTTGATCATAAGCACACAGCTTGATGAACTCATCTGCAAGTTTGAGCATCACAAAACAACACTGTGAAGTTTAAAACATTACCTGGAAGAAGTTGAGCTCATTGTCGTTGAGGATGCCGTCGTTGTCCAGGTCGGACACTTTAAAGATTCTAGTTAAAGCCTTGATGCAAGAAGTCTTCAGCTGTAATACAGAGGAAATGCAGTCATGTAGGCTGTTAACATGTACTTCATTAACACACACACAGTTAAATTGCGACAGGCAGAGACACATAGATCACATACCAATCAGTTACCATAGCTCTCTTTGTATTAGTACACTAGTAGTAGACTTATATTGTTAATCAATGTTCATGTGATCATTAGAGCTACTGTTGGACATATAGAGATGTTATAGAACTTTAAATGGAGAACTCTGCATTTGTTTCCTATTTGGACCTAACCCAGTGTCATCCAGTCTTTTCTGCTTTAGTCATTACTATTGTCTTTCCCAAACACACTTATAATTGGTACAATCCTGGCTGCCCTGCATTGGGATTTATTCAAAACAAGCCACTTGTGACAAGGAAGTAATGATGGCCGTGTTGCATTTAGCCACTTCAGTATCGGGACGTGGTTTAGTCCTTCCCCCAAAATAAAGCACAGACATTGCTGTGACCTGTAAAAAAAATATCTGCAATGAAAAAGGTCTATTGTACATGGTGGCTCACTGTCACGCTGTCATGACTCACTGGGGAACATGACAAGAATTTTTCTGGAGCTAATGTTACTAGCAGCAACATAGGGGAAAAACATAGATGTTGCTCATAACATGTGTGCTGTATAGAGCTCACCTCCTTCTCCTCCGGGCAATAAAGGGGGCCTGTTGGGTGAAGAACGGCCTTCTGGGCATAGTAAAACAGCTCAGAGATGTTCTTCAGGTTTTTGGCAGAGCACTGTGGAAACAGAGAACATGTGTGTAAAAGATCTTGATGCTAAATAATAAGGAAAAGTCAAATTCATTGATACAGACTGGAACGTTTCACAGGATTTCTGGTGTTTAACTACCATTAGATTTTCTTCACAATTTCCCATATAAATACATTTACTCAAGGACCAACTGTAAGTTATACAGTATGTACTTGAGTACTGAGTGTTCTCATTTTAAGCTATTAATTTCTAGTAATTGCTTACGTTGCAGATGAATATATTAAAAACCTATAATAATCATGTGAAATACACAGTGTTTTTTAAACCATCCAGCAGCGTAAAAGTAGCCCAACTGCAGCCAAGTACAACATTAAAATACCATCGTTGACAGAGCCCACTTTGGCTGCAGAGGTACTTTTAATTTCCACATGTTTACTTATAAAAAGATCCTAATACTTCTTCACCACTGAAAAAGAGACATAGAATAAACTGAAATGTAAGTAGCTCAGAGAAGCGGCAGGACATACATACTCCAGGCCGAGTTTCACACTGAGCCAGCAGTAAAACACTGGCTGACCTACTGATATTGGCTGACAGAGAGTCCGACTCTCACCAGCTGTGTGGCTGTCCCTCTGTGTATGTGCCTTCCCTCACGTCCTCCTCATGTCCCTCTTTTAACCCTGTAACTAATCCAGCCTTGGAGTGCGTGACTGAGCCGCCTCATACGACAGAGGGAAATTTGAATTGAATAGCAACACAGACAGAAGCTACATCTTCAACGACGGCCATGAGTCTTAACATACGCACAGTCTTCATCAGCCTTGGCTTTGGAGCACGGGGTTGATAATATAAATCTATTATGGACTCAGTCAGAGTGTAAGTGGAGTCAGGAGCAGGACCGCGGTCCAAGAGGCGCCTGGGGACCGATCTGTCCTGCACACAGCCAACCTCACACCGACAGTCACAGCTATTGGATCTACAATCTGCCTTTCATATTTCACCTGTCACTTCATTGCTCTCAAGCTCCTTTATCACTGATGTGTGTGTGTGTGTGTGTGTGTGTGTGTGTGTGTGTGTGTGTGTGTGTGTGTGTGTGTGTGTGTGTGTGTGTGTGTGTGTGCGTGCATTGATCTCTTACCTCTACACAGGTTTCAATATCCTGGTATTGATTCATAATTGGCAGGATGGTCTCCATGCTGCTGTGTTCCACCAGGTCTGACTTGTTCCCCACAAGGATCAATGGTACCCTGCCATTTAGTAGAACCATTTAGAACTACGTTAAATAGCTGCAACTATTATACTATCAACAGAAAATTGAATCTATGATTGATTATTATGACAAAATCTCCCAAAATGTCTGATTTCAGTCTCTTCGATGTGTGTGTGCTGGTGTTAATTTATGTCACTGTAAACTAAATGCAAATCTCACAAATTTTGGACTGTTGTCCTGCCAGAATAAGACATTTGATACCAATTTGATCCACTTACTAATTTAAAAAAAAATGTCCTGAAGACAAATCAATAATGCTAATAGTGGTTAGTTGTAGCCCTTCTGTTATTATATTTGTATAAACTGAAGATAGCATGAATCACTTTGATGTTTTGATGGTAATTAAATCTAATCTATGTCAAGTCATGGGTTTAATCCACTACTTCATTCCACAAGCTTTAATTTGCCCAAGTGCAAGTAAAAGTCAGATCAGCTGCTGCACATAATATGACTTCAACATGCAGTGGCAGCAGCATAGCTGAGGCAACTTGCTGGGAAGACAGAGACACACACAAACAAACACACATCTATTAAAGTATCATGAACACACCTGCTATCTTTGTCCGTCCTGTCATTTATGAGGGGAATCCAGTGGCTTGTCACCTGGAGAAGGAAAACACAACATTGTACACTGTAGTTGGGCCAAACATTCATTACAAACACTAAGTAAGATGACAGGCAAATGTGAGTGTCTCGTTTCAAATTCTTGACATACTACAGTTACGCATTTGATTAACACCGACCACGCTCACCTTCTCAATTGACTTCTTGTTGTTGACTGAATAAACTATGCAGATAACATTTGCCTGTAAAGACAAAAGAGCATAATTAGCTTGGGGTGTATAAACAACACAAAAGAGACGTCGATATCATGTGACCAAATGAGAGTAAAAGGTCAAACAAACCTTGGATATTTCTTGATACAGCTGCTCGTCTGACTGTTCTGCTTCTAAAGGCATCAAAAAGGCTCATTACTACGGTGTTTACATGTAACCCAGCCTTAGTCCGTTTATTACTAGTGATGTGGAGAAGGGGCAGCACCAATCAGTTTTAAAAAGCTTCATCTGTCATGATATGCGTGGTGTGTGTAGGGTTTACCTGAGTAGTCCACAATATGTGTGGGCACCCTCTCTGGGGTGACGTCAGCTGGGATGGTGATCTCCTCAGCCCGCAGGGGAACCTGGAAGACAGAGGACAATCAATCAATGACCCTTCTGCTACAACAAGGACTCAACATTGATCTTACATCTCCAACATTTTACCCTCATTACTCTGACGTCTCTGAAGAGCAGCCAAACCTGCAGTATTGACTGTTCATTTTCAGGATGTGTGTTTACACCTACACTGTACACTTTACTGCTACCAGGATGCTTTCTACCATATCGATCAGTCTGATGATCTATTATTGATACATACCTCATCAGGAAACTCTTCACTGACCAGGGACATGATCAGTGATGTCTTCCCCACTTTGGCTGTACAAAGGAAAATGAGAAAAAGGCACAGATAGATATTAGGAAACCAAATTTGTTACAAACCTGATGTGTTGAAGCACATTCAAGCTTGAACGGGCAAACAGTACGACAGAAGCAAACTGCACACTGCAGTGGTGCTCAAGATGTCAACGGGTTTTTGGTGCAGTAAATAAGTGGAAATTGGAGTCTTGCAGTTTGCAAGCTGCTCCCATTTCCGTAATTACCCTTCATTTCACTACCTACTAGTGGTGTGCCATCACAGCAAAACATACCCCAATAACTGAATGAGTTTATTCATTATTAGGGCTGAGGGAATTTGTTTATTAAGAATTAATTAATCGATCACTTAAATAAAGAGAACTTTTGTATTGACTGAAACAAATAGTTTATAATTCATTTAGTACATACATAGATATTCAGCCCAAATCAGCTTCTCTACATGAACGGCAGCCACTCAAGTCCACTTTGAATTCCCATAAAAGCACAACTGGTTCTACTAAATGAGGCACTGATTAGGTGAACACCTGAACCAAATCATATTTAACGAGGAGGAGTATTAAAAACCACTGCTGTGATTAAAAATTGGGGTTACTGTACCAATGTTTATTTCGTGAACTCTTCACAAGTAAAAAAAAATTGTGTTGTACTGTTTAAAAATGAATATGAACTTGTTTTATTTGCGTTATTCAAGGTCTGAAAACACTGCAGCTTTTTGTTATTTTGAACAGGTGTAATTTTCTGCAAAATAAATCCTCTAAATTACAATATTTTATTTGAAATTTGCGAGAAATGTTGTTAGTAGTTTATAGAATAAAACAAAAGTGTTCATTAAACACATAGCCTACCTATAAAAAAGGAAAACTAGAGAGAAACTGATCATTTTGAAGTGGTCTCTTAATTTTTTCCAGAGCTGTATACAAAGAAAAAAAAAATCATAGTCTGATCATCAAATAGTCTTTTTTGAGGCAGATGTGAAGCCACCTACTTTGTGCTCAGTGGGAACAATGTGGCCATTTTTCTAGCAACTTTTAGATCAAACAATCAGCTAACAAAAATAGTCAAATGATTAAATCAATAGTGGAAATACTAATAAATCTGCACAAACACCAGTGTCAGTGCCGTGACAAAGTGGCCAAGTCTCCTGATCGACTGCGACTCTACTGAACTTCACAACACTGAAGTCTGCACGTAGCATTTTGGCGACACCTCTCTCAGGAACAGTCGGTGCCTATCAACTCGCCTAATGTGGCAGTGTAGCCGTCCTGCATAGCCACAACGGAAATATAAATAGTCCTGACTGACAACACATGTTCTTTAAAGAGAACAAACACACCAGGTGAGGCACAGTTAGTCAGGATGAGACCTTTTAGGCCAAATTCTGCTCTGACCCCAGCATCAAAAGAATCAAGATCTTATGATAACTAACCAATAACCAATAATCATTATACAGTTCATTCATAGATCTGAAACAATTAGTTGTTAAACAAGAATTGAATAAACTCTCTAATCAAACTCGATTGTCCCATTTTCTCAGAGGATTCTCAGAATTTCTTTATCTTGCATGAAACCAATCTAAATATATTTGTATTTTGTTTATGGTAATAGTAAAGCAAAACAGTAACTGAATGCATCCCTTTGGGTTTTGTGAGAAATATGGAAGACTTGTGTTATTTCACCTTTGTGTTTTGTGTTTTGACTTTTGATAGACCAGAAACACAGAAAACAATGGGAAAATTAATCAACGATGGACATTATAATTAACAGCCTGGTTCTGATAAAGTATGTTTTTGCTTTATAAAACTAATTAGGCAATTACCTTCTGTCTCTCCTTTGATGCTTTTATTTGTTGATTGTTGGTATATTGGGTACTCATGTACTGTCATGTAGTCAGCCCTGCAGTAAATCTTATCATCAGGCTTTTTATCTGTGTAACCAACAGACTGCAGCAGCCTGACTCCAGTTATTATTATGGGATGCAGTACAGTAGGTTGAGTGTTTGGACATGACAGCACATGACATAACTGTTACTGCTGGTGAGATATCGTTTAGCTATTGAGCCATGTGATTTTATACTTTTATCGCTATTAACACCAAACACTCGTCCTCCTCATACTTCTGATGATGTACGTTACAGTCACTGTGAAGGACTTTGAGACGCTGTCCCATTGAATCTCTCGGCCTCTCTGTTTCAGTTCAGATTCATTCACTTCGCCTGTTAGCAGTAGCATTAGCTCTCTCACTGTCACTAGCATTGAAGCTAATAACGCGTCCATTCCGCCGCCTCGACATAAATTACACACACTTTCTACTTACGTTCCCCGACAAGTAGTATCCTCACGTCCTTCCTCATGTTGTAGCTCGGTGGTCTTTCCTCTATAGAAAAGGGACTTGTCTGTACTCTCTCATGTAGCCCCTCTGCTCCTCCTCCTCCTCCTCCTCCGGCAGCAGCAGCAGTTTACCTAACGGTCGGGCCCGGCGCCTTTGTAGGACAAAACGGACAGACAGGTGTCGGGGCTCCCGCTGCTTCCTCTGCACGTCGCTCTCAGCTGGCGGCCTCTCGGCTCGGCGGATATGCAATTTAGAAAGTCCTCTGCGGCACATGTGTCTGTAATTTTAATGTTAATCACGCTGTTTTTTGGCGCTTTCGTCTCCTTAGCATTTCGCAACGGATGTTTCATGGGGCATGCCCGACCTCCTGTACCCGGCGACTACGGCGAGCGACACGGGATAAACTCCATTTGACATTTCAAAAACGCGTTAGCGTGTTCTTCTTCCTCTTCCGCGGTTACTGACAGTTGGTAAAAACAGCTTAGTTGTGCTTCACCGCCACCATCTGGACTAAAATGTGGAATAGTGATAATGCTAAAAATATATACATGTGTTTTATGAACTTAATCGTGTTTCTACCTCTTTTCTATACAGTCAATGGTTTCCACATAGGCTACTGATTTCCCCAAGACACCTGATTGAAAGTTTCATAATGTTAAGGTCCTATTTTGCTCTCCTCATTTCCAGTCACTCAATATGTCTTACACATAGGTCTATTATAGGTGCACTCTTAGTGTATATTTTTATTGTTTTAGTCAGACATTAGGATTTATCTCCTCTGTATTTTATTTAGGCCTATTTCCTTTGCACATTTAGCCTACTTTAGGAGAAAACTGGCATAAGAATTTTCTTCCAGATGAATGATCTATCTATCTATCTATCTATCTATCTAAGAAATATTTTATCTTGAGTGCAGTTTATATAGGCCTAGCTGTAATGAAACCACACGTTATCCATTAAAAAAAATACTTTATTTTTTCTGGGTATAATATATCACAAAACGCACTCACTCCCAAATGTAAAATGATATGCTTATTCAACAGGATAT
The DNA here is from genome assembly GCF_905171665.1 of Trachurus trachurus. Classification (NCBI taxonomy): domain Eukaryota; kingdom Metazoa; phylum Chordata; class Actinopteri; order Carangiformes; family Carangidae; genus Trachurus; species Trachurus trachurus. Next base: position 18,296,145 of record NC_139905.1, read on the forward strand.
TCAAAATATTTTTTCAAAAATAGTAAATATCATAAAAACTGCATTTTCTGTTACTATGTGACAGTGTTTATCTAGTGACAACAGTGTCTATTTGGTCATAAAGAGTGGGTTTTACATGATGATCCAGTATTTTCTGATGTGTGTGATTAGGCATTAGATCCTTCAAGTCATCAAAATAAAGTTAATCCACATTGTGGCACAGTCAGAGTCATGGTTCAAGAGGCTTCACAATAACACAGAGTCACTGGGAGCAACATGGTGAACAGGTCACTGTTCATCCATTGTGCTGCATAAGTGGAGTCCCGTGCAGTTCCCTCACCAAGTGCAGACACATCTCTCCACACCTCATCGTTTAGACCTGATGTTGGCTTCAACTGGAAAGAGAGACAAGAGGATTAGAGTGGGGTTGTATGTGCACAGCACATGATACAACGGTTGAGTGGTTCAGTGCGGTGGCTTTCCATGGTCGTGTGCACAGTTTAATGAAAGCATGAGCACACATGTGAAGGCCAAACCTGGTGGATTCTTTATGGATGGCAGTATTAGTCGATCAGCTGGTACCTGGAGTTGATCCGAACTAGAATATCACTCAACAACTACTGAATGGATTGTCCTGAATCGTTTTACAGACATCCATGGGCCCCAGAGAACGAATCCTGGGGATTTTATTGTGTTACCAATTACCATTACAGTTTTTAATAAAATTCCAACTATTAGATTGACTGGTAGAAAATTTGGTCAAGACATCATTGTTCCCCTCAGGATGAATTGTAAACGACATTGATGTTCCCACTCATCATGACTGATGACCCCTGACTTCTCCTTTAGCACCACTATGAGTCCTCCTCTGGATGAACTGTGACAACTTTGCAGAGCTCTTAAACTCCTCCTAAACTCTTAAAAATCAACTTTAATCAAATATAAAACCGTAATTTTGTGAAACCTACAGTACCAGGTTTCCCTTGCACATCTTTGCACTGTACATTTTTCACAATATTTTCTAGCCTTACTTACTGGTATAATCCTGTGGGGCCATTGGTCTGGACATGACTTGTCTGAGGGCATTCAGCCACTCTCTCTGCTCCCTCTCCTGCTCGCACATAAAGACAAACTGCCTCTCAGGAGTCTCCACCATAACGCCACACTTCCAACTGTTTCCCCGAGCGTGCTTCGGGACACACTCCTTCACGGAGTAACCGTTTCTTTCTGTGCCGATGAAAATGGCCCCCAACTCTTCAGCATCCTGCATTTACAATGGTGGAAAGAAACATATTAACAGTTAACAAACAAGACGGGTGGTCAAAGTGCTTCAGAAACATCATTAGAGCAGCGGTTAGGATGAGAAAAGGATTTGTCCTCACCAGCTGGCCCTTGAAGTAGAGCAACTTCCTGTTTTGGGAGTCCAAAATACACCATCTCTTCTTGAATGTCTCCTTTTGCTGTTGAAAACCATAGATAGAACATAAAGTAAGCACTCAAGCTCCATTTCCTCAACTCCTTTTTATCTTTCTTGTAAAGAGTGTCATTAACATATACAGTGTGTACTATGTGAGTGGGGGTGCACTGTGTGTAAGAGGAACAGAAACACATATTCAAATGTCCTGCTCAGACCACTGCCGTCATAAACCAGACGTTTGGTGAGCTCAGCGAGGAGCTCGATGCATTAAGTCAAAGCAAGTGGGATCCAATAAATAAATGTAAACCAGAAACAATTTAATGTGCAAATATGTTTAATGTAACTGTGTGTTTTTGCTAACTCACCAGTGGCCCTGTCTTTTCCATGTAGCCCTCTTTGAGGTAGTTTCTTGTTATCTTTGGTACAAGCTGCCAGGGAGACATTTAAAGGCAAAACTGCATCAGAACATCCAAAGGCCAAACATTAGTCATATTTTCCTCTTTGATTTCTCATCTGTCCTTGCCTCTTCATCGCTTCCAGTCGGGTACGCTGTCTTAAGGTACGCATAGCGAGCTGCACGGATGGCGTTGTACCACGTGACTATTTCCTGCGGCAGAAGAAGAGACCCTGAGCTTCCTCTCACAGCCAAGAAGCTACTGCATGACATTTGCTATAAAAACCAGCTGGGTCACTACTGTGGAGGATCAAGCTGCCCACCTCAGAGCTCTCATGATAAACGTAGAGGTTCCTGGTGTGATTTTGGTCCTGGTAGGTGATCTGCAGCCCATGAGGATGACCGATCTTCTCTGGTTGAAAGGTGGCGTTCAGGTCCTTGATGGAGATTACAGCTTTAGGGCCTTTTGACTCCTGCATTACAAATGTATAAACAAAAAATGTATTAACTCCCAGGGGAAGAGATCAAATCAAATCAAATCAGTGCACACGCCCTTACACCACAATGTGTGTGGTGGTTTGCACCACAACGTGTGTCAGAGCTGCAGGGAACTCACATTTTCCTTGTTGTAGTAAGTCAGGGTAAATTCTCTCTCTGACAGCACAAACTTCCTCTTAAGAAACGTTGTGTTATCCTTTCCTTTCTTCCACAGCATCCCCTCGTGGAAACCTGGTATCAGTCCAACAAAATCTACTGTGTCACGGATGCTTCAGAGATCAAAGATATCACTCAGGAATTCAATTTTGTTAGACAGCCAAACATTGTTTTGCAAAGAGTGACATCTTTGTCATATTTCACTTCCTGGCTCTTTTATTGTTCCTCAGTTCTGCATGTGTTTGAGGAACCACATTGCTCGTATTTGTTTTACATCAACAGACTAATAAAGATGTATGTCCTGCAGTAGACATGTGTGTCACCTGTGGTGTATGCAAGTGGTGGATACTTGGTTTCTCCCGTGAATTCCGTCCTCTCATATTTAGCGCGGATCCACTGCTCTCTCAGGACTCTGTGGATCAAGAGCAAACCAAAAGAGGCAAAACATCAACTGTCACTGCACGAGTCGTTAGGTTTCAATCTGGCAAAAAGAATATCTACTCATATAGTTAAAAAAAAATACTTACGAATGGTCATTTTCTTGTGGTCGATAGTAGTACGGTGGAACAGCTTTCTCATACAAAGCCTGGATCGTGGCGTTGCCATTGGATTTCATGAACTTCATGAGTTCCCAAAAAGATACACACACGCACACACATACACAGAAAAATTACACACGGCCAGGTCGCCCTCTCACCTGATGTGTTGTCATAGCAATAATTAATAACCATACCTCCACCAGGTCATCCTCCCAGAAGTCCAGCTTTATGGATTTGACCCGGCTGGACAAACTGCGATGGACGCCGGAGCAGTTCAGACACACAAACACACCCAGCTTGTAGGACGCCCAGTCTGGATCTGAGGTGTGCAGAGAGAGGAGGGACTCAAACACAACACTTTGCACCAGCCCCAGTGAAACATGGGAAGTAATCCACTACATTTACTCAACTACTCGACTGTAATTTAGCACTTCTGATTATCTGTATTTCCTATTTATTTCCAGTTTATATACAAACATTGCACTTTAAATCCACTTCATATGTCTGAAAGCTGAAAATACTGCTGTGTTACACAGTCCAAATATTTTCCACTCTGTAAAACACATACAGTGCCTGGTGGGTCACTTGTCATGTTTCCATTGTCACAGTTGTTCATTCATTTCTCAGTCTAAACATCTCAATCCAAGTCCTATAAAAGCTGGAGTACTCTTCTTTTTCTTCTCACCATGAATCATTTGAGAGCCAGTCAAGGCTCCTTAACAACCAGCTACTTAAACTCTGATTATATACATACTGTATTTATGATTAATGCTTAAGTTATATGGTACAGTTTTCTTCAGGAGAAGCATTGTTTTGTTGTTGTTATTGTTTTACTTTGGATATGCTATTACTATTACATATTTGTTGATAATTGTTCTGTATTTGCATACATTTTCAGTGTAGGACTTTACAGTAACTAATGCTTCTTACTTCTTACACCACTTCAACTCATAAATGATGAAATATGAATACAGTGTTACATTAGCACTGAACACACTTCATCAGGAAATAGCTGCAACTTTGTAAGACTTGCTATATAGGACCCTCTGTGCTACAGTATGTTGGGTGTTTATAATAATGTAGTGTGTTATGAGTGATGTGTTTCCATTGTGTCTGTATATTGACTGTATTTTGGGGAGAAGCTGATCAAGTTTCCTCTGAGGACTGGACAATAAAATCAATCAATCTTAACTCTAATAAAGTGTAATGAAACATAAAGATGAGTCAGTTAAAAATGAGAAAATACCTGTAACACTTGAACCACAGATAAAAAAAGTATCAAAGTCCTCACACTTGAAGAGTCAATCAAGCCTGTGAATGTTTTTGTCACATCATGAGACAATCAGCCACACACACGTCGCTTACCTGGCGCGCCGCAGTCCGCGCACCGGCTGTTGTCCGGCCGCTTCACCAGCTCCAGTAAAATCTTTTTGTTTCGCTCTCGGTTTGACATGATGATGGCACGAAGTCAGGGTCTCTTCTCACACGACGATAAAGCCCGCTGTCGAAAACAAGCATGGCGTTTACATAGTTTCACACGCGGCGAGAAGTCAACGAAAAATCTCAGCGCAAAAACTGGAACTTGCGACAATGAAGTGTTTTTTTTTTATGTGACAGCAGCAGCAGCAGGGAGAGAGAGAGGAGGCGGAGCTCTCTCTGCACGGTGTGAAACTGGTGATGCTGCTTTGGTCGCCCCAGGGGGAGTTGGAGGGGGTGTCCTTTGTATAGGGTCTGGCCCTGCACACACAGGTTGTTCTTTATACTTTCATTCTCGGATGTGATGACAGACAGTCTGATCCGCCCGGTGTGCAGCCTCTTTTATATACAGTCTGTGTGCAGCCAGAGCCGGAGGGAGCTTTTCGACACTCTCCGGGCCCCAGGGAAGAGGCACCCCACTCAAAGCCAGAAACAGTAACCGTTGATTAAGTTATGTGTCATGTTAACATTTTAGTTTTATACCCCAAAAATCAAAGGAGCTACATTAGTAACAGTTTGGACAGAACAAGCGGATCTACCAACAGCTAAATTGATGTTGGCTGTCGGTATCAATGTTAGCTTTTGACAACAAATGCATTGTTCTCATGTACATGCACAATGTTTTGTGTACACAGCCATTGGCAGCATCTTGTTGTGATTGATATGGACCAATGTCAACTGTCTCTGGGGGCCCCCTTCCAGCTCGGGGTCCTAGGTAACTGCCTAGGTTACCTGCCCTGTGGCAATGCCTCTGGGGAGCTGCACAGGCCCCACAGCTCAGGATACATGCATGGGACTGAAGAACATTAATAATTAAAGTATTTATTTTCTTGTTGTGAGAAACCTTTATTTGGTCACAACTAAAACCCACTGTGGATAATGTGTACAGAGTTAAGGCTGAAAAACAAAACAGTACAAATTTAATAACAAAAAAATATATAACGGTGATAAAAGTGAAGGTGAAATATAAAGTAGAATCTGATGTTTAAAAAAACAACAACTCTGTTTTATGAACATTAAGAGAACCAATCCTGAGTGCATCAACAGTATTTTGTGTGGGAACAGTTCAGCCATTAAAAATTCAGAAGATATGTCTATTTTACACGTTAATCAGTTATGTTAAATGATTCACACAAGGAATTTCTATGTAATAAAACACTTTGCGAAGTGCAAAGCATGCTGGTAAATGAGGCTACAAAACACTACTGTACAAAAAAATATAACACACACATACACTCCAGCACCGCTTAATATTACAAAAAAATTATACAAAGTAGTAATATTTAGTGCATTCTTTGAAAGCACCATAAGATGTGCTGGATTAGACAACACATGAGGTTATTCAGCTGTGCGCCTGTGTCCATTTCCATCTTGGAGGAAACATGTTGACAGTCTCTTGTGTGCACACACTTCTGACCAGCTAACCACTTCATCTCGTGCTGAGGTCAGGATCATAAAACCAAAAGGCAACACTTTTTCATTTTGGCAGTGTCCATCCTTGCTGTAATCATGTTCCCTACTCCACTCTGGGAGGCAAACATGTGGACGTTAATAAAGGCCTTTGTGTGATCACACGTGGTCTTCTCTGAGGTCTAGGGGAAGTCTTCAGCGAGCTGCTGTAGAGTGCTCTTCCCAAGACCGAGGTGGATTGCGTCGAGGTAGTGCAGAAATCTGGAGCAGGAGGAAAAGAAAACAGCTCAGCGCTTTCTGTGGTACCATTTCAAGAGGCTGCATGCATTTGTGCATAACCTGCTGCGTGCAAGTACACTTTAACACATTTAGTCATAGCCTGTTTGCTATAAAAACAAACAACATAATAAACCGAGACTTAAGAGTCAGTATTTAGACGTCTGCTAAGAGATACTTGACCACATCCTGCCCACAGTTTCAACCAAAGACGTGATGCTGCTGGTTGACCGAAAAACTACAGTAACCATGGTTTGTGCAGTACTCACCTCCGTTTAATCTTGCCCTGCTCTTTGAGCTGCTCTGATCTGCAGATGGTGCGTAGAGCTGGCAGGTAGTCCAGAGCAGCTGCTGCTCTGTTTCCAAGAGTACCACCCACTCCTCTCAGCATCAGACTCTCCATCACTTCTCTCCTCCTCTGGACCAACCTGAAACACATCGATACACTTAAGCTTTGAACTAACAATTCATTCCTGTGGTTTGAAGATTAAACAGAAAACGGGGCCTAACATTAGATACTAATACTGAGACTCACTGTGGTTCGCAGGGCCCGTCCTGGGTGAAGCTGTAACCTTCAAGATGAGGGGCCACGGGGAGGGTGAGCTCTGCTGCAGCCTCTTTCCCCAGCTCCCCCTCCAGCTGCTTGGCTTTGTCCCAGGCCTCGGCAGTCGAACTCCGACATTTGCGGAAGCTCAGCGCCTCCACAGCGGCCTGAACCTCCCAGACGTGTTCTTCACCCAGCCACCTCCTTCTGTCAGTCTCAACCCTCGACTCATCCGTCATCCCGTCCTTCACCACTGCACAGAATGACAACGCTCTTCTGTGAATGTCGCCCCCGTCCAGATGAACACGCAAGGAGTCGGTGTAGGACATGTTGTCTAAAAAGTCAGCCATTGATTCAAGGCACTGCGAGACTGGGATGTTTTTCAAGCGCTCCTCAGGAGTCAGTGTCTTCTTTTTCACCATTTCTGGAACTACTGTCTCTTTGGCTTCCTCCTTCGCCTGAGGAACACCCTGCGGCTTGCAGAGGGACACAAAACTTTCTTCTGAATCAGAGTCCGAGTTAAGTCCACCCTGGTCGGGTAGACAGTGTCTTCTCTTGTTTTTCCTCATTCTGTTGGAAACTTTAACCGGGCTGCCGTCGTCTGAGCAATCTGCCGACTCTGCTGCGTGAAGTAACCTGGCGTGAGCTGGCAGCGTGTTGGGCTGCACGCAGGTGGACGACGGCTGCTCCTTGGGATTAACCGGGAGACGCTCTTGTGATTCAGGTTTGCGGATGGAGGTAGTCAACCGTGTGAGGGGTAGAGGTAGGAGGGTCTCCATGTTGGAACGGAGTAGGTCCACTCCTCCTCGTCTACTTTCCGTCAGCAGCCTCCAGCAAACTGCCTCCTCCCCCAGACTCTGCTTCTGTTAACGACACATACCACAAAATAGCTCACAAATACTCTATGAACCAACTAAGAATCATGATCATGGTGCCCCTGCTCTTGTTTCGGGCTCGTCGTGTATGTCGTAGATGAGCAGCTCACCCTGAGCAGATCCCAGATGTCTCTCTCAGGTTCGATATTCAAGAGGCCCAGTTTGTTCTCAGTGCAGCCGGTGTCACAGAGAGGGAGGGTGGACGGGACAGTCACTGCATGCACCGACATTTCTGCTGCCTCTCCATCAGTCTCTGGCTTCAGTTCAGCTTTGAGTGAACAAGAGAGTTAAAAACAGTAAATACATATGAAAGGGTACCTCTGGTCTAGTTTATGCACCTTCACAAAACATTAACATTTTCCACGACAACATGAAAAATGCAGTTATATACAAAGCAGCTTTTGCAAAGCTCCTCTGCTTACCATTTTTGTCGGTGTGCATCAGCGGCCTGTTCGTGCAGCGGCCCCCAGCACTGCGGGTCCAGAACTGCAGCTGCAGTAAACTCTGCCTGATGTCGCAGCCATTAAGTCTGAGCAGAGAGCTGATGTCTGATTGGTCCGTCCTCATGTCCTCAGCCAGACACAGCAGCTGCAGATAGCTGCCCACATTTAACTGTACCAGAGACAGATTAGGACAGATGAATACCTGATCGAAATCATTATGTACAAAACCTTTTATCGTCACAAACTCAAGCAGCAACAAAGAGCTAATAACAGCTCAGAGTAATAACAGTGAAAGTCAGCCATGCAGGTTCAGATGTATGTTATGTAGGTCCTTCACTCACCACTGATGGTGTTTTGAAATGGATCTCTTCAAAGCAGCCATCGAACATGCTGCTGAAGGCAGGATCTGGAAAACACACATTTGATTTGAACTCACAAACCAAAACACAGAATATAGGTATGATCACGAACAGCGGTAAAACCATTGGCCACTCACCACTGGTCGTGAGGATGACAGGCCTTTTGGTAGTGGTCATGAATGTCTTGATGGCAGCGAGGAACCCAGAGTCATCGTCAAAAATAACATCCACTTCCTCAAACAAGATAAGAGAAGTGGCTGTCTTCTTGCTCTGCTCCTCACTGTTGTCTTTAGAGGTGGCAGCTGTGGCTGATTTGACTGCAACATCTTTAGTCTTGTTGGTACCTTCATTATTTGCTCTCACAACTTTCTTGGAAGCAGCTATATATGAAAAAATGAGGGGGAGAGAGAAAAACATGGAAAATTCATTGTTATTAAAGTTCTGATGAAAATGTTTGATGGGTAGTATCATTATGAAATAGGAAATCTGACACTCTGGAAGTGCAGTTACCCGTTTGTTCATTCTTCTTTGTGTGCGGTGGATCCTTGTTGGTGGGTCGACCCATTTTGAAGAAGTTGGCTAAAGAGGTGGGAGCCAGGTTGCCTTTCTTAGCTCCTCTTGGGGACTGTGGATGTTTCCTGGGAGAGGAAACCACCCGGCGAGGAGAGTTAATCTTTCCTGATGGATGAAGAAAAAAGAAAAAAAGAAAATCAGTTCATCTTGTAACACCTCATCCTGTCCGGAGAAAAGAAAGAAACAGAGCACCACGTGTCGGCTGCGTACGTACTGGGAGAGGTTCCCGGCCTGACGGCGCCAGCGCTGCTGCTCGTGCTGTAGCTGTTGAAGTAGGTGGGTTTGTGGGCGTTGACCCCCTGACTGTCCACCTGGTGCGACTGAGTAGCTTCCCTCAGCTGAGACAGAATTAAGCGGCCGCTCCGCTGAGATGAAGCGTTCACCTCAAACACCTTGAGAGACCAGAGGGAATTTAGCGGTAATGTCTATCACCATATTACATTCTGTTTTTATTGTTTCTGTTTCCTGTTTTATGTAAAGCACTTTGTGAGTTTGTGCTGTGAAAAGTGCTGTATAAATAAAGAATTATTATTATTACAAATTTGACATATCAGGTGTTTGTACCTTGAAGCCCAGCTCCTGGGCACAAGCATAGACAGCAGCCGTCTTCCCTACTCCTGTGGGTCCTGTGATCAGCATCGTATTACACAACATGTCCTCTCCATCCTGGGAGTCCTCCTCTCCACAGTCCCAGTCAGAGTCTGAACACAGAGGGCCATCATACAGTTCATCAAAATAAACATGGATGTGACAAATTATGAAGAGAAAGTAAGATTGGTACGTGTCTAATCTCTCACCATTGCTTCCTTCCTCTTGTTTCTTGTCTTTCTGCTTTTTTCTCTCTTCTCGATCTGCACGGAGTTTCCATTCCTTCAGCCAACTGTCCGAGGAAAAACGGGAACATGAAACACTTGTGGTACGCTAAGAATAGCCGACGATTACACCAAACCCAAGTGGTGAACATTTTGGGGAAAACCATATGAAACAAATAGTGCCTATCATTTTTTATAGAGTGCAGGGAAGATAGTTTTGCTGTGATCTCTCACCTGTGCAGCCTCCGAACTGAAGCAGTGTTGCCTATGATGTCACTGGAGTGCTGGGGCTGATATTTGTCCGTCCACAACACGTCCTCCTTCACCACATCTGTGGAGCAAAATGCACCAAATGTTTGTTTTTCAGGGATTAAAGTGAGGATTTAAATGTGAGGGAACAAGTTATCTTCGATTACACCTTAAAGGATTTGAGCATTTCTAAGCATCCTGATAAAAAGTTGTTATGCCAGACAGACAGTATAGGAGCTGTCCGCCGCCCGGTGGTCTACATGAGAACTGCACATTGTTGTGATTGCAAGAAAGCAGGTTTATATTTAGGACTTCAAACCAAACACTTTTTTAAAACTTTTGCCCACACCTCACTCTGAAACCAGTGCATTTGTAACAAAATACTTAAAAGAAAAGAATGAAATGTTGAAGCTAGGAGTAAAAATTCTTCTTTTATTACAAACTTGCTTTGATATGAGCCAATTAATTTCTGTTCCACTGTCACCTAATTTGATCATTTCTATCCTCTGTGATTTTACTGATGTCATTCTGCCAGGCATTGTATTTTTGCTCTCTCACCTTTTTTCACCGTGTCTTCTCCCAGAATTGAGTCATCCAGCACAACCACAGAGTCGTCCTCGGACAGGGTGGGGGCAGTTTTGTTAGAAGGCTTATCTTTCTCTTTCTCCTCCTCCGCCAGCTTGGACCTCTGCGTTCTTCTTGGACGACCTCTTCTTCTCGTTGTCTCTGGCTCAGGTGTGGAAATGTTCTCCTCTGAACGGACGCCCCGCTGCTTCTTAGCAACCTTTGCCGTCTTCCCTCCTTCATCATCCATCCTCTTTCTCTTCCCTCCGATTGGTTCAGCAGGCAGCGATGTGCCTGAGACTCTGGTTTGATCTTGTTCTAATTGGTAACATACAGCGATACAGGATGATTTTAAATTAAAAAACTTTTACGCACTTAGAAATCTGCCCCAATATTCATGGTTTGAGGGCAGCTGAGGTATTTTAACATCCTTGTAAAGTATCTGTATACACACACAAACACACAACTGTTCATATCAGCATCCAAGTGCAATAAGTGCTTGTCCAACCAACCTGAGGCTGTGCAGTGCTGCTGCTGGTGCTCAGTGCGTCTCTTCAGGAAGCGACTGATGAACATCTGGACAGGGAACGGCGGATTGGAGGTTTTGACCTCCTCTGTGAGAAGCTGACGATCACTTTCAGAGATCTCAGGTCTCCAGCCCGAACCCTACAAAGGACAAATACTTTTATTCAATGGTGTGCTGGCTGTTAAACTCTATTGTAGCTCTGCTGAGCATATTTCCTCATAATATCTGTTTTTGAACAGATTTCCAATGAACAATCCATGAAAAATTACAAACACATTGGGCAGAAATAAGTATTCATTTTGCTTATATTGTGAGCCATTTAAAATACTTAACAAGTGGAGACGTGGTAGTTGTTCTTAGGGAGCAACTATGATAGACATGCAACCTGTGTGTTGGTCTGTAGAGGACGATAAACACTGGTCATTTTCACATACCCTTTCACAGGAGGCTCTACGGGCCGGTTCAGTCCTCCAACAGAAGGAGCCACTAGCAGACGGAAAAGAGCTGGATGTTTGGTTCCCAAGCTCTTTCAGACGATGCAGTGATGGAGATTCGGGCCAGGGTAAACTCCACAGAGGGCAATCTGTCAATTCACAACAAACAAGTTTCACCACGACTCTCTTGCAGTAACTTGAGAATTAAGTAGCTAATCCAAATGAAATGAAAGTCACAATATGTGTATTTCTACGAGAGATCAACCCACCGTTTGGTGGTTGCATCGTGTGCGTAACTAGTTGAAAGGAGGAACAGGAGAGGGAGTACGCCTCTTTGGTGGCAGCGGTCTTGGCTATCTGCTTCCTGAAGGATTCGGGCAGACCGCTCTTCAAGAACTCCCTGCGCGCCCTGAACTGCTCATCGTCCTGGGAGTTTTCAGAGCCCTCGCGACTGCTCTCGTCAAAGATGGAAATCACCGCAGACACCTTACGAGCAGTCTTCTCGTGGCCCAGCGAGGCCAATTTAGAGCCTGGAAAAATCAAAATACAGCAGCTTTAGTTGAGGTTTCAGAGGATAACAAGATGATGAACAGTGAATAGAGATTTAGAGCGGGACAGACAACCTGGGACAGCCTTGGTCTCTTTGCCCCCTGGTGCGGCTTTGCCCAGGACGTCATTTAGACTTCGTACTGGCTTCTGGGTTTTACTCTTCTCTGAGGCCGTCTGAGGAGTGGTAGCCTCAACGTCCTCCAGGCAGATGACCGAGTCCTGACAAAACAAACACATTTTTCATTTGAATTCACAAGAAGTTTACTGGCAGAGAGAATTAAATTACTGACTGAATAAACAAATACCGGTACATCTTTTGGTTGTGTAAAACGATTCATAAAATATTCTTCACTTAGTTGTAACAAAATTCTGCCACCAAAAGTACAGCAAGTGTTTTACATTGATGGAAGTTGAAAATATGGAGTAATTCTAATTTGTGTTAAAATCTTTTTTTTTTGTCCTGCATCATGCTTTACTTTTTCGAATAACACTTTGTTTCATAAACAACACACACTGTTATGAGTTTGTTTAATGTATCTGCATCTTTATTTCTGTTTGACGTTGGCCTCATTGGTAGGTTTGCCTTATGGTCTTTATTGTGCCTCACTAAATTGCTGGGAATTCAACTGTGGACTATATTAGCTTGCAAATTTTGATTTATAAGCTGTATTTGTCACAGTAATTCACAAGGCAGCCTATAAAAGCTTGAATGTTTTATGATGTGAACAGGCTCGCTGTGTATTAAAGAACTCAGCTGCAATCACATGTTATGCATAAAATGCCTGTGTGTTATTGTGGGTGAGCAAGGAGTCCATGGGCCTCTCTTTTTTTCAGAGGAGAATGGGATCACAGTCAACTGACAGCTGTCGGCCCACAAGGACCATTAATGAACTTGTTTATCTTACTGTACCTCATTTTCACAGTAGCTCCTCTTGACAGCCGCCTCATTTCGTGACGAACGCCTTATGCTGCCTTTTTCCTCAGCGCTGGTTTTCTTACTCTGCTGTATCACTTTTGCTTTCTCCACCAACTTCTTTGCCTGCTTCCTTTTCTTAGACTCACTGGATGTCTGAAATCAGAAAGTAAGTCACCATCCTCAGTTATGATCATGTTTACACAGTTTTTCTTGGTTGTTCTGGAAAACAAACTGATTAAATTTAGAATTAGTAAAAACATATCATACTCACTTTAACGGCTATAGATGTGTTAATGTCACTTCCACTTCCTGCTTTGGACACGGGGACATTTCTGTGGATTCTTTTAAATTTAATCCTTGTGGAAATGAAAAACATTTAATTACAATAGGAACAAGATAGGCAACAATAAAAAGAAGCTTAACACATACACACTCTGTTGCCAATCTATAAAAAGGTACAATCCAATTCACTCAAATGCAACAATCTGGCAGTAAATACGATCATCTTCAGTTTTTTTGAGGTGTTGAAACAAAATCATGATTTGGAGCATAAGTACAATCTGTAAACTTTAAAATGGATGCATTATGTTTTGTTTTCTGTTTGTTTGTTTTTGTAAACTGTACAAACTGTAGACTTTAAATTGCATGCATTATGTTTTTATCTTGTCTGTATTGCCTTTTACTGTACCTGTGAGTGGGCTGCACTTTGTGCATGAAAGGTGCTATATAAATAAACTATTATCATTATTATTATTATTATTATTAGTAGTATTATTATTATAAGTGCTACTGAACTGTGATTTAATACACCGACTACTATGGTAGTTCTGTTATTTAAATGAGGGTAAGATACTAAATTATCATACAGGTGAATCAACTTTCCATAGTATGGGTAGAGGAACTAAATCATAAATTTACCTGATTGGACTTTCTTCTTCGTCAGGGGGGCAAACCATCTCTGCTATAAAGACTCCATGTTTGGACCTCCGGGTCTTTGGGGTGGACATCGTCACAGGGCTCTCGGGTGAAGCAGCATCTTTTGACTTGTTTTGTTTCCTCGTACTCCTGACAGGACTTTCTTGCGTAATTTCGGTCGTTTGCCTGACTACAGCTTCTCTTCTGGATCTTCTCACAGCTGGGACGGAGGGCTCCTCTTCTTTATCTTCAGCGTTAACACTCGTGGGCCCGGTTTCTTCTGCCGGGGCAGCAGCGGGCGAGGTGGTTACTGCCAAGTTTTCTTTTTTAGCTTTCTTTCTGCTTTTTCTCGCCGGTTTCTTTTTAGTTACATTGTTTTCCTCAGAGGCAGCGGGGAGTTGCTCGACAGGGGGAGGAATTACACCGTCCTCCTCAGTAACCTTGTCCGCAGCATCTAAATTCTTCTCTTCAGGTTGCTTTTGTTTGGGCTGACTCTTCCCAGGTTTGGTTTTGGACCCATCCAGGCTGGCCTGTTTGAAGGCAGCCATGAACTGCTTCTTCTCCGCCACGCTGCACTTTGGCGTGGATTCACTCTCAAGCACAGACAGCTCCAGATCCTCCTCTTGAAGAACCACGTTGGATTTCCTTTTGACTGGCTGCGGTCCAGTTTCTGTCTGAGGAGACACGACTACGTCTGCGGGGCTCATTGCCCCTTTTCTCTTGTTGAAGATGGACGCCACCTTCCCCGCAGCCTTGGCCGGTTCCTGTTTGGGCGACACTACATGCACCTCAGCCTGGATGGTGACCATACGGGGCGAGACTTGGAGCGGCGGCTCTGCAGAACCCACGTTTTCCAGCCGGTCGGTGTCCACCTCCTCTGCTGCCGCTGTGATTTTACTTTCCTCTTCGCTGTGCTGTTCATCATCCATGTCCTCACCATCCTTGTCCTGACTCTGACTTCGCACAAAATCCTCAAAGGAGATTGTCACTGTGCTGTTGTTTAACTGTGAGGCATCACCCACGTTAACCTCCATGCTGACATCACACAAGGAGGTCTCTTTCTCTTTCTCCTTCTCCTCTGGTTCTGACTCTGGTTGCTTCGCCTCCTGTTGACTCCTCTTCCTGGAATTTCGTGAGGCAGTTTTAACCTGTTTTTCTTTATCTTTCACAGGTACAGCTGCAGAGGAGGGAGCGCTCTTCGGCTCTGGTTTAGGTTTGGCATTGCTCTCACATCTGGATCCTTCTTCATGGTGTTCATCTTTGTCGGCCTGCTCAACATCCTCAGGCACAGTGGGACTCTTCTCTGATATTTCGGCCGTCACAGACGCCTCAGAGTCAGCACTAAGCTGGGCCAGCAGAGCTGCTGTATCGCTGCCAAGGACGCCGCAGCTGCTCGTCACCTCTGCTCCTGACTCTTTGCTCTCATGTGGGTCTTCAACAATCAGGCAGCTCTCGTCCCCTGTGGATCTGACAGCTTCAGGTACAAGTTTCCTTGCAGCTTTGACAGCTTTTCTGCCCCGTTTCTGAGGTGGTTGTTTCCCTGCTGCGACGAGTTTTTCTGCAGACTGAGATGTCTGACAGTTTTCTTTAGCCTGTTCTGGTGAGCTGGTCTTTTCTTTTGAGGATGGAGCCATCCGACTAAAGTAGCTCATGATGTTGTTGGAGCGAGGAGGGGAAAAGGGTTTCTCCACAGGCTTGGCCACAGGAGAGAAATAGTTAGTGATTGTCTTAACCACAGGACTTCCACCATCTTTGCGAGATTTCTTGCAAGGCTGTAAAAGAAGTGGCAAAGTTTATAAAACATGAGCTTTTTAAGTATTATTACAGCCTTTATTTAACCACACAAAAGTCTGGTTAAGATTAAAAATATCTTTTTCAGGAGTGGTTTAGCCAAGACAGCAGCATTTGCATTGCAAAAACAATACAAAAAGAGAACTACAACTGTCACACCCAATACACAATGCAGTACTAGGTCATGGACAAGAAGTCTGTTATGATGCAATAACTGGACTTCAATTAAATTTTAGGAGGAATTACATTGACCAATAGTACTACTTAACTCCCCCATTGCCATTAGCTTCAACACGTTCAGGTCATTTACAGATTCATCAGAATACATAAAAACAATAGAAAACATAATAGCCCACATCATCTTTTTATAAATACCTGAGTGTCAAAGTCCTCAATGACAGATGCCATAGCCACAACACCAGCCATAATTTGAACAGACCTATAACAAAAACAACAAAAAGATTGTCATGCACACAGCAAGGCACTGAGATTCAGATAAAGCACATTTCCCTATGGGTCAGTGGTCCAAGTCACCTGCAATGTAATCTCATTGTCCCTCCAGCAGTAAGTCCAACAGGGGACATGTTTCTCTCCCCCTCTGTCTTGTCCCTCACATCCACTTTTTATTAGTAGTAAACACGGGTAAAGAGCCATTAAATGAAGAATGGCATTATAACTCTCACAATGCCCTAACAAGTGCTAGTAGGCAGCAGCTGAATACAGTATCACAGTATAATCCAATACTAATTTTAAGTATTTAGTAGTGATAACTATTCACAAAAGTGCAAACATGTATAAAACGCTATTCCTAATCCATTCATTATCTTTTATGAGCCCAAATCATCAATCACCGTGTTTGACAGTGTTGACAGTGTAAACATTACACAGTCCTGTACAGTACAGAGTAGTGTCAGATATTATTAATACCACATTATGCACAAGAGGACGAGAGAAGCAACGTCAGTATGAAATACTTATACACAGTAAAGTGAATATTATTAGGTTATAATATAAGACAAGGGTCAGACACAGCACCTAAGATGAAACATATTATATCTGATGTTGGCGCTCAGCTGCTCCTCCAGCTCGGAGCAACATGTCAGACAGGCAACAAGAAAAACAAAGGTCGAGGAAAACACTCACCGACAATGTTGAACCGGCGACTTTGCTGAAGGTCCAGAGACGGTCTTCGTGCCTTTTTTTTACTCACTTACTCGAGCGTGTGAATTATAAATAACAGAGGTAAAACTCATTGTGAGAGGCGGACAGCTGTTTCATGGCCACCAGGTTTATAAACTCAACTGTAAAACAACAAGCTAGCAGACTTCGCTCGGCGCTACTTTCACCGCAGCTCCGCTCCTCACTGGTCCCAGAAGTGGCCGAAACATCTCCCACATGTCAGCCACAGTTTACGGACACGGAGCAGAGAGGGTTATACAGATGGTATCCAAGTTACTCCGAGGAGAAATTCAAAATACATGTTTCTTTACGGGAGTCGCTCATTCAAAAACGCGCCAGATTGGTCGTGAATGAAGAGCGCCAAATACACGCGACCTTTGGCATCACTGGCTTCCACCAATCACAGGGAAGAGAAGGGCCTACGTCATCCGCTGACGTATTTCGACCACAACAAAGATGGCGGCCGCGTGGTCGTGGTCAAGGGAGAGGAAAAACTGACAGCGACCTCCACTGGCGGCGCTACTTCAACACGAGACGCTCTCAAGTCACAGGTTTGATAAACTTCGGCACCACAAACAGTGTGTGACACATGCACTTTACATAAGAAGACATTTTTGCCAAGTTAGATGTAAATTAGCTATTTTCAGTAACTGCGACTGTTTTAGCCTAACGTTACCTTACTGTGGCAAACACCAGTTAGGCTATGTCATGATTTTTTATATAGGCTATATTATATTCTCGACATTAGCAGATCTTCACATTAGAGAAAACGGAAACCCTTGATATTTTATCATTATTTCAGAGTAGCCTACAGACCGGCACATTTTTTACAGGTGCAGGCAGACGTTGCTATGTAGATACCTGCCCATGCCTATTCACAAGCTGCATTGTCAGAACAGATACTACTATGTCATCAGAATCTACCAGCCTTAGACGATGGGCTACTTGACAAAATTAATTACCTAACAGTTCGCAACAAGGCCCACTGCTTCAACATAGAGGACAAACAGAAGAAAAAACTTCCATAAGAGGAGTGGAAGAGGAGGAAGTAGGCTAGGAGCTCATATAGACCGAATGTTGCAAGTTGTTCTACAATAACCTGATGAACCAATGCCACCATCTATGAAGGCTGCAGCGAGCATGACTTCACTTTCACCCTACAGTGAGTTTGACATTAGTAGACAAAAAGGTTTTAGTTCATCGAAAATATTACACATGTGCATTGTTATTGTTGTCATCAATTACAGCATTTATGTTTTCAGTGAGTGAAGTTGCCCTCTCAGAGTAGGCTACTGGAGCACAGGTTGGGCTCAGGGAGAACAACCAAGCAGCAGGTTCTGACATCACCTCTGGGGTTGGCAGCATTTGTTCAAGAGTAGAATCCCTCTGAAAGATGTAGGTGGGTTTTTTCCCCACACACAAAGTGAAGATTGAAACCCAACGCAGATACTCTTTATAAACATCACAGGTGTAGTAGCACATTAAAGCAGCATAGAAAAGTATCCAACACTGTTCTCAAATCGTTCATGGATACTGTAAAAATATATCCAGTGGGATAATGAATTTGAACTGTTCATATTTTATGTTCTGGTGATAATATTCAATGTTATGGGCTTAGCTGTACCCAACAATAAATAAGGTTCTTAGTTTTTTCGAAGTCATTAAGCTAAATGGTCAATCAACACATCATCTCAGCTCATATAATAACAAGGCAAAGCCCTCAGCCATAAAACAGGCTTTAATTGTTATTTATTCATTCTGAAATGTAATAGTAGGCATTATTTTCCACGTCTTCACCACTTGACTAAGGCAAAAAACAAATATACACATATCAGTCATAATCAATTATCAAAATAGTTCCTGATGGTTTTTCTGGTGGCCATCTTACAGTAAGACACCGCTGTAGAGGTAAATTTGACTAACCCTCTCCACCAGCCAGTGGTTTTCAGGACTCTGTCTCTCATTATTCTCTGACTTCCTGTTTTATTTTGATGTCAGTATTCAGCTATCACTGTCACACTCCATCGTTCTTTTCCACCAGTAACACCACACCTGTCCCTATAAACCTGTCTTTCTTCTTTGCCAGACTGTCAGTGCACAGTGTGCTTTGTTCTCATGTTTTGTCCTAGTGTTGCCAGAAAGTGTATGACTTGGTTTTGCTTCACCATTTTTGGGGATTTCTGCTTTGCTTCTTTGGATTTGTTTGGCTGATATCGGACTGCTTTCCTGTGTAAGATCCTGTCTGTGTGTGTGTGTGTGTGTGTGTGTGTGTGTGTGTGTGTGTGTGTGTGTGTGTGTGTGTGTGTGTGTGTGTGTGTGTGTGTGTGTGTGTGTGTGTGTGAGTGAGTCCACTCTGCTAGTCTCTGGCCCTGTTTACAGTCTAGCACCACCCTCAAACCTCTTGAATAGTCCCAAAGGTCGTCCTACACCCAACATATTTCTCTTCGGCAACACAGGTGTCTAGTAGGATTAGGTCGCTCTCCAGCTCTCATAAGTTCAGCTCCACTGTTGCTCACTGTTGCTGATTTGGAAATTTAAGTCAGTTTCTTTCATACTGTCACTGTCAGGACAACAGAAACAGACAAATTGTCATTGAAAACAATGGATAATATACCTGCTGTTTCCACCTCTGGTAAGTGAGCTTTTGTTCATTTGTCCAACACTCAGTTAGTAATGCTTTTGTGCAACATCTTTTTTGGGTAGGTTTTTATTTTTATTGGACAGGACAGTGTAGAGAGACAAGAAATCAGAGAGAGATAGGAGAATCACATGCAGTAAAGATTGTCGCGGTCAGGGGTCAAACCGGTGATTGACAGGTTTAGGGGTTAACAATGTTCAAATGGGGTGTGATCTAGCCACTAAACCAAACGAGCACCCCTCCTGTGCAACATCTTAGGGAATTTATATTCATAATTTAATTGTTATTCTATTTGACTATTGTTATACTATGTTATTCTATTCAGTCACGCATGAAGTGATGAAACAGTGTATGTAGGCTAAATCTAATGTCTCTGCTTAAACTTTTAAATTCATGTCAAACATATTTTAAGTTTGATACAAATTCTGAATACAAATTTAAGCTGCTGTTTTTGTCCATGAGCGCACATGGTTGTAGGCCTAAATAATGTGCCAAGTGATTCTTGCCTTGCACATATAGTAATTCAATACAGCAGTTGATTCTACAGAAAGAGCATTTGTACAGTTTTATATTATGCACCTTTGTGAAGAATACTGCATTTCTCTTACAGGGCAACCTCACCACTCTGCAGAGTTGAGGATTGTGCTGATTGGTGGAAAAGAAATACATGGTGACCCCAGTAATAAAAGTGCAACTGGCAACATCATACTGGGTAAAAGTGTTTTTGAGACCGACAGAAGAACTGCCCAGAGTGTTGTGGGGCATCAGGAGGTACATGGTAGAAAAGTCACTGTGGTGGACACTCCAGGCTGGTGGTGGCACTATCCCCTGGAAAATACCCCAAAGTTGGACCAGATAGAAATCACAAACAGCGTCCATCTGTGCGCCCCAGGGCCTCACGCTTTTCTTCTAGTTATTTCTGTTGGTTTATTTTTTCCTGAGATCTTCAGACACTCCCTAGAAGAGCACTTGAAACTTTTTCAAGAAGGAGTGTTTAAGCACACAATTGTGCTCTTTACTGCAGATTCTCCATGTCATGAGGAAAATATAAAACAAATCAGTGATTTGCCAGCACTGCAGTGGGTTCTGGCACAATGTGGAAACCGACAACATGTTCTCAACATCAATGACAAGGATGGCACTCAAGTCATGAAGCTTTTTGAAAAAATTGAGGCAATGGTTGAAGAAAATGCTGGTGGCTGCTTCTCCATTGACAGAGCTGCTGGGAATGCTCTGAGACAGGAAATACAAGGAATGACTGAGAGAGCGTCAAAGAGATCTGATGAAGTACAGGCACAAAGGAGGGACCTCAGAGCTCTGATTGAAGGTAAAGAGTTGTTTATTTAATGTGGAAAAATACTATTATAATGTATATAATTATACAAGTCTGATTTAATTTTTTACTCCATTTCCACAGGTGGTAAAACTCCCCCGACACAGATTGGTGATGGTTGGTGCACAGGGCTCTGCCAAGAGCTCAGCAGGAAACTGCATTCTGGGAAAAAAGGCATTTACTGTTCAAGTCAGATTAAGAACAACAAGGTGTTGTGAAATAAGCCACAGCATGGTGGCAGGGAGGAAGCTCACAGTGGTAGATTCTCCTGGTTGGTTTTACAACCACACGCTTCAGGACACCTGTAAGAGAGACAAACTTGAAATAGAGAACAGCACGAACCTGTGTCCTCCAGGACCCCATGCTGTGCTCCTCATGGTCGGCCTGGCATCTGCTTTCAACAAATCATACCAGAGGTCTGTCCAGGAGCACATGAGTCTGTTCATAGACGACATCTGGAAACACACAGTCGTTGTGTTCACTAGAGGTGAATGGCTGGGAGGGAAGACTGTGGAGGAACGTATAGAGAGTGAGGAAGGTCTGCAGTGGCTCGTGGAGAAGTGTGGCAACAGGTATCATGTCCTGAGCGACATGAAACACAGTGATGAGACGCAGGTAAAAGAGCTCCTCGAGAAGATTGAAGAGATGTGGGCAGGAAATAAAGATCCTCACTATGAAGTCAATGTGCAGCGTGCAGAGGCAATAGAGGCAGGGAAAGAGGCTGAAGACAAGATGGCTCAGAGGATGAGACAGATAACTCAAAGACAATCAAGAATACTAAAAGAGTTGTTTAAAGGTAATAACAAAAATCACATTATTTAAAATAGATTTATTTGTTTGTCTGTTTTTATTATGATGAAAATATAAGAATTATCTCCAGGAGAGACGTGGCCGATGACTGACCTGAGAGTCGTGCTTGTTGGCAGAAAAGAGTCTGGGAAGAGTATGGCAGGAAACACAATCCTTTTTAAGGATGTATTTGACACATGTTGGATGAAAAAGGTAATACTACACTACCACAGCTGAAACAACAGAGGGTGCAACAACCTTTGCTTTGTCAGGTCTGTTTTAAACGTTGTACTTTCTCATTTTGTTTCCTTTTGGTAGGAGTTCCAACATAAGAGAGAAACCAGGACATGTGTAAAACACCAGACAAATGTTGCTGGAGTAAACATCACAGTTGTCGAGACACCAGGCTGGCTTACTGATGCCACGATGCCACCTGACTGGCTGAAAGATGAAGTTGTGCGTGGTGTCTCCTTGTGTGCTCCTGGCCCTCACGTTTTTCTCCTGGTTGTTCCCATTTCCAAACCCTTCATGGAAGAAGATCGTAAAGCAGTGGTTGAGCTCCTGAAGCCATTTGGTGAGACAGTCTGGAGATACTGCACGGTCCTGTTCACCTGGGGTGACTGGCTCAACAAAACACCCATTGAGCATCACATTGCTGGAGAAGGAAAGCCCCTCCAGTGGCTCGTGGAAAAGTGTCAGAACAGATACCATGTTGTCAACATCTATAGACGTTTTCCGGGAGAGCTGTTCGACAAAATGAACGCATTAAAAATGCGTAACAAGGGCCACTGCTTCAGTGCAGGACAGACAGACAAGGACAAACAGAAGAAAAAACGGAAACTTCCCTGGCAAGTTAAACAGTCTGAGCTGACTGAGGAGGAGTGGAACAGGAGGGAGCAGGAGCTCATAGACCGGGTGTTGAAAGCTGTTCAACAAGAACCCAATGAACCGATGCCACCGCCTGTGAAGACGGCAGCGAGCATGGATGGATTCTGCGTTCCAAGCAGTACGTGCATTTGAAATATGACATATGCGCATTGTTGTTGTTAGGAATTGCAGCATTCATCTCCTGTTTTGTTGTTGTTTGTTTTTCAGTGAGTGCAGGTGCTCCCTCAGAGTATGGGGGCACATTTTGGACACTGAGAGGCCGAACCATGGTGTCTGAATGGCTGAACAACCGGGTGACTGATTCTGACATCACCTCTGGGTTCGGTAGCATCAGTGCAGCAGCCAGTTACATGGAGAACCTGGATGAGATCCCTCTGATGGATGAAAATCACCAACCGAGTTGTTTTTTTCCCACACACAAAATTAAGATTACAACCCGACGCAGATACTCTTTTTAAACACAACACATATAGCACAAAGGAATGAAGTATCCAACATAAAAGGACTGTTTTTAGAACATTCATTAATATTGTAAAAAAAAAAATATATATATATATCCAATGGGATCATAAGTTTGAACTGTGTAGGCTATAATTCATATTCTGGTGATTTTATAAAGCATTATAGGGATACATGAAATAACTGAATGATGTAATCGTGTTGATACAGTGACAATAATGCAATAATACAACTATTGTTTACTGTATGTATGTAAAAATGTGCTCTTTCAAATTAGGCTTGAAAAGCCAACTGAAAATACCAGAAAATTATGAATAAAAAACGATGACGTAATCTAAAATTGATTTTTACTTGCAAATAGATTGCAATCATTGATCTGTTTTTAAATATTTTATAATTATTTTGATCATTTTAAGAATATTTGCCACTTCATTTTTTTTTGTTAATCATTAATTGATTAATTAACACATTGTCTCAGCTCATAGCATATAGAATAAGAATGCATCAGCCAAAAACAGACTAACTGCTTTAATTGTTGTTCATTCTGAAACTTAATATTCTCCATGTCTTCACAACTTGACTAAGCCAAAAAAACAAAACAAAAAATCATAATCAGTCATACTCAGTTATAAAAAATAGTTCCCAATGGGTTTTCTGTTGGTCATCTTGAGACATTGCTGTGTAGGTAATCTTGACTAACTCTCTCAACCAGTCTTATAGTTTTCAGGACTCTGTCTCTCGTGATTCTTTGACTTCCTGTTTTATTTCGACATCAGTATTTACTCATGTAGTTTCATCACTTCCTGTCACGTCCCATCGTTCTTCTCCCACTAGTAACACTACACCTGTTTCCTGTAAATCTGCCTGTATTTAAGCCCTTGTGACACACCCATTCTTTGTCAGATTGTCAGTGTTACCAGTGTGCTTTGTTCTCATGTTTTATCCTAATGTTGCCAGAACTAGGTCGAACTCCAGCTCTCATAACTTCAGCTCCACTGCTGCTACCAACTGTTACTGATTTGGAAATTTTAGTCAGTTTATAGTGTCATGACAGTTTTTCAACAGAAACAGACAAGTCAGCATTGTCATTGAAAACAATGGATAATATACCTGCTGTTTACACCTCTGGTAAGGGAACTTTTGTTCATAACACTCTGCTTTTGTGCAACATCTTCTTTGGGGGGTATTTTTTCTATTGGACAGTGTAGAGAGACAAGAAATCAGAGAGAGATAGAAGAACCACATGCAGTAAAGATTGTTGTGGTCGGGGGTCAAACTGGTGCAGGTTTAGGGGATAAAAATGTTAAAATGGGGCTTGCTCTAGCCACTCAACCACCGAGTACCCCTCCTGTGCAACATCTTGTGGAATTTATATTCATAATTTCATTGCTTCTTTAATCGATTTTATTGATTAGTTATTCTATTTGACAGAGATAGTCCAGTCACGTATATCATGAGCAGAAGTGATGAAACGGTGTATGTAGGCCAAATCTAATGTCTCTGCTAAAGCTTTTAAATTCATGTCAAACATATTTTAAGTTCAATATTAATTCTGAATACAAATTTAAGCTGCTGTAATGAGTTAATTTATAAGGAATTCCACGCAAGCACACATGGTTGTAGGCCTAAATAATGTGCCGAGTGATTCTTGCCTTGCACATATCATACAATACAGCAGTTGATTCTACAGAAAGAGCATTTGTACAGTTTTATATTATGCACCTTTGTGACGAATACTGCATTTCTCTTACAGGGCAACCTCACCACTCTGCAGAGTTGAGGATTGTGCTGATTGGTGGAAAAGAAATACGTAGTGGCCAGAGTCATAAAAGTGCAACTGGCAACATCATACTGGGTAAAAGTGTTTTTGAGACCGACAGAAGAACTGCCCAGAGTGTTGTGGGGCATCAGGAGGTACATGGTAGAAAAGTCACTGTGGTGGACACTCCAGGCTGGTGGTGGCACTATGCCCTGGAAAATACCCCAAAGTTGGACCAGATAGAAATCACAAACAGCGTCCATCTGTGCGCCCCAGGGCCTCACGCTTTTCTTCTAGTTATTCCTGTTGGTTTATTTTTTCCTGAGATCTTCAAACACTCCCTAGAAGAGCACTTGAAACTTTTTCAAGAAGGAGTGTTTAAGCACACAATTGTGCTTTTTACTGCTCCATGTTTTGAGGAAAATATTAAACAAATCAGTTATTGGCCAGCACTGCAATGGGTTCTCACACAATGTGGAAACCGACAACATGTTCTCAACATCAATGACAAGGATGGCACTCAAGTCATGAAGCTTTTTGAAAAAATTGAGGCAATGGTTGAAGGAAATGCTGGTGGCTGCTTCTCCATTGACAGAGCTGCTGGGAATGCTCTAAGACAGGAAATACAAGGAATGACTGAGAGAGCGTCAAAGAGATCTGATGAAGTACAGGCACAAAGGAGGGACCTCAGAGCTCTGATTGAAGGTAAAGAGTTGTTTATTTAATGTTTACCATTATGGCAGCACAGTGGTAGCACTGTTGCCTCACAGCAAGAGGGTTCTGGGTCGGACCCACCGGCTGGCTGGGGCCCTTGTTACAATTGGCTATCTGTCACCTGAGTAAATTCTACTACTTAGGAATAGGAATAACACCCTTATGTGTGGAGTTTGCATGTTTTTCCTGTGCATGTGTGGGTTCTCTCTTGGTATTTTGGCTTCCTCCCACGGACCAAAGACATGCAGGTTAGGTTGATTGGCGACTCTAAATTGCAGGCCTAGTGAGGATAAGCAGTATTGAAGATGAATGAATGAAACATATCATTATACAAGCATGAATATTTCTTGACTCTATTTCCACAGGTGGTAAAACTGCCCCGGCACATCTAAGATTGGTGATGGTTGGTGCACAGGGCTCTGCCAAGAGCTCAGCAGGAAACTGCATTCTGGGAAAAAAGGCATTTACTGTTCAAGTCAGATTAAGAACAACAAAGTGTTGTGAAATAAGCCACAGCATGGTGGCAGGGAGGAAGCTCACAGTGGTAGATTCTCCTGGTTGTTTTACAACCACACGCTTCAGGACACCTGTAAGAGAGACAAACTTGAAATAGAGAACAGCACCAACCTGTGTCCTCCAGGACCCCATGCTGTGCTCCTCATGGTCGGCCTGGCATCTGCTTTCAACAAATCATACCAGAGGTCCGTCCAGGAGCACATGAGTCTGTTCACAGACGACATCTGGAAACACACAGTCGTTGTGTTCACTAGAGGTGAATGGCTGGGAGGGAAGACTGTGGAGGAACGTATAGAGAGTGAGGAAGGTCTGCAGTGGCTCGTGGAGAAGTGTGGCAACAGGTATCATGTCCTGAGCGACATGAAACACAGTGATGAGACGCAGGTAAAAGAGCTCCTCGAGAAGATTGAAGAGATGTGGGCAGGAAATAAAGATCCTCACTATGAAGTCAATGTGCAGCGTGCAGAGGCAATAGAGGCAGGGAAAGAGGCTGAAGACAAGATGGCTCAGAGGATGAGACAGATAACTCAAAGACAATCAAGAATACTAAAAGAGTTGTTTAAAGGTAATAACAAAAATCACATTATTTAAAATAGATTTATTTGTTTGTCTGTTTTTATAATGAAAAATATAACAATTTCTCCAGGAGAGACGTGGCCGATGACTGACCTGAGAGTCGTGCTTGTTGGCAGAAAAGAGTCTGGGAAGAGTATGGCAGGAAACACAATCCTTCTTAAGGAGGTATTTGACACAAGTTGGATGAAGAAGGTAATACTACACTACCACAGCTGAAACACTTCAGGAAGAGGGAATAACAACAACCTTTGCTTTGTCAAGTCTGTTTTAAACGTTGTACTTTCTCATTTTGTTTCCTTTTGGTAGGAGTTCCAACATAAGAGAGAAACCAGGACATGTGTAAAACACCAGACAAATGTTGCTGGAGTAAACATCACAGTTGTCGAGACACCAGGCTGGCTTACTGATGCCACGATGCCACCTGACTGGCTGAAAGATGAAGTTGTGCGTGGTGTCTCCTTGTGTGCTCCTGGCCCTCACGTTTTTCTCCTGGTTGTTCCCATTTCCAAATCCTTTATGGAAGAAGATCGTAAAGCAGTGGTTGAGCTCCTGAAGTCATTTGGTGAGACAGTCTGGAGATACTGCACGGTCCTGTTCACCTGGGGTGACTGGCTCAACAAAACATCCATTGAGCATCACATTGCTGGAGAAGGAAAGCCCCTCCAGTGGCTCGTGGAAAAGTGTCAGAACAGATACCATGTTGTCAACATCTATAGACGTTTTCTGGGAGAGCTGTTCGACAAAATGAACGCATTAAAAATGCGTAACAAGGGCCACTGCTTCAGTGCAGGACAGACAGACAAGGACAAACAGAAGAAAAAACTGAAACTTCCCTGGCAAGTTAAACAGTCTGAGCTGACTGAGGAGGAGTGGAACAGGAGGGAGCAGGAGCTCATAGACCGGGTGTTGAAAGCTGTTCAACAAGAACCCAATGAACCGATGCCACCGCCTGTGAAGACGGCAGCGAGCATGGATGGATTCTGCGTTCCAAGCAGTACGTGCATTTGAAATATGACATATGCGCATTGTTGTTGTTAGGAATTACAGCATTCATCTCCTGTTTTGTTGTTGTTTGTTTTTCAGTGAGTGCAGGTGCTCCCTCAGAGTATGGGGGCACATTTTGGACACTGAGAGGCCGAACCATGGTGTCTGAATGGCTGAACAACCGGGTGACTGATTCTGACATCACATCTGGACGTGGCAGCATCCGTGCAGCAGCCAGTTACATGGAGAACCTGGATGAGATCCCTCTGATGGATGAAAATCACCAACCAACACATTGTTTCCTTCTAGAAAAAGACAAAGTGAAGTTGGATCATCCTCTCCAGATGAGGGTTTCCATGGACACTGTTGCAACCCGACGCAGATACTCCTTTTAAACACAACAGAATATCCAACACTGTTTTCAAAACCAATATTGGAGAAATATATGCTATGTAAATCTATAGGAAGGAAGGGAAATGTATTTATATAGCACCTTTCACAGACAGCAGTCACAAGGTGCTGTACACGATCAGTCAACATTTGACCGACAGGGAGACAATCAGCAAGAACAACAACAACAATGCAGAGTAACTATCAGCAATACATTGGTTACAGTGCAAAGGAGTTAATAAAAGGCAAGAGTTAGTGGGTTTTTAGCTGCTTTTTAAATGATATGACTGAGGAAGCAGCTCTCAATTCTGGAGGCAGGGCATCCCAAAGCCTTGGTGCCCTGTCACCTTTCGTAATGAGTCTAGTGCGGGGGACATGGAGCAGGCCTTGGTATGAGGAACGTAACGGTCTGGAAGTGGTGTAGGGTTTTAGGAGTTCAGAGATGTAGGTGGGAGCTTGTCCATGAATGGCCTGATAGGACCATAAGTGTGAACATAGGCTATTATGCACTGGTCATTGGGCTACATAAAATGTTCTAGGTTTGGCTGTAGGCCTACATTAAATCATTAAATAAGCGAATGTTATGTAATTGTATTGTAATTGTATTTTGATTGATTACTTTATCAAAATGTGTTTTTCTGATCAGGCTTGAAATGCAAATAAAAACACCATAAAAAAATCATCAAAAAATTAAATAAATAAATAAAAATGACACATCAACACAGTTTGTTTCAGCCATAACACTCTACCATTTCAACCATAACACTAAAACAGGCTAACTGCGTGATTGTTGTTCATTCTCAAACTTAATGCGTAGTTTGCATTATTTTCCATGTCTTCATAACTTGACAAAGCCCAAAAATTAAAAAAAAAATACAAATATTAGTCACCTGTTATAATATGTGGTCATCCCAAGAGTCGAAACCGCGACTGAGCCTTCCCGGCCGCCGTCGTGTCTCCGGCGCTTTCCTTCCTTCCTCCCTCCGTCAGTTTCTTGACTTTCCTTCCTACTCCTGCGCAGCTCTGCTCCCGGTTTTTCTACTCTGCTCTGGCTCTGCTTGTCTATTTCTAGTAGTCACCTCACCGCCATGTCGGAGTACAGCGCGGTGCCGCCGCCCGGCCCCGCGGCCCCTCTCGGCGGACAGGCGGCTCTGGGAAACGGAGCGGCAGCGATCAAGAAAGATGCTTTCGCGGACGCGGTGCAGCGGGCCCGGCAGGTGAGAGGGATGTGGGTCCGGAGGGAGGGCTAGCTCAGGTTAGCTTCAGGGCTAACAACGCATAAACAACACAACAAGGGGCTTGGTGTTTTTAAATGCACTAATGCAATAGTCGAGGTACCAGTGTGATAGCAGGCTACAGTACAGCTCGTCAGGTCGCGTCCTGTTTGTGCTTGTTGTTAACGTTACACCTTCAATGTATGTTGCCTGTATCCTTAAATAACATGTTATAGGTAAAATATAAAAATAGCCACAGCGGAATATTGTTATTATTTATTTCAGTTCACCGGCTCCATCTCTAAATCAGTGAATATATGATTTAGATTAACTGCAAAGGTGGTTATTTTATATAATCTATTTGTATAAATGCATAGAAAGCACAATAATAACCCCCCCTGCTCCCACTGTTATGCTTTTCCTTTCATTTTCAATTCTCCATCTTGCTTTTATTGCCTAGATATTATTTGCTTCTTTTTTTCTTAACGTTGGCACATGCATTTAGTTGCTAATTTATTAGCTGCACTTAGCTAAAACAGTCTTGCACTAAATCCTCTCCTCATCAATGTTATATAATGATCAGATATTGAGGATTTTTTTTATATAGATGTGCTGATTCAAATACAATTTGTGGTGCTGCAGATCCAGATACTGAATTTTACAGAGGTGTTCTGTCATTGAAATAAATGGGGTGGATGAAATAGTAGAAACTACTCAATCCATATAATACAGTTTAATTCATCACATACTGCAGCCTCCAAATCCTCAAGCTGAATCAACACCTCTGTAACACAATTTCAACACAAACTGATCATAAAAAAAGAAACAATTTACCCTCAAATAAAAACAAACAAAAAACGATAGATTGATACAAATGAGTGATGTAACCAAAATACTACAAAATATTCACTGTCCTCTTATCATTGTGAATATTGTTGTAAAAATCAATTTACACACAATAACCAAGAAAGTTATTTAAAACAGTGGCTAATTAAAATATAAAATGATGATAACATTATAATAATATTAACATCTGAAATGGTTCACAGTACATGCAGCAGTGGTGTACATTAATATAATAGAGGTGGTGCACAGTTATAAAATGCTGCTCAGCTTTCTGAGTACCATATGGTGTACAATTAGTATTAGGATGTAAACATTTGATATATAAATTGTCATGGTGACGACGTCTATGTGTTTCAGATTGCAGCTAAGATCGGGGGTGACGCTGGTCCTCCCATGAACAACAACACAGCTTCAGACGGTTTTCCATTCGCGGCACAGAAACGACAGCTGGAGGACGCAGGTAGCACCGACGGCACTGCCTCACCACTTCTAGGTTACACAGTTGATAATGGCTTTAGATTCAAAAGATATTTTTTAAGGTTTCGTTCACACACACAGCTATAGTGGACATCTGTTGTTTCCTCATTTGACAGATGAACCAGAGAGCAAGAAACTGGCCGCACAAAGTGACTTGGATTCAGCTAAAGCACTGTGTGAGTCCACCCTGTTAAGTTATTACTCACAGCTTGCTGTCGCACAGTAATCGTGTTTCAGTATTTTGTAACTTTCGACCTTGTGTATCCACATTTCTCCTCCTGTGACTGTTTTTACATGAGTCCATCGGTAAACTAAAACCTCTCATTCGCTTTGCTTTCTCGCCCTGTTTTTCTCTCTGTTGCTGTCACATCTCAGCTATTGGTGCACAGCTCGCTGCTCTTGCACAACAAAGGTGAGATCTCATCATAGTTTTCAGACAATTTGTGTTATAATTAGCCCGTATTCGGCCTTTGTATCATGGCAGATTGGAGCAGAAGTACATTAAGAGAATCTGCTACTACCTGATTTGTCACCTCTTGTTCCCTCTTTGTTGTTGTCCTTGCTGCTGCTGCCAGGCCTGCCTCCACCACAGAGGAGTACAGTGTTCCCGACAGCATGGTGGGACTCAGTGAGTGCAGCCCGACTCTGTTTTAAAACCACACCGATGCCGCTCTCTGTCTGTGGTGTGAGACACAAATAGATGCCATTTGAAAGCCGGTGAGCCACCAAACAACACAACTCTTTCACATCTCTCTGTCCCTAGTTATCGGCCGTGGAGGTGAACAGATCAATAAAATCCAACAGGAGTCGGGTTGCAAGGTTCAGATTGCTCCAGGTAACTGTCTGTGCTTCTGTTATCCACAGTTGTGTCTTTGATATTTTATTTTTTTCTACCTGTGTAACTCTATCTGTGTGTGTGTGTGTGTGTCTAGACAGCGGAGGACTTCCAGAGAGGAGCGTCTCTCTCACGGGTTCGCTCGACTCCATACAGTAAGTTTTGCGTTTCAAAGACGCTCTTATCATTTTATGTGAAAGTCTGTTACAGTTTTTCAAAACTAAGTGTGGTTAGTTATTGTTTTTGTTAATACTGATGCCGTAGCTTTGAAGCCCCATTTTTTCATGTCACTCAGTTATATCATTATATACATCACATTAATACTATGTGATGTAACATTAGTCCCTTGGCATAATATGAGCTAGAGACGACATGATGGTGTAAAGTGGATGTGAAGTAACAGGTCAGCTCTTCCCCGGCCAGGAAAGCCAAGGGGCTGTTGGATGAGATAGTGTCACGAGGGCGGGGTACGCCCCCCTCCTCTTATCACGAGTCCACCAATGGGCAGAATGGCACAGTTCATGAGATGATGATCCCAGCTGGCAAGGCTGGTCTCGTCATTGGCAAAGGAGGAGAGACCATCAAACAGCTCCAGGTAGACTGCATGGCTGTTGTTTTTATATTTCGGGAAACTATAACTAACTGAACAGTGTACCCACTTTTACAGTGCAGTGTATTGTATTATGTAAAGATGTGTATAACCACAGTATTTGATTGGTTTGATCACTAGGAGCGTGCAGGGGTGAAGATGATCCTGATCCAGGATGCCTCTCAGGGACCCAACGTTGACAAACCCCTGCGCATTATTGGAGATCCATACAAAGTCCAGGTACGGCCATAAAATCTTCTCATAATGTTCAGAATTTATGTCCCTTGGATTTCCCGTGACCGATATTCAACATGTTTTGTGTCCTTTTCAGCAAGCCCAGGAAATGGTGCAGGAGATTCTGAGGGAGAGAGACCACGGCGGCTACAGTGAAAGAAATGACTTCGGCTCCCGAATGGGAGGAGGCATGGATGTGAGTTTGTGTGTGAGGTTAGAATTTGGATCATTTGATCGAACCAAATCTGAACGGATAATTACTTTTCAGATCCCAGTACCACGACACTCAGTCGGTGTTGTCATTGGACGCAACGGAGAGATGATCAAGAAAATACAGAATGATGCTGGAGTCAGGATACAGTTCAAACAAGGTAGGACACAGTGATGATAGCGGTTGCAATTATAAGATTGATTATTTTGTTGATGTAAGAATGGTACATTCAGGATCTCATAAGTGTTAAAAACAACATGGAACATGAAAGTTTGATGTCTGATGACATGAACTACACAAAGAGACAGTTTATAAAATGTGAATCACTGAAGTTTGAACTTTTATGCAGTGATAACACAAGTGATAGTTTAAAACTCTCACCAGAACAATGAAGCAGTTGTTGATTCTCAAGTTATTTGACAAAAGACATCTAAAGTATTGATAAATGCAGACTTCAATCTTTCTGTCAGATGATGGGACCGGTCCAGATAAGATCGCCCACATCAGTGGTCCTCCTGACCGCTGCGAACACGCTGCCCAGATCATCAACGACCTGCTGCAGAGCATCAGGGTCAGGGAGGAGGGACAGGGGGTGAGTTAACAAAACTGTAGAAGATTACCACACTTCTGGACAACAGTCGATTTTAACTTTCAAGCCTCATAACATCTGCATTAGTAGCACGTAACTTAAAACAAGAAAAGAAAAGAAACATACTCAACTAAAACCTTAGAGCATCAACAGTAACTAGAAAACAGAGAGCTCTACCGTCGCCATGAGGTTTTCACTCTCCTCCATCTCCAGGGTCCTCCAGGTCCTCCAGGCATGCCTGCAGGCAACAGGGGTCGAGGTGGGGGACAAGGCGGTTGGGGGCCCCCTGGAGGGGAAATGACCTTCTCCATTCCTGCCCACAAGTGCGGGCTTGTGATTGGCCGGGGAGGAGAGAACGTCAAGTCCATCAACCAGCAGACGGGGGCGTTTGTGGAAATCTCCCGACAGCCGCCCCCCAACGGAGACCCCAACTTCAAGCTGTTCATCATCCGGGGCTCGCCGCAGCAGATCGACCACGCCAAGCAGCTCATCGAAGAGAAGATCGAGGTACGCACCGTTCTGGTTTTTAGTCCGTCTACCAGCTGGAATTCTGTGCGAGTGAGAATCCATGTTGGTTCGTAAACATGATAAATTCACATGTGATTACATCATGTCCTGCAGGGTCCTCTGTGTCCTGTGGGCCCAGGGCCAGGCGGGCCAGGTCCTGCTGGTCCCATGGGTCCCTACAACCCCAACCCATACAACCCTGGACCGCCTGGGGCCCCTGGACCACCACAGTGAGTGCCTTTTGTCTGTTTCGGATTCAGCTAAATTTGGGGCTTTTTGATGGGGTTCGGTTTCTTCCGAACCTTAGAGCATCAATCGAACTGATCCCCACGCACGTCAACATAATGACGCCGCCACGATTACGGGAAGGTTTTACGAACGATATTCTACCCTCCCTGAACTGCAAGGTTCAAAGCACTCCCAGCACAGCCAGCATCGCTGTCGTTATCACAAACTGAAAATAAATTCCGCTAGCTTGATGCTAACATACAATGGAAAACATCATAGACGGGCTAACAGGAATTGGCAGCGTTATCGCCATAATTTTAAACCAACCAACAAGTATATTTTTGGGCTTTTCACACCTTTTATTAGATAGAACAGTTGAGAGAGCCAGGAAATGGGGAGGCAGAGAGAGGGGGAATGACATGCAGGAAAGGGCTGCCCGATGCGGGATTCAAACCGGGGCCGCCTGCAGCGAGGACTGTAGCCTCTATACATGGGGCGCCCGCTTAACCTCCTGCGCCACTCGACGCCCCAAACAGCTGTTATTTTAACATAAACATGGCACACAACACAAAGATGTTGCTTTATTATAAGACAAAAGTTATTGCCCATTGTTTTTTATGATGTTGTAATGTTTACTGTATGGGCCGATGATGGGAGTAGGGTTTGGTTTTCGGTTCTGATTTGCCCGAATCTTTTTTTTTTTTTTTTTTTTTTAAGTATATTTTTTGGCTTTTTGCCTTTATTTGATAGTGATGACAGTAGAGATAGACAGGAAATGGGGAGGCAGAGAGAGGGGGAATGACACGCAGGAAAGGTCTGCCCGACGCGGGATTCGAACCGGGGACGCCTGCGGCGAGGACTGTAGCCTCTACATGGGGCGGCCGCTCTACCCACTGCGCCACGCACCGCCCCTTGCCCGATTCTTAAACAGTGGATACGTTATTCAGCAGAACCCCAAAAATCAGGATTGGGCCTAATGATAAACTGGTCCCTCTCTCCTCAGCGGTGGTCCTCCAGGTCCTCACCAGTACAATCCTCAGGGCTGGAGCAACACCTACCAGCAGTGGCAGCCCCAGGCACCGCACGACCCCAGTGAGTTCACTGCCTCTCCCGGTCCTCAGGGATTAATGATTATTTCTGCCTGTTAAACACATCAACCCCACTGTAGCACTTTCATCCCAGGTCACATGTTACCGTTTATCCCTCGCAGTCTTTTCTGATGAGTAATGACTTTTATTTTTTTCTAAATATGGGAAGGTACACAGGAGTACTGATGGAAATGTTGTGATGAGATGCACCATCTGTACTGTAAGCAGGTCTGGCTAACCCTGTCTCTGTTTCCCCCCTGGTCTCCAAGCCCGGTCTCCAGGCCAGTAGCAGGGGCTCACCCTCACCCTATGAGGACCTCACCCCCTCCACCCTGCATCTTTTC
Source organism: Trachurus trachurus (assembly GCF_905171665.1). Lineage (NCBI taxonomy): Eukaryota > Metazoa > Chordata > Actinopteri > Carangiformes > Carangidae > Trachurus > Trachurus trachurus. The sequence goes on from NC_139905.1 coordinate 18,331,227, forward strand.
TAGGCAAGGCAGCAGCCAATGACCCTAACGCAGCGTGGGCAGCCTACTACGCTCAGTACTACCAGCAGCCGTCGGGGGCTGTGCCAGCCCAGTACCCTGCTAACCCAACGGGAGGCGCCCAAACATCAGGGGATCACACGCAGCCCGCACAGACGCCGGGGGGCCAGCCAGACTACACCAAGGCCTGGGAGGAGTACTACAAGAAGATGGGTGAGACGGATGAACAACATCCTCCGTAACTTTCCCTGCTATAAGCAAATGAATACTTTTTCTTTTCTAGGTTGAAGCTATCATTTACTTTCTTTGTTGCCCAAAGGGCAGTTGGGATGTGCAGCAGTGACTCAAACACAGTGATAGGAAGTTCATGAACATGTCATAAATATAAACTGACAGTTTAATAATGGGTTATTTAATATTATTCACAAAGTAAAAACTGCCAAACATGTTCTTATTCAAGGCTTTTTCAGTTTGAGGCTTTGCTGCTGTTCAGGACTGTTGAGGCAGTAAATGAGTTCTTGTGAAGAACTTTTTTTATTGAACCACTGCAAGTAAGACATACAGTAGCATCCATATTCTCTTCAAACTTAACTTTTTTTTTTTTTTTTATTGTTTTCTAAAGAACTACAGATTTTTTTGAGCTGCATTTTGGGTGTGTACAGTGTGTATCACTCACAAATTCACCAAACCTAAAGGTTTACTTTGTATAGTATACTTAGTGCCACTTCATACTACAGACTGAAAACTTATTGCAATCTATATAAAATTATAGATTTAATTCCTCTGGTGAACTGTGAAGTTTTGCATCATGAACTCACCATGAGTCTTGCTGTGAGCCTGGTCATGTTCCTCTTCTCTGTCGCCTCCAGCCCAGGCCGGCGGCTCTGTCCCCGGGACAGCAGCTGCCGTCCCAGGAGCAGCGGGGGGAGCGGCGTCCACAACAGGAGGCCAGCCAGACTACAGCGCAGCCTGGGCCGAGTACTACCGGCAGCAGGCGGCGTACTACGGACAGACGGGACAGGCTCCCGGCCAGCCAGCCACTCCCCAGCAAGGACAGGTCGGTAAAGAGCAGCTGCAGCGAGGTCATCGCCATGTCTCTTTGATGTTGTTCTGTTTGCTGCTCAGAGTTTGAGATTTTCATTTATATGTGGATGTCACACATTTTGTAATTTATAGTAAGAAGCAGATTTTTCAGTGGTTTCAACTGTTTGCATTTTAGACGCAGTGAGGGTTGAAAGCAGAAGGTCTGGTCCTGGAGAGAATCCAGAAGACAGGATCAAGAGGACAACCCTGGACTTCAGGATCTGCGCTGTTAAGTTTGATCTTTTTTTTTTTTTTTTTTTAATTTTAATTTGTTCCGAGTGGAGGCCAGACCCTTCCTCACCACCAAACATCACCTGGATACTTTTTAATAAAAATGTGAACTGATTCAACCGAACAGACGTTCTAGTGCTTTTGCTCCTGAGGGGAGGGATAAGACTGATGATCCAATCATGGCAGGTACACAAAGCTTCTCAATGCCTCTGCATTCATTTATATACGCCATTATAAACAATGGAAGCCTTGAAACGCCAGTCATGTTTCTTTTATTATCTTTGACAACATCTCTAAACCATTTTAAAAACCCTAACCTTCATATGTCAGTGTTATATTTACTGAATTGCACAGAGCTATTAGAACTATAACCATATTGTGTATCTGGTACAGGTAATAAATCAGAGAAATACTTTTTAAAGCTCAGTATTTTGATGTTTGTTTTCTTTTCTTTTTTTTAAATCACATTTCCCTCTTGCATGATGTAACTTGATTTATGTTTCTTTTGCTTATGAATGTGTTCACCTTCAACATTTTGTATGAGTGAAATGGCTTTACAAGTTGATTCTGTCCTGTCTGTGTTGGTTCATGCATGTGGGATGACGAATAGATGGAGAAACAGCTGATAAAGAGCAGGGTCACCCTTCACTGACAGAGCAGCTTCAGTCGGCCTTGTACTGGTGAATGAAAGTACTTAACTGTGTGTGATGATGTGAACAAATTCATGTTCATGTTTGTTTGTTTTTTATGAATATGTTTTACTTGGGGACTCAGTGGAGTGACTGGACTTAGTCCTGTTGTCCTCAAAGATGGAGGGACACTTAAAAAAAAAAAATGAATTACGGTACTCATAGATTGCAGGAATTATGCAAGTGGCAAATGTAGTATACTTTGTTTATGTTGCCATGATTTGAAACTTCTCAGTTTGTTTTTGCGTTTTTATTGAATGTCCATCTGCCGCGTTAGGCACCTCCTCTGCTTCTTCAAATGTCCCTCTGGGTTTAAACAAATACACCGGCTTACTGTGGATGGAAGGCCAAGATGCAAAGGAAAAGACGCATTTTAAATTTGGCCAGCTCGATGTTCCACATTGCTTGGAAAACTCAAAAACAGTGATTGTCAGACTTTCTAGTGGGCATTCACCCTCAAGCAACTGCATATCTTGTCTTTTTCATGTAGTGACTTGTGTAGCGTGTAAGTGTAACGTTTGACATGTCGAGGTCCTGTCGCCCTCTGTTGTTCACACATCTGCAGGTTCTTCGGGACAAAACATCACAAAATACTACACTCAAACCATCCAAACCATGCTGTGACTTTGTTTCATCTAAAGGACGCATGTCATTGCTTTTTCCTTGTTTTGTTCTTTCTTTTAATCGTGTGTTTGTTTTTATGGATGTCAACATGAGTCTGATGATCTTTTGCCTTTTCACAGTCTTTACGTGCAAAAGAAAGAAACTTTAGTCTTCCAACGTGTCCCACTTTAAGATATATTGTATATGTACATATATTCAGCAATATAACAGGCTGTTGGTTTTGACTTTCAGAGATGTATCAGGTATGATTCTTGTATTCGGAACGGCAGCTGTGAGCCTGCCCTTGGCAGCAGTGTTGATATTGTTAATAAATGACCACCAGCAGCAATACTCTGAATTAAAAGGGGGCATACGTCAATTCCTTTAAAATGTGTGTTGAGCATTGTCTTGTCTCGCATATCCCTTTACACACAGTAAATACAGCCAGACCTGAGCAGAAGCACAGTTGAGATAAGTCGCCACTAGATGTCATTGTAAGTCGTCAGATGAAACCAGACAATGCAAAAATGATGAAAGCCCTTTTATCTGTAAAAATATCTCTTTAGAGATTATCTATTTGGGAAAGAAGATAACTGAACGTCAAGATTAATCAAAAATCTGAGACTGTTTCCTTGTACAAGTTTGTACATTTCATTCTATTGTATTGCCTTCTACCTGTTTTTCTTGTATGATTTATTTTCCAGTTTCCCAGTTAGACTATTAAAACTGAAAATACAATTGGTCATATAGCTTATTCTAAGTTTAATGAAACAGACTGCAGGTATTTGTTATTTCTATTTTAGTCATTTTTGGTAAATTACTGCAGAAGTGGGCAGAGAGAAGTGTGCATGTGCGCAACCCAGGAAGTTGCAGTCGATGAAGTGCTAAGCCACAAAGGCTGCTTGTCTGACAGTAATCCTGCCTATCGATCAGCCACAAAGATCATATCCGCTGTGTGACTGTACTTCTCAAAACACACGCTTCTTGGCAGAGAAAATAAACGACAGATAATACAAGTGCAATTTTAAAAATTCTTTAATTTATATCTTTAAAATTAAAAACATCTGAATTGCATTCTACCACCTCCAAAGGCACAGTCATACTTATAGCAGACCAAATTCATAAAACACTGCCACTGAACATTGGAACTTTTTTTTTTTTCTCAATTTGTTTTGTACATAAGAAACAATGCACTATAAAAAATGACTAAACATTTTTCTTACTGGGTAAACAATGGCCATTCTATATGCTGTAGATCATTAAAAGACTGGAGTGATATGTACTCAGCTGTGGTAGCATTAGACTCCATATAAAGGATGATGTGCTGGTTTGAGGCTCGCTGTGCACGCTGAACACGTGCACTGCAGCTATTTAAAGACACTGTATTTGAAAATCCAAAAATGACATGTTTACAACAACCAATCTTGATGAACAGTGTTTAAGAATATGGATGTTTGAAGCAAAACAAAGCCATTGGCAGGAGGGTGGAAACGCAGTGAGATGGGGGAGATGAGCATCAGTGGAGGACTGCGCAGAAAAGGGAATCAGATCTCTCTCACTTCTCACCATATTGAAATTTCTGACACCTGCACCCCCACCATTAAAAAAAACACCTAAGACTTCAAAGAAAATGAAAATGAAAAAAAACAACAACAAAAAAAGACTAACTTTCTTGGGAGTCTTAAAGACAACAGTCAACATGTGCAAAGAGGCAGGGCCTTAGCCTGTTTGTGGAAAAAAAGTCATCAGGTATGAAATAGGATTGCTAACTGAACTGAACGTACAATCACAAATCAATAATGCACGCAAAGGTTGCTTACAATGTGTGACAACACAGCACCATACACGGCACAAGAGGTTCACTTAGTGACAACAAAATTCAAAATAGTGGATAAATATACAGTAGAATATAAGTATATCACCGTTCTTACTCAGGCACAGTCCTCCTTAAAAACATAGAGAGAAATCTTTTAAAACAACAGGACCTGGAGTGGAATCAAACCAAAAACAGGTTTGGCAAACAAATGGAAAACCATTGAAATAAGGCAAAAGAATGATATGTCGAGGGAAAATGAGGCAACAAAGGAACTTGGATTAGATGAACAGGAATGAAGCACTTTAAATATATGACACATACAGTACCTCTCTTGTGGAACCGGGTGTTCAATAAAAGAGAAAGGATTTTTTTTGCAGCAACTACCGGGAGCCCCTATTCCACAGCTGTAGCTTTATCTGTACAAGTGTGTGTAGCAGCTGCGACAGGCACTCCAAGAACACAACAACATTTTCTTTACAGGCCAATGAAATCAGAGAATCTACACATCTCCCAAACAAACAGACAAATAAAACAAACGAAACAAAACTTAAAGTCTTAGAAAATATCTACAGAATAAAACAGTCAACACTTGGCATGACTCACAATCACACAACCAGACACACAAATAAACATACACCGTTATGGAGAAGCGATGTTCAGTTAAGCTTCCAGTGGTAAGAGCAGAGAGATGAGACCCCAGTGCTCCTACAAGCAGACAGAAAACACACACCACGCACGCACGCGCACACACACACACACACACACACAAATCCATCCAAAAACATATTTGTCTGCTGTCATTCACAAACGTCTCTTTACTTCTGAATGAATTAGCTTCAACTGAATTCAGAAACCACTTATTGTAAAAGGCCCACCCTCCCTACACCCTCCTGTAGAAGTTACCTTTACACACACACATCACAGTATTGTCAAGATCACTTTGATACGGCAGTGACAGTTTCAGGAGGATCTAGAGTCAGCGACGCTACAGGCTGCAGTATGATGAGAGAATAAATCAAACAAAACAAACAAACAAAACAAAACAAAAACATGCACGCCTGGTTCCATTTAACTTTTTTTTTTTCAAACTGAAGGTTAAAATGCTCTGTTTCTATTTGCATTGAGACTCTGGTCTGGGGTTTTGAAGCCACATCCTATCGCAATGCCAATGATTGAGTGATGAATCAATGGAGCCAACAGGTGGTTGTGCCATCCAGGCAGCAGCAGTTACTGAATGAGTATGTGTGTGTGTGTGTGTGTGTGTGTGTGTGTGTGTGTAAGAGTGTGTAAGAGTGTGTGCATGTGTGTGCGTAAACAAGTGGGACAGTTACAGTATGCAGCGAGAGTGTGCACACACATTTACAAGATCTATATACAAGGGTATAAATTAGTGTTGTTGTTTTTTCTTTTACATCACATGTGACCAGTATAATCAGCCCGTGTCTGTCAGTGTCGCTCAGTTGTCGGCTGATCCGGTGGTGAAGAGGACTCTCTGGTCGGTTCTGGCCAGCTTGGCGGGCGGCTCCAGAGACTCGTCTCCTAGCACGACCCCGTCTGAGGGGAGGGACAGCTCCTGACCGTCGTCATCACTCTCATCGTCCTCTTCCTCGTCCTCTTCTAGGATATGAAGTAGGAAGTGAGGTGGTTATAAACAATGTTTGGAATATGACCATACTTAGCTTAAGATATAGTAAAGAGCGAAAATACCTTTGTCGGGGTCCAGCTGGTTTAAACCCCGGCCTAAACTGGCAAACTAATGGAAGGAAGTAAACGTGTCAGTATTGTGAATATAATGAGCATTATTTATTATATTTAGCTGTGTGTGTAATGGTTACCTCTCCCATAACAGCGATTGGGGTTTCTCCTTTAGCCTGGGCCACTCTGTGCTCTATCAGGTAGTACATGTACTCGTCGTACAGCAGGCGGATCAGGTGAAAGGAACCAAAACTGGCCGCACTTCGCAGGGTCAAGTCTCTGATCACCATGGAACTGGAGAGCAGAGGTGGTTGAGGAATGAGGAAACTGTTACACATAGTTCCTGTATCTAAATCACGCCTTGTGTAACCACATACAGGAAGTGTTTCTCAGAGCTTTAGTGCACTTGAAGAATAAGTGAGTGTGTTCTTTCTCATTCACTGGTTTCTTTGAGTCTCTTCTTCTAAATGAAAATCTACAAAGAAACCGATGTTGATGTAGGCTTTTTGTATGTGTAATTGAAGATTACTCTCACAGCTCATTAATAAATGGATTAATTAATTGTTCAGTTTATAGTGAAAAAATACTGTAGTTGGAAATAGCAACAGAAAGAATGAGTTAATTTTCCTTTTAATCAGCTAATTAATTGCTGCAGCTTTTTATATCACAGAAAGATACTGAACTCCAGTCAGGATGTCAATGGAACAAATTAATACAATTCTGTTGTGTGATTTTAGTGACTTTAAGGTGGCGAAAAGCTGGTAGCTGATATTCCAGTCACACCTGTAAAAGGACCACTTGAGCAAGAACAGCTTAGCAGCCTTGGGGAAGGCAGGACTCTGCTGGTACGGCTTCAGGACCTGGGAGACCACGCCGTCCAACCACGCAGCCCACTGCTCCAGGGAGTTCTGCTGCTGAAGGGTCAGCTTGAAGTCCTGCTCCAGCCGCTGGACGACCCGGTCTTCACACCGGCACACCCACGAAGCCTGCTCCTGCAAGAGGCGGACAGGGTTAGGGGGTTAGAAGGTAATGCGTCAGTCACAGCCATGCAGCCGCATCTGGCGTTAGCTGTATGAGTAAAGGGCAGCAGAGTGATGCAAGACTCAACCACAAACACGGAAATTCACGTGAGGGGCCATGAACTCTGACGGCACACGTAAGCATCCAGAGACTAAACTAACCTGGACGTTAGCAAAGTCGACACGGTTGAGGTCGGAGAGCATCTGGTTGATCTGGGCTGTGTTCTGGAGGACAGCTCTGGCCGCCTGGGCGAGGTGGTTGAGACTAGTGTAGCGACGGAGTGTCTGGGCAAATGCATTGGCTGAAGTTACCTGGGAGAGCACAAGGAAGAGAGTGATGGGTCAAATATGAAAAAGACACGTGCACTAACATAATGGGATACACATTTCTACATGTAAGCCAAGATAAAACTTTTCTTGGGTTGATTTTTTTTTAATGTCCTGGTGAAAGAGTCAATTTTACTGGATCTACACTGTTAGAAATGTCATGACAAAACTGTTTCCATAAAGATATCTGTTAAAAATGCAGCTATGCAGCCGTTAGTTTACCATTATGCTTTTGTAGCTGCTGAACAACAGGCCTGAACACAGCAGAGCTCCAGGCTCTGAATACACGCTGTTCCACCAACTGCAAGCAAATACAAGGGGAGTGTACCTTGATGCGAACCATTTCTTCTGGGATGTTCATCATGGCGTTGGTTAGCCAGCTCTCCAGGCTCTTGGCAAAGTTGCGGATGGCTTGAGTTAAGGCACCTGGAGGACAAGAACATTTCAAACGGGTCATTGCAGAGAAAAGTTTTTCCGTTTTCTTATTCCCCAAGAATGTAGCGGGGTAAACGGTTATGAAACACCTGACTCACAAAGTCATGTGTCTGCTGGATAAAAACATTTCTCGGCCATGTACTGTGTTTACATAACTAGACTTCCATTGTGATTTCAGTTTGAAGACAAAGACCCAGGATATTAAGAATAGTTCTGTAGCACTATTGTCGGAGGATTAAAAGAAAGGTTCTTCCTCAGGGCAGTAAGCAAAGCAGTTCACTTTAAAGCCTGACTAAACTTGAAACTGAAAGACAAACAAAAGTGTGTAAATACCAGTAAAACAACAGGGGGTGCACAGTAATAAGAAGCTTTCAGATCTCATATTACAGGATAGAATAGAATAGAATATATTTATTGTCATTGTGACATTCAGTGTACATACTGTACACATGTATGCATTAGTGACACCTGAAAGCTTCAGTTGTTTTTCTTTGGGGTCATTATGAAGTTTGGGCAGTCAGTGTGTTTTACTGCATATTCATGCTTATTGTAGGGCCTTACTGGGGATGGGCCTGAGGACATCAGGGATGAGGATCTCTACCAGGCCCTGGTACAGGCTGTTGTCACAATCACGGCTCCAGCGCAGCACTGGGTCATACTTGCACAGCAGCACCAGGCAGGACTTAGGGAGACGCTTCTCTGACTCATCGTGACTGTCAAGACACACAATTTGTCTGAGAAACAATACGGCGAGTGCAAGAAAGAATTTTTGATTTGTTAAGGGCAGGGAAATTATTTCTGAAAGTTTGCCAAGACTTGGTCACTCACACAGCCAACGTGGCATCTCCAGCCTGACTCTGGCTGAACCTCCAGAATGTCTTCCACAGTGTCTCGACCAGAGTAAACTGTAGGTTGACCATAACATCCAGTATGGCCTGAAAGAACACACACAGAAAACATCTCACACATCACTAACTGATAATGAAACCACCAGAAGATAAGGCTTCTCACAACTTGACTTTGATGTAAGCTGAGTGCTTTGAAAACCACATCAACAAATTATTATATTATAATCTCTCTGTAGGCCTGCAATCCAAACAAAGTGCATCCGTCTTATGTAAATTACACCTGGTTTCATTCACAGTAGAACTTCACTGACCCAATGACAACTGGGTGGAAAAAGTACAGCTCATAAATATTGAATGGTCAGTGACCAGCTAACCAGTGTCCTTTCAGTCACTTACCTCACAGTGTTCTCTGTACAGCAGCTGAAAGCTCTTTATGTGCTCCAGCTCAATGCCCTCAGGCAGAGACTTCCCCTGGAGGTCAATGTCTGGGAACTCTGGCAGAGCTCTGGATGCATCTGCAACACAGGATATAAAAAAACTAGATACTCAGAGAGAAATCAACTAGGCATTTAACTATATTATGTGTATATGATATGATATAATATGTCAATAAATATGTACTATGTTTATAAAATGTATTTTCTGTGCCGTCATACCGTGAGACCTACAAATCTTCTTCTGAACCAGCACGTTCATACCTGTACATATGTGTTCACTGTGCACTGAACTCACCAAGGAACTGCTGGTACTGCTGAACCTGGGTGCTGATGTCGACGTGCCCTGACCCCTGCTGCTGTTGCTGCTGCTGGCCTGCTCCCACCGCCGTGCCATTGGTCATTCCCTCCACTTTATGCACAGGCTTCAACCTAGTTGAAACAAGGACAAAGACCACAAGACAGCCAAGATAAAACACTAATGTATTGACAAAAACAATGAATATTGAGTGAAGCAGATAATGAATAGAATAGTGAAATGAAATGGCAACTGCATGCCACAATGACTAATAATACAACCGATACCTGGAACTGTAAGAGGATTTGAAATTAGACATATTGTGTTAGAGTAAATGGGAGTCAGTGACAAAGTTATAGCAAGGAATTAGATTAATAGAAATCCAAGAAATAGTTAGAGTGGCGTGATGACAGCCGGTGTTGAGTGTGTGCAGGGACATTTATGTGTGTACCTCTGTTTCTGTGAGAAGGGCTGCTGCCTCATAGCCAGATGTTGCTGGTCTTCCATGAGGCGGAGAAGAGACGAGCCTGCCTTGATCCTCAGCCCGTAGTAGTGGTATTTAGAATTACCCCTGTCGGGAGCAGATGACACATACTTTTCTTATTTTGTAAGCCCACACTCTGAGAGTTCAGGTCATAGAGACCCAGCAGCGTTATACAATGGTTCACTCGTTAGCCACAATTATGACTGATAGTGTCCAGTTGGAGCCACCTTTATCCTCTGTTGCTATGGTAACCAAGGTCTTACAGATAAAGATGTGAGGGAAAACATAAAACTTAAAAAGAAAGCTGTCCAAATACAAACAAGGATGAATTGGAAGTGGGGAAAGACTGGTAGTGTGACAAAGACCAGGATTAGGTGGTCTACCAAATCTTCAAATATTTAGGTTTAATCTACATTTTAGCCTCATTTGGATAAGGCATGGAGACGAACAATGTGATGCACAGGATATGTAAGTCCATCTTTGAACATTTGTGTGAAAATGAATCTGGAAGTTCAACTCATAAGAATTTCAACCACACCCCCTAAGCCACATACACAGACCGAGTAGAGTCAACCAGATTAAATAAGTAGACTTATTTGAGAATATATGTATTCAATTTAATAAAGTAAAATAACCAAATAAATCATATTATTTAATTAAACCCGTATAACTAAATATTTTTAAAAACTCAATCTTGCTTCCTCACTCTCCCCTCCTCAGTCAAACTCACTCACCCACACACATGCTGTCTATCTTCATCTCTACCCACATCTCTTCCTACACTAGTTGAACATCTTGCAACCCTCTGAAGAGCTCTGTAGATTCTTCTTGAAAAATTACCATTGTTCTCCTGTAGGGAAACTTTGCACATGTCCACTAATTGAGAACTAGATTCACATATTCTATGCATAGAGGTTGAGTCCTACACCATATCATTCTGTGCTGCTGACATGCATTTCTGTGGCAGGAAGACTGTGGGAAAAAGTGTTGTCTCTGCAGCTGCAGCGCACTCGCTCTGTGATGTCATGTTGTTATTAAAGACTGTGGTCACGGAGCATGTAAGCACAGACAAAGTAGACAAATAAATATGTTTAAAAATAAGCACACTTATAAGGGTGTAAATAAAAATCCTTGCATGTCATGCAGTGTGTATAAAAGGGGGTATAAAGGGGTTATGAGTGTCTTTCTAGTCTTCTATACCTGAGATTTAGATGTCTAATGACCTGTCTTACCTTGTGCCCAAGCGTCGTGTGCGTAGCCCCATGAACACAGATCTAATAAGTTTCCCAAAAGAAGCAGCATTAACAGGTTCTAGTTTCTGCTCCTGGCAGTGCAGCAGATAGTGGCAGTACAAGGTGGAACGTGGCAGACTCACTCCTTCAGCTGTCTCATAGTTGTCCAGCAACCACTGTACCTGACACGCAGGCAATGAAAAAGAGAAAACAGCTGGTGCAGTTAGCAAAGCCAATAGAAACAAAAAGAAAAACACGCATTTCCAACACAACGCACACATGAAAATGCACATATCACACATGTTTTACAGTTTAATATTCAGAACATGCAGAGATGTTTTTCTAATCGTTATATTACACAGACACAACTTGTTTACAGTTTGTCGATCATTCGGGAATGAAAACACAAATACATTTGTTTGCGTGCCGTGGCATACAACTTTGGTATGCAATGAATCAATGACCTGGAATATTGATGGGATGTTTGCCAAACATAGGCTGTTTACCAATATCATATGAGGTTCACTATGATGAATTTGGGATGAGCAATATAATGCTGGGGCATTTCAGGCAAATTAAAAATGCCCCTTTAACATGCACGGTAATGACATGAAAATGATGAGGTCATGGTTTTGTTTTCTTTGAGGAGGAAGTCACAGTTAAAAAATCATCTACTGTTGTGATTACTACTACCTGTATAGTATTAAATAACCCACAGCTCACATTTTCTGTTTCTTATACAAACCCCCACATTTTTAATTGTGCATTCCACTTCACAAAACTCAACCATGACGTCATCAGTGTGCGCCACCAAAGGGTTGTGTGGATGAGAATAAAATGAGAAGAAATTCCTGCGCTTGGCGCCTCTGCATACCTTCTTGTCTGCCGACGGCACGCTACCCTCCTCGCCCTCTGTAATACTCACAGTGGCTGGGGAGGCGCGGGCGGTGTGTGAGTAGTTCTGACTGTTGCCAGTTGCCCCTGCGCTGCTGCTGCTGCCCAGCATGTAACCCCCTTGGATCACATAGCTGCCTGCTGCGCCACTGTTGGCGCCTGCCCCATCCCCTGCCCCATTGGTGGTGCCACCTGTGGTCACCACTGTGGTACCTCCCCCCGCTGCACTGGTGGGCTGGGCCACAAACATGGAGACAGCCCCAGTTGTGCCAGCAGTCACAGAGACGGTTAGAGGTGTGCCAGGGGTAGATGCCTGTGAGCCAGACGTTGGCTGCCCTTCGTAATACTGGGCAGCTGTCGTCTGGGTGTACAAGGGTGTGTCAGTGTAGGGAAATGCGCTGGAACGACTAGATAAGAGAAATGGAGAAAAATGTTAGAAAATGTTCCTACGAAAAAGATAAAATTTCTGGCTGGATGTGTTATAAAATTACGATGAAATTTTATTCTAACATGGTGCTGGTGGTGTAGTTCGTGTCTCCGCCTTCCACATACTGAACTTGATTGGTGTACACATGTTGAACTGGCACTGATGTGAGTTGCTGCTGGACCTAAGGAGTGAGCAAACACACAAACACACACACAGATATCCAGTAAATCCTTGCTCGCCTGTTTAGCTGACATCAACTTACCTGACAATTCCAACAGCTTTCACATAAAATCACTTCACAGTTCTTACTTAGTAAAAATCTTTGTCAGGCAGATTCTGTGTTCCCTTAACTTAATAGCAGCAGTCTCCCTTGTGTCCCTGACCTACTTGAAAAGTAGTAGGTGTAGTCTGCAGTGGCTGATCGGGACTTGAGCTGGTGACTCCTGTCTCTGTCTCCGCACACAGAGAATGCAGGAACAGTGACTGGTAATACTGAAGGACATCCAAGGGGAGATTGAGGAGCCTGCCGCAGCTGTCTTTTATGGAGTGTGCCGATGCCCAGACCTGGCCCTCTGGCTGTCCTATCTCATCAGGCACCTGCCATTCTTCTAGATTCCTATTACTGACTAACGCTATCACCTCTGTGGGAGGGAAGAACTGGAAGCCAGCAGAGGCAGATTTGACCACGCTGTGATTAGTTGAGCAGCACATAACCAAAATGTGCAGAAGGTGAAAAGTTTTCAAGTTGTCAGAGGTCATAGGTTATCTGCTTTTTTGTGCTGGAAGCTGTGGTGACCTGGTAATGTATGTAAGTCTTTGATTCATTCAGTCATTTGTATCAATCGAATCATATATGACCACCAACGATGAGTGTGTTTTACTTACTTCCGGGCTGATATGAACAGGCTGTAGACTGGTGACACTGAGCTGCGTTCCTGGCTCAGTCTTGGCTATCTGAGCGGTGGCCTGCACCACAGACCTCTGCTGGCATAAAGACATTAATTAGTTAAGGAGGAAAGGAAACATAAGCTTCGTGTTGTGCTTGTGTGTGTTTGTGAGAATACGTGTTGTTGTTTTTTTTTACCTGCTGTGCTGTCTGTACCTGCTGAACAACCTGTGTGGGAACTCCTGTCTGCACCACAGCTGGAGGGGGGCTTGAGTCAGATACGCTGTCGCTCGAGTGAAGAGAGCCCTCTGAAGGACAAAGAGTGAAAGTAAGTATCTTCTCAACCTGACAATGTGATTATTTTTGCTTTCATGGGGTGGATGATATACTGCCAGTTTGTAGTTGCTGTGCTTGTCATTTCCACCAGTTGGGAAAACTTTTTGAGGCATGATAGTTAAAAATGCTAATAATGAGCACAGCACGAGAAATTGTATGTAAAATATATGAAAATATACCTAGAAAAATTATGTAAGACATTTAAAAACAGTCATCGATACAAGATTATTACTGACTAAAATTCAGCTTCATACATAAAGTTCTGTTTCAGTGCATCTATTGTTGAAAACCTCTAAACAAAACTGTTCTATGCTGGTGTGAAAAGCATGTATTATACAATGATATGTGATGTTGAGCCTTTACCTGTGACTGTAACAACGATGTACTGGGGGGTGCTTTGAGCATTTCCGGACTGTGTTGGGGAGCCCTGGATCTCCGCGGTTACATACTGAGTCTGAGCTGGCTGGACCTGTGCTGTGGACTGGGCTTGGCTACCAGCTGCAGGCTTCTGAGTGGTGATGGTAGTGGCTTGTTCAGTGGGAGTAGTTTGGCCTGTGGGTGTGACAACGGTAGGAGTAGCCACAGCAGTCTGAATCTCAGCCAAAAACTGAGGGGCAGTTGCAGGAGTGGAGCTGGCGTCAGGTTGCCCCGGTGTGACAGAAACACCAGCCCCCTGGGGTTGGGCTGCTGGCTGGATCTCACCTACATAGCCTGAGGAGGCCATTACAAGAGCCGGGAATCACTCTAGGAAGAAGAAAAAAGTGACCAAATAAACAAGTGTAGTAAATAGGGATGTTTTGATTTGCATCTATCTATCTATCTATCTATCTATCTATCTATCTATCTATCTATCTATCTATCTATCTATCTATCTATCTAGTTTGGATAAATATATGGTTACTGTTGAAAGATTGGTCAGACTAACCTAATGTAATACTGATCTTTCAAGGTGTGCTATCATTGAGAAACAGTATTTTTTCTATTATTTCTAAATTTTCATTTGAAGCCTGGATGCAAATTAATAAAGAGCCACAATGGTATTTCCTAAAGAGTGAATGTGTGGGGGAGGACCACTGACGGGAACTAGCCTTGCGGTATCTCATTACCTGTAATATGATCACACAGCCTATGGTCTTCTATAGACTTATACAATTATGCCTGGGCCACGACTGGGGAAAGCCCCTAACCACGTTGCATTAATATTGCAATATATTCTGTTGCTATGCTTTATGTCACGCACAGCTATGAAAAAAAATACGGAGGCTACACCTTGGCACTGACTTAAAAACTTCCTCTATCTTTGCATATCTTTTTTTTTTTTTTGGGGCAGTAGAACAGATAGGTCAGCGTAATAATGGTTTATTATAATCCGAGCTTTCACGATCAAATGGGTTTTTATTATTATTATTCGTTACGGTTTTTTCACTTGTCAACATCAGATCTAATTATAAAGGTGTAAAGCATGGTGTAAAGTTGGCAGAGAAGCGAAACAGCAAAAGACAAATTCGGCTAGACTGACCTCGGACCTGCTTAGCACCTGCAAAACGCCCTTCTTCGCCACACCCCTTGGATGTTAAATGTCTGCCACCTGCCCCCAGCTTTCTTAACTTTCCATTGTGGAGAAGAAGGCATTTCACTTGCCATTGATTGCCTCATGACTAATCTCGACAACTGTCTGAGTAGTTACACTTTTAACCTGACTATCCCAATCTGGCCTCCCTTTTGGTAACGTAATGCACCCGGAGACTTTGGTTTTCATGTTGACTCGGCTGTTAGAAGCGTAATGTGATGAACCGCCGTTGACTGCACGTAAAACACCGTTTACAAGACGAGTGTCCTATTCTGGCAGCTGCTGCGAGCTGTTGCGAGCACAAGCCTGTCGTGACAGCACAGATGCTACCAGCTACCGAGCAAGGCAACACGGACAGCAAGCTAACTGGTCTCTACAACAACCGCCATTTTGTACCTTTTGCATTTGACATCGCCATAACAACGGCCTGCTTGAGTATGCATCTGTGGCTGCGTCGTCATGGCAGGCACAATTCACTGTCACTCTGAGCATGAGAAGCGGACACGAACTACCCCATTCAAGAAACGGACCCGATTGATTATCAGTACGGCTGCTAGCTTGCAGGCTAACCTCAGCTAACACTGGAAGGCAGTTGCCTGTTATGGCTACTGAAACAACAAGGGGGAAAGAGCAATAGCACATTTCAGCTGAATCATTAGTGGACATAAATTATTTCCTCAACGTTAAGAGCTTCACCTCTAGTTCCACGTGTGTATTTCCCCCCGGTAAAATATCTTCTTTAATTTTTACGGCGGATTCAGTTGTTGTTGTTGTTGATTCTCGTTGCTGGGTTCTTGTCGCCAGGGCTACCGTGGCTATGGCGCTTCGTCCTCACCAGGGCAACTGTTGCTACCCACCCGCTCCCTTCCCTCCCCCTTCGCTGCTCTGATTGGCTGAGCGCTGCCAAATTGTCTTAAAGTCACAGAGACAGCAATTTTTTTACTACAAAGCCTTCCACGCCCATTTGTGGAAAACCCCAATTATCAAGACATAACATTTTCACAACTGCGAGGCTATTCCAGTCAACGTATAGAGTGGTTATGATCAATACAGTTAGTGTATTGACTAACATTTGTCTTTGATGATGACACTTGGGTGTGATACAAATCAATACACTGATACCTTTTCCAGGGGGCAGAGCAGTGTGACTTATCCAAAATTACAAGCAACAATTTCATTATGGTGATGGTTTGTGTTTAACTAGGTCTATTCTTCCTTGTTAGATTTATTTTACTGATATGATGGACACAATTATTTCTTTTTCAGAAAGGCGCGTCCTTCAGTTCCAGCACTGCAAACAAAACAGTGCTTTCAAGTCATGATTTTTGTTTAACATTATGAGAAAAAAGTTTAGGCTACAACCTCTATAACTGCTGTAAACTGTGAACAACCCAGTTACTTCTATGTAGTTGGTTAATCCAAAGTCATTTTAGCTATGCAACCAGTGTGAATTAGGCGTAACAATAAACAAAAACAAATTATACAATATGCAGGAGCAAAATATAGCTAAAATTTAATCTGCAGTGTCCACGCTCCATAAAACACACATTTAGTATGTTTGTATTATGTTAGTATGGTTCATAACATTTTGATATTGCTCCCCAAACCCCCACAGGTCACGTCTATGACGCTGTGTTAATAAGTGTCAGGGTGGACACCCTCCTAAAATGCCATTTTGTTTGCTTGTTATCGTCACTCACATTAATTACAAATTCATCATCCCCATTGTAATTTCCTAAACGAGCGACCTTTGGCTGTGTGGATACACAGATAAAAATGTGTTTTATTTTAGTCTGACTCATAATAAGACTTTTACGTTATCTGACTGTTAAAATGTCACTGGTTTTGTCTCAGTCCTCCCAGTTCACCTTTTGTCAAAGAGATGACAGAATAAATGATTTCAAAGAGAAAAGGAAAATGATATATGTATGATATATATGGAAGTTGTACAGGGTCACGTCATGTGTGTAATAAAAATGGCAAAGCTTATGTAAATAATTCTGATATCAGTCACAATGGCTTCAATATATTCCTCTAGGGGGGTCAGCAAGTCTTATCGGGAACATGCACATATTTTTTCATCACATTTTATAATTCTTCTCTTCTTAAACATGTCATAACTCTTTGTGGTCAGTATCCTTAAGCTACTTGTCCCAGCATAGAGGCTCACCTGGACTATACATTTATAATAATTTGAATTTTTATATTATCTTTATTTGTTTGAGTGCTTTATTTAGCGTCTTAATTATCCACACAAGTGATCTTAAAGACCAGTTCATAATTTTGCTTATTATATTCCCACATCATATCAATGCAATGCTTACCTATCTTGTTCTGGTGTGTATATCTTTTTCTCAAATGAAGAGAACTGTAGTTGATAAGTAGCCTATGCTGAAAGTTTTTTTTTTTTTTTCAAACTGTCTTGTCATTTGCCTTTGTTTGACATTTATAATCATACCTTCCATATTCGCAATCAATTTATGACCCACGGTTATACAATGTTTTACATATTTAGTGTAAGTGGGATCTAATGAAGTCGTTATAGCCTACTGTGGGACACTGAAGGTGTCAAAAGTGCCTCACATGCTGAAACACTATTAGTTGATAGAGACCTCTGAAATATTCATTAATTATGCCACCTTTGGTCCGCTTTTTGTCTCCATAAAGGTCTCTGACTGTAATCTCTCTTTCGAATCTGTTCTTCTCCTCTCCCAGAGAAGGCCTGCATGCGCAATATGTATGTCTCACTTGCGGGGGTCCAAACCCCTTTATAAACCTCGCCTGGGTCACCCAGAAAGGCATAGCTGTTGCAAACACAGAGACAGAAAGCTAACTGTCATTCATAGCAAAGAATCTCCTGTAATTTTAACCACTTTTTCATTGCTTTATTTTCTTATCTCCTTGGGGTACTATGTGGAAAGCTGTGGTACTGGCTGTGTGTCTGCTGGTGGCTAGGGTGCAGCCTTTGGAAGACCCCACATATGGGGTGAAGCTCTGTGGCCGAGAGTTCATACGGGCAGTCATCTTCACTTGCGGGGGATCACGATGGAAACGGTCACTCAAGAGCACAGGTGAGATTTAAAATGCAATTTCTTCACCACTACTAATTGTGTGGACTACTTTGTATCTGCATCTGTTATGATTTTATATCATTACTTTAGTCGTAACATATAGACCAAAACTTACTGCACGCACTGACCTTTTTCCACAATTTTTATAGTGATTTATCTGGATCTTTGTGGATCCCACTGATGTTTCTATTGTTACTTTTTTTTACTCATTTGGGATTGTGTGCAATTACGATAACTGCAATGGATGGAGAAGGAAATTGTAGAGGCAAAACCTTGCTGTCTGGTGATTAAAAACAAAAACAAATGATGAGGTTCTTAGGAATGATGTCTTATGATCCCATCCTCGTTGCCAAGTTTGTAGAGGCAAAACTTTGCACTCTGATGAGGAACAGGAAAAACAACAATGAGTCCTTGAGTCAATGAGTCCTTGAGTGATGAGTCAAACAATGTATTACAGTATAATATGTCCAACTAAAGTGAACAACCAGCAATAATCAGCAGTGATCATCAAACAGAGACTAAGTCTCGCTATTTGGCTGAATAGGGTGCAGTCCTTCTTAACCGCAAAGCTCTCAAGAGTCTGGACACCCACTATTGGTGAGACTGGTCCTTATATACAATGATGGTCACGTATTTGTGTCTAGACAAACAGTTCAAATTTAATCTAAGGTACAACAAATCTTTAGAGAGACCAGTCATTTGAGGCAAGAACTATTTGCACAAATGTTTATTCAATCAACCAGATTACAAGAAATGTTTCAACATATCGAAAAAAAAAAAAAAAAAAAAAAAAAAAACCAACAAGTTTTACATCACAGAAATCATTATGCAGTTTTAACCTCAGAATGACAATGGTAGAAATCATATCTTTATCTATCTATCTTCATTTTGTTTGGCTCAGTTAATGTTAATGCTCATTTCCAATTGAGACACATTCTTTTAATGACAAGACAATTCAGATAATGATCCGGTTATTTACTCACTTGTTATGGGCAAAAGTCATGGTTATTCTCTAATGCTTTTTTTTAAAATTTATTTTAATCCATTCTGGCAGCAGATGTTTCAGAGGACCCATTTAGCTCCCGTCAGGATGAGTCCTCAGAGAGCTTGAGTCTGGTGGAGAGTGTTCTCCAAAGAAACAGAGATCTAGGCTTCACATCCAGAGATGACCAGGAAGGAGTGTTTAGGAGGCCGACCCGTTCGTTCATCACTGAAGAGATCCTGGAAGCCTTGCGCAAGGCTGACCGCAAAGGCCGGGATGTGGTGGTGGGTCTGTCCAATGCCTGTTGCAAGTGGGGCTGCAGCAAGAGTGAGATCAGCTCCCTTTGCTGAGAGTCGACCTTCGTCATCCGGAGCAGGCATATTCATGAATACACATCAACACGCACCCCATTACTTTAATTTCAGATGGTTTTGTATGATTTTATATCCAGTGTCTTTCAGTTAATGTATAACATGGGCTGTTTGATTGTTGTTTTATGTTTGAGTATTTGGTGAAGTGTATGATAAGGGCTGCCGTTTGCTCAAAATGTTAATTTTGATTTCTGCATGCATTCAAGACTCAAGTATTCAGTCTTGAGCCAAGCTGCTTTGTCCTTCCCAGCCACTATCAAAAGTCAATATTTCATTTTTATCTACTTTGCATTAACATCTGAACTGCGCACTTGAGAGCTCAAGGGAATACAATGCTTTCTTAACAATGTTTCAACTTCAACTTTATTATTTATGTCCCAAAGGGCAATTAATTAAGGACGATGAATGACAATAAATGCATTAAATGTTAATGTTTGACAATAGCAGCAGAAAAAGTAATTAATGTCTAATGATGTTTCATCTTGATTGTAATACATTGTTGGAATTTTGAATTTGTTTTATAGCACACAGAGCAGTATGGGTTAAAGATTTAGACCTATAATAAAAAAAAGTGTTTATGACATGTCTTCTTTCCTTCATTACCAAAGTTTATGGTTTACTTGAGAATGTTCTGCATGCTTGGATGTATTTTGCATTTGATCATACATTTTCAGGGGTGGAGGTAGTATTTAAATCATTTACTTAAGTAAAAATAACATTACAGTGATGCAAAATTAATCAAATTATATGTTTTGCAATCAAAATCCTACTTGAATAAAAGTACCATATTATAATGCTTTCATTGTTTTAATCATGATACCTGTCACAGTGCGATAGATAACATTAATTGATTATAGTTATTGATGCCTAAAAACACAAGAAACATTGTTGTAGCCACTCAGGTTGGAGCTAATTTTTTTTATATAGGCCTATACAATTGGTATTTTAGTTCAAAGACTCCCAGTCTTGGGGACCCATCCTGGGGGTAAAAAAATATATACCTGGGGAGTTATGATGGGGAGAAACACTTGACAATTTTGACAAATATGTTAAAATCATCATAACTGGTTGGCTTTTTGGTGTTGTTCTTGTATTTATGACAAAATGGTGACAGGGTGTTGGGGACTGTGCTGTAATAAGTCTCAAGAAATCACAATTTACTGGACTTCAAGGATGCTTCCACCATGATACAAGGTGCTGGGATTGAATGATGCTTATTTTTATCAGATAATCATTTTAATCCCTGCAGCTGGTTGGCTACTGGCTGTCTGGAGACATAACAAAACACCTATGCACAGGAGGGATTCATATAGGCACATACCTCAACTTGGTATATTTATAGCCTACTTAAATGTAGCCTACTGAGTAAATTGTCCACTATGTGGTAAAATAAAATAAAAATAAAACTTTGATAAAAATGTTTTTTCTCCGTAAAGATACCTGGGCTAAATGTCACAAACACGGTTTTTTAAGACCTGCAGCAAACAGTGTGCAGGAAGTGAGTCAGACAGTGTTGGTTAAAATAGTGTACATGTGAATGTAACGTGTGTGAATCTGAAGGCATGTGCGCGCGTGTCTACTACTACGTCACCGGCAATTCCAGAAATGGGAGGGGTCACCCGGTAAGCAGAAAGGACCAACTCCAGTCCACAACAAGTTTATCTGAAGCCTGAAGTCTTTATTACGCAATAAAATGAACGGCTGGCATCTCAGCGTGTCTCAGAATGAGGTAAACCGTTTTCTAATTAACATCTACTGCGAGTTTGCTAATTTTGAGGAACAAAAGAGGTCGTTGTAAAAAATAAATTACAATAGGCTATTCAGACACGAACTTTGTGCAACTTTTCACTTGGCACAGAGTATTTGGACCGTTCACATCACATCACTGTGTTCACCTATTTGCTTGATGTATCATTGTTTTGTTTTTTAACATTAGTTTAATTCACTGGCAAATCTACCGGTTTGAATGACTGGGCGGCAGATGTCGGTCCGTCAAACAGCAGACCTCTCTGTGTATCAATGCGCCGACTCCACATGTTCTCAAACTTCACTGTAGGCTACTTAGTGTTAAAACATCAGCAACTTGTCTACAGTAGTTGGAAAAATGTGTTTGGTAGATAATGAATGGGTACCTGGGTGGTGTAGTAGCCTATAGGCTACATCTTGTGTGTACATGTTTATTTGTGTTTTCTACAGGCACTAGTGGCCTGGGTCCAGATGTAATGGCCACACCAGAGAGAAGGTGGCTCCTGTCCATCCTGCTGGCCAGCCTACCAATCTGTTGTGTTTCAGCAGGTAGGCATACCTCAGGGTGTTGTATAAGTACCGTTATGTTTAATCTTCTGTATTTTGCACTTTGTGTGTGTTTCAGTTTTACTCTACTTCATGCTTCACTGCATTCAGAGAAAAATATTGCCCTCTTACGCCACCACACTAACTTGACTTGACTAACTACAACAACACATTTTCCTGTAATACAATGTACAGTAGATGCTATGTGCACTGCGCTGTGGGTTATAAAAAAGACTGCATGGGCTTTGAGTGAGTGAGTGTTTTATGTGTGGCCCATGTTTTGCTTTCACTGAAGGGATTACACAAGAATGTTAAACTATTTTGATAAAGGATGCTTTGGGCCCCCAGGTCACCTGCCTGCACTTTTTTCTCATGTATAGCACAACATTAAGTGATGTGAACATCAGTGTCTTCAGTGATGAGGAAGTGGTGACAAAGGAAGGGTGCAGTTTGGACCCAGACAGATTAAAACGCTCATTTCCTGTTACCGTCACCAACAATGTGCTTCTCTGCAATGTGTTGCATGCATCAATTGATCACCGCTAAAGTTTCACAGTCTTACAAGAAATGGGTAAAGGTGAACACTTGTGTGATGAATAAGAAAAAAAGGTGTTCATCTGCTGAGGTTGGCAGATACACGTATGAGTTTGACTGTTTTTCATGTGGTAACTTATGTGGTTGATTTCTATCTGTTGCTTTCTGTCTGATATCGTCATCCTCTTTAGTCACTATCTCTCACTTTTTTGTCTATTTTCTATTTAGACAATTAAATGGAACAATAATGAATATTCAAAAATAATTTTACATTCAATTTGCACAACTAAGACTGCTAGAAACTACTGACTGTAGACCAGCAAAGGAGTTTTTCTTGTTTATGTGGCTTTAGGAGCAAAGTGAAGCATTTACTTTGATTTTTTGAGGCCATTTACATGCATCTGTTTTGATTTTACCTCTATTTACCTTTTTAGTTAGATTTTTGTGACTCAAAAGGTCCTGGGAGTTTCTTGTAGTGTTTGCTTGCTCTGAGACATGGAGATGTCCCACTGCCAGTGGCTTCCCAGATTTTTCCTACTGTGTGAGCCAGTATTGTTTTTGGATGGTAGAAGAGACTTTTATGAACTCCTCATACAAGTTTCCAAAAAATGTTTTAATTCAAACCACTTTATGGCCTTGTGTCACAGTTATGTGGTAGAACACTATGTGGCCAGTTTATTATGTACAATTATCTAACATAGTCTAACAAATCCCACCCACAGAATCATACAGTAATGCTCAGTTTTTGTTGAAACTACTTTTGTCACAACATATTGCTTCAATTTATTTATTTGATTGAGTTTTGAAATACTTTGAACAGAAAAAAACACTTAAACCCTTACTCTTTCTTTTTCCAGGTCCTCCTGCTCCTCCATCGCATATTGAGTGCAATTTCCCATGCACCGAGGAAAGCTGCAATGTAGATATCTATTGTGCTTGGGATCGAGGGCCAGACCCTCAGATCCCCACTAACTACAGTCTGCACTGGGAGCCAACAGCCAGCGAGTAACCACAACTAGAAATAATCTTGATAACAATAATCTGATCATTTGGAAAGTAGCTTTCTGGTTTAGATTTCACCCCTCTTATACTGTTGCCTGGTTTTGTCTTGTTGTACAGGATCACGTTTGTTACCAGTTCGAAAGGTTCAAGTGGAATTATAGATCGTGAACATTTTTCCTATGGAGGACTTAGTGTTTGGGTCGAGGCTAAGAACGATCATGGTTCTATCAAGTCTGAGGTGGTTGTCCTCAACGTGACAGATATTAGTGAGTCAGTCCTGCAAATCCTCATTCATGAATACAGACACCTTCACCAAAGCCAGTGATGATAATAGCAGCACTTGATGCCTTTTTGACAATTGTTTTGTGTATGTGTTTTTGTCTCTAGTCAAACCACCACCTCCTAAAGTCACACTGAGGCTGCAGAAGTCAATAGACGTCGAGTGGAACTCCTTCTGTAATGACCTGCTGCTTTCTGTGGGAACCTGTGTCGTCCGGCATCGGAATGAAGTGGACCAAAAGTGGCATGAGGTTTACTTTTCTTTTAGTTTAGTTCTTTTCATACTAATGGATTCGTCCCTGTTCAAAACCTGCGTATGTCATTAGTAGTTCAAAAATTAATTCCATCATGTAATCATTGAAATCTAATTTCCACGTCACTTTTATCAATAACACAACATCAATAATGAAAACAAAAGACCAGATTTTGTCCAGTAAGCAGGGTAGTTTCATTTTGACAATGTCTGCAATTTAAGCAACTTCCTCACTCATAGATCGTTGTCAACAATATTACATGACACATGGCGTAACATTACAAAACCGTAACAGCAGTAGGGCATAGTGCTTTGGTAGAGACAGACAGACAAACATGTTTGATGGATGCAGACAGTGAGGGGATGGAGACTGAATCAGAGCTTAATAGTGTTCAAACATAATCTTGTGAAGAAAAACTCTATACTGTTCATTGACTAAAGCAATGGTCATCTGCTTTTTTCCCCTCTTCTGAACAGCAAGAGGGTGGATTTTCCACCATGTATAGGATTGAAAATCCCCAGCGTTGCACCGTCTATGAATTTCAAGTTCGCTGTGCCTGTGAGACAGGCTTAACAAGTGACTGGAGTGCAAGCCAGAGCATAAGGAGCGTGGAAAAAAGTGAGTCTCCATCTCTGTGGTCTTTAAGTTTACATTGACCCATATTTATCATTTCTATCTTGTTTGTTGTCATTTTTAAGTGTTGAATGGGTCAGCATTTTATGCTAGTTGTATAGATCACTTTTATATTCAGCTTAAAGACGGGAAATTGGAGTGTTACAATCTTGCGCAGATCCATCGGTTAGGGAAACAGTGTGAGCCACCTGATCTAAAGCCAAACGAAGATAACGATAACGATAACGAATACAAACTCTCTCTAAAAGGGAAGGACAGCAAGTGGCTTTATATCATTGAACAAATACAATCACATCCGCCTCTGGCGACTTCACAATAGCTGGGAATTTGTGGTTAGAGGACAGAAACATTCATGGACTAGCAGAAAACAGAGGCCGACCAGCTCTAGAATAAGGTGGTGCTGGGTCTCACGCTGTGCAGAGAAGACAGAATCTGGATTCCCCTTTGATGAGCGGATGTCACCAAACAGACCAAAACAGACTTAAAACAGAAATTACAGCAGCACAAGCAAGCAGAAAAAACAGGAAAAGGAAAACAGCTAGTGTGGCTTCACTTCTAAAATCCACGCATAACCCCTTCTCTGGCTCACTATGTAACACATCTTGGTGACAAAATCAAAATAACCAGTTTCTCTATTAAAACAAAATGTCTTTTACCTCTCTTGTTCAGACCCTGAAGGAAAGCCTGATATATGGTGGGACTGCCTTGAAGGCTTTAACTGTGCTTTGACCTGGAAGGTAGGGAAACAAACGATCCACTATAGTTATTCACTTACTAGAACAACCAGATTCTGACTTAATGCACATTCACCCATGGCTGTCATCTCTCTGTCTTTATTTCATCCAGAACCTTGCTGTATCTCAGACGTGCAGTGTTCAGGGATACAATGTCAGCCTGTTGTACAAAAACGGCTCAGCTGTGTTCACAACTGAGGACCAGTTGTGTGATAAGATGCGATGCCACCTCAACACCTCTCTGAAGGATGTGTCATCATTCAACGTGTCAGCCTTTAATGCTCATGGTGCTACACAGCCTTCTCATCTAGTTCTGCCAAAACAAGGTATTACCTGCCAAGAGTACGGATAATCTACACTGATTTAATCAAATGTAGTTCCTCTTTGTGAGCTTTTGTGTTGATGATAAATATGTTGCTACACATTCATTCATGCAGGCTGGTCACCTGCCAGTCAGTCAGTGCAGACAGACTCTGGGTATGAGTATGACTGAATATGGCAGTGGTGTTTAATATGCATTTAATTGAGTATTCAATACATTTGCTAAATTTGAATTAAGTTTAATCATTATAGCTCAAAGACGTTTTTTTTTTTATTATAGCTCAAAGTTGTAGCTACTGTTTCAAAGTTTCTGTTATCTCTGGAAAATGATGCTGAAACAGTTTTACAATTATACGTTTCCAGTGTCTCAGCCGAACTAACAAAGCACATTTTGTCTTATGTCTAGGTGAAGAGGACAATAAAAAAGCCATAAACCTCAAGATGAATGAAGTGAACCTCACTGTGTCCTGGAATCTGTCCTCTTGGCCCTCCGACAACCTGAAGGAATATGTGGTGCAATACAAACAAGTGGGACGTCCTCGGGGCAAAGGATTTGATTGGATCAGAGTGAAGGGAAACCAAACGACAGTGTTTTTTAAAGGTCTGTTTGATTTGAATAATTTCTTTTTTAGCAACAACATAACGTAACATCACCAAGCGTGTATTCCACTATGGTGTGTGTCTCCATCTACAGGTGACTTTAAACGTGGCACACCCTTCAATGTGTCACTGTTCTCAGTATCACACAGTATGGAAGTCCACCAGCTTTCATCAGTTATTGGATATTCTCTTGAAGAAAGTAAGTTTTATGTGTGGTTTTGGCCAGCCATTTCTGCCTGCTAAGTCTGACCTGTCATCTTTCCTCATGTTAAAAGGAAGATTAAAAGGAAGTTTAATTCTTATTTTTTTCTCTCAATCACATTTCAGTTCCCGACAAAGTGTCATTGTTCAAGGCGTCTTCCATTAGTGCCACTGAGGTGACCCTGGTGTGGGAACCTCCCTCTGAGCAGAATGGGTTGATCCAGTATTACCAAATAGGAATAGGCAGACACCTAGGTACATACTGTTAATATATATCACAGTTATGATAATTAAGAAAGGAAATGTATGGGTGTCTGTGGTTGCTAATATTGGTTTGTCATTTGTCAATCATTGGTTTTGGTTCAGGCTGCCCTTCATAGTTCCTCAAATATATATCCTGCTGACTTTAGTGACCCCATTAGCACTAAGTCACAGTTTTCTTTTTTCTTTTTATATCTTGGGAAATAATCTCAGCATCTAGTTGATGATTCCCATCAACGCCAGCTGTACTTTGTCTTTTGTGCTAATCATCAAAGTGGTATCTGCTAAACGGCATCATGGTAGAGTTGCTACTGTGAGATTCATTTGGCATTTACCTCAAAATGCAACTGACTGACAGCATGGCTGTAGACTCTAGACACTTTGAGCTCAGCTACTTTTCATGAATTTTATACAAAATCAATACCAGTATTCATGTGAGAAATTATGATGAATATACAAAGAAAAAGAATTTGTATTCAGAAAATTATGGTAAAATTATATTTGCATTCCAACACTCAGCCTTGCTGTACACAATTTGTATCTCCTAGTTTACAACGTGACAGAGCAAACCCATAAATTCAGTAATCTGAATCCAGGCCAGACATACGAGGCGTGGATAAGAGCTGTGTCTGCAGCTGGACCAGGACCAAATAAAACGATCACGTTCATTCCACGGGATGAAAGAAATGGTATTGCATCACATCTCAACTCTTTACTTTTTGACTAAGTTTGTTTTTAATGTGAACTGTATGAAAATGGTTTCCAAGAGGTTTGATAAATGGGTGAATTATACTTACCTCATTAACACACTCAGTGGTTTAACTCTATTTTCTCTTTCATTTCTCAGTGTATTTGATACCAGCTGTGCTGATACCACTTTCTGTGATTCTGATGGCTCTGATATGCCTTTTTGTTTTCTTCTGGTGAGATGATCATTTTATCTACAAGTTGTCTTTGAACTGAATTGTTTTTCTGAATCTCTATTCTCATGCCTTAGTCTCATTCAAGAGTGTGATGACTCACATTTGTTTTTAAATACTTTGACTACTGTCCAAAGATTTGTTGTTATCCACTCATAACAAATCTTTAAAATATTTTAGCATACATGCTAAAATAAAGCAAGTACAGTAGGATAATAATGACTAAATCTAATCAATCTTGTCCAGTGATAATGTTGATACATAACATGCATGTTTATTCAAACAAATCTTCAAAAAATGTGTAGTTTGGGAGATTGTAAAAAATTATTATTATTTTTTTTTTTACTTATGTCTTAGTATTTGTAACGGAGAAAAGAAAGTGTGCCCACGGATGACCCCATGTTTATATGAGAAAGTGCCAGATCCCAGCAATAGCCACATCTTCAGACAGATGAAGCACCAGGTAAGAGACCTATTGAAATAACAGGATTTCTTTGTCTTCTGTGAGCCATGGTCTGAATGCAGTTTACACTAAATGAATAATTGTAAGTGTAATTGCCATTGTTTTGCTATTCCACTGGTTATTATATGTCTCGTTTACAACTACACACTCTCTTCAACTCTTTGATTTCTGAATTGTTTCTGTTTGTGATTTCCAGTTAAACGACTCCTTGGCTTGGATCTGCATTCCCGTCAATGAGTCACATCCCAAAATCTCAATGTTGGAAGTTGTTGAAAAACAGCCCGAGATTTTAATGTCCTCTTCAGAGAAAACCTCAGACACTGACAAATTTACTACGTCAATGCTGGGAGATGGCTGCTCAAACATGGACTGCCAAGAAGATCAGAGTGAGGAAGCTATCGCAAAGCCGGGAGGCAGGGCAAACCACAGATATGGAAGAAAGGAGTACAGCAAAATGGTAGACTCGGATGAGGAGAGAGACAAAGAGGAGGTCGGGGATGATTGCTCATCAGAGGAAGAACAGTTTACATCAGGTTATGAAAAGCACTTCATGCCCACTGCTTTGGAAATACTGTAAGTTTGATGCTGTCTCCTCATTGGCTCGTGGACACATAAATCGTAAGATTTTTTTAAAATGTGAAATGTTGAATGTAGAAATGTGATTGTAAACTATGAGCCTCTGGACAGGCTTCTAGCTTTTGTTTCTCTGTTCTGTGCTCACTTTTACTTTACTTTTCTTTTTTTTTACTTCTTTGTATTTCAATTCGTGAGTTGTCAGCCATGTTGAACCTGGTTGTGGAAATATAAAGCAAGAAAGGCATTGTAAGAGGTTTGCTGTTAATGATGAAGTTTAATGTCCACATTAAAGTGGAGCCTCAGCAGGGATATTGATTGACTGCTAAGTATATGACACCTGCTCATACTGTATACTTGGCCCTATGTCTAAGCATCTCAGGAAAAACTAAATCAAATTACTGTATGTGTGAAACACAAGTACATAGTATTGACATTTAAAGGCAAAATCAATCAAAATATAACAATTACATGTTATAGTAATTTAATTTTTATTTAATTGCATTCAGGTATCATCATTCATTGTGGATGTAAAAAAAAAAAAAAACTATTAAGGAGCATAAAAAACAGCTAAAACACATAGTGTTAAAATAAACAAGACAAAAACCAAACAAACAACCATACAGTCTTTCATCTTGAAAACGTAACAATGCCAGTGGGATGTCTTTCAGCGCTTACCGGTACAGTAATGCCAGTTCCAACACAATAATCAAACAGCCATGATACTGAGAATTACACCTGATGACAAAACACATAAAATGACAATACAAAGCACGTATCACCTTATCCAACAGCATATATACAACTGCTTTGTTGAACATTAAAACATTGAATGCTTTACTAGAAAAACAGTGTACAATGCATGTAAGATTATCTTACAAGATACCCTGCAGCAGTGAAAGTGAAATGATTATTTGAACACTGTAAGCTACAGTATGACATCTATGTAATGTAAAAATAAAAATGATTTTTTTTAAAGAGATGTACACAAAATGGATCTTGTGTCTTGTGAATTTATAGGCAACACGTTTCACCTGATATTTGATGTGAACAAAATTAATAAGCAAGACCAATTCATTTATCAATGATCTCTTTGATCTATAAAGTGCCTTCCAAACGCTAAGACACTGACATGACTGACTTTATTTTGTGTTTCGTGTATACAGGATATTACAGTAAGGATGCCTAAGAACTGACTTCAAAGTAATTAAGCAATCTTCCAGCAAATGTAACGTCCAAAGAATCAGTCTGTCATCAGTGAATAAATTAATAAATTGAAGACAGTGATTAGTTTCACTTTACACGACTTTAAGGTAATCGGTATTGTTAGTTGACAACTATATCATGATAAATGAAAATTAAGTGTTTGTCATTTTATATGGTGTGAATAATTAGTCAAACTTAATAATAATGAATTGTTAAAAACAAATATGGCAGAAACATTAGAAATCACTTTGGTAAACAATATAATGACATCCAGCCATTATCCCCGTTATCAACATCCTAAAACCACTCTAAGTGCAAAAAGTCTGTGGAGACAGGAAGGTATACAATTTTAATATAAGTTTTATTTTAACGCATTTCTTTTTATTTGTTTGTGTATTCATATACATACACACTGATTAGCTGTCTGGAGGAATGCAATTACCGTACATTCACTAGAATGTAGCATTTTATTTTGAAGTCCTTACCGTAATGCTTAGTGTAAACACGCGCCGCACAAAAGTACGTGATACTGTGCTGCGAAGTGGAGACTCATTTGACCGCTGTCGCAGAAGAAGAGGGTGCCGTGCCACGTGTGACTTTCCGTGAGCTAGTTAACTAACTAGTCTTGTGTGTGTGGGGGTTTGCTGCGGTAACTATAATTTATTTGAGACCTAGAAATTAACACCCATCTACATAGACTAACTGTAGATATAATATCTGATTTATAAATGTGTACATTTGCTTTAACGTCATATAATTACTTTATTCTTCTTTTATATGTATGCGTGTCGACCTACTTTATTTTCTCTAGTCTGTTTATTTGGTACTTTATTAATAATAACCATTATCTTAACCACATAAAAATGTGAGAGCAAGAGAGCCACATGTTCCCGAGATCTCGCGAAGTTAGCAAAAAGTGTGTTGAACGGAAGCCGCCATAGGTCAGTTTCAATCGGCGTGCTCATTTGAACCAGAAGAACCGCTACGAAGCAGCGGGGGGAGAAGAGCCGGGCCCAGTACAGATAATCCAACTATCAAGTCGACATTGTACGTACATATTCCTTCGCTTATATTTTCGACGAAACATTTGTTCTACCTTTCACGTCGATCGGAGCGCAGGTGTTTTAAAAACGGCGACGGCCAAAGCAAAGCGTCCGTTAGTTAGCATTAGCCTGGCTAGTAGCGCTAGCCGTAGCATTAGCATTAGCACTCGCCAGTCAAATACTTAACGCCAGCTTGCAAAAACGTGTTCACCAACTTTGTAACTATTATTGGATGTCGGCGTTGTGTTAACCACGATACCTTACATGGCCACTCAGATATGAGATTTCTGTAAAAGGATGGCTCGGTGCGGGGCTTTCTTTGGAGAACAGATGGCGATATATTCGACTATTTTCACGCCGGGCACATTGGGAACACCCAGCCCGGAGCTGCCCTGCCTGCCGACAAGGCCTGAGCAAGAAGGGCAACTTCGGTAGCACCGGGTCGGCTGTGATCAGGCATCTGAAATGCAGCGTACGTTAACCCAGCCGATAAATTAACCGGTTAATCGCCGTCAAAGTATGGGTTAACCAGTTGGCGCAGTTTAATGTAGCAAAGGTAAGCCACCATACAGAGGTTTAGCCTGGCTTCGAGTCTGAACAGGCGGTGCTGCTACTCACAAAGCTAACTCATATCCTGATAACTTTTTCTCCCCCCCTCCTCGACACTTCGTCGACAAACCACAGGTGAACACGACCTCTCCGGGGTTAGCGGTGCAGCAGCCGTCGCTGTATAGGAATTTGAGCGAGAAACATTGAAACACAAAGCGTTTCCGTAACTCGCACCGGCGGACCGGGTGGCGTGGGGGTGGGGGTAGGATTAACTTGGAGCGGTTAAGCCGGGTCACAGAGATTTTAGCTGGTCGTGTTGACTAATGTCCTCGTTTTTTGTGCTGCAAGCCGATTTCCAATGACGATTTTAGGTGTTGGCATGTCTGCGCTGCGAGGCCAGCCGCTGCTGTTTGTTTTACCTCTCACATAACTGAAGTCCACCTTAACTCCTCCACCATGTGCACGGCCTCTGTCCACAGCCCATGGCCTATTCTTCTCCTTCTAGTCGGTACATGGATTGAGAGAGAGAGAGAGAGTTTAAAAAACAAAGTAGTACAGAGGTTTATATAACTTATTAAGATTATTCAGGGTGCCTTTTTAGCAAAGTGTTACAGTGACGGATTGAAAATGCCTTGCATAGTGATCAACATTGACATATCTTATGACACAAGGCAGGGTTAAGTGTAGCAGACTCACTGCCTCCAACTGGTCTTGGTAGCATGATCTTTATCACAATGGCTCCTGCTAGATTGCTTTCTCAAACTGCTCTTGGCCTTTGGAGATGATGCATTTCAAAAAACATCTGACCACCACTGATGGTTTTTGTATTCATACTGTCTGATCCAGAGACCACTTCCCCTATCCATGTTTCATCACTACTACTTGTATATTATCAAAACACACTGACAGAAATGTAATGAACTACATTAATGTGTGGATTTTTTTTTTTATTATTATTTTTCATCCAGGATGGAGTGGCAGCCAGATGAGCAGGGACTCCAGCAGGTCCTCCAGCTGCTCAAAGACTCACAGTCGCCCAACACAGTCACGCAGAGAGCTGTCCAACAAGTATCCTACTACACTGAGATCCAACATTGGGAATAGTGAATTACATGTTATTAAACTGTGCCCTACAGCAGTGCAAAGGGATTTTGATCTCTTTGTTTTGTTACCGTCACTGGTGTCACATTTTTCTTTGGATGCCCATGTAGATATTTTTTCCCCAAGTATACAGTTAACTCTTAAATGCAGTTAATGCAAAAAAAATGATGACAAACACAATATTTGGGGTTGATGGAAAGGCCACTCAGATGAGCAGCCGAAAACATTATGTATGTGCAAAACATCGGTTATTCCATAATGAGAAACATGTCATTTTATTTTTTGACGTAATCCACAGAATAGAGAACAAAGGTTAGTTGTGCAATCAAAGTCATAATGATCCTTAACCGTTACACCAGAAACTTGAACAACTCAACCAGTTCCCAGACTTCAACAATTATCTCATCTTTGTCTTGACACGGCTCAAAACCGAAGGTGAGTATCCAGATCTGTCTGTCTTCCAGGGACACTTGAGACTTTAGTGTGTCACTGTGTGTCTGATATCCTGGGAACTTCCTCATATTGTTAAACAGTGAAATAGTTGATATGACATACCTTTGGTAAAGAGTTGACAAAGCCAAACATTTGATAATGTTCATATTTCCATTTGTCCACATAAGATCAGCACATGGAAGTTCATGTACACACCAACATGACAGACTATAACATGAATATACAATTTGACTAATGTAAACAAAAAGTTGTTTATATACATTATTGTGCAAAACAAACAAATGCAACACAGCAGCTAAATAGAGCTTAAATAGTGTCAAAATAATAGACATTTGTTCAAGACTATGGATAATTAGCTCTCTAGCTAAATCTGGCATATTTACATCAAATGATTGTTTTTGTATGTTCATGAGTTCGCTTGAGGTTGTCATACGTTTTAATTAAAGTAGGCATCTTGGTATTTCATAACAGATACAGTTGTCAGCTTTAAACACTCAGATGTTGAGCAGTCTGGATATGATGAAACACCCAGCTCATTGACACAAAATGATACATTTTGTTCCCAAACACATCTTCTGATCCAGATACTGCACCCCATCGACTGCGACTTATTCGCTATTCAGTTTTATTTTACTTTTTGTTTGTTTTTAGCTTTGGTTTGATGGCAACTTCGCTCAAGGAAAAGTTAAATGAAAAGGGTCGACTTTTAAAAATTTTGTCAAATCTCAAATGAGAACGTTGAAACCATGGTTTCCTTTAATCAATACAAAAAGGAAGGTGTAGAATAAAAGCAACGTGGGGATTTTTCTTCCTGCAGTTTCCAGTCTGTAGTTTTTTTTAACATTTGTTCAAGACTATGGATAGAAATTAGCTCTCTAGCTAAAACTGGCATATTTACTTTAAATAATTGAATAAAAGTTTTTGTATGTTTATGAATATGCAGAGTCCCATTTCAAATAAACTAATAAATGAAAATGAAGTCCAAAAATCAATGCTGGTCGTTGACACATTTATATTGGGGCTTTCATATTGACCACTAGAGACCTCTTAACTTTTTTGTACCCTTCTTTTTGTGTGTCCAGATGAGCCGACCCGCTCTCTGAGTGGTCTGATTCTGAAGAACAATGTTAAGGCCCATTACCAGAACTTCCCACCAGCTGTTGCAGACTTCATCAAGAAAGAATGTCTCAACAACATCGGCGACCCCTCGCCACTCATCCGCGCCACTATTGGTGAGTTTATGGCTGTTATTCAACAACCAGTCCAGTTTTCTCCTCCCTCCACCTCCCTGGAAATGATGCATAAAAAAAAAAACACCTGAGTTCCCGTGAAGGTTTTTGTATTCATACTGTCTGATCCAGTGCTGCTGCGCATCTTGTGATCCTGTTAATTAAAAAAAAAAACACCACCTGAAGTCTGTCATCTTCTGCTCCCCCCAAACCCCTCTCTCTCCTCTAGGCATCCTGATCACAACTATTGCCTCCAAGGGAGAGCTACAGACATGGCCCGAGCTGCTGCCCCAGCTCTGCAACCTGCTCAACTCAGAGGACTACAACACCTGTGAGGTCTGCACATACCCCAGTCTACTTCCATTCTTTCTATGTTATGTAAAGCTGGACTGCCACTGTCGTTTATGTCCTCAACAGTCAATGAAAAGAATGTGGGAGTAGATATGTTGAGAATTACTAAAGTCCACAAAGTGAACCACCCGGGCAGATGCAACAAAACGTACAGGGAGATGTCAGTCATATGTTGTATGTTGTAAGAGAAAAAGCAGATGACCAAATGATATTTATTCGCTATTAGGATGTAGAATCAGACATGAGCAGGATAGGGTTTTTGTTTTATAGTTTTATGACACTTTGAAAAACTAATTTGCTTATATAAGTAGCATATCAGCAATATTATAAGACGGTTCAGGGCAGGTGTACTTGAGGCTGAGGTAGCACCTCTGAATCTTACAGAGAGATTAGGTCAAGTTTCATTTTTGTTGTTCATGCAGCAACATCTGAAGTCCTGTTCGTTATTACAGTGACAAATCATTGCCGTTTATTTACTGTTTAGCATTCAGTATCCACCCCAACAAAATATATAGATTTACCAAACATAATCCAGTGAGGGATAAGAATGAGGATGAGATGAGAAAAGGTGTACGCTGAAGCTCATGCTTATTATGCCTACCCTTTTTACAAATGGACAAATTGACAAATAGAAGAAATAGAATGATTAATAATCAATTATCAATACTCATCCATTGTGAGGGGTTTGTTTGACTGTATAGAAACACATTTTGTATACATGACTAAAATTATTGCCTCACACATTCAGAGGAAAGTGGATGTGTGTTGCGTACATTCAGTGCCTTTTGCTCTCTCTCGTTTTATTCTCTGATGCAGTCTCATTCTCTCCTCTGTGTCCCTGTATGTTTGCGTTTGATTTGACAGCCTCTCTGTGTATGTCCGTGTCTCAGGGCTCGTTTGGAGCACTGCAGAAGATCTGCGAGGACTCGTCGGAGCTGCTGGACAGCGACGCTCTGAACAGGCCCCTCAACATTATGATACCTAAATTCCTTCAGTTCTTCAAGCACTGCAGCCCCAAGATTAGGTACAGAGGAGAAGAGAGCAGGAGTCGTTTTGAATGTGACTGTAATTAGCATCTGGGTGTGATGCATTAACTAACATCTGACTGACGGTGAAGGTGTTCGTATTCATACTGTCTGATCCAGATATTCAGATCTCATTCTCACTTTACTCCCCCACACTCTGATTTACACCTTGTGTCTCGAGTTATATTAGTCGCCCACAGGATTCAGTGAGAAGTTTTTATATTTATCTTGTGGAACATACAGCAAGCTGCACAAGCTTTGTAAATACATTTCTACATATATTTTTTGCTGTGTGGAGGAAAACTAGGAAGAAGCACAGAAGTGATGCATCTGTATCCCTACATCTGTTGGCAGAAGGGATGTTACACGGTGGATCTCTTGTTTCCACGGTTGTTTGTTACAACAGTTTGAGCATGTACATGGTGTAGTTATTAACTAGTGATATCATCTTATCATGATCATAACATTACTGCTCCTTACATGCGCATGGCCAAATCTCTATTTAACAGCCACACCTTTGAGTTCAGGTTTCCTTTGTGACTAATTTGGATGGGTAATAAAATGATTACAACATCGTTTTAAGTTTAGTTGCATATTAACCAGCAGGAGTGCCATACTTAAATGTGAGATTCAGCCAGATGTTGCTGCCTGTAGGAGTTTTTCACACTCTTTGTCATCTCTGCAGGTCCCATGCCATCGCCTGTGTGAACCAGTTCATCATCGGCAGAGCCCAGGCTCTAATGGACCACATCGACACTTTCATAGAGGTGAGTTGCGCGTTTGAACACCGAGGACACGTCTTTCCCCTCGTCCATCCGATAAGTCATTGATCCCACAATCTTGATTTTTTTCCCCCTCCTCCTCCCCAACCAGAGCCTGTTTGCGCTGGCGGCAGATGAAGACTCTGAGGTGCGTAAGAACGTGTGCCGGGCCCTAGTCATGCTACTGGAGGTCCGCATCGACCGCCTCATCCCCCACATGCACAGCATCATCCAGGTGAGACAGCTCCTTACCCCACACCTTTTTTTTTTTTTTCTCCAAATGAATTAGCCTTTTGCATCTGGAAATGATGACAAACCCAGCTCATTGACATACAATGATACCTTAAGTTCCTATTGTTTCTGATCCAGATTTGCCAGTTGATTTTTCTTTTCTATGTAATTTGATTGAATCTATAATTGTTTCAAACATGAACCTTTTCCCGCTCTTGCAGTACATGTTGCAGCGGACCCAGGACCCTGATGAGAATGTGGCTCTCGAGGCCTGTGAGTTTTGGCTGACTCTAGCAGAACAACCCATCTGTAAGGAGATGCTGTCTGGACACCTGGTGCAGTGAGTAGCTCATTAATTATTGCAACGTAATTTGTGCCCTGAGCGGATACAGATTGATCTCATCCGATGCAGAATCGATAACCTTCACATCAACTTGTCATCCTCTCTGTCAATACAGACTGACACCTATCCTGGTAAATGGGATGAAGTACTCAGAGATCGACATCATCCTGTTAAAGGTGAGCATTTGTTTTTTGTTTTTTTTCTTTTTCTACAGAAATATGCCTTTTTACACACAAATCAAATTGTTAAGTGGAGGAAAATTATAATTAAACACGTTCCTGGTTCTGGTATAAATCTGTCTGAATTAATACACATGTATGATGAAGGCTAAACTAAAACTAAAACTGTGCGTCCGTCCAGGGTGATGTGGAGGAGGACGAGGCGGTACCAGACAGCGATCAGGACATCAAGCCCCGTTTCCACAAGTCGCGCACTGTCACTTTGCAGCACGAAGGAGGGGAGGGTGAGGTGGGCGAGGACATCGAGGATGATGACGACGACGACGATGACACACTGTCGGACTGGAATCTGCGTAAGTGGAGGACAGATGCAGCTGCGCGCACGGTCTTGTACTCAGACTCTGAGTCTAAATTCATTTGTTTTACGTTTTCCTTATCATAGCTACATTTGCATGTTTGCTTGAGGTTGTCATACGTTTTAATTAAAGTAGGCATCTAGGTATTTCATAACGGATAACAGTTGTCAGGTTTAAACTCTCGGATGTTGAGCAGTCTGGATATGATGAAACACCCAGCTCATTGACACAAAATGATACATTTTGTTCCCAAACACATCTTCTGATCCAGATACTGCACCCCATCTACTGTGACTTATTCATTATTCACAGTTTTATTTTACTTTTTGTTTGATGGCATGAAAAGGGTTGACTTTTAAATATCTGCTTTTGTCAAATCTCAAATGAAAACGGTGAAACCATGGTTTCCTGTAATCAATACAAAAAGGAAGGTGTAGAATAAAAGCAACTTGCAGATTTTTCTTCCTGCAGTTTCCAGTCTGTAGTTTTTTTTTTTTAAAGCACGGTTAGCTTTTAGTAATCTCAAACATCTACTCTCAGGTCACTTGTAAAACAACAACATTAACGGGGTTTTCTTTTTGATGTAGGGAAGTGTTCGGCCGCAGCCCTGGATGTGCTGGCTAATGTTTTCCGAGATGACCTGCTCCCCCACCTCCTGCCGCTCCTCAAAGGCCTGCTCTTCCACCCCGACTGGGTCATCAAGGAGTCGGGCATCCTGGTATTGGGTGCCATAGCTGAAGGTGGGACTCAGTGAACAGGAACTCTGACTGATTTTGTTATTGGAAAGCTACAAGTTACAAGCTGCAGCTGATGGTCATGGTTGAATGTCTGACTAGATGAATTGCTTTTGTACTAACACAGACCTTAAAAAATAGATAATTATACACTGAAAATCTGTGGCATAGCACAGCTTGGTAAGGCCCATGTAGTTGGGGATGCAAAGTATACCTCTGCATGTTACAGTAGAGATAACGGTAAATCATTTTTAACTGAGAAGTTGTAGTTGTAGTGTAAAAATTAACATTGTCATACGTTTTAATTAAAGTAGGCATCTTGGTATTTCATAACGGATAACAGTTGTCAGGTTTAAACTCTCGGATGTTGAGCAGTCTGGATATGATGAAACACCCAGCTCATTGACACAAAATGATACATTTTGTTCCCAAACACATCTTCTGATCCAGATACTGCACCCCATCGACTGCGACTTAGTCGTTATTCACAGTTTTATTTTACTTTTTGTTTGATGGCAACTTTGCTCAAGGAAAAGTTAAATGAAAAGGGTTGACTTTTAAATATCTGCTTTTGTCAAATCTCAAATGAGAACGGTGAAACCATGGTTTCCTGTAATCAATACAAAAAGGAAGGTGTACAATTAAAGCAACTTGCAGATTTTTCTTCCTGGAGTTTCCAGTCTGTAGTTTAAAAAAAAAAAAAAAATAGATAATTATACACTGAAAATCTGTGGCATAGCACAGCTTGGTAAGGCCCATGTAGTTGGGGATGCAAAGTATACCTCTGCATGTTACAGTAGAGATAACGGTAAATCATTTTTAACTGAGAAGTTGTAGTTGTAGTGTAAAAATTAACATTGTCATATATTACATACCAAAAGTAGTTCAGTCTGTAATAATTGTCCCGTGCCCCTGTAATTCTCCCTGTAATATGAACAACAGCTCAGAAAACAGGCCACCAACAGGGCAGAGAACAAATAAAATAGCCAACAATACATAATAATCATATGAAGACTAAAAAGGGAGGAATGATCATAACAATGCTGCTGCCCCTCCTCCCAACTCGGCAGGCTGCATGCAGGGCATGGTGCCCTACCTGCCGGAGCTCATCCCCCACCTCATCCAGTGTCTGTGCGACAAGAAGGCCCTGGTGCGCTCCATCGCCTGTTGGACCCTGAGTCGCTATGCACACTGGGTGGTCTCCCAGCCCCCAGACTCCTACCTCAAACCCCTCATGACAGAGCTTCTGAAACGCATCCTGGATGGCAACAAGAGGGTGCAAGAGGCCGCCTGCAGGTGAGCAGCTTCACAATCCCCACTCATTGATTTAATAACGACGCTTCGTCCTCATCTACCTCCTGTATTAATGATCCATCTGTTATAAGAAGTAGACGTTTAA
The DNA here is from genome assembly GCF_905171665.1 of Trachurus trachurus. Lineage (NCBI taxonomy): Eukaryota > Metazoa > Chordata > Actinopteri > Carangiformes > Carangidae > Trachurus > Trachurus trachurus. The sequence continues at coordinate 18,370,982 of NC_139905.1, forward strand.
ATTGATTAGTAATACGTCCTCCATTCTGGTTTTCTGTCAGTGCGTTTGCCACCCTGGAGGAGGAGGCGTGCACAGAGCTGGTTCCCTACCTGAGCTTCATCCTGGACACCCTGGTCTTTGCCTTCGGGAAGTACCAGCACAAGAATCTCCTGATCCTCTACGATGCCATCGGGACTTTGGCAGACTCAGTGGGTCACCACCTCAACCAGCCTGTAAGTGCCTGAGAAACTTAACCTGCACTCTGTTTCTTTTTATTACATGCAAACACATCTTGTATTTGCATGTAATAAAAATACATGTTGTGTTTGCACATAGTATGTTTGCTTTTGCATTTATGAGCTCTCCATGCAAATGGGCGAGTAAGCAACTTGTACTTGTACTTGTTGATGTCTTTTTCTTTTGGAACAAATGGGAACGGGCTCTCAGTATCTGGATATGATGAAACACCCAGCTCATTGACACAAAATGATACATTTTGTTCCCAAACACATCTTCTGATCCAGATACTGCACCCCATCGACGTTATTCACAGTTTTATTTTACTTTTTGTTTGTTTTTAGCTTTGGTTTGATGGGAAGGAAAAGTTAAATGAAAAGCGTTGACTTTTTAAAAATCTGCTTTTGTCAAATCTCAAATGAGAACGTTGAAACCATGGTTTCCTTTAATCAATACAAAAAGGAAGGTGTAGAATAAAATCAACTTCTTCCTGCAGTTTCCAGTCTTTTTTTATATGCATTTGTTTCATTCGAAAAGGGAAGTGAAAACCCTGAGATCTTAGCTCTTCATATTCTTTCCCAGGAATACATACAGAAGTTGATGCCCCCCCTTATTGCAAAGTGGAACGAGCTGAAGGATGAAGACAAGGATCTCTTCCCATTACTGGAGGTGAGAAGTTAAAGCAGTTTCTGTGATGTGTCCTGCTTAGTGTTTTTTTTTTCACGTCATCTCTGAGCTTAGACTCAACAAAACGTACACCTGTGTCTCTTCCAGTGTCTGTCGTCGGTAGCCACCGCGCTGCAGAGCGGCTTCCTGCCTTACTGTGAGCCTGTCTATCAGCGTTGTGTCACACTAGTCCAGAAGACACTAGCTCAGGCTATGGTGAGAAACACCCACACAAAACGAATGTGTTGCCTGCGTTAAGCATTGCCGCTGTCGGAGGTGAACAGGAGACATTCAGACTTGTCTGTCCTTCCCTGCACAGATGTACAACCAGCACCCAGACCAGTACGAGGCTCCTGATAAGGATTTTATGATCGTGGCTCTAGATCTGCTGAGCGGCTTGGCAGAGGGTTTGGGCGGTAATGTGGAACAGCTCGTGGCCCGCTCCAACATCATGACTCTACTTTTCCAGTGCATGCAGGTGTGTGTGTGTTTTGTGGTTTCTTTCCACACATCCAGGATGCTCCCTTCGAACCCTGACACGCGACTGTTCAAGTATAACACAAAGGTGGTTGTGTTGTGTTTTTTTTTTAGGACACTATGCCTGAAGTGAGGCAAAGCTCTTTTGCTCTGCTGGGTGATCTAACCAAGGCCTGCTTCCTCCACGTGAAGCCTTGTATCGGTGAGTCTGCTTTATCAGAGCACAGACTAAGATTACATAACCTGTCCTCTTGTATCCAGCTATCAGGGAACACCCAGGATTGACTCAGAGATACTTGATGTAGCCACAGAGTTTTTTACCCATGGAAGATGAAACTGTAAGTGACTGAACTGTAACCAGTGTGTCTTATTTTCTCCATCCCAGCTGAGTTCATGCCGATTCTGGGGCTCAACCTAAACCCAGAGTTTATCTCTGTGTGTAACAATGCCACCTGGGCCATTGGGGAGATCTCCATGCAAATGGGTGAGAAAGCAAATCATACTTATACTTTATGCCTTTTTCTTTTGTTTAAACAGACTCTCAGTATCTGGATATGATGAAACACCCAGCTCATTGACACAAAATGATACATTTTGTTCCCAAACACATCTTCTGATCCAGATACTGCAAACCGTGTGTGATTTTTTTTTTAAATTCTCCGTGTGGCACAGTTCAGCATGTCATGAGTGTGCAGGTTTTTAGTGTGTGCAAGCCCGTGTGTGATCTTAGTGTAACAGTTGCAGGACCACCCTGCAGGTCTGTACAAACCACACTGTCTTTACCTTCAGCATTAACCGTGTTCTTGGCGATTGATAGAACATAAAGCTGCAGGTGTATACAGATGTTTTTCAGACAATAATAGAGATTTAAGGTAACCTTGCCTGATGGTGAAAGTGGGTCTGTCTAAATACTAATATAACGAGATGGCGTCCTGTCAGAGCCAACTTCGTGCAGCCTGTGCATTGCGTGAACGTGTGTGTGCATGTTTACCCGGCTAGCCGTCGCAAGTGACCCAGACAGCCCAGTGACACTGTGATATTCTTACAGGCACAGGGGTCAAGCAGCAGACAGGGGATTGTCCAGGTGAGCGTAGGGGTACGAGCAAACGAGTCGTCTTTCAGACCAAAGAATGCAAAATTAAATGAGATTTTTCTTTCACATATGAGATTCGCCTCAACACAAACTATCAGAAGGTACCATTATCTTGGTAACGCCAACTCCTCATTGATTTCTCTGCATCAACACAATGCTTTTGAAGTTGTAGGCCCCAATATAACAATAATAACTTTCTTGAGGGTTGAATGGAGGCTTTTGTTCAGAGTGTTGCCCATGCTACAATAAACTGTGTCAAAAGAAACTTAGTGTGAAAGGTTCATTAAAAACTGTGTGTTGCGATATGTATTTTTGTTGTAAAGGGATGTTGTTACACCTCTTAGGGTTAATTATAGTATTGGTCTTGTGGGTAAGACACACAATTTGTTGAATTATATAATATCACATCACATCACAAAGACTTAACACAGAATATATCTTACTGGCTTTAATCATTATTTTGTGCGTGGTGAACCTTTTAAACTTGGAAGAAAAGATCCTGAACGTCACTTGTTCAGTCATGGATCAGAGTTCAGTCTATGTTCATGTTTTTCTCTGTGGCGTCATAGAGCAAACGGTAGCATTGTGACCGTGACACATCCACGGTACAGATGACCCTCGGGGTATTTGATGTGCTCTTTCTCCGCGCTATGCCATCTCCAGGTGCAGAGATGCAGCCGTACGTGGGCTTGGTCCTGCCGCACCTGGTGGAGATCATCAATAGACCCAACACACCCAAGACCCTGCTGGAAAACACAGGTACACACACAACTCTTGCATGCACAGTATATGTTTTGGCATCATCCGATGGTCACTAGTGTGTTAAGCCGAAGTGTTCCCTCTTGTCTCCGTGTGCAGCCATTACAATCGGCAGACTGGGCTATGTCTGTCCCCAGGAAGTGGCACCTCAGCTGCAGCATTTCATTAGACCATGGTGAGTCACTGTGTGGACTTTTAATATCTGGATATCATGAAATCTTCTTTTTATATTGCAGACTGACCACAGAGGTCCCTCCTCTTGCACTTTATACAAATAAACTATAAGCTAAAGGGAGGAAAAAACCATAGGATAGAAATGTAATTCTTTCCTCAAAGCATAAGGTTATTATTTTATTCTTTGTTAAAGTATATTTTTGGGGCTTTTAGGCCTTAAATTGACAGGACATCTGTAGAGAGACAAGGAAAGGGGGAATGACATGCAGCAAGGAGCCACTGGTGGAATCGAACCCTGTCACTATTTACCTTTTTCCTTCTTTTAAAAAAAAAACGTTTCCCATCGGTTAAAGCAAGTGCTCAGTATCTGGAAATGATGACACACCCAGCTCATTGATACAAAATGATACATTTTGTTCCCAAACACATCTTCTGATCCAGATACAGCACAATGCTTGAACTCATGTTATTTAACAACATTAAAAAGGAGCAATAAGTAAATACTTTGCTTTATTGGCTCCTTGTCGTCAGGTGCACATCACTGAGGAATATCAGAGATAATGAGGAGAAGGACTCGGCCTTCAGGGGAATCTGTGTAATGATTGGAGTCAACCCTGCGGGAGTGGTGCAGGTCAGTTGACGTGGGTTATAACTGTTGGTGTCTGCGGGGGGGGTTACGTAACATGGTGCGCTCTGCATCTTTTGTGTGATAAAGTAACAAGACTTCTCTGTGCAGGACTTCATTTTCTTCTGTGATGCTGTGGCTTCCTGGGTCAACCCCAAGGACGACCTGAGAGACATGTTTTATAAAGTGAGTAAAGTGCTTCACCTGTGCTTTTTTAGATGACTAGTGTTTGTCATTACGAGGTCCTCTCTGTGTCTGCTGCACGCTCCCCACACTCTGTGATGATCATTCAATCAGACATTCGAAATCCGATTATCAAGTGTGGATGATTTTTGAGTCTGAGAAGTGTGGCTGGAGTTTGCATGTAGACACAATTACACTCCCATTTTTAATAGCAATTTTGACATTTAGGTCAGCACAAATCATCATTCAGCATCACTTGTACAAGGCTTTTAGTAAAATATAACATGTGGCCATCAAGTGTGTGTGTTTGAGACAATTTTACTTTGACATTTCATGTCATCAGGAAACATGGATTTTATATATATATTTATATATTATAGACATATTTATATTTAAGTGGCAAGCCAGCATACTATGGAAAGCCATTTTAGTCATAATGAAATAAATTAATAAATGCATAAATAAATAAATATAGCCATGAAATGAGTCCCGATTTAAATAAATAGGATGATAAATAGATATAAATGAAATATAAATACATATATTTTTATTTTAAAAACAACATTTTTATTTTTCCAGGTGACTTTTATTTTCTAACGCCTCATTTATTTATTTCCAGATACTTTTATTTCCTAATGTCACATTTATTTATTTCCGGTTACTTTTATTTCATAACGTCACATTTATTTATTTCTGGGGACTTTTATTTCATAGCATCACATTTATTTATTTCCGGCGACTTTTATTTCATAACGTCACATTTATTTCACTCTCTTTTATTTCATGCTGCAATATTCAAATTAGGGGGCGGTGTTATCTGGACCCTTTCAGAGTAGGCCTAAAACATCACAGGACGGCCTGAATATTCACCTTATTTTGCGCTGGATCTAGTGTGCGGAAGTGCTGTTGTTGTGAGTTGTTGTGAATTGTTGACGGCTACTCAGCAACTTGATCAATAACTTGGGGAGGAGAATAGTGTTTTAAACATATTCCGTTTTTCTAGTTTCTGTTGTTGTTACACATCTCTCTGCCTTATGTGTTAATATAATACATCCATGCTTATGTGCTGCGTAGCTAACCAGCTAGCTATGTCTAGCATTATGTCCCTGCCACAGCAACTGGGTAAAGAGCAGACAGTCCAGACCACAGCGACCCCCCCTCCCCCGCGATAGAAAGAGATCATAATCTCCAGTGTACACGTCGGTTAGAAGCCCAGGTTACACGTGTAGAAAAAATTGTAAACGTTGACACAATAGTTGATATCAATCGTCGATAGCCTACATCCACCAGTGATGACGACGCTATCAATCACCCGAGCTCTCTGGAGCTGCTACGCACTGCTACCGGCGACAACGATGACGGCTACTGCGGTCCGACAGCAACGGGACCGGTAATGACAAATTCACGTAAGCTACTGCTTCTCTGGGAAAGAGCAGAGCAGACACGTAAACGTAGTACTTGTTCTTCTCAACCAGAGTACCAGTAGGCTACTAACACATAGCGAAGTGGATAGGGAAGTGGATTGTTCAACAATTCACAACAACAGCACTTCCACACACTAGATCCAGCGCAAAATAAGGTGAATAGACCGTCCTGTGATGTTTTACTCTGAAAGGGTCCAGATAACACCGCCCCCTCATTTGAATATTGCAGCATGAAATAAAAGAGAGTGAAATAAATGTGACGTTATGAAATAAAAGTCGCCGGAAATAAATAAATGTGATGCTATGAAATAAAAGTCCCCAGAAATAAATAAATGTGACGTTATGAAATAAAAGTAACCGGAAATAAATAAATGTGACATTAGGAAATAAAAGTATCTGGAAATAAATAAATGAGGCGTTAGAAAACAAAAGTCTCCTGGAAAAATAAAAATGTTGTTTTTAAAATAAAAATATATGTATTTATATTTCATATCTATTTATCATCCTATTTATTTAAATCGGGACTCATTTCATGGCTATATTTATTTATTTATGCATTTATTAATTTATTTCATTATGACTAAAACGGCTTTCCATAGCATACAGCTGCTAAATCTATTTTTAGAAGAGATTTTCTTGAAGCCTGTAATCCAATGGCTCTCAAAGTGTTTTTTTTTTTTTACCACTTTTATTAGTATTTTTACTTCTCTTATAGAAATGTAACCCCCCTTTTCTAGAATTTTATTAAAACCTTTTTTTGAGAATTTTTACCACTTTTTTCTTGAAATGTTTAAACGTTTTTGTAGAAATTGTACCACTTTTTCCAAAAATTTCTTTACAATATTTCCAAAAATTCATTCAGCCATTGAATTGAATTTGAACGTGCTGTACATTGATTAAAAAAGGAACGTTCTTCAGTCTCAGAACAAATATTTGTGTTTTTCTGTTTGCTTCAAAATTTTGTCCAATGGGGGTCCGTGGTCTAATTTGTATCAATTCAGGCTCCTTGAAAAAAAAAAGTTTGAGAACCACTGCTGTAATCAGTATAAACTGCAAATGTATTTTCCTAGAAAGGAAAGCTTTAAACAGGTTTTAGCAGATAAACAGCATGTGGCTACGTGTGGATCATGATGGATTTTGTTTGTTGCATTTCCTTGCAGATCCTTCATGGCTTCAAGGACCAGGTCGGGGAAGAGAACTGGCAGCAGTTCTCTGAGCAGTTCCCTCCCCTTTTGAAGGAGCGCCTGTCGGCCTGCTACGGCGTCTAACCCAACTTCCCCATGTCCACACAGGACATCAACCTGTTAGGTACGTCTCTACGTCACAAATGCACATTTACCTCAAGTACCCCCTCACCCCCAACTTCTGGAAATGATGACACACCCAGCTCATTGATACACAATGATACATTTTGTTCCCAAACACATCTTCTGATCCAGAATCTAGTCGAGCCATGATGTGCTTCTTTTAAAAAATGTTGTTGTTGCTGTATAATGTGATTTTAAAACTCTTTTCTCCGTCCCTCTCTCTCTTTCTCAGGTTAATGTAGGGGAGGGTAACTGGGGAAATCATTGCACTGCCCAGATCACGGGGGAGAAACCAGAGCTGGAGGGGATGTGACTGGCCTTGACCCTCCATTCAGCGGATTGGCCCCCTTTCCCCCCCGCGCCCTGTGTGTCTCTGTGAGGGAGGGTGGGAGGAGGGTGGTGGGTGTGGGAGGGCAAACTGGGGATATACATATACCTCTCGGATTAAACGCCTCACTAAATCCAAACACACTCATAAGTGACTTTCGCCAACAGCACCGCAGGGATCCTTGATAGATGAGGGCAAAAAAACAAAAAAGAAAACAGGGGCTGGCTTCGACCTCCCCCTCCTCGATTTGATTATTCTGTTAAGATAGATTACGGCTGGGAGGGGAGGGGGGGTGGCAGATAGGTACATAATAAGGAATTATCTGAACCAGCATAGGGTGCCACAGTCCCAAATACCACAATGCACGTAGTCAGTAGAAAGACTCACAGATGTAGATGTGTTTAAACAGGCTCGTGCCAGAGGCTTAACAAAAAACAAACATGCTTTTAATATGTAATAATGCAGGAAATGTGCACAAATTTCTTTATTTTTTTGCACCTTTTCCGGCAAAGGTGCATAAACATTTGGTGTGCATATACATGGGTCTTATTCTCTTTTCACATGTACATTTAGCTGAATTTAATTTCCCTCCTCTTCCCTTGGTTGCTGAATTCCTCTCGAATCATAGGTTTCTTTTTCTTCCTTGTTTGAGGCAAAGAAGATGCAGTAGGTCTGTCCTAAGGTTTTACCACCACAGTACCAAGTCGTTGCATGGCATAATGATCACCTCCTAAAGTGACGCATGTTCGAGTGAATGTCTTGTCTCGTCGCTCTCTTGGTTTATCGCGTTGGTTGTCGTCAGTAGGCGGAGGCTGCCATCACCCGAGGCCGTCAAGTGCTTAGTTCTCTTTGTCCTCCATTCAAACCCATCATCTAATCAATGTCCTTAGTTTTAATGGAGGCTGTGTGTATGACGACCAACTATAGGTAGATCAATACAGGAAGTCGGCTCATGTCTGATTGTTTGGAGAATCACTCACTGCAAGAAGAGTTCAAATACTGTACGCAAAGTTGAGAGTCCTTTGTGCTGCTGCTGCTTTGTTTTTTGTTTGTTTTTTTAGAGTATTTACAAAACGGACTTAATGAGAGCGATAGGACATCACCAAGAATGAATTGGTTCTTACTGATATAAATGCACTTTTTTCTTTTGTAAGAAATTTAGAATTTCACATGTAAGACATACAGTAATGATATACTGATCTTGAGATATAGTTTTTTTGATAAGTGATTTTAGGACTGTTAATGGCTTGCTAAAGTAAGCGTAATGTTGATAATGTTAAGCAATGGTAAAAATGACTAGGTAAGACTTGAGGCCTCAACATAGTTTTATAATGTAGCGCCTTCTAAAATGGATTGAATAGGATTTAAGAGGGAACCATCTTAATGACAGTATTTTGGACCCATGTCCCAGTGCGCCTGTCAATCCATATCTGTGTTTAAGGATGTCCCCGTCTCTTTAATCAGAGCTTTCTGTTAAATAGTGGCCGTTTTTGAGCCGTCGAAGCTTCTCCTCGTCATGAACACTGCATGCTTTTCAGTGAGTCTTGCTCCCTTTTTTTAGTCATTTTATAATGGGTCCCTTTTGGAGGGATCTACCTTATAAGAGCTTTGTCAATGGCAACACAATTCGCTGCTGGACTAATAAGGTACTTCTCCAGCTCGTGATAAAACTAGTGATTGTTGTTACCATATCTTCACCCGATGATACTGTGTAGGTTATGCCTGGGAATACACTGACTCTGAGTCCTAATAGTTCTCCCCTGACACTGGTTAGCTTACGTGAGAGAGTGGTGGTCTTTATCCAGCTTTATCTTTTTAGTCATTGTCCATAGTGGACGGTTGTAATGTAAGTGTGTATGGCTGTTTGCCTGTTGGTGTTTTAGTATAACGGTGTGTACGCGAGTACTGCTTAGATGTAACTTTGCACCAGCCCTACTCTAAAGTTAAGTGGGGGGGCGTAGTTTCATGCCTGGGTTGATGTGGCCAGTGGGAGAATCGATATTTGCCTGCCAGTTAACGTCATCAGTTTGTCAGGGTGTTTCAAGCTCATAACATCAAGATTTTCACTCATGGAAGATACTGATACTGATCTATTTGTGTCTGACGCAATCAAAGCAAAAGCATTTTTCTGAATATCAGGTCACTTCTACAGCATGTATTTTGTAGCATCAGCAGTGACGTGTGATCAACAAATGTGACAGATTTTTGAGTTTATTGTAGCACAAAGTTTGTCGATGTTGAGGCAAGTGTTTTTGAATCCCTGACCACTTTTTCCAAGCGGAAACGCCCCACAGATTAATAATGATGGCGTCCTGTCCAGGGGTAACTGGCAGGCGAGTGTTCAGATGTGAGCTGGCCGCTCATCCGTCAGAGGCTGGACAGATGTTCTAGGAGCAGCAGCTGGTGAGGCATTCATTACACGAATGTTTCAGAGGGATGACGCTCCTGTGCCACAAAGAATTGGTCAAAAGTTTAGGCTTTACCACTCCTCGCCATGTTGTGATACACTAAGCTATCTACAGAAGTAAATTTGAATGCAAGTTGTCCACAAGTTGGTTTTTTCTTTGTTTTTGTTTTTTATTTTAATTTTTTATTTTGATGCACATGTGACAGTTTTGTTTTTATTTATTTATTTTGTTTTTTTATTTTTTTATTGTTGATTTATTTTTTAATTTTTTTGTGCCCCAGCGCACAAATTGTTTTGGACTTTAAAAGTTTTTTTTTTTTTTTTTCATTTTTATTCTTTTTATTTAAAGAATATTTTGTTTTCGTTGTTTTATAGCGGACCATTTGATTATGTTAAAGTTGTGGTTGGACTGAAGGAGAGTCGGTGCTTGGTGCATACCTTAGGGAAGAATGTGGAAAACTAATTCATAACTTGTTTCAATCTGATATCAAGGCTGGCAATTGAATTTGATGTAGTACCTTTATTTCGCTGAACTGTGGTGCAGGTGGGATTTATCCCTTTTTATTTAATTTTTGTGAATAGGGGAAAATAAAGTTTTTTTCTATTAAGCTTTGAGTCATCGAGTGAATTTTTTGTATTCTGTGTGATCAACTTTGTGTTCATTAATGTGTTTAAGGCTTTAGCCTTAAAGCAGAAGTAAGTGATATATTTATTTATATCACTTCTGCTTTAAAACCTGATTCATTTTAATCAGACAACAATGTAAATTTTTAGACACTTGCTTCCCCTTGACTTCTCCTTTGCCAATGAATTGGTCACATTTTAATATGATTCAGTGCACCCGAGTAAGACATTACTGAGATACCATCTCATTCAAACATAACTCAAATTCATTCTTGTGCATTTATAATGTATATAACATGAGGGGATAATATGAATGCATTCTTTAAGTTGAATGAATATCCATCCAGTAATACAAAAAAAGTGGTACTGGTAAATCAAGAGTAAAAAGTTTGAAGGAATGGAATCAAACCCAGGTTGCCATTATACTTAAGAGGGCCATGCAAGGGATAAATATGTATTTCTGCTGCTGAGCTTAACTTTTTTTTTTTTTTAAATCTTTAATGTTAGTTGATCATATACAAACTTTACACAACTTGCACAAATGCACTGACTCGGCAACACTGAAAAACGGGCAAACAAAAGTTTTGTTTAAGAAAATCTTGAGATCTGGAAATCGAAAATGAATAAATGTTGGCCTTTACATTTAGAATATAATCTGATATCCCTATAATGCTTTATGCTGCTGTCATAAATGTTTGTTATAAATCCTGAGATGAGGAAACCATGGATGTATTATATTATCGGAGGAAACCATAGACATATATACATAGACGCCGCATTGACTGCTGCCTTCCACTAGAGCGACGTGCCTACAGGGCGGCCATCTTGGAACAGGACTACTCACTCCTACAGTGCATTACTTCCATAGAGGTATGATGTAAAAGTGATCATAATTCGCTCAAATGTCAAGCTATTTCACGGGATTTGTTTGTAACAAATGTCAGACATGATAAATATGTAGATCCGGTCTTTATTTAAGGAGTTTTTTTTAAGGGTATATATTATTATATTATAGGCTATTATTATTAGTGTCCTGTGCTGGGCAGCCAGCCAGCCTCCCCTCCAGAGCTCTGACGACACACAAAACACACTTTGCTCGGCACCAGCAACGATGATTGTACCGGTACCGATACTGACGACGGCAACAAATTCACGTGGGCTGCTCTCGGGACACAACCACAACACAGGCAGCAGACAGCTCAGCTGCCCCTCATCAACCGCAGTACCAGCACCACGTAACCGGGCCGTTGCTAGGGACGCCGCTTGTTAAACCGTGCCGGTAGTTTTCTTTTTCAGAGGTAATTTATAGATTAATAACGTCGCATTTTAACCAACATTTTGTCTCTAATGAGTTATTTCAGCAGTAAGCAGCTGTGTAACAGGCGGGATGATGTAGTGAGCTGGTTATTATGAATGGAACCTGGACTCAGAGCTGAGGGGTTCTGTCCGTCCTAGGTTTATTTCACTATATAACAACCTGCTCACAATATATTATCCTTAACTTACATCTGACCTCTGAAAAGTGATTCTACAAGATCTGTTTTTTATGTTCCCCTTATTAACACATCCATATGCGGCACCGAAGTCTGGTATATTTTCCGAAGCTTGTCTGCTGATAACATAGAATTTGTAAAACAAGCATTTTCAAAATATCCAAGCATCCTGTAACATACCTACATGTCTGACGTTTTTAACAAATCAAACCGTTTGGAAATCGGTCCAAAATTCAGCGAATTTGAGGTTGAGGAGTTCCTCTTTTCCCCATAGCTGCATGCACTGCTGCGTCTGTCAGTCCTGTTCCAATATGGCGGCACTGTAGGCACGTCGCTCCACAGCCAATGCGGCGTCTATGTATATATGTCTATGGAGGAAACCATCCATGGAGGAAACGCGGACGGTTCCTATCTCGACGCAGTTTGATGACGAAACCATTCTTCAGCGGAAGTGATGTTTTGAATTTTTTTTGTAGTTCGCCTTGATAACAGCTGATAAGCAGCAGCAGCTATTATCCCCTCACTACATGGTATAGGCTACCGGTCGCACTTTGGTCTGTGTGGAGACGGTGAACTAGTTTTTTTGTTACGCCGACTCGGACGACGATTTATGACCAACGACTGGGTTTGTCAAAGACTAGACTTGTTGTTGTTTTGTTGTTATATTCATGCGTAGCAGAACTTGAAGCTAGCCTACCCTAATCCGCTGTCATTCAGCTGTAGTCACATTTAATCCACCTGAATTTAAAATATATGTGTGAATACAAATCTTTACTGAAAGGACGGTGTTCAGTACAGGTCCTGTCTTCAAGCAGTGTACTGTATGTCTGAATGAATCATTAGTAGGGTGGAGCTGACGCCAAGCTAACAGTCGCTCAAGTTTCACCCAGTATTTTGGGGCACATGTATTGAACCACATACAGAATAGAGGTAGTTTAAAGGGATGTCAGTATAAAGTGCATTAGTTAGGGGTCTTTTGCTGATAGCAGAGCGAGAGGAAGGAGATGTCTGAGGTCAGGGTTAACCCTTGTGAACCGGAGGCAGGGGCTCAGGACGACCAGGGTGGACCATGTCCCGACCCGGTGAAACCTCTGAGCAGTGAAGCATCCAAACCTGACCTGCAGGGGTAAGACTTTAAATCCATCCTCAGTTTAACTGGCTGCTCCTCATAAGACGAATACGTAAAGTCACCTTGGTCTTCTTCATACATCCCCTTCAGTCTCCTGCCTGCTGGTCAGCCGTCCTCCTCAGCAGACGTCAGCCCCTCACTTTCAGCCGAGGCGAGTGGCCTGCTGTCTTTACCGTGGGAGATGGTCACCCACATTGCTTCACACCTTCCTGCTCAGTGTGTCATCACTGTACTGCCAAAGGTACGTTGTAAAGATGCATCGACCATCACTTCCAGACATTGTCAAAGATTTCTCCTCATCTAATCTCCAGGCTTATTTGTTGTTGACGGTTACTGTTTTTTACTTTGGCTCAACTATCATCACATATAAAGCAAAATATAGATTTCCTAAATGTTCCTCTCTTAATTAAAATGCACACTGCAGAGTTTTATCATAAACAAACTGATCTTGGTGTTGTGTTATTAAAATGAATCGAGGTTGAACTTATGTGTTGCTTTTATTTTAATTTCAACAGCAAGCAGTTCTTTTCCCCTGCTTTTGTCTAAGCTGTCTTCCGGTGAATCATCACCAATTGTCGATTGTTGCAATAGTGTGAAACCCGTGGCAGGACCGTGTATCATGCATGTATTTCCTTGTCTGAGATAAACAAACAATAAGTCAGATACTTGATAGGGAAACTGAGGTTTCTCAGATTTTTCCCTGTTAAAAGGGTTTTCCATGGAGTTTTTCCTCAGTCGATGTGAGGGTCTAAGGGCAGAGGATGTTGTTATGATGCCATGTATAGCTGTTTGTAAAAACGGGCTATACAAATAAAATTGCCTTGCCTTGCCTTTATGTGAGGCTTTATAGCTCTTGCAGAGGTTGACATTTCTCTTGAATCCCTGTTTGAACTCTTTCTAGGTGTGTCAAGCGCTGGGTAACGTGGGAAAAGACAGCAACGCTTGGCAGCTCCGAGCACGCAGACTAATTGGACACAAAGCTGTCTTTCCAGTGGGGCCAAGGGAGGACTTTGATTGGCCCAATGCTTGTCTGGAGTTGGAGCAGCTGATAGGCTGCTGGACGGGCCAAGCTGAGCTCTTAGCCAGACAGACCCAAGCAGATGATGAAGTAAGGGACCAAATGAGGCCACAGGATGATGATCCAGGTGCAGAGGCACAGGAGGATGGAAGAGAGGGTGAAGTGGATGGTGTGGGAGTGGCAGGACAGGAGGCTGCGTATGGTGCTGATGAAGGGATGGAGCTGGCAATAGAAGGGGCGGAGGATGGCGAAATCCAGCCCGTTGAAGGTGAGGACCAACTGGCAAGATTGAGAGAGGAGATGGAAGAGAGACTGGAGCATGATGCGCCAGCACTAATGGCAGAAGATGGTGCTGTTAATCACCAAGACCCCAGGAATCTGGGTAATGGCAGACAGGTGGAGATGGAGCAATCTCCACCAGCCAGAAGTCCGAGCCCACCTCCGGCGCTGGAGTGCTTGACGCTACCCTCTGACCACATTGCCCCGGTCAACTCAGTCCTCCTCCTTGGGGGAGAGGGGACCGTTTGTGCCACTGGCTCCAGGGACTGGAGTGTTAAACTGTGGGATCTGCAGGCAGGTCCTAATGGGACGCTGCTGCACACGTTGCAAAGGCAGGGCGAGCTGAGCAGCCACAGGGGCTGGGTCTGGTGTCTGGCGTCGCGGGAGAATCTGCTGGTTTCAGGGGGCTTCGACAGCACAGTGAGGCTATGGGACCTCCAGGCAGGCGGCGCGGGCAGTGGCCTGATCAGGGCTGGGGGTGCCGTCCTGTGCCTGTCCTGCCAGACGGATGTGTTGCTGGCTGGGACATTTGACAAGAAGATCAGCATGTACGACACCAGAGGTGAGGGGGGTTTAAACGTACACATCTGGCAAATAGATTATAGCAACAAACCGCCGAGGTTGACGATGTCGTGATTTTATCTACAGCTGCTGAACCCTTGGTGAAAAGCATCAGTCTCCATGGTAAGCCTGTGATGTGCCTAGCTGCAGATGACAAGTACATCATCTCTGGAAGCAAAGACTGCACTGTTGCCGTCTACGACCGCAGGGCAGACAAAGGCTTGAAGAAAATCCGGGTAGAGGCTGCAAACAAACACACACACACACACACACACACAGTTAATGTTTGCATGCATGTGCTGTATATGTTGAGGTGCACCGAGACTGACTCCAAACCAATCTGTCCACTTCTAGCTGAATTCTTACCTGCTGTCCATGAGCTACAGCGGCAATGAGGTGTGGGCGGGAGACAACGGTGGCAAGCTCCGCTCATTTTCTATGCAAACAGGGACCTTAAAACCCCTGTCCAAATTCGATGTGGGACACACAGCACTGGTCACTGGCATCCACAGGTCCCCTGGAAGCCTCTACACCTGTTCATCTGATCACACTGTCAAGGTAGGAAGAGGCTATTTTGTGGCTGCTTTTTGTCTATTTAAGTAACTCTGCTAATGAGTTACCATTTCAATTTCTTGTCTGTATTGCAGGTCCACATCCCTTGTTCACCTCCAAGGACGTTATGCACACTTCATCATCAAGCTGGAGTCAATGGGGTTAGTGCTTTACAACACATCTTCCATTTTTCTCCTCGTGTTTTCACGCTCTCACACATATCTCTTCTGTCTCTGTTTTCATCTGTCAGCTGAGTGTGGAGGCTGGCGTCCTGGCTGTAGCCTCAGGGGATGTGTACGCAGAAGTCTGGAGGCCCAGAAAATGAGGGAGCAACACCTTAAACCATCTATTGTGGCTAGATCTGAAAACCAGGAGGGGAAATTACCTGAAAACCCTTTCAACACAACACCATACTTGATCCTTCAGCAGGTTGGAATTGAGAGTAAATTGAGTACACAACTGCAAGTGCACAGCTGACATAAAAGGACAAAAGGAAATGTCTCCCTTGACTTTCAGGCTGGATGGATAACATACATGCACTCAAAGTGTTCAGAAATCACAGAAATTGTCGAATTGGCAAACCAAATTAATCATAACTAATGCAAATAACAAAAAAAAGTTTAACAATTTTAGAACAAGGAATCAAGATAATGTGACACTTACTGAAAGCACTCCAAGAGAAATGTAAGATCAACAAATATGATGATGATGATTTATGAAAAGGTAAGACTCGGAAGGAAAGACATGTGCTACATATGGCCAAACAAATGATTTTATTTAAGCACACCTCCAAAACGTGTGAAACTAGTGTTTTCAGAAATCCGCTCTAGCAGTGGCATTGTTATTGTTTTACAGAGTAGAGTTGGTTTGCAAAGTTTCTTGTCACTTGCCAAACTCTCTCAACCAGATTTCTTTCTTTGTCCTTGTTTTATTCCATTGAGATTTTACTACAAACTACAAACATGCAACACAGTCAACATATTTATTTTGTGCCAGTACTGAAAGCTTAAAAAAACCAAACACTTCGCGTCCAGCTGTCCTGTCTATCTCTCACTGTCTCTCTACAATAAAGACATATAGAATAGCCAAAAAGAGAGGACTTTAAAGCAGAGGTTTTCAAAGTGTAAGGTGTGCCTCCTTGTCAAGAGAACCTCACAGGAGGTGCAGTGCAAGAAAAAAATAAATGGACTAAATAATTTCATAAAATGTGGATAGTTTAAAATCGGT
This sequence comes from Trachurus trachurus, assembly GCF_905171665.1. Classification (NCBI taxonomy): domain Eukaryota; kingdom Metazoa; phylum Chordata; class Actinopteri; order Carangiformes; family Carangidae; genus Trachurus; species Trachurus trachurus. Next base: position 18,387,524 of record NC_139905.1, read on the forward strand.
GGATTTTTTCCCCTGGTGAGCTGAAAACAGAAAGATCAATCTATGTTTTTGTGTGTTGCACAACATTAACTGTCTTTATGTTCTCTGTAAGAGGGGGTTTCACTTTCCCACACTTTGAAATATCCCAGGTCAATTCCAGCAGTGTGGAATATACACATTTATAAGGATTATAGTAGTTACATGCTCGCAAGTTGACTGAATCCGTTACATTGACCATTTAACAAACATTTGTTACCCTTCATGTACACTGAATACTATCCATGCTCTCTGTGACACACTGATTGTATTTGTACAGCTATTTATATGAACACAGTCAGCAGTGCTAGTTTTTTTTTTGTACGTATTATCTGCAAATGCCTTGTGTGCTTGTGTGTCTTTTCAGTGTGCTAGTTGTATGGATAAATGTAACCATAAATTATTTGCACAATACTTGATATATGCATATGTTGAAACTCACTGAAAGACAAGATGTCATTAAATGGCCTAGTGTCTGAATTGTTGGTGGGGATTTGTTCACTGCCCTTACGGAGCAGGTTACCTGGCTTAACTCCATCTAAGCAGCCTCCAGTTACCAAGTTCATTCCTCACTGGTGTAAATTTTAAGGGGCATGTAAGTTAATTATTGTGTAAACAAATTAATTTAGACAATTCTGTGGTATATATGCCTGAAAGAAAAGCTCACTTGTGACAGATTAACTGCTGAGTGAGTTACGCATTTGACAGGAGAAAATCTGTGTTCGCATCTTCAGATATGATGTGTGGATCGCATGGCGATCCGTTGATGTTGGTCATCTGTACTCAGGACTGTCACAGCAGCACACAGGTCTTCTTGTCTTTGAAAGGATTGGATGAGGCAGCGATGCCGGTGAGCAGAGGGTCGCTGCGCCTGTGTTCCTGACAGTACTGGACCAAGTCTGCTGCTGTCAGGGAGATCTGCAGGGACAAAGGTGGACGGGACGGCAATTGAATATTGTAATACTTGAAAAAAATGAAATGCTCAGTGGACAACGGCTGTTGAGACAGACAAGGGGTGTGTTACTACTTTTCATACATCCTGATCTATTAAAATATCAGAGAATTGAAGATAAAGATGCTGTCATGCATGTAATGAACAGGTGATTAAGTTTCTTACATACCTTGATTCTCTCCATGCCTGCCTCCACCCGAAGTTGGTCCACCAGTTTTTGTGTCTGAACAACGCTGTTGCTGCTGCTACACATCTTTCCTGACATTCCCCTCGATAATAAAGACTCGGCACAAATCCAAGTTTTTTGCACTTGGTATCCTTCCTCAACACTAAAGGCAGTGTTTTTACCTGATCCAAAAGTGTTAGCTCAGGTTGTGCAGGGCTGTCTGGTCAGACAAGCTCCTGATTTCCCTTTTTGACCTGCATCCCCCCTTTTTATTCACTGTTGTGGGCAGTTCAAAGGCTCTGTGATATGAAAGGTCATACAACACAGTGCTGGAAAGGTCACAAACATCACACATCACTTCACAGCCACTGCTGATGAAAAGATTATTGGCTAAGGTATGCTGTCTGAAAAAGGACTGTATCAGAAAGGCTGGGCATTTGAGGCCTTTATTAATTTGGTTAAACGTGTTGTTCGTGGCTAGAAGCAAATGTTGTTGAGAATGACTAGTTGGGTATACATGTATTTACCTACTAACCCTAATCAGTGCAGACTGGAGGGTGGTAGGTAGTTACTGAGTATTTTGTTTTTATATGTGCAATAACAATTGTTTGTTTTTTCTTCTGTTTTATACCCTACCTCAAAACATAATTTAAAATGTTTTGCACCATTAATCTGTAGTAACAGCCACTCCAGCTCAAAACGTCTGAGTGTTAAAAGCGTCACACAGTGGTCATCATATGGAGACACATGTAAGTACAATTTACTTAATTTAATACTTCTAGAAGTTTGCATGCTCTCCCCCCCCCCGTCCCCCCCCCCTCCAAATATTTTTATTGATATTTTCCAACAAAATGACATATAGTGGTATCAAACAGTGTGGGGAAAAAGACATGTAGTTTGCATGATCTTTTTATACGTATATGTAAATCAACTGCCATATTGATCTGATTCATAGACGCTTATTCTGAATGTTTTTCAGATTAAACATTACATTTTAGTTAAAAAAAATGTTTTAAATAAAATTGTTAAAGTTTTTGTCGGAATAGGACAAAATATATTATCTAAAGAACTGACACACTTTAACAAATGACTGAACATAATCTCCAGATTTTATTCAGATGTACTGTTCGGATTTGGAGCAGAAAGGCGGGTTGATTAAATTTGTCCCTTCGCACTTTCCGTAGTGGGCGCTAGCTTGCTACAAGGTACTCGTGCTATGTTTACAGGGATACAAATCTTGGAAACCGTCTGTGACAGCTGTTTCTTACTTAACCACCTAACATCTCTTCGCGGATAGGTACGTTGTCTTATCTGTGTCCAAATGTTTGGTCCTCACTGAAGTTCATCGGTACAGTTAGGACAGAGCCGGCTCAGTTAGCGCCACATGGACTCCTCTGCGTGTGTCGCTAAAGTTATTCTGCACAACACAAAAACACAATATGCGTCACTACTCCCAAAGTATTTTTATTTATTTATTTATTTATTTATTTATTTTATTTAGCAGTTTTACAGTTTAATTCAAACGATAGACTGATAATTTGACACTAAATGTGTCTCGTATAGTCGTAAGACTGTGGTAGGATATTAGTGGCCTTCCAGCTAACGTTAAAATAATTCACTAATTAAGATACCGTACTTCCTCTGGTTTATCTCTCTTGCCCAGAGGTCTTCTGCAGTGTCTGTCTCTCATAATGCTTGGTGAAAACTTTCAGTGTTATTGTTTTTATATGTTGTGCTAATATTGTTATGTCAGGTCTAAGTGTTGTTCAGCTGCTAATTACGTCACGTGTTGTCTGTCAGAGCTGCTCTCTGCATCATCACTGCTCCACTGATAACAACCAGATCAATAAATTGTTCTTGTTGTCTCTGCAGAAGAGATGGCACACCCTGTCCCATCTGTTGCCATGGAGGCTGTCCTCAAGCCCAGCTGTGAGCTCCCAGAGGACATGCCGAAGATCAAGGGCTACGACTTCAACCAGGGGGTAAATCTGCAGGCAGTGCTGAGGTCCTACCTCACCACAGGCTTCCAGGCCAGCAGCTTGGGCTTGGCCATCCAGGAGATCAACCACATGGTGAGGGGAAGTTATCTGCCATTAAAGGCCTTGCTTTCTTTTGCCACAATGTGAGACAAACTAACCCATTGAATAATACATATTCAATAACTCCTGATGACTTTGCTAGTCTACATTTTTGACCATAGTTCCCTCATCGCCCACAGATAGAGAAGCGCCTTGAACCAGTGGAGGCAGATGAAGGGAATGAGAATAAAGAGTCGGATGAGTCCTCCAACAAGTCGGGCTGCACCATCTTCCTGGGTTACACCTCCAACCTCATCAGCTCTGGAGTCAGGGAGAGCATCCGATACCTGGCAGAGCACAAAATGGTACAAATCTATACCAAGTACTAATCTAACAATAACAACTTCTGCTCTAATCAGTTAGGTTTCCACTGTAACATCTATGTGGGTTTTGACAGGTCAGGTGGGCTGTGTTGATTTAACAGAATCTGCTTTGTCTCTCTTTGAAAGGTGGATGTCATTGTGACCACAGCTGGAGGCATTGAGGAGGATTTGATCAAGTGTCTGGCTCACACATATTTGGGAGACTTCAGCCTGCCTGGCAAGGAGCTCCGTCTGAGAGGGATTAACAGGTTGGCAACTGTGGCAGCATCCCTTCTTAATTATTCTGTATCAATAGAGAATGTGAAGCTGACGTCACGCCGCTTTGCGTTGTGCGACGTCGCCGACTCGGCGCCATCTTTGGAGGAACGCAAATGTAAACAGAGAGTGGGGACTGGATTCAAGACCCAGATTTACTCCCTCCACTGACTTATCCAGACATCGTGAACTATCTCGTTTTTGGTATTAGTGCATATACTACTGTGGCATTTTTTTACGCAGCAGCTGTCCCACCATGATTACTTTTAAGCGACTTTGGGGAACTTTTTTTAGGGAGACGAGCAAGTGTTTACATTCGCGATCCTCCAAAGATGGCGCCCAACGTCCCACGGCGTGACGTAACTTCACATTCTCTATAGCAGACGTGTTATGTGTATGTTAATCGAACCAAGCTTGGACCTAACTTGCATATCAGATCCCGGCTTGTTTTATTTATCTTTGTTTCTTTCCATCTCTCTGCCCTCACTCCATGTAGAATAGGAAACCTATTGGTGCCCAATGATAACTACTGTAAGTTTGAAGACTGGCTGATGCCCATCCTGGACCAGATGTTGCTCGAGCAGAAGACAGAGGTGTGTCTCTCTGTGCAGTTAGTTTTTTTTTTTCTTGCACTCCAAACTGTTAATAGGTGTAGTTGAAGTTTTTACTACTTATGTTAAACAGTTGGGATGTTCCAGATTTGACTCATGTCAGACATCATGTAACCTTTCTTTTTTCAGGGCACTCATTGGACTCCCTCCAAAATGATCCATCGGCTTGGCAAGGAGATCAATAATACTGACTCTGTCTATTACTGGGCATACAAGGTCGGTCCTGATGTATCCTGCTAATGCACCATGCATCATATGGACAAACTGTCAGGATGAGTAGCTGATGCACTATGAAAACCAGTCAGTAAATTTGCAGTGGTTTTCTGTTTTTCAGAATAACATCCCAGTGTTCAGTCCTGCGCTGACAGACGGCTCTCTGGGCGACATGATCTACTTCCACTCTTATAAAAACCCTGGTTTTGTGTTGGACATAGTCGAAGGTAAAAACCAACATTGCTGTTTCTTAACAAGATCACCACAGATCTCTTTGCTGATCATATCTGGACTCTCTATGATGAACATGGTTGACTTTGTTTCAGACATCCGCAAGTTGAACAGCCAGGCGGTGTTTGCCAAAAGAACGGGAATGATCATCCTGGGAGGAGGGCTGGTCAAACATCACATAGCCAATGCTAATCTCATGGTAACTTTCTACTCTGAGCTTTCATCACCTTTTGAATACGACTATGTAAAATTATGTGTTTTATTTGCTTTAATTGCTTATATCTTGAAGATTTATTATGTAAATATTGATCTTATAAAAACATGCCTTGTTACAGTACTCCACATTAGCCGTATTAAGTAGTAAAAAGTAGTTCCTCTTCCAAAAAGTATAATGCTACACAAATGTTAATACTTTTATTAGTCTTTTTAATTCCAGTAGTAGTAGAGCAGTTATATGGATTGTTTTCCTAAGTCACGAGTACTTTTGATAATTGTAAAAAAGAAAATTCTGGAGTGTTCCTATATTGCAGTATTACTGCAGTAAAGGATCTGCTTACAACTTTCGCCAGTGTTGGCCATTAAAGTTTTACACAAAGTTGTGCAAAACTATGTTTTAAGTTAGGAAAAATGTTGTTGTCCGCTCTGTGTTTACAGAAGCCAGGATTTGGTGTTGATGATAATCTTTTTTTTTTTGATGACGATCGTTGATTATAGATGGACATTACATAGTGTACAGTCACAATACATAATACCCCTTTTAAAATGGAGATTGCAAAGCAAACATCCTTACAAACCAAATACTGACTTAATCTCCTCTGTCTCCTTCCAGAGGAATGGAGCCGACTATTCGGTGTATGTCAACACGGGTCAGGAGTTTGATGGCTCTGACTCTGGGGCCAGACCCGATGAGGCCGTATCCTGGGGCAAGATCAGAACAGATGCAAAACCTGTCAAGGTAACAATATTTATTCCTGCAGTGTTGGCTAGGATCATACTAATTCCCTTAATTACAATTAGTTATTTTGAGATGTCTTCATGTCTTCTGCTTCACTTTTCATATATTTCCAAGATGCCTTTTGACAGTACTCAAATAAAATACCAAAACTGTCTCCAGAGCAGTTTTCTACACCCTAGACATAAAATCTTATATTAGTTGTGGATACTTGACAAGATGTTTTCTGTTTGTAGCATTTAACTACTGGAAATTTCACAATGTTTTTTTTCATTGAAATTAATTTCATGGGAATAAATGCGTGTTATATAACTCGACAGAGCTGGTAACCAGGTGAAAAGGCTGAGTTGTCTGAGAAATGTCCGTCACACAAGCATGTGAGCTGTAACCATGAGTTGTAGTCCACGCTTTAGCCTCATGGTGGCAGTGTCTGCACAACATTTGATCTGAGGGTGTAGTGTGGCATCTGAGGACCTCCACAGAAATATGAAAACTAAGGGCTGGCTTCTGCTAAGGGTAGTTAGCATGTAGCATGATGCAAATGTACTAGTATTTCAAAGGGATGACACACTGCTTTGCTGTTTATTCCCAGGTGTACGCAGATGCCTCCTTGGTCTTCCCTCTAATTGTGGCCGAAACCTTCGCACTCCATGCCGACAAGCTGACCGCTGGCAAGAGAGCAGATTAAAAAAGTTGCCTCCTTAAATGCTCTGTTAGAAACAACAACCAGCTTTGCTGCTCTGGTTCTCCCTTTTGTTTGTCTAATTGAACATATGAGTTTGATCTAATGAACCTTTCCATAGAAAATACTTGGTTGTTACTTGGCAACTTTAAGAGGCAGCATTGTGATGTGTTCAAACACACAATGCTGCAATTCAACTTCTTACTGAATGGGAAGCGCTGAGGGTTTCCTGTCTTAATGCTTTCCATATCAATATTTACTTGTTTATACAAGTACAGTTTTTTTCCCTCTCTATCCTGCCTGGCTGGGATTGCATGGGTAGCATGCACCAAAGATACCGCAGAGAATGCATCAGGTTTTAGCCGCAGCGTGTGGGTGTGTGTGTGTGTATGCATGTGTGTGTGAGGTGGGTGTAATTTATTTCAGTTTACCTGTGGGATCAGTTGAACGTTACTTTATAGCTTCATAGATTTTATACTGTCTTAATCTTTCATTCACTGTTCCAGGAGTAAAGATGTGCCTGTAAAGCAAAATAAATCTTTAAATATTCATTTCTCCCTGTTTTTCATCTTAATGGACAATTACAAATAGTCTTTGTGCTGCAAGTGTGTGTGAGAAGGCCACAAGGGGTTCATCATGGGACACTTTGTTTCACATGACTACATTAGTGATCTTTGTGTTATAAAAGGATTTAAAAGTGATTGCATTACAAGGCAGTGCTGTCTTATGATGAGAAATAATATTTATATTATTAAATAAAATTAGGTAATATAATATATTATTTACATGTAAAATTAAAAACACCTCAGAATACAATACTGTCTGGAATTACACAGTCACTAAATGAATGTAAACATGGTTTTGTATCATTAAAAACACATTGTATGTCAGAACAGCTGCAGGATGCAGTAGAAGAAGAAGGCAGAACTCATCACCGTGTTTCTGATGCTGCAGCCAGAGTCTGAAGAAAAAACAAAAGCAAAAGTTGTAAGCATCCCCGTTCATATGCAAGTGGTGGCAAATTTGCTCAGCTTTTTTTGGCGAATGCTCCTGTGACGTGTGTCTGGTGAGCACCTTCAGTCACATCCTCCTCTTGAATCCCCTGAGGGGCCTCCAAGGAGCATCACGGCTTAATGCATTTGTGGTCAGTCTGTGCTCATACAAAGACATGCAGTTTCCACCCACCCAGGCACAGAGCACGCTGTAGATGGGACTCCTCGGGTCTCTTCCTTTCTGCTGTCAGCAGAATCAACCGCATAATCTAGTAACAATGATAAAGACATTTCCCATAGCAATACACGCATCTGCTATACTGGGAAAGGATATTTCCTGTGGTTAATGACTGCTTCCATATCCTCTACACAGTCACTGTTATATTCACAGCCTGGTTATATTTACTCTCCTTGGAATGGCATTGTGGGTAGTTTTTGTATCAAACGTGTATATAGTATACTCACTGAAGCCTTATTTTTTTTTTCTAGAGTTGTCGGTGTCTTTTTTTAGTGGGATGCTGACCTTTTCTTTTATGGAAACAGAGTTGGAGAAGTGGAATTGGAACTGGGAGAAGGTCAACTTTCCCAAAACCTCAGCCCCATGTGTCACACACACACACACACACACACACACACACACACACACACACACACACACACACACACACACACACACACACACACACACACACAGAGGAGCTGGGCGTTCCTGTCTTGGTACAAACTGCTTTTCCATTCAGTCGTCCTATCATTTCCTATTGGCGGTGGCATTGTGAGCGTGTGTTTACCCAGGGCTTGACAGTTAAAAGATTTTTTTTAAAGGCAGTGGTGTATGCATTTTAGCTCTATAGAAACGTATGTTTGCTCTGTACTTAATGGAAAGATTACAGAGAGACTGAGAGAGCTGAAAAGAGTGAGATAGAGACGTGTGTGTGTGTATATGTGTGTGTGTGTGTGTGGATGAGTTGTAGTCACGCTATGATAATACTGTGTGGCGTCTGCACAGAGCAGACAGTGTTTGCCCCCTCCTCCTCTGCGGAACAATAAGTACACTGTGTGATGTGCAGGGCCGCAGCAGTCATAATGGCAATTATGTCTTCTCCTGGCCAGATTGAACGCTTTTTTTTTTTCCTTTTCTTTTTTTATGGTGAGAACCAAAGAGCCAGACAGGGAGGGAGAAGGGAGAAGGAAGGAGGACAGAGTTAGAGCTGACCTGCTGCACAGCTGCGGGGTGGGGTGGATCTGTGAGGAGTGGAGAGAAAAGAGAGGAAATACACAGTGGATTGGTTTGTTCACATTTGGATATTCATAATCGCATTTCCGAGTAATTTCATGAGGAGCTGCTCTTCTTGCAGAAGTGTGTGTGTGGCGGGGGGCTCTACCTGAATGGTGAAGAGGCTGTACATTACATTCACTGTCTGCCATTTTATTTGAGTGTCTGAATTCTGTTCTGTGTCATCTCATCTGTATTGCTCAGAAATTTCAAAGCAATACAGAGAACAAGGGTCCAGAAACTACTACTTTTCACACCACCAATTCCACAATGCAATGTGTAAATGAGCATTGCAATCTACAGCAATCAGTGGTGTTATTTCAACAAAGATAAAAGACAGTAAACCACGGTGCTCTTTGTAGTAAAGACACAAAACCATTGTTACTGATGTGACAGTGCCATGGTGCGTGATACTCTCAAAAAGTGATTTGCTTTGTGTTGCCATGTAACCCACATTATAAATATCTTACCACAATGCTGCTTTAACAGTCATTATAATTATGAGTGTGGCCAAGAGTCAAGTCAAAGAGCAACAGGTTGGAGAATAAACTTGCAAATGAAACGGATAAATAGATGTTTAAAGAAAATAAAAGTTAAGAAGCCATCGCAGACATTGCCATGTTGGCACTTGATCACATTTAGAAAAAAAAAAAAAGAGGCCAGATGTTCTTGGAAATCGTATTTTGAGCCCGATCTTGCTTTGGCTGAATGTTTGCTGCTGGGACAAGTTTTCTATGCATGTTGAATAGAGCATTGCTGTGTATATTTCTGTTATAACTGATGCATTAATTAATTAACTAAAAATGCTTTAAATGCTCAGTGTCCCTCTTTAACAGACTAGCTGTCCCACTACACCAGTAAAACCTGAAAAAAGGGGGTTTTGTTGCGTTGCAGTTTTTAACAAATCTGTCTTAGGCTACATGAATTTGTCAAGGGTTGTATCATTTAACATGAATATTAGTCATAGCTGCAATGGACAGTTTTGCAAAACTCCTCCCATTTTCCACAATAAGACTGACCTAAGCGAGGTCATTTAGTCATTTTGTGTGTAGGCTATTTGTCGTCATCCCCTGGACCTGTTCATTAATCTGTACATGCAGATGTTTGCCAAAAAATATCTCACCTAACAAAATATGATTTTAAGTAGGGTTGGCGCATCCTTGGATTACACACATTTGACTCAACGATCGATATGCCCGGCCCTCTCACTTCTGACACCAAACCTACGCCCTTGTCTTGTGTGTGAGTAGTGTACCTTATCTCCACCTCTGTTTACCTGTTATGTTACCATGGGAACTCCCACCTCTGAAGCCCATTGGCCAACCTGCCGAGGTAGGAGCAGGTGAAGGAGTGCAAGTGCGTGGGAGGAAGAAAAGGAGTGTCTGTCTGTCTGACACGGGATAAACATTAAAGGAAACTCGAAAGCAATAAACGTATAGAAGACGGGTAAAGACAAATACATGGAAGGAGAAGTAAAACACGAGTAGGAAGTGAAGGGGAGGTAGCTCTGCTTTTGATCTCGACCTCCTGCTGCTTTCTCAGAAACAGGAAGTCGTCAGTTGAACCGCCGTCTAGTCCTCTGACGCAGCTGGCCGACGCTGATGACGACCTTGTGTCACTGTTGCTGTGGTAACCAGCGGTAAAGGACAAACATCCGGATGACTTCTTTACTGTCCCGTCCTCATTTTTCATCAAATGTGTTACAGCGGCGGCTTGACTATTGTGCAGTATCTCTGGTAACCATGGTGGCAGGTAAATAATGATAATAAAAAAGTATGTAGAGGTTTAATAGTAGACTAACGTAATGTTTATCTATGTGGGCTGCCATGTAGAGACACGCTGGGGGAAAGCCGTAAGTAAAGTGGGGACTTACACGTAAGTTAAGCTTTGTGGATCATTAAAGATTTGGTGCCTCCTTCTGATAAGACACCGATATATAAAGGTTTTACAAGCTAGCCTATATTTAATGGATTTATCAGTTATCCATAGATCCTTATCAGCCATTAATTAGAATGAGGCTCAGGTTGCCAGACTCAGGAAAAATCCACCTTTGCCATGAGTTTGTTGGTCTAGCTCTAATTCCTCAGGTAGGCCACGGTTGTTGCACCACTTATCTTCTGGAAAAGAGCTGCAGGACATCTGGACAAAACTGCTTATTAATACCGTAATAAGTCTGCAGTTGTAGCTATATGTTAATGAGCAGTTTTGAGTCAAGATGTCCTCCCTTTTTCAGAAGATAAGTTGTAATCATAGACTGTAAAAAGAGTTGTAATACAGTATTCTGCCGAATGAGTTAAGCAAATGAAACCAGGCATGTTCTCTTTGAATGGCTTACTTAATCTAAAGAATTTAAGAATTAAATGATTCATTATCCATTAATTACATTGCTGCCATTGCAGCTTAGAAACCGTGTTTAACATGAAGGCAAAACGTTTTTAAACTGTGAATTATTAGGCTGTTATTTCCAGTGATTCACAGGGACGCAGAAACACAAAAAAGGATTTTCTACCTTTTTTTTGTGTTATATCATGAAATATATCTTTCTTTACAACCATTTGTATATTTTTGTATAAACCTATCCTTCACTCCTTGTATTAAAGAGTCCTGGTGGCTGCCTGCTTTAGGAGAAGATGCAAAGTTAGACTTAAGCTGACAGCCGTCATGCTTCTGAGGTAAGGAAAATTAATAAGCAAGAAAGAAAAATCTATGCAAATTTGGAAAAAAAATGACCCAAAAGCTGAAGGTATACCGTCAGAAGAAGTGAAGGAACAACATAGGTATTTTCATATCTGTTTAAGATTCTTGGTAGAGAAACAATTCATTACTAAGTAATCAAGGCCACAATCATGATTCGTGACATTGCACATTCTTAACTGATGCATCGTTTTCAACTTCAAGCCTCTGTGTAAATATAAATATAACACTGTATAAGTATAAAATTGCAATAAGACAAAAAGTACCACATAAAAAATTATTGAAAAGTGAATTAATGTTACATTCTTTATATAATTGTCTATTTTCAAGCACCAGTTGTGTAATTTACATGTCTACCTACCTGTTTTCTGATTGGCTTAAGTTAATTTACTATGTCTGTCTGTGAGTCGCCACCTTGCTAAAACAGTTGTATTATCTAATAATCTTTTCATGCAGCATTACATTATATTTGATTATTCCCTCTCAGTTATTTTTTGATTTCCTTTTTACTCTGTAGTCACTGTCTCATAAGGACTTTCAGCTATGCAGCTGTGTGGAAAGTGTCAGAGTGCAGAGCAGTCGGAAGTAGGAAGTAAAAGGTTAATGTTGCATAACTAAAAAGCAACTCTTTTTGAAATGATACCTTGGGGTTAATATCATTTTAACCGTGAGCCAACAATAAAAACATTATGGAAATCAATTTTACCACTAAAAATTTAGGTCAGGTGCCAAAAAAAAAAATCTGTGAAGTCGGGCAAAGTCAGAGAAAAAGCTCTTAGTTGAATCTTTGTTTGGGATAACAGATTCTCAGCTGTTTGTGGCCCATTTTTATCTTGCTCCACTGACAAACAAGAGAGAGAGGGGTGAGGGGTAACAAAGCACAAGACACATGCAGGCTACTGCCTTTCAAAATCAATTTTATTTGAATTCACTTCAATATCGACAAAACCATTTAAATGATACAGCACTGACTGGACATTGTTTTTGATTATATAATTTTCTTTGAAAAGCAAATACATGGTAAAGTTACAAATACACTGTGGAACAAAAAGGTCAAGTCAACTATATGTACTAAATAAATGTATCAATAAATGTACCAAAAAATAAAAACAACACATGTAAAAACATAAATATCAATCAAATGTGATAATTTATTAAAATATTTTATTACCAGAAACTATATATAATTCTAAATGCAATAAAACTCCAATTAAAATTCAATGAGTAAACAAACAAGTCACAATTTAAGTGTAAATAATATTTCATAATTGTCAGTCATTTGAAAATAAATGTCCGTACATATTTATTAATATCCAGATACAGTCGTTATAGCGGTATTACAGTGAGCTGTGTGTGAGTGTGTGTGAAAATGAGACCAGTCCCCTGTTCCTGCTGAACTGAGCCAGCCGACGTCACACACTGATTATCAGCACAGCAGGCACAGGAGACTGACCCAGCAGGGGGTGAGGTGGGGGCAGACAGAGGTGATTACACGCACGCACGCACGCACGCACGCACACACACACACAGAAACACATACTCGCCGACAGAGACACCACACAGACGGGGAAGTTAGACAAACACACAGACACACACACCAAACCACCTGACACGGATGCTCATGCAGAAATCAACAGGTGGAAGCATAAACAAAATATGAATGCAGACACAAAGTCTCACACACAAACACACACATACACACTGAACCTAAGAGACCCTGGCAGCCACGGATATGAGATGACGACATGAGATGACATATTGCTTGCCCTAAAGGAACAGGAGCAGTCTTCGACACTAATGAGACAGCTGACATTTAGCAGACACAGACACACACTGAAGCTGCACACTTTCACCTAATTCAACAGATTACGAGTTATTACCAGAAGCTTATAGACAGCCGTACCTGCTCCCATATACAACCCTCTTGGCCTCTCACGACACAATGGTGACCACACATGCTGTCGACCTTCAACACATTCTGTCATGGTAGAAGTGATTAAGTGTGAGCGTGAGATTCACAGGGGAATTAAAAAAAAAAAAAGAGTCCAAGACTGAAAAATCTTGCAAATCAGAAACAGACTGTTTTGAAACACAGACACAGAGTTTTCACACGTTTACTAGCACTGGGAGACATTTGACACATTGCTGTCAAATTTAAGTGCAAATTTCAACAGACTTTCTAGGAAATATACAAAAGAAAATGTTAATGCATCAACTCTACAGTCTCTTACCATCTGATTGGAATTGACAAAGTTTTACTTTTGCACTGGTTGCTGACACGCTCATCTGAAAGTGTGGCATTGATGTAAAGAGCAGTAGTTTGATGCAGTGCGGCGTCTCCCTGACCTTTCATCCCCACCCAACCCCACCCCAGCCCACCCCAGCCCTCCTCCAGCAGGCTGCAGCCCTGTGGCGGCAGAACTTAACCACTGTGAACATGGCAGAGACTCACTGTTCACATGTGGGTTAAGTCCTGCTGCCGCACAGCCAGGTTTCTTACCAGCAGTGGTTCATGACAACGAGCGCGTTCTTGGGTGTGTTTGTGTGTGACTATGCAAATCAGAAACATGGGTGTGACTGTGTTGAGTTAGCAGATTAGTGCGTGTCTCTGTGCGTTTGTGAGAAAAAGGTTGCGTTCTTTCATGTCAGCCATTGGAAATCCCTGGCAATGTGATTCAGTCCTGTAGTCTCAAAAATCACTCTGCCAGGAATTCCCCTGGTCAACAGAGACGACTTGATAGTTTTGCGGTGAGAGGAAGACTTCAAAGCATGCGCAAACACAAATAGTAAATACCGCAGTAGACCTCCTGCATCATTGTCACCTCTCTTACTAAAAATGTTTCCCCCCCTTTGCCTGGTTATACCTCCATCCCATGTGACAGAGCGAGCTGTCAGAGTATGTCTGATGTGCTACATCTTTGTCATTCACAGGTCACAGTCACTGTGCTCTCTGAGCCGTGTGTGTGTGTGTGTGTGTGTGTACTGTGGGCTTGTGGTTCTCGACAACTCCCAGACTTCACGTGGCCTCTTATAAAAAAAAAATAGCTTTTCAATGACAGAATGGAGAATTAGGTTAGAAGGAAGTGGCCAGTCAAGTGGCACTCCCTTGAAAGACGTTTGCCCCGCTCTGCTCTGCTCCTGCCCCTTTATCTGTGCCCCTTGTGTGGAAAAAAAAAAAGTAGTTCGGAGAGCACTGGGCCGTGTTTCCTCTGCTGCAAAGCTACTGCTAAATCTCTTAAGAAATTGTCAGGAATTTTTTTATGTTGTGGTTACAGAAAGTGATACTGTATTTATGTGTTATTGCTTCTTATTACTGCCTGTCAAGTGGTATCAGGTAACATAAAGAAAAAGAAAAAGGACAGGCGCACACACTCGTCAACCCCGAGGGACGACATATTACCGTGAATTCCTTTGTGTTGAATTATACTTGTCTGGACAGGACACATTTAAACAACTGAATGTCATTCCAAGCTGTAGATCCATGCATGCTCCATACTGTTCTGCCATCCTCTTCACGTCTCTTTATTTTCAGCCCGGTGAATATTCCACCATGTACAACCTATGAGTCAGTGAGACTCTTTTGGGGAACTCCAGACTCTAAATAAGTGTTAGCCGTCTGTTGTCACTGTGGGCCTGCTGGAGAGCTGAGCCAGGGACACGGCGCACTTGGGCACTATCACCAGTGCTGTATCATTGTTGTCGCAAATCTGTTGCAGCCAGGTTGGAGAGCTCGGGGAGAGGTTTTAAAAATAGGACAGAACCTGCCTCCTATTCTTGGTCATGACTTCAAGAAAGTTCAAAATGCTACTCAATGAAGCAACTTGTACTCTGGACTTAAAACTCGCACAGATTAAAAACTCTGTTTCATGTGCAGATGCTTCCTAGTTTGCTCCAGGCCAATGTTCTTTCTTTTCAGCCTGTGGTTCAATCAACCAATAACATCAAATTACAACTGCTCAGAACACACTGTGATTTTGGTGCTACTGGCAAGAAATTAGAAAACCGCTGCTCCTTCCTCTGTCTGGTCCCTCTTTATGCACTATATGAACGTCTCTCTTTGACTCAGAGTACAGTAAGGTAACATTGTGCCGCAGCTCAGTTTTACTAAGCATTTTTTTTGTCATTCAGTACATGGAAGATGAAAATAGTACAGTAATACTTTTTTGTAGTAGCAGTGGATTTTTTTGTGTCTTCATAAATTTAGTTTTGTTTGTATTAAATATGTATCCCAAGCGCCACCCTCTCTCCATATGGTCACAATAAGACATGCCGTCTCCAAAAAAAAGGGAAAAAAAAGAAGGTTGTTTAAGGTCCCAGCACCCATCAAAGACAGCATGCTAACTCCTCTTTAACTCCTCTCCTCCATCAACCTAAACCCTCTATCCCGCCATCCTTTCATCTGGCAGTGGCTCATCTCGTGTGTTATTTTCTCTGCCTTTTCATCTTTTCCATCGGTTTCTCTCTTCCCCTTTGCGTTCCCCCCGTCAAACCCGCAGCCGTTAATGTCTATGAGCTCATTCCTTCCCTTTCCCTGTAATGACGGCATTCTGGTTGACGCACACTGTCCTAGTCCAACACCTCACCTCAAACACTCGCTGCGAGGATCTCAACATGTCTCACTTTTGCATTTGGCCTTGCTTTTTTTTTTTTTTTTGAAGTATCCAAGCAATCCTGTTGTTACACTCTCAAGTTGGTTGTTTATTATGGTTAGAAATAATCATATGGTTCTGCCATGTGGGCTGCAACTCACTGGCAGCTCATGATTGTGCCAATGTGCTGCATCCTGATGGAGGCGTAGAATAGGAAAATTGAGCGATGATCTCCAGCAGACGTACCCTAGTGAAGTCAAAGTACATTTCTAAGTGTCTTCATGGCTTAGGGCCTTGTGTGTGGGTGCTTTGATGGTTTTAGGGTTTACAGTTTACGCTACGTGTGTGTTCTATTACGTTTACATTCGTACGCTCAATGTATGGAGGTCCAAATGTAGACGTGGCCACTGGCTGTTTTCTCTCTCCTCTTCAGCCAGAGTTCAGAATTGACATTGCCGTTTACACAAGGGCACACAGTTAAGTGGAAAAGCCTCTGTTGAGACAGCTGGATCTCAACCCCTTGTTGTTTCAACACATATCTTCTCTCTCCCTGTGCCCCTGTGCGTGTGTGAGTGTGTGTGCTTGCACTCGCACTCACACAGATGCATTAAGGATTGCACACATGCTCACAGGCCAGACAAAATCTGCTTCCATGCACAAAATATGCACAGTATCAATAAACAAACACAGTTATGTCAGTGGGCTGCCGGGCAAACATGGCATGTGCGTTAGCTTGGTTCTCACCATAAACCAGGAAGAGTACAAATATATATCTGACATCATTCACACCTCCAGGCTGTGAATCTCTTCACAGAGCAAACAGTGAGCAGGCCGACCAAAAGGCTGACTCTGCACTGCTATTATAGCTACACGTTAATAATTATGCATCAGACTTAGATATATGTCATTTTTGTATCTTTCCATTACATCAGAGAATTTCACAGAAGGCAGTTTGTTTCCAACCTCAGCTTCATGTGAAATCAGTTTGTCTTAGTCTAATGGCTGGAGACATTATGTCAACACCAGAGCACAAGGGTTACAATAACATCTGAATTCCCTTCTTTAAGTGTAAATATGCCACGTTTGCTTTTCATAATTGCTGTCGTATCCATTACACCTTTCAAACACACTCGCCCTGATAAGTGAATCACTCTCGACTTATGGAGGGAGAAAACGCACCGTAACGACCAGATCACCTTTGTCCAAAAAGATGGAGAGATGAGTGTGGGGAGGAAAGACGCCTGACGCAGCAGAAACTATGGCTGCATTTCCTCTGCAACTTTTTTTTTTCAATAGCGTTTTCAGTTTCCAATATGATTAAAGGATAGAAAACGCAGTGGATGAAGCAGGTAAATAAGGCCATTGGATGCTAATTCTGCTTTGCCTCAACTTTAGAATCAGCGATACAACTGTAGTGAAAATGCAGCGCACATCCCACTGACTAAAACCCAGATCTTTGAACCTACACACCTTTCACAGAACCACACCCTTGTGCTTTTGCAACCAGACGGAGCATGTGTATGTGTCTGGGTATGTGCGTGCATGTGAGTGAGATTGTATTTGTTTCATGTTGCGTGTGAGGGCGTAATTATTGCTGAGGCCGTGACATTCAATGACATTCAGACAAGGACTTGCACTCTATATGGGCCTTCTTCTCTGCTGCACTTTCCCTGAATCAAAGGGGAGCGTTGGTTGGCTGGCCTGGAATCAATGGAACGTGCCACATGTGGGACATTAGGCTGAGAATAAAAACGTATTTCCAACTCCAGATTTAAAAAAAAAAAAAAAAAAAAAGAGAGAGAGAGAGAGAAAAGCTCAAAGTCTCTTTGGGCTGTAAAGCTAGCCTCAGCAGTGAAGAGCCCAGCCCAAGCCCGTGGTCCGCTCCCAGTGCGTGTAACCCTATCCAACAGAGTCGTTGCCAAACACCCTTACCACCACCAGCCCTGTACTTAGTGTACAGCCGCCCTGCTGCCACTGAAACACACACACAAATGGATGCAGAAATTACACACACACACACACACGCACACACACTTATTCCACTACGCCACGGTTTCCTGAGCCTAGGCCCATTCCTACAGATTGCTGCTGGGCACACCCACCCACCCAGACACCCGACCAAAGCCAAAGCTTGAGTGCAAGATCCCCAACTTTCTCTCCTCCTTCTATTCTCACTTTCCCCCATCTTTTCCTCCATCCATCCATCCGTCCGTCCATCCATCCATCCATCCGTCCATCCGTCTGGCTTTTCCTTGGTAGTTATTCCAACATAATAATTCCTCACTGTGAAAGGAAGAATAATAATAATACCGCAGCCCTGTCTCCACTCTTTCCCATGTCCTTTGGCACAGAGGTTATCTGAAGTCACAGTCAGTCGCATAGATAGCAGAGCAGCAGACCCCCCCACCCCCCACCCCCCCTCGCCTGCCCTAAATTAACTCATTATTATCTTGTCTTTCCTCTATGCTTCAGCCTCATGCCGCCTCATACCCTCCCTCCAGCTCCATTTTCGCCTTCCACTGCCCAATTTGGCCTATGCCAGTGCTCCCAGAGGGGAACCAGACAGGCGGACAGGAAGACGGAGACAGCCGGCCCTGAACTGTAGCTGAAACTGGGTTAGCTACAGTAGCTGCTGGATTCCCTTCCTTTCATGGAGGTTTGGGAGCTCACAGACTTACAGGGCCTCTGAACAATGAGAGGAATGTTTGAGCGGCTCCGGCCTCGCTTCACCACTACCATTACGTCTCTCGGCTGCTTTTCTAGAACTTTTTATGACCTCTATTCCCACTCTTTGCTGCCAGCAACACCCCGCGGAGAGGCACACACACTGATGGACATGTAGACACACATATAGATGACACACATGGGCCGACGGATGATTGTGAGCAGACAGTTGCAAAGGAAGGCAGACAAACGGGTAGAGGCAAACCAGTTATGCAGTCAAGTCATTCAAACGGGAGGTGATATAATCCTTCAATCAAACAGACACGCAGACAGACAGACAGAAATTAAGCCGTCCCATTCAAAGGAACTATTTACGTCTGACCTTTGTAATGGAGCTGGTCCACAGTGGCAGACCTCAGATCAGGGCAATATTCCAGTGCCAATATCACAGCACATTTGAACAGCAGACACACATTACTCTCACTCCGAGTGATCGTCTATCCTGATCAACAGGTTGCAGGAATTGCTGCGAAGTGAGTGTGAAGTGCCTCTCTGTGGAAGACCAGTGGTTCAGGACACAAAAAAAAGTCAAAGAAAAGTGTACAGATGATTTGCCGCATCATAAAGTCATAAAACAGTAAAAAGGCAACAATAAACCTTTGAGAGGAGACAGACACGATGCTGCACCTACCTGAGAGAACAGCTTTAACTCCTTTCCTCTGTCTCATGTTCACTGTCCTCATGCTCTCCAGTGTCACACTCTAAAGTTGAACTTCACAGTTGTCGTCCTCTCTCTCTCTCTCTCTGTCCCTCTCTTTCTTCCTCTCTCTCTGTCCCTCAGTGTTCCTCCGTATCTCCCACTCTTTGTCTCTCTTGTCAGTCAGTTTCTCCTTCGGCTGTGCAGACAGGAGTGTGTGTGAACGCAAGTGTGTCTGGCAGCCAGACAGGACGGTGAGAGTAAGCGAGTGGGCGGGCCCAACCCAGTGCAGGGGATTCCTTTATGACGATGTCAGAGGAGAGGAGCCCTCCCCTTCTCTCCTCTGCCTCCCTCTCTCCTCCCCTCCTCTCCTCCCCTGTGCATGGCTGAGGCTGCTGCTAGAACACAGGAAAGGGGGCAGGGAGATAATTGGCCGCACAGCTGCTAATAAATGAGCAAAGGCTGTTTGAGTCAATAGCAGGCAGGAAGAAGACAGCGCTAAATGTGCAATGTTCCACTGGACAAACACACTGAGATAGTTTGTTGGACCATCTTGTGTGTTGGAGATGCTCTGCAGAGAAATAAAACTGCAAGAAAGTTGTGTTTTTCACCTCTTCAAGCAGATAGTGATCAGATCAGTTTGACAGTGATCAGGGCGATTACATTTCTCATAGAGGCCTGAAACGCTTTTGATATGAGCACTCTCATTTCCAATGTGAGCTTTCTTTATCTCGCAATGCATGCTTTTGTGAGAGTACTCATGTTTTGTTTTTTTTAATTTGTGTAGCACTTTTAAATTCTCAAAGCAAAATGAAAAATGAAAAAGCAATTAAGAAGCTTAAAAAATGTAAAATCATGGCAAAAGTTATTTTAAGAAGAAGAACAGTAAAATGCTGCAGATGTTTTATCAATCTGTGTTGTTTTATGCTGCAGTCTGCCGGGGAGGCAGCATCAGACACAAGGATGCAAGACAACTGGACAAATTTGTGAAAAAATCAAACTGGCTCTGTGATTGGAGCCAGATTGGACACACTGAGGATGGCAGAGGCCATTCTGAACAACTGGGATCATCCACTTCATAACACCTTGATGGACCAAAAAAAACAACCCAAAAGAAAATGGCAGTAGTGGATGGCTCCTCTCTGTTTGGTGCAGGACGGAGAACTATAGAAGATCCTTTGTACCTATACAGCCATTAGGCTTTTTAATTCTTCTGTAAATGCTAGATGAGCTGACAGACAAATGAACTTACCCTTGGGGATTAATTAAGTAGCCTAAGTTTTATCGTATCTTAAACAACAACAGTAAGTTGTTGCATTAAAGCAAGTGCATTGAGAATTAAGAAGTAATTTGGTTTAGCTTAAATCAAATGAAAGCTGGGGATCTTTCCGTAAATCTAAATCTGTGCACATCCAATGAGAAGTCAAGGATTTTCACACTAAACACACATACATCCATGCTAAAACAGGTCTGTTAAGACTTAATCTGATCGATTCTACAGTGGTGAACAGTGTTTACGCTTAAATTGGCGTGGAGTGGTCTTGTCTCATGTTTGGGGGAATTTCAAGCTGCATTTTTATGTTGATTGAGGGACTTTAAGTGGGACAGAAGTGCTGTGTTATGAACGAAGCAAAAAGAGATCAAGCATTACCGTTTTTTCCGGATCACCTAAATCCAGACAGAATTTCAACGTGGAAATTGTTCCTAGAGTGAGACAGATCGATGCATGTGAGTTAATTGATACGCTTTTAAGTTTAAAATTGAATGTGCTGCAGTGCACGTGGTGACATAAAAGCCCTTTTTTGTTGATAAAGGATATAAAATGATAATAAAGCATCAGTTTATAGAAATGGTGTTTCTTCTAATGAGGAAACAGCAGAAACTTATGTTTACCAGTGCTGTCCTGGTTTTATTTGTGTGTGTCTGTGTGTGTGTGTGTGTGAGGTGTCCATGTTGGGTTTGATCTGCACCTGTCAAGCACAGACCCCCCGCCCCCCCCCCCCCCCCCTCACCTCTAAAAGAAAAAAGAAAAATCCCCCCAACAGAGAGACAGTAACACGAGCTTCTGAGAGGGGCTATTAGAGGCTTTACGACTTCCCCTTCTTCCCCTGAAGCCTCTGGGTGTGTGTGTGAGCGGCGAAGTTCTGCACAGACAACCACGCCCCTGAGAGAGAGAGCGGACGTCACACATTCCACACACACACACACACACACACACATGCACACACACTTAACGCGTCTCTTAGCAACCCATACACTCAAGCTCAGAGAAATGAGTATGCCAGTAAGACACATGACCGCGACACGTCGTTCATCTTCGAATGGGATAATGTTTTGTTTATGGACCTCAGTTTCTATGTTGTCTTCACTGGGGATTTACAACTTTGCATAACAGCCAGAGCTGAATGGAGAGAAATGAGTGCCTTCACTTTTTGATTGTTAGTTAGCAAAGATTACATGTGGTATATGAGCAAAGACAGAGCCGAGCGCTGCTTCATAAATCGTACATTTCTCTTTCCCCCTCTGCTTCTCCTTGTACATGTCTCATTTAAAAAGTTATTGATGGTGAGATGAGCTGGATATTGTGAAGAGTTAACTTGGTTGTTCGTGAGATAAACTGTAAAAAAAGAAGAAAAAAAAGTTTCCATCTCCATTCTGTGGTCAAAAACTTGATACGTTGCGTGCACAATCCTCTCTTATTTTGCCTCCTAGACATCACAATTAGCATATAGCCACACGCAGCAGTACTGTATTGACTGAGATGACTGATGTGATACCATGCTGAGCAAAGATGTTCTCTACAACTTACTCATCACTGGAGGAACATTTTCAGTTCAAGGTTAATACCAGTTCTTTCAGTGTGTCTGGAATATGATCCAAAATAAATCTGGTATGAAAGTGAAAAAAAGAAAAAAAAGAATGAATAAAAGAAGCCGTATCTTGCAACTTTTTCACCAATGCCAAGTTACTGTGGGCAAACTCTGGTGCACAGTGTTCTGCAACCTTTCCTGCTGGCAGCGAGTGTAGTGGTATTTGGAAAACTGTGGTGAAAGAAAGCTCTGTGCCTCTTCTTCACCCAAGGCCATGATCTGTTCTTTATGGTTTTGTGAAATATCATCAGCTCTATGGAAAGCAGAGTGATATGTAAGCATAGTTGTAAATGTTCTCACTGTGTGTGCTTCAACTGATCAGTCCACCGTTTTCAAAAGATAATAGTGACAGGTGGACCAATGGCAGTGCATGTGTATAATAAGAAGGCCATACATTACAACACCGACCTTTAAGCCCTCTGCTGACTGTGGATCATGAGCTCGTCTGAGGCTTGTGAGTGAATTTTGTGGAGTCATAGTGCACTTGTGTCATCTTTAGTTAATATTTCATTGAAAAATACAGTATGTCTCATAGTATGTCCTCCCTTGGTGTTGTGCCAGACAGGTCAGAGTGCCGACCTCTGCCTTTAGTGTGACCGTGTGTGTGCGTGTCTGTATGTCCATATACAAACATGTTTTAAAACATGTCTTTATTTGTTTGCTCTCACCCACTATATACTCTTTGTTGCATCCGTTTCAGAGCATTTTGGCTGTGTGTGTGTGTGTTTGTGTTTGTACTGGTGTGTGCGTCAACGGGTCACGCCGGACATTCGGCTGAGTGACCATCTTAGACAGTGAGTCAGACGACAGTAACTGACTCCAATCTGGGCCACAGGGTCTGGGAAGAAAAAGAAAATCAACTTCCATTTGGTTGTCATGGTGAGTCAGATCCAATTATGCAACAAGCAGTGGAAAATGGTTTTGGAGAGAGAAAGAAATGCAGGAGAACGAGAGAGGGAGCTTCTAGTGGTGCCAGCTGATCTGAGAAGTATCAGCGTCATTTAACCAGACACGCTGGCTACAAACACACTCTTGTATCTATAGGGAGACAGAAAACTGATCACAAACATTCCTCCTCAAGGGCACTTGTGTTTTTGTGATGTTTTTTTCTTGTTTAAATGGAAATAAACAGGCTGTATTATCTTGTGTTAACCTAGACCAGTATAACAAAGTACCATAGTCACTACATGTGGATATTTTCTATTTAAAAAAAAAAAAAATCAGTGTCAACATATTTTGCGACAAATGTGTACAGCCTGGGTGATAGAAAAACTTTAATTATGGTGAAACTATACAAACACAAAATACACCCTTACTGACATCCTTCAGATGAAAATAGATGAAAAACAGACTGACACAGAGAAAGGCTGATTGTTTCCAGTTTATTTTTTGCAGTGGCGAAGACAAGAATGCTGTCTGAGAGCGTTGGAAATGCTTTCATCAAAAAACCAACAGTTGTTAATCACCAAAGATCTTCAAACCCCTGTTTCAACAATTCATGATTTTCCTAAGAAGTACCAAGCGCCCCATGGCTTCATTGAGCAAGTGCTGATGTGGTTCACCGTCCATATTATTAAGATTAATCACCATCCACTACAGCACCGTTTATATGATTTGTGGAGTTAAAAATGAAACTACTTTCTCAGCAAACAGAACAACTACAGGTCTTGTGGAAATGTTACCTCTGCAGCAGCACAGGTACACATGTCATAATTCATCAAAGCTCATTTCCAAAACATTTTACCTGTGGTCTGTTGTCAAAGCCACTGCAAAGTCTTCACCCTCCTCTGACTGTACTCACAACAAAGTCTTGACTCATCTATGGACTCGTCTCTTTGCCAAGCTGTGACATTTAACCTGTGTTGACTGGTGATGATGTTACTATATATCATTTTTTTTTTCAGCTTTATTTGAACGAACTGTGTGAAATCAGCCTTAATGTGGAGAGTCCTCTCAGGTTCTCCACAGCTGGAATTTTAGTTATTAGTGTAGTTAATGTCAATGGGATTTTAAGGTTTTCCATTCTCTGGATCAGAACCTGTTAGATCAGGTTTATTTCTGTTCCCACTAATGTGTAAATACTCTGGGTGCTGAGTATTTTTACTCAGAAGTAGGCCTACTCATCCTGGTACCGGCAACCTGTAAACCCTTTATCCTCCTCCTCCTCTTCCTCAGCTACACCCTGAATTAGCAGCCTCGGGTAGTTCTCCCCCTATTCCCGGCCTCCTCTTCCACCATCCACCCCTGACCCAATCCTGGGACATTTGAGGTCATCATAACATTTCTGTACCTCATTCATGCTGGACGAAGTCACTGGAAACCAGTCCAGCACTCGGTCATAAAGTCCACTAAAAGACCAGCATGAGCTCAAAGCAGCCAGTTATAGGGAGGCTCAGAATGGATCCACTTGACTTTGACCGGGTCTGTCCTTATTTTCTTTTTTCCTACACTCTCTCTCTCTCTCTCTCCCTCTCTCCCTCTCTCCTACCTCTCTGGTATTTATGTATTGGCAGTTGCCATGGAGACAAGACACACAAACACTGTGGCAGTAGACAGGAAGTGCTGTGGAACCACAATGGCGTCACTGCGGCTCTGTGCTCTCGTCTCTCCCTCTCCCTCTCTCTTGCTCTCTCTCTCTGTCTACCCCAGCCAGCATGCATGCTATTATCCTTAGCAAGCTGTACAGAGACCACACTGCTCTCACTCTCCCTCTCCCTCTCTCATTTTTCTCATTATTATTAGCATTGCTTTTTCAGCTGTCTCCCTCTCTCCCGCTTTCTTCGGCTGTACACCACATTAGCTGCTTTAGTATTTGGAAAATCACTGTCTGATTTGCGGTGTCTGGAATGCCTGGTGTTAGTTGATGTGCTGAAAAGCTGTTGGGCATCGACCGTTTTAAATGTTCAACCTGTCTACAGGGCGTTCACTGTCAAGAAGCTACTCCCCTGTTGGAAAACTGGGTCAAGAATGTGTGTGTGTGTGCACTGTATGTTTTGGAGTTCGTGAGAGGCCTGTGAGTGTGAATCGAAGCGAGAGAAACATCAGCGTGTGTGTTGGATTTGAAGTAAACACACACACGTACACACATGTGTAGGTATTAGGGTGCCAGATTGTGTGCGTACATTTGTACACGTGTGTGTGCTTGGTGTGTGATCGGGTGAGTCAACAGGTGAATGAGTAAGAGGCAGATATAGCGAGGCGAGTGCCACAGAGCCAATATAAAAAAAAATGTGTGTGGTCCTATTGCAGACTCTTACATCAGACGGGCATTAGTGTACAGTGTAGCCTACATCCCTCCTGTTCTCCCTCTGTCTTTTTTACACATCCCCACTCTAAATATACTCCTCTGGAAAAACCCCTTGAGAAGATACCGCCCTCTCCTACTTCACATGCTAAAAATATCCAGCCCAGACCACCTTTACAACCCCCCCCCCCCGCCCTCCTTCTCATTCGCTTTTCTTCTGTCCCGCTCCCCTCATTGACTTGACTTGACCACTGCCTCTCTCACTCTTTATTCTAATGACGCCTTTCTTTTGTTTTCTCCTACTCCTCTAACTCCCTTCTCTGACCCCCTACCCCTCTGTTCATCTCCTTTTCCTGGTTTCATCCATCCATCCATCCATCCATCCATCCATCCATCCATCCATCCATCCATCCATCCATCCATCCATCCATCCATCCATCCATCCATCCATCCATCCATCCATCTTGTTGTTGGCCAACCAGCTGATGGCCCAGCTGGACACTCGCAGAGCGCTCCAGCTGTCGTGGTCTGGTTGGTGGTGAAACCCGG
This sequence comes from Trachurus trachurus, assembly GCF_905171665.1. Taxonomy (NCBI): domain Eukaryota; kingdom Metazoa; phylum Chordata; class Actinopteri; order Carangiformes; family Carangidae; genus Trachurus; species Trachurus trachurus. The sequence goes on from NC_139905.1 coordinate 18,413,574, forward strand.
TGAACAGGCGAGTTCTCAGGAAACGAAAACACAGAAAGAAACAGAGGTGGATTTTCTCGAGGTGAGCTCATAGCACAGAGGCAAGAGGGAAGGAAAGATTAGAAACAGATATGCTCAAGATCGCGGTGTCTTCTCTCAATCTCCCGCCTCTCCGTTAGTGGGTGAATAAAGATTACCAAGGGTGTAGGTTTGGTCTGAGAAATGTGGGATGAGTACAGTACAAAAAACAAAAGACACAAGATTATATAAACAATCTGCGTGCTTATCCCCGCATTCATAACATTCAAATAACAGAAAACTTAAATACATTTATTATGCTCACAGTTGATCAAAAATAGACATGCTATTTCTATCTTATTGAATTTGGGCATCCTTTAAGAAGAAAATGAAATTTAAAAAGATCCATTAAAAATGTTTCTGGACCAGAAAATCAGTTAACTTGGATATCGTTTTTCCATCTCTGATGTGTGTCCAGGTCTTACTGTTGCATACAGCAACAACAAAGTTTGCATGTGGAGTAGAGCAGCTGGTGTGATGAGAGGATGATATATTTAAAACAAGAGTGGCTAAGGAGAGTCACTGCTGCGCTGAAGCTCATCACTCTGAATGAGATTTTCAATACTTACTTCTACTTTTCCATTTCTCCCAATCCCTCCTTCATCACTGTGAACATTAAACCCTCTTTGATTGCATTAGTCACTAGTTATAAGCTGAATGCAGCTAGTAGTGTTGGTAACGGCTGCAAAAACAGGAAGAAGAAACAGAAGTGACCCATTAGGAAAAAAAAAAATTAGAATGAAGTAAAGTTGGACAACGTGTCCTGAGGATATGTCCCTTTCTTAGCGTTTAAGGAACTGATTAAAAGCAGCATACTGTATGTGTAAGACAGTCATTTTCTGTGTTTATTTGTGTCGATCAATGAGAGAGGAAGCCTATCTGTAGCCATATGGTGTTTCTGTTCCTCCATTCAACCGCTGACATCATCTGGAGTGACACACGGCCGGGTGACTTCCTCTCTCCCATTAATCACTTGTGTGTTAACAGGCACACACGCTCTCCCCAATTCCTGTACCCTTTACAGCCCCGCACCACATTCCGCCCTCCCTCGTTAGCTTCCCGGCTCCAGCATTAGCCTCTGTAACGCTCTTTCCCAGCTGTTCTGCCCACTTAGCGGTGACCTTTGACCCCCCGTGTTTCTTCCCTCATAAAACCTGCCACCTCCATGCCGTGTGCCTTCTCCACCTGCTGCTCACCTGCTGCTGTGCGTGGGGCAGCACGATGTAGATTAAGGGGCATCTGTTTTGAGGCTTGTTGGGAAAACACAGAGACATTTTGTCTTTATCTGGGGCGCTTGTTTCACCTGCGTTGCGAAACTGAAAAAAAGAAGAAGAAAAAAAAAAGAAAAGCAAAGTGAAGTGAAGCAACTCAGAGCCGTTGGAGGGCAGGTGATATTTCTGGCATGTTATCTCTGGTGGAGATAAACTTGACAAGAAGGATCAGCAACGCCGTTCTCTGATTGGCTGATCTGAGCTGAACTTCAGCCATTGGAGATGTAAAAGGAGGATGAAAGTAAGGGAAGACGTGGGGGTTGGGGGGGGGCTTAATTTGAGTTAATATGATTCTAATTTAGATATAGGTGATTACTTACTTCTGTATATTACTGTATTTTACTATGATTGTGTTTCACAAATAATCTTACAACTAAATTTGGTGATGTGACTGAGTTGAACTGAATGAAAAATGATTAAAACCAATGACAGAAAGACACAGAGAGAGTCATAAAGTCACAGAGTGAAGGTCAGCTGTCAGCTTTGTGATGTGAAGTGATGAAAACTTTCAGTTCAGCGACATTTATGAATCTCTAACAGCACACAGATGCATCTCGGCAGGGAGGATGAGTGGTCTGCATGGTGGTCTCTTTTCTGCCACTTTGTCAGGAGCCATATAACACATGTTTAGTGCGGGCTAAACCACGGCCTTCTAACTGCACGTGAATCACAGCCGAGACACACATAAACCTGCAGCGTAAATAAAGCTGCAGTCGTCTCATCACTTGAGGGCCTCATCAACTCTAACTACAGGCAACAGGTCATGGGAAAATAAACCCGTCAGTCAGAGGAAACAAGAAATGACGAACTCAAGAATAATCAAACTAGTCATTTTCACAGTGCATTTTGCGACTGACTCAGCTCAGTTTTGGTTAAATTTTCCAGTTTGTCGCCCACAAAAAGGTTTGCAAAATTAGATAGTTTCGTACTTTCTTGTGCACGGCCAGGTCGCCCTCCCACATGTTTAGGCGTCAGACAATAAACGGCTGGTTAAGTAAGTTAAGCCAAGGTGTGCACAAACTGGGTGTGTCTGTGTGTGTTTCCGCTACCCCCACCCATGCAAAGGCTGCTCTTGGGAGAGGGTATGTGCCTGCACTCGTGCCCTCTGGCTCCTCGGCTTCCCTCCATTTTGGCACATATACACTATCCCTGTGCCCTGCCTTTGCTCCTTTTCCTCTTTCTTGCTTTTCCTTTTGTTTGTTTCTGTTTTGATTTTTCTGGGTTTGTACAATTTCTCAAACTCGTTCCCCTCTCTTTTCTTTTTTCCTGCCCTCTCGCTCTCCCTCTCTGTGCTTGTTGGTGTAGCTGTCCTTATTTGGCTTCCCGAGTGAGTGGGAGTGTGAGTATGAATGTGACTGTGTGTATGTGTGTGTGTGTGTGTGTGTGTGTGTGTGTGTGTGTTTCCTCCTGACTGTGAGTCACTGCTTGTCTGACTCACAAGCACTAACAAAAAACACACAGTTGCCATGGGGACGAACCCCCCTCCCCCCCTCTTCCCCATCTCTCTCTCTGTCTCTCCCCCTCCCTGTCAGTCTCTGGTTTCTTTCTCCTTGTGGGCACCGCTGCATCCCGGGCAGCTCTGGCACTGTTGATTGGGTGGCACTCTAACTTGGGTGGGATGGGACTGGGGATGTGGGATACTGAACATGGTTGGAGGACAGAGGAAAGAAAAAATACATTAAAAAAATAAAAAGAGAATAAAAACTAGGCTAAACACAGGTAAAAAATTGTTTAAACTGAACTGAACTTAAATTAAAGTCCAGGAGGCTGCAGGGGAACAGGAACCTAGGGTGCGTGACAAGCAATCATCTATCATCAATAGTAAGTAGAAATGCCTGCAATGGCTGAGACAGGCTAAACAGAAAGTGCCCACCTGTGGCTCTATTCTCTGCTTCTGTTCTTTTGCTTTTACTGCTCTGAAATTGCAGACTGCTTTGAACTGGGCCCGTCCTTTGATGTGCTGGCGTCACTGCTCGGCCTTGCTATAACCTCCAGGGAGCTTGATAATTTGCCCACGTGTGGCATTACATTTCGACAAAGATCAGGTAGGGCACTGGATGTACCCACAGCCTTATGCTATCAAGATTTGGCCTACTTCCTGGATGCTAAATGCTGGTGGTCTGCCACCTAGTGGACAGACACTCTTTCGTTATAGTGTTTTTCTTTTTTCTTTTTCTTTTTTGTGTTGTTTTGTCTCTCAAGTTGTTGTTGAATTGTAGTTGTCCTTTTTTGGTTGAGTGTGAACTGACTCATAGATGTGTTTCAGAAATCTATGAGCCAGGGGTGGAAAAAGTGCTCAGATCATTTACCGAGGTGAAAGTAGCAACGAGACAGTGTGAAAACAAAAGTCCAAATCAATTCAGGCCTACGATGAAACTTATGAAAAAGTGCAAATGTATTAACATCAAAATATTATTCAAGTAACAAAAGTACAAGTACTTACCCATTGTGCAGAATGACCCATTCACACAATTGTGGGTGGATTATAGGCTACAAATTGATTCAATTAGTTTAATGTTACATCTAGTAAAGCTACAGTCAATTTTCATTTCCTAAGTACTGCTGGGAAGATTGTGAATCAATGAAGTCTAATTTTAACCCATAGTCATTTATTTGTTGATTTTGGTTTATTAATCAAAATCTGCAAAATTATTCTAAAAATGCAGCTTTGTAAAAAGAGCATATTTGACAGGTACAATGACATGGAATAACTCAATTAAAGTACAAGTTCCTCAATACTCCTCTTTTTAGACTGAGTAAAAGTACTTAGTACTTCCCATCGCTGTGTGTTGTTGAGAGACCCCCCCCCAAAAAAAACTTTTAAGATGGTTTCAAAGCCAGTTGCCACTACTACTGCTACTACCACTAGCTGCTACTACTACTACTACTATCATCGGATGAGCACAAGTGCCCAAGTACAAGATGAATATGTAGGCTACCTGTGGAATGTGCTTTATTTTTGGACTAAACTACCTTAAGGGTAAATGCAGTAGTTAAAACTAGCTCCATGTTAACTAACTACATCAAATAAGGTCATACATAATCAAAAAGTGAATTTGTCTATCCTACAAAGGCTTTTACATTTTTCTGATACAACTTCTGAACTCAAGCGTCATTAAAAAATCGGAGTATTTCTCCAGCGCTGTCTATTTAAGAATCAACATATCAATTATGCTGAAGATGTAAACGTAGATAAAATACAACCACAAACTGTTCACCACAGGCAGTCAGACAATACTGTAACAGTACAGACACACACTTTCCTTACCTCCTTCACTCACAGATTCACACACAAACACACCAGGTTTGACCTCCGTTTAACCTTTGTGTGGTCTGAAAGCTCACAGCAGCTGGCTGGTGGAGGACTCTGAGAACAGGGTTGAAACTGTACGCCGACATAATCCTCGGCGAGAGAGACACAGAGAGGGCGAGGGTTGAAGGGGAGTGAGAGGAAACAGGAGCAAATGAGACCAATAAAAAATGAGGAATGTGAGAGAAAAAGATCAGTCGCAGACAGTTTCAGTCCCACAAAGACGTTCAAGACAAAGTCGTCTGAGAGAGTGGCAGGAAACAAAATCACAAGTGCTCGAGGTTCATCAGGACAGAAACACAGAGGGTAATGAGAGTTGATGACAACAATTTGATATATTCAAAAACGCAATTGTCACACTTTATTGAAAAAAATGCAACCTGCCATAGATACTGTATGTTTTTACTGTATATACATGCTTTTCTGTGACTGTGACATACTGAACCCGACGACACACACAGACCTCATGCTCTTCAGAGATGAGTCAAGACTTTTAGCGTGGGCTGTGTAAGATCAAACTAAGGGTGTGAATAGGAACCAAAAAGAAAAGAAATGTTGTTCACGTCTCTCACTGACATTTCCTCCAACTTGCAGCCCCAACTCGCTGTAATACATAATACCGACACAGCCAGGGCTAGCCAGTGGCGTGGATATCTTCTGTGCACACACACTCAAATGTGCGTGAGTATGTGTATGACAGCTGTCTCTGTATGTGTGTAATAATCCTCAGTAAGCTCCATGGCTCCCACAGTCTCTTTCACTAGATCCTCCAGAGCATCTCTGACCTCACTCTGCACGTCCCTTACACTCAGTCCAACCCTCAACATGCTACACACACACACACACACACACACACACACATACAGACACACACACACACACACACACTGCACCTTTAGCTAGTTGCACTCTTGAGTCTTAACCTAACATATGCTCCTGCCCCCTCATTTAATTAAAGGAATGGTCTGACATTTGGCAAATATGCATATTCAATCCATCAGAAAATCCACGCCGCTCTCACTTCTGTGTGGCGAACACAAAGCTACACTGTGCAGCAGGTTAGCTTAGCTGAACTGGGAACCGGGCAAAACAGAGAGGCAGCCTGGCCCTGTGCAGCTGTGATGAAACCAACACTTTTAAAGCTCATAATTATAACATGTAAAATGTGATCCATCTGTACAAAAGCTGTTGACTACAAAGAAAATGTGTCAATTTTAGTTGCTGGTAGTGGATTTGGTTAACTTTACACAACAAATATGAGTATTTCCCAAAACTTAAACTACGATATCCCTTTGATGTGAAATGTACCACCAGGCCAATTCCACCCATCAATGAAAGATCTTAATTTCATCCTTTCACCATAAAACTTCATCAACTGAAAGCTTTAGCACCTTACTTGACTGAAACATTCCTTCTAAAATTATTCAGTTTAATTTTCTGGAGTTATTCCTTCATGAAGACTTATATGTAGTCTGTACAATCTCTAATACTGACTCATTAGTAGTTGGCTTCCTTGCCAGCTTTTAAATATTCCTTCCAGAGCTGCTTATAAAATCACCCCAGCTGTCTGCCTTCACATTTCTCTGCCAGCTTCCAATCACAGTTAAAAATGTAAAAATAACATAACAACAACAACATTAAAGTAAAATCATCCTTCATGTTACATCTGAGTAATTACTTCCTTCCTTCAGATTGACCTTTGCCACTTAGTATAAATCTTCAAACAATCTTGAGCTTCCTTCCTTCACCTAAACTGAATTAACTTCTGATTTGGGTACATTGTGAGATGATGAATGACATCAGGATAAACATCAACTCTGTTCAGTCTAACTGCCAAAAGAGGCTCCTGTTTGTGGTGTAAGTTTGCCCCCTGCTGTGCACATCAAGCTCTCCACAACGCAAAACTTATTCATGATGTCGCTTGCCCTGAGAAACCTCGGCGTTCCTCCATCGCTGGGTTCCAGTTTCCATTATTTGCTTTATGAAAATATTCAATGTTAGTGGTGCTTCCCTTTGACGTGCACGTGTGCACTGGAGCATAATCTGGGAAAAGAGGTTAGTGGGTGATACGTGTAATATCGACTCTTTCTGGATAAAGCAGGGCTGATCTAAAAGCGGTTCGGCTGGTGTGTATCTGGGCTTGGGCTGATGACCTCTTAATTATCTCAATGTAAAAAGTACAAATACATATAGAATACAATATACATAACCAGTACACACAGGCATCCTTTTCTTTGTCAGTGGTTATTATCATACATCCCAGCGGGCTGGAGGTGGAGGGTCTCGGCTCGTTCACAGTGATCTTCTGCCAAGTTTGGGCCAAAACTCCCACAATGTCCACAATCATTTATGTCACAGTGTCCATAAAAATATTTTAAAATGCAGCCCATGGTGATGGGATACTGTTTATTGGTACTTTTTTTTTTTATATATACCTTTTAAGTATAAAAATAACCCCCATGTGTTTGAAACAAGTCTCTGGGAATAGGGAGGTTGGGGTGATTTATTAGAGAAAATGTGAAAGGGATTTAGGCAAATTCGTGAAAACCTGTCTGCAAGGCTTCCATGTGATACAAGTATGTGTCTTTGAAGCTTTCTGGGATGAACCAGTGTGACAACATCTCTTGCAGTCAGCCAACACTTTATTGTACTTTGATGAGGAAAAAGTAGCTGAGTCTCTGAAGTGGCTGAGAAAGTAAAAATCCATTGGACAATTTATCCTTTTGTCCCTGTATATTCCAAGAACAAATGATCCTCTTTGATCCTCCTCATTGAGTCATCTTAGTTGTTTCATAAGAAAAAAAAAACTGATCTGTGTTAAAAGAGGGACGTTCTCCCGCCTCCACGTGGATGGTTGCAGACAGCTCTGTCCTTTGGTCTCTGAAGTGTCCTCGGAGGGTGGACGTCTCAGAAATTGCTGAAGAGTTCGTATTTCTTCATCCAATCCATCTGCGGCGCCTTCTTCTTTTCTTTGGCATGCACCTTCAGCTTTTCCTCTGCTGCCGTGGCGCTTAGAGCCAGGCCCATCTCAGCAAACGGGTCCGACAGCCGGCCACCCTCATCGTCCGCCAGCTAGACCGGAGATAGAGGGATTATCGGAGAGGGAGACAGAGACAGAGAGGATGAGAGAAACATCTTTTCATGTAGAGAGAGCACCAAACACAGCATCACACATGAATGCCCACACCCACCTGTGTGCTGTTGCCCTGGCTGCTGAGGTCGGAGCGCGTCGACCTGATGGACTGTGTGGTGGAGCTGCCATTGATCTGAGGGCTGGGGGAGCCGTTGGAAATGGACGGACCATCATAGTCTGTGAAAACAATCACACAATGCATACAAATCACTGTACCCTCCATTGTAACATCTTTACATAGACGTTATATTCAAAGGGATGTCGTCAGGCAATTGACAAGTCATACAAGGTTTGTTGTAAGTCTTTCCTCTTTATTACGTAATTCAACGGAGGATCAGGCGTGATTTTCTACACTGGATTTATGCAGCATTAGCAAGTTTGGTCACACTATCTTCTGTAATTTCCTCATAATTTTTGAGGAAGTGTCAGAGAAAAGACGGTAGTATGTCACTAAGTGCTAATTATAGCAGGACCTATGTAAGACTACTGGTATGTGGAATCGTTTTACATCCTTTGGATTGCCTGGATAACCTCCAATCTTTGAGTTAGTGCAGCTAAATGTGAAAATAATACAAATACATTTCCACAAAGAAGTGAGTAATCATTAAATGTGTCTCTTTTCTCAAGTTCTCACTCAACACAACTCATCACTGTAGAAAATGATGAATTATGGATTTCCAATAATATGCCTAGGTTTACATCTTGGAACAGTGCATCCTGGAAGTTCAGATTTGTATGCAACAGGCCTTTTTGGGGTCATGCACTCCTACCTTTGAGATGACTGACTGTGGGGATGATCCCTCTCCTCTTGAAGTGTTCGTCTGTGTCTGGATCCACAACCAGCAACCAGGTCTCATCCCCTCCTTTCTTAATGAAGGCCACCACCTCTGCATGACGCATGCCCTCAATGTTCACGCCATTTACCTGAGGAACACAGATACAGAAAGTGTTCAGACCCCCTCCATTTTTCACATTTTGTAATGTTGCAGCCTCCTGCAAAAATGTATAATAATAATAATAATAATAATAATAATAATAATAATAATAATAATAATAATAATAATAATAATAATATTTTTCTTCATCAATCTACATAATCACAAATGGGAATTTCAGATTTACTTTTGATAATTTATATATATAAAAAAAGGAGGTACTAAAATATTACATCAGACCCAGATTAATTTACATTAAATGTCTCACTTCCTGCCACAGAGGCTGAATATGTAGACAACATCAAAACATATAGGCACGGTCTGCAAACACTGCCCCAGCAAGAGCAATGGGCCATCTTCATCTGTATTTCTAAATTATAAACAAGCAAATCCAATTTATACAACACAAACCCTCTCCAGATAATAGAACTTGCACAGTTTTTCTCTGAATATATCGCCTGACCTGAGAGAACCTGTGTCCTACCACTATTTTTTCACTGGTGACTCAAGTGTATAACATGCTGATAGCCTGTGCACACAGTAGGGGGAGCCATGCATCAACATACTGATTATGGTCTATTCAACATGGCCCGAACCAGTCCACATGATGCTGCTCTAACTCCTGTTCTGAATTGTGAACATTTTCAACAGAACAACTTGTAGCTCGAAGATAAAATGATCTACGACAGAGAACTCCTCTTGAGTACTTAAATACAATCAGTCATAGGAGCAGAAACAGCTAAACAAAGGGATATAATGAATGTGTGTGTGTGTGTGTGTGAAAGTGACTGACTGCCTATTTGACAGTATTTCTGGTTAGCACAACACAATAGCCTGTAATTGTTTGGTCTTATCTAGATGTTGCATGCATGCTGTGTTTCAACAGCTTTGTCTAGACTTTGGCTTCTCTGATGCAGGTAGCTTTGCACCACGCCAAGTTAGTGTTGGTACACAATCAATTATTGATGGCTCTCCTGGGCTCTAGGTAAAGTGGGGGTTTCAGGTGTCAGAGCCCTGAGGAGGAAATTGTTTAAAATTCAGTGCTTATGATCAGAAAAGAAGGAACCAAGCAGACGTGATGGATGTAAAATACAAAGTTGAACTTTTCTGTTATTGTGGGGGAAGGAAAACGGGGGTGAAATAAGCGTATAGGAAATAGGACTGAAGGCAAATCATTTAGATGCAGGAGAATTTAAATAAATTTGAGGGAAACTAGGAGGAGGAGGACAACAGTGTAAATGAGATGGAAGAAACATGAAGAAAGTGTGGGATCACTCTCATCCTCTGACAGACAGACAGACAGTTTGATACAGCGAGTATAAACATCTTTGTATTCAGCCAAACAACAGGTGTTGTGTCATGTTTCACAGCCCTTCATTAACAGTCCATCCCACACAAGACAATACACTCCGGTTTCTGCTCACTGGGATAATTAATACATGCTGTAGGAAAAGTACAGAAGCTTATTTCTCATGGGGTTATTCCCCTGGGAACATATTGATACTAGAGTGTGTGTGTGTGCATTTTAGAGTCTGTAATAGAGTCTGTCTCATCGCAGTTATGGAGCGCCCAGCCACCTGAGGCCCACAGGCAAATTTTTGATGTTTTGTTTGTGTTTTGTTTGTGTGTGTGTGTGAAGACTGGCATCTAGAGACTACTGGGTTTGCTCATAATAAATCTAGTTAAAAGCATGCTAACATCTGCAAATATGATGCAGGAGATCTGTATGATTTGAGAGATGTGGTCTCCAGTTTTGCACCATAGAAACAAACCAAAACCTCACAGCAGACAGCAGCGGCAGCAACATGGGGATGGACAAGTGATTTACATGATGAGCTGAACTGTTTCCTTCTGAAACTCCAGGATATCGTACAAACTGTTCCAGATAAAACAAAGCATGATTCAGCAACTGTATGGCCTATTTGTTGGCTAGAATTAATCTGATTTTGGTAGACAAATTAGTAGAAATTTAATGTTCCCAGAATAGCTGTCGTGTTTTTTTTTTCCTGTGGAAATTGTGAATGGCGAATGGGAACGGTGACTTCTCAGCCAAGTAACTACAGGTCATCCTAAATGCATATACAAACCTTTACCATAATTCATCCAACATCTGATGAGACATTGCACTCAAATCTACTTGTAAAACTACATGTTTACAATATACACCACATGGAGGACAAATCAGATCAATGAAATCCCAGGGATTCATCACAGCTGGCAAGACATTTAGCTAAAAGCAAGAGGGGTCAATCTGTGTGAGAGGAAACCAGTGTCTCATCCCTGTGGAGCTGATTTGTGGGCTATCGCGAACCCCATTAGTTGCGTATGGGGGTACAATAGGGAAAGTAAGTGCGTCCCGAGTTTGTATGGCCTTTGATGTCACACACACTATTGTGATGTTTGGGGTGCGGCGTACGCACGGTTGAGCTCAGACAGAGCGGAGAGGCTGATGAGGCGTTCACTGGTGTCAGTGCTTGTGCCAGACATTGGCAGAAAGCTGAGCTCTCATCATCATAGCCTGTTACAATGTGAGCCGCTGATACACCTCCAGTGTAATGGGGCGTGGTGAGAAGAAGACAGCGAGAGACAGCGAGTGAGAGAGAGAGAGAGAGGAGAGGGGGATCTGTTATGGTTGTTCACCTCTCCATTGAGCTGCTGACAGATAACACAAGCGCTGTCTTGACGCATGGGCAGAGATGGTTGCGATTATCAGTGACACAAACACACCTGCACACACACAGCCAGCTCAAGTCAACAGGGGCTCGGATTTTTCAGCCCAAACAAAACTACAGTAATGCACTCGGATAAAAGTAATTGAGCTGGAACGAAACCAGGACACTTCAAATCTTGCCAAGTAAAACTTCCCAGAGGAAATGAAAGAGAATTACAACACAAACACTTAAAACACATTTCCTTTTCACCCATACAAAAAAGTTATAAACAGGAATAAATAAAGCAAATTGAGACATAATGAGAAATAATATGAGGCGGTGCTCAGTTTACATATTTTTAGACTCTTCCACAGTATGTTGATCAGAAACAACTAAACTAGGCATGAAAGTTTTTTTTGTTTTTTTACAGATCAATCAATTAGTCAAAGATTTTTAGTCTTTTGAATAACCTAAAACACAAAAGAGAAGGAGTTCAGAAATGTTGAAAAAAAGTTATATAGTATAAGCCTATACGTATTTGAATTTCAACCCTAAAACTAGCAGTAAATACTGTATGTGCACAGTAGCCTAGTGGAAAGCTCCTTTAATCAAAGTGAGTTCGACACCTTCTTGACCACTTTCTAACTTCACTGTGTGTTTCTCAGTTTATGGCACCACAGTGACCTGCTACAGGACATTTCCACACTCTCATAAGGTGTCTAATGTTGCAGAGGAGCATCAGGTCATCACTGTCCTGTAGTGCCAACACTCTCGCTGCTCAAGTGTGAGTTACAACATGCAGCTCTGCTTGATCCTGGTTACATGACCATGTTAGTCAAAATAGTTGGTGATGCCATAGATAGATAATCGAACATTGTGTATGTCATGTAATTTGAGATACAACATTAATCAGTAAGCTCTAGAGAGGTTAGGCTACGTTAGCATTTTCCTTTGCCTTTAACTGTCAACAAAAATGGGTCCCAAAAAGTCAAAGTAATTCCTTGTATATGTTTGATCAATAGACATTCATTTCAAACATGTTTGTGGTTTGCATTTGTTTGAAATTTGTTTATTTGGATAAAACCCCTTGAGATGTATCATCTCGTTTTCTCATTCAGGAGACCTGAAAATGTCTAACCTTTCTACACTGTGCAAAATCCTCCAAATTGAGGAGATCCCTAAACTAAACTAAACTAAACTAAACTAAACTAAACTAAACTAGTACTTACCATGCACTTTTACAACTCTTCTTGCTAAGACATGGATATTGTTTTGTTGTTTGTTATGTTGCTTACATCAAGGTCCTGTACTGCTCTGAAGCTTTAGTGACATTCCTAACTGGGTTGCATTTGATAAAACTAAGCTTCTGCAAAATGAGTAAAATGTAAATGTTGCTTGGCCTGAGTTGTGGCCTGGTCTGGACCCTGATGTACAGCCAGTGAGGGTAAAGGTCATGGGAATGAAGGGTGAATGCTGCGTGTGTGTGTGTGTGCACAGCTCATGAAGATGTTGATGTTACTGCTAGCATCTATTTTTCATGCATCCATCTCATTGGTTTCAGTGGCCTTTAACTTACAGTATTTTGTGACTGTGAAGCTTCAAATTCTCTCTTTCTCTACATCCTCACTGCTGGCTTCTTTCCCTCTCATCAAACACACTCAGGCCGTCTCCATTTCTCTCACTGTTTAATAGGAAGAGACATACATATACACACACCCCTGTCCCTTTCCTCCTCCCACATGTCTCTCCCCCACTAGCCTCTGAGATCACACTGATTTATTACAGATTCTCCCTTGTGACTCTCTCCCTCTCCAGTCTGTCACACAGTAGAGATTGAGCCCAGACTCCAGGTCTTGTTATCCTTAGAAACAGGGGCCTGGCACTCAGACTCGTGTGACTCCTGCCATTTTAATTGCAGCTGTGACAGGAAGAGGATGGGGTCACATGTATATGATCAGTGCATCATTTAGACATTTAGACTGAGACTTACATTTGGTAAAAAGTAAGCTTGTTATTTTTTAGAGAACATAGAATTGCTCCATGAAAAGGTTAGGCACTGGCAGTGTTGAGTAAATTCTCAAGAGAAACACATCTAAAGAGAGATTTATATGGGGGTAATGGATTGAAGGTTTCTTTGGAAATGTGGGCAGATGTGCAGAATAGGTGTGTAGGCACACAGCAACATGCTTATGTAGTGCATTTTGTTTCACATACGGTCTATCATAATGAACTGATTACAAATACCAAACTAACCCTGAACCATCAATCAATAGTTGCCTCATTTGTGTGTGCCCATTTGTCATGGTCCTCCTTTTTCCTGCTGTATCAATTCACACACACACAAAAAGAAGAAGAAAAAAGAAACACTCACATTATACCCACTCACTATCTTGTACTTCTGCTTGAACAGCTTCTATTTTACTAAAAGCCTGTGGAGGCTCCTTGTCACCTCCTTAATCATTAAAAAAACCCACTCCTGACTGCTCTGTCTCTGTATTTGTAAATGTAAATGTAAATGTACTTTATTTATACAGCCCTTTACAACAATCCTTTCGGAGTACCAAAGTGCTTTACATAGTGTAATAATAAAAAGACAGAAGCAGAAATAAAAACAATTTAAAAACAATAAAAACAGTGAGAGCAGTAAAATACAGCAAAGTCAAATAAAATAAAATAAGATAAAAGTGCCATCGTGCTACTGGGTATTAAAAGCCATCCTAAATAAGTAGGTTTTTAGCCTGGATTTAAAAAGGCCCGGGTCCGAGATGAGACGCATCTCGGTGGGGAGCTTGTTCCAGAGCCTGGGAGCAGCGACGGAAAAGGCTCGGTCACCCCAGTGTTTATATTTTGATCTGGGCACTTCCAGTACAAGTTGATTTGTCGACCTCAACGCTCTACCTGGATCTCGGATGGTTAAAAGCTTGGATAAATAAATGGGGCAAGGCCATGAAGACAAAGCTTTAAAAACAAACATTATAAGTTTAAAATCAATTCTAAAAAGGACAGGAAGCCAGTGAAGGGAGTTAAGAACAGGGGTAATGTGCACACGTCTGTGAGTGTTGGTTAAAAGACGAGCCGCGGCATTTTGCACGAGTTGGAGGCGACTGAGGGAGGACTGAGAGAGGCCAACATAAAGTGCGTTACAATAATCTAGCCGTGAACTAATTAAAGCATGAATGGCTTTCTCGAGGTCGTGGCGGCTTAAAAACATTTTAACTTTAGCTAAAAGATGCAGCTGGAAAAAACTGGTCCTGACAACATTACTGATTTGTTTGTCGAACTTGAGATGACTGTCAAAAGTTACACCAAGATTTCTGACAGTTGAACTGAGCTTTGGAGACAGGGTGCCAAAGTCGGCTGACGCAGTATCTCCAAACACAATACATTCAGTTTTTTCATCATTTAAGTTAAGAAAATTTTGAGCCAACCACTGCTTAATATCAGCAATACAGTCAAATAAAGAACATTGTGCACTGTTACTGTATTGGTTGTATTGGTTTATGTCATAACCTGTGCTTGGATTTATACCTGCAAGTGGCAGTGCCTGCATGAGAAGTTGTCAGGATAGCTGCAAACATACTGTAACATGCTCAGTAACATAATATTTTAACCATGCACATCGTAAATTGCATATCTAACCTGAGTTAGCTTTGTAGCTGTTAATGGTTCTGATGGACTTAAACAGTGGAATAAAAACAACAACAACTGTGAAGGTTGTGTGTATAATGGGAGAAAAAATCATGTTGTGTTGCTGTGAGTTGTATCTGATGGCTCATGGATGGATGGATTTTAAAAAGAAGGGGTTAGGCATGCAGAGATGAGATGTTCAGATGAAAAGTTGTTCTGAAGTGTCTGTGGAATAAAAATACTGACAAAAATCCAAAAAGCTCACTTGGCCATTTTACATGAATTTTTGAGACGGCCCCTAGTATAAGGGCTAATCCCTTGGACTCCATTACATCACCAGGTGTTTCTCTTCTCATATCCTCTCCCTGTAGATCCCACACACCCTCCACCCACACGTTCTTCCTACCTCAACGAGTCTGTCTTGTGGCCTGAGCCCGGCGCGGTCTGCAGGGGATCCTGGGTCCAGGGACCGGATGTACTGTCCGGGTCGTGACCGATCACTGTGGAGGTTGAAGCCGTAGCCCGTGTCAGTCCGCACCAGGTGGCACAGACGCGGGACGAGGTCAGAGAGGTCGACCTGGGGCCGTAGCTGGGACTGTGCCTGGATGTGAGCATCAGTCTGGGCGAGAGCCTCCTGGAGGAGAGGGGGAGAAGAATGTAGTTTTTTTCCTTTAATAAGTGTCATGTGGAAATCATCATCCCTTTGCTTTTTACCAGCTCTCACTACGACTTTAACTGACGCTGATGCAGTTGTCTCTTCATAAGAATCTCATACATCAAATGCAAAACTGACTTTGAATATAAATGTCTACAAATTGCTTTGCATACAATATTGTCAACAATTCTCAAGTCACTGAAGATGTAAAGAAACTTAACTACACAGTGCCCTCGTATGACATTGCATAACTATTAATAAAGTTGATTAGGGAATTACTATTACGACTGCGGTTCAAAACAGGAGCAGACACATACAACTGAAACACATTCAAATTGTATAAAAGAGAGATGCTGCTCTCTGCAGAACATGTGACGATTTAACCGACAGGTTGAAAGAAAAACAACACATGTCTGAGTCACTGTGATCATTTGTAACAACCACTTGTGTTTCATACAACAAATGTAGGTGGTGTGTCACTTGGAGGCACTATTGATTAATGTATTGTAGAATTCATGAAATAATTCTACTGTGGATGTGATGAAACAGTTTTGAAACAATGAAACCCTTTCAGTGTCACATTTTATTATAGAGCATCTTTATTCTGGAGTGAACGTGTCCATTTGCGGTGTAGATAACAGTTCTAACAGTCTTGGTGGGAACATTTATTGACCCTGTATAATTGCGCTCTCCGGTGTGATCACACGGATTTACCACCAACATGCTCAGGGAAAAGAAAATGTGCAGTGACGAGTCGAAGATGTTAGGTGTCGGCCTGCTCCGCGCCCATTAGCTGTGAGGTAACAAACAGGTAAAGTGGGTATTAGGTGACCAGAAAATATGCACATCTCCTGTGCATATGACAGATCTGCAATCATGTTACGCAACCTGAGAGGTCCATTGTTTCCACTGCATATGTGAAGCTAGCACCACAGTCCAGCATGAGCCTGCTAAAAATACATTATGGAGCATGTGGGCAGGGTGAGAGAGATACAAAGGTAGCGTAGTGTTTAGAGAGCAGAAGCTGACTGATGTTTTATCCTATTAGACAAAGAGTACTGCTCTTCTTTGACTTCTCATTAATTTCCACTCTATCTGCCCGTTAGGTTGCCGCGTTCTTATTGCAAATAAGTCATGGTGACCGAGCCTCGATTACCACAACACCGCCTCCCACCCTTATCCCTCAACCATATAAAAATAACACAGATGGCAACATATAATTTCATTTCAGGCACTGAATTCCTTAGGGTAGCAGTGATCTGGGCAGCTCGCCCTGAGAAGGAAGGAGAGAGAGAGTGAGAGAGATAGATAGATAGATAAAGAGAGAGAGACAGAGAGAGGGAAAGAGAGGGAGTAACAACAGCATAATTCAGAGCAGCTCAACTCGCATGAATCCCTCCAGATCCTCCTTTTCCTGACTGGAGAGGAAGCGCCTGGGTTGGGCAGCAGGGGTGGATCTTCCAAGGGAGAGAAAATGTATTAATATAAAATCAAATGTATTGTCATCCTGGGATCTGGGGTGAAGGAGAAAAAAAAAACCAAAATGGCAGAAAAGAAGGAGAGGAGGGAGGGAACAAGGCAGAGGAGGGAGAGAGCGTGTGGGAGGGATAGAAAATTAGATGCAGCAATAGGATTGAGAAAGAGTTGAAGAAAAGAAAGAGCCAGTTAAGAGTACACAGATCGAGAAATACAGCAGACGGATAAACAGATAAACAGAGAGGCCGAGCGGTGCAGGAAAAATCAAGATGACAGAAGTTTCCAGTAAGAGACGATGGAGAGGAAAAGAGTTTTCAGTGGAACTCCTCTAACATAAACAGTGAGAGTAACACAGCTGGGAGTCATTATGTGGGGGAGACACAAGTGTCTGCCAATCTAACCTGCGACTGCCTCTCAATGCATTTGTGCACCCCAGTAATAATCCCCCGGGGCCCGCGCCATCTCTTCAGCTCTGTGTTTTTGACGTTTGTGACATTTGGTCCGTGTGTGAGCTGAGGTCTGAGCGACAGTGATGGAGGGCGACAGCGTGACTCTGCTGTGTGTCAAAACACATCAGTACAGGACCGAGACACGGTTGTGAAAGTTTCTTTTTTACGAATGTCAGTCGGAGAGATGAGGAAGGCCTGAAATGACCGCACAACTTCTCCAATCGGAGAGGCCATCAAAGGAAGTGCGGTCACCGTGTTTGTTTGAACTGTGGGTGTTGAAAACTTCATGGTTTTTATGAAAAATATTTTGATGGAAGAAAGAGATGAAATGCCCGCCCAGCCCCCCACCCCACCCCTCCTTTTGTCTGAAAACTAGCCATTCACCAGGAAAGTGGTCTGTTATCAGCACTGGATTTTTTTTTTTTTAAACACACATGTTCGCACATGGGAGGAGAAGCGGTAGGAAAAAAACATATTGTCTACGTTTTTCTCCAGGCTCATGCATGTAACTGCAGCGCTGCCCCAAACAAGTTCCCATGGAAAAAAACTCAGGCTGCTTATCTAAAGGAAAAACAATATGGAATATTTCACACCTACTGGAGAACATCATGGAGTTTGATGCCCCAACAGTACACACATGCACACACACACACACACACACACACACACACACACACACACACACACACACACACACACACACACACACACACACACACACACACACACACACACACACACACACACACACACACACCCCAGTGGTCTGACTGTGGTGTATTGAGAGGATGTGCTGTCAAAGGGACAAGTCCTATCCCACGGATTCCTCCAGTTTTCCTGCCACAATTAGCCTTTGTCTTGGTCACTCTCCGTGAGTACATGTGGGGGAGAGTGAGGAGTACACACAAGACTTGTGTTTGACCCTGTGGTTAGGTTACACAATCTTGATTACATTAGAAATGTCACTTTTCTCGATTATTAAAGTGCATCTTAAATTGTCAAATAAGTTTTTTTTTTAAAGGGATTTCACTATAATCTACCATGAAAAAAACAACATAAACTCTTTCTCCGTCAGATAACCTGAGGATTACAGCAAGGTGTGTTTTTCTTTTTAATGACCAGACCACTTTAAGTGTCTTTGGATGTGACTGGAGGATACACACTCAATGCTTTTTTTTCATTCAGGTTTTCTGAGGTGCATGACAAAGAATGAAGTCGTACCACTTAACATGTTAAATTTATGTGTATGTACAGTATGTGCACAAACACACATATTTCCCTCTGCATGTGACCACTGGCATTGGCGTTGGCAGTTGATGAAACTCGATCGCAGCTTGTTAAATAATTGAGTGGTGGCCTACTGCGATGGATGGATCATGACTGCTGTTAACCCTTTCACAGCCAAGGATCATTGCCTCACTCTTGGCCCACAACACAATGAAGTCTGTTTGTTTATGCATGTGCGCATGGGCTTGTGTGTGCTGTACAAGAAACTTTAAATCAAGTGTGTGTGTGTGTGTGAGAGTGTGTGCATGTAAAAAGTTTTGTCAACATTGCTCTCACTTGCATGCTTCACAGAGGACTATTGTACACTTAATACGCCCCATTCTCATAAATCAGAAGGTCAGGTTTCCTTTGAGCCCAGAGTCAAAAGTGTGCAGCTATAGAGCTAGCATATACGTATATGAACTATTGTCATTAACATGTGAAGCCTACTGCAAACACACCCACCATTGTGGATAAATGACCTATTTCTTGGACAAAAAAACATTATAATTATTTGTGCATTTACTGAATGAAAAAATAATCTTGTAACTATCATTTAAACTTAATAATAAATGGAAATCAATCAGTTTGTCAGTTAAAGTAAATGGCAAGTTTAACAATCAAGGGAGGATTGTGTCAAAACCTTCTCAGTGCAGAACCAATCTGCAGTTAAACTAAAAAAAGCAAATTCATCAGTTTTTGTTCCAGGGCCCATTCTTCCATGACCTAAAAACTGTATCCAGTTTGCTAATGTTATTTAACTGCATGGAAAAAAATCTACACAAGTTGACAGGCTGTTTTCCAGCTGGGTGAGCACTGAACAACTTACCATAGGCTACAGTGTTCAAACACCATTTTCTGATGTGAAGTTATGCAAACAAGTCACAGGGAGGATACATTCAGATTTACTCCTGTAACATCTGACCACTGACAGTTGTCAGTCTCTTATGATAATTATCTTATCCAAGTATGCCATTGAACAGTTTGGACCCAAACAATCCAACCAATGTGTTAGATTTAGTAACACTGCAATGCAAAAATATTCCAGTACTACAATACTGGGGGTAATGTGTTCTACAATGCTCGGTAGCTGATGCTGTACTGTAAACCGACTTACCAATAAGAATAGAGCTGTAAACTAAAGGTATGTCTTCTTTTCAACCAAGGATCCACTCAGAACAGTGTTGTGAACCAACTAACCAATCAGAATAAGACTATTAGGAATATGGCTACAAATCAACCAACCAACCAACAAACCATAGTAAGGCTGCACTTGAATTGCACATGAATGTTTGTCTCAAACATGAAGACGCTCCATCAGGGCGGTTACTGAGATACTGACGGAAAACCCCCGGACATAAAAGATGGAGCTCTGAATGGAAACGTTGCATGACGCCTCAGAGAAGGAAAAAATAACAGAACAAAAACAGTAGCACATGGGACCCAAGCTGATGTTGTGGTTGACAACCAGTTGCCACGGAGACCACAGTGTAACCAGTCGAACTTGCTCTATCTGTCAGTGAGTTTAGAATTGTACTTCGCCTAGATACATAATGTACATTTTCTGTTTCTGTGTGAAGCAAATACTTACAGCTTCTCACTGCTCTAACAAAGATCATTTACCAAATCAGCAAAAATGCCTATGTATGCCTTAGACATTTTGGTTATTGTGTACATATATGCACATGCGCATGTGTCTGCCTCACATGCAGCTGCTTCAAGCGTTGCTCAATCAAAGGGGAAAAGAACCGACCTGGCCGGTGCTCACAGTGGGCGAGAAAGAGAGAGAGGGAATGAGATAGAAAGGAAATGACAGGCAGCTGGAGAAAAATGGAAAGGGATTTGGGGCTTGTAAAGAAGAAAATGAAGGACAGGGGGAATATGAATAAAAAAAAGAAGTGACTGTGAGCTATGACAGAGAGAAGGACTCAGCTAGATAAAGAGAAAGAGAGCAGGCAGGGGAGGAGATGATGCACAGCATGTGGAGGACAGGAAGAACATGAGAACACGAGAAGTGGCCAGAGATCTCGATAACCAGTGGCGGCTGGTGACTGAAAAAATTAGGGAGGACAGGAGGAACACCAGTCCACGGCCTCATTTTATTTTATAGCACTACTTCTCCCTACTTTATTATATTCAATGAAAATTAAACAGTAAAACAATGTCTTACAAGATTTCTTAAAAACAACATAATTTTATTAAATCTTACTGTTTTCAGATTAACACAGGCCTAATGAAAAAGACAGAGCCATGATCTTGGATGTGGGATGTAAAAAAAAAAAAAAAGCAGGCCAGTGTTCAACACCTGTAAATGCCACAGTGGGGATTTACACACCCTCTGATTTAAAAAGGAAAAACAAAAACCATGAAAATCTGTAATTATTAATAACAAAACAAAGTGTTCCACTCAAATTACATACATATTTGGCTTTTACCTCTTAGATATAGCTATGCTTTTACCTGAGCTGATGGCGGAGAAAAAAAAAAAAAGTCCGGTCGTGTCTTTGTTTACCCTCCAGCTGCCCAGGTCACGTAACTGAAAACTATTAACAATCTCTCTGACTGCTTCTCTCTGATATCTCCTAACAGTTTATCCAGAAATCTGCTGATATTTCCTTTCAAATCGATGCCAATATCTCTGAAAACTCCGTATTTCTTGTGCTAGGAGCAGCATAAGCAGCACGGCTGGGAGTGAAAGTTTGGCGCACATAGCAACAGTAACCAAGGGGGGTTGGAGAACTGTCATTGGACCAACCTGCTGTCAATCTTGTGTTCTGATTGCTGATTGGTACAGAAGAGCCTCCTCCGTCATGACGTCATTTTACGTGTCTTAGCCAATCACAGGTCAGGATGAAGACATCCTAAATGCATTGAGTCAATGGAAGAAGATCCCGCCCCGAGGCCAGTTAGGGAGGTAAAAATCTTGCCACCTCCGTAGAGCCCCCACCTTCCTGCTCCCTGCTCCTCACACAGCCTGCTCTGTCTCCTGAGCCTGCTGGCGGCGCAGTTGAGCCGTTTTAAGTGGATTTTCTTCCAAAAAACAAACTTTTTTTATGATAAAATACATATATAATATTTTATAAATTATACTGAGATTTGGTAATGATTTATTTCAACCAGTTACTCTTTCTTAAATAAAAAATAAATTTTCCTTTTGCCTCTCAAAAATAGAGGAGGACCAACCTCCTCTGCCTCAATGGACCAGCCTCCTCTGTCGATAACCCACAGTTTTTTCCCACTGGTGTTGTGGCGTGTTGCGTAACAGCTCTGTGACACCAAAACTAGCCCTGTGTGTATATGACTCTGTGTGTGTGTGTGTGTGTGTGTGTGTGTGTGTGTGTGTGTGTGTAGTTCGACCAGACCTGCTGAGATCTGTTTACAAAGTCCCCTGCTCGCTGCAGAGTGTGTACGTGAGTGTGTGTAAACGTGCGGTACCTGCTGTTTAAGTGTTTCCTGAGCCCATACCTCAGTAGCAAGCGAAAGAAAGCAAAAGAGAGAGAGAGAGAGAGAGAGAGAGGGAGAGGGAGAGGGAGAGAGAGAGAGAAAAGGAGAAGTTGAAAAGAAGAGAAGATTGACATACTGGAGTAAAAAGCATAACCATCCAGAGCCAAAGAGTGACATGATCAGATTGAAAAGCAAATGTATTAGTCATGGATTAAAGTTGTCACACTGTCCTGTTACGTTGTGTTGACATGGATCGGATCCACACTAGCAGTTGTTTACCAGAAGTTAGTGGCAGATGTGGGAACTACTGGAAATGTCCCCATAGTTAACCCATAATTACCTCACCACTGCCTGTGAAGTGTAGTGAGTGCTGTGGCCACCACTCCTCTTGGCTTATTGAAAGGTAAGACTGTGGTACTTACAAACACATTTGGTTTTATTACACTGAATGTAGGCTACTTGGCGATATGGAGGAAACTGGCTGCTGTGGTTATTTTGGGCGACAACAATGTTGACATGGTGACGGTTAAACACGAGACTTTCTGCTAACGGCATGTCTTCACAGCACAGTAAGGGATATTAATGCTGCCCATATTAAAGCAATACTTACCGATCTGGCATTTCACTCAGCACAGCACAAACATTTGAAAATCAACAGCTCCACCTCCCTCACAAGTCCCACCCACCTCTCACTCCTGCCGCATCTCCACGAGCCCCCTCCCTCCCTGCTGCATGCGTTGGCATGGCAACGGTAAACAGAACAGGAACGCGAGTGAAACGGGAACAACACAAACAAACACAACACCGGAGTTTTAACCGTATAAACGGACTGATGATGACTGATGAGTTTTATAATAAACTGTTGTTAGCCTACTGCTACTGGAGACGCAGGGGAAGTGATTGTTACAGATTACAGTTCTCAACGAGCCGGGCTGGGGCCACAAAGCGAAAAATCGTAGCATGAAAAGAAATTCAGATGCCAAACTAGATCCAAATGTATCCATGCTCCCTCCTTCAGCAAAAAAACATATGTTTGCTTATGGATACAAACTTTGCTTACTGATGAAACTGACATTGATGTTGATGTTTGTTGTCATTCAGCACCTGTTGATGATGGCTGCAGCTGAGCTGTCAGGCTGCATGATGAGCTGCAGGGCTGAAGCTGCAATGATGTGAAACTCAAACATATTGTGGTGGTGTTACCGCTTAGGGCCGACCTCGTCACTGAGCACAGATGAGATCATTACAGACATTAGGCCACTCAACTCAATTTATTGCATGAATAATTAGCAAGAGAAGACTCTGCCTCTCGGGTACAGTGTCGCTTTGTGCTTTAAAGAGGACTTTTCTTCCTATTGCACAGCATTTGTGATCTAAATAATATATACTACACTCTTGTGTTCAACATCATACAAGATGAAAAACTACAAAAAATGAAAAATCACAAAACTTATACCCACTGACTGCCCCCCTCCGTCCCCCAAAACACACAAAAACACACACACACACACACACACACACACACACACACACACACACACACACACACACACACACACACACACACACACACACACACACACACACACACACACACACACACTGCTTGCACTCAAAGCAATGAAATATGGAGGCTGAAGCTACTGGCCAGTGGCCACGGAAGAGCAGGAGTCATTGTTGCCCACATGATTTGAAAACTTTGCTGTAATGTGAAGAGTATGTGCAGAAGCTCCATGGTGTGGTCCTTAAAATTTTCCAACTGCTGATCACAGCAAATTCAAACAAACGTATCAACCCTGTTTCTTCCGTTTCTCGGCCCTGGATGTTCTCAGGTCGATTGTGTGAGTGGGAAAATAAGTGTTACTAAGGATCTACACAGCACGCTACATCAAAACCAGTCCATGAAATGAGTTTAAACTTCTCCACTGACCACATATTTAAGAAAATGTCTTTTTCTTTTCCCTCAGAGCAATTTTCTCCAAATGGAAAAGTGTTTTTTCCCCTTGAATTTCCTTGCAGGGAAAAATAAGAATTTATAGTCTTAGCTGACAGTGCTTTATTTAAGACTTAATAGGACCACAATAAGCCAGTTTTGCAATATTTTGTCTATTTAAAAAGCCAATGACCCAGAATCCTGCAGTTAACTCCTCTCCCACTGAAGTGACTTTACTGTACTGTAGCCTACCGTTGTGTGTGTGATGCTGTATCATTATGAAAAGGATGAAATGCAGCAAAGAATTATTTGAAATGATCTGATCATGTGCTGATTTCTTTTTTAATTAATCAATAATTAGTTTGGTCTAAGCAATTAAAGTTTGTTGTGTATGTAACATCAAAGAAAAGCAGAAATCAACCGGTGTGAGAAACCGAAATCTGAGAATGTTTGGCATTTGTTATTTCCCTCCCGATGCATGAAAACGTCTCATTTCACATTCATTCTCGAGGCCACGAGTTCTTTAGCAACAAATGTACATGTCACAGATTTAGTTTCCATGACAAACTGCTGTATGAAGTTAAATTCATTTTCACAGACTCGTTTTCACGCCACAGAAGAAAGCATCAAAGGCTCTGACGCAGACCAATAACACGGCCAAAATCATACTCGGTATCAGTGTCCAGATAAACTGACCTGTGTCAAAACAGACTCATCGATTTCAGCTGTACGATAACAGGCGCCTCAACAGATCTGAGTGTGTCTATTTCATTTTCATGGCCAGAGCATATCATGAGGTTGTCAGTGAAACTATGACAGGACAGAAGTCAAACCGACAGGTGGTCCGAGCCCCTCTCATGCATCTTCTCCATCTGTCTCTCATAATCTTTCTACACTTCATTCTTCCTTAAGCTCCAGTTTGTTTTGCATTTCATCCGTCCGCCCTCCATGTCATGGTATTTCATGTCTTCCTTCAGCCTGAATTCTTTAACCCTCTCTTCTTTTTTACGCTCTTATCTTTGAGTGCCTTGTGTTAACAGAGCGTTCACGTGTAGTTTTCAGCAGCAGCGGTGAAGAGGCTGCAGTCAGATAAAACATTTCTGCTGATTTGCATTTAAATGTCAATTTAAATTGTGTGGGCTGCTGGCGACGCTGCTGACACACTCAGCCGTTATGTGTTGCTATGTGTATTTTCATCCATCTGTTTTTCATGCTTGTGATTGCACAGTAGGTAACGTTGGTGATGCAATGTGTATGTGTGTGTGTGGGTCCACACCCTTGTTATCAGTGTGTGGCAGATATTACCTCGTCCCTCGGGAGCCTACGGTGGTAGTAGTTGTGTTGGTTTGTGTTTGTTTTTCTCAGGGGGTTGTGAGTGTGTAAAAATGTGTGGATGATGTGAGTATAAGCTTTAACAGTCACTTGTTTTAACTGATTAGTCAGTAAATGCATCAGCAACAATTTGATAATCGATTAGTCATGAACATGTTTTTCTTTTAAACATAAACGTAACAACATTTCTGATTCTAGCGTCTCAAATGGAAATGTTTACAGATTTTCTCTGGCTGCTCTGGTATGAAACCACAGCATATATCATTTGGTTTTGGACTGTTTGGAGAACGTGTCGGACTTTTCTGACATTTATAGACTAAACAATGTCCAGTTCATTAATAAAATCCTCTGCAGATCAATTGTCAATGAAAATAATCATAGTTATGTGCATTTGCACCCTTATGGGGAGGAAGAGGTACTGTACATGTGACATTTGTAGAGACACAAACATGCTATGAAAGGGGCCTCACAGATGACACCAAGCCAAAAAGTTACGTACCTCTGTGCATGTGAGTGTGTGTGTGTGTGTGAAAGTTTCCTCCACTTTCCTAGGCCCAGTGAATCAATTGGGGGTGGGGGTTGGGGGGGTCCTGTCTGCTGCTACCCCACACACATCCCATCTCCTACTTTCATCACATACTAACCTCCTCACCTCGCACACATAAACTAAACCTCTTGCCGTTTGTCAAATGTTACTCAAGCATCTGTACAACTCCCAGTTGATCCATAAGGATACGCAGCCTCTCTCCCACAGCATCCAGCCCACTCCCACAGACGGAGCAGAGCATGGTCGCAATTAAACTGATACAAGATGCCGATGTGTGAGCTCAGCGAAACAGAGCATGGGCCAGTGAGACATAAGAAACAAACATGAGTGTGTTCTTTCAAGTGTGTGTGTGAGTGTGTGTGTGTGTGTGAACACTGCATGGATCAATGTGTGGGAATGTGCGCTGGCTCACAGCTGTGGGTGCAGGAGGGAGCAGACACAACCTGAAAAAATATGAACATGAACATGCTGACTGGTCAAGGGGAGAAAATAAACTGTGTGAAAAGGCACAGTTGTGACACCTAGACTGAAACTGAGAGTGAACTTGCTGCTGCTTGTCAAACCATTAAGACGTACAAGGTTCAAAGCTCTTGTCACTGCTTTCAAGGACTCCTCGATCAACAACAAGAGTTCATTACAATAAAGAATTTCTTGTTTGTTTCTCTTTTTCTCCCTCTGTGTTGTATTTGCTGGTGATGCTGTTGTGTGGGCAGCACAATGATCGATCCTCATCCTGGCTAACAGCCGACCTACGCTCCACTGACACTGCCATGTCCAACAAATGATAGCTAAGAGATGAGACTGAGTAAATGGAGATGAAGTGGCAGTGGGAGTGTTTCCCATATTTATTGGGCTGGAACCACAGTCATAAAATACCCAAGTAAATGAGCTCTTAAAGGGATTTAGGAGATGAGTCCCAGATAATTCAAAGATGGCAGGAGGTGGTGGGTCTGTTTTCCCTCATTCTGACCCAGTAAGCGCTTTACAAAAGTAGTGCAATCTATAAATAATGCTGAAGATTTGGGTCAAGTCTTAATTGCTACAGATACAATTTGTGGTTCAGTAAAAAAATGTTACAGATTCATAGTTGGTATAATTATGGTTTGGTTCATAATAAAAAAAATCCAAGGCATTTACAGCACTTATCAAAAACAATGTTGCAAAGTGTTTTACAAATAATAAAAAAAGGCCAAAACAGAAAAAAAGTTGGACAGAAAAGGCAATTACTGTAATGCAGGATAGAGGTTCATGCATATGTTTATGTTACAGAGTTTGAAGCCCTTTAGGTATGTATATACTGTATGTGAGCCTATATGTCCCTTTTGTTTATAGGCTCACATATATCCATGACTGAGTCAGAGTCCTTTAAACGTAATGTGTAAAATCAGTTTTAATCAACTGGAAGTCAGTGCAAAGAGGCTAAAATTGGGGTTGTGTAATCTTGTTTCTTGTTAACAGTCTGGCTGCAGCATTCATTAGGTGTGAGTGGGCGCTGCTACAAAATGAGTTACAGTAATTCATTCTGGAAGAGATGGAAGCATGAATAACTTTCTTCAAGTCAGAGAGTGATATAACATTCAAAATGACAGGATGCTGATGAAAACAGAACAGGATTTCTGGATTTCTACTACATGGATTTCTACCACTGTAAGCTAAGTGAAGGCGAACTGGTTATTTAAGTTGTTGAAAAATTCTCGTGTGTTCACTTCATTGAGTTGTGAGGAGTTATCAGACAGTCAATATCTGATGTCAGTCAGACAGATCTGAAGGATGTCAAACTGCTTGTGGTTCCTGATTTTGCAGATACATAAAGTTGCGTGTCATCTGCATAGCAACGCAAAGACATTTTGTGATTATCGGTCGCAGTGGAGACAGAGACAAAAAAACAGAAGAGGGACTAGGAGGGGTGTAGAGATACTCCACCGTTCAGAGTGGGGAGTAGGTAAAGCAACCAAGAGCTGTGTCTGCAACTCCTATAATGCCTCCTAAATGACAAACTAGCGCTGGGCGATTAATCCAGTTTTGTTTTAGATGAAGATACTCATCTCCAACATTATGAAAACAAGATAATCAAGATGAAATCATCATTGTGTTTCGCAACAAAGGTGTGTGTCTGTGTGTGAGTGTGTGTTAATGTGTGTGTGGTAGGGGGTGGGGGTATGAAATACCAGAATGATACCGATTAAAGTAGTAGTGTCCCTATTATGTGATAATCTTAGGCAGTTTGCCAGTTCACAGACTTCCTATACACAGTAGGGAGAGACCCTGCCTTGTTTGGCTGCTATGACACTCAGGTGTCTTCAACTCATAAGTGTATATAACTGGAAAAGCTACAAAGACACAGTGTTCCTGTTGTTTGTTGTCTCAGTGCTACACTTTGCATGGAAACCAGATTGAAATATGAGATGATGGAAAAGGTCGTGCTCTTTATTATTTCATATCAAATTATGAGTAATGTAACTTAATCCATGACACAGTGACACAAACATTTCCTGTAGTGGTCAAAGAATTATTTTTGTTAGTGCATGTGAGCGGAGACAGGGTGAGTCGGGTCAACGTCTTCTGGTTCAGCGAAGGCAACGTTTGAATATATTATCAGCTCTGCATGGGGAGATTACAGATGGAGACACACAGCTGTGTTCACTCTCACACACACACCCACACACACATATTAAACACAATACACTCAATTGTGCGCTTGTCCCCCCTGACATTACCCACCTTACTAAATTCCACTCTTTATTGATTCCCCCAACACACACACACACGTCTTCCCCGCTTGTGACCCTTCCACATACAGGCCATGTTTTTACCCCAGGAATTTAGTATTCCCCCTCTTTCTCTCTCTTATACACACGCACACACTGAATTTGGACCCCTGCGTCTTGATGTAACACTGTTGGTATTCAACAAAGGGGGGGAGGGGGTCCCTTGAACACCAGCTCCAGATGTTAGTAACAAGAATCACACACTCCATCACTCTCACGTCTCGCCAATGTGAGGTCACTTAAGATCAAATTTAGTCTAATTTATTCTTCACCTGAAATCTTACATGGGAAAGGATGAAGTATTCCCCTCCAGCCAATGGGAAGAGTTTGGCTGGTTGGTATGCCAGGTTAAATAAAGATGAAAAAAAAATAAAAATGAAATGCCTCCTCTCTGCCAAAAGGAGAGATAGTTTCCACACTACCACATCCACTGCTGCTGCTGCTCAGCCCTTGAAGTAAGATTACATAACCTCAAGCAGCTTATTTTGTCAAAGGAGTAAAGAAACAACCTGCACACTGACTCGTCTGGGTGGCAGCAGAACTTGTGCACAGATGATCACACCGGCCAAAGTGCTGACTACCTCCAGACAACTTCTGCACTATAAGCTGTTTCATTAGAGCTGACAGGCAACATCTTTTCCCTATTATCACTGGCAAAATAAGACACTGAGCTGAGGAGCAAGGGCTTGTGAGAGCCTGACCCGAGCCATCATCTCTTTTCAGATGAAGTAACAGCCAGAGATGATCATGTTTTAGTTGCAATGACACAAAGAACCGATGTAGTTAATGTTGTAAAGCAGAAATGAGCAGTCCATCTCATCATAACAACCAGGACACATCAGAAAAAACCCGTTTGCTACGCTCTATTTAATAATAATAATATCAATGTAGAAATCACAGTTTAATGCCAAACAGTCACGTTTTTCTTCTGTTTATTCTGACCAGCGACCTCTGCTCTGCTGCTCTTCCTCAGAGATCCACGAGTGTTGCTATTTGTGTTTATTCAGTCCTCACCCCATGACCTCAGGCCCTGACCCTTAAACACTGTCCTCTCTGTCCATGGTTTTCTCACGCAGATCGCTTTCGCTCAAATGCCACAAAATGAATTAAACATGTGAGCATTTACAGTTTGGGATTTTTGTTGAGACTCTCTTGTGTCTCTCTTCTTCATGGTTTGTTTGCT
Source organism: Trachurus trachurus (assembly GCF_905171665.1). Lineage (NCBI taxonomy): Eukaryota > Metazoa > Chordata > Actinopteri > Carangiformes > Carangidae > Trachurus > Trachurus trachurus. The sequence continues at coordinate 18,443,611 of NC_139905.1, forward strand.
TCTTCTCTGCTGTTGTCTCATCACCTGTGACACATGTGTACATGTGATATATAAAGATTGTAGTTGTAAATCAAGATTTGTGAATTATTACTTTTTCAAATATGGATGTTATTGCAAAGAAGCTTTTACAAATTCCCACATAGCACAGAAGATCTGACCAATCATCAGGGTTTGGTTGTCTGATATGTCAAAGATTATTGAGTCTCTGAGTTACAGCGCTGACTAAAATACACAGATGTGAATTTGTTGAACAATATGATGTCACAGTGGAGTTGAGCTTTGGATATAAAACATCATTACCTCATGATTTTATCCTGTTAGATGTCAAAGTGGAATTCGGCCTGTAATTAGCAAATGAATTCTTGTGTTTAAGGCCAAAAACATGTTCTGTGAGGTCATAGTAACCTTTGACCTTTGACCACGAAAACCCAATCACTTCATCATTGAGGCCACGTGGATGTTTGTGCCAGATGTAATGAAATTCCCCATCGGGATTCCTTAGATATCATGTTAACAGGGATGAGACAGACACGTGGAGGCGTGGCTAGTCTCTGGTCACGGCTGTCACCAGGTATAAAATGAAAATTACATCAGTGGTCACGTTACCAGCTCAACATCGACTGTAACTGACTCTAATCTGAGTCCATATGTGCTCCTCATACACAAACACGCATGCAAACTTGTACCGTGTGTTAGATCATTCCTGCACACTGAATAACACATATGAGCCTTCGAACGTCACACAAAGCTGTGTTACATTCTCGACCATGAAAAGATAAACAAACACACACACACACACACCCCCTACTCTCTGTAGAACTGTTTAACACATGTGTGTCTGTACTCTGCTCGAGGCAGACGATCACAAGCAGAAGTTTATTACAACACAAGAGTGCTGTTCACATGTTGATGCTACAGCACTTTGATCCTGAGCTGCATCTGTCTGAGCTGAACTTTATATGATGCTTTCAGCTGATTAACTGTTTTATTGTATTGTATTGTATTTTTGTAAGTGTAACCTTGTTTTCACTTTTAGCACTCCCCTCCCCCTTCCCTTTTTCAGGCTGCACTTGAAAATAAGAATTTGGTTCTTAATTTGCTTGCCTGGGTAAATAAAGGTTAAAGCAGAAGTAAGTGATATATTTGTGTTAATATAAGTCTTAAATAGTTATATCTTCCGACAGCAATCACTTACATAGAGTGTTTGGACTGAAACACGGGTCTGTCAGTCCCTCTGCTCTGCTCTGAGCCGAAGAGAAAACATTTATCGTATCCTACAGTTTTTATCCAATGAGGAGAGAGAACGGCATGCAGGGCTGTGTGTGCAGCCAAGGAACGCCGTGAATGTGGTGACGTAGCGACGAGGACTGTTATGGTGCGTTCAAGGAAACTCGTATTTTTCCGACCGTGAAGTGGTACCAGTTCGATCTGGTACGAGTTCACCGGTCGGAAGTTACGAGTGGCCGTTATAGTGACTTTCACCGGTAAAACAGGTCGGAAAAACACGAGTGGGTTGCCTGGAACGCTACAAAGTCGTAAGTTGTGACTTGAAGCTGTAATTTACGATTTCAAAAGCCTGCCTGGAACGCAGCATTAGCGAAAACGACCGGACCACTCACTTCTGCTTTAAATAAATAAAAAAAGGCTCCAAAGCTCTTCGAAATAAAATCATTAAAAGGTCAAACACATCAAGGCCACATCAAGAAGAAGAAAAAAGAAACACGCTGCACACATATCGCATCTCTTTTCTTGTTGTAGGTCTCTCTCAAACACTATACAATGTCTTATTGTGCAAAATTTCAGTGTATGTTTTTTTTCTTTCCATTGCACTAATTCTGCCATGAGCCGTCACTATGGCAACGACTTTCCGTGTACTTCCTAACACAAGCCCGGTGTGACGAAAGCAGGAGAGCAGCAGCAGGCCTGGAAAGAACAACGACAAAAGACCACAATGTGTTGTACATGAGGTGGAGGCCTCACCACCAACAGAGAAGAGGGGTCTATTATTCATATGTCTACACATGTCACTCATCCTTTTTTCCTCATCTACTCTTGATTCATCCCAAACAATTGAGTCATGCTCTACGTGCTCACCAAGCAGGTCTCTCTCTCTCTCTTGCTCTCTCTCTTTGTAAGTTAAAAAAAGGTCCTAGTGAGAAAGTGACACCTTACACTTAATCTGCATCTTCAGTGTTAATGACACGCCCACATGGCACACCTGGAGAACGACAAGCACAGAGACAGGGCACTGACACCTCAGGTGTGTGTTAAGTAAGATGATCCATCTCATACGTTAGTCACGTTCTTGTCCTTGAAATGCCTCCCCCTCTCTCTCCTTAAGGACTGGAGGATCAATAATAATGATTGTAGCTGTTAAACATGTTGAAGTCTGCTGGCGACCATCGTGCTTTCAATCTAAGGACTGAGATGAGAGCGAAGGAAGTGGCCGAACTGAGCTCATGCTTAAATTTGATATGGTTTCATGATTTCCTCTTTTCTTGTCAGCGAGTGATGAACTGAGGGCAAGACAAGATTTCTTTAGTGGTGTTGGTAGTAGTGTTTTTTCCTTAACTATGACATATTGTAAAAGACGCAACATGCAATACTTACACAATTGCTTTGAAGGTGGAAGTTCACTGATTTACATGATATTTTTTCCACTTCACTTAACATTAACCTCACTTTTACCACACACAGTGAAAAAGAGGAATGTCTGCACATTGACGACTGATAACAGCAGGGCCAATAGTTGATGTAGCTTTGAACTTATAAACACCGGATTTCTAGCAGCCCAACATGATTAAGCCGCTGAATGAGGAAATGAAACTGTGTCCATTATCTCGTTTGTAAGAATGCAAAAAGCATGAAACTATTGAGCTCTCATTTCAATACAGACACAATTAATTTTACATTTTATAATTAGAAACTCTAATACACTTGTACATCACTCTATTACACGTGTACATCATAAACTCATTGATGTATAAGAAGCTAGGCTATGCAAATATTACATACTATACATATTTTATCGTCTTCCAACAGTGTGGAAATGATGTGATTAATTTGGTCTCATGATTGAGTGATGTGGTTGATGGTAAAAGTTAGATAGTATAATTAGCTGGACATTAAAAATAACCCTGAGATTGCTCCAACAACACCCACCCACCCACCCTCCCGACACACACACACACACACACACACACACACATGAAAACACACCAACTTCCCCCAAAAAGTCTTCCCTGGACTCTTTCTGCTGTGTCACAAATCAAGATGAAGGTAAACATGAGAGGAATGCAGCAACAGAAAAGAAACCTGGGGGATGAGTGGTCATAAAAAAGAGAAAAAATACAGACAGAGTCCAGTAACCTGGGGAACACACACACAAACACACAGGAAAGCTCCAGTGGGGATATTTATTGGGCAAATGTGGAAGTGATTACAGTTGCAGAAAAGGTTTCTACTGTGTCCATGTACATGCCTCTGTGTGTGTGTGTGTGTGTGCATACAGTCTGTAATGTGTGTCCTCTAGGACCTTAGACTGTAATCTGTGGCTGCAGAAGATTCAAGCACACACATTGTTTTCTTTAGCAGAGCTTTTGGAAGCCCGACACCGTGGGCCCCTGCTCTAACAAAAGTGAAGAAACACAGACCCCCCCCCCCCCCCCCCAATCTGCTTTCTACTATTTGGGCGGCCTAGTCATGGTGTAAGTTCGTGAACTACAGTTTCCATGATCAGCCAGTTTTGAGGGATGTAAACAGGAAACATGATGCTACCATGGAGTCAGTTGGTTATCTGTGGGCTACAACTTAAACCCTAGAAACCCTGTTTTAAAGCCAATAAGTGTTTACATTTCAGCAAACTAAACAGAAGACAACATAAAGTTCTGACGTTGTAGAGGGCATCTTTTTTCTCTGATTGCTAAATGGATTTGTGGACATTTACTTGTGATGGAAATGATGTATTCAGGAAGTCCAACTGAATCAAGCCCAAATTATGTATTCAAAATACTGCAACTGAGTACTGGATGAGTTTTACACCTTCACTGCCTCTGCGTGCTGCTGCAGCTGCAACAACTGTCTGCTGATACCCAGACCAAATCAGAAGCCAGACTCCCACAGCTATCTCCCTCTGATTCAGACCACCTGCACACACCGTCCCCCTGTTTTCACCCTCAGTGTTATTACCGCCCACCTCTCCCTCTGCAGCTCCTCTACATGGTAACATGCTACCTGGGACTATTTTACAGTCCTCCTCATCAGCAGAAGTAAAGGTGCTTCAGTTCACATAGACGTATCCCTGTGTGCACATACATATCTTCAATCACTGACATACTGGCACACGCACACGCAGTGCCAAGCATCCCTCTATGTCTCCCACCCCTCACTACGCTGCTGTGCAAACCAGCCAAAAAAATCTTCAAGGTTGTTATTGGCTGCTCTCGGTCTTGGGTTAGCTCAGGCCAAGTGCTGTCTGCTCTCTATCCCTCCTTATTTTCCTCTTACCTTTTCTTTAAAAAAAATATAATAGGAGAAGAAATGTGCTGCTCTCAGCAGATCCGAATAAGAGGAATGAAACATCCCTCAGCAGACTAAGCTGACTTTTACAGCTGTGCAGGGATATCTATCTTCAATTTGATGATTAAAGTTTTAATTGCTGATCAGTCTGTTTTTCTGCTTCTGCTTTTGTTGTGGTGATTACTGTGCAGACTGCTGCATACAAAAGGACAATATGCTGCATCAGCGTGAAGTCTTGTGGGGCAGGACACAGAGACATTCACATCTTTACACACCCAGAAGGTACCAATCAAATGGAAGAGGAAAGGCTTCAGTGCTCCAAAGCTCTGTCAACGCCGCCGGCCTAAATGAAGCAGTTTGAAATCATTGTTTCAACAGAAGCTCACACATTGTCCTCCAATTCTCCTGCTTTTCGTTTTGCACCACTAATACCCGTCGGCTCAATCTGCCAAACTTTCTTTCCATTCTTTCATTAGAGTCATTAAAGTCTGAGAGAAACGAGAAACCTCCAAGCATTTCCTGAGCCCTAGCTGGGGCCGGTCCGACCCCACCAAGTGCTAGGATTTCTCCCCACAGGTCACACAGCCAGAATCTGAACAAAGACAAACACACGCATTTAAGATTTAACTGATTGGGGCTGTCACTGCTCTTGTAGAAACAGTGCCGCTCACATATTGGCAGGGCCAGCTTAAGTGAAAACACATGTTGTGTAGATGCAGAAAGCAGAAGTTGAGCGGCCTCTTCCCGCTGATAGGGAGCATGTGAAACTGAAGACGATCACATCGTTCCAGGGGAGACACAGCGGACGGAAACACATCCTGTTTTTCATGTCAACATGGAATAATCGAACAGTGAATAAGGAAAAAAAAAAGAAAAAAAAAATTTCTCAAAAGCCTACTGAGCATTACGCAACCAACAGTGTCAAATACTATGTATAAATAAACACACACAGATAAATGTGAATGGCTTTCAAAATAAAAGCGATATCTTGGTTATAAAACAGAGGCATTCAGAAAATCTTCCTATTTATGTTTTTTTTTTTTTTTTTTTTTTTTTTTACGATTTCCTGTTCTGCAGAGTTGCCATGTCGTACATATCCACATTCCTAACTTCTGACGGGTCCTGCACTCTGACACTTTGTTGCCGTGTCTGACCTCCAACACAACATCTGGACCACTTTCAGCTTGCCTTGCCATGTTCTTCCCTCAGGACATAACACACATAGACAGACACACACCACACATGCATGAAGGCTGCAGAACAAGACGGAAACTCGCATGACATCCACTTGAATCTAACCTGAAACTGGCAAGGCGGTGAGAAAAGTCTGTGCAAGCTTGAGGAGAATCTGTTCAAAGAGGTGACTCACCACCTGCAATCTGTTCGCTAACGTATTTAATATTTTTATTTAACTCTTGTGTCTGAGAGATGACACATCTCGAGGAATGTTTTGTTTGAGTGTCTGGAAAGGTTGTATTTCTTGGCCTAATCCAGATATTCTTTGGTTTTCATCCTGCTGACACTGATAGATACAAACCCACCAACTTCATAGGAACTGTTCACTGCACGTATCAGTTTAAGATGAGCTACCTGGCACCTGCAGCTCACCACAGTTTCACTTCATAGTCTGAGAGCTGTTCCCCGTCAATAGAATGATGAGATAAAAGTTGAACACACTCTTGTTACTCCTAATTCTAAACGTCCTGCCTCGCTGCAGGGCCTGCTTACCTTCTTTGCAGCCTTCGACGGTGACCTCCTGGTGGGCTTCTGCACCTGGCTGCTGAGCACGACCGGCTGCTTGGACACTGAGCCGTTCTCTCGCTTCTTGCTGGGGGAGGATGGGACCGCTGACGGGGAAGGAGAGGGAGATGCTGGGGGAGAAGATGAGGAAGAAGGCCCTGTCCCCAAAACTGCCATCTCCTCTGTGGCTGTGAGGCGCAGGCTTCGCAGGCTTTCGTGTGTCTCATGGTCCACCACCAGCAACCTGGTCTCATTGTCCACGGCTTTGATCCGCTGTACCACCTGAGGGACGAGATGGTGTTGTTATTAGTGCATTGAAAATGATTGTCTTTGAAAAAGGTGTTAAGGAATCATGGCTGATATGTTATAAACAGTGACCAGTGAGTGGAAACACCAGTGGAAAAGGTGAATACTGTGATAAAGCTAATGACATCCAAAAAAAGTGGACAGTCTGTGTGAGTGAGTCTGCTGCTCTGCAAACAAAATGACTGTGCAGGTGAGTCAGTCACATGAAATGAAGCATGTGATGAAAAAGTGCAAAAGCAAGTTTTTAATGAAAGCAACACGTGTTTGCATGTGGGCAAAGTAGTTAATAACTTGCAGACTGGTTAGTGTGGTGGGCGTCTGGATGGGATGATAGTCACCATCCCATACTGCACTGTGTCAGGATGTACACACCAACCACTGTCACCTGTTGATGTGCCTGTCCACTTCAAACACACACGTGAAGAGCTGCACTTCACACCTACTTACCTGGTGGTGTGTCTCTTTCTCCACGTTAACCCCGTTCACTGCGACCACCCGGTCCCCCGGCCGCAGCCCCGACGCTTCTGCAGGGGAGCCGGACTCCACTTTGCGGATGAACTGTCCGCTCTTCCCTTTCTCGCCATGCAAGTGAAATCCATACCCGTTCTCCGCTTTTGTCATGAGACAAAGCCGCGGTTTCCGCTCGCTGGCCATTTCCCCCCGTCGCTTTAAACCTCCTGCAGAGTTCAGCCGAAGCACAATAATCGAAATGCACAGATGGGGAGTTTAGGAGAGCGGGCGCAGGGCTAAACTTCCACAGAGCGTAAACATATCTGCCCGATACGCACGCTCTCCCCCATACCAGAGCAACACAAAAACACAAAGTTGCAGCTCCAAAATATAGTCCAGAGGAGTAACTCACACAGTGCACTAACGCATTCAACAGGGCAGAAAAAGTTCAGCTTAGAGAAAACGATGCGAGCAGCGGTCCACCAGATCGCTTGTCTCGTGTCCGAACTCCAGAGCCTCTCCAAAACTGATCCGCCTCATGCGTGCACAGACCTCACAGCCTCGGTGGAGCATCATTAGTGTTCCCGCAGACGTGTTCAAGTCGAAGGGATCACCTACTGTAGCCTGGTGTAGTTTGCACCCCCCCCCCCTTGCACCAATAGCACCACCCACCTCCAGCCCGGCTACCTGTTTGTTTCTCAGAGGGGAAAATTCAGAGCAGAGGCAGGAGACTCAAAATTATACAACACCGCCCCTGGGTGGTGGGAAACTGTGGAGGGAGGATGAATAACGGGACCAAAGTAAATAGCAAATAGAAGACACAGCCATGTACTTAGGGATAGGCCTGCTACTACCGAATTTATGTCAACATTTCTTATGGAATAAACACAATGATGAAAATTATATATCACGCGAATAATGTTCACCAACAATCTTAAAAGAAACAACAACATGCACATCATATTTCATTAAGAGAAGATTCAACAGAGCAGCTGTGCTCCCATACTCCCTCCACTGCAAATTGACAGGGGAAGTCCCTATAGAGGCCTACAAGCACAGATGCTATTAACACTACATGACTGTTAGCTCACATTGCTAAAACAATAGGCCATTCTATAATTATAAGTATTCAGACTGGTGTATGTTGTGTTGTGTTGTCTTGAAGATGGTTTAAACATCTCTGCTACATTACCAGTAGTGGTGTTCCTGATGTTTAGAATTACAGTTTTTTTCCCCCAATTGCTAAAACACAATTTTGCAAACTAGCCTGGTTTTTATCAAAATACTTTACACTATTCACAAAACCACACACCCAAACTGCAAAATAGCCTACCTCATATATCCTGCAAAAAGTCTGCTGTCAACATATGTACAGCAGATATATTTACATTGGAGTGAACAAAAATATGTTCACAAAACAGTAAACTGAAGAAGAAAATTGCAGAAAAAATGTGCAGAAAAAATATAGAAAAACTCTCACTCTTCCTCCCCCTTTTATTACTTCCAGGTGTTTGGTCAGGAGGCACATACTACTATATGGCCAATTGGCTCATGTAGTGTCATTTTGAATGGCAGTGTCTTGAAATGGCAAACATGTGACTTTATGTCAGATTTTTATGTCTTATGCAGAGAGCAGTGTTCATGCATTTAAAAAGTGCCATTTTGAATTGCAAAATGTGTCTAAAGCAGAACATATTTAAAGTTTTGGAGACTTGAGAGGAGGTTTTGCTCTCTGTGTGCTAGTTTAAGTATTTGTGCTATGCATGTCATTTTAGTGTGTTAGCAATTGGAAAGAACTGTAATACAGCAATTAAGCCTGTGCTGGCTGGCATTGATAGTATTCTTGCAGTTCCAGGTTGCGACCACTAGAGGGCAGTAAATATTCACAACATAAACACTATCACTGTCCCAGCACCTCTGGTTAGTAAGTTTAGACACCTGTGCTTTACTACAGTTTTTTCTAACAAGAGTGTGAAACAAGTGGTGCATAAAAATAGGGTTTAAAGCTCATATACTGTAAAGACATTAAAGCAGGATGGAACACATATTGGTCCAAAAATTGGTCCAATTTCGATGTCTGCGTTAAGACATGTCAAGGTGACATAAAATACTATCTTAACACATCAGACTGGAGGAAAGAATATGGCTAGAGTAAGCCGCCAATTCAGTCTTAACAATAAATGGTGGGTCAATTAAACATCAGAAAATTTGACTGTGTGGGAACACGCGTATGATCTATTGTTCAACCTCTGGACTGGAACGAGAACCTGCAGATGATGTGCAATGTGTGGAGAGGAGTCTGAAAGGTTAGACTAAACAGTTATTTAAACAAGTCACTTGAATTACTTTATTGAGTTAGTTGTTATACATCATACATTGAAGAGTAAATAGACTGTTGCCCATAAAGTTGGATTTTTTGTTGTTGTTGACACATTGCTCTTTTTATTCCTATTATAAAGGTTAGTTGTGGTTTAATATGTTTGGAAGAGATTGATCAATAAAGTTTTGAGAATATATAGCCTACACTTTGTCTATCAAGAATAAATAACACTGATCATTGATCATTCTAACAGACTTTCTCAGAATAGGACTGCATCAAAATTTCCACCACACAATCATCTCATGCGAAGAGGTAAAACAAAAAAAAATCCTTAACTTTATGGGCGACCATGTATATGACATTTTTTTTCTTGCAATGGAAAACAAACAGCTTATCATGTTTATTATGATTGCGTCATTGTCCATATCTTCCTGTCCGAGATGACTCAGTTGCCTCACCATTTCCTCTATGAACTGCTCTGGGGAACACACAGTGCTGGTGCCCTGACTCGCTTTCTATTTCTTCACCCGCATGCCCACTCGCTGATAAATGCTCTAATCTTGATGAAACTTCCATTTAATACATCAGTTTCCAGTCAGTCAAGCCAGGAGGGATCGTCCTATCACAGGGGCCCTTTGGTAAATTCAATTTCAGCAGACAACACAATGACATCAACAGTGTTTTATGGTGTTAGGTTCCTTCTTGGAGGTTCGCTTATTTTTAGATGGATGTTAACATGTCCTGAGGAACAAACAAATCTCTCCGTGTAGTTGGTGCTGAAAGTGTCACAAGTCCCTGGATGAACCACCAGCACTGAAGCTTCAAACAGTTAATACATGATTAGACAATGAAATTTTTTATTGACAATGACTCAAATTCTGTGGTTGCAGCTTCTGAGTTGCTATTTGTCAGACATTAGGCTCTGGGGCATGTTACATAAATGCTGAGTAACAGCCTTATACATAACATACAACATAAAACCGTGATATGTTTTCTTGAACATGCAAAGGGGGTCACAACGAGAAGTGATGAAAAAGTTCTTAACCTCAGAATAATATGGTAAAGACAGACACAATGAACAATTGCAATGCAATTTGACCCTTTTGGCTCAGCTCCCTCTTCACCACAATGACACGAAACAATACCTGCTCAAACCCGAAGGTGTAGTGAGGCTGAGCTGGGAATGCCTAATTGAGGGGAAGAACGTCTTGTGTGTTGTGGGTGGATGATGGACACAAGGAATCTGAATTAGCTACGTCAAAGCCTCCACTGTGGAGATAGGCTGCTCGGAGTTGGAGTCAGATGGTCATAGTGGGCAACTTGAAAAGCTCCATTAGAGGAGACAAAGTGTGAGGACACAGGGGAAGAGAGGTCGCAGGTTGTCATGTATCTCCTCTGAGAAATGTCACCAGGTGTGGAAGACTTGGTTGGTGGTTTCAAGATGGATGGGTGGGGGGTGGAGGGGGTTACTGCCAATTATTGGTGTCGCACATTGCTCTGCCTCGAGAAAGTTTATTCCAGAGAGCAGGAAAAAAGACTGACTGACAGGGGAGGAGAACCTCAACTCTTTACCCTTGAAAGGTTAAAAGATGCCTGCAAGTGTTGAGAAACTGATGAGCTGTGGTGAAACTCTGACCTTTAAGCAATTGTAAAGGGATGTGTTTGTCCCTCATTTGTCTCTGTCTCTCTCACATACACACACATTCACATCACACGTTCAAGCTTGCTTTACAGCACCGGATAGGTATTTGGCTCGGTCGCCCCATGTTTATATTAAAGGAGGCAGCAGGGAGAATCCCCAGGGGGGAAGTCCAAGTTTAGTCTTTATCGCAGCTGTCACAGCTTCACCGAAATGCCTCCATAAGTCAACAAACACACAGGACACACACAGCGTCCACAGCAGACAACATTGTGTACAAGCTCCAGGTTTCTTAGGCTGGTGATCAAACAAATTGAAGCTGGAGCTCTGTGGGTCTCTAGCTGCTCAGTTTAGCTGATCCTTGATGTAGACTTCATAGTAGCTCATGGATTCAACCAGGGAAAACATTTAAGATTTAAGTTGCAACCAACCATCCTCTGTGGGTTGTGAGGATTTGGTACTTTGTTTGCACAACACATAATGACAGCTCTAAAACAATATATATTTTACATTGTGTATATTTGTGTACATTATATCTATATTAGATTTTTTTTTTGACAGCTTTTTGACAGCACGAACAGGCTACCAAACACTTCTGATCTGGTTTAATTGCTCCTGACACACTGACAAACTCTGTACTGCACCTCTTATTCCACTTTGGTGTGTTCAGTGTTATTAAGAAGAATTTCCAAAATATCAAATGGGCGTGGGTGAGGAAAATGCCATTTAAAGCTCCAGCGTGCATCATGGTCTGACAACACTGGTGCTATGCGTGCAAATTTAGGTAATGACAGTCTCCAGTGTTGAAGCTGTCATCACTGGACCACTCTTGGGTCTAATATCTTTTGGTCTTTGTGATGCTGTATTCTATTCTTACCATTATGCCTATATGAGGCCTATAGTGTTACATGCACTTTTCACTGTGACCATTTTCAAAGTTGCTGAATGGCAAAGATGAAAATGACTATACATATTCTTTTGACTGCAAAGTAATCTTATTCTCAGTATGTTGTGACATACTAAGTGGTAGCATGCATATGTCCAGGGTTTATTCTACTTGAGCGACTGTCTTGTATACATTATTGAAATGAGCAGAGGCATCCTGCCTCTCCCCCTTGCAGAGGGAGAAAACACACTGTGTGGTGGAGAAGGGCACAGCTCTCAGCTTTAATTAACCACACAGGGCAGCGCACTCCTTCCTTCTCATCCTTTCAGTACTCCTCTGTCCTCTACGCACAGTTAAAACACACCGCAAACTGCAAGGAGGAGAATTCATGTTTCCTGACTTTCATTTGAACAACAAACACAACACACAGGGTAGTGTATATGAAATGGAAAGTAACGAGGTTGTGGGCCAAGGACGATATTTATTAATCACAGCAAGATTAATAAATTACAGACCCAGCCATAAATATATGTGATTAGTCTATAGTTCAGTTGAAGCAAATTCTAAAATGACCTTCGTACACATATGTATCTATATTCAATTACAACTTAGACCTTGCTCTGATCTGGTAGTAACTACCGTCTCAGGTGATCAAATCAGTGGAGTGCACAACTCTAAATACAGGTAACTCAGACTACAGCAGGAGATGGACTGGGCCACATGGGGCCGCAATACTACTTTGAATTGTGAACACAAAATGTTTTTATTTTGAAATTTTGGTTTATGTCATCACAAACTCATCACAACTTCAAACTAAGGACACTCAGGAGACTCAACAATTGTATTTGAAGAGCGAGTCATTGAGAGCAAGAGTGAGGACTTTGTATTGATTTCAGTCTATTTGTTTGGATTTCAATGTAAGCATGAATGAATGAATGACTGTTTATTAGACTGCCCTGCATCTAAGCATGAATCTGTCCCCTTTTCTTGGCCTTGGTTCAATAGTTGCTCCCTGTGGAATCATTTTAATCTCCAAGTGTTTTTGTAATAACAATGAATGGGGCACAGTGGTGGGTGACAGAAAAAAAAAATCCTAATAGTTCTATACACACTATGCAATACTACACAACACTTAAGCAGGCCCAGCTACATACACATGTTGACTTATAGCCTATAAGAATATTTTTATTAACCACTGATCAGTTCAAAAGTTCCAATCAGTATAAAAATAGATCAATCAGAACACACTCAGTCATACTCAGTAATTTCATAGAGATCGATTCATACCATATTAAGATAATCTTCTCCAAACCTTTGTTTTGTGGTGGACTTCTACAAAAATAATAGTTGTCTTTGTTTTAAAAAGTGTATTTTTTGAATACAAAGATACTTTGACTCAGTGCTCCCCAGGTGTTAGAGACTTCAGACACCGTCACCTCTGTCACCTCCACCAAAATAAATACTTAAATTCCTCTCCTCGCTGTCACCACACAAACTGACATGTTGTTTATTTATTGAGACAAACTACTCACCCATCTCCTTTTCTGTGTCTCAGCCACATCACCTGAGTCTCATTGACTTCACAGTAACAATAAACACATCGTACGTGTCATATAATGAAGTGTCTGTTTCCTGTTGTCTGATTTATTCATTATCCCCGAAGAGCACTCCAGTGTGTTTGATGGGATGTATCCCTCTTTCAGTGTAATCTTACATTTAAAATGAGTCTGATTTCCTAGAATTCATACCAAACACACCCAACACACCATATTGAACTTGAACGAAAACAATCAAAGGGGTATTTAGGATTGTCTCATGTAAACTGAAGAAAAAGCAGGAGGTACTGAAAATACTTTACAGACTGATATCCTTGGGATACTATTGTTTTGAATCCATTCACTCATAGGTTTGTTTATGTACTGCGTGCACTCTTTAAAGATAATTCATGTGCTAGCTTCACAGTAGAGAGAGGAAGAGGAGTATAATCGAAGTCCCTTATCTCATAAGAAACACAAGACTACTTTTACAAAACATTGCATCAGCATTGTCTTTTTCATAAGAATATATCTCATTAAAATTGCACTGTTTTGTTTTTAAGTATCTCAGTTATGGCAGGAAATGTGTTTGTGTCTACGCTGACTAGTCACAGTGACGCAAGCCAAAACTGCTGATGGGAAAAAGTATGTGGTTTATGCCATAACTGACTGACAAGATTAAATTTGTTTCGCACAGGAGATTCGGGGGCGTCATGGCGATGCAGTGGTTAGCATTGTCGCCATATGCCTGGGGCTTTTCTGTGTGGATTTACTGGATGGGTTCTCTCTTGGTACTCTAACTTCCTCCCACGGACATGCACATTAGGTTAACTGGCGACTCTAAAACTGTTCATATGACTGCACCATCCTCACCCAATAACAGCTGGGATTGACTCCAGGTTACCCTGTAGCCTATGGATAACCAGTACAGCCAAAGGATGGTGATGATGGGTACATTATGGCCGTAAAATTAACCAACACACAAAAAACGAGGAGGGTGTAGGCTACATGTATTTCCTTGAGCAGAGGATTTGTTTGTGCTTAATTAATTGGACTCATTGTAGATGAAAGTGCTGCTTGTGTCATGCTTGCAGGCCAAACAGTTGTGTACTAACTTTATAATGTTATTTCGATGTTAATCTGTAGCTCTGTGGATGCTGTCCAAATGTACCAGGGCCACCACAATCAACAGTTATTTCAACCCCAGTGTAAAGAGGACATTGGTCTGATCTGTCAACTGATACATAACGTAGGAAGGGATGTTTTCTAATGGGTCCAAAATAATTATTTTCCGAAATAAATCATTAAAACTCCGGAAGATGCTTGATAGACCGCAATGACCTGCAACGAGAGGGTCAGAGAAGGAATGTAAGTAGTTGAGCAAGTGCTATTGCTAGCAGGCTAATCCATGCGCTTGTTTACTCATTGTAGATTAGGCTACTATTGGCTGTTCCAACAATATCTAATTAATCACACTGTTGGTTTGACAATAATGTTTTATGAGATTTCGTCTCAGTTAATACAGTCATTTATTTTAATTTTTGTAATTCTTCAGATCTATATATCTACATTAAATATTCCATTCAGTAACAAAACGTTAATGTATCTGTTATCCTCCAATGGCTTCTCAGTCAAAGAACAGTTTTGCTGTAATGTGCTCTTTTCTGTGTTTGGTGATAATACTAGTTCTTTCACTTGACATTGAGGTCAATGGCACAAAAGACGCACGAACGCAAACATTCAGGGTAACTAGAAGCTGTAGAAGGCACATGGTGTTTCTACCCCGACACCCTGCCATAAAAACAGGTTGTCAGTAAACACACTTGGAATAAGGGCTGACAAAGAAAATACAAAAGCTGGTATAGAGAGTAAATTAAGATAGATGGTAAGGTAAGACATGCAGGGGAGAAGGCGATATTGATGTTAACAGAGATGTGGTTTGAATTACTTTAATTTCACAAGTGTTGCGCTGAATGAATACTGAATTAGTTGATAATGGAGTCTGTTCCCATATTACAGTATACACACCATATGTCTCATGCGCTCATGAACCTAATTTGATCATAGCTTTAAAAGTGTTAAAAACTGTTGACCTCCTGTGGGGCTGCAGACCAATGTGTTGATGAGTGAGATTTTACTTTGTCATGCAGCGACATCATCATGAAATGCACCTTTATGTCCCTACAGTACATGTTACATCTATCCACAGTAAAGCTTGTCAGTTGCAGCTGAAAAGAAACAGCTATTATCATGGAGACTGCACATACATGAACATATTCCCCAGGCCAACATTTAGCAACAGGGTATGAGCATACAGGCTGTGGACAAAGATTTACACCATATTCTGGCCTAGACACTGTTAGTTTCCAAAAATTATCCAAAGCTTAAATGGTACAGGAAATGTAGACTGAATTTCTTCTCCTTTAAAAAGTCCTCAGCATAGTAGAGCTTGGCTGCTTTTTAATTATTCATTTGGTCAATAGTGATATTTAAAGCAGAAGTGAGTGATATATTTGTGTTAATATAAGTCTTAAATAGTTATATCTTCCGACAGCAATCACTTACATAGAGTGTTTGGACTGAAACACGGTCTCTCAGTCCCTCTGCTCTGCTCTGAGCCGAAGAGAAAACATTTATCGTATCCTACAGTTTTTATCCAATGAGGAGAGAGAACGGCATGCAGGGCTGTGTGTGCAGCCAAGGAACGCCGTGAATGTGGTGACGTAGCGACGAGGACTGTTATGGTGCATTCAAGGAAACTCGTATTTTTCCGACCGTGAAGTGGTACCAGTTCGATCTGGTACGAGTTCACCGGTCGGAAGTTACGAGTGGCCGTTATAGTGACTTTCACCGGTAAAACAGGTCGGAAAAACACGAGTGGGTTGCCTGGAACGCTACAAAGTCGTAAGTTGTGACTTGAAGCTGTAATTTACGATTTCAAAAGCCTGCCTGGAACGCAGCATTAGCGAAAACGACCGGATCACTCACTTCTGCTTTAAGTCAACTTTAGTTTAAAATGGAAGTACAGATTAATTTCCTTTTCTTTTCTTCCTGCTGAATTTATTTGCTGTTTTCCCTTTTAGAATCCTTTATCTATCTTTGCTTTGTGATGTCCATCAGTAAGTTCAAAGTTGAGAACTTTTTGTATGCTTGATGTGAAATATTGTATTATAGTTCATCTATTGAATTGTCTTTTCCCACTCTGGCCACATTGCTAACAGCGACTTCATTCTGTGAAAAAAAATTAATTCACGAAGTGCAGTCAGTTACAGTACATAAGGCTAATATGAGGTTTCAATCATCTCATAATCCAAATCAAGTAGACATCTGTGTGTAGGCTGGTGGCTGCGTCTTTGCAACAAAACAATAAGTTACTGACAGGACACATATTTCTGCTGTGGCTTATCAAAGAAACATTGTCTGACACTCGCGCTGATGAAACTGTAGAAAGCATTTTTGAACAGACAGAGCACTGTGTAATTTACTTCCCATCTTTGAAAGTACAGTTTCATGAGCAGCAGATCAACCATTTAGCAGAATAGATTACAGGGACCCAAACCTCATTGACCAGTACGACATTATTCTAATATATGGACTACTAACAATATTTTGTTATGATTAATTTGCTGATTAATTTTGTTTGTACAATGTTTTCCAGAGCTCAAACTGATATCTTCAGATGTCTTATTTTGTTTGGCCAACAATCCAGAAATCAAAGATATTAAATTTGCAACAATATAAAAGCAGCCAATCCTAACATCTAAGGAGTGGGAGGGGATGACACTTCAATAATGTATGGGTTTCACATGGGAATTTTCTGTAAGGGTATAAAAATTACCCCGAAATTGATCAACTAAATGATTGCTTTAACTCACTAGAAAGTGCACTCCACACTGAGGTTTGATAAGGTTACATTTATTTAAGTAACAGTAAAAGTGTGGTTAGACATTTCATCTGCGGAAAATCAAACAGACAAACAAACAAACAAACAAACAAACAAACAAACAACCCCCACCAAAAAGTCAGCTCACAAGGAAACTTTGAACAGCCTAGCTAAACTTTGTTGCCGTCAGCTTCTCAGATTTTTTGTATGTAAAGGTTTTTTTTTTTTTTTTTTTTTAACTCTGTGGCAGAGTGATAACACAGAATACATCCAGATACTTATTTAACTTTATTTACAAAAATAAGAAAAAGAAACTAAACTGGTTTATATTGAGAGACATTAACATTCAAGTGTAAAGCTGCCACTTTCCTGTTCCAACTAGAAATTATGATAAAGTGCTGCAGTCTGAAACATAAACCTGCCAGAACATTGACACAGCAACAATGAACACCAACTGTCTGTACGTGAGATAAATGTAGGATACATATATAAAAGAGCTTTGTTTCATGCAGGCACATGTCAGCAGCCCTACATTGTGCTCTGTAGATTAATGCAAGGCCAGCATGCAGAACAGACTTGATCGTTTATTTATATCCAGAATGACATAACTGTATTAGCATTTTTTTTAAATGTGTGTAACAATGTCATGGAACTCAAACCCCCATATTCAAAAAACCCTATCATATTAAAAGTTACAGTGTTTCAAATGGCCTAAACAATAAATCCATCAAGATGTCCAAATACGATGTCCATGTTTCCACGGCTCCACCTTACAGCATAGCTTTTCAAATTAGCTCAAATTCACCAAACCTTGATCGTTAACATGGTCATTGTGAGTTACAACATTGGAGATGCTCCAGTGTTGTCCAGCAGCTTTCAAGTGATGTTGGTATCACGTGTCAAAGCTCACAGTCCAGCAGCAAAACACGGTGAACAGATATGATAACGCATGTTATCCAGCCCAGCATGTTCTTTTACAAGTGTGAGAGAAAAGAGACTGACCCACTATAGAGGACAATACTTGGCTGTGCTATTTCAAGGCATTTTTCACAGCTTTGTAACGTTTAAGTCAAAATGTCACAAAAAGCCTGTCGATACAAACAAGTCAAAAGAAATAGGCTACAAGAGTCAAGGCCATCAAAAATATTTCAACCAGCAGAACAGCTATCACTCTGGTTAAACCAGTTCAAATTGAATACTGTAAATTCTCAAATCTAATCCCAAAGCGGGTGAAATTAGCAGGACTCTCATGGCTGACATGGTAAATGCAGTGTAATGCACATTTTACAGGCAACTACAGTAGCCTATATCTCTCTGTTGCTATTACCTTCTAAAGACATGGTCAGACTTTTTGCGAAATGCACTTGTTTTCTTGCTAGCAGAGACTTAGATGGGAAGATTTATACCATTCACATGGCTGTCAGTGAAAGTCATAGTGAAACAGAAGTTAGAGCATAATTAGCTTAAGACTATCCTCCTGTAAAATAAAGACCCCCTCACAGCAGGTTACGTATTATTACCTACAGTATACATTTTGGTGTTAGGCGACATCTAGTGGCTGTAGTAGCTAATTATGACAGGAGCAAAAGAGCGCCAAAGGATGATGTTCAATTCTTGCGTGAAACTAGTTAAATTGTTTGTCTTAACCCAAAGACCTAAAAAAACAAACAAAAAACAAACACAAAGTTAACCATGTTACTATTTCAGTAGATAGTCTGGGTCCTAGTGAGTTGAAAAACACCCTACATGGTTGTTTTGTTTGGAGGAGTTGTTGGTAATGTGCTGTATGGCCTACTCTGTTAGTTATCTAGGAGATAGCCACTGTAATGATGCTCACAGATTTTTTTTTAACATTGACAAGTGATAATTAACATGAGAACATGAGCTTGAGAAATATTTAAGTATTTTTCACTTACACTTCACTTAAACTATAGGCTAATAAGACTGCTGTCAGGAGACAGATACAGTAGCTTAGTTGCTGAGTGCAAAAAACTGGAAACAGGGGTACAGCCATTCTCTGCATTTCAAATCCAATCTATAGCACCTAGAGCTCAATAATGAACACATATTACAACAAGGGGGCTTCTAGGGGCTACCTGCTGTTTTTTGGGCCCCAGGACGCAGGAAAGGAACAGGAAAAGCTATTTTTTCCCCTGTTGTTTCCAGTTTTGGCTCAGCTAACCTGCTTGTTGTACAAACAGTCTTCTCATCTGATTCGAATGGAAAGATTATGAAAGCATGATACACTGGCAACCTGTCCATGGTATACCAAACCATCAACCATGGTCAACTGGGATCGGCTCCAGACCCTCTTCAAAGTAGCCGTATAGCTAACGGATGGGTGGATTTTCAAAACATTTAACTGTTGCTTTGGCAGAAATATTGTTGTTTTTTTTAGTACATTTTTCAAGGCAACAGGCAACATGTAGGAGGTGTTCAATTATAACAACAGCATCATAGCCTATAAATCAAGAGCAGATCAGAGGAGTAATGATTGTTACTATGATATGATCAAATAACAATAAAAAATAATTAAGAAAGCAAATGTTATTGTGCATTAACAGTAAAAGCCTGGTTTCCTGTAGAACTGTTCGAGAATTTACAGCATTTAAAAGTCTTATTCTTCAGTGATCATACATCATTACATAAACTAATTGTATATCAATGCAGTCAATCCTGTGACAGTACAAAGACATAGAGTAGCCTTCAAAATGAAAATGCAGAGCTCTCAGTACTGTCGGTAGTTTTCTCTCCAGCATTATTTCTCTCTTCCTCTCCAGATATGTCCCAGTCACAGAGGAAGAATCAGTAATAACAACAGGACATACTAATGAATAAAAGGTCCCCAGGTAATTGTTCAAGTTCCATATGGTAGCTCGCACACTGGTACATGGTGGGTTATAGCGATCACTGGCCATTCACTGTCTTTTTCGTAGCCAAAGGCTCACTCTCAGGGCCACAAACAACTTCCATCTGGAGAGACTGGAGAGACAATACCACATACACAGATGTTAGGGACATTAAGAGTGAAAAACAGTAGGCTATCATTGATGATTTTAAAAACACCAAAAGTTGACTTGAGCTGCTGGTTCCTCCCATTTTATGTGAAGAAAAAAAATGTTGTTGTTGAACTATATAACCTGGGGTTCAGTTTCCTTCTGTCTGTTATCTAATGTGAGCTTCTTCACTGTAGGACACAGTTTCACACTGAAGAAAAGACACAGTGCTCTGACAGTGGGGCTGCTGATGGCACTTGAGCACATGTGCAGTGCAGATTTCGTTTCAGTGTATGGTGATGTATACATTTAACGAAGCTATGAAACATTTTACTTGGAATGATTCTCAATAATAAAGTTTCAGTCAAAATTCAGAGTAATTATGCCTCTCCGTGGACTTGACACACTTAATCTGGGTTGGGCTCAATGGAAATTTCAGGCGTACTCAGTACACACTATCAGACAATTATTTGAAGAAGTTGGTATTTGCAAATGGATGACTTTTCAAAAATATTTGTTGTTAAACATCTGCCATTATCAGAAGATCAGATTGTGATTTACCTTGGGTGCAGTCTGTCTTCCTCCCATCCCGTCTGTGGTGCCGACACCATTGGGTTTGTGGAAGCAGAGCACCTTCTGGAAGCTCTGCTTGAAGTTGTCAGAGAGGAAGCCGTAGAGGATTGGGTTGGCGCAGGAGTTGACGTAGGTAAGAATGACCATGGAGAAGTAGATTATGGCGGTGCTTTTGCTCTCAGGGATGATATAAATCAGATTCACAATGTTGGTGGTGAAGAAGGGCAGCCAACAAAAAAAGAAAACCAACACGATGATCACCACCATGCGTGTCACCTTGCGCTCCGACTTCCGCCGCTTAGTCAGGCCTGCACGCGCACCTGCTGACCTTACCTGAAAATGACAAAGTTGATAGAAAAGATTAGATGAAATTCTGAGAGCTGAAGCTTGCAGGAAATTTACAAAATTGAGTTAGACACTTGTAAAAGACAAAGGACAACTTTACCTTGATAACAATGAGCAGGTAGCAGATGCTGATGACGAAGAGTGGAGCAAAGAAACCCAAGATGGATGTGTAGAGGATGAAGACAATGGACCACAAATCATTTGGATCGGGCCAGGTTATGTTGCAGGTGTTGAAATTCTCCTGTACATGTGAGTAGATGGTGACTGGCAGCACAATGAGGAAAGACACAGCCCACATCATGCCATTTAAAATCTTGGCCACCTTGGGCTTCCGCCATTTGGCACTACGAATAGGATAAACCACGGCCAGGCAGCGGTCAATGCTCATCACTGTCAGGCAAAAGGTGGAAGAGAACTGGCTCATGGTGTCAGCAGTCATGCACACCTTACAGAAGAAATCCCCATATGGCCAATAGGAAAGCGCACTATTTGTGCCAAGGAAGGGAATTCCCAGGATGTAGAGTTCATCCGCCAAGGCTAAATTGAGGATGTACAGGTTTGTTACAGTCTTCATCTTGGCGTAGCGGACCACCACATAGATGACCAGCGTGTTACCCAGGAAACCCACAATGAAGACGATGGTGTAAATGACTGCGGTGACAACACTGAAGGGCATTGGTGCAGGAACTTCTGGGGAATTATTGAAGGTGTAGCTGGGAAAGGGCTCTGAGGAGGACATGGTGATATTCTCCAAAACGGATGTCCAGTTGTGGCCGTCCATGTTGCTGATGTCCATATGGATTACAGTAGGAAAAAGCTTTTGAGAGAAAAGACAAATGTACAGTTATCATATATCACACTACATATAAGGAAGTTCTGTATTATTGATGTTCTAAGGCTCTGATAATATCTGCTTATGTCTAATCTAAATTATGTCCACCTTTTGCACTGAACACACATCAACACATAGCTGCTGTCTGGACAAGATACCCATATTTACCAAGGGAGAAGAGAAACTTTCCACTCATCACGCCATTTCTCTTAATAGTAGGTTGCACATTAGAAGAAGACGACATTAGTTAAATTGGTTTAAAATTTTGTCAATGCCATTGGATTGGATGTCCATAATGGAAAAAAGATCTGCAGTCAAGTGCAGAACAGCCAGCGCCCTTTAAGTGCTACAGTACAATGACATAATGTTAACTGTTTAGGTACGTCCTTGGGCCAAACTATTTTTTGCAAAAGGTAAAGATTTTTTAAAATAACTGAGTACAAATTTAGACTAAATTGTGGTTAAAATAAATTCACAACAGGAAGGAATCATTGTCTCCCATACTGTGCAGATTTGTGATGCAGAGTGAGAGCAGAGTCCTGTGGAGCAGCTTCTGATGAAAGACGTCTGAGATACAACTCCAAGACTCAGAGGGCGACTTTACCAGATGACAGCATGGATGTCTGCTCCGACTTTGCTTGTCAGAGTTCATGCAAATCATTCAAAGAACTTGGACAATCAGCAAATTTGAGATCAAGCTGAGCAGCTTCAGTGGACATAGAATGACTCTGGACCTGTGTCTTTCTTTCTTTCTTTCTTTCTTTCTTTCTTTCTTTCTTTCTTTCTTTCTTTCTTTCTTTCTTTCTTTCTTTCTTTCTTTTTCCTTTTTTACCTTTTACTGCAAAGCAAATGCAAACAGCATTCACTGCATTTGCTTGATGTTTGGAAATTCACTCTCCTCTCTCTATTTGTAGTCCATTCTGGACTTAAATCTAGAGAAAAGCTTAAGCAAATTTAAAGTATATCACGGTGGTTTTTTTTTGTCAAGCTTTGATGAAATGTGTTAATTAGATAATGTGAACCTTGTGTCATATTTGATATGGAACCTATATAATCCCAAATAAATGTTCATTATCATTATTACCCAATTCTTATTCTATATGGGTTTTTTTTATATTACAGAAAGCATAAATAGGATGAGAACTACAACCAACTGTCCTATCTAATAATTAATTTGTGTTGCCACTGGTCTTCACATGTCCTCATGGTGCCTTGTAGGTGACCTAAAATTATAATAATCTTACACCCGCCAGCCGTCAGACGTTGCAACCCGAGGCTGTGAAGATGTGTTGCACAAATAAATGGTGTGACGTGCAGACTCACTGAACCGCGCTCCAAAACACGGGAGTGACTCGGAGCCCGCAGCGTGTTGTTGAGAAAACAAACACTCAAAGCCCCTGTCCCCTTCAGACTGAGTCGGGCTTGACATTTTTGCCCAGCAAAACAATAATAGCAACAGCCAACAGTCAGAAGAGCCACTGAATAGCTCCTGGCTGAGATTAATGAGATATTACATTTTTCCAAATAAAAAAAAAGATTTCATAATATAAAGGACTCGAATAAACTTTGATTAAAAAACTGATTTTACGTCCTCCCCCTAACTCAACAAGACTTCAAATGTCACTGCGCAAACACACTTTTCTTACGCTGTGACCTTCATTGATGGGATTCAACCTACCTGTGCGCTCCCGTGCGCCTTGGTCCTCTCCACTATCCGGTGGCGTGATGCGCCTCTCCTGCACAATTCATGCGGTTTTGGAAACCTGCGCTCTTTCCAAAGTCGAAATCGCCCGTCTCGCTCTTTCCCCACGTCGCTCGAGAGAGAAACCACCTTACACTTGACTTTTCATCTTGAGGCATTGTCCTGAGGTCAGCAGCGCTCAAATCTCCACAGTCAGAGGCGCAAAAACGAGCATCTTTAATTTTCCAGGATTTTCCTCACAGTTCGGCTCTGACGTAAATCCGATTAAATGCGAGGTTAAATATGCTCCTCGTCTGCAGACTCAGTCACCCACAGTGCCATGAAGTGTCTCCGTGCACCATTTATGTGGAGAACATCACCCCGCCTTGATGCGTGAGCGACCCACCCATTGGTGGATGTAACCACCTCACAGCCAAAACCAGTTTTTGGTGTAAAAGCTTACACCTTTATCTTTCTCTCCTTATCCTGTGCAGCAGAGACAATAAAAAATTGTTTCCAGTAAATCAGACAGTGACCATAACTTTTTTTTGTGTTTCCCTCCTTATGTGTGTAAGAGACAGACAAAGGAAATGGAGCAATGCCTGGATCGAGCCTGGGGAATAAATCACCTTGATGGCCAGGGGCACCTGAGAAGGAGGGAGAGAAATTAGGGTGAGATGGAAAAACAGTGGCAGGAGGATGAGATTGCATGCTGAGGGAGAGATTTGATGGTAATTGCCTGGGAAAGCTGCCTACTTTTAAGCCATTAGCTTCATGTTGTTGTCATCCAGGCGAGTGCAGCGTTAACAACAGGCTACCACACTATGCAGACACACTCACACATACGAAACAAATGCCCCACTTGGGCCTGTTTATGGTCAGTCTAGGGAACAGGTACAGGAGATGTGTGTGCATGTGTGTATGTGTGTACTTGTCTGTATGTGTACATGTATACAGTATGTACTCCATTTCTGCATTTTCCATCAGGCTAAAGCATCAAAGGGGGTTAATAAGGGACAGCGGGAAGTTGATGACGTCTTTCGCCTCGTGGGCCTCGTTTGACCGGTCCTACCCAGACCAAATGGGCAGACGTGTGAGTATACAAGTAAACACTTGCACACAGCTGTGTATGGAGGCTTGCCCTGCGGGGACTGTGGTGTGTAGAGGAACTCAGGATGCCAAGATAATGATATGGCTCATTTACACTGTATTTTCTCAGGTGTGGGTGCAGTGACTATGTCGACAAGTGTATTTCTAATCCCACCGAATTTTCAGTTACCTGACAGATGAAGCCATTTGTCCATAATTGTAAAAATAAACAGTCTCTTCAGGAATCTGTAGTGGGCAACAATGGCTGTTGGTGTTAAAGGAAATGTCCCATGTATTATTTGTTAAACCAGATTAAAAGGCACAGTAAATCTATTGAAGGGGACACCTCAACTGATTTGAGTCCAGTCTGTTGTACGTGTTGGTTGTACATGTGTGTGGATGAAGTTGTATGAAGTCTTCTGGAGGGAGCTGTGTGAAGTCTGGTGGGCCAGAAGACCTCAAGTGACGACAGATACCACCAACATTTTTAATCCACTCTAATTGACATGACTCCAGAAACATAATGGGTATTACTGTATATTACGTTACTCATTACTTCAGTATTAAACTTTATTAAGTGTATCTGATTAACCCCAGTACAACACACCTTTTACACAACAGTATCTGACAATTCATTGATGAGTCCCGACACAACTCTTCCTCTATTTCGGTTTTTTGTGTCCACCAGATTGTCCTTAAATGCCCTTTTTGTTATATCGCTTATCTCATATTCTGTGTTCATTACATTTGATGCAGTGATTGAATTTCCTTGCAAAGATTAGTCTCTTTTTAACTAATCTAAAGAATGAAGCACTCCACCATTTTCACCACAGGCTGAGATTGGACTGTAATAACTGCATCTGCTAAATTAACACACTGCAGAGGAATGCACACAGCTTCTACAATGCAGAGCAAACAAAGACTGTGAAGTTTGTGGTTGTTGATTTTTTTTTTGTCACTCAGGATTAAGTTTTGTGTACGCTGGTAATGAGAACGAAAAGTAATCACCTACACACACACACACTACAGTGCATACCAAGTTCTCTGTATAGTTTGTTTCTGATGCTGTATTGTAAAAGCTATTCTTCTTTGCATTTATTTGATCTTGATATGGTTTTTGTTATTGTTTTTTTATTTCTGTTTCGAGCCCCTATTGGCCTGCTTTTCACATATTTCTGAGAGAATCAGACAGCAATGGCTTCTCTTTTCTCCAGACAGCCCTGCTCTTTCTCCTCACTCTCTATCGCTCTGTTGCTCAGATGAGTCACTCTGGCTTCGAGCGTTTTGCATGCATCTCCTGCCTTTCTATATCAAGCCTCTTCTCTGTGGGCACGTGTACTGAGATCATATCAGAGTGGTGTCAGTCACCGACTTTTGTCTGGCTGACGACAAAGAAAAAAAGCTGGCAGGGATCGATGGGAGAACTCTCTCAAGGTAGCAGGAATGCAACTCATATGTTTGTGGTGGTTGTGGCCCAGAGGTGCTATCCAACGAGCTCAATCGATAATACTCAACCTCTGATCATCAAGAGGAGAAGTGCATATACGCATGTTTTTCTGTGTGTGTGGAGGGTTGATTAGATAAGAAAGAAAGAAAGAAAGAAAGAAAGAAAGAAAGAAAGAAAGAAAGAAATTAATGAGATGATGTCCAAAGTGGCAGCTCAGTGGCCACCGCTGTGTTTGAAGACAGTGAAGTAATCTTAAAAGTGGTCACGCACAGAAGACGAACAATCAATCAGTCTCTCTGTGTGTCCTCTCAAAGCCGGCTTCTGACTCTTTTCTGCTTATTAACAGCAATTAACAGTTTTGAAGATGAACTGGTTGTTTGGAAAACTTGGATGACACACAGCACTGATGGATGAGTCAGTGTTAAAGCCCGTGATCTGACCATGTAACATCCTCAGACACAGTTTTGATTTAGTATTGTGAAGATGCACTGGGCTGCCTGTTGTTGTGGTGGGGAAAAAACAACCAACAGCAAAGACCAACTGTTACTAGAATTGTGCATTAGTTAGTCAATGTAGCAGTTTATCTCCACACAGACATCAGATAGCTACAGTAGACTTTACATGAAAAGGAACTGCATAATTGTGCTGCTAGTTCATTAACATAATACAAACTAATTTGAGGTTGTTTTTCTGCAAAAATCCACTGTGTGAAAATAAACAAGACTTGGCTTTTTTTTATCAGATTCAACCAACACAGCTCTAACATTTGCTAGCTAGCTGTTGAGATGCCAAACTGGGTGGGTGATGTCAACAGCAACTACAATGGTGAAAACTGGTGAATCTATGGTTTCAAACGGTTCTGTGAGGAATGGGGGATCTAGAAAGGGTTCATCCGCTCAACACTTCGAAACCTCCTCGTTCTTCATGTTGCTGAAGATAGTCCCTTATGTCTCTATACTGTATGTTTGGCCTTGCTGTCGTGCTTTGAAATTTGAATTTGATCAACAACCTCCTTGAGGGTGTTGTATGATGGATAAGAATCAAAAATGTCTAGAATGTCAGCAGTTCTGTATTTTTCCACCACTATTTCCATTAAACCCTATGCTGTTGGTTCTTTTCCCCCTGGGGGAAATCAGAGGAGTTAACTAAAGAAGACTGAAAGGGTGCATGTTATTGTCAAAGTAAACCAATTTGACAGTCATAATAACAACTTGCCAGGCAGCCAGGACACTATCTTTTAGAGTTGTTACTCTGTGAATGAAGCACGGACATATCACTCAGCCTTTGTGCAGCTTTTAGCTTTTACAGAAGTAACAGTGTCAGCATGTATTTACAGTAAACCTCCTAGAGAGGGAGTGGAAAGAGCTCAAAATAGGCTATATGCACTTAAGTGTATGTAATAGAAAGGTATCTAAGAAATAAGTGGTATGGCAGAAATCTTAATGCTTGTTTTATTTGTCCTGTATGTTGTTGTATAACTGGGCAGCATGGTGGTGCTGCAGTTAGCTTCTGGATTCGATTCCCATGCCTGAAGCCTTTCTAGGTGCATGTCCTCCGTGTGCCTTCCCATATTCTCAGGGTACCACGACTTCCTTCCACAAGTTTAGGGTTTGAACTGTTTGTGTCTACGTGTCGGCCCTTCTTTGATTCTGCTTTGATTCTCTGTCATAGCAAGGTCTTCTTATGCTTGTAGCTGAAGCTCAGTGGTAACTGGCAACCTGGATGTCGAAATGACTTTGTGACTAGGAGATAGCGGTGGGTTGTGCAACAGGCCAAACCACAAAATCAAAACATAAACATGATTTGTGTGTGGCAAATAACATTTTTAAATTTAAATATTCTGGCTGTACTATTGTTGTTAATTAGATCAGTGTTTCAAATTAAGATGATTCCTTAGTCTCTGGTGACATATTGAGTAATTTTATGATTACTTGCTGTACATTTCTTAGCTAGATTACTACTACTACTATTATTACTAGTACAACTGATGATGATATAGATATATAGAGAATATAGAGTAAAATTTTTGGAGAGCTGGAGAAAAAAATACTGACTCCTCAATCTACAGTCAGAAGAGGTCGTGCCCCTCAGGGTTTGTCTGATTAAGACCTGGGATATCAAGTGAGTGTCAGGCAAGATGGGAAAGCAGCACATGCAGCTCTTGAGAGCTGGAATCGACTGCTGAGCTCAAGACAGAGATTGTGCAACTCTCGACTGCAGCTGTCAAGCTTAGCGCTTCTCCACAAATGGTCTATCTGGCAGACCTATCTGGGGCTCTTGATACCTCAGGTGTTTGGAGAATGGTGTTTGATTTTTACCTTCATTTTATGGGAAAACAATACAATTTCTGATGGTAAAAACTTGTATTTATATGATAGAAGGTTCTTATTTGCAGCACTAATATCCTTTTACAGTATTAGCAGTAAAATTCTGGAAACAACAGCCATTTTTCACTGTAGAATTTAGTTGTTTCTTTAAAAAAGTTTGTTACAGCGAAATATTATGTTTTGATTTCTACTACAGTCAACACCTATCAACTGTAGATTTGGTTCTTGTTTTTATACTTTTGATATAATGTTGATATAGTGGTGTATTGTACAATAGTTACTGTCACTAGACCTAGGGATACAAGATACAAGATAGTATATTTCCTCCCTTGATTTGTTTTCTCCAAACACCTGAGGTTTCTGCAGAGAAGCATGAATGTGCACAATGACTAAACATAGAAATATTATAAATCATCGTTTCAGCTTTCATTTAGAGCAGACCAAGATAATTAAACAGCTCAGTTGAAGTGACAGTGAATAATTGAGGCTGTGGCACTGGTCAGGTTCTATTTTTTAGGGTGCGGAAATTAAAATACAGTGTGAATATCATACAAAGGCTACATGTATATGTTTTATATCTATCTATATATATCTATATCTATATCTATATCTATATATATATATATATATATATATATATATATATATATATATATATATATATATATATATATATATATATATATATATATATATATATATATATATATCTTATATGTATTAAAATGCATTGTTTTTTTTAAAACTAGGTATGGCAAGATTTTGATATACAGCAGCACAAAAAGTACATGACCTCTGTTTATCAATTTGAGAAGTTGAGCTGGTTGGACAGAAAACGTTCTGGCTAAACTGAAGCTGCTAAGGACGAATCATCAGCTGTAGGAATAAAGCTGTGAGGATCAATTCACGTTTTTTATCCACCAGTGCTGTAAATGTGTAATGACTGCATTCAATTAAGACACTATTTTTGTGGCTTGGATGAAGATAAGAATAATTTTCGTCAATCAACAAAAACCTGGTCATTCAAGACAGTTCACATACTATTTCTTGCCACTGTAAACTAATTACTGTGAGAGATGACAGTTAATGTAGCACACACACACACACACACACACACACACACACACACACACACACACACACACACACACACACACACACACACACACACACACACACACACACAAACAAACAGCATTACTTGGCCGAGCAGCTGGGCCGTATATAAGGATAAGTGAGTTAGCGTGATTTGATTGGTGACGGTTTGACATAGCCCTGGGGTCTTCTGTTCTTCAGTGCTGCCTTCAAATTTATGGGGACTGCTGTCAGAGCAGAAAATCCTGAACTCAAATCTGACAATGAACCATCATGTGAACACTTGGATGTAAGATAACAAAGACTTTTCAAGGTCAACTCCATTAATGAAATACTTCTGTGGCTGCTTATAACCGTTGTTATTAAAGAGAACTCTTAGTTTATTCAGAAATATTCAAGTTGATGATGACAGATAAATGCCTACTACAAAGAGTAACAATTCTACACAGTAAAAAGTGAAAATATGATAAAATGTTACTGTCTGGATTTTATCATATCATATTAAAATAAAAAAGATGTATTCACATTGTTTGAGTTCTGCAGTGGTACTGTAAATAGACTGACTAATGTGAAACAGATGGTACTGTAGCTGTTTAAAGAAAGAAACAGGGCTTCAGCTTGCTATTTGTACAATAAAGTATATCACTAATGTACGGAAGAGTTTTGCATTCACTTGAATAATAAAAAAAAATCCTGTTTGAGTAATTTATTTTTGGTTTGTTTCTTTTCTTTTCTTCTCGCAGGATTTTGAAATCTCGTTAAGTCAGAAAAAAATTACCCTGAAAAACAGGAAGAAAAAAATTACCACGAAAAACAGAAAAATATCACGACGAAAAACAGAAAAAAATTAGTCCGAAAAACAGAAATAAATATTCAAAAAAACAAACCAAAAAATAAATTACTCGAATGAATGCAATACGCTTCCATACTAATGAACCTAAACCATTATGCACAGTGCTAACATGCAGGTACATGCATGTTATTCAAATACATAGATTTTTATGCTCTGAGACATGTGAAGTAGTTCCATCTTATTTACGGTGATTCATTCTCACGATGCACTCCTCCAGTCCCAGAAGGGGTTGAGACTCTGATTGCTGCACAGTTGAATCAAAGGCCACTAATCAGAGTAGAAGTGTAATAGAAGATAATGACCACGGAAAAGGAAACGGGGTAGGTGTGAAAGCAAGTGACTCATACACTGTTCCCCGTGCGACTCTGCTTATCTGTTGGGCTCACCTCAGTGAATCACAGCATGTGGCTGGGCAAGGATGTTGAAAGACTGCTCAGACTTCAGGGACATGCATGTCATTAAACGATTTGTGCACAAAGATTCAGGGTTAAAGGCTAATTTCTGATTTAGAAAAAAAAGTAACACATGCAAAATATTTCAGATCGCATCTGTGAAACATTTTTCCTCTGTTCTCTGATGTCGTGTTCAAGAATCTACACTGTATACCCCGATCAACAGCTATGACTAAAAAACACATTTTATAACCATAAATAGACATGATAACAACACCAAGAGCCCAGTTTTCGCTGGAACCTGAGGGATGATGCATCTTGTCACTGGTTGCTCCAAAGGGCATCTGCATTATTTTTGGAGGATGATGATGGAGTGTTAACTGCTTTTGGACACAAAGACCTGAGGAGACTTTTAAAATGGGTCAGAGGATTTTTGGTAATAATAATAAAAGAAAAAGTATAAAATCTATACTGTATGTGAAGCAAGGTGTTTTATTTGCCACTGACAACATAACACAGAGTTACTCACACAGGTTCCTGAATAAACTGCCTAAATTCAATATAATGAATTGGGGTAAAGTGGTATAAATGAATTGAGGGAAGTTTGGCACTTTCTATTTAATGATTTATGTCCCCACATGGAAATATCTTTAAGAAATATGAGAGGGTATGCCCCCACACTTGCTGGTAGCCACAAAATATTTCTTTATTATGCACAACGTCCTTGGGTTTAACACATGAGCACTTTGCATCATTGAAGTTATGCAAATGTTTCAAAACTTTTAAAATGTAAAACAATTTTGATACTCAAGATCGAACAAGGGGTAAAACAAATTTAGAGATAATTGGAATGCTTTAATATCTTAAAGTGATAGTTCACTCAAAATTTAAATTTCACTCATTATCTACTCACCCTCATGTCGACTAAGGGCTGGGAGAAGTTTCAGAGTCCTCCGTGCCTTCTCTGAGTTACAGCGGGGCTCCGTGCAGCACTGCATGTCCATATAACGGTTGCAAATGGATACCACATTTCTTTGTAACAAAAAGACACACCAAAAAACATCCAAATACCTCCATAGTGCTCGTATGTAATGTCCGTCTTGTATTGAAGCCCCGAAATGCGAAATTGTTCTGAAAAAAATTAAATAAGTCTATATTTCAAGCGATATTTGGACGGACCAGGAAGAGGAGCTTCCACTGCAAACAAGCTTGAAATATAGACTTACGAGCAGCATGGAGGTATTTGGATGTTTTTTGGTGTGTATTTTTGTTACGAAGAAAAGTGGTATCCATTTGCAACCGTTATATGGACATGGACTGCTACGCCGAGACCCCCCAACTCAGAGAAGGCACGGATAACTCTGAAACTTCTCCCAGCCCTTAGTCGACATGAGGGTGAGTAGATAATGAGTGCAATTTGAATTTTGGGTGAACTATCCTTTTAAGATATAGAAAAGGTCCACGTTCCTACTCTATTTATATGCAGTACAAACTTTTAACACATATTGCAATACTATGATGTAGTTTATGTATGTTATCATTGTGTGTATAAACTATGAAATATAAATGATGATACTTGTAACTTATGAAATATTGTAGATGTAAGGATAAATTACCATTGCAGGAAAATGCTGCACATTATTATGACATAATTTGTACCTGTAGTTGTAGCTATGTACAACTATGTTACAAATTGTTACAAATGCAAATAAGGGTGGTTAAAGTGAAGTGTCACCAGGACAGGTTCTGGCAGCAGTGCTTTGAAATTATTAATCGATGATAGAACCACAGCTGCTTTTCTCCATTGTAGGTCGTAGTTAATGATTGTCTTGGCCAGCCAGTGCCCCCACTAGTTTTCCATTAGTCAGTGTTCAGATAACACAGTGAGCGGAGGCTAAATAAATGACTTTGATGTGATTAATGTACAGCACCTTTTTCCATAGACTTCTAGATTTCTGGTATTGTTAAAATTGTCTATTTAATAATAAGTATTTAATATAATAGTAGCTGCAAATGAATATGTCTAATATAACTAATGTATTGTACACTATGCAAATTAAATAAAAAACCCCAGCTGCAACTCAGTATCGTGTGGATCTGTCTCTATGGACTACAGTACATACAGTAGTGTTATGTAGTGTTTGAACCCTTGTGTAATCCAAATCAATCAGGCCCTGTTGTCTTTAGTTTGTGGGATCCTCTGGACTGACACATATGGATTTAAACCTGGTCCGTCTTTCTGACAGATTGACATGAGAAGAAAAGCTACATTTCCACGCTTCACTTATTCTATTTGACCCACGTTCACTCACACAGATTGCTGTACCGGGCTGCACAATAGCTGTAGGATTACGAGTGAGACTTTGGTGACATCCTTTTAAGTTTCCAACCCACTACCCATCACATACCGGAGAAAGAAAAGAAGCTCAATAAGAAAAAAAGAAAGATAACACCTTGTGCAACTAGTCCAACTCCATAAACAGCAGCTGCTTGTTGATTAAAGGATTTGCTTTTTCAGTTTTCCCACACATCCTTCGAAAGTCTAGAAATCTCTCACTGTCTCGCTCCTCTCTGTTCGTCTCTGCCTCTTTCTCATCAGTCTTCCTGTCTTCCTTTTTATTCTCTCTCTTACTGCTGCTTCTCCCTCTTATCTTTCATTTGCTCCTCTGTTTGCCTGTCACTGTTCTGCAATTACTACATTTATCTCTTGTCAGATAAATGACTGAATTTATCACAAAGGGCAGTGGAGGATTTTTATGCTATAGAAGAAGTTACTCATATCTTGCCACAGGCTGTGAGTGATTCATCTCTCATGTCTGTGAGGATCCTGAAACTCGTAGTTTGATCACCATTTCATGCCTGCAGTACAAGGACAAAACAATATGAACTGACTGCTAAGGCTGAAACGTCTTTAGTATCTTGACCTTAAGAGCACACCGCAGCTTCAGAGCCAGACATGTGTAAATTCACAAACTCACCACTAATTCAGAAAACAAGTGCTGCAAAATACAAGATATGGCACAAATGTGGCCCTTTGTGCCATATCATCCTCTTTCTATCCACCTGTCGCTCTTTCTCTGTCTCTACTGGAATTAATAGGGAGTTTGTAAGTTGCAGGGCATTGGCTCTCATGAACTAAGTATAGCTTTGACTACAATGAGCTGTATGTGAACCCTGCATGCTATAGCCACACTGTAAATACTGTGCCCTTTGGATGCAGCCGTTGAGAATTGAAGGAACTAAGATGACAATTATTGCTGATAGGCAGTTTTATGTTTTCATTGCCATGTGGTGTCTGGACATGATTATTTCAGAACATGTCTAAATGAATTACGTTGTTTCGTCGCCTGTGGACTGTGTCACAATCCAAAGGAGTATTCACAAAGCAGTTTGAGAAAAGCAGCCATATAAAGAGATGTGATGTGAGACCTTAAAACAAAGAAACAAAAATAATTCACACTGATATTTGGTTATTGGTTTAACTTAAATACATTTTAATCAGAAGATATAGGTTACTAAACATTGGCTAATTTGTAATATCACATATTTTTTTGTGTAGAAATGTGAAATGTAATTTGTAACACAGTCACATCAACTAGTAAATGTTCATTTCCTATTCTTACTTGTTCTTACTCTCTTGTTCACTTTGTTTCAAGTCTCTGTAACTAACCATTAGCTGGGCCCTGTCTTATTTTCCAGAGGCATAAAGTTTTTTTTGTCACTTCTCAGCAACAAAGTGAAAATTGTATGTGTTGTATGTTAATTAGCAAGTTGCAGCATCTAAAAGTGAGAAGATGAGACATATGAATGCAGAAACATACCTAGATTAAAATAAAGTGGCATTATTTGACTGTCAGGCAAGAGCTCAGTATTATTACCCTCACTGTTTGATCACTCAATGTATCAGGATCCAAAGTTCCACTAGGCAATTTTTTATTTTTATGACAGTGATACTAGAAATGTAATCATTAACTAACTCCAGATCTTTGTACATATCATATTGGGCAGCCAACATTTCAGTATTGTTAGTACTTATTTTTGATGGAAAACCTTTGCAGAATATATATTGGAGTCAGCATCGTGTCTAATACAACAATAAAATACATCTTTAAAGTTTACAGAATGGCCTATAGGCACAATATAAAGCAGAGACCCTGTCCACAACCAGCCTGTTCGCTTTGATTCAACAATATTTTGTTTTCAGTTCATGTTAGTTTTTGATAGGCAGTATCTTCACTGGTTATTGACAAAGAACACAAGGTAGACAGAGTAGACAGAGTCCAGGGTGTAAACAATGAAGTTGAAGATGGTCATGAAGGTGACAACCACCAGTTTATCCCAGGGACAAAGGTGGCCACAGTTAGGAGGTCTCTCAGTCTTGATACTATACAGGGGCCAGATCACCACAACTGTCGCATACATCACCGCTGCCAAAATGTTAAAGACAATCGCCAGCTTGTCAAATGAGATCGGCGAATAGGTGGTCAGCTGGGTGAGGCTGAGCAGGATGATGACGACACAGAAGATGAAACACAGCGAGTACACGGCCACGCACCACTGCAGTTCTGGGGAGCCGGCGTACTGCTGTGTCTCCAGGGACGTGAAGATGAGACAGGCGAGGAAGGTCTCCAGCATCTTCATTATGCCGGACAACGTGGAGAGAAACCCGCCGTTCTCTCCGCGTGGGCGAAGGCCTGTCAGAGCCACCTCACACGCGTACAACCCGAAACAGAACCATGACACCACGGATGCACCGATCTGATAGGGGCAGGCCTTGCAGGTGAAAAAGGTGGGGTAGATGATGGAGGTGGTCAAACACATGAGGCAGGACAGCATAGCGAAGGCAGCGGTGAAGTCCTCCCAGACGAAAGGTAACTTAGAGTTGAGAGTTGTGAACTCCAGGATGACAATGGAAAAGGTGAAGAAGAAGCAGAAGACCCAGGTGAACATGCACCATCCCCAGTAGGAGGCTGTGGTGTATCCCTGTGTTGCCACAAGGCTGAAGCACATACAAGTTAGGATGGAGGTCAGTATTCGAATGATGCTCACAGGCTGGGTGAGTGAGTAAAGATCCACACGAATCATGGCTGGACCGGAGGCGTCTCAAATTGTTTTGATTCCAAGTTCAGTTTATTCTGTGCGGTGCATCCCTCAGTGCAGCGAGGCCTCGGTTTCTAAACCAGATCCTGTTGGAGAAATCCATGCAGACAAAGGCCTGAGCAGGTGTGTTTTGAAATTGAAACTCAAGTGTGGTGAGGTATAGTCAAACAGAGCATCCTGAGCTTATCTGTGCAGTTTATGGCCCCTGTTCCACTCTGCTGATTGGATAGCAGTTGGGTGTTATCGTGTTGATCTCTCCACACACACACTGGACTCTGGTCCTGAGTGCACGCTCAGTTCAGAAACTAATCACCAGCAAAGACGGGGGGAAGGTCACATCCTAAGGGATACTGCTCTTATCCAGTTCAGTTCAAGTTTTTAGGCTTTGTATGGTACAGTATGAAGGTAACTTTATGTACAAAGAAAAGTTGCCTAGTGATATATATTTTTGTCTTTATTCAAATAATTGTTCTTCTCAGAAAACAGACAAACAACCAGTGCAGGGTATCTCGGTGTATTTACTTTAGCATCGTAAACAAGTATGTTACAGTATATTACATTAGTGTTTGCACTGCACACAAAAGCAAAGCTTATGAACCCATCCTTTTATACATAGAGCAACAGTGAGATAAAAGAATAATATAGAATGTGAGAATTTGATCTTCCTTCACTTTATGCCCCTTTGCCTTTTCTTTCTCTTCGTTTTCTCTCTTCACTTCTACTTACAGAGTTGTTTTATGGGGCGGTGTTTAGCTCAGTTGGTAGAGCACCCGCCCCATGTGTTGAGGCTATAGTCCTCACTGCAGGCGGCCACAGTTTGAATCCCGTGTTGACATCCCCCCCCCCCCCCCGCGCTGCCTCCCATTTCCTGTCTCTCTCAACTGTCCTATCAAATAAAGGCATGAAAAGCCCAAAAAAATATACAAAAAAAAAAGAGTTGTTTTATTATCCAACTCCTTCTTGATTCTTCCTTTTCTGACATTTGCGCAAGAGTAGGAGTTCCTGGAGTGGTCAAAAGTTATGTAACTCTTGGTATGCACACTGATGTTATTATATCATTAGGATCAGATTTTAGAAATAGTTGTAGAATGAACATACAAATTTGACAAATTTCCTGTTTTGTTCCACCGAACACAAAATCTAATAATATACAGTGTGCAATGATAAATGACAAAGAAAAATAAACAACCCAACCATATTTCTGCTTGAAAAAAAACAAGACAAAACAAAACAAAACAAAACAAAACATCAAACAATGATCAATTATGAAATTATTTACATTTTAGTTTTTGTTACTGTTATTCCGTTATCTGCTAATCATTTTAGCTCTATGCACATGTGTTTTTACTGTGGGTTATGATATGATATTGACAGAGTGGTAGGTATGCCCCGCCACCCTCCTCGGCTTTTCCACTTTCCTATTTAGAAAAATGGGAGTGGAGAACCTACAGCTGCCGTGTGTGTGTGTCAGGATATGTAGTATACTGACACACCTAACATCCATTGAGGCGGACAGGGTGGGTCCTGTAGCCTACCTTTTTAACCATTAACTAGAGTTTTTTTAACCATTAAACATACCCATTCATTCTAATCTATCACTACGATACTGAAACAAAACACCCTAATTATTTTGTTTCACTTTATTTGTATTTCAAAAGCTGAAACCAAAAAAAATACACATCAAATACATTTTTTATTGAATCTCACTCTGTCACATTAATGTAGTCTTAAAATTAGATTGTTAAAAAACAGTCAGACAAAAGGGTAGAAGCTGGTCATTTTTTTTCACGTCATCATCATGGTAGTTAGATGTTGCCCTTGTGTGGGTATAAAAACAAAATTAAGATAAAAGTTGTCACAAATACCAATGTCAAATCTCAGAAATTATACAGAATATCTGTAGATGAGGAGTTTTTGCAACCTAAGTTCTGCTGACAAAGAAGACCAGTCTAAAAGAGTAAACTGTGTCCACAATGTAAGCAATGAGGTTAACACAGGTCAGGAAAGAGATGACCACTAAAAGATTCCATTGACAGGCTTTAAACTGTGAGCAGATGTTGGGTCTGGGGTTGTTCCTCAAGCTGTAGAACGGCCAGATAACCACAGCTGTGATATACATCAGCACCGCCAATACGTTGCAGAATGTCAGAACTTTGTCAAATGGTGCCGGGAAGAGAGCCAGAAGGCGGCCGATGGTAAAAATAATGACAAGGACTGCAAAAATGAAGCAGATAGAATAGACGGCGACGCACCACTGGAGTCCCGGAAAGTTTGAGTACCCATAGCCGTCCAAGCAGATGAAGATGATGCAGGCCACAAAGGCCTCCAGTACCTTGAGGAGACCTGGGACTGTGGACAGAAATCCACTGATCTCACCAGGTTTGGCCCGAGTCAGCCCAACTTCTGTGGCGTACAGGATGAAGGCCAGACAGGAAGTGACGCTAGCACCAATCTGTCTACCACAGCTAGAGCACGTGAAGTTGACGGGATAGATAATGGATGTTGACAAAATCTGTGTGAGAGAAAGTTTAAAACAAATCATTCAAAAGAAGTAAATGGTTAATTTCAATGTTTTCTTGTGTAGCACTCACAAATGAAAATGTTACTGACACAGAACCATATTATATTTATCTGCTACAGTATCTTTTCTTTTACATTTTCTTGCTCTATTTGAACCATTTCAAACATATCAACATTAGGAGCAGGTGACCTTGGGTGCTATTCATTAAAACTGACAAACTGTATTAGCTCATTTATTTTGGCTCCTCATATATTAATGTTTTTCTGCATAAATCTAGACTTTAATATTACCAGCAACAGTAATGCTGAGTGACAGCATCTAGTCATTAATATACTTGACCAACAAGCTTTGACAAGTGTTTCCTGAAAATATCTGCAAACTCGATAGAGACAAAAAACAACAGTGAAAAATGTCACACACCATTAGAGTGGCCAACATGGCAAAAGCGCAGGTGAAGTCATCCCAGGAGATGGGCAGCTTCGAGCTGACGCTGAAGAATTCAATGATGAGTATGAGGAGGGTGACGCAGAAGCAGAAGCACCAGGTGAACATGCACCACGTCCAGAAGGATCCGGAAAAATGTCCCACCGAGGCCACCAAGCTGAAGGAGATGCAGGTGAAGATCACCTCCAGTATCCGCACGATGCCCACGGGCGTCGTCAGCGTCCTGAAGTCCAGAGTAACCATGACGCTCCTAACTCTGTGGTCAATTTATTGTGGTCCTGAGTTTTTAACTGATCTCCCCTCTTTATCCTGCTTGTCTCCTCTGTCCTTTCTGGTTTTATGTTTTACTTGGATATTAATCTTCCTTTCTAGCTCCACATCCTGTCAGTGCTACCTGCAAGTGACAGACACACACGAGGAGGCGAATGAAACCTTGTTCTGGTCACTCCCTTGTTATCAGTCCTTCTTCCTCAAATGGCAATGAACCCAACACATAATGAGCAAGGGCGGAACAGAGTTATATGAAATGTTTGTAAAAGGGGGGAAGCAATCTCACCTCACCCTGTTGCTCATCTATTGTGGTTGGTCAGTTTGTGCCTTGCCCACTCATCAGTAACTCGACCTCGTAAATGTGTTACAAGAAGATGAATTAGGCCTAACTACTGCTGTCAAAAAACATAAAAGTGACATACTGTATATGGGAGGGAATGGATGGAAAGAAAAATACAAATTTTGCCTTAAAGACATGGACTTATTGAATAAAGGCTATAAGTTACTGTTCCAAATTAAAAGCTGTCCACTGCCAACGGGAAATTTTACACACACTCTGAGTGACGGGTTAAACCTCTTACTGTGAAATAAATCCAATAAAAGTCAGGCTCCTCTCTCAGACAGAATAATTTCCTTGTGTCAAAGGATAGAGTTGATGGAGACATTAAGCTTAAACAAGTCTTACATAGTATTTAGTTGTCAGCACACAGAACAAAATGACTGTCTGTTTTTTGTGCTTGTGTGTATGAGAAGTCATCCCTGTACTCAATACCATAGAAAAGATAGTGTGGATGCTTAGCTCAGTCAAGCACAAGCATATAACATTTTCTTTAAATCTTGTAGCTTCCTCCAACCGTTTGATTGCACACTCCCCTCACCCGTCTGTTCTTATCAGTGGGAGAAGTACATCTCTTGTCCCAGGCTGTTACAGCACATCATTGGACGTGGGGCAGTTTCATTCTTACTGCATTTTCTTTCTTTACAAATGGTATTGTTTTTTTTACAGCACCTATACTACGCAATATAACCCGTCAATAAAATACCCATTGGTTAATATGTCACGAGAGGGGAAAACAAAGCAAAAAATTAATGTTTTAAGAAACGACAAAGCTCCTTTTTAATAATTACATATTATTACTGGGTAACACTGAGTTTGGGCTAATTGAGATGTGTAATAAAGTACATTTACCCTTTAATACAGCAATATCGAACAGGAAACACATGATGTAGTAAATTGTTTCTGTTAAAGAGGAGTTATTAAAAACTCCTGTAGTGACTTTGGATGACAAGGTTGTTAATTTCAACCTCAGATTGTTACTGATGGTCTGACAGTTCACCCCCCTTCCTTTTCTGAATACCTCCTTTGTCCCTGCTTCATGATCACTCCCTGCTTATCTTTCCCTCTGAGCACACTGTTTATTTATCCAACACTCATATGGAAGGTACACTGTGAAACGAAAGTGGGCTGAAAGACTGAAGATACAAAGAACACAAATAACAAGGTGTAGACAGGGAGAGCGGCCACCTGGGTGTGTTATTAAGGGAAATGATTTGTGTAGGGTTAGGGTTATATGTCTTGTTATCAGTAACCTCATCCTCTTCAAGTCATCAAGTGGCTCTACTTACAGTCTTGCCGTCCATCCTGGTGAAGAGGTGCATCGATTCATATCATTTTCAGTGACTTCATGGCTGCCCTATGAATGGAGGGGCTGTCATCCTGGAAGAGACCACTCACACGTCCGGATAGAAATGGTTCATCACAAGATAATGGAGATACAGTTGACCCAAACCATGGCAACAAAATGCCCCCAGAGCCACTTGGATCTCCTCATTGTAGAGGTCAAACACTTTAGGCTTACAGTATATCACACTTCACATACTGGCCCACTTGATGAGAATATGGCCAAGGATGACTCATCATACTATATCACTTTTTTCCACACCTCTGTGGACCAGTGCCTTTGGTTTTTGCACCACTGAACTCTCGGCTGTGCATTCATGTGTGTAATGACGGGTTTAAACAGTGCAAATACAACACACCTCACTGTGTAACTGTCGCCATATTGTTGCTTACACAGTCGGATCACGTCCTGCATTGACACTGTCGGTCACCTGAGGAAAATATGCTCCACTGTCCACTGACACATCTTTAGTGCTAAAACATGACCGTCATTAAATGAGGTTGGGATGACACGGGCCACTACCTCTGATTACGATAACGTTTACATGTCTTATGTTCCAAAGATCTAAACACAGATGTCTATTTTGTCATTGTGGCATCAAATTACACTGTATTGGGAAAATACACTGTCTGAGGTTTTCTGACAGTTTTATTTATTGTTGTAATGTTTGATTTTTTTGGAATAACTGAACTGTTTTAAACTACTACAGCATAATGAATCAAACTGTTTCTCTGCTCTCTGTCACATCTGGATTTAATATTGTCATCCATTACAACAACGGAGTTATTCTGACCTCTAGTGGTTCGTGAAAACTAAGCAAGCTGAAGCACTTCCTCTGGATTTTAAGTCAAAGCAGAACATTTCCATGTCGTGCTGTAACTATCAGTGTGGTTATAATATAGTGCATTCCAGAGGTGATGCGTAATATCCTTGTGATAGTCCTGTGACCTCTCACTTTCCTCAGCTCCGTCATGACTGTCACCAGGCCTTCCTGTGTCACGGTCATGTGTTTAGATTTGGATCACTCACACTCACTTAGTGCGAGAGGCGCAATGTCTGGTTTGTGCAGACATTGACAAACATATATATCTTACCATAATCGTGCTATGAAAGAGTGTGGCATAGTTCCTTCGAAAAACACTAGAGAGCAGCAAAAGACTTGATCCAAGAACTCCAAACAGAGAAATAAAAGCTCCAGAGAAGTGTTGCTTACAGCAGAACTCAGTGCTTTGTCTAAATCTGCAATCTACTGCAATGTAGTTCTTCTTTTCTTCAACTCCTCTGTTGTAAATGATTTTACTGTACATGATTCATGCAATAG
This sequence comes from Trachurus trachurus, assembly GCF_905171665.1. NCBI lineage: Eukaryota > Metazoa > Chordata > Actinopteri > Carangiformes > Carangidae > Trachurus > Trachurus trachurus. The sequence goes on from NC_139905.1 coordinate 18,485,856, forward strand.
CATATAATATACTGAATAAAGTGAGTGTGAGTTGTTGTGGTTATGGATGTTGTTATTGTGTTGATGGTGTGATGTGTTTTTTATCGACTGCAATGGATAGTTCATCTGTGAAGGTAGACTCCAGGAAGAATAGCGATGGCCTTTGCCAAAGCTAATGGAGATCTAAATAAATGAAAAAAATGAAAGTCATTCAGTAAGTTGTGCAATTATGGAAAACACAGAGGGAATATATTGTTACATTTAGGTTTCTGATGAACATTTTAACTGTGTGAGTCACAACATGTTCCTCTTTCCTCTTCTGTTCATGCGTGGTTTTGTGGTTTGAATGTGTTACTGGCAGTTAATGACACCTCTCATCCTGAAGAGAAGAAATGTCAGAGGGCATAGTAATCTTTCTCTATCTGAAAGATTAGAGGTTGATTTTTTGTAAGAACTTGATAATTGCTTTGATATTAACTTTAATTATAGACAATTAACTGAGATTATAATTTCAGTGTGTTGGATCTGTGTAGGCGTGTGACTGTTGGTTCTCAGAGCCATGTGTTCGATGATACTATTATACAACATGTTATAAAGTCATATAACCAGCTAAAGGACTGGCATTCCAAGACATGCACAGACATTGAACTGCCACTCAAGGCTCTCGCACTTGTTTAAAAAGAAAAAATGAGAGGAGGTTTAACAGGAAATCTCAGAAGTGGGCGTAGCTTCCATCAACATAATGTGGCACTGACAGTATTCAGCTGTGAGCAGATTATTCTTTCCTTGGCCACAGTTTTTTGGTAAAATTATATTCACTTCATATGTCGTATGTGTTGTTTAATGTTATTTTTTTAGGGTTGCTGATTGAAACTGCTGTAACTGCGTTATGATGCGTTAAGTTAGATTAACAAAGAACACTTTGTTCTTAGACCCCTGTCATCTATCTCCCTCTCTTGAATTCTGTATTCATGTGTCTCATTTCCAGTCAGTGGCTGTTATTTGACTAACATTTAAACAAACACTGTGATAGTGCTCTGGTCATTTTCTCCACCACCCAGTTGCATGAAAAATGGGAGGAGAGAGGGGGAGGGAGCCTCATGTTGCATAGCTTTGACGCCCTAGACTAAAGGAGATACAGATGGTCGTTGACTCCTTTTTAGTTTAACAATCTCTTACGCAATTGTGCTGCAATTACATCCCGTATTTTCCTGACTATATCCTTCCTCAGTGTTGGTGCTCTCTTGCTTTTTTCTGAACTTCTTCCTGTCTCACTCGGGACCAGGCAGCTCCAGGAAAGGGCTCTCTGTTGATGGAAAATTATAGGTACGTGAATCATTCTCTATTGTATGTTATGACAATCTGCTATTGTAAGTGTTTTTAAGTAAAAACCTTTGTGTTGGTGTTTAGGTATGGATACTGATATACCTAATTTACTTACATGTGTTATTTGTGGTACACATGACCAAGTATATTTTGTTTATGTAAAAAGCATTCTGGTTCACTGTTAATGTCTTATAAGTCTTATCCATTCACATCCAGTCCAAACAGAGCAGGGCGAGGCAGAGGCTCAATAAATGGCGACTGAAAAGTTTCTGAGTGTATGTGGCTCATGTTACTCTAATTGATTCAAGAAGGCGTTGGGGTACTGACTGTGAGCTACAGACTCACCAGCGCACACCGTGGCTCTACAGTACATTCCTCTGCATTATCAACATTCACAACACATGCGGACTGAGGAAGTACTAATTCCCTTGTGATGATTTTGGTGGGACTAATGTTCACTGTCAGAGCATGGTGCTTCACAACAGATCTAATTCTCCATACCGCTCCCACTAAGCAAATGCTACAGTACGCTATACTGCTGCTATTTACTGTACTGTTGACATATGGCCACCTTCCACAAAGAACTACTGTGATAACAGCTTTTTAGAGCTACAGCTAATGGTGTTTATCTTCAGCGCAGGTTTGAGTCACAAGTATTTTACTGGGGGATTTGCATTTCATGCCACCTATACTTTCATTACACTAGCAAAACAACTAAATTGAGTCACTCTTATGAGATGAACCATTACTAAAAGTACAAGTTAGAATGAGCATTATCTTGACCAACTAGTGTACAGCAGTTGATGCAGTTGCCTGGATCAACAATAATAATCAAATAATATATACAGTAGGCCTATATGTTGGAAGTGGAACTCAACTATATCTGTCTCTGCTGGGGTTTTCTTTTGCACAGCATTGTGCTTGCCCTGCCATGATGTTTTACAGAGATCCTGTCAGTTCCCACATGCTTTTTAATTAATATGGCTTCCATTGTAAAAAAAAAAAAGAAGTTCACACTTAAATCTGAGCCATGTTCTAATTATGATAAATATAAGCAATGTCTAAATGTCACCCTAACTATAAATTATGGGGATGTGGTTTAGAAAGAGGATGTGGGTGTGTGGTAGAGGGAAAAGGTTTCTGTCACAGTCTCTACAGTCTCTACACTTTTGCTCTTAATACTGGGTATCAAATGGTTGTTATGCTTGATTGATTGCCTTTTCTTATTTTGCTGAATGCTTTCCTTAACCAAACCTAACATGTTTACAAATACAGTGTTGGTGCCACTCACAGGCTTCCACTGGAAACCCTAAAACCAAATGTTTAATTGTTTCAGATTCATATATTAAAGACCTGTTGATCAATTTATGAATGAATAACACAAATGTTTCGTACCCAGTGAGGATATCTGAAGATGGAAAAAGGATACCCACCGCAGGGATACCCACCGCAGGGATACCCACCACAGGAATCTGCACCGCCTTACCCGGGACCACCTCTGAACTATGGAGGACCAGGAATGTACCCTCAGCCAGGCTACGCACCTCCAGCAGCGCCACCTGGTGTTTACCAAGGAGGTCTGTGTCTGAGGTTCATGAGATGATAGTGTTACTCATCCAAAATCATTGTAAACTACTGTAGATCTCTGCTGTCCTGAAGCTTTACATTATTACTATTTTTTATTGTGAATAAAAACAGAAAAACAGAAATACTTTGCTCAGACAGTCAGACCTACTGTATGTGCACATACCAAATAACCACTACAAATAATGTTACAAAACAATATCCAACGGAGCGTACAAAGGATGTTATGTTGCGGTGAGTTATGGAAATATGTGATGTAAACCATCCTTTCCTGTTTTGCTAAACTGTGTGTTTCTTCTGCCAGGTGCTCCTTTTGCTCCAGCTCAAGCTGTACCTGTAACAACAGGTGAGGAGATGCATCTGGTCCAATATCATTGCCCCATGTAAAACACAACATAGAGGTCCATGCATAGAGTATGTGCATGCACACACATGCAGATAAAGTAGCTTAAAGAGGGAGCACATCAGTGAACACACATCTGCGAAGACACACCAGTGAACACACATCTGCGAACACACACCAGTGATCACACATTTGTGAACAGAAATCAGCAACCAGTTAACCACCAAGCGTGTGAGTGAGTTAGTGGGCGAGGTCCTCCTTCCTGCCATACTGAATCTGAAGAATTGCCCCTTTGTCGCCTCAAAGCTGAACAAAAAAACACTGTTCAGTGTTTGTCCTGTGTGCGATTCAGTCACATCCAGAGTTTGGCATTTTGGGACAGATGACGGAGGATTCTTATCACAGGTGTATAACTCCTTCACATATGTAAACCCCACATGGGGAAAAAACTGACATTATTTCAGTCAGAGTCAGAGCAGTAAGTAAAGCAGAGTACAATAGAGCAGACTGGTGTCAGCACAGCTGGGAGGAAGCAACAGAGCACAGGCTCCCTCTGCTGGTCTTGTTTTGTCAGTGCAGTCAGTGTCAGTTTAGTCCTTTCCTTTCCTTTTAACATACTGACTAGACAAGCAGCAGAACAGTTGCACATTGTACTAAATTATGAAAAACCCTTACATTATTACATTATAATTTCCATCTACACACAGACACACATAGTGTAGCCATGGATGTGACTAGATGTGTCTGCATGTATCCACTTGGGGTCAGTATTTATCCTTGTCTTTGAAATCTAATGTTTTGTGTTTAATCACGTCAGTCACATACAGTATAAAAACTGATGAGGATTCCAGTCATGTACTGCATTGAGAGATTAGGTCCTGAAAGTGGGCCCTGCACTTGTTTTAAGCTTGTACAGTGGATGAAAATGGAAACACTGATATATCATGTGTTGTGCTGTATGTTTCATCCTCAGTCACTCATGTGGTAGTATCACCTAACCTCCACGACGTCCCAGGAACAACCGTTTGTCCCCACTGCCAACAGAGTGTGGTCACCAGGACAGAGCACACACCAGGCCTGATGACCTGGGCCATTTGTGGCGGCCTCGCACTCTTTGGGTGAGAACAACCTTTAAGGCAGAAACCTGACTCTATACTTTAGTTATAAATCTAAACCAAAAAATATTATAAAAACAAGTAAATCTGTACTTTAGGAATAAAACTAGAAAGTCATAATTGTCTTTGTTTTACTCCTACAGGTGTTTTGTTTGCTGTTGTATCCCATTCTGCATTGATTCCTGTCAAGATGTGGAGCATCGCTGTCCATCCTGCCACAGAGTCATTTACATATACAAGCGAATGTGAACTATCCTGACTGTGAATGGGGGAGAAGAATTCAGTGCTTACATAACAGCTTATCAACTGATTTACTTGCTCTGCAACAATGTTTTTGTACTTGCCAACATAATACAAAAAGCACTTACCCCAACTGCACCTGCTTTGCTACTTTATATAACTTGTGATGATACATTTGCTGAGGCCTTATGAAAAGTTTTATTATTATTATTATATGCAGCAGTGGACAGTTATGAAGAAAATTTACTTGAGAACTGTACTTAAGTACATTTTTTGAGTATCAGTACTTTACTTGAGTATTATTTTAGGGGGATACTTATTACTTCACTTAATTTGAAGGACAAATATTGTACTTTTTACTCCACCACATTTCTCTTTTTTGTTAAATACCAAAGAAAAGAAACAGTTTTTGCTGATTCACAATGGTTAGGGGGACTGGCTGGCTGACCCAAACGCACAGCACTCTGGCCCAAAGTTCAACTGGGCCGACCTAGCACTAGCATACTTTTGTGAAAAAACCCTTAGCCGCATTGCCTTACCTGTACTTCATCATGCTCCTCCGTACTTGAGCGAATAGAAAATTAAACTTAACTGTGGCACATTTTCTGTGCTCAGCAGCAGTTTTTGGTTGTTCCCATTATTGTTGAGCTAACGTACAGATTGTTTTATAAATAATCTTGATGTAGCAGAATCTGCATCAGTGCATACGTAATCGCACTTACGGTTGTTTTTACATTTGAATTATTACGTTTTTTTTTTCAACCAAATACTTTAGTACCTTCACCAAAGTAATATTTTGACTATAGCTGCTTCTACTTTTTCTTAGTATTGGAATAATATTTTACAAGGATTATGTACTTTTACTCAGTTGTCTACTTTGTCCACCTCTGTTGATATCTATTAAAAAGTGGAGCATTTATTATAAAAGAATATGAACCAACAAATATGGAAATAAAAATAAAAATGTTTTTTAAGTTGCCTGATATTGTTGGCCACTTGGTTGATGGATTTCTAATTTTCTAAAAAATCATCTAAAAAAATGAAGTTGGTAGTTGTGTTGTGCTAAATGAAATGACGTTCCTGCCAAACTTCTGGAGCAGGGTGCTGTATGTCTATTGTCATTTGACCTGCTGGTAACGCTACAGATTATACAGACATCCATTTCATGAAAGTGAGTTTGTTCCACTGATGGAGGCATAAGATTCAAATTCAGGAGCAGGAATTCATCCTCTGGGGATCATGAATGTCTGGAGTGAGATAGTTACCATAACTGTTTGGCATTATTGTTGCCTACTGTACATGTTGTAACATGTAGTCTTTAAAGGGTACTATTATCAACTGACCATTATGACTGCATCAATGAAAACTGCTCAGATCTTTTTCTGTTCGGATTCCAAGAGACTGTTCTGTTTGTGTAGATAACCCAAACTTTAACAGACAAATATCTTTTGTATAGTTTTATTTATGAAGAAACACACAACTCCTTTGCTGCTGTTTATGCTGACTGTACTGTAACTATGAGCACCAACATGAAAATGAATACCAACTGTCAGTTTGTAGTATGTAGACTGATGAATTAGAGAACAACATAAATTAGAGGACAACATTAATACTGGTAGGGAAGTGCCCTTTAGATTTTGACCCTTTGCATATGTGAACGACCTACAAATGTCACTGAGTGTGGTCTCTGGTTTGGACGTCTTTGAAGTCACAAGGCTGCAGATAAACTGACACTGAAAAAGAAAGAGAAAGTGAAAGTGTGGATGCACCTGTTACACATATCACTTTCTCGTGTCATGATAACTAGTTTGTTTGACCTTTTAGGTTTGGTGGCCCCAGTAACTATCCAGGGTAGAGCCCTGCTGTGGGAGCTGAAAAGGAATGTCGATGACTGGGATGAACCACTTCTAGAGGAAAGAGTCACTGAATAGCAAGTCTGGAGAGATTCACTTCAGGACTTGCCCCTACACGGCCATCTCTCTCTCCAAGGCAGAACACAGTTGTGACAAACCAGGGTCTGTCCTCTTCCCAGTTCGTCCAAATTGGACCAACCGGGAAGAGGAGCTTCGAGAAGCTTCCGCTATAAAACAAGCTTGAAATATAGACTTATTTAATTTTTTTCGGGACAATTTTGCATTTTGGGGCTTCAATACAAGACGGACATTACATACGAGCAGCATGGAGGTATTTGGGTGTTTTTTCAATTTTGGGTGAACTATCCCTTTAAAGGGATCCCTTTAAAGGGATAGTTTGGGCCTTTTGACATGAATCTATATGGCATCCCCATCAGCAGTTAGGCTATGTGCTTTCCCCGGATTGTGTCCTGTGAGCGGAGTTCCGGCCTGGTTTTGGTGCTGACGAATGTAGTCCGGCTAGTTGGCTGGGGTCAGGGAAACAAAGCGTTTTGCTTCTCAAAACAATATGCGTTCAAAAGAGTGATACATTTGCATCACAAAACCGTTGTCCACGAAAAAGTCAGACCTCACCATCGCTTGGCGCTATTTTCACTCCCTATCACTACGTGCTGCCGCCTGTAGACAGCTGTGATCAACTGTTGACGGAGTTTACTTCTCGGATAGTTCACGTAAACATATCCGACTATGACACAAGTGATGAAGCCATCCCTTGTTTTAGCACGGAGCCAATGAGACCTTTATGAACCTGAATGTGATGCTGAACTTCGTCAGATGGAGTTAAAACGGGCATAGAGAGAGAGAGGAGGGACAGGGAAGTGACAAGCTGAAGTTGGACCCACAGCTGTAGCTGTGACAGACAGGGTGACCCGGTGATGATCAGTAATGCAGCGCAGTCCGTGATGGAAGATCAGCCCGACAAATGTGCCCACACTATCAGACAATCAGCAATTGAGGATGATTATTTTTTCTTGCCGTTATAAAATAGCAAGCCTACATACTGTACCAGCCACGTCCACTGTGCTCTGGCTCAGCTGACCGGTGTTCAGATGGCAGTTAGATCTTCACATGTTGAACTGTTTTAAGCTAAGTGCAGCCAAACACCAGGCTAAAGAGAGAGAACTAGCGAGGCTCCTCTGACAGCTACAGGTCAGCTGGCTGGAGAGCGTAGCGCTGTTCTATTTTTTTTTTCCGGCAGCACCGTCCTTGGAGGTGATGCACGCTGTCTGTCTGTGTACGTTTGTCGGTCTGATCTTCCACCATAGACTGCACTGCATTACTGATCACCCGTCACCCTGTCTTCTCGGCTCTAACTCCATCTGATGAAGTTCAGCATCACATAGCCTATTCAGGTTCATAAAGATCTCCCTTGGGCTCTGTGCTAAAACAAGGGATGGCTTCATCACTTGTGTCATAGTCAGATATTTTCGTATATCCAAGCAGTAAACTCAGACAAACAGGTGATGGAAACATGCACAGCTGTCTACAGGCGGCAGCGCGTAGTGATATGAAGGGAGAGAAAATAGCGCCAAGCAATTGTAAGGTCTGGGGAAAGTCACTGTTGATGCACATCACTGCTGATGGGGATGCCATATAGCCTAGATTTATGTCAAAAGACCCAAACTATCCCTTTAATAAGTAATCAGCTGGGTAATTTTCATGGAGATATCTAAAGGTTAGAAATTTTACCCTATTATTAGAGTCTCTTTGGTTTGCTCTTAGATTGCTCCCTGTTCAGGTCGAGTTGTTAGGTTTCTCAGTTCTTTGCATAGACATAACCTTCTGCCTTGTTCCCCTCCTTTAGTTGGCCCTTGTGACTTTGTCTTTTCTAATAAGTAAATTATCAACCAATTCTTATCAGATTGTTTTATGTTACTTCCCTTCATAAGTGCATGCTGGGTTGTGATTAGAAAGAACGAAAGAAAGAACAAAAAGTGAAAGGACATGAGTCAAAAATCAATATTTAAAAACAAAAAAGTGCTACACGAATGGACTCTAAAGGTCTTTTTTTATTGTCACACTATGTAAGGGTTGTTTTTAAGGGGCTGTCTTTCTAGTTGTATTTATATTTAAACATATGCACCCTATTTTAGTAATGTCATATATTTTATTTTACAGAGGAGGTACAGTAAGTCCTGACCTTTCATACTTTCACTTTCTTGTAAGGTAGCCTATTCTAAATACGGTGAAATAATAACATTCTTAGAAAACACAGAATGATTGTGCAGTTGTTTAAAAGTACAACTTTGCCTTACTGTACATGAACATATGTCATTTGTCCTTCAGGTAATTCTAAATGGAGGGAGACAGAGTGAGTATGCGTACAGTATATAGAAGCCAATGTGGTGTATTGTGGGATTAATTTACAAACAGCTTGTTTTTGCATCGACTTATGTAATAACAAAGCTCCGCTCACAATTTTTTATTCTTCCTGAAAAAAGAGAGAATATTCTGGAGTCATGGTTGATGAAGTTTGGCAAATATCAGAATTTTATCTCAAAAGCTGCATTTTTGAGAACATTTTGAATTCTGCTCTCATGGGAACAACTGCAGTCAATGTAAGAGTGACATTTTTAAACATCAGATTTTCTCTTATGAAGCAAAACACTTATCATTAAAAACAAATCACCAACATTCCCATGCTGTCTAGATGCAATTTATGTATTATCAGATTTTTGTTTAGATAACAGAATTTCTGACATTTTGACCATTTTTGAAATCTGCCTCTACAACAGCTGCCCGGACACTGACTCCCTGAGTCTATTTGAGAAGACACACACCATGTCCCACTTCCAGATAATTAGCTCAGTGAGTTAAGCGCTTGTTTGTGATGCAAGGGGATGTGGATTATGATCTTGATGTATAGTATATTGCATATAACTGTGTGTTTTTGTAATCAGGGCATCATTGAAAAAGAGAGCTCGCTCTCAATTGACCTTCCCTGAATAAATAAAGGTGAAATGAAAATGAAATGAGACATGCAGGTCACATGAATCAAACAGACATGAAACAAAACCCAGTCTGAGGCTGCTGTCCCTCCCTCTCTCTCAAGTGTGTCTCGTTGAAGGAGGATAGGCCCATGTGAGTTTCCAACCCCCTTTCATAGACTCTGCCTTGCATCCTGTCCTGTTACCGCCCCTTCCACAGATACAATATAGAAGAAAGTGAAAGCAAATTGAAAGAAATTGGAAAAACAACTTCTGACGGTGTTGTTTAATTGTCACATTCCATACAGAGGTAAGGGTTTTTTTTTTTTTTTTTTTTTTTTACATCTGTCTTCAGATATTGTTTGTATCATAAGTTATCGTGAAGTTTGACTTTAAACTCAGAGTTCTGGCTTTTTTTCTCAGAATTCTTAGAAAAAAGCCAGAACTTACTTTTTTTTCCCCCACAGTGGCCCTAATCCTCTTCTGTAGCCTATTCTTTTGTACTACAGTATGGAGCCAAAAAATGTTTTTTTTGCTTGTTTTCTTTATTTTTTTTATTATTTATTATATGTTGAGAAGATTTATTGATATTGTAATGTCATGTGGCTGTGTCCATTATCAGTTTTTTTTAATGAAAACATGCTAACCATGGTGTCTCCCTGTGATTGTGGCCAGTTGAGCAAGGGTCAGAGAGTGAAAATATGTGAACAATGTGAAGGAGGCATTATGAGAATGACAGTGTAGTAATCAATGGTTAGATGCAACAGTTGGTTCATGGGTGGATAGAAATATCATGCTTAAGTGATAATATCACAAATAATTACCAAATAGATTGCTAGTGTTAAAGCTGAGTCTCAAGGGCTACGTGGAAAAACTTAAATCTGACAGGAAAGAAAAGACATAGGGAATATTTGAGAGGAGGGGAAACTGAGGATTATGATTATGAAAATGAGAAGGTATGTGATATTACAAGTGTAAGGTAATTGATTATGAGTTGTGCAGATTTTTATTCTGTATTTCTCTCTGCGTGTGTGAGCTATATTGCTAAGAACACTATGCTGCCTGTTATTAATGTTCTGGTTGTGGTTGTTCTAACTTGGCCTTAAAATATGTTACTTTGTAGTGTAATTCTTAATTACTAAACTCCTCACACAATGTAAAATCCTACACAATTAATTTTAATCTGAATGGCAGCAGTAGCTTTTCATTTACAGTCAATGGACTGAAAAGTACAATAGATAACAGGGTTTCCCGCAGCGCTTTCCTTGTCACCGCCGCCGCTAAGATAAGATAAGATAAGATAAGATGAGGAGACTTTATTGTCCAGTGGTTTAAAAACACAGTGGAAATTTGTCTTTGGCATCTTGGTAGTCAGCCAACAACAGCTGGACACATCCAGCACAGTAACAAGTAAATAAATAAACACATGAAATACAACAATACAATATCATACAACAGCTGCGGTTTCACTGTAGCTCAAAGTTCACGGATGCTCTGATTCAGGATATCCACAGTAGACGGCAGATGACAAATGACTTTTTGTACCCTGCTTTTTTAGCTAAGGGAACTCTGAGCCTCCTTCCTGATGGCATCAAAACAAATGCGGAGTTGAGAGGGTGGGTGGTGTCACTGTAAATCTGAATGTTTTTTTGGCCATAGAATATTTCCTGAAGCTGCATTTGCTTGTCTCCTGTTATCTTACTGGCCTAGCTCCCTCTATTCCTCAAGTTCAGTTGAAATGCTAAAGCACATCCTGAAATTTCTTCTCTCTTAATCTTTTATCTTACAGTAACTGACATGATTGGATATAACAAAAAGGAGGAGTGCTATATTTTTTGTATTTCTCAGTTTTGTATTAGAGTCTCTTTGGTTTGCTCTTAGATTGCTCCCTGTTCAGGTCGAGTTGTTAGGTTTCTCAGTTCTTTGCATAGACATAACCTTCTGCCTTGTTCCCCTCCTTTAGTTGGCCCTTGTGACTTTGTCTTTTCTAATTACCTCTGCCAAGTAAATTATCAACCAATTCTTATCAGATTGTTTTATGTTACTTCCCTTCATAAATGCAAGCTGGGTTGTGATTAGAAAGAACAAAAGAACAAAAGAACAAAAGAACAAAAAGTGAAAGGACATGAGTCAAAAATCAATATTTAAAAAAAAAACAAGTGCTACACTTATGGACTCTAAAGGTCTTTTTTTTTATTGTCACACTATGTCACTATGTCAGGGTTGTTTTTAAGGGGCTGTCTTTCTAGTTGTATTTATATTTAAACCTATGCACCATATTTTAGTAATGTCATATATTTTATTTTACAGCCATGGGAGGAGGTAAGTCCTGACCTTTCATACTTTCACTTTCTTGTAAGGTAGCCTATTCTAAATACGGTGAAATAATAACATTCTTAGAAAACACAGAATGATTGTGCAGTTGTTTAAAAGTACAACTTCGCCTATACATACTGTATGTCATTTGTCCTTCAGGTAATTCTAAATGGAGGGAGACAGAGTGAGTATGCGTACAGTAGAAGCCAGTGTGGTGTATTGTGGGATTAATAAACAGCTTGTTTTTGCATCGACTTATGTAATTTCAAAGCTCCACTCACAATTTTTTGCATTTAAAATCACACAGTATTTTTTTCGGATGTATTTTTCTCCTATTAACAGGAACAACGAGGTCAGTCTCAGTTTTGTCAGGTCTTATCAGCCTCAAAACAAAGAAGTCAAACAACTCAGAATCCTGCTCCATGGGCCGGTTGGAGCTGGCAAGTCCAGTTTCATCAACTCTGTTGACAGCGTTTTACAAAACAGAGTGTGCAATCGAGCTCAGACTGATGCTATCTCTGGGTCCAGCTACACCGGCAAAGTATGAACAGATGTTGATTGTAGTGAATATTTTTTTGCAAAAATGAAATTATCAATTGATTAGAATACTTAATGAAAGTGAGTAAAAATGATTTTTCTGATTAACTGATCACAAAAGACATATAACAAAGCCAATTTAATATTGAGTATCAAACAGCACTATACCACATTTGGAAGAATAAAAACAATTAAATTTTTCTCTTTATATTCATTCAAAAATGTTGTCAGGACTTTAAAACTGAGAGAGTGACTAACTGAACTTAACCTCTTCATGCAGAGGCCATTTTTGGCAATTTCAGCCTGTTTTTGTATCACTGCAATTAAAGCTTTATAACTACACCTTGTTCTCCTCCATTACAACAAGATAAAGCTTTAACCTGTGTTTGTAGGCACTGACTGCACAGCTACAGCACAAACATTCCGCTTACTTCTACTGCTTTATGCTAATTTACATGTAGCCCGGAGAAGAAAAAGCTCAGAATTTATTACAGTGCAAAGTCATCTTCCTGAAGAAGCAATACCTTTTCGCTTTTTATATCTGCTAATGTATTTGCTGATATGTAAAAAATAACTGCAGCTTCTGTTTTACAGTACAGAACTTACAGAATCAAAAAAGGATCAAGCAACTGTTATTCTTTCATTTTCAACGACATCATGGGCCTTGAGCAACAGGATGCCAAGGGAGTCCCTGTGGAAGATGTCAAGTTGGCCCTGAGAGGACATGTGAAAGAAGAATATAAGGTACAACACTATGAACTTTGATATTATTTCATCATTATTATATATCATGATGTCAGTCCTATTATAATTTGTTATGGTCTGGGTGAATCCTCGATTCTGATTGGCTGCTGGGTGTCCATTAAAGGAGCATTATCGCAAATACAGCAGTAATAGCATAAAATAAGATGAAATATGCAAAAGATGGGTCGGGGGGAGCCATAACTAAATTTACAAAAAAAATCGCCAACAGTAGGCTAGTGTCCGTGGGGCAAATGCAGAATTTGTCTTTGTTATGATCCAAGCCGGCCCGGCGCTTGCTGTGCACTCGGAACTCGCAAATCCGACCCCCGAACCGGACAAATATGCAACAGTAAGTAATGTAGCAGTGTTAGGCTGCTTACAGTCACTGCATCGCTGGTAGAACACTTTCTCTCCACGTCCCTGTGTCTTTCTTCAGTTGTCCTCTCAGCATTATTAAGGAGGAGGAAGTTGCAGTTGCTGTTGTGTTGTTGTGGTTGTGCGCGACGTAGAGCTGACGCTTCCACTAGCGAGTTTTCTTTTTCCCGCGATTGCACGTTCATTCAGCCTGGTGAGGGAGGAGGAGGGGGGAGGAGGGAGGAGGAGGAGGACTAAACGAGGCTGCTCTCTCTCTCTGACAGCTGCCCACTTGTTTATATCTGATAAACTCCGCCTGGCTCCATCTAGTGGCCGAATTAAGGATTTGGATTTGCGATAATACTCCTTTAAAAAGTGATAATGGATACCCATAAAGATGTTCCGGTAAAATAGCCTGATTACGTTCTAAATATTACTGCGCTGGCTCAAACGCTTGTTAGTAACCACGGCAACGGACACTCGGACCAAAACAACTTTTTTTCAGCGCATCACGGCACTGGAGTCTGTAAACACACTAGCGGTAAGAAGTGCACTGGACCTCTGAAAAACTTTGTGTCACGTAACATTTAAGCCGTCACCTCCATCACCTCACCTCCCTTCACTGATCAACTACCAGGCTGTGGCAGAGTCACTGGCTGTAACGGGTCCCTCTTTTTTTTTTTCTTTTATCGCCGACGAGTGTTATTAAATAGTCCGCTAGGCTCAGCCGCTTAAAGACGTATGATTTTAACGGTAAAAACAACATTAAATTAGCCTATAAGTAATTGATTTAATATGTATTTATCTCGTAAGTGACCATGGTATAAGCGGGATAATGCCCTTCGAGGTGTCCGATTATCAGAAATTAATGGACTTCGCGGAAGCAACCGTCCTCCGCTTCGCGTCGGACGGTTCACGCCTCCGCGTCGTCCATTAATTTCTGATAATGGACACCTCGTCGGGCATTACTGTTTTGCAGGTAACTGCTTAGAATGCATTGTTTTAAAAATAATCATTAAATGCCAATTCTGAATTCTTTTCTAGTTCGAACCTGGATGTCCACTGAAAGAAGGTGACCAAGACTACAATTCATCTCCTACTCTGCAGGACAGAGTTCACGTTCTGGTTTGTGTTATTCCCGCTGACTCTGTATCTCTGTTGACTGCTGAAATGGTGAAGAAGATGAGAGACATCAGACTGGAAGCCAGTGACATGGGTAAGAGCAGTATGTGTAGACTAGTCATATACATAATACTTAGTGCTATGATGCCATATTGGAATTTATGAATCAAAATAAAATAATTTTCTGGATGTACAGGGATCCCACAACTGGTTGTTCTCACCAAAGTTGATAAAGCCTGTCCTGAAGCTGGAAAAGACATAAACAATACCTACAAGAGCGAATACCTGAAGGAACTGGTTAGTTTTTATTGGTGATTTAAACCTTTGAATGTCCAAAGTAATTTTCAGTGTTCCAACATGATTCTTCCTCTCTTTTGGTCTCCACTGTACAATGATGACCTGATCTACAATATTTATTTCAATTTCAAATTAGGTCGACAAAATCCACAAGACATTGGGCGTTCCACTCAACAGCATCTTTCTGGTGAAGAACTACTGTTCAGAAGTCAAAGTAAATGACGGCGTTAGTGCTCTGATACTGTGCGCACTGAAACAGATGATTTCCTTTGGAGAAGACTTCCTCAACAACCTGTAGAGCTGCAAACTGCTGAGGCATACTGCTTTTGCTTTAAGATAACTTTTTCTTTTATTTTCAATCATGTTATGTTCGTAGAATTAATGATGTTGATTACTCTGTGTTTTTCTTTTCACAAAAAAGAGCTTATTCAAGTAATTCAATTTCACACTGTCCTTCAATCTGAAGTCTTGATGCCACTTTTCACGACAAAGTTTTTAGTCTGTTGGTCAATCAAGACAAATAGTGTTTAACTCTCTGCTGCAACAGCTTCATTTTAAGATGCATCTGTCTACACTGACAGTGGAGGTTGTGGTCGTAGGCTTCATTGTAAAACCTCTTTCTTTATGACCAGACTTCACATTAATTTACTACAGCTGAATATCAGGTTGATTCCACCACAACGATCCTGCTGTAATAAACCCGTCAAAATTCCTGTTTGATAAATCATGACCCTGATCTTGATAATCCAGCCTGATATGATACCTACTTTCTTATAACACAAGCTATCAGGCATCATTCATATACTGTGTGAAGCTTTACTGTGTTAACCTCTTAAATATTTTTGCTCACACCCACATCTGATGGGATAATTGAAAAAAAAAAAAGATGTCAGTATCTTGAGTACAATGGAGAAATGCCAGAACTATGAATGAGTTACATGTAGATGACATACTGTAATGTTGTTGGACAGAGCCAGTAATGACATGATTCTCTTCTGTTGCTCCTTTGAATTAAATTTGCTCACTAAAACTCAACACTACTTTAACTGTCACTTGAAAACCAGATGGTCTGATCATAAATTGATGTTTGTGTAAGTTGATGTTGTTTCTTTGATCAATTAATGAGTCTGACCTTGATAATCCAGTCTAATATGACACCTAAATTCTTAAAACAGAAGACAGAAGCCATCACTGATATACTTGTCAGACTTGATGTCTAAGATCATTTTGCTCACTTCCCCTGAGGATAATAAAAAAAATAAAACTATATGTCAGTGGTGCAGCAATTATATTAAACTAATGAAATGCTGGAGTGATGAATGTGAAACAATACATTGACATTATGGTGTTAAATCATGTGAACAGCCTTCAATAGTGTTATACACCATTCATATTTGATGTAGAGCTGTGCCGGGTCGTCTGTTCTAGCACAAAGTCAACTGCATATGTGAAAGTATCCTGACTGTGGGAGATAACTCAGTGTTTAACCTATTATGCAGGTTGTTGCTATACTTCATTCCTTTCCACATATTTATACAAGTCTGATAAAAGGGACGTTCTTTGAAATTATGTGACCAAGTAATGTTGGAAACGTTAATAAATAGGTGTGGAAAGAGTGAAAGTGAAAGGATATCCAATCACTTTTCAACCCACATGAGGAGCTACTGCGCGGACAGTTGGCTGGGAAGGAGGACCAGACATTCAAGCCTGAACACCATTACTTCTAACACCACTTTGTTTCCAGACTTCCAGCTTTGAGGTGAGAAACTTTAATCACAGTTAGGGGCCGGATGCCGCGTCTACTTTAAATAGGTCTACAGGTCCTATGAAGTTCGGCGTCCACAACGGGAAAAAAAAAAAAAAAAAAAAAAACACTCTTGGCAGTGACCACTTTTCTCGCCCTGCTCAGGGAGCTTGGAGCTGAAATCTGTCCAACTTTTAGACATTTTCAGCGTTCGTCACTTTTCCCACACTGACAAACCAAAATCAAGAAGGGGCGGGACATACGTTACTGACAACGGCACGACCGGACACATGGCTCGGTTTATTAACACATTCGTTTGTATAGACCTAGGCCTACCTCAGGGTCCATGTCGAAAGCTGTCGCTATATATTACACCATAATGTTTACATTAACAAGGCAGGAACGCGGAAGGGTCAAAGGACGCATTTTATAACCGAGTATCAGCAGTATTTTGACAAGAGAGAGAGAGAGGGGGGGGGAGGGAGAGAGAGAGAGAGAGACAGAGAGAGCTCTCCAAGGAGGCTACTGTGAGCGTCAGTGCAAAGAGCGCGTTTTGTGGACACGGCCCCCATTATTGAAAAATAGTAGGCTAATCACTCACCTTGCCTTAAGTAGGCCTAGCTAATTGCAGTGTTTCTTTTGAAAGCATTAAATTACTAAATATTCTGAATTAATTTGTTTCATTAGGCTATATTTTTGACAATTGTGTTTGTATGAGTGTTTTGTTTGTTTGTTTGTTTGTTTTACATGTGAATACCCATAAATACGTGAAAGTTGTAATGTCATGTAATTTAAACGTTTAACTTCAAAGTTCTGTCCAGTTTGTTTTGATTTTACACAAATGATACTCCTACTGTAAGATTTGTATCAGTAGCTACTAACACGGAGTAGAATAGAAGAGAATAGAAAATACTTTCATCCCTAATTGTCCAGCAGCACCTAAAATAATGTCATATATAAAATGATAAAAAAGTAAACATGTATCACAAATGGCATTGTGCATTTTGATAGCAGCAGGAATGAAGGATTTCCTGAATCTTTCTTAAGTAATGTCATATATTTTGTTTTACAGCCATGGGAGGTAAGTCCCGACCTTTCACACTTTCTCTCTCTTGTAAGACATTTACAGAAAACAAAGAATGGTTGTGCAATTCTTCAAAAAAGTACAACTTTGCCTTGTCATTTGTCCTTCAGGTCTTTTTAGTCAACCTTGGCGGAAGCTGGAGTGAGTATGAGTACCTATGAAGTCAGTGTGGTGTATTGCGGGCTTGAGGCAATAAGCAAAGCACCACTCACAGTTTTTTGCATTATAAAAGTTACATAGTATTTCATTCTAATGTATTGTTAAATTCATAGCAACAATGATGCCAGTCTCAATTTTGTCAAGTCTTATCAGCCTCAAAACAAAGAAGTCAAACAACTCAGAATCCTGCTCCATGGGCCGGTCGGTGCCGGCAAGTCCAATTTCCTCAACTCTGTTGACAGCGTTTTACAAAACAGAGTGTGCAGTCGAGTTATGACAGATGCAATCTCTGGGACCAGCTTCACCTGCAAAGTATGAACAGATGTTGATTGTAGTGAATATTTTTTTGCAAAAATGAAATGATCAATTGATTTGATCATTTCATTTATTGAGTATCAAACAGCACTATACTATATTTGTAAGAATAAAAACAATTACATTTTTCTCTTTATACTCATTCAAAAATGTTGTCAGGACTTTAAAACTGAGAGAGCGACTAACTGAACTTATTTAGATACACCTTGTTCTCCTCCATTACATTTTTTGAAAAAATTAAATGATCTGTTGATTAAAGAGACCCTGAGGAGTTTGCTTTTATAAAAGAGTTTCATGTGGATGATTACCCATACTTGTTAATGGGTCCATTTTTGATAAATATATTTGAGTTTTGGATTGTTTATGGTCGGAACTACGACGGTATCTGATCGTCTTCGAAACTCCAACTTTCATTCTTGATCAATAAAAACATTTTGGCAAATGTTTTTGCTTTCGCTTGTACCGGTCCAAGAATTTCACCGTGCACATGGAGGCTCATGGGAAATGTAGTGTGAAAAAAGCATTTGCTGTGAAAACACCTCGGTCTAGTAACGTTCCGTTATTATCTCATAGCGTGGTGAATGTGCAGGTCACAACTTGTCCACAAGAGCGTTTTGGAGTTGTTGGATTGTATATTTGATGAGTTTGATGAGGGAGACCAAGAAATCCCATAAGCCTCCGTTGCGTAGCTCTGAGCAGCTCACGGCTCTGCTCCGCCATTCTAAAAATAGTTTGCACGGACAAATAAAGGTAACGAACCTACTGCTATGACTATAGAGAATATGGCAATGGGCTAATTTGCCAAGATGTTGAACTAACCCTTTAATTATACAGTATATATACCTTGTTCTCCTCCATTACAAAAACAAAAAGCATTGACCTTTGCTATCCAGGCACTAACTGTGTCACTACAATTGACCCAAATCTATACATGTCCTGGCAGTAATTGTGTAGGCTAAAATAATTTGCGTTTAGGTCACTCACATTGATTCATTAACACATTTTCATTCACATGCAGCCCAGAATTTAGTCCATTTCAATGTTATCTTGAATAAGTATCTATCTAAGTAATATATTTTCACTTTTTATATAATAAATTTATCTGCCAAGTGTATTTGCTGAAATGATAAAAATAACTGCATCTTCTGTTTTACAGTACAAAACCTTCAAAATACGCAAAGGACCAAACAGCTGTTATTCTTTTATTTTCAACGACATCATGGGCCTTGAGCAACAGAGTAATGGAGTTCCTGTGGAAGACGTCAAGTTGGCCCTGAGAGGACACGTGAGAGAAGGTTATGAGGTACAACACTACAGTATGACAAATATTTCATCTTTATTATACATTAGTCGGCCCTATTGTTATTAGTTATTGTGCCGCTTGATATATATATACCACAAAATGCATTTCTCATTAAATGCCATATGTTTGCTCTTACTACCAAACTGCTAATTATTTTCTAGTTTAAGCCTGGACATCCACTAGACGACAGTGACCTGCACTACAACTTAGACCCCACTCTGCAGGACAGAGTTCATGTTCTGGTTTGTGTTATTCCTGCCAACTCTGTATCTCTGTTGAGTGATGAAATGGTGAGGAAAATTAGAGACATCAGACTGGAAGCCAGTGACATGGGTAAGAGCAGGTGTCACAAAAAAAATTTGAATGTGTAGACTAATAGTTGCCTACAACGTATAATACTTTGTGCTCTGATGCCATATTGGAATTTATGAATCATAACACATGTTTAAAACACTGTTTCGATTTCTGGGTGTACAGGGATCCCACAACTGGTTATTCTCACCAAAGTTGATGAAGCCTGTCCTGAGGTCAAAAAAGACATAAAGAATACCTAAGAGCAAGCACCTAAAGCAACTGGTTAGTTTTTATCAAGTCCAAAGTCATTTTTTCCAGTGTTCCAACATGATTCTTCCTCTCTTTTAGTCTCCACACAATGACTAATCTACAATATTTTTTTTCAATTCAAAACTAGGTTGACAAAATTCACATGCTCGTGGGCGTCCCATACAACTGCATCTTTCTGGTGAAGAACTACTGTACAGAACTGGAAGTAAATGATGCCGTTAGTTCTCTGACACTGTGTGCACTGAAACATATGCTTTCATTTGGAGAAGACTTCCTCAACAACCTGTAGACCTGCAAACTGCTGAGGCATACTGCTTTTGTTTTATGATAACTTTTCCTTTGATTTTCCATAATGTTCATAAAATAGCTTATCCTGTATTTTTCTTTTAACAAAGACAGCCCATTCAGGTAATTCAAATAGTTAACACTGCCCTTCAATAAAAAGTAATTTATATCAAAAAATGAATCATCATGAGGAAACTAGGAGTATATCAAACATTTTCTTTAGTCTCCTTCAAGCAGGATATTAAAGTAAGCGATCCAGTTTTTTTTCTAACTTCCTGTCATCGGATGGAGTTATAGCAGCCCCCGGCCTGAATGAATGAATGAATGAATGAATGGATGTTGTTTATGCATTTGTGTCTGTTTTGGACTATACACGGCTTTTACTCTTTTTCCTCATGATGATTATTTTTTTGTGACTCAACTGGGTTACCAATTTACACTACAGACATACAGTAGGCCTACTGGTTTTACTGCACAACAACGTTTACAGCAATAGGACGAATCGCCTTGTTGTTTAGAAAACCAGCATTCGAACAATAGTGACGGACGAGAGTTTCGCTATATCTAATTTTTCATGTTACTATATCGCCGTTTAGACTAATCTGATGTTTGTAAAGTCTATAAAACCAATGATTGGACAAACATTACTATTTATGTGTGCACATTTTTGTAATTAGTCATGGTTATCATAGATTAACTGGGCTAACGGTTACCTGTTTAACTTTAATAACTCAGTGACTCAATAAACGGTCCATGAAAAAATATTTTCTCCAGCGGATATCTGTTCCCTTAGTGACAACATGATTGAGCTAACTGGAGTAGTTTCATGTCGTGTCCGACAACGGGAGGGTTTTAACAGCTGACGTCCTGGTGTTAGCTTAGCTACCGCCGTTAGCTGTCCCTGTCAGCTGCAGCCACTGATGCTTTCTAGACACCGTGATTCCCCCAAACTGAATAAATACAACACATAGCAACACAAAACACACACACACAGAAATAGTAATGTTTCTTCAATCATTTCAGATTTGTCTAAACGGTGATAGGGCGTGAAAAATATAGCTAAACTCTCGTTTGTTACTATTGATCTCATTCAAATTACGTGCTGGTTTTCTACCCGGAAGTAGAATGTAAACAACAAGGCGATTCGGTCTATTGCCTATTTATAATTGTACCCACAGTAAGCTATACATTACTGTGCTGTATTGTGTACTACAGTATTTGAGTTATGTCTGTGCAGTAGCCTAATTAAACTTGCATGGTGCCTCTTGAAAAGTGACACAATTGTATGTTTGAAAAATGAAATAAAATTCAGTAAATGCTGAAGCTGTCTGTTTCGTTACATTTAAAAAAAAAGAAAGAATGAAATCGGTTGTAATAGTCAATTGCTTTACTCCTCACATTGACTCTGACCCACGTGATCACTATAAGCGGTTTCCAATGTATTTTAATTTCAAAATTATATTCATATGGTATGAGAGGAGTTGTTTTAGATTGGTTGAGAAGTTATTTAGACAACAGGTACGTACGACAACAGTAACGTTTGCTGGGAAAACGTCTTATTGTTTAAAGATTGAATATGGAGTCCCACACAGTTTGGTCTTGGGGCCTAAATTATTTGTATATCATATATATTGCTGTTTATTCTATTTGCAGATGATATAAGCTTTCTTGGTTTGGAAGATGATTTAAACATTTTAGCAGACGAGCAGATGAGATGGTTAAACCCAAAAAATTGTTTGATTTATCTGCAAATTGGAGTAAAACTAAGTTTATGATGTACACAAATAGAAAAAAATAATGAACATGACACATTATCCATCAATGGAGTTCTGATAGAAAGGGTGTCAGAGATTCAGTTTTTAGGTGTGGTTGTGGATGAAAAGCTAAATCACATATTGCTTTGATACAAAACAAGGTGTTGAAGTAAAGCAAGACATGTTAGATACTAAAGCAATGAGGATTTTGTATTGTTCACTTATTATGCCATACATGAGTTACTGCAGCGAAATATGGGGCAATGTAAGTCGCACAGAGACATTAGGCTATATTTTATTACAGAAAAGGGCACTAAGAATAATACACAATTTCAGGGAACACTCAAATGGATTATTTGTCAGTGTTGCAGACTTAAAGCAGAAGTAAGTGGTCCGGTCGTTTTCGCTAATGCTGCGTTCCAGGCAGGCTTTTGAAATCGTAAATTACAGCTTCAAGTCACAACTTACGACTTTGTAGCGTTCCAGGCAACCCACTCGTGTTTTTCCGACCTGTTTTACCGGTGAAAGTCACTATAACGGCCACTCGTAACTTCCGACCGGTGAACTCGTACCAGATCGAACTGGTACCACTTCACGGTCGGAAAAATACGAGTTTCCTTGAACGCACCATAACAGTCCTCGTCGCTACGTCACCACATTCACGGCGTTCCTTGGCTGCACACACAGCCCTGCATGCCGTTCTCTCTCCTCATTGGATAAAAACTGTAGGATACCATAAATGTTTTCTCCTCGACTCAGAGCAGAGCAGAGGGACTGAGAGACCCGTGTTTCAGTCCAAACACTCTATGTAAGTGATTGCTGTCGGAAGATATAACTATTTAAGACTTATATTAACACAAATATATCACTTACTTCTGCTTTAAACTGTTTTCATTTCAATTTGCCTTGTTACCTCTGCACCCAGTCAAACCAGACTTTGTTAACCAAGCCCTCCAGGGTGTTTGGATTCAGGACTCGCTTGATAGCATTCAAGTCAGCATCTGTAATTGATGTGTGATGGACTGTGGCGTTGATTCCCTTCTTCCTCAATGCCTTGACAACGCCCGTGAAAACATTGTTAGAAGTTGTGAACTCGGTGTCCCGGAGGAGGCAGCAGGAGAGGCTCAGTGGTGGTCATTAATATGGTGGTTAAGTCTGGCACGGAGACCGATGAAGAGAATCAGTCTGTAAAGTTCGCCTTTAGCGTTCCTGACAGTACGATAAAAGTCTCACAGAATGTCGATGAACTGCTGTTTAGACACTGCTTTGTAGACCGGGTGAAGTCTAACCTCAGGGCAGCTTTGCCACGTCAACGGGGTGTGGCCCAGGTCCATTTCGCAAGTTTGGTGGGCCACGCAGTCAGACTTAGACCAGCGCAGCCCCTCCCCTCGTCCCTCCTCCCGGCGCAAACGGCAAAGAGGGAGGAGAGAGGGCGGGAGGGAGACAGGAGGAGGAGAAGTGGGATTAACACAGCCGATTCGGATCTTCACCAATCAAAGGAGCTCCTCTCCTCACCTTAAACTGCGCCGCGGGCGATGTGCACTGCAAGTTTGTCATTTTATACTTTGACATGGACGGAGGAGACAGTGACGCCAGAGGCAGGACCTCTCCCAGGAGGAAACAGCTGTTTTGGTCCGGAGGTCCGAGCTCAGAGTGACCAATAATGAGTTTACTAATATACTTAACCAGGATTGATCTGATACACTGAGAACCGGTGCTCAGTGTAAGAAACAACAACTAATAAACTAATGAAGAAACTCACATTTATTCATTTCAATTTATTATTCCCTGTGTAAGACAGATGAGAGGTGTAGCCTACACTAATCACAACATGAACAAACACCATGCGGGATGAAGTCAGCGTAAAGGACGCGCTCTCTCTCTCTCTCTCTCTCTCTCTCTCTCTCTCTCTGTCCTCCTCTCTTTTTTCTCTGTGATAGAGATGCTGAGTATACTGTAGTAGGCTATATACTGACTATCTGATACCGAGGCTGTTGTGGTGGACTAAGAGAGATAATGATTTGTGTTTTGTTTTTCAATACGGCTGCGTGACCCGGTCGCTCGGCTAATGAATTAATAAGTAAATAAATAAATAAAGCGATCATCACAACGGCAGTGCGTAGTCTCAACACGGCAGCGACATGCAGTCATCCACCCTCAGTCCTGCTTGGGACATCCACAGCTGCTTTTCAGTGCCAGTTCGTCCCTGCTGTGTTAATTCAGGTGGAGTTTCCTTTACGCTGCCGACAGCCTTTGATCTCAGCTTTGATCTGACGTCAGATGTGACGGGACAATCTATATAGATATAAATTCACGTGTTGATTCCATTAGTTGCATTAAATAGTGGTTATTGTGGATATTTATTGCATTGAAATGTGTCTGGAACTGTGGAAATCTGCCTGTGAGGTCTTGGTGACGTGTGTGCACTGCAGGTCAGTCAGCCAAACTTCCACTGCACCTGCTGCGCTCCGCCCTGCGCTGAGAGTAGACCTGGTTTGAGGTGGCGAGCTTTCAGCGCAACCTCGGCGGGACATTTTCGCACAAAACTTCCACTGCACCAAGCTGAATCTGTGACGCCTCCCCCTGCTGCGCGGCCACGCCTATCTCAGCGCAGCGCGATCTACCAATCTTCCAATCTGACTTTGCACTAGGCTGCGCTGGTCGAAACTTGCATTAGACCAGCTGCGTTACCTTGCGCCACCTGCGCTGCGCCAAGAAACTAGGGCCCATAGGCAGGAACACAGCTCTTTCAGTTCAGTCCTTTCAAAGTGCTTTTCAAAGTCCATTCACAGTTGAGCAAGAGTCATAAAAAATGGAGGCTTGTCCAAAATTTAGACCTTGGACCTCAATTACCCTACTTTTTGATGAGAGTGACACTGCAAAGAAAACATGTGAACAAAATGAAGGAGGCATTATGAGAATGACAGTGTAGTAACCTATGGTAACCAGCCACTGCACAGACAGTGACATTACAGAGACAGTTGCCCTTGCACAAAAAAGGTAAGACTTTTTGTTCGCTCAACTTATTCTTATTCTTATAGCTCCTAAGTGAAACTATGGATGGTTTCAGAAAACATGCATGTGGATAAAATACTGGAGAGCAGCAAAGGTCTTTGGATGAATGGTTAAATGCAACAGTTGGTTCACGGGTAGATAGAAATATCATGCTTAAGTGATAATATCACAAAGAATTACCACATAGATTGCTAGTGTGAATGCTGAGTCTCAAGGGCTACGTGGAAAAACTTAAATCTGACAGGAAAGAGAAGACAGGGAATATTTGAGAGGAGGGGAAACTGAGGATTATGATGAGAAGGTATGTGATATTACCAGGTAATTGATTATGAGTTGTGCAGATTTTTATTCTGTATTTCTCTCTGCGTGTGTGAGCTATATTACTAATAACACTATGCTGCCTGTTATTAATGTTCTGGTTGTGGTTGTTCTAACTTTGCCATAAAATATGTTGCTTTGTAGTTTAATTCTTAATTACTAAACTCCTCACACAATGTAAAATGTGGCAGCAAAAGCTTTTCATATGGACTGAAAGGTACAATAGCTCCCTCTATTCATCAAGTTCTGTTGAAGAACATCCTGAAATTTCTTCTGTCTTAATCTTTTATCTTAAAGCAGAAGTGAGTGATCCGGTCGTTTTCGCTAATGCTGCGTTCCAGGCAGGCTTTTGAAATCGTAAATTACAGCTTCAAGTCACAACTTACGACTTTGTAGCGTTCCAGGCATAGGCGTCATTTACGCTGGGGACGCTGGGGACATGTCCCCACCACTTTTTGTCAAGAACAATTTTGTCCCCACCACAAAATTAACTTAACATTATCCTAAAGAAGAATGGCGAAAAAACGTTGATAAACTATGACAAAATAGGCAGCTGAAACAGTGTGCACGGCGCAGAGGCTCTGCCGGAGCCGACTCGCAACAATGTAGCTTTGATTAAAGTAGTTATAACAGCCCGGAGCGGCGCGCTGCGCGCGTCCTCGCAGCGTGGCTGGTTACACAGGGAGCAGCTTCTCCTGCTCTCTCCTCGCCGGGAAAACATCGACCACGTCTGTAGGCTACTCGGTTTTCCACACACACAGGTCTGTCTCTAGCTCTGTATGTATGGATGTGTGTGTGTCTCGTGTGCAGACGCAACTGACAAATATGTATAGACGGACAAGCAACAACTTCATTACCGGTATTCAGCATTTTATTTTGAAAATTGACCGGATTCTCTCGCCTTTTCTGTGCCCTGTGACTTCCTGTCTGGTACGATCCGTCTATCCAGCTTGACAACGGCGCTCACGGCTCGCGTGAAAAATAGAACAGACGCCGAACTGAAGCGCTGCCTCCACTCGTTTCGATTGTACCGAATGAGACAGCACCTGATATATGCTTAATGTTTGGGTGCAAAGTCACTGTTAACGAAATCAACATCTAATCTGTCCCTTCAAAATAAAGTTTGTAACGTGTCTGTTTGGAGCAGCTGCTGACAGTGACAGTTTCCTCATCACTAAACCTGAGCGACCATCCGATCCTTCCTCACTCACGTCGTGACGACGGGACAAAGTCTTTTGCACATATATTGTATATTGTGTGTTTTTCCTCTCTATAACCGTCTTGCTTCAGTTTTTGCTGGTTGGCAATCATCTGGCACACCCGCTGTTTCTGTTTCTCACTCTCGATGCGCATAGATGTTATAAAAAGGAAAAAACACAGATGCGCAAATTGAAATGACCTACTGTAGTATAGTCTAACAATTCAATGACCACAGCTGATCACCAGCTTGTCATGCCCCACCTGTCACGTCTCTAAACACAGCTACGGGCTTCTTCTTCTTCTTCTTTTTTTTCTTTTTTTTTGCTGCGGTCCGGCGGAGAATTAAAAAAAAAAAATCTCGCAGCCACATCGGGTCCAGGGTCCAGGCTTCAACACTGGTCGGACCTGGTCGGGTCTTTGCTCATTTATTTGCTCAAACTTGGACACAGACACGGTCCTATTGATAGTTTTCATGTGACGTCACGGCCCGTATGGAACGCCCCCCTGGCGGTCAAAACAATCCACTTCCCCACTGTCCGCTGGTTAGGACAAGGCAGAAAAACACACACTGCTCCCTGCTGCTTCAAAAATACCGGTGTTATGGCCCAACTGGTGTCTGATTTAACTGGTTACCGAACCGAACAACAGCTGTGCTACACTTCCGTCCGCAGATTTGTCACAAATTCACAAATAAAGCCGCAGTTCACATGTTACTGCAGCCAATATGCTTGTGTGAGTGAACCTGTTCCTCCAATCTACAGTCAGTCAGCGCCACACTTCTCTCACTCTGCACAACACTGCACAGTATGACAAAGCCTGTCATGTTTAAGTTACGAACTAATGGAAAACACTCTGAAAATACGCTAAACAACACCGGTCATCGTCCTCGCCGCGCCGCGGTCGGTCCCGACCCCCGTTACCGTGTCGCTGCCGCCGCGGGCGGTGCTGTTGCCGTGTCCGGTGGCGGCGGTCCCGCCGGGTTACCACCGCCGCCGCCGCCGCCGCTGCCGCCGCCGGTCCCGCTGCTATCGGACCGCCGTCATCGTTGCCGTCCTCCCCCCCGGTGCAAAGCTCCGGGCGGAAGGGGGGGGCAGCTGGTCACCGTGCAGCCCAGCTAAGGGCTCTGGTTTGTGGGTGAGAGGAGCAGGGAGCCTGGGCTCAGTGGGCTGGAGCTCAGACTGTGGAGCTCAGCGGAGCTGCGGTACCAGGACGGTGTTCCCACACAGGAAAGTTACAGGTACATTTCTACCACTTCAATGAGTTCAGAAACATTATTTTAAGATCAAAAAACTACAAAATGGGGCTTTTAATCAGACACCAGTTGAACCATAACACCGGAAATATTGGTTGCAAGCGGTGGAGGATGATGATTCTCCACCAGGTAAATGTAAACATCGCCCAACTCGAGCTTCGGCAGGGAACTGGTCATTTTAAACAGCTCGTATACAGCAGCTGGTGTTGAATATGGGTCACAAGTGCCCAAAACTTCAAAGTTGTTTTTATATCTTTCTTTCTCGGCCGCTGACAGATGATTTAAGTCATTACTCGGTTGTTTGTCCATAGAAAGTCCATTGCGGGGCCACTTTGGAATGTTGCTTTTGACCGCCAGGGCCCTGGGACGTGACGTCAGTGAAAGCTATCAATAGGAGACCAGAGTCTGGTTGAGAACGGCAGTCTATGACGGTCTGGGAAACGGTGTCAGGTGCGGTGCGGCGGCGTCGGGGGGGGGGGGGCATATGCATATGGTCATTGTCCCCACCACTTTTCAAAGTAAACTGACGCCCTTGGTTCCAGGCAACCCACTCGTGTTTTTCCGACCTGTTTTACCGGTGAAAGTCACTATAACGGCCACTCGTAACTTCCGACCGGTGAACTCGTACCAGATCGAACTGGTACCACTTCACGGTCGGAAAAATACGAGTTTCCTTGAACGCACCATAACAGTCCTCGTCGCTACGTCACCACATTCACGGCGTTCCTTGGCTGCACACACAGCCCTGCATGCCGTTCTCTCTCCTCATTGGATAAAAACTGTAGGATACGATAAATGTTTTCTCCTCGGCTCAGAGCAGAGCAGAGGGACTGAGAGACCCGTGTTTCAGTCCAAACACTCTATGTAAGTGATTGCTGTCGGAAGATATAACTATTTAAGACTTATATTAACACAAATATATCACTCACTTCTGCTTTAACTGACATGATTGGATATAACAAAAAGGAGGAGGTGTGCTGTATTTTTTTGTATTCCTCGGTTTTCTATTAGAGTCTCTTTGGTTTGCTCTTAGATTGCTCTCTGTTCAGGTGGAGTTGTTAGGTTTGATTCAGTTCTTTGCTATAGACATAACCTTCTGCCTTGTTCCCCTCCTTTAGTTGGCCCTTGTGACTTTGTCTTTTCTAATTACCTCTGCCAAGTAAATTATCAACCAATTCTCATCAGATTGTTTGTATTACTTCCCTTCATAAATGCAAGCTGGGTTGTGATTAGAAAGAAAGAAAGAAAGAAAGAAAGAAAGAAAGAAAGAAAGAAAAGTGAACGGACATTGAAATCAATATTTAAAACTTAAAAAGTCTTTTTTAAAGGGACAACGAGGAGTTTGTATTTGGTTATGAAAAAGTCTCACATTAATGTGGATGAATCTACGCTACCCACACTTGTTAATGGCTCAATTTTCGATAGATATATCATTTTGTCTCTATTGTTATTTTATTATTTTAATTAATGGTGGAAATGCTGGGCGAGCCAACCAGCGTTTCCTTACTTTTGGTTTCGTGGACGCTGCCCGGCGGGTCATGGGAATAATGCCGCCGAATCGCCGTTTATGGTCGGAACTACGACGGTATCTGATCGTCTTTGAACCTCTGACTTTAATTCGTGATGAATTAAAACATTCCTGGCAAGACGTCCGTCTTGCACCGGTCAAAGAATTTCACCGTGTGCGCGGAGGCTCATGGTAAATGTAGTATGAAAACACTTTGCTTTCCAAAACTCCTCGTCCCTTTAAATTGTCTCACTATGTCACTATGTCAGGGTTGTTTTTAGGGGGCTGTCTTTCTAGTTGTATATATTTAAACCTATGCAGATTATTTTAGTAATGTCATATATTTTATTTTACAGCCATGGGAGGTAAGTCCTGACCTTTCATACTTATATATTAATATTCCAAACAGGGGAAACATTGGAATTTCTCAAATAATAACATTCCCAGAAAACACAAAATGATTGTTGCAATTAAACATCTTTACCTTATTGTGTGTGACTGTTTGTCATTTGTCCTTCAGCCCTTTTAAGTGAGCCTTGGAGGGTTCTCCCAGAGTGAGTATGACTACGGTATACATAAATTTGATTGAGTTAAGTCTTGTTTTTGTGATAACAAAGCAGAATCAGATCAGTCAATCAGAATATTGTGCATCGTAAAAATTGCACAGTATTTTATTTTCATGTATTTCTTCATTTAACAGGAACAATCTTGATTATGTGGAAACTTATCAGCCTCGAAACAAAGACGTCAAACATCTCAGAATCCTGCTCCATGGGCCGGTCGGTGCCGGCAAGTCCAGTTTCATCAACTCTGTTGACAGCGTTTTACAAAACAGAGTGTGCAATCGAGCTCAGACTGATGCAATTCCTGGGGCCAGCTTCTCACAGAAAGTATGAACAACTATTGATTGTAGTGATTATTCAGCCAAAATAAAATTATCCATAATGCTTAAAGGTCCAGTGCTATTTTGCAAGGTTTATTGGCAAAATCTGAATATACTACCCATGAATATATATTGTCTAAGTGTATAATCACTAGTATAAAATAAAATCAGTTTGGGTTTTTTACAAGGGTCTTGCTTTAGAGAGTGTCACCATCTTGTACGGCAGCTCAAACGGAAAATCCATCCAGCCAGAGAGAACACGTTTCGTGAGTTTCATGTTCATACATAAACCAACGAAGAAGAAGGCAGAAGGAAAGAAAAAGGAGGAGGAAACAGCATAGAGAGGTTTAGATCTTCACCTCATCACTCCTTGCTCCTGAAATACTCCCAGTCGTGGTAAACACGTTTTTTTGTCCTTGGATGCCACCATCACTTTGTCGACGGGAGGGGTGAGTGTGAGCGAGTGAGCGCTGCAAACTAGAATCTGAATGCTGGATATCACGATTTCCCCCCCATTTTACACACTGGACCTTTAAAAACTTAATGAAAGCGGGTAAAACTTTGTTGAACTTAATTCGATACACTTTGCTTTTCTTCATCTTCTTCACCGAAGAAAAAGGTTTGGCTTGCGTTTGTAGGCACTGTCTGTGCAGCTACCATTGGCCCAAACCCATACTTGTCCTGGCAGAGTGACTACAGTATTATATAAAGTGATTTATTATGTTTAGGTAAGTCACACTGATCTATTAACACATGTTCATTTACATGCAGACCAGAGAAGCAGAAGCTCAGAATTTAGTCCATTGCAATCCTATCACCTCCTTGGAAGATGCTATATCTTTTCACTTTTGTATTGGTAATCATGTAATTAACTATAGCTTCTGTTTTACAGTACAAAACTTACAAATTCCACAAAGAACCAGACAGCTCTTATTCTTTCATTTTCAACGACATCCTGGGTCTCGAGCAACGCACTACCAAGGGAGTCCCTGTGGAAGATGTCAAGTTGGCCCTGAGAGGACATGTGAGAGAAGGTTATGAGGTACAACACTTTGAACTTTGACAATATTTTATCATTATTACATATTATCTGTAATCAGGAAATAACATTGCAAATACCATTACACCAATTTTTAAATCATTTTCTAGTTCATTCCTGGACGTCCACTGAAAGAGGGTGACCAACACTACAATTCATCTCCCACTCTGCAGGACAAAGTTCATGTATTGGTTTGTGTTATTCCTGCCAACTCTGTATCTCTAATCAGTGATGATATTGTGAAGAAAATGAGAGACATCAGACTGGCAGCTGGCAACATGGGTAAGAGCAGACGTCACAATACAGTGTACTCTGATCTAATGGTGCCATATTGGATTTTGTGAATGAGAACAAATGTTTATTATACCGGGTAACACTTTATAATAAGTACACACTATTAAGCATTAGTTAAAGCAGAAGTAAGCGATCCGGTCGTTTTGGGTAACTTCTTGTCAGCCGATGGAGTTAGCAGCCCCCACCCTTGTCATGGATCTATTGGTCCTCGTCCCTACGTCACCACATTCACGCGCATCCCTTGGCTGCACACACGCCCTTCATGCCGTTCTCTCTCCTCATTGGATAAAGCTTGTAGGATACAAGAAAAGTTTTCTCCTCGGCTCAGAGCAGAGCAGAGTGACCCATGTTTCGGTCCAAACACTAAGTGATTGCTGTCGGAAGATATAACTATTTAAGACTTATATTAACACAAAAATATCGCTTACTTCTGCTTTAAGCATTAATAAATACTGAATTTTTCATTTATAATGCATGGATACTCATTAGTATGTACAGTTAGTACTTATCAATGATGAGTAAAACATTTTAAACTAATTACATACTAATGAGTATTCATGTGTTGTAAATGATGAATTCAGTAATTAATGCTAAAGTGGTACCCTATACCGATTAATTCTCTGAATCTACAGGGATTCCACAACTGGTTATTCTCACCAAAGTTAACGAGGCCTGT
The DNA here is from genome assembly GCF_905171665.1 of Trachurus trachurus. Classification (NCBI taxonomy): domain Eukaryota; kingdom Metazoa; phylum Chordata; class Actinopteri; order Carangiformes; family Carangidae; genus Trachurus; species Trachurus trachurus. The sequence goes on from NC_139905.1 coordinate 18,518,045, forward strand.
CCTGAAGTCAAAGAAAATATAAACAATACCTACAGGAGCAAGCACCTTAAGGAAATGGTACATTTTAATTGAGGACTGAAATGGATAGATTTAAAAATTGAAAGTTTGTTTTTTTCAGTTTTAACATGACTCTTGCTCTCACTGTACAATGAATGATCCATAGTATTTTTTTCAATTCAAAATTTAGGTAGACAGAATCCACATGCTGCTGGGCGTTCCTGTGAACAGCATCTTTCTGGTGAAGAACTACTGTTCAGAAATCCAAGTAAATGATGGTGTTAGTGCTCTGACACTGTGCGCACTGAAACAGATGATTTCCTTTGGAGAAGACTTCCTCAACAGCCTGTAGACCTGCAAACTGCTGAGACAAATGGATCTTTGTTTTTAGATATCTTTTCCTTTTATTTTCAATCATGTTATGTTCATTAAAGTAATTCCTGTTTTTTTTCTTTTCACATTAATAGAACTCATTCAAATGAGTCACATAGTTCACACTGTCCTTCATCATAATGCCACTTTTTACCCGAACAGTGACTCTTGTGACCCTGACAGAGAGTGAAAAATAAGCTGCATTTTAAAAATGCAGCAGAAGTGGAGCATTAGTATAAAGCATCTACACAGCCAGAAAAAGCGACGACAAGAGCAGTACAATAAAATCTACAGCACAACGATTACGCAACAATCAAAACTGTTGCACAATGATTACAGCGCCAAAAGAGTCCAGAGGGTCTTAAACGGTTCCTGCGTTCCATGGAGAAATGCCAGAACTATACAGTATGTGAAACAAACATAAATATTCAAATCAGTGGACTACATGAAGGTGGTTTTGAACTTTGTGTCCCCTGTATTCTTGTTTTATGCATTAGGGCCTTTGTGTCCTTGTTTTGTGTATGGCCTCAGGTCTTTTTGACATCATGCCGGAGGACTAGAGCTGTAAATTAGACTTTGGCTAACACTGACACATTTACAGAAATGTCCATAAATGTGCACTGTCCCCTAAATAAATAAAAAATAAAATAAATAAACTTAAAATGGGGATGTTGTAGGAGTTTATGACTTTACTGAAACCTATTTACTTTAATGTAAGTTCGAATTATGGATTGATTTGGCGGCCCCTGTGGACGAAAGCGGTGGTGTTTGGCCGGAATGAAGACTGCATTTCCCACTGTCGTGAAGACGTTTGTTTGGCCGGCGCGTGTATTCGTTTTGGAAACGTCGGAAAGAAGACGGGACTTGCTTTTTTTTTTTGGCAGCGTAATGTATCTATTCGTATCGTTTCGTCAGTGGTCCGACCCGACCATGCCTTCCAGAGGTATAGAATTAGACTACTTAGAAATAGCCTATCTTCATACTGATGGGCTCATTTGCTGTTGTAGGTAACAGAGACACATCAGCAGAAACCAGAGACTTTTGCGTATCCAGTTAAACGCTCCGTACAGGGGCTTTAAGTTCCTGAAAACCTGGCTGGTCTTTGTGTGTAACAAATAAACTGTCTTACTTCCTGAAAAGTATAACATGCAGGTGTCATTGGTCAGAGTCAGTAGGCTACTGACATGATTCTCTTCTGTTTCAGCTTTAAATTAAATTTGCTCCTCACTAAAACTCAACACTATTCACTTTCTTTTGAAAGCCAGATGGTCTACTTAATAAAAGTAAACATTTTTTATACACTCTTAAAGCAGAAGTAAGCGATCCGGTGGTTTTGGCTAACTTCTTGTCAGCAGATGGAGTTAGCAATGCCCGCCCTCGTCCCTACGTCACCACATTCACGCGCATCCCTTGATCTATGATCAAGGTCATCTTGAAGGAAATACTGCTCACTAATGAGAATTTCTACAACAGTTCATTAAAGTAAAAAACTAGTTGAGACTATATGAAGTTTAAGTAACACAACTCTTTCAGTTCAGTCCCTAAGATAGACAAAACCCAACAGAAGCATTAGAAACAGCCCATACAGTTGACTCAATCATCCTTGAAAAATACACTTTAATAAAAAAAAATTTCAATCTGATTTAAACCTTTATTTCTTCCAGCTATATGTTGTCCTTTTTATTACTTTAAATAGCTAATTACTGTCATATACTAACCCAAATATTTTCAGGGATTGAATGCACCTAAATGTACATGAAAATGTGCACAACTCAAAATGTCAAAAACCTGAAGGAATCACAATTAACACACACTGTACGGCGACCTCAACATCTTGCCTTTTGCCTGACAAATGTAGCACAATGAACTGAGGCCTTACATTGATACAATACGTTAAAAAAGCAGCGTATCTCATCATCATTCATCAAATTCAGCCTGGATCTCAGCATGATGGTGCAGATGAGAGTTCACAGCGTCTCTAATGAGAGAACAGGACACTGATGAATACAATTAGAGAACTACCAAGTACAATTTGCTTAATTATTGGTCTCTGTGTTGCTTTGTCATCACCACCAGTTATCTACTTCTATAGTTGTGGACTCTGTCCTGGAAGCCTCAGGAGCAACCCAAGCTCAAATGCTGCCACATACAGTAATGATCAATGTTGTTACCCCCACAAATAGAGAGGAAAAAGAGAATCTACAAGTGTGTATGTGTAGCGGATGTGCACTCACTCCACCCATAAAAGACGTGCTAACCAACCTGCCAAGTGGTTGTCAACCTCTTGGCGAAGAGGTTAGCATCGTCGCCTCCGGTGCGGGAGGTCGTGGGATCAAACCCCACCTAGGGCAGACCGTGAGAAACACAACGCAGAGGGCCAGATATGACATTGCATACATATGATTGTGCAAGTGTGTGTGTAACTAGCCATGACAGATCAAAGTGAGGAAGATGACATGAAAGGAGTAAAAAAAAAAGAAGAAGAAGCCAAAAGCAAAAGGGGAAACATCCTAAAATACTCAATTTTAATTTTGGACGTCCCTCTAGAACACAATAAAGAACAGGATAATGAGGTGTTATTAAATGAAATTTACTCATCTGTGTATGGCCCCAAGACAACCTGTATCCTGTTGGTGTAGCTTACAGCATTAATGGAAATATAAACAAGTACAACGTTTTACTTTCCCTATTGGTGGGGTCACTTTAGGAAAAGTCATCAAATTTCAATTCGAGAAAATGTCTTTTAGTGTTTTTTTCTGCTGGCCGGGTCATTTTTGACCCTAAGACAACACAAGGGTTAAAAGAAACAGGTGGAAAGAGTGAAAGTGAAAGGATAACCAATCACTTTTCAACCCACATGAGGAGCTACTGCACGGACAGTTGGCTGGGAATAGGAGGACGAGACATTCAAGCCTGAACATCATTACTTCTAACACCACTTTGTTTCCAGACTTCCAGCTTTGAGGTGAGAATCTCTAATAATCACAGTTAGGGGCCGGGTGCAGCGTCTACTTTATACAGGTCTTATGAAGTTCGGCGTCCACAACGGGAAAAAAAAACAAACAAAAAAAACACTCTTGGCAGTGACCGCTTTTCTCGCCTCGCTCAGGGAGCTTCGAGCTGTTAAACTTTTAGAACTTTTCAACGTTCGTCAATGTCACTTTTCCCACACTGACAAATCAACATCAAGAAGGGGCGGGACATACGTTACTGACAACGGCACGATCGGGGACATGGCTGGGTTTATATCATGCACCCACACACTCGTTTGTACTATAGACCTACCTCAGGGTCCATGTCGAAAGCTGTCGCTATATATTACACCTGTTTACATTAACAAGGCAGGAACGCGGAAGTGTCAAAGGACGCGTTTTATAACCGAGTTATCAGCAGCATTTTGACAAGAGAGAGAGAGAGACAGAGAGACAGAGAGAGCTCTCCAAGTAGGCTACTGTGAGCGTCAGTGCAAAGAGCGCGTTTTGTGGACACGGCCCCCATTATTGAAAAATAGTAGGCTAATCACTCATCTTGTCTTAAGTAGGCCTACTTGCAGTGTTTCCTTTGAAAGCATTAAATTACTAAATATTCTGAATTATTTTGTTTCATTTTATTTTTGACAGTAGGTGAATACTTACCTGATATACTCTCCATGATTTCACTGTATACAAAGATTTGTATCAGTAGCTACTAACACGGAGTAGAGTAGAATAGAAGAGAAAATACTTTATTCATCCCTAGGATTAATTGTCCAGCAGCTAACTAAAATAATATATATATATATATATATATATATATATATATATATATATATATATATATATATATATATATATATATATATATATATATATATAAAAATGTAAAAAATGAGTAAACGTGTAGCCTATCAAATGGCATTGTGCATTTTGATGGCAGCAGGAATGAAGGATTTCCTGAATCTTTCTGTTCTGCAGGTCAGGGAGATGAGCCTGTTACTGCAGCTGCTCCTTTGACCCGTGAGAGTCCTGTGTAGACGGTGTTGGGGGTCACCAGGGTGGTGTTCAGCGTACACCCCACCCGCCAGTTAACCACAGCCTCCACCAGCTCTGCTGGTCTCTCCAGAGTCTTCATTATTTAAGAAGTCTAGGGCTACTTTTTTAAAAATATAGACAACTTTCATATATTTACATTTTCTTTTGTGGTTTCTTTACCAGCCACTTTAGCTGTTTGATTGTTTACTGAAACATTAACTACATTTTCTATTATTTGCATGGTATTTTTTCCAAATACCACATACCTTAACATTCTCAAATGCCATTTTGGTTTTTGGAGTAGGCCTATCTGTGTAAAAAGAGTGAAGTGATATTTGTTGTCTTTCAACTCTTTTGTTATGTTGACATTTTGCTTTTAGGCATTACCAAAATTCTTTCATGGGGTATTTATATTTAAATCTGTAAGTAATGTCATATATTTTATTTTACAGCCATGGGAGGTAAGTCCTGACCTTTCACACTTTCACTCTCTTTAAGACATTTACAGAAAACAAAGAATGGTTGTGCAATTCTGCAAAAATGTACAACTTTGACTTGTCATTTGTCCTTCAGGTCTTTTTAGTCAACCTTGGCGGAAGCTAGAGTGAGTATGAGTATATATGAAGTCAATGTGGTGTATTGCTGGCTTAATTTACAACACAGGCTTAAGGCAATAGCAAAGCACCACTCACAGTTTTTTGCATTATAAAGGCTACATAGTATTTCATTCTAATGTATTTTTTCTTCAATTCATAGCAACAATGATGCCAGTCTCAAATTTGTCAAGTCTTATCAGCCTCAAAACAAAGAAGTCAAACAACTCAGAATCCTGCTCCATGGGCCGGTCGGTGCCGGCAAGTCCAATTTCCTCAACTCTGTTGACAGCGTTTTACAAAACAGAGTGTGCAGTCGAGTTATGACAGATGCAATCTCTGGGACCAGCTTCACCTGCAAAGTATGAAAGGATTTTTTGCAATGAAATGATATATTGATTAAGAATACCTATAAAAAAAATAATGAAAGTGAGTAACGATTTTTCGGTTTAACTGATCACAAACAGGCATATCCAATAACAAAGCCAATTTAAAGGAATAGTTCACCGAAAAATGAAATTGAGTTATTATTGACTTATACCCTCATGCTGATTCCGGAGCAGTTTTTTATTCCTCAAAGTGCAGCTGGAGACCCGGGAGGGGGGTTCCTAGTCCCTAGTATGAGAGTCAATAGTGCTCAACAAAGTCCATAAAACTACACAAAAAACATGTAATACTCCTCTTTACTGCTCGTCCGCTGCAAAGTGTCCTGAAGGGATATAGTCCAGAGTTGACCCGAAATGACGTCATTTATTCATTTTTACAGCCTAAACAGTCCTGTATTGAATTTATTACATCGTTTTGGGTCAACTCTGGAGTATATCCCTTCAGGACACTTGGAGTGCAGGAGTAGTGAGGAGGAATATTACATGGTTTTTGTGTAGTTTTATGGACTTTGTCGGGCGCTATTGACTCTCATATAAGGATTTAGTTGGACTATAAGCAGCCTCCCGGGTCTCCAGATGCACTTTGAGGAATAAAAAACTACTCCGGAGTATTCATTAGCATGAGGGCGAGTCAATAATGACTGAATTTTTTGGTGAACTATTCCTTTAATTAAAGGTACAGTATGTACTGTAAGAAATCTAAAGCAACTGGCCGTAAAATCCTCCTAATATGTCACAGAGACTCAGGAATAATGTTCATATAACATGATGAACTCACCAACAACAATAGTACAGCCAGAGTATTCGCATTAAAAATCTTTTTTTGCAGACTGCAAATCATGTTTATGTTTTGAATTTACGTGTTGGCATGTTGCGCCACCTAGCCCTCTCTCCCAGTCTCACCTCTCAGTGGCATTTCAGCCTCCGTCTGCTTCCACTGAGCTGCTGCTACGGCTGGGAGAAAAAACGAGATCACTGTGTTTTGACTTTGACTGCAGTAACTGTTTTTGGTCACATTCTTACATATGGCACCTTTAAGTAATATTGAGCATCAAACTATACCCAATTTGGAAGAACAACAAGTTTAATTTACTTTTTCTCTTTATACTCATTCAAAATGTTGTCAGGACTTTAAAACTGTGAGCTATGGACTTAATTACCTTGTTCTCTTCCATTACAAAAAGCTTTGACCTTTGCTTTGCAGGCACTAACTGTGTCACTAATTGACCCATGTCCTGGCAGAGTAAATGTGTACATAAAGTTATTTGCATTTTGGTCACTCACATTGATTCATTAACACATTTTCATTTACATGCAGCAAGCAGAAGCTCAGAATTTAGTCCATTTAAATGTTATCTCGAAGCAATATCTTTTCACTTTTTATTAATCTGCTAAGTGTATTTGCTGATATGATAAAAATAACTGCATCTTCTGTTTTACAGTACAAAACTTACAAAATCCGCGAAGGACCAAACAGCTATTATTCGTTTATTTTCAACGACATCATGGGCCTTGAGCAACAGAGTAATGGAGTTCCTGTGGAAGACGTCAAGTTGGCCTTGAGAGGACACGTGAGAGAAGGTTATGAGGTACAACACTGACAAATATTTCATCTTTATTATAAATTAGTCAGTCCTATTGTTATTAGTTATTTTGCTGTTTAACATATGACCACTTAAAAATGCATTGCTCATTGAATGCCATTTGTTTCCTCTTTTAAATGATTACTACCATTTGCAACTTCTAATTATTTTCTAGTTTAAGCCTGGAAATCCACTGGACGACAGTGACCTGCACTACAACTTAGACCCCACTCTGCAGGACAGAGTTCACGTTCTGGTTTGCGTTATTCCTGCCAACTCTGTTTCTCTGTTGAGTGATGAAATGGTGAGGAAAATTAGAGACATCAGACTGGAAGCCAGTGACATGGGTAAGAGCAGGCGTCACTAAAAAACTACAGTATTATGTGTAGTACAGCATATAATACTTTGTGCTAATGCCATATTGGAATTTATGAATCATAACACATGTTTAAAACACTGTTTTGTTTTCTGGATGTACAGGGATCCCACAACTGGTTATTCTCACCAAAGTTGATGAAGCCTGTCCTGAGGTCAAAAAAGACATAAAGAATACCTACAAGAGCAAGCACCTAAAGCAACTGGTTAGTTTTTATCCAGTCCAAAGTCATTTTTTCCAGTGTTCCAGCATGATTCTTCCTCTCTTTTAGCCTCCACACAATGACTGATCTACAATATTTTTTTTCAAAATTTAGGTCGACAAAATCCACATGATTGTGGGCGTCCCATACAACTGCATCTTTCTAGTGAAGAACTACTGTACAGAACTGGAAGTAACTGATGGCGTTAGTGCTCTGACACTGTGTGCACTGAAACATATGATTTCATTTGGAGAAGACTTCCTCAACAACCTGTAGACCTGCAAACTGCTGAGGCATACTGCTTTTGTTTTATGATAACTTTTCCTTTGATTTTCAATCATGTTCATAAAATTGCTTATCTTGTATTTTTCTTTTCACAAAACACAGAGTTCATTCAAGTAATTCAAATACTTCAAACTGTCCTTCAATGCTTACTTCAGTCCAAAGTCATAATGCCACTTTTTTTTTCAATAAAGTCTTTGGTCTGTTGGTCAATAAAGACTTACTGTCTGGTGCAACATCTTCATTTTAATTTTAAGATGCATCTGTCTATAATTACTGGGGAGTTTGTGGTGGTTTCATTGTAAAACATCTTTCTATATGATGGATTTCATAATAATTTACTACAGCTGAGTAAAAGTGTCAGGTTAATTCCACCACAGTACTGTAATAATCCCCTCAAACCTCATGTTTTTTTTGTTTCTTTTTGATCAATTATTTATTGGGTTTTTTGCAGACAACTGATAAGGTATGAAAATAACAATCGGTGGGGAAAAATGTGTACTGTCTTTGTTGTCTTCGTTTCCACCCCATATCATTCCACCAAGTTTGACCAACAACTGATATTTTGTGTTTTAGCTGAATGTAATCGTGCAGTGGTAAACTCTAGCTGTGCAATGTCCTTGTATGAAGACAGCCATTCCTTGATTGACATGGGGGTTTCCAGCGGCAAGCTATCATCCTCTTAGCTGCTGTAAGCCCAGCCAACAGAAGACGGCTATTATTTATTGTGAGTTTCAGAGAGAAAATATCATTAAATAATAATAGTAGAGAAGGAGAGCAAGGAACAGTTATCTCCACTACAACAGACAATATAGGGTGGAGTGAGTATAGTTGAGACATGTGTACAGTTAAAACACCCTTAATATCTTGCCCGCGTTGCAAGGCTGAGCCACCATTTTTACTCAGCACATGCATATTAGCATCCTCTTTAGTTGTGGGAAATTTGAAGAGTTTTAGCATCTCCAGTCCAAAGATATCAGCAAAAGTCTTTTTACTAGGGTAAGAATTTCACTTTACCATGTCCCTTCCACAACGAATACCTCATTATGTTTTGTGACCATCAAACATAACTTGCATCATTGCAAACGTTATTTTGTGCCCTAAAAACTCACATATTTCATGCTATCCCAACATTTTAGGTCACTGCACAATCTAGAGAAATACACAAAGTGGTCAGCGGGGTACAGTTGAGACACAATTCAACTGTACCCTGATAGAGTTCTATTACATCACATCACTGTTAAATTGTGCAATGTAGGCTAAGGATAACATGTTATAAGTCATAATAAAACAAAAAAAAAACAAAGAAAATGGAAAAAAACGAATATTTGTGATACCTGAACAGTGTTGTATTATTAAAGCAGAAGTAAGTGGTCCGGTCGTTTTCGCTAATGCTGCCAGGCAGGCTTTTGAAATCGTAAATTACAGCTTCAAGTCACAACTTACGACTTTGCAGCGTTCCAGGCAACCCACTCGTGTTTTTCCGACCTGTTTTACCGGTGAAAGTCACTATAACAGCCACTCGTAACTTCCGACCTGTGAACTCGTACCAGATCGAACTGGTACAACTTCACGGTCGGAAAAATACATGTTTCCTTGAACGCACCATAACAGTCCTCGTCCCTACGTCGCCACATTCACGGCGTCCCTTGGCTGCACACACAGCCCTGCATGCCGTTCTCTCTCCTCATTGGATAAAAACTGTAGGATACGATAAATGTTTTCTCCTCGGCTCAGAGCAGAGCAGAGGGACTGAGAGACCCGTGTTTCAGACCAAACACTCTATGTAAGTGATTGCTGTTAGAAGATATAACTATTTAAGACTTATATTAACACAAATATATCACTTACTTCTGCTTTAATATTGTAATTTTGTTATATAATTATAATATAATAATATTTATATTAATAATACAATAATATTCCATTATTTTTACATTTTGATAAAGATATATTAATGTATATTGAAATATCTTGTCAAATTGTCAATTTTTAAAAAGTTTATTGCATTTACAATTGATGTTCAGTCATCATCAGTGGGTTTCAATAGGTGTCTCAACTGTACCATGGTACCGTCTCAACTGTAGGTACACGTATGGGGTATGGTTGAGATGGGACCATGGTAAAAATGCACCTCATGTTTATGACCTGATTTTTTTTGCTTTAAAGCGAAAAAGGTTTTTTGCCTTTGCTCTTTTTACATTGAAAAAGATTTCTGTTGGTTTTTCTGCAACAACAACCTGCCTGTTACCTCTAGCACATAAACCTGAGCCAACAAGTAAACACTGCTTTCCAAAAAGGGAGGAATTAAAAGAAGAAAAAAAAGTGGACAGACTGAAAGTGAAAGGATGAGCATGACTTTTCAACCGATATACTGTAAAGAGATACTGCACAGGCAGTAGGCTGGGAATAGGAGGACCAGACATTCAAGGCTGAACGATATATCAGTTCTCTGAAATTAACATGTGACAACATATTAGCCCATTAGTTGAAGGGCTGTGAGTCATCCATCATACATCTGAGACCTTCATCTTGACTTTGTGAGTTTATGCAACTTGTTTTGTCTCAGATTTAAAAAAAAAAAAAAAAAGGTTTGATTATGATTACCGGTATATCCTTGTTGAAGCATTAGAGATGATGATTTTGAATTCAAACATCTGCATGTCTTTTAAGTTCAATTAACAGGAATGCAGTAGGCCTTTAGCCTGGTTGGCACGACTTTCCAACTCAGCATTGGGTCTGGCCAAGACGTTAAGAGAATCCATTTCTCAAAGCGCATCCTTCAAACCTGGTTTACCCGCCCCCCTCAAATGCCTCAGTCTGCTATTGGTCGAAGCCAGAATAGGCGGTGTCGAAGCTTAAACCAATCACACCGCTGTCCGCTGCTCCATGCTGCTGTTTACAATGAGGTTCCGGTCGCTGCTCTACTGCGTCACTTACTTGAACACGCCTCTACCCAGAGCCGTTGGAGAGGCTCGACGTTGATTGGCTCTCGAAAAAGAGGGTGGAGTTCCCGAAAATTCGGGAGACAGAAATCCAGTTAATAGCACGGTTGGCCAGACTAGAAGTCAGCAGCGCTTTTGCGAGGCGTGACGTCACTAGTGTGGGCGCGACCAGGCTAGTAGGCCTTAGGCCTCTTTTGAGACTTTTAAGTCATCCTTCATGACAGATACATTTGTTCACTAGGTGTCACCACATCACAAAAAGGCTGCTTGGCTACATATACTTGTCAGTACACAAATACTGAGTACAAGTTCTGTTTGCTGTTTCTTGCAGGTAACAAATTTGGTGAGGAGTGGAGCTGACTGGCTGCGGACGAGGAAGTAGGGCAATACATACTTGTGCACATACACATATGAGAATGCATATCTATTCAGACCTGTAAATCTTAGACTTTTTTCCCCCCAATTCTCTATGGTTTCATAATGACTGAGTCACATTTGAATAAGTTCCAGCTCTAATGCTGCTACTGTCTGTAATATGTTTCTATTTAGATTATTTGTCAGGATATTTTGTTATTATTGTCCCTGTTTGCCCTTATCTCCCTGTCTCTCTCTCTCGCTCTCTCCCCCCCTCCACCCAATTGGTAGAGGTAGCGCCCACCTCTAGTCATGACATAATTTCTGTTGTGATTTGACACTATAATGAATAAAGATTTATTGATTGATCAATTTGAGTCTTTGAGTTTATAGCTACACGCTTTATTTGTTAACTGCTATCAAAGAATATGACTCTCCTTTGTAGTATGCGTTAGAGAAGACGCCGCAAGAATTGTGGACTTCTACGCTGTGTCCGCTGATAATGTAGTGGGCCGGTCTGGACAGAAAATGCCTGGCTGAATTTTTGTCCCAGTCCAGCCCTGAAGCCAGATGGTCTACTTAATTAAAGTAAACATTTTTTATACACTCTTAACTAAATTCCACAGAAAAACAAAACAAAAGCACTTTGGTTGCCTCCACTCTTCATCAGGAATTGATCTTTTTCAGATGCCATATTGACTAATTCATGGTGGTCTCTGTTTATGCATTCTTTACTGACAACCCAGACAACCTGTATCCTGTTGGTGTAGCTTACAGCTTTAATGGAAATATAAACAAGTACTACGAAGTTTTACTTTCCCTATTGGTGGGGTCACATTAACCCTTGTGTTTCAACACAACCCTTGTGTTGTCTTAGGGTCAAAAATGACCCGGCCAGCAGAAAAAAACACTAAAAGACATTTTCTCAACTTGAAATTCAATGACTTTTCCTAATGGACCCCACCAATAGGGAATGTAAAACTTCGTAGTACTTGTTTATATTTCCATTAAAGCTGTAAGCTACACCAACAGGATACAGGTTGTCTTGGGGTCATACACAGATGAGTAAATTTAATTTAATAACACCTCATTATCCTGTTCTTTATTGTGTTTTAGAGGGACGTCCAAAATTAAAATGGAGTATTTTAGGATGTTTTCCCTTCTGCTTTTGGCTTTTGTGGGGGTAACAGTAATGGGATGGTAGCCTAAATCATTGATCATTACTGTATGTGGCAGCATTTGAGCTTGCTCCTGAGGCTTCCAGGTCAGAGTCCACAGCTATAGAAGTGGCAGATAATTGGCGGTGATGACAAAGCAACACAGAGACCAATAATTAAGCAAATTGTACTTGGTAGTTCTCTAATTGTATTCGTCAGTGTCCTGTTCTCTCATTAGAGACACTGTGAACTCTCATCTGCACCATCATGCTGAGATCCAGGCTGAATTTGATGAGTGATGATGAGATACGCTGCTTTTTTAACGTATTGTATCAATGTAAGGCCTCAGTTCATTGTGCTGCATTTGCCAGGTAAAAGGCAAGATGTTCAGGTCACTGTACAGTGTGTGTTAATTGTAATTCCTTCAGGTTTTTTAAATGAGTTGTGCAGATTTTCATGTAACACATTTAGGTGCATTCAATCCTTGAAAATATTTGGGTTAGTATATGACAGTAATTATGTATAGCAATAAAAAAAGGACAACATAGTTGGAAGAAAGGTATAGGTAAAGCCTCTTGGATGAGAGGTGAAACGTCTTCCTAGACAAATAACTAAGTCCATTTGCTTTTGATTTAACCTCCTTTGAAATACTATGACCTGGGCAAATGAGAATATGCACCGGCGTATAGGTAAAGGTTTAACTCAGATTGAAAAAAAAAACATCTTTATTAAAGCAGAAGTGAGTGATATATTTGTGTTAATATAAGTCTTAAATAGTTATATCTTCCGACAGCAATCACTTACATAGAGTGTTTGGACTGAAACACGGGTCTCTCAGTCCCTCTGCTCTGCTCTGAGCCGAGGAGAAAACATTTATCGTATCCTACAGTTTTTGTCCAATGAGGAGAGAGAACGGCATGCAGGGCTGTGTGTGCAGCCAAGGGACGCCGTGAATGTGGCGACGTAGGGACGAGGACTGTTATGGTGCGTTCAAGGAAACTCATATTTTTCCGACCGTGAAGTCGTACCAGTTCGATCTGGTACGAGTTCACCGGTCGGAAGTTACGAGTGGCCGTTATAGTGACTTTCACCGGTAAAACAGGTCGGAAAAACACGAGTGGGTTGCCTGGAACGCTACAAAGTCGTAAGTTGTGACTTGAAGCTGTAATTTACGATTTCAAAAGCCTGCCTGGAACGCAGCATTAGCGAAAACGACCGGACCACTTACTTCTGCTTTAAAGTGTATTTTTCAAGGATGATTGAGTCATCTGTATGTTTTGTTTCTAATGCTTATTGGGGTTTTGTCTTATTAAGGAGGGACTGAACTGAAAGAGTTGTGTTTAGCTTCATATAGTCTCAACTTTTTACTTTAATGAATTGTTGTAGAAATTCTCATGAGTGAGCAGTATTTCCTTTAAAATGACCTTGATCATAGAACTTACCAGAACCCAAGGTCAAAATGTACTGTGCAGAAAGTTAGTTATGAGGCAAGATTTTTTTTTCTCAGTAAAGAATGCATAGAGACCACCATGAATTAATCAATATGGCATCTGAATAAGAATAAGAATGCAACCAAAGTGCTTTTGTTTTGTTTTTCTGTGGAATTTAGTTAAGAGTGTATAAAAAATGTTTACTTTAATTAAGTAGACCATCTGTCCCGGGTCTCCATATGCACTTTGAGGAATAAAAAACTACTCCGGAGTATTCATTAGCATGAGGGTGAGTCAATAATGACTGAATTTTTTTGTGAACTATTCCTACCCAATTTGAAAGAACAACAAATTTAATTTAATTTTTCTCTTTATACTCATTCAAAATGTTGTCAGGACTTTAAAATTGTGAGCTATGGACTTAATTACCTTGTTCTCTTCCATTACAAAAAGCATTGACCTTTGCTTTGCAGGCACTAACTGTGTCACTACAATTGACCCATGTCCTGGCAGAGTAAATGTGTACATCAAGTAATTTGCATTTTAGTCACTCACATTATTGAGTCATTAACACATTTTCATTTACATGCAGCCCAGAGAAGCAGAAGCTCAGAATTTAGTCCATTTAAATGCTATCTCCCTGAAGAAGCAATATCTTTTCACTTTTTATTAATCTGCTAAGTGTATTTGCTGATATGATAAAAATAACGGCATCTTCTATTTTATAGTACAAAACTTACAAAATCCGCAAAGGACCAAACGGCTATTATTTGTTTATTTTCAACGACATCATGGGCCTTGAGCAACAGAGTAATGGAGTTCCTGTGGAAGACGTCAAGTTGGCCTTGAGAGGACACGTGAGAGAAGGTTATGAGGTACAACACTGACAAATATTTCATCTTTATTATAAATTAGTCAGTCCTATTGTTATTAGTTATTTTGCTGTTTAACATATGACCACTTAAAAATGCATTGCTCATTGAATGCCATTTGTTTCCTCTTTTAAATGATTACTACCATTTGCAACTTCTAATTATTTTCTAGTTTAAGCCTGGACATCCACTAGACGACAGTGACCTGCACTACAACTTAGACCCCACTCTGCAGGACAGAGTTCATGTTCTGGTTTGTGTTATTCCTGCCAACTCTGTTTCTCTGTTGAGTGATGAAATGGTGAGGAAAATTAGAGACATCAGACTGGAAGCCAGTGACATGGGTAAGAGCAGGCGTCACTAAAAAACTACAGTAGTATGTGTAGTACAGCATATCATACTTTGTGCTAATGCCATATTGGAATTTATGAATCATAACACATGTTTAAAATACTGTTTCGTTTTCTGGATGTACAGGGATCCCACAACTGGTTATTCTCACCAAAGTTGATGAAGCCTGTCCTGAGGTCCAAAAAGACATAAAGAATACCTACAAGAGCAAGCACCTAAAGCAACTGGTTAGTTTTTATTAATTCTAGTCATGTTTTCCAGTGTTCCAGCATGATTCTTCCTCTCTTTTGGTCTCCACACAATGACTGATCTACAATATTTTTTTCAATTCAAAATTTAGGTCGACAAAATTCACATGATTGTGGGCGTCCCATACAACTGCATCTTTCTAGTGAAGAACTACTGTACAGAACTGGAAGTAACTGATGGTGTTAGTGCTCTGACACTGTGCGCACTGAAACATATGATTTCATTTGGAGAAGACTTCCTCAACAACCTGTAGACCTGCAAACTGCTGAGACATACTGCTTTTGTTTTATGATAACTTTTCCTTTGATTTTCAATCATGTTCATAAAATTGCTTATCTTGTATTTTTCTTTTCACTAAACACAGAGTTCATTCAAGTAATTCAAATACTTCAAACTGTCCTTCAATACTTACTTCGATCCAAAGTCATAATGCCACTTTTTTTCAATAAAGTCTTTGGTCTGTTGGTCAATAAAGACTTACTGTCTGGTGCAACATCTTCATTTTAATTTTAAGATGCATCTGTCTATAATTACTGGGGAGTTTGTGGTGGTTTCATTGTAAAACATCTTTCTATGATGGATTTCATAATAATTTACTACAGCTGAGTAAAAGTGTCAGGTTAATTCCACCACAGTACTGTAATAATCCCCTCAAACCTCATGTTTTTTTTGTTTCTTTTTGATCAATTATTTATTGGTTTTTTTGCAGACAACTGATAAGGCATGAAAATAACCACAATCGGTGGGGAAACATGTGTACTGTCTTTGTTGTCTTTGTTTCCACCCCATTTTAGTCAGATGGACGAGAACCAATAATCAGTTCGCTGCAGAGCCAGAAATAAAAATAAAAATAATAATACAGTTCTTACTTTAAACTTTAATTTTTTTTTTTACCAAGTTTGACCAACAACTGATATTTTGTGTTTTAGCTGAATGTAATCGTGCAGTGGTAAACTCTGTGCAATGTCCTTGTATGAAGACAGCCATTCCTTGATTGACATTACATGTGGGGGTTTCCAGCGGCAAGCTATCATCCTCTTAGCTGCTGTAAGCCCAGCCAACAGAAGACGGCTATTATTTATTGTTAGTTTCAGAGAGGAAATATAAGTAATAGTAGAGAAGGAGAGCAAATAGTTCTCTCCACTACAACAGACAATATAGGGTGGAGTGAGTATAGTTGAGACATGTGTACAGTTAAAACACCGTTAATATCTTGCCCGCGTTGCAAGGCTGAGCCACCATTTTTACTCAGCACATGCATATTAGCATCCTCTTTAGTTGTGGGAAATTTGAAGAGTTTTAGCATCTCCAGTCCAAAGATATCAGCAAAAGTGGTCAGCGGGGTACAGTTGAGACACAATGTCTCAACTGTACCCTGATAGAGTTCTATTACATCACATCACTGTTAAATTGTGCAATGTAGGCTAAGGATAACATGTTATAAGTCACAATAAAACAAAAAAAACCAAAGAAAATGGGGGGAAAAAACGAATATTTGTGATACATGAACAGTGTTGTATTATTAATATTGTAATTTTGTTATATAATTATAATATAATAATATTTATATTAATAATACAATAATATTCCATTATTTTTACATTTTGATAAAGATACATGAATGTATATTGAAATATCTTGTCAAATTGTCAATTTTTAAAAAGTTTATTGCATTTACAATTGATGTTCAGTCATCATCAGTGGGTTTCAATAGGTGTCTCAACTGTACCATGGTACCACATACCATACACATATGGGGTATGGTTGAGACCATGGTAAAAATGCACCTCATGTTTATGACCTGATTTTTTTTGCTTTTGCTCTTTTTACTTTGAAAAGGATTTCTGTTGGTTTTTCTGCAACAACAACCTGCCTGTTACCTCTAGCACATAAACCTGAGCCAACAAGTACACACTGCTTTCCAAAAAGGGAGGAATTAAAAAAAAAAGACAGACTGAAAGTGAAAGGATGAGCATGACTTTTCAACCGATATAAAGAGATACTGCACAGGCAGTAGGCTGGGAATAGGACCAGACATTCAAGGCTGAACGATATATCAGTTCTCTGAACACTACTTTGTTTCCACATCCAGCTTTAAGGTGAGAATCATTTGACACAGCTATTCTTAAATGTTGATATTTTGACATTGTGGAACAGAATTGTTATTTTACTTTTGATGATTTACAAATGTGCAATGCAAGAAATTACACCAGGCATTTTAGAAATCTACCTCTACCCACCTGAACTGGTTCCTCTTCAACTTTTCTTCAATTTAGTGTAGTTTAAGCTTGTTAGGTAGCCTATACCGGTACTACAATGGTACCACAGTACTAAAGCAATTAAAACTTCTTCTTTTTTAAGCTATACTGTAGCTGTCAGTGGTGACGGGGAAGAGGAAACAGTAGGGAGAGAGAGCCCGTCTAAGGGAGGGGTCCCGGCCACTACGTTAAGTAGCAGCATCCCGTGTTTGTCGGATTGGTCAGGTCAGCGTGGCCCATAGAGAAGTCTACTGAGGTTATTATAGCCCATAAGTTTAACTCTACAAGCTAATGTTATTTTTGTGTTTATAATCTCCTCTCCTTCAGCCTCATGTTCTCAAGTCATGCTGTTCTGTTATCAATAAACACACATGGTGATGGTTCTGCAACCGAACTATACACAGCTGATGAATGATTGGCTGTTTTCCTGTCACTCATAGCATCCAGGGATATGACAGGCTGTTTCAATGAGCATGTTGTTCATTTAGTACATACATGTCAAATTATCCAGTATTTTATCCAGCTTTTTTCTTATCACTATCGTCCAGGCCTAATATTCACAATTTCAAATCAATTTGTACCAAAGTTAGGATCACATGAAAGTCCCATTTACAGTCAGTGGTGTGTCTTGGGAGGATCAGAGAGCTATTCAGAGGGTTTCTACTATGTAAATTATGTACATGAATAATCATTTAAAAAAAAAGTTTCTTTGTTGCATGACATTGCACTTCATTCATTTGATATTCTATATGTTGGGTAATGTGTGTGTTTGTGTGGAAGGGTGCACAGGATATAGATACTAACATCATTTTTGTGTTTATGCTTGTGTTATGTCTGACTAGGCCTAGTGGAGGCAACGGATATTACACATAAAATGTTGTTGCCTTGCCCGTCACCGTGCAGCCCATGCAGGCTGGCGCAGGAGATCGAGGGCCCGATCACTGCTGCTTGCAGATTTAATTTTAGTCTTGAAATGCAAGTTATTCATTGTTAACATTAAATTATTGCATGTTTAAAGCAGAAGTGAGTGGTCCGGTCGTTTTCGCTAATGCTGCGTTCCAGGCAGGCTTTTGAAATCGTAAATTACAGCTTCAAGTCACAACTTACGACTTTGTAGCGTTTCAGGCAACCCACTCGTGTTTTTCCGACCTGTTTTACCGGTGAAAGTCACTATAACGGCCACTCGTAACTTCCGACCGGTGAACTCGTACCAGATCGAACTGGTACCACTTCACGGTCGGAAAAATACGAGTTTCCTTGAACGCACCATAACAGTCCTCGTCCCTACGTCACCACATTCACGGCGTCCCTTGGCTGCACACACAGCCCTGCATGCCGTTCTCTCTCCTCATTGGATAAAAACTGTAGGATACGATAAATGTTTTCTCTTCGGCTCAGAGCAGAGCAGAGTGACTGACAGACCCGTGTTTCAGTCCAAACACTCTATGTAAGTGATTGCTGTCGGAAGATATAACTATTTAAGACTTATATTAACACAAATATATCACTTACTTCTGCTTTAAGTAACTGAATATTTTACTAAAATTATTTGGGAACCTGTGTTGGGTTAGGCAGTTAATAACAAAGTCCATTTATTGAAAGTTTTTTTTCTTTTCTTTACAGGTTACCCAAGTATTTTATTGCAGCCATGGGAGGACGCTCATCCACACCTAAATCTAGTAAGACACTTGAAGTCCACACAACAGAAGTGTCAGCTTGTTATGATAAACCCTGGAGAGACATACCATGGAGGTGAGTGATGTGTTCTGGTGATTTTATATGAAAAATTACCACATGCAAAATTGGTTTAATATGCACTGTAACTGAATCTGAAATGTCTCCACTAAACAGCAAAGACACATATCTGCAGGATGTGAAGAATTATAAACCTCATAACACTAAGCTCAAGCACCTCAAAATTCTTCTTCATGGACCAGCTGGTGCTGGAAAATCCAGCTTCATCAACTCAGTTGACACTGCTTTACAAGGCAGAATGGCTGGTCAAGCTCTGGCAGACGCAACATCTCAGGACAGCTTCACCACAACAGTATGACCAATAATTTACCAACTATTTATGATGAAATTGTTTAAGAAATATATCAACTACTGTTGAGTCATAAAGTCCTTCTGATTTACAGTACAAAACTTACAAGATCCAAAAAGGAGATCCAAGGACCTTTTACCCTTTTGTCTTCAATGACATCATGGGTCTGGAGAAGCAGTCAAACAAAGGGGTTGCAATAGAGGACATCAAACTGGCCATGAAGGGACACGTGAAAGACGGTTATAATGTACAATTATTAAATTTATTTAAGTCTGTTGTATGATAAAATCCAGTCTTTTGTTTTCCATATCCCATTTTATTCACATAGCCTACATACATACAATTTATATGGAAAAGTCATTCATTAATTTAATATTGTTTTCTAGTTTAATCCTGACACTCCGTTATCTGAGAAAGATCAAGGCTACAACAGATCCCCCACTCTGAACCACAGAGTTCATGTTCTGGTGTGTGTGGTTGCTGCGGACACACTCGATATACTGGATGATGAAATTATGACAAAGATGAGGGAGGTCAGACTTGCAGCCAGGGACATGGGTAAGTGTTAGCCACTGTGTTTTCCAGTTTGAATCAAATCACCTGACAACATTGTCTTGCTGACTCGGATTCTGCTGTGAATTGGCAGGAATTCCCCAACTGGCTATTCTCACCAAAATTGATCAAGCCTGTCCTGAAGTTGGAAAAGACACACAGAACGTGTATAAGAGCAAGTATTTGAAGCAACTGGTAAGTTTCTATTGGTCAGTTTGTTGAAATTAGTTTTAAAATAATTTAACTTGACATGTTACTATTCTAACACAGGAATCTCCTTTGTTCAGCACTTTATTCTCAATTGTTCATATTTACTGTAGATGGAGAAGCTGAGTGTGAACCTGGGTCTTCCACTGAACTGCGTCTTTCCTGTGAAGAACTACCACTTAGAAATTGACCCTGAAGACAACACTGATGTTCTGACTCTGAGTGCACTGACACACATGATCAACTATGGAAAGGACTTCGTCAACAGTCTCTAAATTCCTCTCCCTTGTGGATTCTTGTAAACCATCTCTTATTGAGTCTGGGAATATATCAGCGTTACTTTGCATGTAATAATCGAGGCCTACACATGATGATATGACTGAAAATAATCTTACGCCGTTAGCTTGTTGTGACGTCATCACGTGATCTGGTCAACAACTCAGCTGTTGTGATGGTGCCTTCAGGGCAGTCGGAAATGTTGCTACAAAAAAGCACGATAGATAAACAACAAATAGGACTCACCCGGAGAGGATATAGCCTGCATGCTATTGCCACATTATGTAAAACTACTGATATATAAATAAACATTACAAATTATTCTACTTTAATACATTCTGCATGCACGACATAGCCTATAGCTAAAGCTTTGTATTAGTAGCTAAGTAGCCTATCACACTGAGAAGTTAAATTGTCTGTAGTAAAGTCCATATTCAGTCCTTGAAATTTCATGATGTAATCGCATAACACTACCATTAAACGCCTCTAGGCTAGATGTTGTTATAGTGTGTGCGTGTGTTTATTTGCTATTTTATTATTTTATTTTTCTTACTCCTGTGAATGAAATAGCCTATGAATAGCCTCCTGTTGTTGTTGATTTATCTTCTGAATGTGTATATTTCTTGGGGAGGTGCTTCTTATAAGCCCATGTAGGGTTTTTTAACCTCTCCTGCACTTACTATTCTTGTTCATTTCTGTTTTTTGTAATTGTCGTTTTTTATGGTGCAAATAAATAAATACTAAAAATACAACAACAACAAAAAATAGCCTATGCATAAATAATTCCCATCCTTTGACGGCCGTGTGGACTGTGTGGAGTCGCTCCCTCGGTGAAGCTGGGAAGTCGTAGCTTTGGGAGAGCACTTGAAGGCAGCATGGGACCAGTGAGGAAAAAAGAGGAAGAAATCCACGTAGCCTATCTTGCATCGTAATAGTGCAGCCGTGTAATGTCCTCAATGTGTAGCTACGTACGTGTAAAGAAACGCTGCTCTTAATTTTATTTTTAAAAGGCGGATAACGGTGTTCATAGTGGCGGGCTAACGCGGAACAACCCATATTAGTCCCGTTTGCTGAAAGGGAGAGGACTAAAAAAAAAAAAATGGAGCTGGAAGACGGAGTTGTGTACCAGGACGACCCGGGGACATCAGCGATGATGTCGGAGCGGGTGTCGGGCCTGGCCAACTCCATCTACCGCGAGTTCGAGCGGCTGATCGGTAAATACGACGAGGACGTGGTGAAGGAGCTGATGCCGCTGGTCGTGGCCGTGCTGGAGAACCTGGACTCGGTGTTCGCGGAGAACCAGGAGCACGAAGTGGAGCTGGAGCTGCTGAAGGAGGACAACGAGCAGCTCATCACCCAGTACGAGCGGGAGAAAGCGCTGAGGAAACACGCAGAGGAGGTGAGTCCAGCTCAGCAGCAGCCGCCCGGGGGAGATATAAACCAGTTGGTTATCTGGTTATCTGTTTGTTTTGATTTGGACGAGGTGAAGTGAAGTGAAGTGAAAGGCTGCTTCAGGTGCTTTCTCCTCTCAGCATCCCTCAGCAGCAGCGAGGTATTAACCTACTATACACGTGGCCCGGGCAGCATCCACGGTGTTCATTGGAGATGTAAACAAGGCAGTGTCATGGCTAACGTCAGTCTGAAAGGGCCTCTCTTCCTCTCTCTCTCTCCCTTTTCTATTCTCTTGGTTGTGTTTTTCTTTTGTCAGTGACATAACACAGTGCATCTCTCCTCTGCTCTGCCCCGGAGATGAGAGCTCCTTCCTCCCTCACCTTCCTCCTCACCAAGAGGCGTCTTCCTAACGAGCACACCATCAGATGTAGCTACACCTATAATCTATCAGCTGGCCTATTGCGTCAGATAGTGAAGTCACGTCTGAGCCCTCGTTGAGACCCTGACTGAAGAAACAGCAGGTGAAGTGACTCAGCATTTTGAGCTGTCACTGTAACTTCTCTTAAATAAAACTGGGCTAAGAAGACAGAGACAGAGGGATGGTGGATTTGCTTGTTGTCACATGACATCCCACCGGCTTCACCCAAACTGTCCATATTGATGATAATTTTATGAATACAGCAGACCATCATTCACCGCCACTGTGATAAGTAAAACTCATTCTTTTGAAAGGCTACTTGAGTGTAAGTATTATCAACAAAATGTACCACAAAGGAGCAAATGTGACTGATATATTATTAAAAAATAACATGATTTTAAATGTTCATACTGATGCGTCTGTGTGCCAGCAAACTTTTACAGTTCAAGTTGACTGAGCAAGTCTTAACTACCGTCAAGTCTTTGGTCAGACTCTTTTGAGGGGTTCAGGTAAAATCTGAAGGGTCATGAAAAGAATGAGAGGAAATATACTTTAATGTCTTTGGGCTGCAAGCAGACCATCTGAAAAGTTTGGATGGAGGATGCTTGCATCAACCAAGCAAAAAACACAAGCCACACACACATTTGGTTGGTTTGTTGTTTTCACTCTGTTTCATTTTTGACAGCGGTAGTGTCTGGTTTGCAGCTTCAGAATTTAAATTAAACATATAACAAAGTAAAAACGATGAAACCAGTGGCCAACCCAATGTGTGACTCTTCTGCCTCCTGGCCCTGGGCCTCTGTGTAACAGCCCGATGTGATGTGACTCAGACCGTCTGTCCCTGCTTGCCTTTTTGACTCGGGGCATCAGGACAGCAGGGACACTTGGCCCAGTATGATGTGGACATGTAGACCCCTTCATACACACAGTGACACTGAGGCAGGGTGACAACCGGACACACAAACACTAATGCACATGCGCACCGTCACGGGCATCTCGCGCTGTTACGGCAACACACTCTGTGAAATAGAAATGCACATGTTATCGTTAACCCAGTGATCATGGGATTGTCCCGGGAAGGACTCTTTGTCCACAGACAGACCTGAGGAGGAGAGAGCAGTGATACGCTGAGCCCGTTGGGAGAGGGCTAGGTATTACTTCCAGGTCATGTGCTCCTTTGTCACAAACTAGCAGAAAGGGAGCGTTCACCAGCTTGCATGTTTTTTTTCCTTTCCCTTTTCCTATTGTCTTGGATTTTAGTGTCAAATTCTGGCATCTTGACCCCTCACCTCATACAGGGTAACCAGTGGTGTCATGTTTCTATCTGGGAGCCTTTTGCTCCATTCATTCCTTTTCAGACTTTACATTTTACAGCAGGACTCTCTGTGGCTGGATTCACGCATAAAACCCACAAATCTGCTGTTCTGTATATACTCTGTTTATGTGATTCGAAAATGTAGACATCAAAATAAATAGTACAAATAACTTATGATATTAATGCTCATGTGGAAGTTATTGATTTAGATTAAACCTGAGGCATTTAGCCAGCTGTTCAGACCAAAAATAATGGCAGAAGAACAACTTTCAAGATCCCAAAGTGACATCCGCTGTTCCCTTGTGTTATCTGATCAGTGGTGTAAAACCCAACCTGCAATATGATACTCAATTTACTATCACAGAACAGAAGACTAAGAAAACCAACACACAAACTATGATAATGCTTAGTACCCTGTATCATATTATTATGATTATTTGTCATTTGGTGTGGACATTTAGCGCCAGGCAGTCTGTCATGTGTTTATACGTTAAGCTACATTGGGATTCATGTGTCCAGAGGAAGGAGGGCCGCCACAATAGGGCCTTGGCTTGTTCAGCTGGACAGGATGTGGACGCTGACACACACACAAACACACACACACACGCCCACCCACACACACACCCTCTTAGAGGTTTGGTTGGAAGGAAACTACTGGAACTGGAATTTCCATATGAAGCAATAAGATTAAGATCCTGCCCCTCTCATGGTACATATTGTAGAAAGCTATGTTGTCACAGTCATTCACATGGCCTTTTATTGTTATATTATATTATATTATATTATAACTGTATATTATACATTGTAAAAAAGATTTGGCTGTCCAGTGGATGTTGTTAGCTTAAATGGTTTAGGTCTGTGTAATCCTGAATACAATACTGCTTGTTTGTTGCATATGTAAAGTAAAAATACTGTATTTGATGATTTATTAATAGCTTGACATCTGTGTGTGTGTGTCTCTCTCTTTCTCTCTCTCTGAGTAGAAGTTCATTGAGTTTGAGGACACTCATGAACAGGAGAAGAAGGACCTTCAGAACCATGTGGACCGAATGGAGTCTCACTCCCGACAACTGGAGCTCAAGATCAAGAACTACGCAGACCAGAGTAAGTGCACGCCAAAACACACACACAAACACGCCATCATTGACTCAATGTGTTCCCTACTACTCACACTAACCTAAGCCTAACACCCCCCCTACACATACATGCACATACTTGCGCAGATGAGCAAAATTCGATTGATAACACCTTGTCGTTCTCCTGTTCTCCATTGTGTCTTAGAGGGACGTCCAATATGAAAATTCAGAGATGAGAGTTTTTTTTGGGATGTTCTCTTCTGGTTTTGCCTTTTTTTTCTCTTTTTTTTTCTCTTTACATGCCATGTTCCTCACTACTTTGATGTATCTGTCATGGCTTACACACACACACACACACACTTGCACAGCCATACACACTGGCAGATTCTCTTTTTCTCTATTTGTGGGGGTAACAGTAATGGGATTATAGGATTTCTGTTATTCCCATACTCCTAATGCGGCAGTGCATTACCGCCCATTGCATTTGTGGATTAAAGAATGGAGGCAAAGCAATTGGCTGAGATATTCTGTCGTTCTGGAAACAGTGAATCCACACACACAGCGACTGATGCAGTCACACAGCTGAACACTGCAAATTATTCATTCACATACACCTGAAATGGGGAAGAAACACTGAGACTCTCCCGTATCTTAACTTTAAGTCCATGTTTTAACAGGGCTAACAGAAGTAGCTCAGTCGGATCAAATCAGATGCAGAATGTATTGCGATTTTGTTCCTATTGTCAGTCTTAATTAACAGTTTTCCCCCTCTTTGGGAAAAGTATTTACACCTTCTGTGGAATCTCTGCCGTTCCCACTGCATGGTAAATCATTGATCATTACTGTATAGTATGTGGCAGCATTTGAGCTTGGGTTGCTCCTGAGGCTTCCAGGTCAGAGTCCACAGCTACTGCAGAAGTGGCAGATAATTGGCAGTGATGACACAGCAACACAGAGACCAATAATTTAGCAAGTCGTACTTTGTAGTTCTCTAATTTTATTCGTCAGTGTCCTGTTCTCTCATTAGAGACACTTTGAACTCTCATCTGCACCATCACGTCGAGATCCAGGCTGCATTTGATGAGTGATGATGAGATACGCTGCTATTTTTGCGTATTGTATTAAGGCCTCAGTTCATTGTACTGCATTTGTCAGGCAAAAGGCATCTGACAATCTAATGATGAATGTTTTCTACACAGACTCATGTCTCACCCTCTAGGCCTCACAGCAGAGATTCAGTGTTATATGTAATTGACCTCAGTGGCCAATTACACTCCCACAGAGATTAGGGGAAGTGACAGTGTCATTTCTGTGGTGTTGTTTCTTTTTGTTGACCAGTTAGAGAAAGAAAGTAATTTTATTGACCATTGCTAAACAGATTTCCTGTGCAGTAAATTGTAAATTCAATCAGCGGTATCAGCCTCACATTCCCGCACTCAGTGATTTGTCATTCTCACACATCACTAATGCGAACACACAAGAGGGATTACTTCAGACTTCAGTTATCTCCCCCCGTGTAGAGCCTGTTCAGCCTTGACTTCATTACATGTCACTATGAATTTGATGACTCATGATAGCAGAGTGAAATCCTTGGGTTGGGTCAAAATACACACACAACATGCAAACTTTAGCTGCTGTAATTGATATTATCCATGCTCTATACATCTGTCTGCCACAGCGGCTCTCTGTGTGGCTTAGACTAAACCTGACACACTAATAGGGGATTAGGTGTTTTTGTCACACTCACTTCCTAAATTGGCCCAACATTCATTGAAACCCATTTGAGTGAGATTACCCCCTTTGCCTGCCTGGCACAGCAGCAAAAATGCACACACTTTTGTGTATATGTGTTACAGTTTGCATTGCACCTGTAAATACACAACAGTCAAAACTCCACAACAAAGATGTTAAATAATGGTGCTGCTCTTTTCTTGTGAGGTTAAACCGAGACTCTTATAGGTTTAGTAAAATAATCCTTTTGGAAAAACATAAATATTTTATTCTCATTCTCACTTTCAACTGAGCACAGGTGTCATCTGTTTCAGTCGGCAGGTTAGAGGAACGAGAGCTGGAGCTCAAGAAGGAATACAACTCCCTCCATCAGAGACACTCAGAGGTAAGTGGGTGAGAAGGAAGGGGAAAAAAACACATGTTGTACAGTTGTAATCAATGATGACATTCATGACGGGTTTTTTCTTTGGGTTCTTTTGCTGTGACTCCTGTAGATGATCCATAATTATATGGAGCATGTAGAGAGGATTAAGCTGCAGCAGATTAATGAGTCTTCAGAGTCGAATACAGGCGGCCGAATCAGGTAAGATCATGTAGATTATGTTTTTGTTAAGAGACTTTAATGGCAAAATAACACTCTGCACTAAACTAATTTTAGGCAAAGCTGGTTGATCTTTTACCTGCACTTCAAAGACTTGGGTCAATTGAGACAATATGCTGAGATTGAGAAAACATGTTTTTTCTTGTCCCTTCTCCTGCTGCAGGAGAGAACGGCCTCTTTCTTTGGGGATATTCCCGTCCTCTGGTGGGGCGTCCCTGATAATCCCAGACCCACAGGCCAAGGCGGAGACACCGGGCACAGAGGGCTGGAGGTTCACTGACCCAACACAGCCACGGTCCAACACTAGCCTCAAGGTAGGTGTATGTGGACAACACCTCTATGTGTTGAAAATAATGACTTATCCCAGTTTGATATTTTTCTTCTGCAGAGAATAAACTCAGGTCGGGCTCAGACTCACATGGGGAGTGTGGAAATGTGGAAAGACGAAGGACGCCACATTTGTGACTTGTTAAAGTATTTAGACTTTTTATGTCTGTGTCCTTCTTCTCATATCCTCACTATCTTTTTTCCAGAGCATCAGTTGTGTGCCCTAATTGGCGATGTGTCAGATCTGATTTCTGATTGTAAATGATAAGAAAAAAACCCAAAAAAACATGTACGTTAATTGCTCGCCTCACTAAACTGATGGCAAGTGGTTTCAAATGACAGCACTTGATTTAAATGGTAATTAAAAATAAGTGTCAATAGTTCACAAACACAACATATGATCACTGATTATCACATTTCCTACTGCTAGAGGGGTTTTGCACTTTTGGCTTTGGGCCCTTTTAAAAATAGAGAGCCTTTGATAGGACTCGGGCGTGCTTAAGCATATTTTAGTAGGGATCTGACAGGGTGATCTCTGTTTTCAGACATCCTCCTCAACCCCCTCTTTAGCCATTGATAAATATGCAGACTTCCCCTCCACAGCAGCAGTAATTAAATATGTCTCATGAATATTCATAATAGCTACAATTTCCTTCTTAATACAGGCACAGATTTTGATATTTAGCCCCGGCCATGATGTGGTGTTATGTTTAATTTGCAGTGATTTCAGCTCATGTTAAACTCACTCCATGATGGTTATGTTCTGTGATCTGCGAGGTAAGCCGTTCTTTATACAAAACAGTGATTGGCACGTTCACAACAGTTTTGCAGTGTGGGTTATAATAGTATCTGTGGCAGTTAAGACCTGGAGGGTGACGATGCTATTTCATCCCACTGCTGCGTTTTTTTGTTTAAACTGGGACATCAGCTCTGCAGCGCGGTGCATGATGGGAGCGATGCCGCTGTATGGCTCCCAGCCAGTCACTGAGGGAGAAGAAGGCGAGCTGGAATGTGATTGGTTCTTATGTAATCGGTGCTACTGGACGGTTATTGTTGAGCTATGGCCTTTTGAGCACGAGTGGCTTTGATATGCAGACAGGCTCTGGGAGTTGAAGAGAAACGTCATATTTATTTATAGGAGTGGGTGGCGTTGCCTTGGCGAGTGAAAAGGAACGACAGGTTAATGACACACATGCCCGCATGCCAGCCATGACTTAATCTCCATCCACAATCTGAGTCATAAAAGCAAAACCATCCCATTGCCTTTAAGATTGGCATAATTATATTTAGTGTTTTATATTATTACATTTGGCTTCATTTGACGGGACCTTAATAAGGCGGTGCCACTGAATGGATGAGTTCACATTTTTTTGAAATCTATTTTAAACCATTACTGACAGGCCTTGTGGGCACTGAAATAGTTTTTGTTCCCTTTTCTGTGCAAATACGCGTTCTAAAGTTAGACTGACGCTTCAAGCTTCAGCCTGAGTTAGTCAAATCAAATGGAGAGCGACCAAAGTTACAATCTGTTACGTAGCAGATTCCCTCCTGGTGTTTCTGTCCCTCTGCTGCAGTTCAGCAGGAAAACACTGTCTGAGCAAAAAGTGTGAAATAAACTATAAAGTACAACTTTAACACCTAAAAATGTGAACTTATCCATGATACAGTTGAAATATGATTTAATATTATTACTAAATAATACTGTAGTCTCAATTATTCATGAAGTCAAAACAGTAAAGATTTGGGTGCAAATTTAAACAAAGATGTGGAAGATTTGCCCAGTTTTCTTCATTTCATATCCGTATGCAAACTGCAAAGTATTTTGGCTGTAGGTTGGACTGAACAAGCTGTTTGATTTGGGTGTGAAACAGTGAAATACTAATTACTTTCTGAAAATACTGAAACATTTTCATCACAATGTCTTTCAGCCCAAGACGTCATTAAATGTCTTGTTTTGTCTGGCCAACAGTCCAAAATCCAAACATGATCACTTTACTGCCACATAACACAAAGACAATGCAGCAAACACTCACAACACACAAGATGGAACTGGGGAGTTTGGTCCCTTTTAAAAGTTAGTTGCAGTTGCAGATAATTTTTCATTGACTGATAAATTGATTAATTGTTTCATCTTTACAGCTAGTAGCATTCGTCTAAAAATAATGTATTCCTGAAATAATACCGAGAGAAAATGTAAAAAAAAAAAGGAAGAAGACATTTTTTAATTCACTTGATTAAAAAAAAGTAGGACCGTTGACCTGTGCTCACATTCAATTATATACTTTGCAACACAATAGTATTTTCCATTCACATCACAAACATGCACATTTGGAGGTGTATGCATTTCTCCTAATCTGCTTCTGCACATGTGAGCTTCATTCTTACTCTCCCCCCACCCCAAGCAGTTGGACTCTGCCGACCCCCCAAAGGAAAGGGAGGGTAAGAGTGCGCAGGACTCTTCTTGGGGGAATTCACTGGCAGACGACTGCAAGGTAGTTGGATGAGTGGTGGCGAGCGGAAGTGCCGGCAGTAGCAGCAGCAGCACGCCCGCATTGGCTGTGGACAGTTGTGTGTGTGTGTGTGTGTGTGTGTGTGTGTGTGTGGGCTTCAGTAGTCTCCTCCGCTCTGCTGTTTCATCTTTTCAAAAGCGCCGCCTCACTTCATGGACCACCTGTGCTAGATTGAGCTACATGCAACCACGTCCTTTGCGCAGGGTTCAATGGGGACTTTCAAAATAAGTGCAGGCAGCAATCAGCTGTGTCACAGATGCTATTGGTTAATTATTAATCTGTCGTGTTCAATAACAGTGTGGTTGCATCTGGCCTCAGGTTTTTCTTTTCATTTCAGTAAAAAAAAATGCATGACTTTTATATCTCACATGCTTCCTTGTATTTTTTGCTTCACTCATGATGTTCTTTAACGATCACTCATCAATACACTAACATGTCATCACACATTGAAACAATATGCTGTCTCTTAGTGCTCTAGTTGTGTGACTTTGGTCCAGTAACTTTATCATTTCAACCTTTTTTCATTTAGTTTTTAGATCCTGTGTCAGTTGTGTTGTGTACTAGAGGTAGAATGGCAGCCGTCATCGTGCCCATGTTGTGTGTTCAGATGATGGTGTATGAAGCCCCAACCTCCTCCCTGCAAACCGTGTAGCTCTGTGTGGACTTTGTGTCTGTGTTTGTGTTGCTCTTGTGTCCCTCTGCAACTAAAGACATATCGCTTCTTTAGTTTTTTCAAAGTTCTTTCCTTATTGTGTTCCTTCAGTGAAGAATTACTTTTCGGTACCTTGCTGTTTTCCTCAGCTCCATTTTTTTTGACAAATTAGTATTTTAAGTAATATTTCCCTTTCCTTTTTTTTGTTTTTTTAAGTTAATCAAAAGTTTACAGGAAATAATTACGTTGCTCTTGCTCTTCACAGTGTAAGAGCAAAGTGTGTCTTCTGTTGTGCTGCATGAGTAGTGTATGTAGTGAATTTGTGATTAGCACCTTGTGTGTTCCTCCTGCTGTCCACCTTGACCGTGGTGTTTTGTTTGTGGTCTGAATATGTTCGTTATGTTTTTATTCCTTTATTGTGACACATTCATTTGGTCTTGGCCTTTGACTGTAAACAGCTTTCTGTGTTCTAGTTGCCATAAACTAAACCCATAAACTTTACAGGATGAGTTGTCGGATTTCACGGGCTCCAAGTCGGCCACACCGATGTCCACCACGGCCTCCGACATGGAGAAGGAAGATGGGAACAGTAAGAGCACTGAGGTGCAGGCTGCACCAGGGACCAGATCCATATCAGTGGGTAGGATCAAACATCATGAACCTGTTGTCTACACATTCACAATCATTAGCCATCTGTTAGTTTTGATGGCTGTCAAGCATTTTGCTCTCTTGCCATTTACCATATATAATGACACAGATGTTTTGGCAGACTGTGTTTATGCTGTTGAGGTTTCACAGGGAACTTGTTTTTGTGATACTTCAGTCTAAAAATACCACAACTAAAGATGCTCTCTTCAGGTTTGTTTTTGTCACATACCCCTCCTTCTCTTTTGATGATTTATCCTGCTTTATATTTTCTGAAGGTTTGCCTGAGAATGAGGACAGCTCAGATGTGCAGGACATCATTGAATCCACCCCTGAGCTGGACATGGATCTGGGTGGATACAAAGTCTGCAGGTAGAGCAAAGAAAATGTAATGTTTAACAAAACGTCACAAGGTAGCGAAACATCACTTCCTGCTGTTTATTGCTCTTCCAGCACCCCGACCAAAGGCATTGAGAACATGGCATTTGACCGCAACACAGACTCTCTGTTTGATGAGCTGTCGTCTGCAGGCACTGGCCTCATAGGGGATGTGGATGAAGGAGCCGACCTGCTTGGTGAGTAAGAACTCCATCCTCACTGGATGAATGTCGCTCTCAGATGATTTCATGTGTCAGATCCTCGGATAAATTTCATCAGGGTTGTTTTGACATTTTCTGCATTGAAACTGAAATGTCTCATGTTCATTTATGAAGCAACTCAAATGTAATTTTAACAGAAAAACTGTGAAGACACATCTTTCCTGAGTACTTGAATATTTACAATATTTAATTGTTTGTGTAAAAACTCCACAGTTTTGCATATTGTGTGATGATTAAAGCAGAAGTAAGTGGTCCGGTCGTTTTCGCTAATGCTGTGTTCCAGGAAGGCTTTTGAAATCGTAAATTACAGGTTCAAGTCACAATTTACGACTTTGTAGCGTTTCAGGCAACCCACTCGTGTTTTTCCGACCTGTTTTACCGGTGAAAGTCACTATAACGGCCACTCGTAACTTCCGACCGGTGAACTCGTACCAGATCGAACTGGTACCACTTCACGGTCGGAAAAATACGAGTTTCTTTGAACGCACCATAACAGTCCTCGTCGCTACGTCGCCACATTCACGGCGTTCCTTGGCTGCACACACAGCCCTGCATGTCGTTCTCTCTCCTCATTGGATAAAAACTGTAGGATACGATAAATGTTTTCTCCTCGGCTCAGAGCAGAGCAGAGTGACTGAGAGACCCGTGTTTCAGTCCAAACACTCATTTCATTTCATTTCATTTATTGTTTATTTGTGACGGGACTTTGCATATTAATGAACATTATAAAAAATGTAAATACACCAGATTTAGCTCAGGGCTAATTTCCATCCGTAGTCCCGCGGCACACATAACGACAATTATACAAAACATCAATAACAACATTTATAACATTTAGTATGGTACGAGTACCATATCACAATATCACAATACTATTACACAAATCACATTACAAATTTAAACCTTAGCTGCAGTGGAAAGAGCAGCATTGTAATAATAGGTTCGGGAGCTGTTAGGAACCATTAAAGTGCATCTGTTATAAAGTGCTATTATTGCTTACAAAAAGTGCTATAATAAAGTGCTGGATTTTAAAGTGCCAGAGGTAAAGTGCCTACAGTTTTGGTAAGAAGAAATATAAGAAATATATTTAAAAAAAAACAGAAGAAACAAGTATACAAGGCACACACGCCCACACGTACTCACACAAAAACAAGCATGCCCTTAATGTTGGCAGGCTTGGTTGTTGGTAAGCCATATTTTCAGCTGTTTTTTGAATGCTACATATGTTGATATTTCCCTTATGGCCAGAGGTAGCGTATTCCACATTGAGCAACCATGGACTGATAAAACCTTCTGTGCGAATGCTGTTCTCCTAAACTGAACCTCACAGTCACCTCTGGTGGTAGCTCTCGTTGTTGTTGCGCTATTTTTCTTTTTAATAAAATGGCCTAGTGGTGGAGGTGCCAACCCATTTAATGACCTGTGAATGAGACAGGAACTTTTGAGTAGTTGGAAGTTCTCGAATGTCAAGAACTGATATTTTTTCAAAATTGGGCAGAGGTGGAAAGACTGGGGCTTTTGATCAAACACCTTGATTGCTTTTTTATATAGCTGTTTAATAGGTTTGAGAGTGGTGACTCCAGCAAACATCCAGGTTGTGAAGCAATATTCAATATGTGACAGGATCAAGCAGTGTAGGTAGGCTTTTGCCGCCTCCGTTGTAATAAAAGGTCTGATTTGTTTAAAATTTTGTATATTAAATTTTAAAGTGTTGGTTATTTTTTTGGAGTGTTTCTTAAAGGTGAGGTTGGAGTCCAGTAACACCCCAAGGTACTTAAAATGGGTTACTGACTCCAATTTTACTCCGTTCAAGACAACCACTTTTTCAGACATTGGTGGCTCAGTGTGTTTTGTACCATTTTTGGTGAACAGCATGTGCACAGTTTTTTTTGTATTTAACATTAAACACGAATTACATAACCAGTCTTGAACCCTAGTCAAAGCATCAGTTAAGTTTTTTGCCGTTGTCTTTGCATCCTTTCCCTGAGTATAAATCACAGTGTCGTCAGCATACATCAAGACTCTAACATCTGGACAAATATCAGGAAGATCATTGATGTACATGGAGAATAGCAAAGGTCCCAAGATTGATCCTTGTGGGACTCCAACATGACAAGCTTGGTGGTGAGACATGACATTGTCAATCTTGACTTGCTGCGATCTATCTGACAGATAGGATTTAAACCATGATATAGCTTCATCAGAAAGATTAAAATGAGTGAGCTTGTTTAAAAGAATTTGATGGTTGACAGTATCAAATGCTTTTTTGAGATCTAAAAACACTGCACCTACACAGGGGTTCTTATCCAGTAACCCTTTAACATTCTCAATAAAAAAACAGTTTGCCGTCTCGGTGGAGTGATTGGACCGGAAACCAAATTGCATGCTGTGAAGTGGGGTAAATCCTTTATCAAGGTGTTTAATAAGTTGGGCTGCTACCCATTTCTCAGCAACTTTTGAGACGATAGGCAGGATGCTAATGGGCCGGTAGTTGGCTACCTGTGTTTTTGATCCAGATTTAAAAACAGGTATCACCGATGCCTTCTTCCAGGAAGACGGAACTTTTTTCTGATTGAGTGACTGGTTAACCATGAGAGAGATGGGCCTAGCTAGGACATCTATATGTGTCTTGATGAAGTTAGTGTCGACACCATGAATATCCTTAGCTTTAGAGTTTTTAAGAGCTGCAATAATCTTTTTTACCTCCATCTCGGTTATGTTTTCAAGATGGAAAACAGGGTGACTTTCATTAATCTGGCGGGGTTGAATTGTGGACGGGGTAAAAAGCCTTGTGATATCCGTTACACTATCTATAAAATAATTATTAAAAATATTAGCTATCATACCAGAATCCTTTACCAAGTCATTGTTCACTTCTAGTTCAAGTGCTTTGGTCTCTTGTTTATTCTTGCCTAGTAATTTGTTCAATATTTGCCATGTTTTCTTCCCATTGCCTTTAGCACTTTCTATGATGGAAACAAAGAAATTCGCTTTGGCTTTCCTCATCATTTGCACAGCTTTGTTGCGAGCATGGGTAAATTTCAATCTATCTGTGGTCAGACCAGTTTTCAGATGCTGCTTAAGTAGCACATCTCTATTTTTAAGTAGATTTCTACAGTTCTGATCTAGCCAAGGTAGATTTTTACCCTTTTTTGCTCTGTGGCCTCCCTTGCGGGCAAAGGCTGACATAATCTCTTTTAGTTTGTTAATAAAGGAATTACTGTTTGTGTCTATGTTTATTGAGGATAGTGTTTCCTCCCAGTCTATTCTGGTCAGAGCTTCCTTGAGGTGAGGTGCCTGACTCCTAGGTACAACATTTGTAATGGATGAGGTAGGTGCCCTGTGCGTCTTAAGCCTCTGCTTTGTGAGCTTTCTAGAAAAAAGGATTATATTATGGTCAGATATACCGTTCAAAAAATTAAATGTCTTGGCTATCCTCTCAGGCTTATTAGTAAACAGGAGATCTATTCTCGTTTGGGAACTTTTCGTTATTCTCGTCGGCTGCTCAATTAGTTGTTCTAGATTGTGTTTGTCCATTATAACCTTGAGGTTTTTTCTTCCTTTTTTATCATCCCAGTTTATATTAAAATCACCTATGAGAATAATCTCTTTGTTTTTATCACAGTGATTCAGCATGTGTTTAAACTGAGTGAAGAAATCAGCGTTAGCGGATGGTGGTCGGTAAAGGCAGATAAGAGTGAATGACATTTCATTCGACAGCGTGATTTCCACACCAACACAATCGAACTTACTATCATTAGCCCATTCTAGCTGTTTACAGGTCAGGTTGTCTCTGACATAGAGCAAGACGCCCCCTCCTTTACCTTTTTCTCTGTCCTTTCTATACACATGATATCCTGGCATAGATATCAGAGCTTCTGCAGATGTTGGTTTTAACCAGGTTTCGGATATACCGAGACAGTCCAGATTCGAGTCGCATAGGAGATGTTCCATTTGTTCCCGCTTATTACCAATACTTCTTGCGTTTAAGTGACCACATAACAAACCCCTTGGTTTACAACGAGGGTCCCAGGTTAATCTGGATTGATTCAGAGTTTTAAATAGCTTGGTGCTACAATGTTTTTTAAGAACAGGGTTTCTGAGTTTTACCTTTGGATGCTTGGTTATGCTCAAGGCAAGAGTAGGGGGACTGATGTGAGTTGGTGTGGCAGACTCCGATGGTGCAGGGTCGTTGGTGCTGGTGGCCTTGGCCTCCAGCTGCTGGGTAGTTAGCCCTGGGCGCGGCCCCGCTGGATGAACCGCTGCTGCTCCATCGGTGCTCGGTTGCAGCTCGCGAGCTGCCGCCGGGGAGCCGGTGAAGGGGTGGAAGATGTCGAAGATGTCGCTGCTAGCTGCCAGCTATGTAAGTGATTGCTGTCGGAAGATATAACTATTTAAGACTTATATTAACACAAATATATCACTTACTTCTGCTTTAACTAATGATATTTAGGACAATTATACCATGGCCATTGGGAATATTCGTTTGTAATTGTTCTTTTAGGCTTTGGTTAAAATCAAACTTTTGTTTCTCAAGTTCGAGAAAAAGTCAGAGCGCAGTACTGTATGTACCAACTTGATCCTAAAAAAAAAAAAGGCAAACATACAGTGTAACTTATGGCCACTGACAAAACAACATAAACAATATCCAGTTTTGCAGCTGCTCTTATTGTCAGCTTCCCTCAGGATTTCTTGCTGACAGTTTTATTGCAACTCCACAATGAAACCTCCTTCAGTTGTGTTGGTGAGGGCTAAGGACCATCAATCACACAGCTCCCTAATTTTAACCTGGTAACTTGCCCAAGTAAGATCCTGATAGAGTAAGACACAGCAAAGAGTCATTTCATTTTCCAATACAAAGTGTAGTTGTGTTGGGAAGACTCATCTAAACCTAGAAACAAATTTTAAAGTAAATTGTTTTGCAAAGAGATGCAATACTTTTTAACAATTTGACTCTGATAAAACCGAAGGGTTATTTTTAAAAATGGGTGACAGTTTTTATGAAGCCCGCCTTTTTTCTTATTTTGTGAGTGGCCATGGGATAATAATATTCCACTTGGAGGTGTCCTCATACAGAAAGCCTCAGACTCTGCAGAGCAAACATGACGATAATTCAGGATTTGTTGTTTTATTGCAAAGCATTTGTGACCCTCAGATAATTTGTGTCTGTCTT
This sequence comes from Trachurus trachurus, assembly GCF_905171665.1. Lineage (NCBI taxonomy): Eukaryota > Metazoa > Chordata > Actinopteri > Carangiformes > Carangidae > Trachurus > Trachurus trachurus. The sequence continues at coordinate 18,554,980 of NC_139905.1, forward strand.
TACTGAAGCTCTGCTCCACAGTTTGGCTAATAGCTGTTGTCTTACTGATAGCACTAGCGTCAAGCTCACTGTTACTCCAGCTCCCGCTGTTTGCGCCAATGCTACACCACTTGCTGTTATATTACCCAGTGTTAGCCATCTGCCCATGCTAACATCACCTCTCTCTCTCCCCGTATCTCATCCTCTGGCTTTTACCCATAATCCCAGTGGAGTACTCTGGTGTGTATGACCTCAAGCCTTTCCTTAGCTTTAACATTTCCTCTGTAATGTCCTTTTGACCCATACTCATTAGTCACTTTCTGCCATATCCGCCATTGTTACAACTCACAGCTTCTTCCTCATTATGTTTGGTAACTGTTTCAGTAGGTTCACTAATGCACACTTGGCCTCATTTCAGCTGCCTACCTTTGACTACTTTTGACAAAGTTTGGTGCATGGATGAAGGAGTTTGATGCTTTCTTTTTTGGCCTAACTGCTCTTTTTACAGCTTGAAAAATATTTTTTGTTGCCCTTGTATTTTCCTCTTTCCCTTCTTTCTACTGTTGTGATTGTCGTATGTAACTATCCTTAGAGATTTCGGCAGCATCTCCTCCGTTTTGCTTGTGGAGTCAGCACGTTCAGCTCTGACTCCTCCATCATTTTTGGTCATTCCACTGGCTCAAACTATATCCGCATTTCTCTCTCTTTCTTTCTTTCTCTCTCTTCCTTCCTCTTTCCGCCTGACTTGGATTGCATGGTTTTCTCAGACCTTAGTTTGATTGGTAAGACCTCACCCACTCTATCCATCCTTCTCCTGTCAGTGCTGTGACGTGTGCTGTGGGTCTGTGTGTCGTGATAGTTTTGTGTGCTGTGAGACTTACACTAACAGATATTTAGAATATATTTCACATCTTGTGTAGTGCGTTGTTGGATCCTCTTAGTATGGATACAGTGGTTTGTTTTAATATGTAGTTCCCATGTAGTAACTGCACCAGATTGTTTTTTTTTATGTAATAAAATTCTAACGTGGTCATCATTTCTGTTCAGGCATGGGCCGGGAAGTGGAAAATCTCATTCAGGAGAATTCACAACTGCTTGAGACAAAGTGAGTGCAAAGCTAAATGTTTCTTTTAAATGTGATGGCCCAGTTGATAATATATCCTATCAACTCAGATGAAAAATAAACAAATAAAAAATACTATCTAAATTCTTCCCTGTCCAGGAATGCCCTGAACGTGGTGAATAAAGATTTGATATTGAAGGTGGACGAGTTGACCTGTGAGAAGGAGATGTTACAGGGAGAGCTGGAGGCCATCCTTCAAACCAAGACCAAGATGGAGGACAGGAACAAAGAGCTCGAGGAGGAACTCAAGAAGTAAGAAGCAGTCACAATTGAACAATTCATTACCATAGTGACTGTGAATGGCAAATTAACAACAGAGCATTTCTTGTGTATCTTGAGTGTAAAATGAATCCTTATCTTTCCAGAGTGCGACTAGAGATAGAGGATGTGAAAACGAAAACTAAAGATGAAGAAGATGTGAGTTTTCTGTACATATAAAACGTGTTTGCCCTGTTTCCGTTGCTCATCCATAAAATACCAAATGCATTACTGTGTGGTCAGATGTGGGTTTAACTGCGTGGTGTCTGCTACAGAGTGATGTACCTACAGCCCAGAGGAAGCGTTTCACCAGAGTGGAAATGGCCAGGGTGCTGATGGAGAGGAACCAGTACAAAGAGAGACTGATGGAGCTGCAGGAAGCTGTGCGGTGGACAGAGATGATCAGGTACAGAGCACATGTACATACTCACCACTTCACTGCCTGCACTTATGTGTCTTTTAAAAATGAGTGAACACCATCTTAATTGTCTTCTTCAGGGCGTCGAGAGAAAATCCAACACTCGCAGAAAAGAAGAAATCCAGCATCTGGCAGTTGTGAGTCCTCTCGTATTAATCATATCTACAATATTTATCCACCTTTTGTCAGGGCTTTAGTTTTGACAGCCTTCCAAATTAATTCTTGTGATATTTTCTCCCGAATTATTCAATTTTTTTTTTCCTTATCTCTTCCACCATGTTCAATTGAATTGGCAGCATTAGGTAAAGATGGTTTAATAAACATTACCCCTGCCAAACCTCTCTCTTGCCCTCCATTGACACAGAACTGTTCCTCCATTACAAACAAATCCAACTTTGATGTGTCTCTATCCATAATCTTTGCTCTCCGTGCAGTGCATCAGTGGTTGTTATCACAAACTGCTCAGACATGACTCTCCCTGTGCCCCCCGGGCTTTCCTGTCTCCTGCCTGCTGTGTGCCTTTTTGATGTTTTCCCGCTCTGTTTCCTCGAAGGGCGCTAAAGAGGGACAGAGTTGCCCCAGCAGCTTAAGTACACATTCAGGTTCTGTCTTACATCCTGTGCCGATCAGTCATTTTATAATAACATAACACATTTTAAACTGATTTTAGTCTGTTTTAAAAAATCACACGGGAAATGACAACATATAAATCAATGGAGACACATCAGTTTTCATTCTGATATATATTTTTTATGAAGGTTGTTAAAGGGTTAGTGTGGGTTATTTGATGTGGGATTGTATGAGGCAGTTCTGCACAGTCAGCGTAGATTGAGATCTGCACAGTGCCAGTCAGGAGAGACAGCAGCAGACACTGGCAGACTATCAGAGCTATGTGCTGCTGTGCTCTGATCTCATTCTCCCCCAGGTAATACACTGACTGTGTATGACGAGACGACCTCATACAGCCTCACATCATATAACCCAAACTGTCCTGTAAACATATTGTAACAGTTTCTATATGGAAACTATAAAGCATGACTGACCATCACTCTGAAATCATGACTCGGGCAGATATTAGAAGATATTTTGTTTATCTCTTATTTTTTATGTCTGTTTTTTTCCCCCAAACTTGTATCTACATGCTAAACAGTATATTAAAAAAAATGTATATATGCTGCTTTTCACAGAGACTTTGCGCTGGGTATCGTATATGTAGTTTTTTTTTCATTGATGCCAGTGACATTGACAGTAAATGTGACTACCTCTATAGAAGACTAAATGTTAAAGTATCTAGTTAGATTCTGATTACTGTTAGATATTGGTATTTGGTGGTAAAGACACAAATAGGGGTTGATAGGAAGTGTTCAGCTATATCACAACTCCCAGCATGCTTTATGTCACTGTACAGTAAATGTTGGTGGTTGTTCGTTGGTTGTCCGGTTGGTTGGTGACCCCCCACTACCTTGCTTTTTCCCCGCACTCCTGTCGGCTCTCGTTTCCTTCTTGGCTTTCTGTGACTTCACCACCTGCAGCTTCAGCAGACTGTTTAGCTCCTCCTCCAGTTCCCCGGCCATAAAGAAGGTGGACTCCCAGTCCAACGTGAAATACAACGCCCCTGGCGGCATGGTGAAGAGGAGTAGCACCTTCTCCCAGTTCCCCACGGAGAAGTCCAAGACCTTCGACTTCCTCAATGAAGAGTGAGTCACCTGACTGTCGTATTTAATCACACTTGGGAAAAGGCAGAATTTGAAACTTATGTCTGTGATAATGGACTTGTATACAGTATACTGTACATGTGTTAGCTGATGAGATGTTCTCTCTTTTTGTGCTTCATGTAGAAAGGACCAGTGTAGTTCACCGTCACGTAAAGAGCAGAAGAGAGCCCAGTACAGACAGGTGAAGGCCCACATGCAGAAGGAGGACGGACGAGTCACCGCACACGGCTGGAGCCTCCCCAGCAAATACAAGGTGGGATGTGAAAGTTTGAAAATGAATTAAGTAGAAAAAAAATTAGATCAATAATATTGATCAAGACTGTCAATATTCATTTGGTTCAGTTAACCCTGCTACACTCTTTTGAAGGTGACGTCTATTAAATTAAAAATTAACTTTCTTGGACTGACTGAAGAATATTTAACTTTGATTTCATTTACTTTTGAATGGAGCTGCAACTTTCACCTGTGTAAATGGACACAGTGTTGAGGCTGCCCTGCTCCATCTGTATGGCATCACAGTTGCAAATTGTATATGCAAATAGTTGAGAGCTGCCATGTCTTCAAAGCAAACAGTGTAAAATCAATCTCCATGGTGTCATTCCGTATTTACTGACTCAGATGGATATCAAACATTCAAAGGAACTTCACTACATTTTCATACTGTTTTTTTTTTTTTTTAAGTTTCTGGCTTTAAGTTGTGCCAATGATGTTGCCTTTTGAAAATCAGTTCTAATAATGTGTTGCTGTATCCTGACAGGTGGCAAATGGTGGACAGGTGGAGCATAAAATGAATTTACCTGTACCAGTTTACCTAAGACCTCTGGATCAGAAAGATGCTTCTATGAAGGTACTTCATAAAAATATAAAAATAAATAAAAACTTAAATACACAAAATGTGCTACGTGACTTTTTTTTTTGCTTTCAGATACATTTTGTGAGACATTTATTATGGATTCCCTCTTTCTTTCCCAGCTGTGGTGTGCTGCAGGGGTCAACCTGTTAGGGGGGAGGATATCAGAGCTCACTAAGCAGACGAAGGGTTCTCAGAGCAGCCTGGACCAGCTGGAGCAGGAGAGTAAGGTGAGAGTAAGTACTGTACTTAAGAGGCCGCTTTTATCCAGGGAGGGTTTTGTATTATGATGGTGTTTGAACAGGAGTTACACTGGGTAGGTGGAATGAGTTCTTCAAACTTTAAATCCTGCAGAGGCTCTCCTGAAACTCTGATTTCTCTCTTGTTCTACAAGGATCAGGACGTCGTGGAGCAGGAGAAGGAGCTGATACTTCAGGGCGAGGTGTCCAGCAGGGTGTGGGTCTGCACCAGCACCCACTCCTCCACCAAGGTGATGGTGCTGGATGCCAGCCAGCCCTCTGACCTACTCGACAGCTTCTACGCCTGCAACACCCACGTCGTCTGCATTGCCAGTGTGCCGGGTAGGCTGATTGTTGTGGTGTTGTGTCAGGTGTCTGTAACTGAGCTCTGAATTCTGACTACAGGGTCATTTCTGATGTTTTGTTTTATTGTAGGTGTGTTGGAGACAGATTTTCCGGCAGGTGAGGAGGTACCCCAGGATGCAGAGGCTGGCCAAAGTGATGGGGTGTCACTGGCTGGCAGCGTAGCCAGTATGGGCTCTACAGGCAGCGATGCCGAGGGGACCACCGCCATCCCCCAGACGGCCAGCATAGGTGCAACAGACCAGCCGGCTGAGCACAGCGGCATCTCTGGCTCAGGTAGATATTCCACTCAACTCAGTGAAGCCAGGTGTGTTTTCAAATCCTGAGCCCAAACCAAATTTACATGAATCCCATCTCTGTTTGTTGCCCAGCGCCCAGTGTTGAGCTTTCCAGAGAGACCAGTCCAGCGGAGGATGGGGTTCCCACGGCGGAGGAGGCAACGGAAGCAACGGAGGCAAACGCTGGTGTAGGAGAAGAAGACGAGGAGGACCAGGGGTCTGATCAAAACCAGCCAGGGATCTACACTGAGCATGTGTTCACTGACCCACTGGGGGTGGGACCCACTGACTCATCTCCTACTAGCTCACAGAGGTGAGGAATTAGACTCCAGGTGATAATGTCTGAAATTACTGGGTGTTTTTAGCATGTAGAAAAAATTATTCAAGTTTTTCTGCCTGATAAGGTTGTAAGGACACTTGGTCAATACATAAGATGAACCATATGTTGGCTCTGTTAGGATTTTTCATATTAAATAAAGGAAATGCAATTGTAATGTTGTTATGTTAGAATGGTACAAACACTCCCATGATAAAAAATAATCTGCTCAAACTGCTTTCCTGACCTTTTGCCGTCAGCATCATGACTTGAAACTGCTTATCTTGACTTTCACAAACTGTCCGTTCCAATTTGAAAATATCTCTTACGGTATTTTTCCCCTGGTAGTCCTTACACAACAAAAGAAGCATTATGAAGGATGTATCTGATGCAATGTGAAACTTTTCAGGGGCTTGGGGCAGGACGGAGTGGGCTCCATGTCACAAAACTCAGACCCATCAGAAGGGGAAGTCCTGAGGATGAGCAGCGCCCTCCCCACCATGTGGCTGGGAGCTCAGAACGGCTGGTGAGCAGGACAGCAGCCACTAGAGGGAGCTAGTAGTGCAGCAAAAGTGTGAAGTCTGCACTGCGATGATGAAACTGTACATTTATTGAGGAAATAGTTTGCAATTACTGCACCAAAGTTCATTATAGGACACATGAACACACTTTAGAGACACATTATGAAATCTAGTCTTTTTTTAAAACCCATCAGGGCTCCTGTTTTCGTTACTGTGAACACTTTCACTCACATTTTCCTCCGCCTTCATTTTTCTCATTTATTTTGAAATCCACCCATCATAAGCCAGTATTGTACTGTGTCCTGCTGAGCCCTTCTTTACCTCCCTCTCTTTTCATTTTCAAGTCTGTATGTCCACTCATCTGTGGCGCGTTGGAGGAAGTGTCTCCATGCCATCAAGCTGAAAGACGCCATCCTCAGCATAGTGTGAGTATGGAAGAAGAAGAAGGCAATTGATTTATAGAACTTAATGTGCTTCACCACAGAAAATATCCGTTATTAAAGGGGACCTATTGTGCTTCTAGCTTTTCAGACAGAATGTTATGTTGGATACTTGTTCTAGAGGATGTGGAAGTGCCATATCATGAGGTATCCGAGCATTTCAGAGGGAAGCAGGAAAGAGCCAGACTGGTGGAGTACACAGACAGCTTGTATGCGATAGTTATGGAGTTTTTTATTGATAAAAACTTTCAATAGTGCCCCACTGGGGTCCAGTATCATATTAAAAGCCCCTGAAATGAGCATAATATGTCCTCTTTAAACAAATAAACAGGCAAACGGATGAATAACAAAGAAAGCAGATAAATGTATGCATACATGCATGCATAGGAAAATTAGAATGTATAATGGCTCTATAGAAAAAACATAGATATTAAATATAAACAAATAAAGTGGTTTGTGAGTTATTAAACTAAAATGTCTAAAACAGTGTCTTCCTCATGTGTTACAGACATGTCAAAGGCAGAGTGCTGGTGGCGTTAGCTGATGGGACATTAGCAATTTTCCACAGAAGCATTGGTAAGTCTGTGGCATAGCACTCCTCCTACACAAATGCAGCTTTTGCATTTCTCCAATACACATTCGACGCCAAAAAAACTTTGGTTCTCAAGTCTCTTTGTTTCTCCCCAGCAGACGGACAGTGGGACCTAACCAATTACCACCTGCTGGACCTGGGCCGGCCCCACCACTCTATCCGCTGTATGACTGTTGTGCACGACAAGGTCTGGTGCGGCTACAGGAACAAGATCTACGTCATCCAGCCCAAGGCCATGAGGATAGAGGTACATCTGTCAATAAACAACACCACGTTTTCTTCTCTAGTCGGCCTCAACTAATAAAACCTTATTGTCAGAAAAGGGCAGAGTAATCATGTCTTTTAGCTACATGTTGTGTAATATGGCCTTTATTTAAAATATAGTTAAATATATTTAATATGTTAAATAGAATTTCTACATTTCACAACATTCTAACATCACATCATCTCAATCTGCCGTGCCTGTGCAGAAGTCATTTGACGCTCATCCACGCAAAGAGAGCCAGGTGAGGCAGCTGGCCTGGGTCGGAGACGGTATCTGGGTGTCCATCCGACTGGACTCAACCCTGCGCTTGTTTCACGCCCACACCTACCAGCACCTCCAGGATGTGGACATCGAGCCCTACGTCAGCAAGATGCTCGGTAAACACACAGCTCTACCACTTCTCTGACCTACTGGGAAATAACCATTGACTTGAGTTATTTAAGTTAATTAAAACATTTTTAAAATCTGAAATAAAATTTGTGTAAAAGCAAAGTGGCATGCACAAGTCCAGTGTAATAGATTAAGGTGTGAAAGCAATATCTGTACATAGTTGGTAGAATTTATACCTTTTGACACATTTAACAAGTATGTGCTCTGTCTGCTCTGTGTGTGGTGCAGGTACGGGTAAACTGGGTTTCTCATTCGTGAGAATCACAGCTCTGGTGGTGTCCTGCAGCCGTCTGTGGGTGGGGACAGGAAACGGTGTCATCATCTCCATCCCATTGTCTGAAGGTAACACCGCCTGCTATGCATCAACAGATCAGATTTATTCTATCTCACACTATTCACTTAACTTTATCTATATTAACTGAAAAGCTCAGTAATAACTTTGTGGGAAAAGTACTGTATAAATAAAGGACAAATAAAACCAGATAAATGAGAGGGTCAAAGAACCTGAGCATCATAAAAAGGGTCAAACAGCATTAATCAAAAACATATCAAACATGAGGATTCTGACAGTAAGTGAAGAGAGGTCATAAAATATGTATGAACAATAATTAGGAATGAAACAAAATAAGATGCATATAAATTATTACCAAAGGCTAAAACAAAGAAATACATTTTATTAAGACATTCATGATGTACAGGGTTCCTGAGTCTGGGGGCTCAGTCACAAACCTTGACCTTGGCCAATCAGGATTCCTTCAGCAGATCTCAATTCTTTAGTGGGCAAATACCATGTTAATAAATATTTGATGTAACTGGGGGCACAGCCATTTAAAGCCTTCAAATTTGCTAATAAAAATGTTAGAATCAATCCAAAATCTAACGAGGAGCCAATGTAAGGAAGTGAACTCCAGTAATAAGATGAGTTACGGCTAAAGACGGTAGATGGAGACGCAGCTGACACCTAAATATAAGACATTATTACAATAATCAAGCCAAGAATAGATGAATGAATCTGCAACTTTTCAGAAGGCAGTGATTGAAAGAAATGAATAATGAATACATTTCTAGAGACAAAGGTTTAGATCATTGAATTTGATGACTGATGTTCACTCTTGGTAAAGTCCAGAGCGTTTCATGTATGTAATGTGCTTCGTATGCACTACTGGGGAAATGTGAAGCTCATTATCGGTGTGTGTGTGGCTCGCTCTCATCAAACTCGTATCCCCCTCCGCTGTCCTCTTTGACTCCCTCCTCCACATACTCTTTCTTGTTCCACCTCCGCTTTAGACTTCAGGAGGCCACAGACCCTCAGCGAGGACGCTCCGCAGCGCCTCAGGGACGATTCGACGTCAGACTGTGCTCATCCTCACAGCCTCGCCTCTTCTCTCTCCGGCTTTTTAACCTCTCTCTAAATCCTCCTCTGAAAGCTGCTGTACAACCTCTCTGTCTCATCTCACTGTAGCGTCTGCGTCCCATGTTTCTCTTCAGGCTGCAACCCAGGCGCTACTTGTTGAATAAAAGACGACAGGGTTGCCATGGATACAGGTCTCACAGTCGCCGTGAAGCTCACACAGAAATCCGTTTGGCAGCTTTATGCTGCACAGCTCTGCTCTCTGTGGAAATGGAGGAGAGCTCAGTAACCTGTAGATTCTCCTGCTCTGCTCCTCCGTCTCTTTGTCTGTGCTCTCACAAACAGTGAGTTCAAACGGGCTCCACTGCTGTCACATACACTCTGGCACGGACCACAGACCACAGACCCCCTCCCCTGTCGATCTGAGAGACACTGTGGTCCGGCCAGGCCTGCTTTATAACCCTGCTTTGTCTAATTTTCTGGCTAGGGAATCAGTTCCACACTCTGTTGTGTAAATATCTGTCTGTGTGAGTGTATCTGCGTTTGTGTGTGTGTGTGGCTCACTCAACAATGAACCCCGATCTTTCTTGAGACGTCTGAGATTTGATCGTCTCTCCAGTGACCATACACACTGTCTTTAATTCACGCTTTTTTTGCACAGGACTTATTTTGTCGTCTCTGCCTCGGCTGCTTCCATACAATAGGAAAAACTTAAATGAAACAACATGCTACCCAGTAATATTTTTGAGCAGCTTTCATTAATTTCACACTGTCTTACCCTGCAGCCAACAAGACAACGGGAATCGTGCCAAATCGGCCCGGCAGTGCTGTACGGGTTTACGGGGATGACGGTTCAGAATGTGCCGTGTCAGGCAGCTTCGTACCGTACTGCTCCATGGCCCACGCCCAGCTGTGTTTCCACGGACATCGAGACGCCGTCAAGTTTTTTGTCACTGTGCCCGGTGAGCGACCAGAAAACAGGAGCAGACAAATGCTGCAGCTATTAATCCGTGAAAACTATCACTCATGTGTATTGGTACTATTTTGATATATAGATATAGACAGGCAGTGGCACCATTTGTATATTTGACGTTTGGTTGATTGACAAATGAAAAGTAAATGCAACAATTTTCATAAGCAAAGATTACTGTAGCTTCTCAAGCATTAATGTGGCTTCTCAGATGTAACATTTTGTTGCTTTCTCTGTTTTATATAATTTTGAAGACAATATAGTGTGGAAACTGAGAATGGCTTCTTTTCTTATTCTTCTTGAAATTATTAGTCAGGAAAAATAGTTCCTAGTTGCAGCTGAATTTTTTGTATCTCTTGGTATGATCCATATGGTCCATCAACAATTTGAATAAACAAGAACTTTTTGGTCATTGTTATAGCTGAATAACAAAATGAGTACAAAATGGCAGCATGTTTCTTGATCACAGCTTTTCAAAGGCTTTTCTTTCCCTCTGTTTCTCGAGACTGTAAACGTAAACTGAAGATGTATTTTTTCCACTCTGGGTTGCTCACAGGTCAGGCAATGCCTCCTCCAGGAAGCGCAGACTCGGGCTCTGATGACCCTCCGTCTGAATCCTCTGACACAGTGACCTCTGAGCCCAAAACATACCTTGTTATGAGTGGAGGCGAAGGCTACATTGACTTCAGAATGGGTGAGTGCACCAACAAGATGATTTAATTACGGTATTTGAAAAGTGATGTTGCAGATTCTGCACTGTGTGACTGTTAAAACTGAACTGCTGCGTCCCGGCTTGTCAGCTGTTTTTTATGTTTTGTTTTGTTTTGTTTGTTTATTTGTTTTTTTGACTCGTCATCTTCCTCCTCAGGCGATGAAGGCGGTGAGTTGGATGGTTTATCAGAGCCGATAGCCAGCCAGCAGTCAGCACCCACCAAGGCTGAGCGGAGCCACCTCATCGTCTGGCAGGTCACAACTACTCATGATTGAAAGGGGAAAAAAAACAAAAAAACACCACAGACTGTTGTGTCGATGCCAGGGCCGCCCTCAAACCCCTGCATGCCCTCCTCTAAGTTTTTAATTTGATATTACTGATTGTTCTTAATGCCTGAGTAGTTGAATACTTTGTAAAAAGAAACAATTATTTTTAGTCCATGTTTTTGTACAGTTTATTCTTTATGAATTTGAAATAGGTAAGGTGAGGTTTATGTTAACTTAAAAGAAAACGTCCACGGTCCAAGTGTTTCCCCTCTGCTGGGTTGCATGTTGGAAAAGCAGGTGCACACAGGAAAAATTGGCCCAAGTCAGCACATCTAGAGCTGTGGGCAAGTAACGTACGTATAATGTTTGTCTCCCAAATGTTAAAAAAAAAAAGGTTTTGGATGTGAAAAGGCAAAAGGGAAAACGAGTTGACTTGAAGGATTTCATTAAAAAGGGAGCAGGAAGTTTTGATTTGAGGTAAAGAATATTTTATATTACACACGTAAGACTTTTACACTTGTAAACCACATGACTGTACATGTGCGAGCAACTGGTGTGTGAATGCATTCACTGATTTATTTTCTGCGTTTAGCGTTTTTATTATCTTCACCATTAAGGCTGGGTGTAATAAGATACCTGCGAGTCAAAATGCAAACAGAATATCAAAAGGTTCAATAGGTTGAATGTGTTTTCTGAGGCTGATTACTCTACTGTACTGTCTTATTATTAGAAAAGCAGCTTGCACGTACAAGTGGTGCACACACACAAAAAAAAACAATTACTCATAATTAAATGTGCTTTTACTGAACAAGAGTTGTAGGATAAAACATTATCTGAGAGGTTGTATTAATATCAATGACAACATGCATTGCTGCAGGATCGTTATGTTTTGTGATCTGAACAACGTGTAAGAAGTCTGGGTACTTTGTAGGGTTACCTGTGAGTAGAGGACCCAGCTTACTGTACTGTAGGTTAGCATTAGCCTGCATGGGGAAAATCCTCATCCAAGTGTGTGTGTGTGTGTGTGTGTGTGTGTCTGTTTGTGTGAGCACTCGGCCGGTTTAAAAACCCTTGTCTGTCGCGTGAGGAGAATCTGCCTGTGCCACCAGCTTGGTGCTTCCTGTCTGCTTCAGCTCATTGGCACTTTAAAATGTTAGATGTTAGTCGCTTGAGGTTTGGAAGAACACCCATGGTAATGTACACTACTGTACACTCCTGTGTGCGCTAATTGTGTGAAGGAAACAAAATGTACACATATTTGTAGCAAGGTGGCACCCCAGTAACCAAAGGATGAAAGAAGATGCACCGTGAAACTGACTATTTCCTTTTTTTTTCATCTTTTCCAACTTTAAAAGTCTTATGAGTCTAATAATTTGAAGGTTATACATAGTATATGTCCTATTGGGAATAAACTTGAATAAGGGAATCTGACTGAAAATAACATTTTTGTGTGGCACCTTCTAATGAACATGCACACAGCACTAAAGAGAGTCTCTCCTGACTGCCTCATCATTCCTTGTGTTGTTGTTACAAATTCATTTGGAGGCCTAGAAGGCAATTATTGTCATTATTATTTTGTTGCTTTGGGCACTGTGCGTGTTTTGTATTCATCCGTGAGACACTTTTATTACGTAATGAGTATTTTCTTGACTGTAACATGATGAAGGATACCAGTAGGTGTTTTAATTTGTTTTTATATCTGAAAATTTGGACCAAGATTGGTCCTCAGTCCATTTCAAAAATAACTTTATATTGTGTTTTTGCCATTCCAGTATTTATTTCCTTTGTTATGGAGCCTATCTTGGTTCAGAATGTAACTTTCTACATGAGCAAAATATAACAGGAGGCTATTGTAAACAAAATAGTCCAATGAGTTTACATGATTGTTAATAATGGTTAAATAAAAGAAATCAATGTCATCATGTTGGAGATTTTTGACCAACCCTCAGATCAAAATGTGCAAACAATAACATGGTGGTTTTCAAATCGACACATTCATGTACTAAGCTATGCATGTTTTTTTACACACTGCTATGTTATCAGCTGAATCTGTTTATTGCCACCGTTTTGGGTGGGATGGATGTCTATGGTGTGTGTGTCTGTGTGTACAGTACATGTGCGTGTACATATAGGAGTTTGAACACTAGACACGGTGTGTCAGTGCGTGTTTGATTTTTGCAAATGTGGTGTATGTGTGTTCACTGTATGTCCATCTGTAATCCCCAGAGACTGGTCACATTTACCCGTTGTGCCGCCATGACGGTGGTTCCTCTGGTCAGTGTTTGCTATAAAACAGCATAATAGCCTTATTTTTAACAATCTATTAAATCAGTTTCATTGAGAAGTTCCCATTATGTGTGTCATTGTTATTTAAATACATTTGTGTCATTCTTTTTCCACGCTGAAAAGCGTGGCTATGTGAGAGGTACCGGAAACATATTTTCTCCATCAGCTTCTCATTGTGAAGAACGGGCTTCGAAAATGAACTCACTGTACTGTCCGACAAAATTTTAACTGTTTTTTTTGGGCTATGTTACAAAATGGTGATGTCACATGCATTTGCGCACCAATCAAGATTCAGCAACACTTGCCTCAAAATCTGATGACATTAGTTGGGACGTTGTTGTCGGTGTCAATCAATTCTGATCAAAACCACAGACACAGCCATTTTATATTAAATATTGTAGACACATACTTTTAAGTGACCATTAACACTGTGATGTGCTGATGACATAAAATCACTATTTTAACTATCAGCATACAAACACTGACATCCAGAACCAAAACCATCACTACTGAACCACTGTTAACACTTCCTTTATTCACCTTATCCTGTGAATTACTTCTAGGATTTGATTATTAACACAAAATGACCGACTCTTTCAAATGAACTGACCACCAGATGGTGCTGCATGTTTATTTTTTGAAAATAAACTGAAGCCTCCTCAGTTCCACAGCAATACATTCAAATATGATTTGTATCTGTAGTTTCAGGAGACATGAAGCCTGTTACATAATATACAAAGAACTGCATCTCACCTTAATTTAACATTGAGCCTAATTGTGAACAAAGCAGTTTAGATCTATATGACTTCACCTCGCCCTGTTCACAACTGGTACAAACAGAGCTGGTGAATGTTAAGGTATCACAGAATAAACAATGTAGCCTATTATAATTATTATTATTAAAATTAATCCATTATGCTCAGGTTAATGTGTCTCAAGTGTGGGAGTATATAAGAACAAACCCATATTCATGCACTAGATTAGGAAATACTGTTGCTAAATGCGAGTTGTCAACATCATATTTATATCATACGTATTTTCAGAAACTTGGCTGCGAGGCAGTGGGCTTCTTGTGGTCTTTTCCTCGGCCAGTAGGCTGTGCTGTTCAAAGCCTCTGTAGGATGCAGAATCACCACACATAACAATTTCCATGAAATTACATCACAGCGTAAAGCCCACCTCCCACTTCTCTCTGTCTCTTCCTCCATCCCAGCTCATCCACCCCTCCCTCCTCCTCCTCCTCCTCCTCCTCTTAAGCCGTGCGGGGGCAGACAGCGAGGCCTGCACACACATACAAAGAGGGCTCTGACGTCACAGAGTGTGTTGTAGCCCAGACGGGGGATTCTGAGACTGTAACATGCCAGGCCTGATGTGCTGCATTACAGCTGGGATGCTGCAAAAGGAAAAGTGATTCCAACTTCCTGTGCGTTAGAGCTTTTATCCTGAATGAGGCAGTTGGAACATAAAGTACTTAACACAAGTTTCAGCTTCTGAGAAAAGAAATGAGAGGCATATGTATGTGAAACTGTCAACACACCTGTAATTCAAAGTCTGGTTTGGTTGCTGTGTTGTGTTTACAGGGCTTAATGTTCATTATGGAGCTTTACTGAATCAATTAAGATGGTAAAATAAACCTAATGGGCCACAGTGTGTGGATGCAAGATTCATCTGTTATGTAACATCCCCGGTTGCCTTCTCCTCATCTCTTTCTGTCCTTCCCTGCCTTGTGAAAGACAATCCCACTTCAAAGGTCAAACATTTTGATGTGCTTTGTTCTCAGTGATCCCAGAAAATCCATTCTTCAGTTAAAGCTAGAAGCTCCCTTATTGTGTTCCTCCTTAGTTTTTTTTTTTTTTTTTCTGATTTGGATGCAGTGACGTGAAAAAGTCGACAGCTCTGCATGTCTGAGACATGTGACGCAGGCTGCAAAATCAATGATGTGATCACGCTGTGAGATTATACCCATCAGAACTTCAGTGAAGGACCTTCAGAGTGGAGAGAAAAGGATAACAAGGGCAATCTATCTGCTTTTAGAACAGCTTCATCGCACATTGTAAACCCTCACAAAAGCTTTCACCGGCTGAAATGTATAAATGTGATAGCTGCGACACTTTCAAGGATGCATTGCCTGTGGTATGTCAGCACAGCGGCGGAGCAGTGTGTTGATTTATTTAGGAGACATTGCAGAATTAGTCATTCCAGTGCTGAATAGGGCTGGATGAAAGCAAGGAGAGGAAAGTGAGAAATCCAAGAAGTCTAGAAAAAACAAAGGGGTGAGACTAAAGAGAAGAGGATCTCCCAGATGACAGTGGTGTGAAAGGTCCAACCCCCAACCCCCCGCCTCAATGCCAACAGTTACACTCAGACAAGATGAGGTGTCTGTGTGTTTTCCTCAAATTTGCAGTCCCAAAGCATGTGGCTCTGTTCCCCTGGTCGAAGATGCCAAAACAATATGAATACTCTCTTTTCTTTGCCTAACAATGTGAGCTGTTTCTGCCGCTCATACTTTTTAAAATATCTTTTAAAACCATCATGGTTCATTTCATGATTCATCTTTTCAAACAACACTGATGCTGCTGCATCCCCGAAATTAATTCGCTCTGTGCCAAAGATATTCCTCTATGGAAGAATAGTGGCGAGAAAAGATTTGAGGTGCACAAAACAAATTCTGAGTGCTATACTCTGTAAAGTCAATATTTGAGAAGCTCACTTATTGCTGAGTCTGCTGAGGTTTCTAAAGCTTTTTTTTCCCCAGCAGCCTCCAAGCAAAGAGGACACTTTCCTGTCATTTTTGACAAGCAAGCAGCAACACAACACATCCACATTCAGATGCCAGGGTCAGATCTTTTTCAAAGTCAGAGTGCACACAATGAAAAACAGACGGCTTGTTAATTTAATTCTCTTTTAGAAGCAGTGAATGACAATCACATGATCATGAAAACGAAGCCTATTATCTAGGCCGTTTCTCGAAAATTGCATATCCATAATAAAATGAGCTAGCTATATCTCTGCAACCACAAGGTCTATTTGAATACTTTTGGTGTCATAGTAAAGGGAAAAAAATTCAGTATATATGTGTTACTGGTGAAGAGTAGCCTAAATGAAGATGGCACACAGCAAACATAAATGTAATGTTCACCCCCCCAAAAAAAATCATATTTTGGATGAGTGTCCTTCAAAATGATGCTGCTAAAGCTCAAAACCTCTATCAAATGATTGTACAATGTATGAACATTATCTCCGCAGTGATTGATTCTGATAAAGTGAAGCAGTACAAAATGATTGAGATTTTACTAAAATATTCAGGCGAGCTTTCCAAAATGTCCATTTTTGGCACAGCTTGGAATCTTTATTTTCACACAATTTGCATAAACTAACTGAAAAAGAATCGGGGACTAAATAACTAGGCTACTTTCTAACTGTGTCCTTCTGCGTAAATCTGCACCGAGAACAGTTTATTTGGGTGCAGTTATGCCAGGCTCTAGGCTCGTTCGAGATGAACTGCGCCTCGTCTGGATGGTCGGCGAGAGCAGGCGGCAGCAGCAGGGGGTGGTGACAGAAAGCTGCAGTCAAGTCGGACAGTTTCCAGCCGCCGTCAATACAAACAGGAAGTCACCAAAGTGTATATTTCTTATGCTGTACTGCAATTGTCCAATAAATAACCAATATATTTCTCAGGACATAAGTTTGACTTAGTGTGGATATTTTTTTAAGCAGTATAGGCCTACAACATGAGATTCATATAATCTAGCATTATACAACTACACGTAGTGTTTGCAGTCCTAACTAAGAGCCAATCAGCTCATGATCCGGTGCGTTTCCCATCATGCCCTGAGGCTGCAGGCGGTTGCAGTCGGTGGAGAGCAACTGCGGCGCCTGGCTCTAAAAACTGCGGCCGCCTTGATCTCGTGAGGTTATCGTTGCAGGCGCGTGCATGACGTCAGAGCAAGTCGGGATCAAGTCGGACACAAATCTAACCGGCATGCATTGTGCGCTGGTCACCGGCGATCGATTCTGCGCACGCCTGGCTCATCTCGAACGAGCCTTCTATCTCTGCAGCGGATGTGATTGACAGTACTGGCAGCCAATCAGAATCAGCCTCATCCTGAAACGTGTGACGTGCAGGCTGTTGTGTGTGGTGCTAACAAAGGTTCCTCCTAAAGCCCGTCCGGACCGATTTAGATGTAACACCGGTCAAAGTTCAACTGGAAATATTGTGGATTTACCATACATCCATGGGATTTACCCATAAAACAAACCTTTCACAGCAAAACAGCAAAGGTAAGAGGAAATTTACAACCATGTTTTGGCCAAGCAGTGTCTGTGTGTTTGCTGGACTTTGCTCGTTGTTGGCTTCTCTCTCTGCTGTGTAGCTTCTGTGTAGCCGCAGGTGCTATCATGTATCGTTCCCATCTTTGTAGCCGGCTCTGGTAACTTAGCTGATGTGTTTTGCATAATGTACAGTAGTAGGCTATACGAGTCAGAAATGTGGCGACTGGGTCCACACAGAGGTGCTTCATGAAGTTTGATGTTTAGTTGTTTATTTGAGTAGTGTTTTGGCTGTGTTTGGATCATATGTACATGGTTTTTACACGTTGTAGGCCAGCTTCTGCTGTTTAATTTGATGTGAAATATGACTATATTCTTTCATAATTAGTGCAGTAGGCTCTGTGGTTGTTCTGTAGGGTAGGCTATGTCTGCCAGTCCCCAAATTGGGGGATACATGGGGTTTAGCAACAAGATTGTGATGTGTAGGCTACACACTTAGCTAATGTCCATACGTCTTGTCCTTTTGTCTACAGCTCAAATCATTGGTGAAACTGCTGTCATTCTGGGCGTGGTCAGAGTCTATAATCTTCACATTTGTCCATTTCATTTATTCATTTTTTGAACCAATTATTTCTGTAATCTCACAGTCGGATCAGAGCAGTAAACCCAACAGCCTCCTGCACAGAAGCGAAAATGAGGCTCCTGACTTCCTCCAAGGTGTTTATGTCTTCAACTGAATCTGTTTATTTGTTGGCAGCATTACACAAACTAAACGGCACCAAACCAATATGCATTGAACTTGGCGGAGGGGCGGGGCAGAGGTTGAAGTAAGAACCTGTTAAAGTTCAGGGCAGATCTGGATTATTTATTTACTAAGAAATTGTAGTTTTCTTTCCTTTTCTTTCCTCTTTCCTCTCTGGGTGTCCTTCTAGTTCATGTATGTTGTTTCTCAGAGGAAAGTAAGAAATAAGCCCTAGACAGAAGGACACCAAGCCAACACAGCCACCATGACATATATCTGGCTTAAAAACAGGATCATTTGCCCAAAAAAATAATGAAATATGATAATACAGGCATCAAAAACAGTTCTTTGCCTCCATCTGGTTGGGAGAACATGAACACTCCTCGATCTCCAGTCAACATGATGTGAAGACAGAGTGTTTGTGTTCTTCCAAAATGTAATGGGATAGTTAAAAACATCTAAACAGAGGATATCCACAAAACTATTAGATGTTACTACAAAATACACATGAAAAAAGCTGATTGGTGTTTACATAGAGTCAGACCCACTCAAACCTGTACTCTGAACATTCAAAACACCCACTGTTAAGTCAGAGTAGTGACTTTCTCTCCTGTGTTCACACTCGCAGGCAGCCCTCTGCTGTTTATAGCAGATGCAGCAGTTTGAACACCACGCTGTCAACATTACATTTCCACCGACAGAGACACTTTTTTAATTCTGCTCCTTATATGAGGCAATAAAATTGTGCAGTTTGAAGAGAGAAAATGAGGAGAAGGGGGAGTCAGCCTTAGAGAAATCATTTTATTTACAAAGGGTAAAGCAGTCTCTCTCATATGGTATTAATCTATAAATTTAGTGCGCTCCCCTGGCTGAAGGGTTGTGTAAATACAACACGTGCTTCTGCCTGTCCCTGTCCACTTGCACTCTGTGTGTGTGCATGCCTGTCTGTTTGTGTGTGTGTGTGTGTGTGTGTGTGTGTGCAACTGTGATCAAATGTGATTTAAAAGCCTCCCTCGCTCCTGGTGAGAGTGCCCTTGGCCTCCCATGGAGGAACGCAGTATTTCACCGTGATGGGCTGGGCTAAGCATTTTCTGAGCCATTAAAGCAAAGCAACATAGCATTCGTAGGCAGCACGTTAGCAGTGAGCTAAACACAAGCCTGCGGGCGAAGCCTCGAAACCGCTGAAACCTCTTCAAGTAAAGAAAATAAAAGTAGTTAGACAATATGAATTAGTAGCCGCGGTGTTTGTGTCTGTGTGTATACGCCTATTTATAGCAGATGACTAAAGTGCTGAGGGGGCTGAACCGGGGTTGAGAGCAGGGACACAGTTTAGTGTGACACCATGTGCTGGCTGGCAGTGAGGCAGAGGTTATATATGGGTGCAAACCAGGCAGCTCCTCATCCTCTTTCTCTCTCTCCTCCTCCCTTGCTATATTTAGGAAGAGCTTTTGAAGTACACAAGAGTGTGGTTTAACCTTGTTTGTGGAATAGGAGGAGACCTGAATCCTTACCTACGTAGCTATCCACCTTTCTGTTCTCCGTCTCAGCCTGCACGTGCTGAAATGAAGCACGAGACATTATACACGGAAGAAAAGAAAAGGGAGAGCCGACTGAGCAAGAGTTTATCTTAGGATATCATATCATATGTGGAAGACGGTTGGTGGCAGACTCTGCACCGACAGTGTATGAATTATTGACCGCATAGATATCGATGAAGAATCATGTGTTTGTGTGTGTGCATGAATTTATATGCGGTGCATTTAATAATTAAGCATCTGCAGTGTGTGTGTGTATGTGTGTGTTTGTATATGTTGGTGAGGGGCAGGGCAAGGCCGCCTCTCTGCAGTCTGAGTGACATCACTGTCCAGCAGAGCATGACAGGCAGCAAGGCCACAAGCAGCAGGGAGATGTGGGTAATATTACCCATGCTCCTCGCTCCTTTATTTATCCCCTCTGCCCCAAGGGTCTGGTTACTCTTTCATCAATGACGTAGGCATGCTGCTGCTATTGCTCTCCTCGCTCCTGTTTCTCTCTGTAGTTTTTTTTTTTCACCACTGTGTGTGTTGCACGCAGGCAGCAACTGGATGATTTTGGTCTTATGAGTCACTCTCTTTTCTCCCTTTTGAATTTTATGATTCATGTGGCTGGCAGTTGTTTTCTCTCTAAAGAGGCACTTTAAGCTTTCAGGCGCTCTGTACACTCCCTGACAATCATTCTGCTGCTTCATAACTTCTGTAATCACGGACACATGTAAACAAGAGAGCTAAGCAGCTGCTAGTGAGAAAATCTTGCATCTAGTACCACGTAAAAAAACAGAAAATATAACAGATTTTCATTCCTAAATGCTACGTAGGCTATACTCATTTATCTCATCATATCATCATAGTTCATTTTTAAAACAAGTGAATGCTGGTGAATCATGTAGCCTATCCAATAGGATTATTTGCCCAAACCAAATGCAAAGTAATAAACTGGGGGTCCTGTTATAGAAGCTATTTATATTTTTTTGCTATTGCTATATAGCCTACATTAGCTCTCTAACAGCTGCACACTTACCAGTTTTGGGAAGAGCTCAGCTGTTATATAAGTATATTATTATAAGAGGTTATAATACGCAACCTGTGGTGCTATGTGCCTCTTAGAGCAGACTGGACGCGTCATTAGAAAGTGACGAAGCTGTCCGAATGGACTAGGGCTAGGTAGAAGCCTTAAAGTGCTGGAGAACTGTTGGTGAATACAAGAATGAAGTTTGATGCTCACAACGTTTCTTCTTGACTGGTAAGTGGCTGTTAAATCCTAACATTAGTGACAGTGTGGCGGCATAAACTTAGAAATAGTTTAAGGATTCACCATATTGGTTTATTGGAAAATATGAATAGGCTAGGGCTAAGTGATTAGCATGATTTCAGGAGAAATAGGTGATAGAGGTAAAAGCAAGGCAGGAGGCAGTGGAAAAGAATAAAGGTGGATGTCCAACTCGCAACATTGCTTCTTCATGCAAACATTATGTGGCCATTGTTAGCTTAGTAGCTCCTTTAAGAATTCACTATCATACAATCTGACATATTTTTAGATTACATACTGACTACAGTGATAAAGGACAATGATGGAGGTAAAATCTTTTTTTTTTAAAAACCTGCAGCTAATGCTCTGTTTCTTCCTATTTTTTTTTTATCTCATCTTCAGCTTATCTTCTTTACCTTTACCGCCGTGTCTAAGGAAACATCAAACAAACACACCCAGTTGTAATTTATTTCCTTATTTACCCTCGTCACCTCAGACTACATGTCCACTGGCACCCCCTCCCCACCATTTCCATTCCTGGCTCTGACCACTTGTCACAGTTTGATTGTATCTGTAGGTGACTTACTGTGCACAACGTGTGCAGCTTCATTAGCCACAGGCACTTGTGTCCGTGCTTTTGGATGTAGCGGTGTGACCGTTGAGTCCACACCCTTCAGAGTTAATTTCACACTCGCGGTAGTTCAGACAGCCTCACTGAGTCTGCATCAGTTCTGTTTACTGGGCACACAATTATCTAATCAGCACTTGTCAACTCCAAATAAAGTTCACAGAAAAATCGACACGCATTAAACCAAGAGAATTTGCTGTGAAATGGAAATAGGGAACATAGGTTATGATTTTGCTTCACCTTATGTCAAACACAATTTGTTGAAAGAGGAGATTCGTGAGGGTTGATGCATACTAAACTGGGCTAGGATAATGAAGGTGCTGACTTACAGGTGACTCACATTGCAGCTATCATTGCAATGTCTTTCTGCTCACATGCATACACCCATCTCCTTCTTTTCCATTTCAACCTCTCCAATTTCTCCACTCCCTTTTTTCTCCTGGTTGTCTCTAATTGTCCCACATCTCCTCCACCTCTCCAGGCTCATTTCTCCTTGATGCCGTGCTGTGAAGTCTCACTGGTGGGCAACATCCTAGCTTTTGATCCCTCAGTGTTGGATCTGATGTGCCCCCACCAGGGCTCTGAGCTGTGCTGACCTTTCCCAGGGGCCCGCCATGAGTGTCACATCCATCTGAAAACCCCCGGGGAGAGGCTGGTGGAAATATTGATGTTTTCCATCATCAAAAACAGCAACAAGCTGACATCTTTCTATGTGCTGTGTGTGTGTTTGCCTTTGTTTACACTGCCATTTTATTTGAGCTCAAACTTTTCTGAAGTCATGCATGGCTGATTAATACTGATTACTCTAGAAGGCTCTCAATTCTGGAGGGTTCATCATCTCTCTGAGAGGGCATATAATTAATATGACTCACCTATGTCTGGCTACAAGGTCTAAATTAGCTAAATAAATGAATGCCGCATGAGCCTCAGCTTGCTAACTCACAAAATGTCAGTTGCTGCAGAAGAATTAACAAGCAAAAACAAAAAGCAAGTGTATTTTATTTTTCCGACAAGCAGAATTTAAATCAGTGTAAAAACTGTACAAAGATTATTCACACATTTTCTCGATTGAGTATCTGCAATTGTGTTTGTCATTCAAAACATATCGATGGAGACGCAAGTCAGCAGAGAACATATGCAGTTTAGAAAATGTCATGTTGTTTACTGAGTATAATCAAGTGCCGTTAAATGTCTTTTACAATCACCCCACTCACATGTGGGCCACATGACAAATGCAACGTGATGTAACCATATCCTTCCTCAGAACTAGTGGCAAGTCAGTTATGAAATGGCTTATTAAAATGCAAATTTGTCCATTTATAAGAACTAATATAATGTCCGTCCTTGGATGTGATTTCTATCATGGATCCATTCATGTCAGTAGCTTTTGTCACTGCCGTTTTATTTTCAAAATGTAAATGTATATGAGGCGACCATTAAGCTTCTGTGTATCATTTTATCTGCAAAAAATTGAGACTCTGTTGATTCCGGTTATACAGGCATGTCCTGTCCTTTGCTTTTCACTGCTCAGTGGTATGTTTATTCAATCAAAAGGGGTCATGTTGATGTCTGAGTGAAGGGGAGAACGGTCAATCATCTTGTGCTCAGCCCACCGCAAATCATGTGCGCACCCAGAAAATGTATCCATGTCCTTGCTGGACCACAGAGAGATAAGTGAACCTGCGGACTGATGTTGCAAGGTTAGTTGTTACTATGATGTCAAGGTAACTTAAAGGCATAAAAAAGATAAGTGTGTGCTTATAAATTGTGAAACAAGTGCCTGACAGTGGGGAACCCTCTGGGCCATCATTGTATTCAGTGAAGGCCTAAGAAAAAACACTTATATTATTTGTTTGTTTTTTTTACTCATGGGAATAAAAGTTAAAATTTCTAGATTATAATAAATTTGTCTTGACAAACAGTGAATGGACCAATCACAATTGTTCCTCTGAGGGTCCGGGTGAATCAGTGACACCTCCTGGCAGGAACAACCCTCAGTAGTGGTGTAATTCAAGTGAATGTGGACATGAACTTGACATTGACAGGGGTCTTAGCCAATCATATTTTGTAAAGAGACTGTATTTGGACCAATTCAAATTCCGTTGTCAAAATTCTCTTTTCAGGAAAAACTTGAAACTTTTGCAATCTTAAATCTGTCCTTTCCGTCTGCAAAAGGATCTGATTTTCTGGTGTCTGTATTTGGGCTAACTTCAGCCTACCTGTTGCGTGGTGGGCTTTGCTCCTCACCTGGTACCGGGCTGCTCGGAGCCCTCCACGAGTCTTTCACCAGCAACAATGTGGATTAATCAGCTGCATTGTGATTGAATTTGGGTTGGCCATTGTTCGATTTGTGTTTAATTTTTCCTATTTTTGATTAATGTTTGGTATTGCTCATGAGTCAGTATAAAATGGATAAATTTAATACTGAAAACCTTTAATATGCTGAACTTCCATGTGGCATCTGGCTATTGCTTTGTTTGATTGTTTATTGCCATGTGTGGTCCCTGGTCCTCTTTAATGTCCACAGTCTGGGACCATAGTTAACCACTGGTTTCAGATATATTTCACACTGCCTGTTCCCATGTTTGTTGGTATGACATTCTGGAGTGGACTTTGTTTTCATGGGTTGTCTTGTGTAGCTAGATGTTTTCTTTTGGTGTACACAAAACTTAAGTGGTATGTTTTTAGATTTCCCATTGAGAAATGTGTCTAGAATAATAAACTTAGTGTAGCATGTTACAGAAAGACTGGAAACGGGGCAACAGCTAGGCTGGCTCTGTCCAAAGGTAACACAATCCGCCCACCAGCGCCCTTTGTAGCTCGTTTGTTTAATCTTCTTCGAAAAAAGAATTTGCCATTTTACAACAGGTTATGTTCTGGGACTATTTGTTGGCAGACATCTGTATGGAGTCTCCCAGGGTTGCCTGGCAACTTGTCTTATTTTGTTTAATGTTGTGCCATAGAAAGAGAATCTCTTTCTAGTGAATCTACCAGATCTCTTTCTATGGAACTGTTTTAATGGACCTAGAAGACAGTCACAGTGTTCATTGTCACTGGAAAAAAGTTATTAACATGAATTTGAGTTTGGAGTCAGAAAGGCTTTGAGTCGCATCCTGATTGATACAGGCCATGTGACATTAGCTATTGCATGTTATTGTGGTGTTCTGTCAGAAATAGTAATCATGTGATGTATGTAGGCTACTGTATTATTTCTGTGGTAAAGCACAATGTATTGTGTTTCTGAATGCACCCTTATCCAGCCTCTCCATACTATCACACACACTACACTGTTTCCCCAACTATCTTTTCCTTAACTTATTTATCATTCTGGCATCCTCTTGTATGTTGTGGTTTGCCTTTACCTGAAGGCCGCAGGCACAGATTTGCTGATCTACAGATGCTAGTGTGCATGAACTCTGGGATGGCTGAGAAAAATAGATTATAACAGCGTGTGTGCATCAGACGCCCTGGGACCAAATGGAATAAAAAGAAGGAGAAAAAACACAGCGTAAAAAAATCCACAGCTCATTGTATCCTACATTGTGTATCTATAAAACTGCCTCAACATTACTGACTACATGTTTTATTGAAAAGAAAAATTGATAACAATGTAATTTACAGGCCGTTAATTATGTCATAATAACACAAAATAACCAAGAAATAGCATTTAATTGCATAGTAATGTCAAGAAATAGCCTAGAAATAACAGTCAATTTCATAGTAATGTTGAGAAAGATAGCCAGAAAATAACATAGCCCCGAAATAATGGTCAATTGTGTAGTAGTGTTGAGAGATATAGCCCAGAAATAACAATTAATTGCATAGTAATGTCAAGAAATATAGCCAAGAAATAACAGTCTAGTAAAATAGACGTAATAAGTTGTAGTAGTAGAATTGCCGTGAATTACTGCTAAGTACATCGACATCGACATAGTTGAGTACTTTCAGTTTGATTAACCTGTAGCCGATATCTGAATACTCGCTCAGCTTGGGCGGCATCCGAGTGCCATTTCACTACACAGATACTCGCCTTAGTTACACCGTGATGACAGGTTGGATTGGTCTGTACACACAAGTGCTGTGTACAAAAAGACACAATGCAGGCTCTTCTTTTTGCATGCACTGTAAAAAGGTGATGAAATGGGACTAGAAAAAAAAACTTGCCACAGGTAGCTCTATTATACCTACTCCTGGTTTGCATAAGTAACATATGGAATTGGAAATGAAGGTGTGCTATGTCCTTGCACGTATACTGGGATATGCATACGGTATTACATTATTTACACATATACATACACACGCATACGGTATGCATAAACCCAGAACATGCAGATGCAAATGCTTCACTGTCTTGCACCATGATGTGATTACTGAGCATCTTTGGGTGCAGTGGCAGGCATGTGTAGAGACAGTCATAAATCTCTGACAGGGAGACTGGGGGAGAGATAGACAACCAGACAGATAGGAGCAGAGAGGCTGAGTGTGCAATTCATTTACTGTAAGAGCACCACATGTCTGTGGTGGCGGGACAATTTGTCTTCTTCACTTAGCTATGCAAACTTTGCAAAATTCATCCTGAATTACAACATACTCTACATGCCAGTGTTTTTAGTTGCGATCTTTGTTATTTATTAAAATCGCACTTACTTTTTGGAGATTTTTGTTTTTTAAGCTAAGTTTGGTTTCTGAAGTTTAACACCATTAGCTTTTGGAGGACTTTGGTCAGTCTTTTCATCTTACAAGTCAACAAATAAGCATATTTGTAAGACTGACAATCTCACATTTGTCCGTTGACTATGAAGCTAACGCATACAGTTAGCTTAGCTTAGCATAAAATCCAAGGACAACATGTGACCGTTAGCTTGAAGCAAGATGTTGTTGAGTCATTTGGAAGGTGTCTTTGTTTGGTACCTTCACAAAACAGTTTAAAACCACAAAAATGTCAATGTCAGCTGCTGTCAGTATTCTATAATTGGCGCAGACATAAGCAGTAGTGTGGTCCTGGCACCACCTGGTTTGGTAGCAGACAGCAACTTAGAGTAAATATCAGTATCTATCTAGCAATGACTATTTCTTGGCAAAGATCAGTAGCATTGCTAGGCAGCCGGTCCAACACAGCTACCAAATAAATGAAAAAATATGAAAAACAATCACTTTTGTCAGTTTTGGACAGAGCCAGAGGTGTTTCCCTGCTTCAAGTTTCATCTGAAATGTGCATGAAAATCAGGTATATCAGAACTCTGTAAGCTGCCACAGACTCAAATTTGTCACAGTGGACAATAATCAGATAAAGCAGCCAGCTACAGCATCTTGAAGTACTCACCTGTCCTGCACTGTGGGCTCATGATGATCTGTGCTGCCCGGTTACACTCAGCCCCTCTGTTTGCGCTGCTTGCTCTTCCTCGGCCTTCTGAGTGAGTTTCTGTGTCACCGCTGTGAGTGAGTCGAGAAAACTGTCAAAGATGTGTTCCCATGACAACCTCCATCCAGCATTAGCAACATGAGGCGTGAGGAGAAAAAAAAAAGTGTGTGTTTTTGTATGGGAAAGCGAGAGAGTGAGAGAGAAATAGACAGTTGATGTGGGTGGAAGCAATGTCAAGTGAGGTAAAGTGAAACTTGGACATAAATGTGAAGTATATAGTGTGGGCTTAAGGCGACCACTGATATGACCAGTGTAGATTTTACTTTTTTTTTTTTTTTTTTTTACAGAAAGCTAATATGTTAACTCTTATGAATGTGTGTTTAGTGTATCTACCCCAAATTAACCCCAACCAACTTCAGCTTATGCATTTTATTCCGTCACATGACATCACAGATGCATTTGCCTTTATGGAAAGCTGCATGCAAACACACACACACACACGCACACTTGCGCGCATTTGGGACAACCTGTGAGCCAGATGTATCAGACTGAGATCCCAGCACACAGTCTGTAGCCGTCTGGATCTGGATGTCTTTGTGTTTTTGTAGTCGAATGCTTGAAACCATTATTAGAAATCAAAATAGTAAATCTAATTTCCATTTTCGACAAGTCTTTACACAGGTGACATGACCTTCTGCCTCATGGAGATTATCTTCAGTTCAAACAATTATGAAAATGTCAGTTAAATGGGTCGTGGTTGTGTCTTCTTGTGAAATGGATCATGTTGTGACATGTCTCTAGCACCTGTCAGCTCATGGCCTGAAGTAGTCAGTACTCCTGCACCACCATGTTTTTTTTTTGTCATTTTCTCCTTGTGCATGTCCCTCTCCAATGTCCCCTTCTCTCTGTCTTTTACCTCCCATGCAGTCTTTTCTTGCTGTCTACATATTTCAGTGACATAGAGGAACAGAATGTTTTTCAACATCAATAAAACACCTTGAAAATATTACAAGTTTTTTTTTCTTTTACTCACAACTTCTGCAAGACCAAGCACATCTTCAGAGTTGCAATGTTGAGATACAATCTCACTGAAACTCCAATTTAAAAAGCCTTCCCTTCAGGGATATGAACCTGTATTTCATACATGTCAAACTAAATGAATCTCTGCTCTCTCTTTCTCCGTCCGATTCTACCTCTTTCTCTCTCCGACACATGTGAAATGAAATACAGCAGCTTTTTGGCTTTTACTGGACATGACACACACATACACGCAACTGCACAACTAAAAGACATAAAGCAGGGGAGAGGGGGGAATTAAGTTTTTTTAATTTATCTACCAAGGTTGGGTGGCTGTCTGACCTCTGAGATGCCTCGCAGGAGCATCAGTCTCCTCCATGACAAGTTGAGGTAAAGAACCAGTGCATCTTCGCTGAAAGAGGAGAATATCATTTCCGAGTGTACAGTGACCCCCTTCCCCTCCCCCCTTTTTGTATGACACAAGAAAAGATCGATAATAGATTGGAAATCAGTCCAGCATGGTGTCAGAACAGGGTATTTGTAGCTGAGAGTAGCCTGATTCATTTCCAATTAGATTATGTTAGACATGTGATAGGCTGTTTCTTGTTTCATAGTCCGTCCTGGAAGCATAAATGTGTAAAACTTCTTACTTAAAATGTATAAACTTCTGTATTTCACGCTCTCACATATTGAATGTTATGTCCTTTTAACATAATAATCTTACATTGGCAGCACAGGCTCCTTGTACACGACTGTGGAGACATTGCAGTAGTTTGTCCCTCCTGTCTCTCTGTAGGGGCTCCAGTGTTTGCCCATTCCTCCTGTGCCCTGCTGGCATATTGCACAATGTCCTTTTACTGAAGGAGAGCTGGTTGGGTGTGAAAATGGCAATGTTTGTGAAACGTCTTGTGCACTGAGCTGTAGGGAACACTTCCCAACCCTGAGGGGCATTTTACCTTTTTAGGAATGTGTGGCACTATCCACTTCCACACATCTAACCCTAAGCTTTGAATGTGACCACTCCCCACTGTGCTGAAGCAGTGATTTCAGCCTTCTGACACCATCTTTTCTCTTGTTTTTTTTAACCAGTCAGTTTGTGCAGGGCAGTGCTTCAGTATCCTGCTCTGTCTCCATCAATGCCACCTTGACTGAGCACCAGCGCGATGATATCAAGGCCAGTATCGCATTATCAATCAAAAGACGAGGCGTGACCTTTATATTTGGGCTGTGCGCTGTGTCGAAACGTGTGTGTTTGTGTGTGCTTGGATCTGTTCCTAAGCAATAGCCGGAGGCTCATTATGTCACCATGCTTGTCCTCCCACAGCTGTAAGCCTTATCACTATCTGGTTGTGTAAACTCGTTTTGTCATGGAGCAAAGCTTCCCTGTGTAGATTTTTTAGGTCCTGATCCAAATGGCCGACAACTCTTTTCTCAGACCACACAATGAACAATGTCCCCCATAGTGGTGGAAATACTCACATCTAATTCAACTAATGAGCATCAGCACAGCACAATGTGTCCAAAATTAAAGTAAAGGTACAGCAGTGTTAACTGCAAAATGTACTGTACTGTGTAAAACTAAGATGTGTAATGTATTATCACATTATGTACATTATTGGATTGTTATTATTGACGGACCAATGTGCAGCATTTCACAGATGTAGCTGGTTGAGGTGAAGCTAGTTTATTTTATAGATTTAGGTTCAGTGCAGTATAGTTCAAAAACTCTGGCTCAGGCATCACTGCGATGAGATAGAATAACAAGATTAAGAAATAAGCAAACAAACACAAAAGTTTTCCTGCACGAATTTGTAGTGAATTTTAATATTTCTCTTTTCATTCTTTGCTGTTTTTGTGAAGCATCTTTTTTTTTTTTTTTTTTTTCCTTTTTGGGCATCGAGCAGTTAATGAAACTCAGAGGTTTGACTGAAACATGTCAAGGAGATTAGCAACATATTTTTTGGCAACCACTGGATTTAACTTACAGTCTTAAAAATAACTTGTGACTACAACCATCAGATCAAAACTTTTATTGTAGTGGAGTAAAAAGGACAATATTTACCTCTGAAATCAAGTGGAGCAGAGGTGTGGAATTACTCACGTTAAGTGCCACTATAAGTGTAGCTACTCGTGCAGTTCTACCAATGGTCCTCAGTATATGTGGGTCATAACATGCAGAGATATGCAACTGTGTCAACGCAGGTTTTCAACGTCTTTTTTTCCGTCTTTGATCATTTCCTGTTGTTTGAATGAAGTGGCAAATATCAGGTTAAAAAATAGGTTTGTTCTTTCCCCGCAGATATCGTATTTGTTTCTCTCCACTTCCTTCTTCCATCTACATCTGTTCTATCTCTCTTTCTTTTTCAGTCTTGCCGTACACTCACACACTTCTTCATTCTAGTTCCCATCCACACTTCTTCCTTCACAGCCTTTGTCTCCCTGCTCTGTACGTTTAAAAGGACTCTATTCTAGTTTTAGACCGTCTTAATTAATTCCCATGGTAAAAGATTGTTTTCAACTATTCAGACTCAGACGAGGCTGCTGTGAAGTTTCAGGCAAGAGGGGAGAAGGGGGGGTCATCCATCTAAAATTTAAATGCCAGATCTGTGGGTGGCAGAAACTGGAGAGAAACACCTCACTCACTGTGAAGGTGCAGTCACATGGATGCGGTTGAGAGTCAACTATTGGCCACTGACTCCTGACTTTCATTTCTAGTTGACTTGCGCACATGCATGTAGGTACAGTACACACTCTCACTCACAAACGCTTGTCTGACAGAAGCATGCTAATCAGCCGCTTAGCTAAGGTAGATTTGAGGTCCAGAGTATTTGACCAGTCACCTCCTTGAGGAGACAGAGGGCTTGAGAGAGTAGCTTTGCTCGGGTATGAATAGCAAGGCTAATCGCCCTGGGCCATGGGAACCAGCTAGCTGCAGGGCTAAGAATATGCCGGATTGCTGCTTCGTGTGACAGCCAGCGAGCCGCTCTGCCGGGCAAGACGGTGACCCACACTGGGAGGGGATTGAGGTCAGCTTGACACTTTCTGCTTCCAAAGCTAGCTCAAGCTTATAAGAGGAATAAGGAACATTGGAGGTTATTTTAGTATATGTACCAGGCAGATGGGCAAAAAAAAGATGAAGACAAGGTTGTTTAAATAGCCCTTTGTGAGCTAATAGACAAAGAACTTTATATAATGACTAAACAGTCCAAAGATCAGAGACACACTAGTAGCCTACCTAAACATTGATTGGATTAGTATCAACAACATGACCATGCTGAAATGCTTGTCTATGCCTGTGAATTCAGAACGCACACGCTGTGTTTAGGATATGTTATTGCTTTTTAATGAGCATAATGGTCACATTGTCTTTCATTTACAAAGAATATCATGGAAAGTCAGATTTCAGATTGCTTCAGTGTCTGACACAGCAAGTGTTGTGTCATGTGACTCGACTTGGCAGTTGCATGAAAAAGGCTGCATTTCCAGCTAAAACCCGCACAAAATATGATCCTTGCAGGCCCACATAGTGAATAGTCTCCCTCTTGATGAACCACTCCTGAATATCAATACCCGCAGTAAGAAAATCATTACACAGCGGGGGCTCAGTTCCTTCAGGATCGAATAAATCCTAACAGTCTCTGACCTTCAATGATCACCTCCCAACTTGAGAAACATGTTGGCTCTAATTGAATCCTGTCATTCTGCACCTGATACGAAGCCGCTGCTTCTGAACTCTTCTACCCAGTCACTGTCCATAAATTTTTCATTCTGTATTGACTCTCCCTGTCAATATTTCTGATACGTAAAGGGGCTGTTAAAATTCATGAAGGGTACGGGGTTGTAGTAGGTCATAGAGAAGCCGAAATAAGCACCAGTCTCATGAAGCCTGTAGAAATTCTTTCAAATTAGAGGTGATTTTTTTTTGTTTTGTTTTGTTTTGTTTTAAATATATTTGACTCGGTCTTCTACACAATATTGGGGAACCTAGAGCTTCATGAATTTTATGTTCTACAGATTTTGTGAAAACATGAATTGTTGCTTAAGTATTAATGAGAGACACCTCTTGGCCGGAGAGAGAGAGAGAGAAAATCTGGCTACTGGTTGTACTTCTTCTGAGGTTGTGCATGGATCTGAGAAATGACCTGAATTGAAATGACAGAAAGTAGAGGAGGAAAAAAAAAACAGAAGAAAAAGAAGCCAAGTTTACAGTGGAAACAAGAAGCCCTCCTGCTAGTTTTTCTCCACTCTGCCACTAACTCATTTGCTTTCTCTGATTCATATGCAGCCAATGCAGCCTGAAAAAAAAAAAAAAAAAAAAGGACATAAGAATTACTTCCCGCTCTGCTGTAGAAGATTGCACATCACGGCTGTTTGCGAAACAATGAAGCGTTTTTTTGCTTGCATAATAAGAACTCGCTGGTTAATTTGTAAGGCTAGCGATGCCGGTTGTTGGCCGAAGGTTTGACCTGTGAATGTGCCGGGTCACTACACACTCGTGGGCGTCAGCAGAGCTATTAACGACTAACTAAGCTCCTCAGTTTAGCAGTGTGCCAGGGTGCCTGGGAAATAATCAACAGCAGGGAGGAGTGGTGGCTTTCTCTCAGACAGCTGCATCATATTTATGTCTCTCCTCCTCTGTCTTTGCTCGGCCTCTATCTTCCTTTCTCTCCTCTCCTAATCCTTCCTCACTCCTCCCCTCTCCCCAGCATCTTACCTTCCTCAATTTCTCTTTCACATACCCTCCATTTTATTTCCAGCTTTGTGTCAAAGACTCTGTTACTGCTTCCTCTTTTCTCTGTGTCTCTCCCCATACCCTTCTTATTTCCTTTTCAGACACTATAAACCTTTTAAGGGAAAGCTGCAGGCTGCCCTAAAAAAAAAAGAAAGAAGCCAATCCTCACCTCATGGAAGTGAACTTGAGGAATGCAGAGCAGAACGGGACACACTTTGACTGGGAAACACTCTCCCTTCTTCTCTCTTCTCCTACTGTAAGGACATCTTTCACTTCCCCACCAGCAGTTCTGTGAGGTGACAGGAAAATAAGTGGGACTGTGAGGATAATTTTATCAGCCATGAGCAAATTTGTAAAACACTATACAAGCATGAAATACAAATTCTGCAAAGCCATAACCATCCATCCAAGCCGTACTGTACACATTTGACATTTTCAGTGAAATGTCTGTTGATTAATCACCATAAAGAACATTTGCTTGTGCTGGACTGTGTGCTTATTTTCTTTGCTGCAGATAGTCAGCTGCATGCAGTGTTGACAAGGCAAACAGGAGAGGGGAGGCTAGTTACTGCATCAATAAATGCCACAACCAAGTAAAGTCACCCTCTTGATTCTGTCCATAATAGCTGTGATCCAAAATAAGCCTGCACCTTTGAGCCTGTGAGTAACTTCTCGCCTATGGGAGGTGAACAAACACAAGGGATTTTCAAAAGGTTGGTATTTGTAAGATTTGCTTTTGCTACATAGCCAGTGTTAGCATTAACAGCTGTTAGCCTACGCTACCTGTCTAGATGACATATCGCAAGTTCAGCATCAAACTTCACTCTTTTCCTCAACAAGAGCTGCCTCCAGTTACTGAGAGCAGCCATTTTGTTTCGCTTCTCTTTCAATGGACAGTTCCCGTAACTGTCTTCGAATGCGCTGTATACTCAATAGCTAAGTTTACGTATTGACTTATTCAATAAGTTTACTTATTGAGTATGCAGTGCATTAGTAGACATAATACTATACTATAATACTAATGCATACTACATAATGAACTAATAAGTAGGCCATTACCAAGCTGGATGTTCACACTGTAGCATGCAGCCAGTATCCCAGAATGCATTTTGCACAAATTGACTGCAATGACTGGCAGGAACTTCACAAGCCTCTGCCGTGAAGAGCGTCATAGTTTGAAGAGTGCAGTAGGCTACATCATGGGGTAGTCCAGTAGGCATGTGCCTGTAGAAATTCTTGCTTATCAAGTAGCCTACTAAACATCCAAGTATTCTGAAAATACATTAAAATAAAATGCGGTGTGAATGTGCTAGGCTACCCATTTTGATTCTACACTTTGTATGAACAATAACGTATTTTATTGGCAGCGTCAAACACTCATTCTCCTATAGTAAAGTTAGCATGCTAACCAGGCCATCATCACTTTCCAACACCAAGTCACTGTCCTGTAGCATCCAGTCCGCTCTTTTGTAACTTGTATTGTCCTGTCAGGACTGCAGGTAAAGTTGATACTAACTCTGGCTACATAGCCTAACAGCGGAAGTTGCTCCTTTAAAACAATGTCTTGTGAAACTGCAGTATATGGTTTGGTGCCTAGAGACATTGGTGCATTATTGATACACAGCAACATAGCTGTTAAGGTTTTTAACAAAAAAAGGGTTAGGGTTTGCTGTGAAAGAGAATATTTGACAGAAGGATTCACTCCTAATCCCAAACACAGGTTGTTCAATGTGAGCACAGTGCTAACATTAGCAAATGGATAAAAATTTAACCGAATTTACTGGGTAAACTTTATAAGATATATCTCAGCAGAGGAAGTCAGCCCTGTCTTACACTCCTTTAAATAACATGCTAGACTAGAGAAATGGTTTCTGTAATTAACTGCTGGCCAAAGCCACAGACACTCACTAAAAGGAAGCACACTCAATAATGCACATGGAGGCTGTGCAGCAAAGATATAATAAAAGTGGTAGATTTGCAAAGGGTCTGAGTAAATTATTTGATTTCAATAGACTCCCTTATATGATTGTAATTGATTGTCAATTGATTGTAAAGTTGATGGGATGACGTCAGTGGGTGAAGCCTGCATGAAGAAGAACATAAACATACACACTCTGCTCAGTGTACAGTTAGTCATGTTTAGATCACCATAACTCTCACCTCCACACATTGCACCCTGAGGTGTCAGGGCGGTGCGTGCTTTATGGTGGTCTTAGGGGAGACTGAAAGATTGGATGAACACGCCCTAATACCTTGAAGGTCAATGTTGGCTCTGTGTCATTGAGAAACAGTCGTCCTCCGTAGGAAAATATCATTCGGAGTGAATAGTGTCTGAATCTTTGGCTACAGTATTTAGTTCAAGAACGAAAGAGCAAAACCAACATAAAAAATAGAGGCTGCTTTCGGTTCAAGTGGATTGTGTTTGAGTAAGCAGTGTTTTTTTTTTTCATCTGCTCTGTACTGTGGGATTTATGCCACCCCTGTCAAAAAGTGCCCTTGCCCTGTGCTTTATGGCACTAATACAAATCAGAGCTGGAGTGCAGAGAGCATAGGGAGTGTAATATGTGTCCACTACTTCACCCCCAGCAAGCCCATCACTCTGCCTCTACCACAGCTTCCTGCTCAGACTTCAGTGTGTGTTATGAATACTAAAAAATATGAAACATACAGTTGTATGTGAATTTTGCCTAATGATTTCACACTGCGTAGAATTATAATGAAATCTAAGAAAAAACACTTTAAATGATATGAATCCCATGCTTCTTTTCCACTTGGAGTTAGTTCAATGAACATTTATTGGATTTTCAGACTTTGAGACCTTATGTATGCACTGCATTTCTACAGCCCAAGGATATTCTCTGAAATAGGCTCCAGGAATGCAGCAAATTACACAGAATAACAAGCTTAATCTAATTTAGAAGGCATGTTACTGCATTAAAAACGACTTGCAAGACCAGTTAGTTTCCCATGTTCTTTGCTTGCTTTTCGCTTTGACTGTAATGTTAAAAATGTTTACTCTTCCAAAACAAGTAAAACATTAGTTTGACAATAGCTTTAAGACAGTTGTATCTGCCAGATTTTTGTTAATGAATAACCGTGGATGTGTCTGATACTCATCTAGATGTTGAAAATGTTTTGTATCACGGTAACAGTCACTTCTGCGCTCCACAAAGGTCATAGTGAATTCATATAAATCACGCCCCTCTAATCCAGCACCTGTATGTAAATGCTTCGACAGCTGCGTTCGCTGTGCTCTGTGCCAGAGAAGCCCCACATCTCCGGTGTCCACCGATCATGAGTCACCACCTGGATCAATCGTGTTGAGGGTTATTCAGGAGAGGGGGAACAGGAAACGGTCCAGCATCCAGTCAGACTGACTGTCTGGGGCTTACTGACTGTGAAATGACCTAAAACAGGCTTCTGTTGCTGTCGCTGGATTTGAGGGATGATGAAAACTCTATTTGATCCAGAAACAGCCTCCTAGTTTTTGGCTACTTCATTTGACTTCCCCTCCGATGTTCCTAATCCATCCGAAGAAGATAATGTTCTCAGGTTGAATGAAGCGGTCACTCTGTTTGACCGCTAGTTATTACTTCTCTTCTTGGGGTCTGAAATAAAGCAGTCAAACTCTATAGAAGTGGCTTCTAGCTCTTGTAGGTGAGGTGCAACCAGATGAGCTGAGGTAAAACCTTTCACCCTGCACCATACTACATGTACAGTATATCGCAGTTGTGATAAGAAGGGAAGATTAACTGGGTTGTATTTAAAGCAGATATCAGTGGAATGTTTTTGTTAATATAAGTCCTAAATAGTCCTATTTTCCGTCAGCAATCACTTACATGAAGTATTTCAGCCTAAACACGAGTCTCTCCGTCACTCTGCTCTGCTGTAACCCGAGGAGAAAATTTTCCTTGTGGGATACAAGTGTTATCCAATGAGGAGAGAGAACGGCATGAAGGGCTGTGTGTGCAGCCAAGGGATGCGCGTGAATGTGGTGACGTAGCACGAGGACCAATTGATGCCTGACAAGGGCGGGGGCTGCTAACTCATGGTGCGTTCAAAGAAACTCGTACTTTGTGTTTTTCCTTCCTGTGAAGTCATACTGTACCAGTTCGATCTGGTACGAGTTCACGGGTCGGAAGTTACGAGTGGCCGTTATAGGGAACTTTCACAGACAACAGGATGGTAAAAACACGAGCTACGGGTTACCTGGAACGCTACCAAGTCGTAGTTGTGACTTGAAGCTGTAACTTACGGTTTCAAAAGCCTGCCTTGAACGCAGCATTAGCCGAAACGGCCGTGAAGCTGATATCTGCTTTAACACTATTAATGATGAAAATATTTGCAGCAGTTTTTTTTTTCACTTAACAGTGTCAATGTTGATTGATATTCACCTTTTCCAAAACTTCTTGCATTAGTTGGAGCTGGACAGGTGAACCCTCCCTGGCT
The DNA here is from genome assembly GCF_905171665.1 of Trachurus trachurus. Taxonomy (NCBI): domain Eukaryota; kingdom Metazoa; phylum Chordata; class Actinopteri; order Carangiformes; family Carangidae; genus Trachurus; species Trachurus trachurus. Next base: position 18,592,295 of record NC_139905.1, read on the forward strand.
TGCTACGTTTGCGCTCGCACCACAATTACTACCAGGTCTTCCTCTCTACCTAGATTTGCAGGCTTCTTGAATGTAGAATTTCTTTTCATCATTCTAGATTATGCAGCATTTTTGTTTTGGATAGAAAACTTCATAATAAGCCACTGTCACCACATGCAGCTACTAAAATAGTTAATATATATATATATATATATATATATATATATATATATATATATATATATATATATATATATATATATATATATATATATAATGTTTTTTAATGTCTATGTCTTATTCAGATTCAGATTAGTGGAAAGTTTCAGTTTGATGTGATGTTGCTGGTACGATGTCAATATGACAATCAACAGGTCTATTTTTGCTGCAATGTGCGTCTCGTGTGAAAAATAGGCGAGGCGCCTAATCCGTTATGCCTGTGTCACGTCGCCACTGTGTACGCTCTAACCCGTTAACCATGGCTGCTGAAATAAAACCCAAGATGTTCCACAGGCGCCACGCATTCACTGTGTTCCTGGCCTCACTTTGGTTCTCTATTCCAACTTTTTTTCATCAGTTTTAGCCAACTATCATCTGCTCATTACTTTAACTGTTCACTTTACTCTAACTCCTACGGAAGAGCATTAGGGCCAACAACGGGGAATTTATTTTTTTAAGATTCTGACATAAAAAGTCTGAATTTCTGAGAAAAAAACTCAGAATTGCTGAGAAAAGTTTTTATCTCGAGAAGGCGAGAAGTTTTTATCTCAGAATCTTAAAAAAAAAAAAAAAAAAAGTCCATTGTTGGCCCTAATGCTCTTCCGTGAACTCCAGCTCTGGCTATCTATTTCAACAGTTAAGTTTTTGTTCTACTTTAGGTATAGTTGTTTTCTTTTAGCTCTATCTCAACTTTTCCTCAGTTTTAGCTGTACAGCTTCTGCTTTGAGTTTCCACCCTGTTGCAGCTGTTGATTCAACCCCTGAAGTATAAGTAACCCTGGTTAAGAAATACTGCACTAGACCAAAATAACGTTATTATCAGTGGAGGTAAGATTTAGTTTTTGGCACTACACACTAACTCTAACAGGTAGTAGTAGTGCTGCTTAGCAGGATGTATTTGGACATTGCAGGTGTTGCTTCATTTTTGTTGTGCTTTCCCTTGGTTCCATTATTTATTATGCTCTTTCCAGTCTCAGTAAAGCAGTGCATGCTGTTTGCTTGGGGAGCTGCTGTCATTCCCGTGAATCAAAACAACACTGTGGTAACACTGTTGCCAAGTGATCGCGGGGAAGTGCTGTCCAGAGCGCTGTGGCGATGACCACATATCACCAGAGGTGTCACAAAATTTAAACAAGTTAACAATACAAAAAATACATGTAAACACATGGACATACATTTACATGCAATAGGAAAAAAAGCACATTTTAAGTTACTTTTAGTAGGAGTCAGTTATTCAAACATTGCAAATTATTTCCACATACACTTGTCAGCTATTTCACCACCAACCATGACACTGACACGAGGTGTTGAGTTCATGTTGCACAATGACATCTGGGTCTACAAATCTATCAAGGAAAAATAACTGACTGAAAATGCCCTGCAGTGTTAAGCCCTGCAGAGATCGATAAGACTGGAACACGGATTTTGAGCCTTTGATTGAAATATATGAGAATCACCTGAAATGTAGCCAGTGCATGAGCGCCCTCGCCAGTGAGCTTATGTTTCACTTTAAATGGCCTGACCCGGTCTCTTCCCTCTGCACTCAATTAGAGTGCTATGCTACCACAGGGGCTCGCATAGGAGAAGCCAAACAGGCTGCACTAAATGAATTCATTATGTAAAAACAAAGTTTGAAAGCCCCCCTTTTCTCCACGGATCTTGTTATCTTTTGATCATACCACAAACGTGGCAAATTGAACCTCTGACGGTGTATTCAAAGCCTGCATACGTATTTACACCTAAGCTGATTTGCATCTCTATGGCTATTGGGAGATATGAAAGTGAGGGGCAACAAACCAGCACAGTGTTCCTGCACAGATCACTTGAGCTGCACATATTAATTGAGATATTAAACTGGCAGGTTGTGTCTCTGACATCAGAGACAGGCAACAACCCTCTAATTTTCATTCTGCCTGGTGGTGGTGACAAACACACACACACACACACACACGGTCTGTTGACATTAAGTGAGTGATTATGGTAAACACTTGTCAGTACATGTTGTGCCCTTCAAATGTGTTGTTACTTCAGCCCCATGTACTCCACCACCCATTAGCCATTCATCAAGCAAACATCAATTAAGCACCATATGCCTGACAACATAATACAAACACAGAAAAATACACATCGATCACTTGCTTTATGATCAATTTCTATATAATTTCCAATTACGCCAGCGCAGTCCCATCTGTGCATTCTGTCAGGACCATGTGCTGCACAGGCACAAACATACTGGTCAAGACCTCGACATTTTAAAATGAAAAGCGACTTCCTCAGATTGAATCGTAAAAAAAAAAAAAAAAGAAATGACAGATGGACGTCCAATAGGAAAGGTGCTTTAATCTGGATCAATGAGAAAAGCCACAGGCAGTCAATATGTTGGCAGGCTGTGACTGTTCTCTTGACATTTCTCAAGTATGCAGCAGATAGGACTTCTCTAATAATAATGATTAAATGGTATTCAGGTCAGCCTCATTTGGACATAGAGAGCGGTGCTGTCGAAATACAAATGTCAGACTTTCCTTTTAAACAGGACTTCACATGATTATTTTCCCCCTCCCTCAGCACAAAACAGGAGTTAATAATTGCTGATTTTTATCACGCGTGCTATCGCGTAGTGCTTTGGCTTCTTCGTTAATCTAAAGCTGATAAAAGATAGTCAGCTGCTTTCATTGCTGACCTGGCTGTTTACTTTTCCTTCTCCCATTTTTTTTCCAACCCTTTCGTCCACCCATCTGTCCCTCAGTGTTTCCTCAGCTTGAGAATCAGAGCAGATGGAGGGGGAGCGTGCTGCCTGATGCCAGGTGGTCAAGCAATAGACACAGAGCGGGTAGGGAGGGGGCGAATGGGAGGGAGGGAGAGAGAGAGAGGAGAGAGGAGAAGCCAAAGTGTGCTCCTGCGGTCACGGCACAGCGGTGCAGTCTGCTCTGACCTGTGATAAGACAGCACTGACCCTTTCCCTGAGCTGCCCTGGAAAATGATGTGGATTTTTCCAGATCTTTGACCTTGCTCGTAGTTGATCACCTGATGTTTTCCTTCGCTTGTCCCACATTTTTTGTATCCTTTCATAATCTACAGTTTAAAGAAAAAAGGCAGCTATTTCTCACTATGAGGGGTTAAAATGAAATAAAAGTTTGTTTTCCACACTCTCGCTTGTCTCATCCTATAAAGCAACAGCATGCGCCATGGTGAATAAAACATGAGAGGGATGTCATAGCTAATTCTGACTGCTGGCTTTATCTCTCTGTGATCCAAAGATCAAATGCTTTACTCTGCATTACACTGCTCAATGTAATGCATTGCTTTTACATTAAACATGACAGTGTTTTTGTCCAGACTGCTACCTCTGTCTTTACTGACAGTGTTAGAGAAAAATTTTCCACTGCCCACCTCCCCTGCCTGCTCCTCCCCCTGCCCTCCTCCTCTGCTCTTTTTTTTTTTTTTTGGTAGGGGGATCAACGGATGTCTCTGGAAGGACATCAGATAGCCAGGCAGACAGCTTGAGCACACAAATACAAACTCGCAATAGCTGTCAAAACCGACTCCCGTTTGCATCACCTTTCTTGCTCAAGCTCTCTTCCAGGTTACAGTGGCTGCTTTGGTCAACGTAGTATAATAACTGGGAGTGCATACACTGTGTCTGAATAAAAAGGTCATCTTCCTGGGGAGTTTATTTACCCTGTTCTCATGCAGGGAGGTGAGGAAGGAGGCAGGTGGATAACACGGTTCCAGAGGCTGCCAATTGTGCACAACCTGGCGTTGCAGCTCCTCCCTCTTTTGTACTTTCAACCCTTGCTTCAGGCTTTGGCAGCCTCTCTCTGTGTGGGTGTGTGTGTGTGTGTGTGTGTGTGTGGGTGTGTGTCAGAGAGAGAGAGAGAGAGAGAGAGTGTGCACAAGTGTCTGTATGGGTGTGTATGTTAGTTTAGGGGGAAGACCGAGCCAATGCCAGGCCGAGCAATGCAGTGCCCTTTGGAAGCAGACAGAGCATGTATCAGCGGGGAGGGAGCAGCTTCCACTCGCGTACATGGACTTGTTTTGCCAACTGGGCCACTTTGTGTTTATTCACCTAAAGGCAGGATGAATATGAGCATGTTTATCTGTGTGAAATTTATTTAAAAAAAAACGCATGGTATGATCGCTTTGACATTTGGATTACAGACTTACACAATCAGCTGCCCATGCAGGACTCTGAGAACTGTCAGTCCCCCCATTCAGTCCCAGCCTCAACAACATGTGCACATGTCAAAATGTTTTTTCTCTCTCTCTCTCTCTCTCTCTCTTTCTCTCTCTCTCTAATTCGTGCTTTGTGACATTTGTCCCGAACAGCCTCTCCCTGTGTGTGTTCATCCCTCCCAGCATTTCAAATGTTTGAATTTCAGATTCACTATTTGCAAAGCTGTTGCGCTGTTATGCCCGATGAAGTAAACATGCACAACGTCACTGTTTTCTCAGACCTTTGTAACAATTGTTAATACATGAGTCAAAACTGTATTACGTCGATATCATAATTAAGGTCGTACCTGTTGAAGTTGAAAAGGTGCGCTCCTGTTTGAAGGAGTATAGCAGAGTGTGCGTGGGGCCTGTGTCTGCGTCTCCTGATACGAAAGCTCCTTGAGGACAAACCAAAGAAGCACTGTCACTTTTCATTCAGTGTTTTCTCTTGCTTCCAGACATGTAGTCAAAAGTCATGTTCTCTGTCCACCTGAGCCAGCATGTTTAAGAATAAAGTAAAAAAAAAAAAAAAAAAAAGAGGGAAATAGAAACAGAAAAGTGGAAAAGGGAAAAAGCAAAAAAAGCATTAGAAGGGGTTAGTCAACTAATAAAGTGTTCCCACAATGATTTGATTACATTTCTGTTTGTGAGAGGAGGTTTTTACTCGGAAAGGGGAAAAAAAATGAGTTGCATCTATTTACCGCATGATGTAACGTGATTATCAGTCATTTGAATCAACACTGCCCTGATTTTAAGGGATTAGTATGCAGCACAACATCAACATGCAGCGTCCATTTTCGTCTGTGATGCTGCACAGATTGCCGGGATACTCATGCCAACTAATTAGAGATGGAGAACGAAGGATTAGGATAAAAGAAAGTGTATTTGAGGTGAGACGGGTTGGGTTATCGTGATGGAGGTGCAGATGGCATAAGGTGAGAGGAGGACAAGGTTTACAACAGGAACAGATCCTCTTTCACAGAAATGAGTCTCTCATGAAAGTGCAGTACATACAGCAGGAGTAGCTGCAGTTTGAGGGAGGATTACATTATGTAATCTCACACCCGGGTGCACCCCAGTTCAGATGGCCTTGTATGTTGATGCTGAACATCAGTGCAGTTGGGTAGAAAGCGAGCAGATAGCCTGGTTCCAGGCCTCTGAATCGCCACCCACATCTCTGATTTGGTCCAGTAATACATCTTCTGAGCTGTCAAGCAGTGGTGTAACTAATAGCATTAATAATGACTGCATTTCAATTAGTTGTTCTCCAGCTGGAGCCCTGTTGTGCATGCTGGGTAATAAAAGCGAGTGATTTGGTTTATCAACATATCAAAGCAGCGCAGGAACACATTAGTACAGTTTTATGTTTCACCATTTTTAACCAATAAGCTAATTAACGTTTGTTTTTTTCTGCTCTCAAATAGCCAAACAACTTGATATATACACAACACTGACATATTTACACAGCAATAATTAGAATGTAGGATGTGTTTTTAATTATAACTCAGTATTTGAGTTTGTTTTGTTTTTGTTTGATGTTTGTTACTTTTACTTAAAGCTGCTTTATAGCTTTTCTATCGCCAACATTACTGTTAAAAGGTCTAGAAGAAACACGCAGTGTTCAAGATCAATCTTCATTCCTTTAGTTACCAAGATGATGTGTTGTCTTTGCAAAGTATGTATTTGTTATGTCTGTCCATTACTGTATTATTTCTTATTTCTTTTAACATGTCCGAAATAAACTGAAACTAACTAACTGTCTCCAAATACCAGAAAGCAACAGTTTTGTTTTACTTCCATTCCTATCGCTTCGATTCCTTGTATTTAAGTTAGCATGCTCCAGCCCAGTCAGACTTTCCTATCATACTGAGTTACTATACTACCTAAGTAGTGCTGCTCAGATGGTGTATTATAAGCTCTTGTAATACATCATGCTATGATGACTGAAGCTCTGGGCAAGTAAGTAAACAGCTGTTATGCTAATGTTGTTTATGTAGCAATGGCAAAAATACAAATAATTCCCTGATGCCCATTGCCCCAGCCTCACTGTCTGTTTCTGTACCTCCATATCTGCATTAACTCCACGATGAACCCAGCTTGGTCTGTGGCTGCTGTTGTATTTTTCTCTCTCTCTCTCTCTCTCTCTCTCTCTCTCTCTCTCTCTCTCTCTCTCTCTCTCTCTCTCTCTCTCTCTCTCTCTCTCTCTCTCTCTCTCTCATGCGCTCTGCTGGATTTGTTTTTATCTAACCACCAGATATAGCAAGTGGTTTTTAACTCCACACAACATCACTTATTATTTTGTCAATCCTGTTAATTTTATTCCATATCAAACTGGGTGTGAGAGTGTAAAGCATGTAGAGGGTAAAAATTAACCATCCATCCACACTGCCTCCTCTCTCCATCTAACCCCTAAGGGAGAACAGAAAAACAAACACGTTGAACGACATTTAAGAGGCCATGGATGATTAACTCATCTAACAGCGCCATGTTCTCTCCCTCATTGTCAAGTGCCTTTTATTGTGAGGGTCACATTGTCTATCGAGCTGGCTACACTGATGGTACATACAAGAGTCTGTCCTCATGGGTGAAAATAGTTAGAGGATCTGTCAACTTTCCCAGTGAGGGAGAGATATAAAAGAGTGAGGGGCTGTTTAGTTTGCCAAAGTAAAGTTAGCTGTTGAAAGATTTGGATGGGTCTGAAATGTAGTGAAGTAGAGTTGTACACTGACAGATGTTGGGTCGGATTACCTAACCCCCTGTTCCCTAACTTTAGCAGCCAGCAGATCACAAATACCTGGCCCCAGAGCAGTTGTTAGGGTTGTTTTCCACCGCCTGTTTGTGACAGACGGCTGTGCTCAGAGAGGACACCAGCAAATCCAAGAGGTGGGGCCATGAAGACTGCATCCGCCTATCACAGCGAGGGGTGGAGATGTGCTTCTACCCAGCAACAGTCCTAGAGGGTCTCCCATTGCTCGGTCGGACTCAGGTGGGCTGACAGAACAGCCTCAGGTCTAACTCGGTTTGGCCCCGTTTCACCACATCAGTCAGCGTACATGGTAAATGGTGTGACGTGAGATGGAAAAAAAACAAACAAAACAAAACTTGGGTCATTTAAAAAAAAGGAAAAAAAAAAGAAAAAACAGCCCCTGTGACTGTGACTCATGTAAAATATGCTTCTGGGTTTTGGCTGGAGCAGCATTACTGCATGAAAGTAGTTGCTGAATTAGGCTTCAACTGTTTCAATTAAGCTGATGTGTGTTTTGTGCTCGCTGTGTTGACACAGCAAAGAGGGGAAGGAGAAAGACAGCAAAAGTACATACAGTATAGCAATACATGAGGGTCAGTTATCGAAAATGTCAGGAAGAAAAGAGCGAAAGTGAGTTGTGTTTGCACAAGCACTTTTTCTCTCCAGGAGGCCATACAGTGCATTTTAGGAACTTGGCAGATAGAAGAGCAGAGTGAGTGAAACATTAACACTCCTCAACCTTTGTTTCTGCCAAAGGATCTACAGCTGGATCCAAGACATGGAGAGATCTTTGCTGTGTGTGTGTGTGTGTGTGTGTGTGTGTGTGTGTGTGTGTGTGTGTGTGTGTGTGTGTGTGTGTGTGTGTGTGTGTGTGTGTGTGTGTGTGTGTGTGTGTGTGTGTGTGTGTGTGTGTGTGTGTGTCTCCATTTCCGTCAGCCCAGCTACTGTGCATGTATGCACAACTGAGAAATTACCATCTTATATGCTTTCACAGCCATTTGTCTTCTCTTACATCCCTTATCAAGAGTTTTGAAAATGTTCATTTTGTCTTTTTTATCACTAGTTTTACTCTTTCTTCTAAACAAAAAAATAAGTTAGGAGATGTTTTTCTTACAAAATAAACACGGCAATGAAACCATACACAAAGTTAAGGCAGCTCCTGGTGCATCTGAAAGACAAAATAGAACAGAACCAGAAATGTATGAAACGTATGTAGGAGAAACGGTGGGAACATTTATCACAAGAAAAAAAGTGTTAAAGTGTGAGAAAGAGACAGCAGTAGGACTCACAAGAACACAAAAAGAAAAGGCAGAACAAGAAATATTAAAGTCAGCCATATTGAATCATGGCAAAAGAAACAACTGGGACAGAACAAAAGTCATTAGGTCAAAGTCAAATAAAACACAAACTTTGGATCAAAAAGGCAACAGAAATAACACCTTGCTCACACCTGGGACTCTCTACTCCAGAGACCATCAGACGACGGGGGGCGTGGCCAGCCTGCCCCGCCACGCCACGCCTGAGAACATCAGCTGACGTTTCCTAGGACGAGTGCAGGTTGACAGTCGAAACATGTAAAGGTAAAAGAACATCCCCTCACTTATTTGTCTTTTTTTAAAAAGAAATAGGAAAATTACTTATTAAGAGTCACAGCAGCCCAAAGCCCCTTATCACTGCTTTAGGGTTTCAATTAGAACTCTGAACTTTTCCACCACCCTCACTTTCTCAGAGTCATTCTCACATTAAAAGTGGTTTTAATGCATGCAGAACACTTTGTCCTTGAAAATATGGCTTGTATGTTGTGCACGCCAGCACATTAACTTGTGGACCATTTGTTTTTGGTGTTGACACCTCTCTTAATGCTGAAACTGTAAATCACAGAGCGAGCGTGACAGCAGCGACATTACCAATCATGCAATAACAGAGATTGCTGAGCACACACTAAGAATGTACGATCTACACACTATACATTTTCACAAAATATGTTTTTTCTACCTTTCATGAGACTGCATAATTCGAAGCAATGCAATCAGACAACACATTTTTCTGAGTTTTAAGGAAGTGTCATTACTCTATTTAGAAACTGTACATTTCAGTTAAGGCAGTACTCAGATCTGTTTTACGTAATGTAGCAACAACAATAGCTTTTTTCACAGTCTTGTGTCAGAAAGTACCCCCACACTGTAACTATTACATCAATCAATGGCACTTAGACACACTCTGATGGAGCAGATACAAACAGGAAGACAAGGAGAGGAGCTGTGTTGCTCTTCAGTGGGGAACACCAGCCTGTATAATAGAAGTGGCTGTGGTGCAAGAAGTAAGGAGAAACCAAATTAAGCTGGCCATGCAAATGTTGATTTTCAGTCTGATGCCATAGGTAGGCCTACTGAACTACAGCTTAGAGACACAGCCCTAGTTTGTTGCATATATCGAATTGAATTTAAGATTTATATTCAAAGTACCTATACATATTTGTCATTACTTTACGTTTTTAACATAGATTTTATTGCACCATGCTAGGTTTAGGCAGGTGTAGGCCTGAAAATCAACTGAAATGATAATGATTATTGTGTTTTCTTCTGTTCTGCAGTTGGATATTAGGATATTATATGATTTGAATAAGAATTATTTTCTTATCCTTTATGATGTTTTTAATAATGATATATATTAATAATAATAATTTACAAATCATTGTGGTCTCTTAAAAAACATTATAGACACTTAATTCATAAGAACTTTTTTTCTCTTTTTTTTTGGGGGGGGGGGGGGGGGGGGGGGTTGTTTGTTGTTGTTGTGCGCGACATACAGCTGCCGATAGGATTTTTTTAAATTTTAAATTATAACGGTGCGCTTACTGTAAGTGTTCCCACACTATACACACAACTGTTTTTTTTTCATCAACCATCCCACGGACCACTTGCATGCCGAACGGATCACGGATCAACAGCGATCCGTTGCACTACTAGGAACCATATGTGATAATATGATGATATTTATGATGGCACACGTGAGAGTGCGGCCTCTCTGATATTAACCCGATGTGCTGCATCCACTGCTGACGCTACTAAATATAGTCTGACTAAATAGAAATATAAAAATATAAACTAAATATAAGGTTTTTGTTTGTTTCTTTGTTTCATTCCTGCCGCAGTACCTCCACTTCATTTCTAAAGTTCTTTTTACGTTTGGAGTCTGGTGCTCCCTCCCAGATTTTCATTTGAGCATTTCAACTTTCTTTCTCATTTCACCTTCTCTGCTTAGTGCCTGTGGGGTCTGTGTGCATGCGGTCCTGCAGTCTCATGCCCTTTTAGAGCATTGATGGGGCGGTTACCTGTGCTAATCCTATGTTTGACGGGCTCACGTGCTCTCAACTTATGGCATTCATCAAATTCTGCGGTTTAAGAACACGTTCATGAATCTGACGTGGAGTTTTCTTAAGAACGACTCTTATAGATATTGGTGAATGAGGCCCATTGCCCTCAAAATGTCTCATGCCAACCTCATTTCAACATAAAACAGCTACATTCTAATGATGAATAAAACCCTGCATCATCTGCAAAACGTCATAACATCAGTGTTGACAGTTCCACCCTTATGGACCAATGACTACAGCCACTAGAGGGCTTTGTCACGTACATAAACATATCTCGTTTTGCGGTGTTTGCTGAAACCACTGATACTGTTGTTCTTTTTGGGCTGAGAACCTCCACCTAATCATAGTCTGGCAACTGCCTGTGTATACAGCGGAGGCTCGTGATTACTGCTACACCCTCCTCAAGCCAACATAGAGTAAGCACTGTAATGGACAGTGTAATTGCACATTCCATATTTAAGGGGCAAAATTAGGAGAGAAATTCAGCCACATTATCACCAACACTTTTAGGCCACGTTAAATGTGTTACTGCAGCCTTTGATTAATCAGTCAAGTTGTCAGATGAGAGTATTACAAGAACTCCTCGAGTGAAAATATAGAAGAGCAGCTGCAGGCTTTAGTCTGGCTGGTCAAAAAGAAGCAGAGACAGACTGACTGTATATGAGAAATAAGAGAGGATGCAGCAGAGAGATAGATAAAGAGGTAGATATCATACAGATTGCCACCTTAGCATTTTCCATTTCCAGTAGCAGCACTAGTGTGTGCAGCTCAGCATTAATTGGATGCTACATTGCCTGGCTGAGTGGTGGGGGTGAGTCTTTGCCAAATTTGTAAAGCTTCATGCCTTGATTTTATGGAAATGAGAACACTTACGCCATCCAATTATTTATTTAGGACAAAAGGTTACTTTGACTCTCTCCGATGCTGGCTAAATATAAACATCTCTGAAGTTCATAGTTCTTCTAATCAGGTCTTGTGAGGATGGAAATCAAAGTTACATAATTTCAGTAATAAGAACAGGTCCCGCCCTGTCCAAGGTGTTGCATGATTTCAAAGACTCTATTTTGTGAACGGGGGAGGCCAGCGGCTTTTACCTCCTTATCCAAACACAGCATAGGCCTGAGCTCTGGCTCAATCTTCCACACAGTGAATATTTCAGTGGACAGGATGTGTGGTGCAGGGTCACTTCCTAAAATGCCTCCAAGTCCAGACACAGACGTGTCCTTGATTTGTGCCTGCATCAGTTCAAAGTTATAAATGTGACCTTAGAAAAGACCACACAGATATCTGGCAGTACAAGGAATAAGGTCAATTTAGTATTTCTTGAACATGTCTCATATTCGTCATTATCTGTCATTACTGATCATTTGAAGATTACAAGGGTAAAATATTAGACTCTCCTGAGGGTTCTCGTAACTCCAGCTTTGAAAAACGTCTCTCTAACGCCAGAAGGAGCTGAGGCAAAGTCTGTATATGCTCACTGACTTGTTATTAGCATAGTATGTAGTCAGGCAGGCCAGTACTTTGTGTTGCCCTATAGCAAGAGTGTATGCAGCTGACAGTGAAGGTCAGAAATGACTGAAGGATAATGTTGGATCCAGGAGCCGCAGCATGTCTGGAGGAGCAGAATAAAATAAGCTCAACTGCATGACACGTCATTACAAGCAAATTCAATGACGGCACCTCAGGGTTTAAACTCAATAAAAATTTGTATTGTATTTGTGTGTTATATATCTATTAGATTCGAGACATCTGGTACTGCTGCTTGCATCATGCACCGTCCTGGTTGATTTGAGTCTTTTTACAATGCAAAGTAGAAGAGGGGAAACATGAGCAGAATTTATGTGAAAGAGCCAGTGTCACTGAAGATGGTGAATGCCCGTCTTTGTTACAGGGAGAGAAGAAAGGAGTTTTGGCCATTTATGCAAGCGCAGCCTCATTTACTACTCAGAACATCTCTGAGGTTTATGTAACCAGACATGCTGATTAAATCTTCTTTTGAATGTGTAGCAAATGGCAGCTTGTTATGAGGGCATGGTGGACAAATGCAACGTGTGAATGTTTCAGCATAGAAGCAAAAATATAAACAGTTTTTCCGCAGCGCTGATGAAAAATAAAGTGCATCCTAAGTTTTTACATCTTGGTTATGATTTGTAAAAGAAGGCATAAGAGAATAGACCTAAAAGATTGCTGCAACTGTTGAGTTTTTAGTCTCTTTCCTCTTTCACACTGACCAAAACAAGAAGTGCATTGCAGTGGCTGCTTGAGAAACCCTGGCACGGTGGCAGCTTCAGAGTTGAGGCCACTCCTCAGGTGCCTTGTTGGCACTTTAACAAAGCAAGAAAACGGCCTCCAATTGCAAGTGTGCTGTCTAATGCCTCAAGTGCCCCGAGGTATTGATTATATGTTGAGAATTTCTGGAGGACAACAATGACTCAGCGTTTTCACATCACATCTACTGGTCACGTTGAAACATCTCTGTGCCCATGACAGCGCCAAATAGCACATTCAGTGGAGATGCACAGCTTTCTCTTTGCATTTTCACCATTACTGTGGGTCTTTTTTGTTTTACTTGCCATAGTGATGACACAGGCCTTGTCACAGCACATTGTGCCACAGCAGGAGATCATCATTGCTCAGTGCAAAGGCTGTTGACACTGCTGCTGTTCACTGTGGGAACAAAGTAAATAGAAGATCCATTTTTTTTCCTACTGTAAGGATGATAGAAAAGTGTAATAATGTCGGTAAAGTCTTTAGCGCTGCCGTGGGAGCTGTCTTGGGGCGCATGCAAACGCTTTTGCAGGGGCACACATACACATGGAGTAATGAAACACACTTGGGGAAGCAGCAGCAACACACCGCAGGATTTCTCATCCTTATTTAATGGGGTCGTTAGTGTGTCCTTGGTGGACTGTGATGTAATAAGTGATCTGGCCAGGCTGAGACGATAAATGAAATAATCTCCGGGATGAATGACATAGCGGAGCCATTATGGTACAGGGCAGATTATTTGGACTTCAAGTATCCTCCCTCCGAGGACTCTGGGGTGTTGGTATTAAACATCATCAAACATCCCTTTCATCATCTTGCAGTTTTATCATTAACCATGTAATATGTGCATGTATGTGTATAAAGAGTTGAATTAAATGGGCTGACAGCAGCTGTTGGAAAGGTGTGCGGGCTGGCCAGCAAACACTATAGTCTGGTGTTGTTTTTCAGACACGGGTGCTATATAATCTGTTGTTATAGCCCTGAAATCAACAGCATGAAATATATTCACATGTAGATCTGCTGCTCTCATTGAAAACATGAGGAATGAATAGATATTTCCTCTTTCGGTGTGAATTATTTCTCCTTGACCCTGTTGCTGCGGTGAGTGCATCTGTGATGTTCAGCCCAACCATTCAGCTGCCGAACACGTAAAGCCCTATGGAAAAAAAGGTTTGTTTGATGTGACCCTTCACAAGGTAACACAAGACCTGTCGCTGTAACCGGGGCTACCTCAAGTGTTATTGACAGTCTCCTCTTTTCACCAGAATGAAAAGGCAGATCCTTTATTAGTGTGTGATCAGAGTACAATTTGTACCTATAGAGAATATCCAAAGCTTATATGGAAAAGAAAGTGATTTGTACGAAACTAGTGGTAAATAATCTTGTACATGCTTTATAATATAGTGACATTGATGTCCAATTGGTTTATGATAGTTTTACAATTACAAGTATGAATGTAATTTTTTCCCATTTCAAAATAAGGCCACTTTTTCTGCAAACTTTCTAATTGTAACTGCCTCATCAAAATAATGGCTCTTTCATCTGCCTATTTGTCAAAAGGCTAGAACAATTAGACAAGAATCAAGTAATTTGTTTTTAATGTGGAAATAATACAACAGTAATTCAGAGCACTGTGGTCACAGCTCACCATGTCCCCCACAAGGGGACATGGGTTCATGTAAGTGCCTGTGAGCAGGAACAGGAGGGACTGTATGGAAATGAGACTCTCTTAACAGCTCTGCGTGCCAGCATTCAGAATCTGGGATGAGCCTCTATCACACAGACAGAGGATGAAGTGCAGCAGGGTCCACTCCATCCTGCACACTTGAGGGCAACGCCGGCTGCAGCATCCTGGATGAGCTGTGAGGGCTGAGGGCGATTCTCCGGAGGGACCAGAGAAATAAAAGAGCTGGAACAAGGCGGGGAGCAGAATCACTGACGGGAAACAGTATAACTGAGTAAAGCCAAACTCAGACTTGTAGCAATAGTGTTTGGGTTATTAGTTGATTTAATCTAAAACTATTGTGTGTATAGATTTAATCAAAAGGGAACATGTTAGTACGGCAAAAGTAGAAATCTGAACCTTGTCAGTCCAGTATTGATAAGATGCCTTGGCCAAGTACTGTAAACATATATGGATCTTTGGTCCAATATACATCAGTTGATCTTATTATTTGGGAAAGTGTAATAAAAGATCGAAATCTTATCAGCTCGCTCATATCTAACACTGTTTTCTCCCGCAGTGAGGAGTGAGACAATTTCAGTGATAAATGTGACAGCGTACAGCACATGAAATACAAGAGATGGTGCCACATAAATGAGGAAGCGTTTTTTTTTTATTATTATTAAATCCTGGAAAAGCTGGGATGGATTTACTGCTCCAATTACATTAAAATAGGTAGATTTTAATATGTTTTTCAATCTACCACTCTGAATCACAGCTCTTTTGCTCCCTGCATGTTTGCTACACAAATAGAAATACATTTCATACTCTTCCCAGCTGGGTCGTCAATGATGGCAGATTTATAATAGCACAGTCTATATAATGGTTCGTCTGACACAGGGCGATGAGGAAATTTGAGTTTCTTATTTCAGTGGCGCATCGGGCTCCTCCATGTACTGCATGTCAAGGTGTAAATCGAGCCCCGGTTCATCAGTAACGTGAGATTGTGCTGTCAGATCACTAAATGCTGCCTTTATTGTTGTCCCTTTTCTAATTTCCAGAGCTCATGTTTCACCTCGCGGCTGCTTGGCCACACATATTTTTAGCTCCAACTTCCATTTTGTATTGATTTGATCTGTTTCTTTTTTATTTTGTGGTGCAACTCTGGAGTAAGGCACATTTTTTTCCCCCTGTCCCTCCATTGTCCTTGGGGGTACTCTGTCATTGTATTGCTCCTTATATCCCTGCCTGAGGCTATCCAAGCCTGAAGGCTCCACTACACACTTTGCCTGAGCTGGACATTATGTCAGAGATAAAAACAACAACAACGATGTGATGCTGAGATGCATGGCATGTAGCTTTCCCTTAATTATAACATTAAGATTCAGTGTGTGTTTGTGTTTGCCTGGGCATGTGCACTTCATGTAAATCCTTCTCCAGCATTTCTGCAATAAAGCATCATTAAATCGTCTCATTGTTTCTGGGTGAGAGGTAAGCCTGCTGATCAGGATACATGACCGCACACACACACACACCCACCCTCTCTCTCACACACACACATACACACATGCACACAGGATAATGATAGGATCCAGCATCTTGCACACAGGATGCAGATACGCAAGAATAGAAATGGCGTAATGTTCGCCACTGACTCCCAAAGGCGCTGAGATATCTGGCATCATCAGCATCACAGACAATTTCCCCCCTCCACATGTTTGCCTCCTCCTCTCCCTCCCCCCTCCTCCTCCTCTCCCCCCTCCTGTCATTGTCCCATTCACATACCAAGCTGTTCCTCAATTTGACAAGCAACAGAAATCTCATACATTTCCATTCTGACTCCTTCCCCTTCTCCTGCTCGTCAGCTGTGGCAGAGATAGCACTGACTCATAAAATGCTAATCACTTAGTGGCAGTCCAGTTACACACAAAACAAAGCTTCCTAAAAAAAAAAAAACAAACGGGAAAAGAAAAAAACTCCAACCTTTCTTTCTGCACACTTCAACTTTCCTTCTTTCGCTTTGCTGCCTTGCCAGTAATAATAACCTGACCTGAAACAGCCCTTGGTGCTCAGATAATGATTTTTCCACTTGCTCCCCCCCTCTCCCGTTTCTCGTCCCATCTCCGGTGGCTGCTGCTTGTGCTCTGCAGTGTTTGTATGCACGCTGATTATTCACAAGGACCTATCCGCCAGTGACCTCTCCTCCACTGGCTCGTTACCTTCCATCACCCCCTCTACCCTCTACATCCATCCATCCATCCATCCATCCATCCATCCATCCTTACATACAACCATCCATCCATCCATCCGCCCATCCACACATCAATCCATGTTTTTATGCACAAAGGAGTTTAAATGCTGCTTCTGCGAAGCCTCACTTCTAGGGCACTAGCTCTGAACAAGGAGACCATTGAGCGACGTGGTGAGAGGAGGGGCAGCTGGGCTGTCCTGGCATTCGGTGTGGCATTTGACAGAGGGCTGATCAAAGGCTGTGAGACTCTGTCTGAAACACTGGCTGCAGAGCGGGGGGCTAATGGGAGATGCGCATGGCTGAACTCAACTGGGCATGTGTAATATGAGGAATGTTTTGGACTGCGAGCAAAACAGTTCTCATCACCGGCTCGCCAGCGTGGTTGTAATTAGGAATGTATAGCCTGATGGATGCGGTGCAGCATCAACAACGCCACTCAGGTGTTGTGGGCGCTGTTTGTTTAGTTCAAAAGTGCCGTACCTCAACAGCTTTAAAGCGATTAGCTGAGAGGGGAAAAAATGTATATGTATATGTTTTGTAACATTATCAAAATGCAACAGAGGTTTTCATATAAGCAGATTTTGAATTCTGTTCACATGACCCTTGGCTGACCGACAACCTCAATTTTCTGCCTCTGTGTGTGTGTTCAGATCCCCTCCCTCCCTCTCTCTCTGTTTATATCATGCCTTGTTTCTCCCGTGTTCCCTTTCGCTGCTTTGTCTCTTTGCCTTGTTTTCACCATCTGCGTTTTTACTGCATCTCCCCCATTTGTTCCTCTGTTTGTCTTTCAGTCTGTCTCTCAGTCTGTCCGCTGTGCACACACACACTGTCCACAGCTCATCTAACTGCCTTCATGAAATCTTTTTTTTTTCTTTGTTTCTGGTCTCCATGTAACTGGTTTAATACAAAAAGGTGTGTGTACAGTGGGAGGACTGTGTGTCGTGGCACAATAGTGTTAACCAGGTCAGTGTGCGTTGCATAACACATCAGTAGGATTTGACCAAGGCCATGGAGACGAGGCCTCTGAGTGACCGCTCTATAGCCACTATGACACAAGCTTCGATCAAAACAAAACAAACAAAAGAAGAAAAAAAACTACCAAAAAATGGTTGAATGTTGAACAGTTTAAATTTTGGTTATTACATTTTTTTATTGTAATTTCATAACTGCGGTTCAACACCTTACACAGCTAATAGCCACTTACAGTATATTTCATCCATCCGATTTGAGGCACTCAACCACTGTGTTTCTGGACATCATGTGATACACCTTAAATAAAGTGTAGGTGTATAAATATATACACAAACACACACTCTGTCCCACATCTTACGCTGCTTAAGCCAACACAGCACGTAATCCATATGTTCTCATGATGGAACCAGCACAACTGAGCCCAAGCCTGGGGGGAAGGTGGGGGAGAGGAGCAGTGGGCGGTTCCTCTGATAGCGCTCTCTAAAAATAAACCCGTGCCCTTACATAATAACCGGATCAATGCCAGCAGGTCCTCACTATCAGCTACAGTGGGACGTGACATGCACAAGCAGCTCCAGAGCCAGAACTGACTCTTTACATTAAAGAAACTCAGAAAGATAGTTATATAGATATAGTTGCAAAATATTTATATATATATATATACTATATAATTTATTTATTTAGCTGAAGGCTTGATGAACTCTTTCTTAAAATGCTGGTTCATGATTGTGTATTCATTACTATATTACATCAGTGTAAACGTCAGATTCACCTGTTAATATTATTATGTATACATTTGATGTTTGTTTGTTTTTTACCTTCAAACTTTCCAACACTGTCTGAAAATATAAAATAAACAGTGATCGTCACAATAGACATGATGCCAATGTTTGTGTTTGTCAGTATCACCAGTGGAAACTACTAAATCCAGTGCTTCTACTTTATCTGGCTATAGACGTATTTTCTGGCTGTCAGGCAAAACATTCAACTTTTTACTACACAATATTTATTCAATTATTATGGTCAGCTTATAAAATATGACAGATACACACATATAGAACAATTCAACAATGCTGTTTAGTTGTTAGTTGTTGTAAAAAGATGCTTTAATTTATTCCCGGATTAACAATAATCTAATGTTGCCTAACATCAATCAATCACATCAATTCAATCCCTTGCAATACTCTTTAGTATACACTTATGTACTTTTACTACAGTAGGATTGTGACTGCTGCAGGATATTAATTAACAATGCATTGTTTTTACGTTTATATTTTTACTGACATTGAAGATCTGAATATTTTTTGTGATACTGTAACCCAAAGTTTATGAACACAGATGTACGTGTGTGAAATGCTTTGGTTGAACAGTGCCACGGCAGACAAAGCTTAAGTAACATTGATTTCAAAATTTGTTGTTGTTACACCATATCTGGGACTACAGTAACCTGAGGCTGCCCTTCCACTTCCACCCCTCATTTCTGTCCATTAAATACACAACTAGTGCCAGCAGCAGTTAACTTAGTTTGGCACAGAGACTGGAAACAAAGGGAACCAGCAGGTCTGTGTCTGTCCAACGGCAACAAAATCCACCTTCCAGCACCTCACAGCTCTCTAATTAAACCATTACAACTTGATTATTGAATATGTACAAAATCCAAAGTGTAAAAATGACATTTGCCATAATGTTGAACGCAGTCTCTTGCTGAAGGGCAGATTTTGATACCTTTGGACAAAGCCAGGTTAGCTGTTTCCCCATGTTTCCACTCATTGTGCAAACGCAGCTGAAAGTTTAATGGATCCTCTCATATAACTCTTTGCCAAAAGGCGACAATGTTTCCCAAAATGTTAAACGATTCCTTTAAAGGTCCCACAATACATTTCCATGTATCCTTTTTTGTATAAAACAGATCTAGTTACAGATCTCACTTGTATATTAATACTGTCAAAGTATCAAAGTGCTCAGTCCACAGAGGAATGCACACAGCCCGTATTCAGAAATTAGCCTTAAAACAAGCCTTCAGGACTTCAGTCACTTTGTGATGTCACAACATAGCATAACCACCATCCATGCCTCCATCCATCCATGCCTCGAGCCATTAACTTGTAGAATTTGTTTTTTCTCAGTATTTCCCTGAAATCTTCTATAATTTTATTTGATCACTTCGAAAACAGTCAATCAGGAGAGGGGCTCGGAGCTTCTCTTCTGATTGGCTGATTGGTAACACATTGAGATGGTTTCTGATACTAAAAACCACAAATATAACTTGTTATGGTTAACAACACTTCAACTAAACACAGGAAAAGTGTAAATTGTGGGACTTTAAGTATAGTGAGGGTCCTGTAGTGCAAAAAAAAAAAAAAAAACCCACAAAATCATGGTCAAGTGAGCATGATTTCCAGCTTTGTACAAAGTTAGCCACAGAGAGACTTTTCCTTTCCTTGTGAGCATTTATAATTCATATATGCAGACATCCAAAGGGTAGAGTACAGCTCGATACATTCACAATGTCCTCTCTGCCCGCTCTTTTCCACTCTCAGAGTGCACTGTCACTGTCTCCCAGAGCAGGCAGGAGGGGTGGGTAATGGTGATGTGGATTAGGATCAAGTTTCTGATGCTGAACATGAGAAAAATGAGAGCCTTTAGATTTTAACTTTATATCTCTGTACAGGCCCCCTCCCTTCTCCCTCTCTCCCTCTCTCTCTTGCTGCCTTTGTGCACTGTTCATCACTGTTGAGTCCTTCATCAATCACCACTACTCATCTATCTCATCCATCTCAGAGTCCAATGTCCCCCACCACATCTCTCCCTTATAAATCAACAGACAAATGCATACCAAACAGCAGCTGTCTCCCTTTTTTTCTCCTTTGCTCCGCCACTTTTTTTCTTGCTGCTGTTCACTTTATTTTGAAAAGGACCCTAGAATGAATTTCAGATGAAGAGGTGTCAGTATGAAGAGTGGCTACCTGTGAGAGCCCGATGTACGACTGGAGAGGATGTGAGCACCCAAAAGTGTTTTTCAGCATTTGATTTGAACAATGTTGGCCAGCCATCTCCTTTATCTATTTCATCCCACCCCGGTAACCGTGTCGTCGCTCTGGATGTACTGGCAACATCCGAGTCACACGGTGTGTCTTATATGTTTACAGGAGAATGCATTAGTGCGTCAGACAGATGGAATAACACTCTCACTCAGAGGAGATTTTAAGGATCAAAGAGGGTGAAAGGGAAAGGGAGGAGGAAGGGGTGGGGGGGTGGGGGGCACCGTGAGAATAGTTGCCATGGTGACTATGACATCACCGGAGGCTGGCGCGCTCTGCCTCAATGGGAGTTTTGTTTGTGTGGAGGTGAAGGCAAACAACGGTCTCGAGACGACAGAGGGAGGCACTTTGTGAAATTTAAGTGACGGAAACGTGTCTCTGAGAGCGGCTGGATTCTGAGGACAATCAGGAAAATGAGTCTTTTTTTTCAACGCCACCCCCTCCTCTGCTGCTGTCTCTCCCCTCCCTCTGCATCTCTCTCTCTCTCTCGTGGGCGGCTGCTGTAACAGATCTGAGTTACGTTAACACGCTTGTAACACAGTGTGGTCTGTGTGGAGGTGAATTGCATGTTCCAGTCTGCTCAGTCATTTTTAATTGAGTTATTACTTGGAGGGACACAGACAGAGAGCGGCAGAGGCAGCACAGGGTGGACTCACTGCTGACATCATTATATTGCATTACTGAGGTGCTTCTGTAATTTTATCCACTCAAATTATATCATTGAAAGTGGACAAAAAATTGGGAACACCTCTTTGCTGATCAAATATAATTCAACAGCAGCACAAACAACTTCTAAAATGACCTAAAAGTTGAACTTCTCTCTAAAAAACTCAACATTAAAACTCACAATAAGCCAGGTTTTATTGCTGGGCTGTATTACCCTCCATTAGTTTTAGCTAGATGTACTTAATAAACTAGTAACTATGGATACCGGAAAAAGGGAAAACGTGGCACGGAGATAAGAGGAAGCAACAGACACATGCATTTGCCACATGTTGCACACATATAAGTGTTAACACGGGCACACGTGGGGACTCAAAAACACACAATAGGAGACGTTCACATGCACACTGTCTGTGATGATGTTCCCCCTTGAGTCTATTCATTTTGTTCCCTTTCCCACAGGCAGTAACTGCAGCCATTTTCTCCTCGCTGCTGGGTGCCTATTCACCTGACAGGGGTAGTTTGGAGTTGCTTTTATGTTGATGACCTCAGTGTCTGTGTTTTTGTGAACTGACAATTGTGTGACTGGCTATCCAGGCAGCTCTTGAAGCGCTGCTTTACAGATTTGTGAGCGACATTGTTCAAGTCTGGTAGAAATTAAGTAATAAAAATAACGTGATACAGCAGAGAAAAGACCATAAGCACCTCTGTGTGTGAAATGCACATGTTCTCCCAGAGTTTGAATGGGTTTCCAGAAAGTGCTCTGGTACTGTACAGTTAACTCACTCTCAGTGCCATGTAGGTGGATAGGAGACACTGCTGTTTGTGTTGTAGAGGTGAAATGATACCTATGATATCTAAATTGATACATCAATTAACTGATCAAGTCAATTGCATTGATCCAAAATGAAAACACTGATCAGACATTGACACATTTTTAAGACATGCCTTTATTTTTGAAATTCCCCTGGCATATCTGAGCAATAAGTATCCCTGCTGCAATTTTATATTTCATAATTTTGCAGAAACACGTGTATAATTACCAAGATCTAGAAATATTTAGTTTGAGGCTCTATAGGGGAAAAGGTTCAGACTGGAATCCTGAGTTAATGTAAACATGTAGGAACTAAATGGTATTTTAGTTTTCTTTTGTAAAATATGAAAATGAAATTTTAAAGCTCAATAAATCAGAGAGTGGCACTTTTAGTTTTTTTTCATCTAAATGTTGCTTATTGCAGTAAAGTCAGCAGATCTAATATCGATCACTGGTCCCTGAATCCAATCCAATCAACATTGTATCATATTGTGATATTGGCAATCACTGAAATGTTGTCCATTGAATCAATATAATATTGTACTGTGATGAAACTAACTCTTGCTGACTCTGTAGCTGCTCATATTTCCAGTCGAGTCATTCGCACGAACAGTGTCACAGAAATAGCTGTGGAAAAAAATGAAAAAGAAATGGGCCAGAGAGAGAAGTTCAAACCAAAGCGTTAACTCCATAGATGGTGATTGTGTCTGTGTTTGCTTTACATTGGACAGATCGTCTGTCCTGGGTGTTTTCCTGCACCTCTCCCCTCAGATTGCCGGGAAACGCTAGGCTACTGTCTTCTGTCATGTTTGGAAAAAGAGATAAACAGACACTGAACTTCGAACCCACACCACTGCCCCTCAAATCAACCTCATGTGACTTTCCTTAAATTTCTCATAAACGTAGACCTTGCTCACGTGTTGACCTCGTCCCTTCCTCCGCCCAGTCACCAGTTGCTGTCCAAAATTATCATCTGTGGCACCATTATGTCAAAATAAGATTTGTATGAGTGTGTGCGTATGTGTTTGAAGGGGGCAAAGGTCAGGACAAGAGACACGATGCGGCTGCCCCACTGACATGGATGACACTCGAGGGGTGCGGGTTAGCGACACCGTATTCGTGTCACTCAGGATCAAAGGGCACGTGTTACTGATTCAGTGAGTCATGCAGCACCTCTGGCTTCTGAGGTGTATTTCAGAGGAACGGATACAAACTTGGTGTGAGTGTTAAGCTCAGCAGCTGGATGCTTCATTTCAGATGGTGAGAAGACGAGGGAGGGGGCAGAGTGTTGTGGTAGAAGTGCTATTGCGTGAGAGCTCTTTGTTTTGGGTCAAACTTTGAAACACTAAAGTAAAGTAAACAAAGACTTTGATGGATGAAGGTTATATTGCGAGTCGACCGGAGAGTGAGGACTTTGAAGGGTGAAGAGGATGGTCTTGGTGAACTTTTTGGGGGGTTTCTGTCTCTGAGTTTTCCATTGATGCCTTTTTAAATCTGAATTAGTGGGAATGGGAGCCTATGTGCACATGTATGCTTTACTTTTGCTTCTATCTATCTATCTATCTATCTATCTATCTATCTATCTATCTATCTATCTATCTATCTATCTATCTATCTATCTATCTATCTATCTATCTATCTATCTATCTATCTATCTATCTGTCTGTCTGTCTGTCTACTATCTGTCTATCTGTCTTGATCTTGAAACAGCGCTGCAATTATATCTCCATTATTTGAAATTTGAACATCTGAACACACACACACACACACCAGATGACTCCTCCAAGCTGTTGTCTCTTACTATCTAGCGCTATTATTTTCCTGCATGTGCTGATTCCCATTCACAACCAGTCACTCAGCCACTTTGCCATCAGACTTCAGTTCCACACAATTCAATATCCACTACACTGACACCACGGGACAGAAGCTGAATAAAGGAAGGGTTAATGTACTGTGCTCATTTTAAGTATGCATCAGCTACTGCATGATACTGTATCTGTTTCCAAAACAGGTACAACCATTAGCTGTTGGGGAGTCATGCACTGGTACCAGTGTGTGTGTGTGTGTGTGTGTGTGTGTTACTATGTTTGTGTGTGACTCACTGATATGGCAGCAGCAGACCTAACATAGACCTGTCGCCTCACGCACAAACACATACATACACCGCAGCTGCGCCGAGCCAAGAGAGGAGGACGTCTGGAAACACTGCTGTAGACCAGCAGAGTTTATGGACTATGAATGTGGTACATTGTGTCTGCTCCAACCAGATGCACCGCAGGGCAAAGTATTTGTAAGTCCCCAGCCTGAGATAAAGTCTTGTGTAAAGAGTCATATATCCAGAACTACATCCATCTATTACACATAGAATCTCCGATATGTATAACTGTTCCAAGAACAGCCGCCATAAATGATTTATTTGCTTTAGCTATTTACAGAATTTGATTCACAGAGCACATGAAGTTTTGAAGACTGATTTTTACTGGTAAAAAAATATCTATTTCACCAGCACAAAAGATTGATTCTTTTTCAAAAGCAAGTGTGTGCTGATTTATAAATAAACCCAGACTACAGTAAAGAGGAGGCAGAGATTGGTGAAATAAGGAGATGCATTGTCTCAGGTCGATGAGAGCAACTGTTTCAGATGACATCAGGGTAAAGCAAAGGCAGACTGTTCCCAGCCTTATCTCTCTCTCTATGGCTGCATAATTCAGGTCCAGGCTCGGGGCCAAAAGAACAGGGAAATCAGGGGTTAGCCATCAGTCAATGTGCTGATGATGTGACTGCAGCTGTGCAATACGCCGAATAACTCTTATCTGTGTAGATAATTTGCTAAAAGTCATACTTAAGACTCGAGCTGTTTGTTCTCATACACACTTCTATTTATTGCACAGCGTTATTGCCCTCAAATAGCCAGGGTTAAAACAGCTATGTCTCATCAGCAGTGATTAATAACATATCCTGGTCTAATTCTGGCCACACACACACCATACAGTTTATTGAAATGTAGTTGATATATTCTATGGAAAGTACTGTTATTCTTGGATCAGCTCTTCATCAAGCTGCTAAATAATTCAGTGTTGTGCATCATCAAAAGAAACTGAAATACTGAATGTAATGCAGTATTCATACACACAAATACACCGACTTCCTGTCTCTGCAAGGGGATGTGTTAGTCATAATGTGTGTGCCGCGGAGGCAGCGTGCACTGGGGGACTAGAGGTGTCAAACAAGAAAAGTGTGTGACCTTACAGGCTAAATGAAAGGCCACTTTAGTCTTGCATCTTTTTTTATTACTGTAAATGGAATCGTGCTTGATGTTTAATGTATGATTATAAAAAAAAACAAGCCTTTGACAGGGTCATATGTGCAGCGGCCCTGAGAGCTCATCATGCTGCAGCTTGAGAAAATAACATGCAAATAGACAAAGAGCTCTGCAAATTCAGGAAACATCTTCATCAGTTTGACAACACACGCTCTGCCACTGATCACAACACAAAGTAATTCTCTGCAAATTCAGTCCTACAACATGACAGAAGTGTTTCGGTGTGGAAACATGTATATGGGGGCGGGGTTAGTGTGGTGTAATCCTAACCGCAGCAGCCTGGGTTCAAGTCCAACCTGTGGCCCTTTGTGCCTCTCTCTTTCTCACTATTAGAAATAAGGCAAAAAAGGGATTAAGATTAAAAGGTGGACCCCTTGGATGCATTTGGTTCTTCACTTTTTGGTAAATTGATGGAGGATCTATTCTGAAATTGCATTGCATTTGTAATATTTGCGTGTTTCCTTAAGCCACACTGGATTGAGCTGAGAGGGCCACCATACATACGATAACAAGTTGAATAGCACAGCCAGAACATTTCTGGATAATATAATGGCTTTATAAATCTATCTAAAAATCTGAATCTCATTTGAAGGTAGATGAGATTTCTGCTGGTGCGTGACCACTCCATTTCCATCGATTACTTAGCGCATATGCACACACATGTCTGGAGTTCACGTACACACATATGGTTAGTACAGATGGATGTGATTACATATTCAGGGAATGTGAGACCTGGCCTGCTGAGAGATGTATGAATGTGAGCGTGTATCTGTGTGTGGGGAGTTGAATACACAGATTCAACAAAGTATTTTTCCACAGCCATGAATACAGAATAGTCCCCCCCCCCCACTCCGGCCCTCTCTCCCTCCCTCCCTCTATTAAACACAACAGTGGGATTGTTATTCCCCATCTTCCTCTCTTTCAACCTCCGTCCTCCTCCTCTGTTGTCTCGCTCTATCTCTCCTCTCATCTATCAGGCACACTTCTCGGCAGACATCCCCTGCTGTTTACTTTTAATTTCTCTCAGTGAATCCTAATTGCACGCTGTGTCTTTCCAGGGTCAGTTCTAATCAGAATTATGATAAGTGCATCAGATTCTGCAGCAACCGCCTCCAAAAACGTCTGAAGTGTGCTCGTCACGAGCTCTGCTGCTGTCAGTAGGTGGCCTCCATTTTGCTGACTTTGCTTTTGGAAAATAGAATAGACTTAGTTTTCCCCAGATGAACAGAATTATTTTGAAGTTATGTTTTGGCCCATTGTCAGTGTTTGTTTTTCATCCCTCCACTGATTTTTTCCCCCTTGCCTTCATCCCATCTATAGCTGCTCTTCCTTCATATCTTTTCTCTTTCATCTCACTCTCTCACTGTAAGCCCTCAGATGTCACCCCTGGTGCCTCAGGGCACAACTGTCTTCTCTCCCTTCCTATTTCTTTTCATATCACCCCAGCTGTCCTTTTATACCTCTGTACCCCCTCCCTCTCCTTTCCACACTCTTTCCATTCTTGCACCTCCACACTCTTTCAACCCAGAGACTATTGCTTCCCCAACACCTCAAAGAGTCACACCAAGCCCTAAAACGCGTCTTAATTGATCCAATCACAAGTAAGAAGCTGTATATGTGGGTGTGAATGTACCTACTGAATTCTTTAAGTCACATTTGGAGGTGTCTAAGGACACATTTGGCCACAAATTTATTTAACGTGAATGCAAATGTGCCCCTGTCTACAGTGAACGACTGTCAGGGTGTTAGTACATACATCCCAGGAAGTTTTGGAGGTGTCTAAGGACACATTTGGCCACAAATTTATTTAACGTGAATGCAAATGTGCCCCTGTCTACAGTGAACGACTGTCAGGGTGTTAGTACATACATCCCAGGAAGTTTTTGTAGCGGCCAAAAATAACAGAGGCCAAGAGCAGATGTTGCTCTGTTTTTTTTTTTTTTTTTTTTTTTTTGGGGGGGGGGGGGGGGGGGGGGGGGGGGGTTTGGAGTTCAGGGCCTGGTTTTTGGAGATGTCATGTATGTGCTTATCTGCATACTGTTCAGAGCAGCGAAAGCACTCAAGAGACATTTCAGCCAGTCTGATGCCAGCTGTGACAGACTGCAGTCTGTCTCATCTGGATTCAAAAAGAAATACCAAGGCCTATAGCCTATTGGTTGAGGAAAAAAAGCTATTTGTTAAATAAGGAAAATGAGACAACCCCTAACAGAATTACTGCTGAAGAACACAATCAGTCTTGATCAGACATGAATTAAACATAAGGATGACCACATAGTTTGTTTCTTGTATCTAACACAAGAGTAATGTGCCACAATTCAATCTCTTCACCTGATGAATACGAAAAACCCTGCCAGTGGGCTGGGAATAAATTCAGTCATTTCCCATGCAGCTTTGGTACACGGCAGAAAACTACTGAAGAAAAAAACATGCAAATAAATTAAATCTTGGTTCGGGAGAAAGTTATGAAGATGCAGAAAAAAAACTGGACTGAATTTTAGTTTTTATGTATTTATAGAGCTGAATACTTGTTGTACCAGATCTTAAATAATTTACGGCATTTGCCAAGTTGGGTTGTTTATTCTGTAGATGTGGTTAGTGGCTACTGTCAATAATTAATAATAACACATTGTGCTATTATAAATGAAGATGCTGCAGAAGGTCTACCACCTTTCTTTGTTTTACTATTTCTATCACCAGTTTGTGCTATTCATGTCTCGTTTAGAGGATGTGGAACATGCACAAGACCACACAGAGGACCGCCCACCCCTTCAGTCAGCTCCTGTGCACAGTGTGGCCTACTGTTCTGTCATATTAATGGAGGACTCTGCATTAAGAAGTCATGAGTGATTGGGTAGAGAGAAGAGTGCAGAATAAAAAATGTAAAGTAATCAACATAATGTCAGCCACTAAACCACACAAAGTGATGTGCCTTGTCACTGCCACAAATGAATCAAAAATACCTCGGCACCTTCCTCTTATCTTTCCATCAACCATCCACGTCTCATTACTAAATTGATTCGCCATGTCCTTGAGGCACAGGGGTGTCATTCTATCATATGAGACAGTTTATGTCTAAAGACCCTGGGGTGGGCGGGCTTACATACAGAAAACATACAAAGCTACTACACTGACCTGCATTTTGCCATTAAAATCACAAAATCACAGCGTGGTGGTGGTGTGTGAGTTCTGTGAGTTTTGCCAACATTGGCATTAACAGCTGTAGTCATCATCTTGCTTCAGTATATTTATATAATATGGGCTATTCTCTAAGCATTGGCACTGTTGGGTAGAAAGTGACAGAATGGGCCAATTGGCTTGTTAGCATGCTAGCTGTTTAGCATGCTACTGTAGTTGGTTAACATTGTGGCAAGGGAAAACATTATAGAAATAGAAATGGCTGCTTTCAGCAACTGGACACTCCCTTTGGTGAGTAGAGGAATAAAAGTCTGATGCCGAGCTCACAATGTTTGTTCGAGACTATAGGCTAAGTAAATGGTAACATTGACAATAACAATAGCAAAACATAAGCTCTTTAAAAGCTCAAGCTTCCTGCCATTAGTTTCCCTTCACAAACACTACAAAGTCATAAGAAGAGAAAAGTGAGAACAGATGGCGAAAATGCAATCATTGCATACATAAAAGACCAGGCCTACCATACAGAAAAGTATCACACATCATATACAGGAGATCTCTCTTTTGCATCACTAATTGAAAAAACACATCACTATAGGATTAAAAATACAGAGAAAAAAAACACGTCAGCCTTATTTCATGTTTCTGAAATTGACTGCAGCTTGGTAAGCAGACATTTACATGGCTTAGAGTTGGTTATATTAGGATACTCTTGTGAATTTCAGCCTTGTTTTTTTTTTCCCTCTGTGGATGGCGAATGGATCTATTGATGTTGC
Source organism: Trachurus trachurus (assembly GCF_905171665.1). Classification (NCBI taxonomy): domain Eukaryota; kingdom Metazoa; phylum Chordata; class Actinopteri; order Carangiformes; family Carangidae; genus Trachurus; species Trachurus trachurus. The sequence continues at coordinate 18,621,731 of NC_139905.1, forward strand.
CCCAGTGGGCTGCCATTGGATGAATTATGTAACAGCCTCAGTGGGCTATGAAGGCGACTGTGCAGGAAGAAAAAGTACTCATGCTGCTGTCGTGACAACTGATAACATAACCTCTGTATTTACATACACTTTGCCATGTAAATCCTCCATGTGTATGCATGCTGTGTGACTCACTGCAGGCCACTGAGGCATGATATTTAATGGGCAGCCACAGCTGACAGACTGTACCAGAGTAAAGAACAAGTACAATTTGTCATTCCCTGATAACACCATAAAATTTTGGTGTAAAAGCTCAGTCAGTCATGAAATGTAGTTAAAAAGATTTTCTACCACGGTGGTTGTTTCATGTGTGAGAGATGGAATAATGAGGTGTGGAGGTTACATTTATTTTTTAGATTGAATATTCAGCACTATGTATAGGCCTACTAAATGAAAGTTATAGAGCATTGAGGCATACTAACTTCTGCTGTTTAAGCTTCAGTGCTCTTTTAGCTGCTAATGCTAATACTAAGTGATGCTGATGAATTGCAGGCATTGTGCTGTGCTGTCATGCTAACTAACTGCAGTCAACCAGTTTTCCCACCAAATCAATATCTATATCCCTGCTCAGATAATTGGCCTTTTCATATCTTCTGTTCCGGGAACACATGCTTCCTCTTTTTAGGAAAACAAATTCACCGTTTCATCTGAGGGTAACAGCACCAAACGAACACTTTCTAGTGCGGGCTCTACAGAGAATTCAATTTTTCTGTGTAAGTAGTTTTACTTTCTTGCAGGAAACATATTCTTTTAAGATTATCTTTTTTTGTGGATGTCTTCATTTTGGGATAACTCCTTCTGGCATTAATAAATCATTTTGGCAGATCAAAAACAAAATGCACTGAAAGTCCTAAACTCGGCGCCAGTGTTGCCTCCACAGTATTCATCTCTACTTTCTCTCTGTCTCCTTCGTTGCATGTCTCACCCGCTACCTCATTTACTCTTCAAAGGGAGAGAAAAACATCTGTCTATTACGAGGTGCCCAGGGCGCTCTGCAGAGTTGTGTTAAGTAATAACAACCAGTGACGTCAGAGGGCTCTCCGCCTGAGCTGGAAGGAGGGAGGGCGAGGGGGTGAAAAAGGGATAAAAGGACGGGGAGGAGGGGAAGCAGACATGGAGGCGGTAGTGTGTGAGAAATCTCCTCTACTTGTGTGTCACTTGTCCTTCTTCTGTTTATGTGTGACTGGCTGTATTAACACAGCACGGCGAATAAGTCTTTAATTACAGGCCTTGAATACTGATGCGATTTCTGTTCCTCCTCCCAAATTATTATTGCAACTTATCGCTACTCTCCTACTGGCTGAGGGGAAAGCAGAAGGGGTCTATTATGTTCCATCACACGTCTGCTGCTGCTGAGCATAACTCTGTATATGGTCCTATCACAGGAGTCTGTATGTTTATGTCATAGGACGGCAGCGAAGGAGGACAGCCTCTGCTTATCCTCAGTTGTCAGAGAGAGATAGAGTTTGTTTTTATTACAGGGATGTTAGGTTGAGGTCTTATGACAAATGCTGCTTATGTAATACAATGTTTTTGTTTTGTTTTTTTTTCCCCAAAGGTGACCTTCAATTCACAGCAAGAATAAATGCAAGTGGGTTTGTAAATATCGAGATATAGCACATCTTCTCTATGAAAGCATTAAGGTGTTATATTTCCTCGATGTAAACAAGCGTTATAACAGCTCGGCTAAGCCCTCATGAGGTGGATTTTCATAAAACCAGAAAATGAGCAACAACATTCGGTAAATTACTCATTTAACTTAATTTCTCCCTCTATCCTCACTCTCATTCCTGGAGTCAAAGCACAGACTCCGGCTGAGGACCGATGGGGGGATTAGAGATCTTAGGGTGTTACACGCCTTCATAAGCACAAGTGACAGAAGTGGCAGTGAGTGTAGGATACATTAGAGGATTACACCCTAAGACAATATAGCGGTCTTAACATGCCTCATTATGGCTGCTGACCTTGCTCTGTCAGGTGACGGCTGTTTGTTAGAACTGTGGGCAACATAACAAGACACACACACACACACACAATCCACATACTGTAGGAAAAAAAAACACAGGAACCATGCGCAGTATATACAGTAAATTGCCATTAAAAGCAGCTTCGAGAGAATGTCTATTTGGCTTTGGTCCGAGAGGACATGTGACATTAGAGTGTGCTGAGCTGTTTACAGTGAAAACAGCCACAAGGCCTTGCCAGGACTGTGGAAGTCGTATGTGTTGTTGGCAGCCGACTCACTCTCCCACCCACTTCCACTCCATGAAAGCTAGATGTGAATCTGAATCCACGGGGCGACGTCAAAACATGTAATCTCTCTCCTCTATTCTGCCTCTGCCTGATCCCGTCGTCTGTCTCATGTATTTGATCCCCACAGCACTTTCCATGGGAGCCCTTTCGCACACATTTACAGCTCACAACAAGCACATGACTCCGCTTGGCAAACCTAAGTGCATGAAGAATGTCTAAAGGTCCACCCTGTCAGCAGGCCTGCACAGACCAACAGCCCCAGCTCCTCTCCCAGTACAAGACCAGCTGCTGTAATGACAGAAGTGACGGATACAGGACATAGGGCATTATCCATCCCCGTCTGTCATCTATCTATCTATCTATCTATCTATCTATCTATCTATCTATCTATCTATCTATCTATCTATCTATCTATCTATCTATCTATCTATCTATCTATCTATCTGTCTGTCAGGACAATATTGACAATATTTACTGTACATATCTGTCATTAACAGCTACAGCTATGTCTATAGACTGCTAGAGACACCTTCATTCATTATTGTGGTTAACGGTTTAATACAAATGGTAGAAACGACCTTTTCTTTGCAGCAGTGGCTTCATATCATGAACATATACCTGTTGTTGTGTGTGTGTGTGTGTGTGTGTGTGTGTGTGTGTGTGTGTGTGTGTGTGTGTGTGTGTGTGTGTGTGTGTGTGTGTGTGTGTGTGTGTGTGTGTGTGTGTGTGTGTGTGAATATAGATGTGTGTTGGTGCACTTTAAATTTGGCAACAGCGTGCGTTCAGCCGAGCAATGACGTGCGCAGCCTACATCAGCACCTTGGATACGGACACACCATTCACCGTAGGGCTCCTGCCCCGTTTTAGACCAATCAGTGCTTGTGTTTTCTAGATAGCATTCAGCACCACCCACACTGCTGCCAGCTGTATTGTTCCGCTGTAGGGAATCTCCTCTCAGGCTGTATAGCTACATTCATCATGAACTCCTGCAGTTTTTCGTTGACAGGTGACGATATGAATGGTTCTGTGTGAATAATCTGCGACGAAGGGGATATAAATAAGACCACGATCGCGTTAGGGTCTCCTTTTAGTGCTGTGTTGTGTGGTATAAACATGGCACAGGCATTAAAAGACCAGCGAGCTGTGTGTAGATTACCTGGGTGCATCAATTAATAGCATCGCGCTTCTAATATGGTCTCGTAAAGACTGTTAGACCAGCCTGTGTGTGCCTGAATAATAGGTTTAGTCAATAATAATAATAACAGCTAATAAACCCTCGATATAAACCAACAATCTCACATCGATATCAGTATTTGTTCAAAGCCAGCTCAAACAAAGTTAGGACATATCTTTATATAATATATAATATCGTTCCTGTCTTAACATTAATTACTTTTGCCTTTTGCTGTCAGCACAGACCTAGGTTATCTCTGACGCAAGCGCTCATCATAGGCGTCTCTCCCATTTCACAGAATCATATGTCTCTGAGCGACACCGCCGCTCGACCAATCAGAGCGCGACTCGGCCTCTACGTCGAGGGCGGGTCTCGCAATCCGGACCAATCGCGGCCGCTCGTATTGTTTTGACCTCTGAAACCGCATCACCGCCTACCTCGTGCCCATGGCGGAGGAAAGCTATAAATAAAGGCAACACTGTATCAGAAGGGGGACGAAGTTGCGAAACTCCCGAGTAGGAGGGAGCTACTCTGCAAGCCTGCTGAAAGAGGAAAAGAAACGCTAAATAACCTTAAAAGAACACAAACCGAAGCAAACCGTAAACGCCAATCCTCCGAAATCTACATGTACTGGAATACTTTTTTGTATTGTTGATAATATATTCTATGTGAAGAAAGTATTTATACTTTTTTTCTATTTGCACTAACTAACGGTACTTCAGAACTACTGAGAATCTTTATTTTTTACAAGAAAAGTAAGTATATTCACCCGACTCCACACTGTTTCTTGTGATATATGTAATGTCCTTATGTTAAATTCGCTCGCTGTCGCACTGTGTCTCTATTCGTACTTACTAAGCTGATTTGCTGCGTCAGTCCACTAAGTTAGGGAGGGGTGTGTGTGCCTGTGTGTGTGTGATAGAGAGTGAATGTGTATGCAGGCGCTTGCGTGCGATAAAAGTGGGGAGTAGCTATGTCAATTATTTTCTCGTCTCGGTTTTAAAAAAAATGACAATCATTTTTTCACACAGAAGCTCCAAGTACGCCTGTCGTGCTCGTGGAAATTACACTGTAGCCTGCAGTGTCGCACTTTTAATTGTAGCTTTAATTGTATCCTGCGATGTCAAAGGGTTGTCATCGCTGTTACAGTCAGAGAAAATGTAACAATATTCGTCTCAACTCACGAAACCCGATACGTTGAATTCAGACCTGTAGCCATTCGGGCAGCCGACAGGAACCTTCTACTGTCTTCGAGGGGCAGTTTCATGAGGGAGGCGATAAATGTTGCAGTTGTTTTCCTGTGCAGCTTTTTATCCACTCCCCGTCGAGGTAGAGAGGGGAAAAAAACACACACATCTACTTTAAGGTATTCATAAGGCATCGACAAGTTGAGCCCTCTCTCTGTATCCGTCAGTCCAGCTTCTCTAAAGGGCGCAGCCTATATTTCCTTGAATTTGGTCTTTATAGTGTATGACATTTCCATGATCTACCGTCGTGTTTCAACATTGAAGTATCCCCCTCTTGTCTTTGCTAAAATTGCTAAACGTATGGGTGTAGCCATAGTGGTTTAAGTCCTATTTCGACATTGTTGTTAATCTAGGAAGCGATCCAACTAATCGGTGGTTGCTGTACGCCTATGACCACAGTCACAGTGACGCGATTGTCAGCTTTGAAACCCACCCAAAATCATTTGCTTCTGCCATCAGGCTTTACCGACGAGGCACTTCTTCTGTTTGATTTACCCTTTATGGTGAATTAAATGCAACTTCGCCGTTCGTTTCCCCGTGTCCTGCTGTATGAATGTTATCCAGTAGCCTATTATGTAACAGGATTGCAGAGTCCTAGTGCGAGGTCAATGTGTCCAATGCCTAGTTTTTGACAGATAAACAATATATGCACACAGCTCAGTGCCAGACAAGCGAGAAATAAAGTAGACTCTGTTTAATATGTCTCCAGTAGCTGCACATTTTTCCCTATCTGGTTGCTGCTGTGACACAGTTTGGCTATCTGAGCTCACAGCAGGCAAAAACTGCAACATCCACTTGTATTTCAGACAGACACAATAATTAAAAGCCGCTTAAACTGGCCTTAAAAAAAGATTTGAATAGTTGTGTCAAATAACCGAAAAGATGGGATGATCTGTTGTGAATATCTGATGTGAGCCTCTTAGAAATATTTATATAATGATGTCAACATTTCAAAATGAATGATTAAGGTTTTTTTTTCTCCCTCTACCAATTGTTGCAGGAAAAATATCACACCCTGTGGAAGGACACCACTTCTACAAAACCAGCACTTTTGCTTTTGAACCTGTTTTATCCAAGTTGTGATTGCTTTTGTCATCCTGCCTGGAGAGCATCTGTGTTGCCAACCACGGATAAACAAAGCAGACCCAGTGGACACATTCAAGGTCAGACACACCTATTCTTCACGCACCGGGTAAACGTCAGCAGTTAGCTATGCAGCTTGAAATCCAAGTAGCTCTCAACTTCATCATCTCGTACCTGTACAACAAGCTGCCGAGGCGAAGGGTCAACATTTTCGGCGAGGAGCTGGAGCGCCAGCTGAAGCAGAAGTACGAGGGACACTGGTACCCTGACAAGCCATACAAGGGCTCGGGATTCAGATGCATTCACGTGGGGGAGAAGGTGGACCCTGTGGTGGAGAAGGCAGCCAAAGAGAGCGGGCTGGACATTGAGGATGTCCGCAACAACCTGCCCCAGGACCTCAGTGTGTGGATTGACCCCTTTGAGGTGTCCTATCAGATCGGGGAGAAAGGGCCTGTCAAAGTATTGTACGTTGATGACAGCAATGAAAGTGGAGCTAACAGTGGGGGGCTTGATCTGGACAAGGAGATCAAGAACAGTTTCAACCCAGACGCACAGGTCTTCATGCCCATCACCGAGCCTGTGAACGGTGCCTCTCCGGGCTCCAGCTCACCCTCTCCTCCTTTCGGCCACTCGGCAGCCGTCAGCCCCACCTTTATGCCCCGCTCCACGCAGCCTTTAACCTTCACAACAGCCACCTTCGCTGCCACCAAGTTTGGCTCCACTAAGATGAAGAGCAGCGGACGCAACAACAACAACGGCGGAAGCGGTGCCGCGAACAAGGTCGCGCGCACCTCTCCCACCAACCTGGGCCTGAATGTGAACAGTCTCCTGAAACAGAAAGCCATCTCCACCTCCATGCACTCTCTGTACGGGTTGGGCCTCGGAGCGCAGCAGCAGCAGCACCAGAAGCCCTCAGCCCTGTCTCCCAATGCAAAGGAGTTTGTGTTCCCCAGCCTGCAGGGCCAGGGCAGCCAGAGTGCTCTCTTTCCCGGGGACAGCTCGCTCAGCCTCAGCCCGCTGCAGTACAGCAATGCCTTCGACATGTTTGCGGCCTATGGTGGCCTTAACGACAAGTCCCTTATGGATGGCTTGAATTTCAGCTTGAACAACATGCAGTATTCTAACCAGCAATTCCAGCCAGTTATGGCCAACTAGTACATGTAAAGGTACTACCTAAGCTACTACTTCACACAGAAATGACCAGAGATAATGTGATGGGGGGAAACAAACACAAAATGCACATTTTGAGAAAAAAAAAAAAAAAAAAAGTGTAAACAAGAACAGAATGTCAAGGATAAAAGGAAAAAGTGACTTGTCAACTGTAAGATCTGTGTTACGAGTCTAAGAGCATGAGCCCGAGGGTGAATTACTTTGCCCCCTTGAGTTATACCTTTTTTTTTTCTTTAATGATGAAGCTTGTAGTACAAGATGTCCAAGCTTGGTTACCTAAACTTCAACATGCATCATTGTTATTTCTTTTGCCAACCAAGCACAAAATATTTTTTTTATGTGACTGTTTTAAGATATAAAAAAAGACAAAAAAAAAAAAAAAAAAACCACCACAAGTCATGGCCTCTTTCAGTATTTAAACATAACTGGACACCGCCAATTTTTCAAGAAATTGGCAAAAATAAGTGGGATTTCCTGGTCTTTTTTCTAATTGTATAATTTAATTTAGTACAGAGTTTGTAAAATATCAGAGTATCTATTGTTTCTACGACATGGTATTGCATTTATATCTTTTTACTACTCCAGTGATCTGTGATGGCTGCAGCAACTTTATGTTTTCTTTTTTATTGAAATTATAAAATGAATCCATCTTAAAAAAAACATTGACTATTCTAAAGATTGTGTACAGAATATTCCGTAGTGGTGGGATTTAAGAATATTTGCTTTTTTGAAAAACATAAGAGTTGTATTTTCTGTTAAGAGTTTAAAGATTTTTGCTATATTATGGACAAAATGTAATCGTATATTAATTTTGTACCTACATTGTGCAATACTTGATAAAACAAACGGTATAACAAAGTATTCGGAGTCAGTGTCTTACATGTTAAGAGGGACTGATAGTTTATTAAGTTTGTATTAAAAAGCTTGAAAATAATTACTCTTGTTCAGTTTGTCATTGGTTTTTGTGGTTGAGCTGGTCTTACCCAGGGTATTTGAATCTTCTGAACATGTAGGGGCAAATCCTAAAGTCTGTCCTGAAGTCAGATCAGTCAGGTTTTTCCTAAATACGTATGCCACATCCAATTTTAATGAACCTATTTGCTACATTTGTGGGTCTTTAGCGAAACGGTTTGACAGCTTGCTTACAGCTGACAGATTGCAGGGTAAGCTTGTTACATTAGTGAATCGCATCAGGAACTAATGCTACAGTAGATTATATATCACATACTGCAACACATTTTATATCCTCTGCCAGTGGCCCAGATATATTAGTGCGCAGGCGTCATCACAGGCTCTCAGCAGCATTTGTTCACACCACACAGACTGTGTTGTTTAACAGTTGCCCTTGGGCTAAGTGTCATTACACATATGGATACAGGGTGTGTGATAGTGTCAAGCCTGATAACCTCTTGAACCTAAGCCTGGCCTTATATGTATGACAAAAGCAAAGACACATCCAGAGGCTTATACACAGACCTTGTAGTGCAGGTAAAAGCATTAAGAGAAAGCCCCAATCTGATGCAAACAGATAGCATATCTACAAAGTGCCACAGTTTTTAATGAAGCATATAAAAACAGCAAAATTGTTTCCAGTAACTCTCTGTGCATCATCAGTCCATAGGAGTGCGTGGGCGACAGGTTATAGGAAGACATCTTCTCAGGTTGCCTAAAGTGCTTGTTTGCAAAATACTGAATCCTGACCAGCTCCAGGGGGCTGTTACTCTCTTCTGTCGACCTCCCCGCAGAGAGGAGGCCAGAAAACACACCTCAACCCCCTGTTACAAGGGACTCAGCAGAGCCATTATTAATTGTAATAATAAAACATATCATGCAGTACTGGGGAAAAAAACAAAACTGTGTTGAAACATGTTCAGGAGTGTGTAGCCAAATGCCAAGCTGGTCAGTTACATTTCACCCAGTGTCCTCAAGGATATGGCCTGTTAATGGATAACAGGCAGTAGATTTAAAGCAGGGTAGAGTAGTGAGGTGCAAATAAGTACATCCTAAGAGACCACTGGAGTTGAAAAATAACAGAATGGCTGAGCATTTACTTATTTCAGATAACCATTATCTTTCATAAATGGTAGCATTTTTAATATTCAGATGTTAACATTGTTGCTTGATACATTAGTTTGCACATTTCTACAGCAATGATTATGATAAATAGAGGCATTATTTTAGAGCGACGAGATGAATCCAAGATGTCGAGAAGGCTTTTGGTAGCAGATAAGCATTGGGGTCATATGCACTGAAGGTAATTTAGAGCTTTTTTTCATACAGAATGTGTAATTTCAGCAGAAACCTCATTCTGCTGCATCAGAGCAAAACCACATTTTTTTTTTGATGACCAGTATTGAAGTTGAGACCTCTGTGCTGTTACTGCTGTTGCTCCTGATGAGAGGTTGTTGGAGTGTATCATGGCAGCGCTGACTGACTAAAATCACCCTGACCCTGCCGGCGTATCACGGTCCCTCTGGGGCTGGGTCATCATCGCCTGTCTGTCTGTGTGTCCCCTGATACACTTGGGGCTTGATGGGCTGTGTAAAGTTCAGAGTATGTGTGTGTATGTGTGGGTGTTTGTGTGTAAGTGGGGGGGTTTATCTCAGCTGCTGATACTGTGAGTGTTACACAGTCTGGTGGGAGTGTGTTTGTTTATCTTGGTCTGTGACACGGTGCCCGTGTGCATGTATGATAGAGCCGGATGTTTGTGAGGAACAGGGCATTCTGGGAACACCTTTGATGGATTATGATTTCTTTTTCGCGCAACTGTTCTGCCCAGCACAGTCGTTTTATTGATGGTCGTCTGTAGATAACAACTCAGCACGGTGACTATCCAAGCTAGTGCAGGAGAGGCAGAGCAGTCATGGACATCTGCTCTCTTTTTATCCAGGTTGTGTTTTTCTATGCAGGGTGAAAATCAATAGGACATATAAGGTTGTGACCATCTATGTCCTGTATTTGTAAATGAAAAGGAGTGTGTACTGTGAACTCTAGCGATCACTATCACCACTATTTGTCCTCTAGTTTGTTTCCGTTTATTTAAAAAAAAAAATTGGATGGTTATAGTAGCCTACATGTTTTGTTCAAACAACAACAACAGCTATGCTTAAATTGTGGGTAAACTTTACATCATGCAAACCCTTCAAGATTCTGATATAAAGGCTGTAAATGATCAGTGAGTATATTTAATTTTTTGCATCACCACCAACTTAACCATACACACTCTCTTTGGCCCTTACAACATGCAAACATGATACTAATATTATCCTTTTCTTATTTTGAAATTTAAAATATATTTGTTTTGTTCGTAAAATCCTGTATTCGTTACTTTCCTTCTCTGCCTGCATCCCCAGGGTCGACTGAAGGGCAGTGGAAGAACTTAGGGAGATAACAACAAGAGCGAGGGGAGTGCGATGCAGAGTACGTGAATGCCATGAAAATATAATACTAAGTATACAAGTGCAGCAGGAGGCTGCTGAGGGTATAGGAAAAAGAAACACACAGGCTTGGTGAGAAGAAGAGGGAATGGGACGAGCATGAAGTAATGTAACTGGGAGAGAGGAAGAGTGAGAGTGAAACACTGCCGGCGCCGTTATTGATACTAATATGTGCCAAATGCAGCCCTCAGCCCCCACCGCTCTCTGCCAGTACCTCTCTTTGCCTGTCATAAAAACAGGTGGTGCTCAGCTCAGCTTGTGGTCCCGGCCAGCCGACAAGGCCGTATGGTAATGTCACCCTCCTCAGCAAAAAAGCAGTTAATGGCTTTTCAGTCCCTCGCCTTGGTCCAACCCCTCGTCCCATCTATTTCTGGAAGCATGCTGGAGCCGATTGAGCAATGATAAGCTGGAGGGAATTGTGCTTTCCTCTGAACATTACTTTACCAACACCTTATCTGGATCTCACAAGAGCGGTGGGTGGTGGGGGGAGTAGAGGATAACAGCCCAATGTAGAAGATCTACCCCTGTCCCTGATGCTTCTTTTGGAGCAGCCACACAAAAAACCCCAGAAATGTTATGTTTTAAGGGTGTGCTACAAATATGTGAGATTAAACATCTTGCATCTAGCACACATTAAGGAGAACATTTGTTGACTGATCTCACAGTTGAAGCTTAAATGACTACCAAGGGTATTGACACAGTTGCTTTAAACAGTTGCTCACACACCCATTTGGAACACACGGGCTGTTGCTGGTAGGCAGACATGAAACAGTTTACATTCATTCAAATAGATTTGTGTGCCGTGCTAGTAGCTACACCCTGAAGCTGAAGCCTGACTTGTGCTAATTCAAACAGAGCCGGAGCTCAGAACTTTTTTGTTTTTGTTTTTACAAAGTTTTAATATGTGTAGTATGAGGATGTATGTGTTTATATGACTCTTATAAATGAGCTGTTTGTGCTGGATGCATCGCATGCCTGGTGACTCTTGTCATAACACTTTCGTGTCTTCCTGTGTACACACACCCACACCCACATCCACACAGAAACGCACATTGTAAACTGTATTTAGAGTTTCTGATGCATGGTGGGAGTTGTCCGGTTTGCTTTGTACACCGATATCCTCAGCAGACACTCACGCGCCCAGCCCTTTAAACTGCAGCTGCTCTTATCTGCACAAGGAAACTAAAAACAAACACAGGGTTCTGCATGGGCCTCCCCAACCCCTCCCTCCCCCTTCCCCTCCCCCTCCCCACACCTCTCAGGGTGATGCACTTTGGTTTCCAGTGTTGTCTATCATGCCACTCCTGGACCTGCTACCGGGCCCCCTGTGATACTTTACAGCAGACGGGTGGGAACAGAAAACTAACTACCAAAGTTTAATCCTCACCCGCGAGTAAATCAGCTCCGGCTCCGCTGTTTAGGAGCTTTGTTTTTAGGCCCTCGGTGTCTACGTGTTCTGTCCGCCTTATCAAGTAGAGATAAAGATTTATCTCACATCTGATATGTTGTTGTTTTGTCTGTATTTAGTTCTTCTATTTACTGCTGCATGAGTTGACAAGATAGTTCAGGTCAGAGTTCTGTTACAGCATGTCACCTTTCAAAATGTGCTGCATTTAGAAATAGGAGTCGTGGCTTGCGTATAAAAAAAAATAAATTAAAAAAAACCCTGCTGCTGCATCTCATTATTTCTCTTGTTAGGGTGAAACTGTACCTCTATTTCTGGAGGTAAAGGACTAGCTTTCCTCTGTAGTTGTGAGGAATTCGGTCACTTTCAACAGTGTCCAAGCCACATGAATCAGGCTCATCTTGTCAAGTGGAGATTAATCAGTGCTGTGCAATCTGCAGATCTTTGGCGCTGGTGGTGATGGTGGGGGAGTCAAGAATAGGAGGAAGGTATTGGACAGTGGACACCTGCTATATATCACCTCCTGGTGTGTGTGTGTCCGAGTGAGAAAGAAAGACATGAAGGACGCTATAGCAACAAAGGAATCTTATGGTGTCTCTGGCAGAGTTTGTGTCCAGAAGAGGCTGCTTTGTAACCAGGAGAGGGGGGAGAGGTGTCAGGGCATGCATGGGGAGGAAAACCAAAGTGCACACACACATGTTTTGTCCATATAAGAAGCCTTTTGCTCCGAATTGAGAAAAACAAACATGCGCATCACCCTACATGCTTTCTCTGTATCAGAGAAAACATAGCTATTGCTTTCTTAACACATTTTCTCTCTGGATTTACCTCAGAACTTTTAACACTTTAATTCATAACATTTCAACACAAATTAAAGGGAGGAAACCCTTGTGCTGACTGGCCATGCAGCTTCCATATCCATTACTTTCCGTAACTGCAAGTGCAGAGCTAAAACAGTTTTTCACAGGGTTCGTGTATCCTTCAACTCTCAAAGGACAGGAACAGGGACAGGAAGTGAAAACATGCAAACACACAGCAATAAAGCCATCTCTGTATCGTTCACGGGCAGCGGCGCAGGGCAGCAAGTCCTGAATGAACGCTTCTATGTCAGTTTTAGGACTCCATAGCTGAAAAAAAGAAGAGTGTGTCGTTACAGTGACAAAAAAAAGGCAAAGTAAGTTATGATTATTAGAGTGGTAAATGGCACATGTGATTGCAAGTAATAACTCAAGAATGTAACAGCCTCTGAGGAGAAGTGTTTTCATTTGACAGCAGTTGAGAGTTGTCTAAGTGAACCTGTTTGGACATCACCAGGAAATGTCTTCACAGCTGGAACAGCACCGACTGACTAAAGAGTCTGGAATTTCAACCATCCCACTAATAAGACTGCCTGGGACTCTCACGTGCAGGCCTCAACACACACTTCCCCGTATCACTTTCTCCAACATATAACTACATTACTGCTTAAAATAGCAAAGTAAAAGAAGAGTGTGAGATATTTCCACCAAATCCTGTATTTCAGCTATTCGACATCTCAAGTTTAAACATCATACCACCAGACCAAGTAAAGCTGTGTCACCAAAACTATTTTAATTCTTGTGAAATCAACCCTTCGTTTCTAAAAGGATGAACGTGTTAGTTCTTAATTTCAGAGGTGACACAGTGTAACTTTAGGATAAAGAGAACTGTTGGGCCAGTGTTATTGGTGCTGTGTTGACCATATTAACTTGACACATAGCCTGCTGGGGTGGGTGTGCACTTCCATGCAAATGAAATTGTTCCTTATTTGCATGCATTTATAGCACAATTAGATTGTGTTAGTTATTTGCATTGGTAAATGTAAAACATGTTCCATTAACAGTTTACCCTCCATGTTTAGTTCATTTGCATTTTCATTTTCCCGTAGAGAGTTACTGATGTTTGCACTGCTCAACACATTATCCTCAAAGTGAGATGCAGGGAGATCAGGGGAAGTTATCATCATATGGAGGAAAAAATGCACTAAATGGTATGAATAGCATGAATGTGACCTTCTTTTTATTTATTTTTTCTGTTGGACTCATAACAGTTTCACTTTTCAACATCTGCAGCTGGTCACAACGTCCATCACCGCTGTCAAGCAGATGTTTTGGCTGCCCTCCGCTGGAAAAAAAGAATCCGTCTTCCTTCCTATTTCTTTAAAAACTGAGATTTCGTCACTTTTTCCCCTTTGTGTCAGACACTTGGTGGTGATGGAATGAACAGACCTTGATCTGTGTGTCAGGTGAAAATATGTGTCTGCTCTCCTCCACCGGCATGAGCGCAAGAATTGACTGTATCCACTCAGCCTCCGCCCGAGTGTCCTCACCCAGTTTGTGCAATGATTTGGGGAATGTAGCACACACCTGTCAACCAACAGCACCGCACAGAGAGTCTCTAATGAAGCCAGACTTTGTGGTTATGATAGAGATTCCTCCATCCAACTGTCTCCTCACCCTCAAAAGAAAAGTACATTTGTTTCTGCACTGTAAGAGTATCATTATAATGATTCTTTGAGAGGAAAAAAGTCAACTCTTTGCGATGAAGACTTCTTGTAATCTTGTAGAATATAGGGGTAAATGATATTTAAAAAAGAAAATCAAGCGAAGACAGGTTATTTAATTGCTTCTAACAAATTGTTAGAATGTTTTTATTTCCAGCTCCTCTTCACGGTCCTTTAATCAGTTCACTAACAACATCAAATTAATTGCATTGTGTATTGTTGGGTTGTTGTGTGAGACATTCTACCTTGTGAAACTAACATGAACTGTCAGGTATCTTCCAGGGCTGTTTGCGAGGGACTCATCATTTGACACATGCTAAAATATTGTGTGACGTTAATAAATAGAGAGAGGGAGTCGTCGGGGCCTGTTAACTTGCTGTTGAATCCAGTTTAGGGAGAGGACGCAAATGGAAAAACAATAGCTGAAACGATCACTGTGTGGGTGACTGCTGATGCAAATTCTTATGCTCTCGGCAATAACCACTGACACATACGAGAACAGGGGGCTCCAGAGGAACCAATCACCTCTCACCTCATCGCCAAGTGGAAATACCACTGGCACTTTGTCAAACACTTGTTACCTAAAGACGCGCATGGCTTATGTCATCAAGTTAATGAGCATGTTGCTGATGCACGGATCAGTTTAGGAAAAAAGCAAATTGTGCTGCCATAAGTTGTCACATCCACGTCCACGTAGATTGCGTTGTGCATTGTTCTGCAGGCTCTCTCTTCCCACACACACACGCGCACTCACAACGTCACCGCTTTCACCAATCATTGTGATCCGATTAACATAATACTCTCAAAGCAATGGCTCCACTGTGACAAAAAAAGGCACAGTAACACATTACATTACAGAGCGGTTGTTGATTCTGATGCATAATACCAATACAAATACAGTCATGTCCTAATACTCTGTACTTGTGTGAATGTGTGCTTTGTTTGTTGTCCTATGTTTCAGTATTATAGGTTGTCCTTGTATGCCCGGGAGGACTTTGTGCAATTTATTACACAGCACAAAATTCCAATGGATTCTTAAAGATTATTTTCTGTACTTCCCACCAGAAGCATATTAAACCTTAGGCTTTGCAACATACACAGTGTTATGATTAGTGTCCTTTGTATCTGAAATCTTTTTGTTCCCCTTTGTGTGCATTGAACTGTGATTAAGAGAGCATTACAGTGATGTAACTTTACTGTACCCAGATAGACACAACCTGTGTGATATAGATGTGTGCATTCATGGTCTACACCTACACAAACATGACTGCTGAAGACTGCATGGAGTATAAAGGCCAATCTGAAATGAGATGGTCTGTGGTCTATGAAAGATTTCAATTTGTCCTGAGTTGCTGTTTGGTTCACAGAATTCGGATTATTCTGTTTTCATCCACCTGTTGCATCCTTTGTTACCTGTAAACGAAGGACGTGATTCTCTGCCATATTTCAAGGAGCCTTTGAAATGGGACAGCCCTGTCACTCCACCTGATTTAGCCTTTGAAGGATGCAGCAGCCATTGAACTGAGACACAGCTTGAATGTGTACATGTCTCTCTGTGTGGGCTGTTTTTCCCCCCCATTCTGCTGTTAAGTTTTTGTGTTTGTTAAAGGAGCACTTTGATATTACATGTGAATTTCAATTATGTTTACATGGTAAATATAAAGGTACAGCGAGTGGCCAATTAAACTCCACTGCTCTCAGTCCACGACATAATCTGGATAATCTACAACAGAATTCAATGCACATGTACATACACAATCCTGATATTTATTTCTGTACAGAATATTGTCACTGGGCTGTTCATACTTGTTTCACAATACATACAGTTACCAAAGTATATTCTGTACATAACTAATCATTCCTATTATATTATTTTTTCTGTATTTGTTCACTGTTGTATCTTATCAGTTAGCTGGCATTCTCAAGAAATATCCCAATACACCGCATTAACTGTTGTTGTTGAGGTGCTAAGCAGGTTTTATCACCTTTGGACAGAGCCAGGCTAAATGTATCTCTGCTAAGCTAAGCTAACTAGCTGTTGGCTATGCTTAGACTTGTGTGTGTCATAAAAGGAGACATAAACTAAGTGACATTGCACTAACAATACACTCTGGAGAACATGTTTATTTGCTTTGTTGCCTGTGCCCTCTTCAAAAACCTTAATCACGTGTGCATTATTGTTACCAAGGTGAGGTTATATCGGTCATAGGTGAGGAGGATAGAGATGAATGACCCTTTTGGCCGTTTAGGTAGGAGGGCTTGTTGAGTAAATGGCCGTCCCTGATTGAGCATTTTGCTGTGTTTATGTTGCAGTGTTTGTTTTGCACACGCAGCACAGGTGGACCAAATGATGTCACTCCTCTCCCACACAGAACAAAGATGCTCAAGGCTACTCCTTGTGTGTAGGCTGGTTGTGTGTGTATGCGCCTGTGTGTGGGATGTGCCAATGGGCCCTCAGTGGGTGGCGTTGCATAAGAACTTTAGATATGAAGAAGCATTAGAGAATTAAGGGGGGGGGGGGGGGGGGGGCTCTGTCATTAAGTGTCTGTCTTTCTCTTTCTCGCCTACTCGCCGTTCTCTCTCCCTCTGTCTCATACGGTACAGCGCACATGGACTGAGCCCAGCAGCACACTGTGGTGTCTGAGTCAACTATGTGGACCGTGATTTGCAGAAAAAAATCCCACTGAGCAACGGCAGTGTGTAAACACAAGACTGCACTGGACCGACGTTACAACTCGGATAGAGAGACAGCGAGAGAGAGAGAGAGAGAGAGAGAGAGAGAGGGAGGGAGGCAGTGACAAAAACAAAGAAAAAGGATTCCCACTCTCAGAACTATGTTGAGTGGTGGAGTGGTAAGTGAAAGTATGTGACCTCTCTGGTGTGAGCGGCTCTCTTCAAGTCATCCCACAGCATCTCCTCAGGAATAAAGCCTGGGCTCTGACCAGGCCACTCCAACTGGTTTGTGAAGCAAATTGACTTTAATGTTTAAGAGTCATTATCCTGTTACATCACCAGCGTCTACAGAGCTTCTGAGTCCAGACCCAGAGGCAACAAACCCCTAAATGAAAATGCTCCATCTTCACCTTTGGGATGATGCTTTCATTATTTTTTACACCGCAGCTCACAAAACATTTTTCCCAGAAGCTTTGTAGAGTGTCAAGCCCCTCTTTGGAGAACTTCAGGGGTGCAGTGATGAGCAGTGACATCTGCCATGGACTCTTTTCTCTATGCAACCATGCAGGTTAGAGAACAGGTGAGGTGGTGTTAACCTGCTTCAACATTTCTGCCAGTCGCACCTCCGCCAGTACCTCTAGATCAGCTGCAGGGTCGACAGCTGGACGCCACAGTTCACCGATTCACCCCCTGTTTCGGTACATCTTCTGGTGGAGTGGCAGTGGCGAAAGGTGATGTTTCCCCACCCCCACCCCCTACAGCATGATCTGCACATGATAACCCACTATGTTAAGCCCCCCAGCGATTCCTTTAAGCTGTCACTCTAAGCAATTTGTCATGTGACTGACCATTTTGTGTGTATTTCTGGAGTTTCTCTATGGACTGATTATTTTTTAAACTCTCTGAGATGACTCTGTGACCCTTTCAGCTTCGGACTAATGAACAATTATTGATCCTAAGTCTCTTCAGATCATATTTCCGTGAAGATTTGATATTTCCTATCATTATATGCCTCTTGTGAATAGCAATGGATCACACCTCCAGCCTGGTTTCATTGATTTGACCCCAACCCCTGACCCAGATGTTCGTTGTGTTAAATATGAACCAAACTTATGAATGATTTATTTGTTAGTTAAAAAATAGGTTTTCTTTTTTTTATATTTTTAACATGAAGATCATTTACTTATTATTAGAGAGATTAAACATACGTAGGCTACATGTCGATATATATCCAGTGGTTTCACCTTTTCTTGCCACTATAGGTGAGAAACAGAGGAACATTTAAAATGAGACCGACTGTTTGGCTTTGGCATTATCATAACAACAGAGCCATTTGCATCCTGGTGGTAGAAGCTGCCCCCACCCTCTACTCTTGACAAAAACAAAAAGGCCTTTAATATGTAATGGCATGCAAACTTGATTCTGAAATGTTTAATGGTGAGTGAGTGCTATGTTTACATAGGGTCCTTACTCCTGAGACTGTAGGCCTTGAATAAAGATTGGAAACACTGCCAGCACAGTTTTAGTTTTAAAAACTCTGTTGTTGTGTTGTTGTCTGCACTGGAAAATATGAAGATCTTTAGAAACAATGACGTAGACACCCAGGTGTCACAGAGACCCCTTCTGACTGGGTTGTATCAGCCTTGACCACCACTGGTGAACGTAGCGTGGATATTAAAGTTATAAGCATTATTGACCTTATTGCCTATGCTAGCAGCTGTTAGAGCACTTAAATTCTGCATTATTACACTACAGTTGCCCTTGTTGTTCCTCAGAGTCATTTGTGGAATTTTCAGCAAAACGTAGAGACGGCTAGAAAATCTGCTTCCTGTTTACACCAGGCAGCACGCGCCTGCCAGGTCTTTATGAATGGTCATGAGAAATTAATTTACAGGGGCTGGTAGGGATGAACATTACTTTTGCTTCTACTTCTCTCTTTTTTTTTTAATCATTCTGCGACCTGTCCAGTTTGACATATACCGTCCTCTAAGTGCATTGTGGGTATTTGGTTGTTCGTCATTATCAGATTTGACTTCCTTGTTTTTGAATTAATGATTTCAAGTTAAATACAGTAACTAATAACTACTACTATAAAAACAGCTAAAGTGCAGGAACATTTCTTGTAACAGCGATGTCATTTAACTATCTTTTGGTTTATGAGTCAACAATTTGCCCTCAGGTTAATGTCAAAGTCTTCATTGCCAACTATTTAGGCACGTTCACACTTGCACAGAGGTGCAGAATATAATCCTGTCTACCGCAAATTACGTTACTTTATTTATCCGTCACAATGACCGTGTCCTTGCTGTGTCTGCCCCCCAACCTTTTTCCAGATATTTTTAGTACGCCCTAGTGTGAGAACTCGCTATCGTGCTGTGTCTGCGCTGAGAGAGGTAGAAACAGAGCTCCTCTGGAATAATTGGAGACTCATGCAGTGTCTGTGTGTCTCTCTCCCTTTCTCTCTACGCTCCGCGGTGTGGTAGTGAACTGCACCATGCCAGCAGTTTGCCTGGAAGGAGGGAGGAAAGAAAGACTGTGTTATCTTAAGGAGGATTAAATGATTAGGGAGGGGAAAGAGGTAAAGGGAAACAAGTGCACTTATCTGGTGATTTGTACTAAATCCTGAGTTTGGTTCAAATGAGTTTAACTCAACAGCACTGTTGCATGATACGGTGTGGTGGCGCAGTGTTAGCAGCCTCAACAGAACAATTTAACAGTAAACCCAAATACTCTTTTGTTTGGCAAAACCAAAGCCTAGAGGCATAATCCCCTCTACGTGGAGTAATGGAGTTTTACAGTAGCCACATTTCAATGATTTATACATTGTCCCTCGGTCATGCGTCACCCCCTCCCCTCAGGCTGATAGCAGTCCACAGTAGGCCTATAAAACGTCAATCCCATCGTGTGATATAGTGCCTGCTGTGCTGTCAGCCATCGCAGAGGATTACTGGCAGAGTTGTGAGTTTTCTGGTAGCCGGCAGCAGCCAAAACGAGGAGAAGCAGGAGGAGGAGGAGGAGGAAATGGAAGTGGAGAAGCTGCAGAGGGCTTCTGCCAGGTCACGTCACACCATGTCACTGAAATGTGATCTGTAGGTCTCACTTGAAGGAGCACAGCCCTGATTAAACCGACTTTTAAAGCGGCCAAGTGTGTCCTGTAACGTATGAACCAGATGAAAATGAAATAAGGTGATAAGGTGCCTATACTGACCAAAAGACATAAAAGTAGAGTGTCACTGCTCATGCTGGTCAGGATAAATCATTGTGATTAAGCTAAAAATGTGCAGCAAATTTTCCCCCCTGAGTCACATTATAAAATATGGGTCAGATAACACAGATTTTTGCACTCAGAGGAGGGGATGTGTGAGTAAAAAATATAATATGGAACAGACGGCTATCTTCTGTGTAGAGTATTGAAGCCCGAGCCAACCAACTGGACAGTTTCCAGATTTTATGAAAAAGCAGTAGGTGAGTTTGAACCCTTCCCAGTAAGTCTATTTTGGTAAACAACGTTCTGAAATGATGTCTATATTCAGAGACAGATAATTATCCAGTGTTAGATTTTTTCCCTTCGATTTGGAAATAAAGGTAGTTTGTGTCATCTGATGTTCCCGACATAAAAACCTCTCAGTGTTCCACAAGAAAATAAGTTTGGCTGAGATAATAAAAGGCTTTAGCAGTTGTTGTGCCACTGCTACAGAAGTAGAGTTAAAATAGGGCACATTTCACCGTGCGACTGTTGCTGCTTCTCACCAGGAGCCTTCACCAAATATGAAGCTCTGAATTGTCAGACATGCAGTGTGACTTTTTCTATGACGTAGAGAATTAGGTGACAAAACACAAGTGCCGAGTTTGTGTGTGTATTTGTAAATACATGTAGACGTACGTGCTATTAATGTGAGCATGTGTGAGGGCGTACACATCTCGCCCTGCACATGTGTGTGTGTACTGTATGTGTGTGTGTATTTCATTAGGAATCGGTTTGATTTAATGGCAGCTCTTGGCTGCGCTCCACCGCTACTGCAGACGTCAACAGCCTGGCCATCTAGATGAGAAGGATGGGATGGGATGGGATGGAGGGGATGGGGGGATGGGAGGGGGAGGAGGGGTTGTTCGTGAGGAGAGCAGATGGAAGTACAGAGCGGTGAAAAGTTAGAGGTAGGAAAGAAAGAATGGACTGGTGACATGATGGAGAGGTTAGCAGAGACATGGATGGATGGAGAAATGAGAGGGAGAGGGAGGGATGTAGGAGGAGGGACTGAAATAGTGAAGAGTGATGGGTAGAGCTGCAGGAAGCTAGAGAGAGAGAGAGAGTATGAATAGAGGGAAGAAATTACAGCTTTGCCAGAAAAATGACGGTAATCATATATCAAATATAGACAGAGGGCAATAAAGAAAATATGCACCACCAGTTAAACCAGGACCAAGAGTCTTTGGCTTGCTGCAGAGGCTCTGTCTCAAAAATATTATATGGAACTCCGATAACGGATTAAGAGTCAACACATTCCTCTGACGACAGCATTCACTGTGACTGCAGAATATGTTGTGTCATCATCATTCAACCTGAACATATCACACAAATGATGTTGGATTGAACAAATATGACCTCATAGAATATACTTTTTTATAACTAAAGGTTCAACTATTTTTTTATTTGGCAGCCTTTTTTCTTTTTGATTGTAGTCATAAGCTCATCTGCTCTCTTGCTGAGAGTTACATGAGAAGATCAATACCGCTCTGACATGTGCAGTGCAGTAGATATGTCTCTGAAACCAGAGGTCGACTTACTTTAAAGTCTTGAAAGAGCGGCAACAGCAGCCTAGCTCTGTGCTGAAAGTTAATCTGTGCCAAAAAAAAAAGTATGTGTAAAAGTTATAGCTTTATGTGGGCTTACATGCTGGACCTCTTCTTGTCTTGGACCAGTTGCCAGGCAACCAGCACAGACTCAAGACATGAGGGTGGCATCAATCTTCATGTGCAAGGAAGTGAATCCTATGCCAAACTATTTAGCCTATGTAATGGTTACATGGTTTCAGGAAGGCTTTTGTGGACAAATTATCCTTTTTAAGTTTCATAGGAGTTGTTCATTTCTAATTTATTTTCCAAAGCACAACACAACTTCAAATAACTTCAAAAGTCACAATTGGGCATCAAGTTCACCACTTTTAAGTGTCTCCTTGTTGTCTGTATTTCCATCTGGTGTCATGTTGACAATGGTGTTTTCTGAATTTGCAGCAAGTCTGTGTATTTGTGTGTCTTTCCTTATGTTGCAGTTCTTTGAGTTAGGCTACCGCACCACACATGCTCCACACAGGTCTGGCATATAGGACTACTACAGCGTTTTGAGTCGTTTTCAGTGGATCCGTGTATATGCAGATTTTTTTAAACATTGCCGTATTTATGGAAAACTTTTTCAAAACGAACAAGAAAAAGATCGTTTTGGGTGAAGCTCTGTTTCCATGTGGCCTAAGTATGAAGTTGGGATGTTGAACAAACGTTTAGCAAGATTTCTTCTGGGCTGCATGTAATTGGCTGTTAATGTTAACGTTGGCTATGTGGCAACAGCAGAAGTTACAAGTTAAAGCTGTCTGCTATTACACAAACTACAAACAGTCCTGTCCAGTACCTCACTTTCTGAATGGACAACCAACACTTATTGCTTCCATAGTCGCCCAGCCTAGTCGCCAGTGACCTCTGCCAAATTCACACATCCTCCCTCAGTCATCTAAAATGAAGTAGTGCTATATGTGTCTTCCACAGGCAAACAGGTATGTGTGGGCTGACGGTTGACAGCGCAGCACTGTAACCCCATGTGACAGGTTGCAGAGTCAAAGACTGCAATGAGCCAGCAGGAAGGCAGTCTTTATTGAAGCCAATAGTTGGAGCTGTCTCTGGAGAAAAGCTGTTATTAGCATAGCCCTGCAGGGGTCTGTGCTACAGGTACCTCAAGGGAAAAGAGAAAAGAGGAAGAGAGAGAAGGGAGGAAGGAGAGAACGCAGACTTGAAAATTGAAAGAGCAGATGCAGAACAACTGGTTGTTACAATGATACCGATGACGACAGCAATAGTGACAGTGATAATGGTGATGGGTCCATGATCACAGTGATTGTCTGGGTATCTACGATGACGTTACTTAGTGCTAATAAGTATGATAATGCTAAATGCATTTTAAGCAGCAGTAGCGATGTCAACAGCAATGACCTTTGAATGACAGTATTCAAGAGTGTGCGTCATAGAAGAATCTGTTAAATTAAACCATTTGAGACACTGTGTGTGGCACCTCCTCTGTCATCTCTTTCTCGGACTGGACTTTGAGAATGTAAATGCTGTTGTCAAGCCAGAGATGAAAATATTATGTTGTGCCTAAGCCATAAGCTGTTGGATCCTTCCTCCCACCCTGCAATTGAAACTCCAGTCGTATTCATGGTGGCTTGACAGCCACACACAATAGACAAGGTAATGGTTGGGTACACACTGACACACACACACGCACTCACAAAATAGAAACGTATACAGAGTTGCAGTGAGACCACAGGCTTTCAGTGAACCGCAACATAAAGATCATCATTTAGACCGTTGCTTTCTCCTCCACAGGAAACTGCAGACACTGATTATATGCTATTTGTTTGTGTGTGTCTGTTTATGTGTGTGTGTGTGCGCGCATTTGACAGAGAGAAGAATTTATAGATGAAATTTAACACATTTTGGGACCTCTTCCACATCAATTCCCACATTACAAAAAAAAAAAACATATACAGTATGTGTATATATTTGTAATATAGTGTAATATAGTTACATGGTAACTTGCTATAAAATGAAATGGTTTTACAAGCAGTCTTGTTTACATTTTAAGTACACTTCACTTGCAGGAGAACGCATTAATGTTCATTAATTTGTTCTTAGTGCTCATTTACTGAAGCAGCAGTTTTATGAGAACAATAACAAAATTATTGAGCAGGGGAGGAGTCTTCTGTTTATTTTCTCTAAAATGATAACATCATCCAAGATGGCTCTCCTGAGAAACATACACCGCTTTGAAAAAGGTAGCGAGTGATCATAA
The DNA here is from genome assembly GCF_905171665.1 of Trachurus trachurus. Lineage (NCBI taxonomy): Eukaryota > Metazoa > Chordata > Actinopteri > Carangiformes > Carangidae > Trachurus > Trachurus trachurus. The sequence goes on from NC_139905.1 coordinate 18,645,790, forward strand.
ATTACGAGTGGTGAGTCTTCCCGGAAGAGCATCTTCACTTAATTCAATTTTGAAATCATATGCTTGAAAAACACTTATGGTTAAGTGTGCTTTTATGAAATCTTAATAGTAATGACTGTTGATGTGACAAGCTTTGCTGAATGAATATGTATTATGTTTGATCCACCTCAGACTGATGTGTTGAAACGTTAAGTTATTCTGATCATTAGTAGAACAAAAGCCCCCATGTAAACACAACTAATGATACTAACCTTGTTTTGGTCGACAAATTTGTTCTTTTAAATGTATGTGTTAGCTCTTTAAAATGATATCACTCCTAAATGTGGATCTTCAGGAGTGACTGAGTCAATCGATTATTTGATTCCCTGTTATAGTAATGAATAGCATTATTCATAAATATATTGTCAAAGATTATTTATTTACATCACGGAAATAGGAATCTGTGAGAACTGAGTTAGTAGAACTGCATGTATCAAAATGAATACATGTGACAAATGTCGGCATCAACTTCTGATATCCAGCTCCAGAACCGCTAATAGAAACTGCACAGAGTGCTGTCACATGCTTGAACTGTTTATTTCCATCAGTACAGGATATCTCAGTGACGGGCAGATATTTAAAGTTGACATCTGATGAAGCTGTTGACACATTCGGCTTTGCTGTAGCACAACAGGGGGTTGTAGCTTTCATAGCTTTTGCTGTTGAGACTTTACAGTAATCACAGGGAAAACAGACACATCACTGTGCAGGTAATATTTATATTATTATTTTTTGTCTGATCTCTGTAATAGTGCTGAAGAATAGAGACACTGAATACAGTCAGAGGATGTAATACCAGTGGGTGTCCTCAAGGCTCTTCAGCAAAATGTGATTTCACCATTACGTCAGCTGCTAGTTAGCCCCAAAAGCAAACGCCTGTCAGATGGCAGTCACCAGCCAAATGTTATCTATGTGAGGCTCCCTGATACAATACAGATCTATTTTGTGTAATGAGGTTTGAGAGCCCCCGGCTATCACTCACAAAGAGATATTGATTTAAGCCAATATGAAATCAGAGAGTTTGACTTGAGGAAATAAATCTTGATAATAGATGTGGCCAAGTCCTAAGGTTCTAGACTTGCACCAACGTTAGCAGTTGTGTGCTCTCCTGGTTGTGACCCTGTCAACAAAGACAGGTTGTGTTTTAGATATTTAAGATTATAGGTACCTTTAATATCACTGTAGTGTTTCATCATCCATGGTGGCCATGTTAAAATATTTGCACAAGTTTTAGGCCTACATTGGGGCAGGTTTGACTTATGCATTTTTTTTTTTTTTTAAGAAAACTTGTTGAATATTGCTCTAGAAATAGTAAGTTTGACTTTTTAGGATATAAATGAGGGTGGACTCCAGTGTGCCCAGTGTTGTTAGCTTTACTTCAGAGTCATTATTAGAAAAGAAGTTATCTGACAACCTAAACCCAGCCAAGAATGAAAGCAATTATTTACTATTAACAACAATATGTTGGGATTTGGAGAGATTAAACTAAGTGTGTGTGTGGCTAGCTACTTCTAGTCTACCAGTCTACTCATCTTACTCTCTAAGCAAGTTCCCCAAATGTTTACCTAAACCTTTAAAGGAGCTATTTGTTTTGCTTACAAAGTTTTGCTATTACTACATAGCTAAAATTAGCAACAGCTTGCCAGTCTTGGCAAGAGCCTCAGAGCAGGCTTGGGCAAACAGGTTAGCATACTAAGTTGAGTCTAAGAAAAAAGTGATAGAAATAAAAGCAAAACAGGTTGTTGAAGGTTTTGTTCCAACACTGGAAATAGCCCTTGGTGTAGTCACGTTTACATGCAGTGTTTTCCTCAGTCTGATTGAAAACAATCGGATTAAATGAATCTTATTCGATCTGTATACATGAACGCTAAATAAAGCGATCCACATTCAATCTGCGTATACATGGCCCCAGCTGAAGCCGATTATATAGTTTTATTGACATGCGCGAAAGGTCTCACTCCCACTACCTGCAAAGATGCCAGAGAAGAAGAGGTGCACGTCCGTGTTTTCATCTGGAGAATCCACGTTGTTTTGTTGGGGACGCTAGTGTTTTCTTTGCATTTGTTTGCGGCTCTACGGTCTCAGCAGTTTATTACTATTACTCCTTCTTTTCTGGAGGAGGGTCTGGCAGGCGAGACTAGTTTATTACCCTCCAGAGATATTTGGCCAGGAGAAACTCAGAGCCAGTGGATGAAAATACGCAGCAAGCACTGGTGGAGACCGTTAGTCCTTACCGAGTTCACAGATCAGGAATGGCAGGCAGATTTCAGAATGACACGCCAGTCATTTGTGAAGTTGTCCACATTCATGGGGAGGTATATGGCCCCAAAGCCTGAAACAGTTTCCTATTTCCCGCAAACGTCAATAGGTGACTCCTATGTAGTAGGGCGCACATGCACAGAATGAATAATCCACTGTATTCAGCCGTATATGTGGCATCAAGCTGGTTATCAATCAGCGTAGACACCCTCTTTCAATCCGATCGGAAATTTTATCAGATCCAGGTGAGTCGGATCTGCTAAGGTGATTACATGAGACATTTTGAATCTGATTGACCTATTAATCTGATTATAAATAGGACTTTTGGTCCCATGTAAACAGGGCTGGTGATTAAAAGAAAGACTGGTTCGGAACATTCAGCATTTCTTTTTGACTGCTGACATGCCAATAAAATTAGCAATACTATAATGAGTAACTTTTGATTATTATGTTTATACAAGTCACGACTTCAATCCATTTTGTGCTATATTCTCCCTCCCCAGATAAACAACATATCTCTCTTGTTTTCTATTCACAGTGGGAGCACTCCTCCACTCTGACAACTCTACATCCCGATGTGGTTCTATCCTTACTCTCTTGCCGTCTTTTGCTTCTCCATCACCCCTCACCTCCTTCCCCCTAACAGTATGTTTGTCCATAGAGATGGACTGAAATAGATGCTGTACCAGCCAAACTATACTAAAAGGACATGTGATGCAACAAGCTAAGAATAAGGACATGAGTCAACAGCACTGTTCCTAATGTGCAGGGACAAGGGAGAAAAAAAAGATAACAGTTGGTCAAGCACTATTTGTCCTCTCATCATGGTATTGTTTTTGCGGGGAGGGGGGGGGGGGGGGGGGGGTTTGATTGGTTGTATTTAGCATGTCAGATGGTTTCAATTCTGATGGTTCAACATGACCAGATCCATGAGGGCTGATAAAGATTTGATCAGTTGGTTTGTTTCTTGTCATGAAAACAACTTTCCTGGCAGGAGGGCTTTTTGAAGTCGTTCACAAATCTAACAAGAAGGAGGCATCTGTTTGTGTCACCTTATTTGTTCAAGTGTGTAACATGAGTTGTCACCTGATCTTTTTTCCAAAGCCCTCTTGAAAGGCTGAGATAGGTTTACTGCTGATCTTTGGGAAAGCAACCTCTGTGTCATGGAGCAGATTTCACGAGGCAATGCCCAACATTCTCAGCAAAAAGCAGGTCAACCTCATCCGAGACCAGATCAGTAACTAGCTACACAGAGACGCACACAGGAGCCCTGCCAGTCGCCACACCCACCTTCTTGCTCCCCAGTTCGGGACTCCTTTTCCAGCTGCCCATAGGTCAGCAGGGCTTAAAGATAGTAACTCACAAATCACCAGCCATCTTATTGTCAGAGAGGGTAAAACACTGGGCCGCGGTATAAAAAGATATGGGACATGGTTTGGCTTGCTCCCGTTTTACAAATGCACAATAAACAGGCAGACAAAGGTGCTTACACAACCCCCCAATGAACATGCAGACATACAAACGCTCATAAACAACAGTTTCTCCACTGTGTCTCTCTCCTCTGTTCAGCCACTCAACCTCTTTCTCTCTCTCCCTCTTACACACACACACACACACACACACATTCCCCTTTGCTATGTGTGTGTCTCACGTTCCTCTTTTTTTCTGTCTTTTCTCCTCTGTGGTCAGGATAAGTTTTGGTTTGGTGAGCAGACAGCGTCTCCTCCGAGGTTGGATGTGGCCTGTTGGACACAATCAGCCTCAAACACAGTAACACACATTCACTGTGAAGATTTAAACATAAAAAAAGGGACATGCGCAGGTCCCTGTGCATGCATGTGAAAATCTGTGCCCTGTTGTTGTGTGAGTCAGTGCTCATGCATGATCTCACTGTCAATCTGTCTACCGTCCATGGCTGCCACTGCTGGTGAACAGCTGTGTGGCATGAAAGTAGGCCTCAGCTTCCAGGTTTCAGTTATCTATAGCATGTGCAATGCAAAACAAGTACCAAAAGTACCAGAGTGAAGAGTAGAGTTACTGCAGCATCAAGTCTGTGTAGATAAAGTTCACCTTGGATAGGACCTCTGCCACAAAGTCTTTGCTTTAATGCTGTTCATTTTCCTTTACACACCAGCCAATGCTGATTGCTTTTAGCCACAATTATTCTGTTGTTAACCATAAGGAAATGGTTATGATCATGAAGTGGTTTTTGCATGTGTCTCTTCGGGCACTCTGGCTTCCTCCCACAGTCCAAAGCCATGTACAATAGGTGGATTGGTGACTCTAACTTGCCTGTAGGTGTAAATGTGAGTGTGTGTGTGTTGTTTGTCTCGAACACCATGTTCACGTATAAATTTAATGAATATGGCCCAAACTGGATACTTTTCTAGGCATTTGTGCCTATCATCCACACCTAAACAGCGTTTTTGGTCCTTAAAAATTGATATTTTCAGAAACTCCTTCTGGGCGGTAGACCTTTCAAAACGTTTTCGCATGTACGTGTAGAGATGAAAACTGAGTTTTTGGTTACACAGGGGGGTTGGACCGGGGGAGTGGGTGGGCTGCTGCTTGCCAAGGGATAGCACGTCGCTGCTGGAGAAGCAGGTTGGCAGAACTCATAGGTTAATTCTTATCACGTGATGTGCAACTTGCTGCATGCGTGTTGTTGATGCACGTAATGGATTTGTGCATCTGAATGGCCCCTTACAACACAAAGTATGAAGGTAGTCATGGATAAAGTAAACAAAGATCAGACCGGAAGCACACTTCTATACCGTGCTATGATTATGCGTTTTATCGGTGCCTGCTGGTGCGGCATGAAATGTATAGGTTTTTTATTGCGTTTTCTTTAAGGGAGGAGGGCAAAACTCTGTTTGCAAAAATACTGTGGACTAGGCCTTAATATCGTCCCTGTGATAGACCGGTCCAGGGTGTATACCTGCCCTTGCCTCATGTCAGCAGGGATTGCCTCCAGCCCCTTGCCACCCTGGCAGATATGCGGCATAGACAATGGATGGATTAACTTAACCTTAAATTTAGAGTTGTTTTTTGCCCAATCCTCATCAAACCTTTATCCACAGCAGTCTATGATCTTAGTATTTCTGACAGCAACTCTGTCCTGTTGACAGGGATGTCAGTTCAGACAATGCTTTTATGTGTCGCTCTGGAGGGACGTGATTTGACATTCAATGTGGAGGACTTGAAAAACAGCATGAGAGATAATCTTTGCTTGCAGATATGAATCCAAAAACAGACTAAAACTGAAATTGGCCATACATAATTTAACCATTTCATTTCGTAATCTCTCAATGTGTTGGCACTGCAACTGCCCTAAAAAGAGCGTTATGATAAATTGATAAACTATAAAAATGCTTGGAAATTGAAATTGAAATTGCTGACCAGCTGCACTTCCATGTGATCAGTCTCTCGTTGCCTCAGTCTTAATTCCTCCCAATAACCCAGTTTCTCCACTTAGTGTGGTCAGTGACTGAGTAACCTAGCACCTGCTGCTATCAATCTTTTCACCAGCTACACCCATCAGATTTTGGAAACACATATTTCACCACCTCCCCCACTCGGCTACTATTTACCACTCTGTGCCCTCTATCATGAGTCTCGCCTCTTTCTTGCCGTTTCTGGCTGTCTGTCTTTCTTTCTCTGTTTTCCTCTCCTTCTCTCTCTCTCTCTCTCTCTCTCTCTCTCTCTCTCTCTTTCTCTCTCTCTCTCGCTCTCTCTCAAATGACACGCTGTGCCAAGTGTAAGTGATTCAGCTGACTCACAAGCAGTGTGGGATGCCAACTACCACCCTGCTCACTTCTAACACACACACACACACACACACACACACACACACACACACACACACACACACACACACACACACACACACACTCAAATACAGAGGTAGAATGCAGAATGAGGCACAGACAGAGACTGATGGAAAAAGAGAGATGGAAGGATGGAAGAAAAATACTCCTCTTAGACTACATATGAGTTCCTGCAATCTCTCCGCATGAGACACGTCAATGATTTTATATTAATATACAATACAATGGAGGACTTGCCCTAAAATCTTTCCCTTTCCTCTGCATCTGTTGTACTGTTGAAACTGTAGTCTAGCAGGAATCGCTACAAATTAATAATTTGCTCCCATGAGAGCAGCAGACTGAGTCACTCCTCCAATTACAACTGGTAGAAAGTAAACACAGGAGCACATAAAGGTAGGCACAGAGCTCCCCTGGGGTAAACCACCGCCCCCTTTTTACACGAAGACACCCATATACATGCCATATCACAGAGCAGAGCACACAACCTTTACAGCTGCACTCATTAGACATTAGTGAGACCCACTTCTGCCATCCAGAAACAGGGTCAGCTCACAATGCTATCTTTTCTTTACAGCAATTAAGGCTGTTTTACCAGGCAAAACTTTTTAGCATGATAGGTGATGTGCATTTCATTGGCTGAGATGGGTCTTTCTCTGCATGTAAATAGTGGCGATAATGGCTGTAGTGAGATGTATAATATATAGTCCTTTGATGAATACGTACCAAGGGAAATGAATGGTGTGCCTGCTGCATTTAGCTAATGCCCTAGTATCAAGTACAGATCGCACCATGAGACTCTGGTCGCCAGGCCTCATTAGCTCTAAGGGACAAGGTTGTCACCCTAACAACGCACATGCAGTACACGTGACTTGATTCTTGTTCTTGTGTGGATGTGGATGTGGATGTGGATGTGTGTGAAAGAGACACTAAAGGTGGGCATTAATCATCTCTATTGTGCAGGAGCGGTCATTTAGTCTGAGGTGATCCAAGGTTATCTTTGCTCTGTGGTGGGGCTGACTTCAGCATCACGGCTTAATACACATGTGCATTTGCACACATACACAGTCATATCATAATCCTGTCCCATTGTAACAACGTGTGAAAACTGGATTCACTGTAATTGAGTTTTTAATGTATAGATGATATCAGCAAGGGGCCATATTACAGTATGCACATCATACATATCATAAACCAGAGTTTCATGATCTTTGTTGTCCCCTTCAAATATTAGAAAAACCATTGTCACACTTGTACATTCAGTGGTTCAGGAGCAACAAGACACAGGTATCCAACCTGGACGCAGGAGGAGCTAGGCCTGGAGTCACCTCCAACCCTCAACCTCTTGTTGCTGCGGCATCGAATCCAAGAAGCGTGGGTCAGGTGGCCAGCAGCAAACATTACGTCAGCATGGAACTGATTTCACATCAACATGAACCACATTCTGGAGACATTCAATGACATTGATCATTATTATCATTGCATCTGAAAAGAAAGATGCCAAATTACCATATTTGAAGAACCAAAAAGTAGTGATGTTTCAAAACACCAGGAGGGAGATGAAGACCCCAAAACACCAATACAACCAGTAAAGAGAGGAGGAACATATTTTTGGATTGTGCAGTTGATGGGCATTGGCACTGGAGGCAGCACCTCAGGCAAGGGACTGGCAGCTAATGGTGGTGCATGAGCAGCAACCTAAGTTCTCCAGACATCACTCTTTTGTCTGGAGTCCACCAAACCAAAGTGGTTTACTGGGAGGACCACATGGAAGAGCCCTTTGAGAATTAGCTTTTCAAGTTTGAGTGACTCATCACTGAGTATCAGCTAGTCGGCTAGAGGGCAACTTGTCTCCCAGAAGAGGTTGGAATTGTGGCTTTTGCAGCCTTATCCCTGCCCAGAGCCTTAAGTTCATTGGATATTAAAGCAGTAAGGAAGGGACAAGCCATCCATAAAGTCCAACAGGAGGAGGGTGTTGAAAGACCCAAAACACTTGATGATTCGATGAGCAGCAATGAAGATGTGTCAAGAAGCAGAAGCAACAGGTGTATATTCAACTACAATCAAATCTAACTATCAATATAACATACAATAACAAAAAGTCTGAGTATCAGGTCCAACGGCAGTAGTGAAGTTGGAGTCAAAGTGGAACATAGTTTCATCCTCATATTTTTCGGTGTTTTGGTACTGTATATGCAGATAAGACCACAAATTGCTGCAACTCCCAGCACAGCTTGGCAAGACAGACTCGGAAAACCCACAAACTGGAGCTTACCATCACACCCACACCAGCGCTAAACTTCACCACCCCTGATCCACCCAAACCTCCACCACTCCCCTGCCCCAAACGCCCACCCCACCCTCTCGGTTTATAATCAGAGTTGCCGAGCTAAGCAGAGTGAAAGCACAGGAAAGACAGTGGGGGCCGGTGCTCGACCCCCATTCAGCACAGTCGGAGGGCTGGTCCGGGCCCCGAAAGCTCAGATTACATCCCACATAATGAGAGGCCTGGCTCAGCAGGCTCTGCCTCTCTTTCTCTCTCCCTCTCTCTCTCTCTCCCTCTCTCTCTCTCGCTCTCTCTCTCATGCACACACATACACACACAGACCCACTGTGGCATTATTGCTGAAGTCCTGTTCTGTTCTGTTCTGTTCCTCTCTCTGGTTACCACACTGACAACTGCCAGCACAGCTGCTTTACACGTCAGTATATGGCCATGGGAGATGGACTCAAACCATGTGTGGTTGTCTTTTTCATATGTGAGAATCTTTCACTTTGAGCCAAGGCCATGTCCACACCAGTGTGAGTAAATTAAGAAAACATATCTGTTTTTGTCCCAAATCGACAGCATTTTCCACCAGTAAAAACCTCTTACGTAAAAGTTCAGGCAGCCATTTGTTCATTTTAGGGAAACTACACAGGAGGAACCCTCGAATGCATGACTGGCATTAGCTTGTCTGCTGCACTCCACAAATGATGGTAGTGAAGCACCATCTTTCTATTTACAACCACAATGGAGAAAAAAAGTTGAATAACAGATCATTTACAGATCATTTTAAGTGTTCAAGTGGAAGTGTTACTGTGAATAGAGATCTGTTTGATTTGTAAGCCTTAAAGCAGAAGTAAGCGATCCGGTCGTTTTGGCTTCTTGTCAGCCGATGGAGTTAGCAGTCCCCGCCCTCGTCCCTATACGTCACCACATTCACGCGCATCCCTTGGCTGCACACACCTTTATGCTGTTCTCTCTCCTCATTGGATAAAGGTTGTAGGATACAAGGAAAGTTTCCTCCTCGGCTTACAGCAGAGCAGAGTGACTGACAGACCCGTGTTTCAGACCAAACACTCTATATAAGTGATTGCTGTCGGAAGATAATTTAAGACTTATATTAACACAAACATTCCGCTTACTTCTGCTTTAAATATAAACTGAGATCCAATCACAATCCATCTGCACCGTTTAGGTCATAAATTGGTTGTTACAAACCTTTTCACTTACCTTTTAACTAGCACTAAACACAGTAGCCTATCTTAGACTGAAGATATTAGTAGTAATAGTAGTAGTGGTAGATTTTTTTTTAACACTATTGTGATTGTTGCCACAACCTAAAGTCCAGGTATAGAAAAAAAATATATAGGGTCAAATAAAAATGATAGGAGTAAATAAGCAAATCAAGTATACAGAACAATCACAGAACCCACAATCAGTGTTGCAGTGTGGCATGCTAAATTACTTAAAGCAGAAGTGCGATCCGGTCATTTTGGCTAATGCTGCCTTCCAGGCATGCTTTTGAAACCGTATATAATTACAGCTTCATGTCACGATTTTGTAGTGTTCCAGGCAACCCACTCGTGTTTTTCCAACCTGTTTTACCTGTGAAAGTCACTATAACGGCCACTCGTAACTTCCGACCCGTGAACTCGTACCAGATCGAACTGGTATGACTCACAGGTCGGAAAAACACGAGTTGCCTTGAACGCATCATAACGTCCTCGTCCCTACGTCACCACATTCACGCGCATCCCTTGGCTGCACACACAGCCCTGCATGCCGTTCTCTCTCCTCATTGGATAAAAACTGTAGGATACGAGAAAAGTTTTCTCCTCGGCTCAGAGCAGAGCAGAGTGACTGACAGCCCCGTGTTTCGGTCCAAACACTCTATGTAAGTGATTGCTGTCGGAAGATATAACTATTTAAGACTTATATTAACACATATATACCGCTTACTTCTGCTTTAACTGTGAAATGAAATATGTGACTGAAAACAGAGGTTAAAGGGATAGTTCAACATTTTGGCAAATTCACCCACTGCCATAATCCTATAGGTTCATTACCTTTAATTGTTGGTGCGTGTTTTTTTTAAGATCCACAGGGCAGAGATGTGAGCTGCTCAGCTAACACGGTATGATCCCCTGTCCCTCAAAACTCATCAAATACACAATCCAACAACTTGCAGGTCACAACTTCTCCACAATGTACCGTTACCTCAATTGTGTTCTCCGAGCAGCTCACGTCTCTGCCCTGCAAATCTCAAAACAACATGCACCGACAATTAAAAGTAATGAACCTACCCCTATGACTATATAGGGATTATAGCAATAGGTGAATTTGCCAAACTGTTGAACTATCCCTTTAAGTCACAAGAATATCTGTACCAAATGAATTTGCAATTCATCCAAGAGTATCTATAGCCCATTATGAGTGCTAGAGGAAAAGGCACAGGGTCATCATCCTCTGGGGACCATGAATGAATGTACAAACATTTGTGGCAACCCATTCAATAGCTGCTGAGATATTTCACCTCGGACCAAAGGGCCAACAGACTGATGCACTGCCCATTCACACACTTTGCAAACAAGGCTAAAGAGAGTGAAACACAGCCCGATAGTTGAGCATGTTCAATAAAAATCTCCTGGTATAGTCAATGAGTGATAAAACACTGAGCTATAGTGAACAGGTTGTCTGCTTTGAGCCCCCGGAGGCATGGTCCTTACAAAACCATATTGAAACATGGCCTTTTCTGGAAGCTCAGTGTGTGAGGGGCCGTGACAAAGCCTGGCTCCTTCGCAAACACACACACGCACGCAGATGCATTCAGCACACAACTCACAGCCTACTCACTCACATGCTGCGTGGGCCGGCATTGTGTTTATTGCTCTGAGCTTTCATAGCACCAAGGCCATTAGCACTGTGAAAAGCTGGATTGGGGCACGGTGAGCTCGTGTGTGTGTTTATGAGAATATGTCTTGGTATGGTGGTGCATCAGCACGTGCACATATATGTGCTGAGGGCATGGGCTTATGTTTGTAAATAGAACTATATTACATCTCAACGGATGCCTTTTTTTTAAATAAAAAAAAAAGAGAAGAAAAAGAAAACATCCACCTCTATGTGTTCTTCCTCTGGACTGTGCGTTTATGTGTATGTGTCTGTGTAATAAAAGGAATGAGTGAGGTCACGGACTTTTGCTACAAAGGCTCCCAGCTCAAGGTCTACTAGAGTACAAGCAGCCTTTGTGAAGGCCATGTGTGGAGTGCTCTGTGCTGCATTACAATGGATCTGTGAGAGAGAGAGAGAAATAGAAAGCAAGAGACAGAGAGAGAGGGGGACTCTTACAACTTATATTGATTAGCAGGAAAGAGTTCTACCTAATGCCCCATACGCTGTTACTGCTGCCAACAGGAAAACAATGGTGCCTGAAAGATATCTTCCTTTGCTGTCTTTTGAAAAATATTTTTTTTTCTATTGACTCTGCATAATGTGACATGGCTTTCACTGCTGCGTTGCCCTGTGGTGGCACTTTCTCTTTCTGCTCACCTAATGTGTTTGTTTGATTTTGACGTTACATGCGTTTTGATAATCTTGTTATTATCATTTTTGTTTTTATGTGTGCGTGTCTGAGAGCATGTGAACAGACTAACCAGACTGTCTGCGGCTGCCTCATCTCGTCTGTTTTCACCCCGCCGCAGGAGAGGAAACATCAAGCTAACGCAGAGCAGCAGTGACCAGCAGAGAGGACCGTCAGGGCTTTGCTCACAGCTGTTCCAATCGCACACACACATACAAACACACACACACACACACACACACACACACACATACAAACACACAAGCATGTTATGGTATAACCTGGCCTGCATAGTAAGGGGGACTTGTCATCATCTATTGATAGGGTAAAGCTATAAACAGCCCATACATCAGACGTACAGCGACCATGTGAATGCAAATAGGTACAGCAGCAGGGCTTGTGGTGTGTATCACAATAAGCCCTGGTGAAAGTGCGCTGGAGGGGGTGGGGGGTGAGTCAAGGTGCTGCGAGCACAAAAATATTGCCTCTGCTTTGAAGGACTTGTGTTGCGTTAGTGTCATTAGATAGTGTGTGTGTGTGTGTGTGTGTGTGTGTTTGTAACATGTAGGGGCAGATGAGGGTGGGGGCTGTGGGCTAATGTCAGAGGTTGTGCATTTGTGTTAGTGTCATTTTGTGTTTTTTTCCATCTATCCTCATGCATCCCTGTGTGTATATGTGTGTGTTACGTAACAACATGAATGTGTAGTGCTGATAAGGGTTAACCACCCCTCTGTATTTCAGTTATAAAGACTGACAGACAGACTGAGTCACCAACCCAATAATAAACTCTGCACCTGTCACTGTGGGCCTCACATACAAATGACTGGAAACTAGAAGTAAAATAATATTCCTACCATGATTTAGTCATGCACTACAAAATAGAATGCTGCATAGTTTTATGTTGTGTTGAAATTACGCAGAGACATGTGCATAGGAGCAAATGTGCGTGTGTGTGTGTGTGTGTGTGTGTGACACTGAGAAGTTCAAGCTGTGGAAGATGACGGCACATGCCATCTGCTGCTGTGCACCTCATAAGTGCTATGGACAAACACAACACAACACAAACACACACACACACACACACACACACACACACACACACACACACACACACACACACACACACACACACACACACACACACACACACACACACACACACACACACACACACAAACACAGACACACACCTAAGAGAAAATATATGGCTATGTCTAAATAAACACCTGTAACCTGTAATATTCCACCCATAGCCCTCGACCCCAAATACTGGCTGCTCAGGAAGGCTCTGAACAGACATTAGAAAAGATATTAGAGCTGACGTCCAGCATATGGGAGAATGTCTCAAGGAAGGACAAAATCATATAACCTGGCAACTGTACACATCACAGTGCACAGATAAATGCAGCCCATTTTCAAACCATGGGAGTCAGCCTCATTATGTGAGTCAGTATCTGACCATAAAAGGAATAAAAACGGTTTGTTGAGCACAAATGGTGATGCAATAAAATGTTTCGTAGTAATTTGTATTGAAAACTGTATTTATCAGGTGAATTCATGTAAGCCAAGAAAGTCTATTTAATATTCAACATTATTCAAACCATCAGGGTGTTGTGATTTAATGAAAGGCACTCCAACAGTGCAACAGCATGGTCCTCACAATAGACAAAAACAAGAAACAAAAGTAGGTGGCATGGTGGTTCAGTGGTTCACTGTTACCAACCAGGTTCTGGGTTTGATCCTTGGGCCTGGGGCCTTTCTGACTGGAGTTAGAGGTCTAGTATATGTCACCCCTGTGATAGACCGGCCACATATGTCCAGACTTTGTATGTGCAAGATTTTCTGTTTCTTTGTAAATGTGTCCACAAACTTTTTCACCTTACTTCAGCTGAAGCTCCAGTTGTCATAGCAACAGTTCAGGTATAGCCACATCCGTGGGCAAACTTTCGATTGTGATCCCCCACTGACCTGCTGCGGCCTTTTCAAGCTGCCTATTAATGTTGGTTTGGCAGGTGACGGCCCCTATGGGACATTATTAACAACTGTCAGGCTCCCTCCATCCCTCAGTGTTACAGAACTTCACTTTCTGTTTGTCTTACCTTATCATTTTATTCCTCTTCCCCCCCTCTCTCTCTATCAGTCTTTCTCGCTTTCCCTCTTTCCGTCTGTTGTTTTGGTCAAGATTTGCACAGTGTTTCAGTTTCTTTGAGCCAGACACACACACACACACACACACACATACAAAGGCTCACACACACTCGCTGGTATTTAAACTTGTGTTTTTTTTTGTCACTGGCACAGGACACAGCAGAGGTCAGAGGTCAAGTGTCATGTGATCTGGATGTTTAATTCACACTGACATGCTGCCTAAGCTGCACGGGACGAAAGCATGACGTCATGGGATGTGCCGCACACGTGCGTGCACACACACACACACACACACACACACACAAGCTTTGATTAGATGTGAGCTGCACGTGAGGATTATAGCTGTAGCCAGCTTAGAGGTGTTTTCCTTGCATCCAACACACATGCAGGATACACACACACTCACTGTCACCTCTGCATGACAAAGGCCCATCTGTGGAACACGTTATTTATCTTGCTTTTCACCTGTTGATTACTAATCATCCCCTCTCTAAACAAATCTGAAAGGAAGAATACCCCCCACCCCCACCCCCCCGGGCAGCCCTGCTCTTCCTCCATACTGCAGCTTAAATGTTCAAACAAGTTCCCTGCTCTCTTTCTGTGAGAAATGTTTTCGACTCATATGGTAATACAGCAGAGAGAAAAATAGGTTTATGGCTTCCCTGCCATTCAAACGCACAGAGGGAGCCTTTCCATAACAAATGATAAAAGCATTGATTAATATTCATACACTCTCTAGCAGTGGAGAAACTGTGGAGAAAGGAACCTGACTGCAATCCAAAAATAGACTGCAACTTCTCTCTCATTCCCTCTCTCTCTCTCTCTCTCTCTCTCTCTGACAGTCCCAGACATTTCCTTCAATTTCAAGTAGTGAACACTTATGTAATGCTTCACTTGAAATAAGGTCAGACACCCAAGCTTTAGAATGTACATTAATGGGTATGAAAAGGAGAAACCCTGTTCTCCCTGAAGCTCAATGTCTGTAAACTGTAGACTATGTGAAAACCCTGCATCTTCACTGTGGACCATGTTTCTCCGACTCACAATTGAATTTCATGTTAGTTAAAGATCATTAATTCATATGGATTATATTCTGAACTCAATCTTAAGAAACTGTATCTCTTCATGGAATAGTCTTCAGCAGAGGATGACTCACTAAGGAAACTATCTGACGTGCATATTTCTCAAATACCCTGTGGCCACCCTGCGCTAAACTAGGGTCTCTGTGAATGACTTATTATGTAAGGGCCAACATTAGTCAGATGCTACGAATGCAAAGATGTAACAAACAGGGAAAGGTGCAGGATAATGCTCCCTCATATCCCCCTTCCAGAGATTACTCTAATGAAATCAAGGAGCATTTTGGAAGCACGAAAAACAGAAACAGAAAAAAATGGAAAAAGCAATGCATATGCTCAATAGGAGGTTTTTAGTATTTTGTTTTGTTGGAATAATGCAGTTAAAATCATCATCATCATTATCAGGATGGTTCCTTGTTGGTTAAACTGATAAGGGCTGATAGAATTTGCTACATATGTTTATCATAACTTTGTTGGTCAACTTAAAAAAAGAAAAAAAAGAAAAAAGAAAGTGTTTCATAGATGGACAGCGGCATGTTGAAAGGGGTTTATAAGGTGTAATACCATAAGGAACCTAAGGCAGCGATAACCTTTTCTTTAATCCTAACAATGTAACCAAGGACGATGTGTGACCAATGTGAAAGTGATGAACCTGCAGAGAATTATCACCTGAATCTGAAGCTATCCGTGGTTTTACAGTCACTCATAGTTTGGCTCTTTGGTCCACAGCTTTACTGTTTTGGTTCACTCTCACCAACCTCATAATGTAGTCTTTGGACTGCAGCTGTTTTCAGTGGATAAGCTTAAAAATCCACTGTGCATTACCTAACTGAACCAAACAGCATAGTTAGTGGATAAATGAATCAATAAATTAAAAAAACAAACAAACAAAACCAATCAGGTGTATTGTATACCTACCCTGTGATCCTCACCTTTGTAAAGAGCAACACAAAAAGTGACCTATGAGTAGCAACTCAAATGTCAAACAAACTGTAAACTACATTTCCCTGTTAGTAGTCTAGCACTCCCTCCAGTGTCTGCAGAGCTTTACAGCATTTCAGCAGAGACTTACATCCATTGGCCCCTCTGGTGCCACAGCAACGGGGGCTGTGAAGTCATTGTAGCCGTAAGCAGAAAGAGTGCTATTTACAGAGCCTGTATAGACAGGAGGTCTGTGTCAATGAGGAAAGGCCTGGTATATTTTCAACATGAACAAAACCAGGCTGGCATCTGGTTTGAATTACTCTTGCTCACATGTGCTTTCAAAATTAATGAATGATATTTTTACTTTCATCTAGGCCTACTGTATATTGGAGTGTAAAAAATTGTAATATGACGCTATGAGGTTTGTGTCCATGAAAACAGCATGTGAGGTCACAATTAAAGGGCAACGGTTTGGCCTTATTGACCACTCCTCCAAAACAAAGAGGTATTTATAATGGTGTTAATGGGTTATTGGCATAAAACATCTGTATTAAATTTAAATAAAAGCTATACACATCAAAGACTTAAACAGAGTTATCTTTAAGAATAATACATTATATTTTTTGAATCCAACATAACATATTTGTATTCACTAGAGGCCTACCAATGTGTCAGTCCTCCTTTTCCCCTTGATTTTGCAGCTCAAGCTCCACTAGCTAACAGACAGTTCTTAGCATCACTAGCTCCACCTGCTGTACCAGTAAAATGCTGCTAATCCAGTAATTCATCAGTATAACAATATAATTATAATGCAATAGGCCTAATGTAAAGCTGGTAATGTTAGCTGGCAAGCAGGTTGTCATTTCACATATATTTGCCTACTTGATTATAGGCTATTACTATCACTGACATTCTACTGTAGGTGGTTTAAACATTAGCCTCAGGACACTCCATCCTCACATGAGGCTGAACATCCTCCAACTGTGCATTCAATCTGATAATTCCTGTGTGTCATTAGCCGACTAGCATTTATGTTTCTTATCTACTGGTGGCTAACTGCTTCCTCACACCTCCAGCCCTTGTGCTAAGATACCAGCCGGTCAGTCTATTGAAAGCTCAAAGACCAAACTGATATCAATTCTCCATTAAACTACAGGTATACCAGCATGGTATGATGATGATGGTGTTAAAAAAATCTATAATTTGTAAATGTTGTGTAGGGTGACGGGTCACACCCTAAGTGGGTGTGGTCGCCTGTACCCCAACTTCATGTCGTGAAGGTGTGTGTGGATCGATAAAAGGGGAACGTGAGCTATTCATATTTCCTTATGATAACATTGAATACAACACTTATATTTTGCATTAGGCTACAAAAATAAGTTTGCGAACGTCACTTGATGTTTCCAAGGAGATCTTTGTCAGATCTCATGAGAGTGAGTTGAGACCGTGTTTTGAACAAAGTTCATTTTCTCCTGATTTGTAGGCCTACGTCTGAAATTTGCCATTTTTGTGTCAAAACGTTCTGAACAAAATGAGTCCAATATTTACTTTGGTGAACAATCAACGATTAGATTAAATTGGCCATAATCTGTCCATTACGTTCACTTCTGGGTGTTTCTGTGACACGTGACGTGACACAGAAACAGGAAACGGACTTGTTGTGGGGCGTCTTGTTTCTAAACCGTCTTCGTCCACATAGCCTACTGTTGCTTCTACAGACCACAGACAATGGCCAGGTGGATTATGGGGTTTTTCTTACACAGCTCCCTCCTTTAACACAGCCTAGGCTTCATCACAGCAATGGACAATCTGAACATGAAAAAAGCGTAAATATTTAAGCTAGGTTAGCTGCATTAACAAGTCTCTAAACGTTGCTTTACAGAATAGTAAATCACAACAGGAACTGAGGCTACACAGCAAAAAAGCCAAAATAAAAAACCTTACGAAAAATCATTAATTGTCCCAGAGGACATCTTCTCTGTGCAGTTCCCACGCTACCCACTATGTCGATAGATGGCAGTGTTGCATCTGTTTTGCCATAATTTAACAAGCAAAAATCGACTAAACTCTGTACTCTAAACTGTGATCGTAGTGTGTGTGTGTGTGTGTGTGTGTGTGTGTGTGTGTGTGTGTGTGTGTGTGTGTGTGTGTGTGTGTGTGTGTGTGTGTGTACATCACAAGCCTAGTAATGATCGTTATAAGCGGTTGATGTAAGAAGGTCATCCCTCTCTCTCTCTCTGTCCTTCATCTGATAGCATCATCCCTTTCATCTCAAACACACTCGTAGAGAGTGCCAGTATCACTGAGAGCCCCCGTGTGCTTCCCGTCCTCTCTCCCAGAGGATTCTCTTCTTTCCTTTTCACGTGCAGTTAAAGATAATTCACATCAGTCACATCTACAGTAACTGATATTCTTTGCCTCTGTCCTGGGAGAAGAGCCGAACTATGCTGCTGTTCTGCTGGGTCACACGAGGACAATGGTCCTTGTCCCAAAACAGAAACAATGTGAAATCCCTGAGTAACTCTGGGATGCTGGTTTAGGATTAGAACATTTTGTCCCGAGCATCCCCTTATCCTCAACCCCCTCCCTCTGTCTCTTTTTTTGGCCACTCCCCGCCCTTGCTTTCTCAGTCTCTCTGTTTGGGTTTTTAGTTTTTAGTTTTTTCCGTTATTCTCTTTCTATCGTTCTCATTTAAAGAGGCCTTGAGCGTAATTGAAACTAAAGCTGATTTTAACTTTTTGGGGGGTTCGCATTCAGTTCACATGCAGGCTACAAACACTTTTCTATTTCTATCAACATTATCTCATCATCTGAATTTATTCCAAATTCTAATTAATAGACAGGGGAACTCTATGTGTGCATAATACTTTAGTATGATGCATGACCTGAATCAAAATCAGGGTTATTTCACATCTTATCAAAAAGTGGCAGCACATCTGAAGTTCACTAACTGAAAGCCTCAGGCATTGTGTCTGTTTGTTTATTTAGATTCCTGTGGCAAGAGTGTGTGAATATGTGCACGTGTGTTATGATGGATGAAGACAGTGTCTGATCACTTGTGAAACATTTTACAATCTACAGTGCGCACACACACACACACACACACACTAACAAAAACATGTGGTAGAAGCAAAATGTGTTTGCAGCTTGATTTGCAGTCAGTTTTTATACCGATGTGTTACTTTTATGGAAACAGTATGACAGTGTCTTTTTACAATTAGGCTATTACTCTTACTGGTTGTCAGTGGTGTGAATCCATCCTACATGCTAGCAGACTGTGTTACATGCTTGGTTGCATGTCATGGCATGTGCGATTACATGTTTATATTCCAAGTGGTATTTATAATTAGCCCTTCCATATTGGATAATTAAAGGGCACAGGAGAAAATTGCTATCCTTACCCATTACATGATTATTATTCACGCTAAAGGGGGTCTGGAGAATGCCAAGTGTATCTATCTATCTATCTATCTATCTATCTATCTATCTATCTATCTATCTATCTATCTATCTATCTATCTATCTATCTATCTATCTATCTATCTATCTATCTATCTATCTATCTATCTATCTTGGTGTAAAAATGTGGATATAGATACAGGAAACAGCGGAGAGATGTGAGGTAACAGTGTCCTAGTTTCCCCCTACATTGAGCAGGTACTATTTTTAGAAAGCATAAAGATAAGGGGGGTAAAAGAATCCCCTGGAGTCGACAGCAGCAGTTTTATGTTCTGGACAGTTACACCCTCCTTATGCTACAATGACCTTTCTCCCTTCATCGCTCAAAACCCAACCCCCCCACCCCACCCCACCCCCTGTGCTCCTCTGTGTCCTCCCCCTGTCCTCTTCTCCACTCTTACCTACCTCTCTCGAGCCCCCCTTTTCCTCTTCCCCCCCTCCAGCCCTTTCATGTGTTTTCTTCTCTCCTGCTTCCAGTCTCCGCTCTTTACTGTATGTCTGATATGTCTCCAAAAATATTTCCTTCACTGTCAGCAGACACTGCCATGTTATGTATTAACCGGTCAGACGTCTGCAAACGTGCAGGACCTTATCTTCAACATCCTCCTTCACCTGTCTTAAATAATAAACAGGGTGAGGACTGCAGTATTGCCAAGGTCTAGTTGTATATTAGATTTAAAGGAGCCACATAGCATGTACTCTCAAAAACTTCATCTTGAAACGTCCTCTATGTGACTATAAAAATTCCTACTCATACTCCCATCGGGTGCCAGCAGCGTTAATCCACTACTGCACGTTGGTGAGTGGCTGAGTGCACATTCATACATGGACATTTGTGAATGTTGTCTGCGGTACTCCATGTTTTATCTTGGTAATTAATGACTCTCTGTCTTTCTGTCCCTCTGTCCATCTCCTCCCATCTGGATTTTTATTATTTATTTATTTTTATTCTGACTCAACACACAAACCAGCTGTGATCCAGAGAGCTGCCATTGACACTGTGTGCATGTGTGTGTGTGTGTGTGCAGGGTACATTCTACCAGACCATCTGGATGACTGCTTGTGGAGGCATTCATAGGGCAAGTGGCTGTGTGTGTGTGTGTGTGTGTGTGTGTGTGTGTGTGTGTGTGTGTGTGTGTGTGTGTGTGTGTGTGTGTGTGTGTGTGTGTGTGTGTGTGTGTTCGCATATACAAAAGACAGGAAATTACATTTAAATCTGCTTTGAAGTAGGGATGTACAGAAGAACGTAAAAGAACATCAGCCCAGTGAGCACAGTTTTTATTTTTACTTAAATTTTATAATTATAATTTAAATAATTTTATAGTTTTTAGGCCCCAAACTTAAGAACATAAAGCGCTATTTTCACAGATTTGTATAAGATTTTGAGTGTTTTTTTTTTTCAGAAGCTTCCTGAAAACTATAATGATCACAAGTAGGCTAATCATCATGTCCAGTTCATGTGCAGAATTAGGTTTTTGAAATAAAGACATAAATTGAAAAAATGTGTTTGCTGTACTGATTTCTCCAAATTAAGACTTTATTTAGTGTATTTTACCACCCGGGGAATCCAGCTTTGTCAAAGATTGGGCTGCCCCCTAGTGGACACCATCGTTTGTTGCACAAAAAGATGAATGTTTATTTTTCCAATGTCTTTCTGTCTCTGTTAAAACTCCTACACAGGCATGCAACGTAATGCCAAAACGACCACAGCGCAAATCCTATAGAAATCATACACATGCTTACAAAAAAGCATGCTCATAGTTGGCAAAATGAAATTCAAATATAATTTCTTGATGCGTGATCCTGTTTACAAGATTTTAGCACATTAGTCCATTTATCATGGTAAATTGGAATTGAAATCAGACAAATTATGGGTAGAAAATGTTTAGTCATCCAAAGCAAAAAGATAACGTAACTGCGATTATGGTCATTGCATAAAGTGGATATAGGCCTATCACATGTGCTTGTTACGTGAATGAATGTGTGTTTATACAGTAGTTTACTCCCTGTGTGCACACATCAGCTCACTCAGATGAACCACCTGCATGTAAAGTGGGTCATGTTCCCCTGCTCCATTCTCAGTCCCCATTTTTTTTCTCTTGATCTATCTCCTTTCTGTGTTTTCTTTGTCTCTTTCTTTTTCATCATGCATGTTGATCAATGCCTTCACACACAGATGAACTTTGACAATAATTGCGATGTTTTCAACACAGTATACTCTATGATATATACTTACTGTCTTTTAATAGGAAAAATAATACAATATAAATATTAATAAGCTAATGCTGTTTTTTGAAAAGCAAACTCAGCGAAAAGGTAAAGTGATTAGTTCAAGTCAGCATGAGGTCTGAAATTGACAAACTGATCTAATAACACTAATGTAGTCATTTAAAAAATGAACTGTTTTAGTGTAATCTTTAATGTAATCTTAAAAAATGTTCATGCTCTGTTGCGGAAATTGATGTATAAATTCATCTGTCGACTGAATGACACACAAAATTCTGTCTTAATGCTGTTGATCAATCCTGGACTCAGTGCTGTGAGATACCAGTCAGCCATGTGGAAACACTGGTATGACTGTCTCTTTTAAATTTGTATATGTGTTTGTTTTTTTAATGGACCTTGAGTCTAATAATAAAGTCTGTCTGTCTATCTATCTATCTATCTATCTATCTATCTATCTATCTATCTATCTATCTATCTATCTATCTATCTATCTATCTATCTATCTATCTATCTATCTATCTATCTATCTAATCATTTGTTACAGTGTAGGGACATCTAGTTGGAATTGGAAATGTATATTCCTTAGCTCTATGACCTTGTGTGAACATCTTTATGCTATTTGTAGGTGTACGTACATGTATATCTTTCTGTTACATACCACAGCAGACTGGTTCCTCCATAAATATGTGGAATAAGATGAAGTTTCACTGAGATTATTTTTTTAGGTTAATAATGCAACAATTAATGTACATTTTTGTGTTTTTGTTTTCCTAAAATCAAAGTTGACCACCCCTCTAAAGACCAAGTTCTTCCCCAATTCTGTGTCACTGAGGGCATTGGCCACCCCCCAGCCCTCCACCCCACTCTTTGTACCTGTGGCTGTCTGGCTTATTATTATGGTCTGTCTGGCAGGCTGCCTGGCTGGTGGTCTCTCAGTGAACTTGATACTGAAATCAGCAGCCGGCTGTGATGTGTAGGACATCAAGGGATCCGTGCGGAGCTGGCCTGGAGCTCGGCCAGTCACTTAACACTTGTCAACAGTTCTAATGAAAATTGCCTTTTCCTTGGTGGCCTCTTTTTCATTAGCAGGGTCAGAGGTCGCCGCCCAGGGTTGGCTGTCTGTCGGTCTACGTGGGCAGACAGTTGGGGAAGTGGGCTTAGGAAGGGGGTTAGAGAAGGGGATATAAGGGACACAGGGGGGGGGGAAGGGGGATATTCAGTGGCTATTTGCTCCTTATGTATTGTTTCCTGTATGTCCTGCTGACTAATTTTCTTCTCAAGGTGTCTCACACTTCTAGTGTTTGACAACCCTGAGTTGGTTCTTACCTGACATCACAACTGTGCACTTTTGTACTCATGCATATTTTATTTTTCCAAGGTCCTAATGTCTTTCACATCAGGATTTGGCATTGGTAAAGAAAGAAATTCTACAGAATGACTGTGTTTCAATTGAGACAATTTAATTTTAACGCTCTATCCTTGCTTCAGTTGTGTGCAACACTCCCCTAT
This sequence comes from Trachurus trachurus, assembly GCF_905171665.1. Lineage (NCBI taxonomy): Eukaryota > Metazoa > Chordata > Actinopteri > Carangiformes > Carangidae > Trachurus > Trachurus trachurus. The sequence continues at coordinate 18,669,103 of NC_139905.1, forward strand.
TTCTACTTGACCTTTTACACTCCTTTCATTCCTCTCTCTGTTCTCTATTATGCCCCTTTAACACAGATGTGGCCAACTGAGAGAGGGAAAGAGAGAGAATCAGACAACATCCCCTTCACCCCGGCCTCTTGCACATGAAAGGGGCCGCACAAGGCCAATGGATGGCCGGTGGGGTGTGTGCTATGCGAGGGCCCCAGACCCAGACACAACACAACACACCGCTCTGCAGGCCACCACAGCTGGGCTGGAATGTGACCTGCTTCAGATTTTAATGCCAGACTAGGCCCTGTGTGTGTGTGAAACACAAGTGGAAGGAGGAGGACATGGATAGAGGGATGTCAGCTACAGACCAGCACATGCACTGCCCACATGAGTCTTTTGATAAACTGTGAGCATGTTGGCTATTTTGTCTGTAGCAGTGGTAAACAAAACAAAACAAAAAACAGCTTCAAGAAGCAAGGAGACAGTAATGTTTTCCAAAATCATCTTTATTTATTTTGCCTTCGTATTCCATAAAAGTTTTAATGAGCACTAAAATATCATAGATAACAAAAATATGTTCACTGTTCTCTATGTAATTAGATTCACAGAGAAACATACACACGTACATATATGTATATATCCTGTACACATGTGTTGTGTTTACATATCCGTATGTCCACTGGCCGTAGCCCTATAAGAAACAGATCAAGAAAAATAAATATGAAGTATAGAAGTCCACATACATATTCTGCATTGTAAATTAAAACTTATCAAAATAGATTCCACAAAAAATGGAACCAAAGAGCTTATTTGATTCTGGTAGATAAACTGAGGCTTCACATTGCATTATTGTGAGCTCAAAAGCTCAGGACAGGTGATGTATAATGCCAGTTTTGCAAGGTCCCACATAAACACAAAGCAAACAAGCCAATTATGTCAAAACATACTGCTAAAAGAATCATATTAGTGTAGAGGTTATCTATCATGTCTTTTTAATAAACAGTTACAAGATTAAATACTTTGTACAGGGTAAATGTGTGTGACTATTTCTATTTCAGACAGTGTGCCACAGGTGGTGAGGGCAAAACTGCCAAAGTTTAACTAATAAAAAAAAGGACAGTTTTGACACAGCATCTGTGATGATCACTTGAGACTATGACATGTGATTATAAGATCTTTTTTTTTTTGGAGGTCTATTGAGCAATAAGAAGCAAAAGAAGGAAAGAAAGACATCTGAAACAGGCAACACAACCTCCAGTGTTGCAGATAAGTTTGTTTTGGGTTTGCTTGCAGTCATTTGACTGGTGAGGTCACTGGAGCTTGGAATAATCTGAAAACATAACTGAGAGTCAGAGACTGTGAGATTTGAAAATGTTTTACTGGACGGCAGAGAAATCCTTGAGGAAATCACAGGTTTTCTTGTGGATGACCTCACGAAGCTTCCTGATTCGACGAGTGCTGGAGGAGCCTACAAAGCTGTCAGGCTGAAGCGTGGCCATCCCGTTGTGAACATCTCCCATAATGATGAGCTGCCCGTCGGCCACAGTGATATTGGGGCAGGGGCAATTCCAGTCCATGTTCAGAAGAGTCACCTCCAGTGGTTCTTTACCAAAGAACCTCAGACCCATCTTCTCATCTTTCAAGATCTCCTCCACTGTCACCAAAGCGTGGCCTGACTCTTGTTCCTCTGTCAGCTCCGTCACACGCCCCAGGATCACAAAGTCACTCTTGCAGAAGCTGGTGACCATCTTGCATCGAGGTTTACACATCTTGCAGTTGTGGTTCTTCGGAAAGGGGCACATCTCTTCACAGGCCTCTTTGGACTCAAAGTTGTTCTCATTGCCGCCGCAGCCTCCGTAGACGAAAGACTGACACTTCTTGAGGCTGCTGCTATAGGCCCAGCGAGGCTCGTAAGCCTTGCAAGGCCCTTGGAGGCTCGGTAGGCTACAGGGAGCCGCTAGCTCTCCTCCACATGACAGCATGCAGGATTCGTAGGTGTCGAAATGGTTACGGTTTTTATTGCACTGACTGTAGGTGAAGGTGAAACAGTTGTTCCTCTTTGGTTCATAGTACCAGTTCATGCTTTCTTCTCCACAGTCATCTGTGTCCGGACTCTTAAGGCACTCTTCAGCCGGAAAAGGCAGGTTGGTACTATTCCCTTCTGCATTCTTACCTTTAACTTCTCTCCTGATCACTACCAAGGGAAAGTGTGCCGACACACTTCCCCCTACATTTTTGGCTGTGCATGTGTAGATGCCGGCATCCTGAAGTTGTGCGTTGTATATGACCAGCTGGCCGATGTTGGTGACCACAACGTTCCCTCTGACGTGATTGGGTCTCATTATGGTGTTCTCTTTGCCCTTCAGTTGTTTCTCCCAGGTGATTTCCGGACGTGGCTTCCCTGATACCTCGCACAGGAAGCTCGCCGTCTCTCCAACAAAGACGGCCAGTTGACTGGGGCCGCTGTTTATCGTGGGCAGCTGGATGTCAGCTGGGAGGGTGGTCTGGAGGGCAGTGGTGGGATGTAGGGTGGTCTCTGCAGGGATTGGGCTGGTGTTTGGCCAGGTCAGGTGGTACCTGTAGGTAGCGTGAATAAGAAAGGGATTAATCAGTGCCTGGATGTGTCAACGGCTCTTCTTTAACTATATACTGACATTGCACATAAGTATCTGAATTAAAACGACTGAAAAAAAAGACAACTTTACCTCATTACACCAAAAACAAAAAGTAGAGATCTAAAATACTTAACATGTTACCTGCAGGTGACCTCAGAGATAGAGATACCCTTGGAACAGGCCTCTGCATCCATGTAGCACTTGTTATAATATGTCATGCCGTCAGATGCGCACGTGAAGTGGGGTTCCCTCTCACAGCGGTCCCGGCACTTACAAACAGGCTGGCCGTCCCAGATGTCACACTCGGACCCTTGCTGAGAGCACATGAACTTGTCGCAGGTGGCACCCTTCGGCATTCCAATGGGGCCCTTGTTGCCCTTGATGTCTATATAGCGCGCTGCCACACAGCTCTTGTTGCCACATACATTAGGGCAGCACTTCTCAAAAGTCTCACAGTCCTAAAGTTGGGGGGAAAAAGACAAAACTTTTGTACCACAAACCGGCACTTTTCTTTTCACTGTTGAGATTCAGTGTCAAATAAAATACTGCAAAAACAAAGACAATTGTATTGATCTTGGTTAAATTCATCTCATGGATATATCAGATGGTTCTTTAAATGCATGTTTTCAGTGCAGATGAGTTAAGGGTGAAAGAACAACAGGAATTGCCGGGAACTGCATGTTATTTGGTGGTTTTGCTATTGAACATTGAGGGGGTTTTGTCTGACACCAGATCCTGGTTTAAGAAGAACAGAAAAGCCTGTTATTTTCCAGTTCTGTCGAGTACAGTGAATGCCTCAGCTTTAATCAAATGGTAGAGGGACTGTACTGTGTATCATAAGTATTAAACTTAGAGGGTGATGGACCTAAAAAGAACATACACTCAGTGCAGCTCATCTTTATATAGGAAAGTTACTGTAACATCTGTTTAATACCCTAAAACAAAAGCTGATCTTTGATGCAATGAATGCACACTGGAATAAAAACACAAATCACAAGAATGACAAAATAATGATTTTTTTTTTTTTTTTTTTTTTTTTTTTAGACAGCTAAATGTAGGGAGATTCAGGCTATGGGCTAGATCTGACATTTTTCTTAAATACGACTTTAAAAAAAAAAGTATATTCTGGCATTTATAACATATTACCCCATCGCCTGTTTCTCTATAATTCTTCCAACAGCTTCGACTATACAGACGAACTGCAGTCTTCACATTTCACGCGCCAGCATCACCTTCACCACCGTCACCGGCAAGAGAACTCACCTGGTCAGATTCACACTCGCGCATACAGGTGCTCATAGCATCCACCCACAGGTTGGGGTTCAGGTCATTCGGGCAAAGACCCGCGTGAGAGTACACCACTTTGGCCACAGACATGGGCATAGGCATCGCTCTCACTACACGGCAGCTGTCCATATAAAGGAGAAAAGTAGAATAATGTCCCAGAAGAAACCAAATCCATCGGGGAAACAGCATCCACCACATATCCGGCGCGTAACAGTACGGACACTTACAAACCTTGAAGAAAGTCCAACGAGAGACAACTGGGTTTAACACCAGCTTAAAGTTTTGTTTAAAAAAGTCTTAACGCCTTTGCGAGAGGAACTTTCCTAAACACCGGAATCAGATGCAGCGAAGACAGCAGCGAGAATCAGAGCGTGATGCGGGACCGGTCTCGATGCGGAGCGGAGAGCTCTTCAGGTTTGTCGCTCCACGTTTAATAGTAGCGAGAGATTAAGGCTGCAGTGTGCAAACCCACTTAAGATCTAACTACATGAATTACAGTGGCCTGTGTAGTCGGACAGCAAATCCCAGCTGAGTTACAGTTATGATCAACTTAATTAAAGAAGAAAAAAAAAAAGAAAAAAAAGTTGTCCAACAGTTTGCAGGCGCTGTTACATAGAGGACTGACGAGACACCTGTGCGTAAGGCGCTGGCTGCCTTAACCCTTAGCTTGCAAAGTTGCTGCAAAGCAGATGGAGACATTTGGCCATAATAACGATAATAAAAAAATAAAAAAACAACACAGATATTAGTTTAAGTAGAGTTTAATAGAGTTTGTGCACGGAATTAACATTTTCATAATGATGTCTTCAAACATAAACATGTGCAAAGATAGACTTTACGGAAGAAAATCTATGTTGTTGTTTTTTTTTCACCTTTGTGTTGTGTTGTGTTGTATTTCTAATGGGGCTTTTTATGCACGTGAGATAATTAACAGCACTTGGAGACAACATTGTGCAGTTTGCTGTTGTGGTTAGTGTAAGATCTCTTTTCTCCAACAGAGCAAAATGTCAGCCTCCAGAAGATGGCACCAAACTCAGTGTAGTTCCTCCTGTCTCTGTTATCTGTCTGATTGGAGTCTCTCTGAACGTGTATCACAAGATACAAGGTTGGTCAACATTGCTTTATTTTATATCAATAAAACACATTTTCCCATTATGCATTGCCTATTGTTTTACTAAGGTTCTTATCGAACCTATTTGCAAAATGGGTGAAATCTTCTGTCTCCCTGGTACCACTTGTTTATCTTACTCTTCCCCTTTTCCTCTTTTCCTTTCCTTTCTCAAAGTTTCACCTCAAAAACTCCAAGACCAGTGGTGGTCAAATTCGGCACACAGGTGGTAACAATCATATGCACATGCCTCTGGTAATATCTGATCTGATCTTACTGTTGTGGAAACCCAAAGAATTTCCCTCAGATTACTTCTAAAAACCTTAATATTTTTATATTTTTGATATATCTTGTTCCTGGAAGCACAATTTGTCATATTGCAGAATAACAGTGAGTGCAGCCAGTGAGGCACACAGACTAACAGATTCACTAAACTGCAACTGTTGTCCAAATTCTGATATCATGTAATATTCTACTCCAAATAAACAGATTCAGATGAGAGAGCAACTCTAATTAGGAGCCAGAGTTCACACTACTATTTTTATGAATCAGCTACTGCGAATCTTTGGGAACCAGTGAAGGGTGTTATTTAGAAGCATTATGCACAACATTATTAGTATAGGCCAAATGTATCAAATGGAAATACCACACTAAATGAAACGCTTTAGGTTAAACTAAAACTAAAATCTTTTATTTTTGAAGCACTGTCAGTTTTGTTGAAGCTCGGACCAAACAGTGACACAGCATAATAAGTTATAGGTTAATACATCTTTAGGAGAACAAGAAAAATCTACATTTGAATAGCTTTGCCATGTGTGTGTGTGTGTGTGTGTGTGTGTGTGTGTGTGTGTGTGTGTGTGTGTGTGTGTGTGTGTGTGTGTGTGTGTGTGTGTATGTGTATGTGTGTGTGTGTGTGTGTTGTGTGTTGATATGGAGTCTGTGCTTCCCAAGCTGAGTCCCTGCTGAGTCCAAAGAGGCCCAGTGCTCTCCAGGCCGGACCCTGCAGTCTCAGTCTGGTCTGCTGTCTGTCAGCCCTCTCTGGAAACACGCATATGCACACACACTCAGACACACACACAGGTAAGGTTCATACCTGCATGACATAAAAAAAACAATTTAATACATCTTTTTACACACACGTACACACACACACTGCATAATTTCAAACACATGCAAATGCACAAACACAATCAAGCTGTGTTTTCAGTGTCTGCTCACCCACTCACCCCCTCTGGCCCTCCACCCCTAACCTTCACCCCTCAAGACCCTGCATTCCCAGCATAGCCGACACTGGGGCATGTCACATATTGAATAAAGCCATACAGAGGACCCCATGCAGGGCCCTCTGACGGTCTATCTGCCTTCTGCACATGTATTGTCTGAAAACAGACCATGACTTTGACCTTCTGTGTCCAACCTTTGAAATCTTTCTGAGTCAAAACAACTTTAATGCGTATTTTCAGTTAACTAGAAACATAGAGATTTTGGTGTATGACTAGTGAGGTGTAATGATTAAGTGAATTTCCAATAAAAAGACAATTGCATCAGAAACTCTTTATACTGAAATGGGGTTTGGATGCACCCCCTTCAGTCACCCTAGATGCTGTATGTTGGCCACACATTTGTTGTATGTATCATGTATTTATTTTTTCTTTTGAATATCTTCAAGTATTAGTTAATAAAACAACTCTACTACATCATTTCTGTATTGCTTGTTATAAATTCATTACATATGCCAAGAAGGTTTTTCATCCATGTCTGCCAAAAGTACTGAGTCTCCTGGTAACCAACTAGGGTAATGTAATGGGCCAATATAAAACTTAAGTGTGCATCTATTTGAAGTGGTTTGAAATTATTTCTTATCACAACATGTCGGGAAAGGGCATTTCCCTGTATATTCCTCAATATTTTGCGCTGGCAAAGCTATGTACTCTACTGAATGTCACTCATATTCATATTCAGGATCAACGGCACTGCGTAAATCAATCACGTTATGTTGGGATTTATATGTTTAAGCCACTGTACATCTTGCTTTAACAGTTTAACCATTAATCGCTATGGCTTTACAGTGTCATGCATGCATTTGTGCTGTAAATAAGTGCATTATCCCTGTTAGAGAAGGGCACAAATGGCACCACCGGCCATAGTCCAAGCACAACGACCACGGCACGTACCTGCAAGTAACGTCGCCCTCTGCCTCCATTTCTAAAATGCTCTTAGTGGGTGGGGGGGTTCTTGACTTCACAGGTCCACGGCTTCCCTTGCCCATGACCAAGGCCTGGGAAGCTGGCGGAGTTGGTTCAAAACAATGGAAGTGTTATGACTGTTCATACTAAGCTTATTATGAGTGTCTCACTCCAGAACAAAGGAGAGAGACACGTCCAGCCACAGCAGGGCCCTAAGCTGATCCCTCAGCCCCAGTCTAGACACACAACACAACATGCCGATGGACAGACATGCAGGCATACATGCACAGATTCACAGGCTTTCGGTGAAATGTATACGATTGCCATACATTTCTTTGGCCCTATATTTAGCTTACACATCCGCACACATTTAACTTTTCTCAGCTCTGTCCCACTCTGATTATGCAATATTTGTGCTCTCCAGATTGCAGCGTCAGAACATCTGCTCACCACATGAACACTATTGTATTCATTTGGCCGAAGAGGATGAGGATCTCACGGATACACGGATGTGTCAGTATGACCATAACTTAGGTGTTGTTTATGTTCTTTAAATCAGAGGGGGAACATAACAAAATGTCTCGCGCTAGTTAAGTTCATGACAGAATGTACAATACTGGCTTGCTGTGCAATCGCAGGTCAAAAGTGAATGGACTGGCCAGAGACAAAACTACAGCTGGACGGTACAACAATACTGAGCCTTGAACTGTAAAACATTTCCAGGAATTTTTGTTTGTTTTGTTGTTATTAAGTGGTAATAAAGTGACATGTTTAAGAGTTGAATGTGAGTTTTAACCACTCAGTGAACATCTGCAGTAAGCAGAACAGATGGGTCTTCTTGCAGTTATATATAAATATAGCAGATTATTTATTTTACTTGTATAGTAAATCTACTGTAAAATGTCCTGTAATGTAGTCATGTAGTCAATATGAATCTCCAATGTTTGACTCATGTTCTCTCATGTAATGATTGTGTATTAGGTTTTTAGATTTAGCCCTTCTTCTCATGCCATGGTAAAAAATGTAGACAATAGTGAGAGGCGCTACTCTACACCAATGTTTAAAATAATAATGATAATATAATTAATTTATAATGCACTTTTCATTTGTATGAATCTCAGGATGTAACCTTTTCTTGTTGGTTGGTTTGTTTTCTAGGCCAACATGTCCTCAAGGCTATTTTGCAATTTTCCATTTGATTTTTCATGGATAAAATGTCCTAGATCCTGATGTCCTGATGAAAGTATGTAAAATAATTAATTCATACATTTGATTTCTTGGCTGGTGGGTCAGAAGATTTAGTCAAGGCAAATAAATAGATAAAAAAAAGCATTCAGTGGTGTATTACAATCATTGTGTAGGTAGGATCTAATGATTTGCCTTTGAAGCATGCTCCAGTTTTAAATTTCATTATTATTAGTTTTTAGTGTTCAGTAATTAAAAAAATATAACATTAATGCAAAGACATGGGAAATTCAATTTCATCAGACGAAAACCATTCTTCCCACACATTATATACAACATCACTGGAGAAATGTCAAATAATTTAATCATGAAGAGTTTTGCGTTGTCATTATTTAGTCCCCAAAACTTTCATTAATTTACACAGAATGGCCAAATATGAAAATCTATAAGAATTAAAGGAGCATCTTCAGTACAGTAACATCCAAAAGCAGCCAGACACTCCTGCACGGGGATATAAAGGTAAAATAAAAGCAGCATTTTAAAATCACTTTTATGGATCCAATTGAATCTTCCTAGCAAAAAAGAAAGAAAGAAAGAAAGAAAGAAAGAAAGAAAGAAAGAGAAAAAAAAATCAGTTCTGTTATCATTGCTGTAAGTGGCATGTAGCTCTGATTTCACATTGTGTGGCTCTCCAAATGCCAATTTTTGCTGTTCTGCTCCCTCTAGTGGTTCTCGACTGAAACATGGAAAAAAAGAGAATTTGCAACACTGTCTTCTCTCGAAATAGAAAATACATTTATTCAGGGCTACATATTATAAAGGAGACAACGTTTCGAGCGACTGGCTCTTCGTCAGGGTAATGATTTGCCTGTCTCTATACATTTTAGTTGTTAACTTGGTCAAGCTCGCAATGGTTGTACATTATCCCTCTTTTTTCTGATGGAAATGTTTGTCTACATTGGACCTACATTGGTCTTTTGACAAGAATAGATATTTTTTTTTTCTCTCGTGGCTATACTTATTTGCAGCAGTTCTATACTTATTAAATATGTCTATTTATGTGACTATTCTGATACTTAGGATGCTATATTGTATTGAATGTCTATTTGTTTAATTCATTTTATGGATTTCTTGTTTTCATGATCATCTTATGTGTTACTCATTTGTGTTTATTTCTAACCACCCCCATGGGTAGACCGGGACCCCCCCAAAAAACTATATGAGAAGCACCTGAATGTAATTGTTCAAATCATTGACCTGACGAAGAGCCAGTTGCTCGAAACGTTGTCTCTTTTAATATGTAACCCTTGAATAAATATATTTTCTATTTCGGGAGAAGACTGTTGCGAGTTCTCTTTTTTGCCTTGCTTAACTCTCTTGGACTCAGCACCTACTGCATTTTGGATGTGCGTGAGCTTTTTTTTTTTTTTTTTTATCTCAACTGAAACATACATGTAGATTTACTGTTGGGGAGTTTGCTGCAGCAACATACATGAAACTGCTGCCTTCATTCAAAGTGTGAGGGTCACATTACAAAACAGAAAAAAGAAAAAAGGAAGAGATCAAGTAATTCACCATGCTTTATCAAAGAACAGATACAGGTCTCCAGAACGAAAACTCACAACTTTTAACAGTGCCTAAGATTATTTCTACAAGTACACAGGACGTACTGTATATAAAAATATCAGACTCTGAATGCATAGGTTAAGTCAAACTGTATTCTGCTTTTTCTAGAACAGTAAGCAACCCCACAAAAAACAACCTTGGTCATCTCCTTTCCACAGAATCAAAGAAGATCCTAGAAAAACCCACTTCAAACGCGCTGCTCTCACTCATCCAGGGCACCAGACGGCCAGCGGGGGGTGTTCTCTCCCACGTTGCCCCAATTTCTCAACCAAGCTCCTGCCTAAAACATGTGGCACAGCTTCACCTAATAAAGCATTTAACATAGTTGGGAACATAAAATAAGCACTCTTGGCAGTCCCTTCATGTCACAGCAAACTTTCTGAAAACACATTCTTTACCCCATCCACATTGCACATGGCTTCAACAATAGCTCTTACTCCTTTGTCGTCCTATTGCTGAACTCTTGCTTGCACGATAGTAGAATTTTTTCATTTTTCAGTTTTTTTTTGACACAAAACGCAACAGGCCTAGCTGGTTAAAAAAAAGAAATTATACAAATTAATAAAAAATACATCATAAAACATACAAATACAAGTAAGAGCTTCAGGTATACATTTGAACAGTAAACAGTTAACACTGGGTAAGAAACGTTTTGATTGTAGGACGTGTAGTGAGCGCCTATAGCGCACTGCTTCAAACAAATGAGACCCAGCATTGAGAATTAAAGGAATACAATGTGTTGATGAAAGCAGCATAAACATCATCGCCGTCTTGACACACGGCTGCGCCTCTTCACTTGTCATGACCTAGTATAATAATTAATATATAGCAGAACATCTGTCTCTTGCCATTAGTGTAAATCATCATGTTGTCCATCTTCATTAAGTACAGACATCTCTAGTTAAGGTACCAGATAGAAAAATTTAGTAAAGTATTTATTTAAAATAAAGAATTACATCATTAGCCCTAGACTAACACTGACGACCAAACTGAGGCCATATATAGCGATATTCTGTCCTGTTTCATGTCAGTACATTTTTAAAGACATCTAGTCACCGTGTACAGTTTGGGATTAAACTGTGGTGACACTGTGCAACAGAGATAAACATATGAGAAGTTGCACTAATTTGGATTAGTGTCAAAGGAACGAGGAAGGAAGCACTCAATCATTAAATCGAAATCCTTTTTTAATGTCTTAACTTCTTTCCTCTTCATTTGGGGGAAAAAAAAAGAAACCTAACAAGGCTGCGTTCTTTTCTGAAGCAGTGATAGTTTTAGCTGTTAGTATCTTTGCTGGCTAGATTAGTTTTTGGTTTTGATTTTAATTACAGTCACACAGAAAGACAACAACAGAGGGCTTAATTTATATGATAAATTAAGTGTGAGCCTCGTACACAACCATTGCTGGGACTTGAGCCTTGTTACTCCAGAGCAAATGTACGGTCTCTCTTTATTAGTAAGAATCAACATGACTCAAAAAAAATAATAATTAAATTAAATACTTCACAGTTGACAGAGAGTTATAAGCTGACTGAATCGTGTAACACACTCTGCAAAGCAGAGGCTATATCGCATTATAGAAAATAAAAATTTAAATTAGTCCCGCTTCAAGTTGTTGCATGTTTATCTCTACAATAAAAATGTTTCTGTCTTACATGAAAAGACATGGAGAATAGTTCAAACAAAACTAATTATTCCTTTTCCACAGTGTACAACTGAATGACTTTAAGACTTTAATATATAAGGTAATCACCACTCATAGTCAAATGTATCCACTTTTGTAGGGATACAGATTAAAGCATACTGTATGTGTGGTCAGCAAATTAAATAACTATTAGTCCAAAGTTAGCTAAATCTCACCTGGTGTGAGTTTACTTCTGCCTTAACAATTAGGCCAGAACAGGGTGCCCTCTGCAGGAAAAGACACTAAGGTTTATGCCTACAGCATGTATGAAAGTGTGTACGCCAGCTAGAATATCTGATAACACTCTATAGGTCAATTTGTTAGAAATCCAAGTTGCCGTGTGCAAGTCCACTGTGCTGCAACTCCTCTTATTCTGTGGACTGATGATAATCTTATCAGTAAGAGTTATGTAAATCCTTCCCGTCATCCTCTGCACCCGGTCTCATCTGACCATTTTCCTCTGTGATGACAGTTCACAGCCAGTATAGGGACGTGTCCATATAAGGCTATTGCAGAATCCCATTCAAGTCCGGTCCATAAGGAAGACAGGCCAACGTTCCCCTCTGTTGCCCCACCACAGCCTTGGCACAAAGTGCTGTGTGGGAGGAGAGAAAGAGATAAAGAGAGAGGAGAGTGGGGCCCAAATACTTTTGCACATAATCGAGTACACCATGCATCAGTAATCGCTTAGAACTGGTTGGGTATACTAAAGCGGCAGGAGGGCCAGAGGAGGACAGGAGGAGGACAATAGCTACAGAACTTGGAAAAAAAAGGAAATCCCAGTTAGAAATTGGCGAAACACCAAAGCCAAACAAAGCTGTAACAAGGGACCTGGGCAGGCAACTAGTTATGGTTGCTTGAGGGGAGCTACAGAAGCCCATCATAAGCAGGGGAGACCTCGGGGCTCTGCGCCAGTACTAGTAGGTGAGGCGGGAGGCCTTCATGTTGTAGCAGGGTCTGTCTGTTAGCCCCCCGGTCGCAGAGAAAAGGGACAGACCTTCTGCTTTCTCCAACACCACCTCCAGCTCCTGGAAGTCCTGCAGCCGAGCAACGTCCTTGTCCTGGACACAGAGAGGGAAATCACAATTAAAAGGAAACACTAATTTAACTACTAATCATAAAGTTTAATCAGGACAAGAGTAAAAGGAACAAACTTTGAGGGTCTAATTTGTCTACTTCAAGTGACTTCCATTGTGCATGAAAAGAGGACAAAGATTAAAGCCATTTTTACAAATTTGGCAAAATATTCACTTGTTCTCTCAACACGTCATCGTGTTGCTTTGGGAAACTGCAATGAAACATTTTTCAGATTTTTCAAACACTAAACAATCAACAGGAAACATAATCGACACATTGATAAACACTGAAAGTTACTGTGAGGAACAGTCCTACACCATGACACGAGTACAGAGTCAGCAGATGGTAAGGGAGGTTTCAGTGGTAAGGTGACTCAATAACAACCTAATTAGAGAGTTGGGGCCGTGTGTCGCTTGCAGTGTGTACCTGAGACAGACAAGCAAAGTGGTTGGAATATTTTCTTAAAAACCCAACAGGACATGGAGTGTTTCTACTTTCTACACTGAAGTGTTATTATTCTTTCTCTCACACTTACAATGTTAGGGATATTCTTGCTCAAAGCTTTTTGTAACATTTTACAAACTAAGCCCCATTATATTAGCCTGTGTTTCCATTTTGGAGTATGCATGTGCTGAATTAGCCATTAGCAGTTACCAGTGGACAATTATGACAGTTAAAAAAAAAGCTTAAAACAGAATCTGGAGCTACATACACATATAGTTGTTTATTTGTGTCCCTAACAATAAACATGGGTGATATATGAAAATTTACAATTATGCCCTTAGAAAGTGTGTGAAAAACTTTTGATACAAATTGTGGAAACTGGGGACAAAGAGTTTGTGAGTACCATAATTGCATCACAACATACAATAAAATGAATAAGAGTGGAGAAACTTTCTATAAAAGGGCTGTACATAACATTACTATAAAAAAAAATCAATTTATTGCCATTATGAGTTATGGATTACTACATCACATGCATTTACATAAACAACTCTGGATGAGAGCATATACTTGTGCACAGTGTGCAGCCTTCTTCCCCGTACCTTTCTCAGCATGGTGTTAGGCAGCTTGCGGATCTTCTCCACGTGCTCAGTACTGATGTCCAACTCACGGCAACAGACTCTCAGAAGGGAGCGGTAGGTGAGCTCCTGGCGGTCCAGCTCCACCTCAATGAAGTCGTTCTCCCGGGCGTTGGGGTTCTGGATACGCACCTTCAGAACCAACTCTAGAGAGAAGAACAAGAGTGATACCTCTCTATTAACACATACAGTATATTGTGCTTTTTAAGTAGAGGACAGACATAGCCCAAGGTGAGAGTTACTATAATTATACCCAGCTCTGTTTATGAATGACACATCTTATACGTAAGGTATTACAAGCTTGTATGACCCCCATTGATGCCCGTTTTCAAAAGCCTGACCTCCTCCCACTGTGTCTCTATTTTACACTGTGTGATGGTTTAGACTGATGTGTGTGTTTCTGCCTCTGCTAGTGAGTCTGTGACAGCTCAGTCATTACAGTGAGTGAGGTCATGCACACTAACAATGCCTTCTGGTTTTACAAGTTGATAAACAAGATTGTTGTCATGCCTGTGATGCTATCAGCAGAGGTAACCACTTAGACATGACAAATAAAAACTGGAATTGCAGAATGTACAAGAAGGTTTACACACATTCAGACTTAAAGGTAGAGTCTGGAGGTTTGTTTGTTGCAGTTTTTAACAAAACATTTAAACTGGGCCCCTCCTCTCGGGCTCAACTGTACAGGTTTCAGGGCTGCAAAGAAAAGGAAATACAGTCCCAAGTGAAGCGCTGGAGCTGTGGGCCCATACCCAGCCGTTGTAGGCAATGGGAGCCTCGAGAATTATGCTGCAACGAGTAGGAGGGCCGTTGTGGAGAGCTAGGAAGCGAGTGCTAGCAGCGGATGCTAGCCGCCACCGCTAGTGGAAGTTAGCAGTAAACTAGCGGGTGTTGGTGGCGGTGGATGCTATCCACTGTCGCTAACACCCGCTAGCATCCGGGACAGCTCACGGGGCTAGCAGCCCTCCTACTCCTGCTGCACGGAGCTTCACCAGAGCTCTGTCATTGGCTGGAGACCCAGAAGCGTCCCCATGCACAACAAAACCAAAATACAGGCAGGGGGAGGGGGTCTAGCGTTTATTTTTCAGCAAAAACCTCCAGACTCAACCTTTAAAGTGGCAACAGCATTGTTTTTAAGGGTTTTAAGGTAATGAATGGTCTCCAGTCCATATGTATGGACAAGGGGTAGAAATGAAACCTGTGATTTCTCTCTCACCTTGCACATTGACAGGAAAGGTGCTAGTGAAGAAGAAAGGCTGGAAAGCTGGCATGGGTCCACCAGCTTGACTGTAGCTCAGCTGCTGTGGGATGGACTGCTGCCTGCTCATGGTTGGGTTGGAGCTGCCCACCGGGGCCTGGACCTGGCTGCCACCGCCGCCGGCCAAGGTGGGGCTGGGCGAGGCCAGCGGAGGGGAGCACATGGTGCCGTTGTGCGCCACCGCGTGCGGGTAGTCGGCGTGGTTGACGAGGTGCGGCTCAACCGATAGGTCCATGGGCACCGTGCAGTTAACGACAGCGTGGTTGTGGGATGAGGCCGGAGTGGGCGACGCGCCGTTCTGCTCAGTGACGGGGATGAATTCCCCAGCCGGGGCTTGGCTGTGGGCGGTGGGGTCTGAGGGGGAAGCGGGACCATCAGACAGTAGGCTCTGTGACATCTGAGGCTCGTGAGTTGGAGAAAGGGAGGCCGAGTCACTTTGTGTGTCCTCAGCGTGCTCTTCAGAACCGTTCTGTGTGACTTGCTGTGCTAGTATGGCTTCTGCCTTGTTATCCATCTTAGAGTACATGAAGGGTGGGTTAGACAGGTAGTTGGGAATGATTGGCAACTCAGGCTCCTTGACTTCAGGCACTTCCTCCACCTCAACTGTGACAATAGCGTACAAGAAAAAGAAGATTATTTCCTTACGTTAACACAGACAGCTGTCAATCCCCAAAACAGCTGTAGACAGACAGTATACCATCAACACTCAATGCATTACCTTGTACATGGAAGTATCACATTCAGACTGTACTGAGTGCAACTGACACATAATAATGACGTGACAGGAGACAAGGACGTGTTAATGTGTAGGTTACCTCCTAACAGTCGTTTGATCTCTGGTTTGGACGTTAGTTGCGAGGCTAGCTCATCCTTGGCCGTGAGGATTTCTTGATCTGCTCCACAGCTGAGTAAGTAGGACACTATGTGCTTATGGTTCCTTTTGCACGCCCAGTGCAAACATGTCCTGGTAGATTATGGAAGAAAGAACACAATTTATTTACACTTACAAAACAGTCCATCACTGAAGGAAAGCTTTATCATTTCACCTGTCATCACACAGGTGGTGCATTGTGTTTGTAGAGCACTGACATACAGAGCACAAGACATATTATTACGAGTAAGTTATATCTGTCTACAACAAAGTTATAACATGTTGGTTATAGCTTTGAACTTAACAAGGAACATTGTTTATGACATAATGTTTTTATTTAACTGTGTGAAGTTAATTTAAGTAAGCAACGAGATAATTCAATCAATAAACTAACTAAATATAGCCACAAACAGGTTGTTAAATCACTCTCATTCTTTAGTGCCTTCAGCTGTTTCAGAGGACCAGAAAACGACCATTCAAACTTTAAACCATCCCATAACACTCGCCATTTGTTTGCAGGTTATTTGATATACAAAACAGCAGGTCTGGCGGGACTAACAAGCCTTGCTCTGTCTAATAAGATAACACTAAAAGACTTTAATCCCTGTTGTTAGCGACACATGTGACTGCAGTCAGTGAACTTTCCAATAAAGAAGCAAGAAAACTGTAGCTACATTTACTCAAACGTGCAACACTTGTTGGCTCTTCGTGGAGACAGCAGGCAGCCGTGTTTATTTATACAGTAAAAGAAAACACTCACCATCCATTTATCTCGTTCTGTGAGTTAACATTTACTCCGCTCTCCACCAGTGTCCGCACCTCGTCGATGTCCCCGATGGCAGACGCCTCTCTCAGCCGCTCCTGTAACTCTTTATCCAACGAAGTCGTGGACATTTTGGTGCAGACAACTAGCCTCGTGAGACCATAGGATATACAAAAGCCTGTCGGATTAAGTTGTCAATACTAATCGCCTGACGAATTTCCCTACCGATGATGGCACACTGACTGGGCCACTAAAAATAGCCCTGCCTGCTAACATTAGCTACCCCGCTAACCTTGGTGCTAGCACAGTGCTAGAAAAAACAACAACAGAAAAAAAAACGCTTCGGCTAACGTAACTTCGTGTTGATAGTTGAAGTCTTTGGCGTTTGTTTTTCCCTTTTTATGAAGCAGGTTCCGCCATTTATTTCTGTTGTTAGTTCACGTTATGGTACCACTCATTCAGTCCATCAGTGGTGTCAGAGCTGAGACTGCGGGGCTGCTGCCAGAAACACCAGCGCCTCGTCGGGGGGCATGTTTAGATGTAACATCACTAGTGAGTTCAAACGTTAGTTCCCACCTGAACACGCACAGCTATTTCATGTGTTTTGTTTGGTGTGACCCAGAGTCATTCATCAGTAGATGAAAAAAATAAAATATATATTTTTTACTACTATACACACACACACACACACACACACACACACACACACACACACACACACACACACACACACACACACACACACACACACACACACACACATAAATAAATACACATGCAAACAGCACAGTGCATATCTATCAATTTATATGTATGTGTACATTTATACACGTGTGTATGTATGTATGTATGTATGTATGTATGTATGTATGTATGTATGTATGTATGTATGTATGTATGTATGTATGTACAGGTAATACTCAGAAAATTAGAATATCGTGAAAAAGTTCATTCACTTCCCCATGATTGCGAACTGTACTGAACCAGACAGAGAGCTTTTAAAGGCTCAGGAACCCTTTGCAGGTGTTTTGGATTAATTGGCTGACAATTTGAGCTACAACATTGAACTTTTTCACGATATTCAAATTTTTTGAGATTCTGATTTTGGGGTTTTCATAAGCTGTAAGCCATAATAATCAAAATTCTAACAAATAAAAGCTTGAAATATCTTGCAATGCCTGTTATGAGTCTAAATAATATATTCATTTCACCTTTTAAGTTGAATTACTTAAATGAATGAACGTTTTCACGATATTCTAATTTTCTGAGTATTACCTGTATGTATGTATTGCCTATGGGAGTGCTGTTTGTTTATGGTACTTTGATGCACTTGTTCTTCACTTCATAATTTACTTTATTCAATCCAATCCAATCCATTTTATTTATAAAGCACAATTTAAAATAAACATAAATGTTTCAAAAGTCCTGTACAGTAAAATAAAAACCATAAAACATAATAAAAAGACAAAATACTATGATAAAAGACACAATAAAACATGATAAATAAATTTATACTTTAACTGCATTTCAGATGCGTTTCAAATATTGGGCTTACTTATCTATTCCATCAAATCATTTACAGCTTTGCTTAAATGTGTAAAGACTTAAAACCTCAGCCCACCGAAGCATATACCTACTGCACCAGGTTCCCTTCACCTAGAGAAGAAGTTGAGAAGATGAAATGCCACTTCTTTTTACAGTCTATATATGCTTACAGTCTGTGCTTTGAAGACAAAATACTGCCCCCCAGAGGGTAAATGTAGTATCACAGTAGTGTAATGCAGAGAAAACCAGTTTCAAACTTGGCCCATTATGTGGAAATTATAATGCATCTTGGTCTTCACAAGAAATAATAGCCCCGTGGTAATTAAGACTGAAATATGCATTTCTGAGAAGGTATGTGCATCATACCCATAGATCATACCATGGGTCTGAATAATTTGACATGACATGGTCCTTCATGTGCCCTGCAAAAAAGCCTGTGGTTGGACCTCTTTTATATACAGTCTATGGGTTTGGAAAGTGTGCCATATTAATATTTTTGCTAATATTCGCTAATTTGCATGTTGTGAAAAGTAATACAATAAATTCAAAGAAATAAGAACTCAAAACACATATTTCTTGCATACATTATGATCTCTCAGTCAGTCGGGTTATGATCAGGTTATGATATATCATTTTCAATGAAGTTGAATAAAAAAATATTTAACTTCCGGGCAATGCCTTCAAAATAAAACAATCAACATCTTGTTTGCTGTTTCTGCCAACGACAAGATTTTTGTTTGTGTATAATTTCATCCTGGATTGTGGCAAACTACCTCAAGAAATGTGAGAAATGTCACACTTTATCGGGAGGAAAGACTAGAGCCGAGATATTTATTACTAAAAAACAAAGCTGCTCAAACTCTGTAGGGTCAACGTCCGTTTACGTGATGTCGTCATAGCTGTACGTCCGGTTCAGAGGCCGGTTGAACGGGCGTTGTTGTCACAGAGACTGCCATTTTGATTAGAAGTACTTTGCGCGCAATAAATGGTGTGAACTGGCTCTTCGGGAGATAGCGCTGTACTCTTAACTTTAAGGCTACATTATCTTAGCCAAAATGCTGTCCGCAGCCCAGTTACTCGACGAGTTAATGGGCCGAGATAGAAACTTGGCCCCGGACGAGAAGAGATCAAACGTGCGATGGGATGACGAGAGCGTAAGTTAGCATTCGGGCTCATGTTAGCCTAGCTGGTCTTTATAATGCAACGTATCGTTAATCAGTTAAGATACCTAGAGATTGATAGCATGTGGGAGCAGAGACCTGGCCCACACACGGCTGCGGTAAACCACTCAGTGTGTGATGGCAGTACGCGGATATGCTGGCGTTAACTGGCGTTTTGAGTGCTGTCTGTAGACACGCGTGCTGGTTAGTGGGAGTTTGCTAATGCTAACGGTACCTCAGTGGCTTACAATGGGGCTTATAGCTAACAGTACGGACCTTGCTCTGTTCTCTGTGCCAGGGTTTTAGTATCAATTGCTGATGCATTTACCGTCGTCCTACTTCGGTTGGTGGATCTCAAGTCAACTGGTAACTTGAGACATGATGATTAACATTTTCACCTTGGTTTGCACGACTTGCAAAGCTCATTTTGTTCGCAGTTAACCAAGGTTATCACTTACTTTATATAACCAGGGCTTCAGACTGCTCCTAAATGGGGGCATTTTGTCCCTAAAATTTGACACAGTGCGAGTAGTTTTTCATCTAACGTTACTTGTGCACGTGTAACCAGTAAATTTGTTTGTGTTTTTTGGGGTTTTTTTTTATTTAATGAAACGTGGAAGAGGCGACTCAAAGAATCTATCTGGTATCTGCCATTACAAGTGGCTGACCAATGTGTGTGAGGAAGGATCATGAATGAAGTCAATTTACAGTGTGCGCCCCTAAATTTTCTTCTTGCACTCCAAAAATGTTAAGTTAGGAACCACTGTGCTCCTAGTTAGTCTGGAGCCCTGATAACACTAACGTTAGGAGGCAGAGATGTGCATATATTTGATGATTTTTATATGTGAAACATTGAAAAAGTCCCTTTCTCATTAGGTTTGTCGATACTACCTGTGTGGGTTCTGCCCAGCTGAGCTGTTCACAAACACCCGCTCTGACTTGGGTAAGTCAAGAACTTGTGCATGTATTTACATGTTTAGTTCAGATGTAGTCGATGGATGCATCAGTTATATTCAAATGCAATAATATGAACTATTTCATGTTTCAGGGCCTTGTGAGAAAATCCATGACGAAAATCTCAGAAAAGTGTAAGTTCTGCTTGTGCTATAAGAATCCTTCTCTGTGTGATTTGGTTTTTCCTCTCATTAACATGCTTCTACCTCTTTTTTGTTCAGGTATGAGAAGAGCTCTCGGTTCATGAAGGAAGGCTATGAGCGGGACTTCTTGCGCTACCTGCAGTCACTCCTGGCAGAGGTGGAACGGCGGATACGTAGAGGGCATGCCCGGCTTGCACTTTCCCAGGCTCAGCAGAATGCAGGGGTTTGTGTTGGAGTTTTGCAACATTGCTCTGTAACTTGTTCCTATAGCTGTATTTTCTTGATGAGATCTAATGAGTCATGAGAAAATTGTGGCCTTGGATTTTATCATCTAAAAGTAACATGGAAACTGTGTTGGCCAGAAAAAGAGAACACAACTTGTGTGGTTGCACCTGACAGTTTTTTTTTTTCCTGCAGGGTCCTGGTCCATCAGGAAAGAATGAGGAGAAGATTCAGGTTCTAACAGAGAAGATAGAAGACTTAGTTGTACAGGTTTGTAACAAATATGTTAATATTAGTTGCACAGGTTTGTAACAAATATGTTAATATTGGTTGCACAGGATGTTTCATATCACCTAAGTTCGCATTGACACCTCAGTGATCTGGTTGTCGCTGTTAGGATACTGCATTGTAACTTGTCTTCTGTTTTGTTTTGCTCAGATTGAGGAGCTTGGATCGGAGGGGCGAGTGGAGGAGGCCCAGGGGATGATGAAGCTGGTGGAGCAGCTGAAGGATGAGAGGGAGCTGCTCAGCTCCACCCCCTCGGTGAGTCACGGAGGCTCTGCTCATGTGTTACTATTAGGGGGTGGAAGGGTTCGCACAAGAACTCCAGCAGACGTCACTATTACCAGATTCAATAGTTCAACTGAAGTTTTGGGAAATAAGGTCACATGTTGTATACCGTATAAAGAACAGCCAGGCCGTACAGAAGCAGTCAGAGCAAACCATGATGACCCACACATGTTGGATGGTGTGGGTCATCATGATTTTCTCCTGTTCGGTTGGAGTTTGGATAAGGCAGAATCAGTGACTTCCTTTAAAGCTCCTTTTAAAATCTGCTTTGATATTGTCGTTTTATCACCAAATTGTCCCGATTTACACTGAAGAATATTGCATGTCTTATCTTTTTAATTTTACATTGTTGTCAAAGAAAGGTCTGTGCGGCCTAAAATGCCTGATTTTGCAGCCACATTTAAGCGCTTTTGTTGCGATTAAATTGCGGGAGACAGTGAAAGTTGCAAAAAAAAAGTTGCAGTTTTGTTCTGAATAATTAAAAATCATAATGTGAGGTCCTGTTTTACCAGCAATTTTCCACTTGTTAAGAAAGGCACAGGGAAATTACATGGAGTTGAAAGTTGTTTTACTTTTAATTAAAATGTCTGTTTAAAAATCGTGGTAAAACAACTGTTTTAAAATGCCATTAAAACAGTCCAGTCTTTGAATAAAAAGGGGAGGGTGGCTACTCGAGTCCAGGGCCAGGGCCTTAGGATGGGGAAAGGGGATCCTGGCCACCGTCTGCTCTGCTCCGGTCCTGCGGTGGCGTACTGGATTCTCCCTCGGCGAGTGCTGCGGGGGACACACAGCCTCGGGCGGTCAACCAGGACAGCTCACACACTCAACACGTTCGACTCAGCTCGCGTTCCTTTACTTATCACTTTGTGCACATTGTGTCAAGTTTCTTGCCATCAGCCCAACCACGACGTTCCTCCGTGGACTCACTTTCAACCACCGCTACGTCCCGACTCGCACTCTCTGCTGTGTAACTCGCCGAAAGCACCGACGATTGGTCCAATTTGCGGAAAAGTTGCGGTGATTGTACAAAATTGCAAGATCGCACAATTTCACGGGGATTGGTTGAATTTGCGTTAATTGTTGCGATCGCGACATCGCGAATTCCTGGAGGGACTGACAAATATGTTGCTTGTTACTTATTGCTGTTTTCTTCTGTGTCTTTTTTTTTTGCCCAGACCATTGAGAGCTTTGCAGCTCAGGAGAAACAGATGGAAGTCTGTGAGGTGTGTGGGGCCTTCCTCATTGTAGGCGATGCACAGTCCCGAGTGGATGACCATTTGATGGGCAAGCAGCACATGGGCTACGCCAAGATCAAATCTACTGTAGAGGAGCTCAAGGTAACAGGATCACCTGTCAACAAGACCTCATGCATAGATGATGAGATACACATGACTTGGGTTTCATAAGTTATTGTTACATTAGAACATTGTTGAATGTTTTCATGGTTCTCATTTAGCCGCAAGAAGAGCTGCAAGTTGATAAAACCATTTCTTACAAGTTCATTGTCCTGCAGCAGGTTATTCACCCTGAATGATGTTTGTTTTTAACTTTGGTTTAAAATGGTCAACTTGTAACTTACATGTGGACTCGTCTTTACGTACTCCTAGGAGAAACTACGCCGCCGCTCAGAAGAACCTCCAGGTGAAAACCCAGCTCTGAAGAAGGACAGAGAAGACCGCGAGCGTGAAAGAGAGGAACGGGAGAAAAAGCGCAAAGAGGAGGAGGAGAAGGAGAAGGAGCGGGAGAAAGAGCGCGAAAAGGAGAAGGAACGAGAAAGAGAGCGGGAGCGCGAGAGGGAGCGAGACAGAGAACGGGACAGAGATAGAGACAGAGACAGGGAGCGGGACAGGAGAGCACGGCGAAGCCACTCCAACAGCCGCCACTCCAGTCGGGCATCAGACAGGAAAAGGAGCAGATCCCGTGATCGCCGGAGGTCCAGGAGCAGAGACAAGGAGAGGGAACGCAAACGCAGCAGGTATGGTCGACAGTTTTTTACCCATTCTTGGTCTAATGGCAACAGTGTGTCAGCCTAAAAGGAAAAAGCTCCATATTTCAAACAAACATTACAACTTGGCTTGTCTAAACAACAGGATGCAGCATGTTAGACTTGTTGTTGCTACTTTGCATTTCTGGGCTGGTCAGCTAATGATCCTTTGTGCTTATTAAAAACATTTGTGTCCACATTTGATCAGTGGGTTCATTTTTGAACCTGCATGCTCACACCACCAACAGTGAAATTACCTGGTACATCAAGCCTGCTGCTGAAAGTACCAATTAAAATGATGAATGCTATCAAAATTTCACTTCACCACCCTAATAGAAACGTCTCTCCTGGATTCGACAATTTAAATACCAGTTCTCCCGTAGTGAGCAGCAGTGAAAAGAAATAATTTCTTGGAATTTAGCCTCAGACTCAAAAGCTACCTGCACACCTCAGTTGTCCAGAGAATGGCCATGGACAGTGTGTACCACTTTGATCGTCTCCTCGCTGCATCACAATGCATTATGTAATGTTTTTTGTAAAACACACCTGGCTGTTTCTGCAGGAGCCGGGACAGAGACAGGGAGAGGAGGCGCAGTCGAGACCGCTCTGACAGAAAGCGTCGCTCTCGCAGTCGCGACAGGAGGAGGTCACGCAGCTCAGAGCGCAAATCTCACCGCCACCGCAGCCGCAGCAAGGACAGGGACAAGGAAAGAGACAGGGACAGAGAGCGGTCATCGAAAGACAAAGGTGAGGACTTGAGATTTGCTTCGACAGTGTGGGCTCAATGTCGGCTACAATACAAAAATCCCCAACAGCAAGCAGACGTGGTAAGATTTTGACGATTGTGTGTGTGTGTGCGTTTTCTCAGACCGTAAGGCGACCGAGGAGAGGAGCAACTCTAAGAAAGACAAGCACTCGGACGGTGATGCAGCTGCCATCAAGGCTTCATCAGAAGTGGAACCGATGGAGACAGAGGCCGCCGCTGCCTCTGCCTCCTCCCCTCTGCTCAATGGCCAGCAAGAGCTCCTCCAATCTGAAGGTGACACTCAGTCCAATTAAAACTGATCTGATAGGACCTCAGATCAGGCTCAGGTAAGTGCGTCCTCCTCCTCGCTCCCCTCTGGCTCTCAACCCAACCCACCACCCTCCCACTTCCCCTCCCCCCTCCCCCCATCTCCCCTGCCCACCCTCTCACCCTCCCTCTCCCACCCTGTTTACGTTCAGTTCAATGCCTATGATTTTGTCTTATGTACTATGTGCATATATCTTTATCCTGTTTTCAAATAGTGCATCATAATGTATGCACTGAAGATGAAGGACTAGGCCCGATGAATGAGAAGAAGGTAGAAAACATTCACACAAAGCCAAGAGGGAAAGGCCAGTGTAGCCCTGAGCAAACATGCCCGGAGGTACCCCTCGTTTTGTATCGGTTTTTGATCCATATAGATGTATATTTGTCTTTGTGGACAAAATGGCAGAAGAAAAAAAAACATTAACTAATCCAATCAAAATTTCCTGCCTGTATTTACTTGTTTGTTTTTTTTAATCTATTTTGTTTTGTTTGTTTTATTCATTTTTAAGTAGGAAAATGTAATGATTTTTTTTTTAAGATATTACACTCCATATAGGGAGAAAAGTTCAGCCACTGTGTGTCTACATGTTTATTTATCTATCTATACATGTATCTTGGGGATTCACTTTTTTAATTAGTAAACACACAGAGATACTTTAAGCCTTCGTCAAAGGTGTATGTTTAAAAAAAAAAAAAAAAACACAAGCCATTTCATAACTCGAATGCCATGGATTTGTTGTCCAGCTTACTGTGCCTGATAATGCCATGCAGTGTGTGTTTGGGGGGTGTTATAGCACCGGGGACCTAACGTAACTTACTAACTGGAGGGTAGGGTTTATCGAATGAATTGCAGCTGACTTCCATACCTCACACAGCGTTGGTGTTGTGAGCGAGACCACATGAGAAAAAGGGCAAATTAAAAATCATGGATACTCTCTGACTGTCAAACTGTGCAGGTACTCACCCCAGGTACTCCTTTCTCTACCCACATCCATTTCTGAATGCTGTTACCTGTCAGAAAAAAACAAAAACAATTCTGTACTTCTCCAAAACATGATCTTGACAGTTTGATTGTGTACTTAATGTGTTTCTTTGTTTCTTTATTTGGTAACTTTTGGGAAAAAAAGAAAGCATTTGATAGAAATGTCAAGAGACACATTTTTAAAATGCTGAGATGCACAGACAGGCTGCTTTGATATACCTATGCCAACTGCTGAAAGTGCCCCTGACGTGTATATTATATTAATATTTAAGGTTTTGTTAGGTTGAGTTGGTTAAGATAATAATACACTAGTGCACTTTCACATTGGCAAAGGAAATATCAAACGGCTGTCAGTAATTTAAAAATATTTATGTGAGGTAGTGACACGACTTTGTGGACTTTTATCAAAGTAAAAGTATTTAGAAAATACTTGGACATTCTCACTAAATTCTGTCAAACTTCAATGTGTTAGTAAATGGATAGTTAGTTGTGCATCATTAACAGTGTCTCCTGTGTCTTCTCCACTCTCCTCTGTTGCTAAATTGAGGGATATATGGGGCTAGTAGTCATGTAGGTGATATTGTTGCTCCAGTAGCAGCAGTCGTTGCTACAAACCCATGTGGTGGGATCTTTGCTGACATTGCATTTTGTGAACATTTTTTGCCCAACAGGGGAAGCTGGGATATCTGGTGGAGGAAGAAGTGGAAGAGCGCACCCATCCTTACCCTGAACCTGACACTACGCTGCTTAAAAACAAGGTGAACCACAAAATGTGTAGTGGCTTATTTTTAGAAAAAACATGAACATACATGTGTAAATGAGGAGAGAGGGGGAAAAAACAACAACATGAATCTCCATGTTCCATTACCTGTCGATCTTTTGGCTGGATGAGGGTAGTTGTGGTTCATCTGATGTATTTCTTGGTCTAGGTGTCAGCCAGACATCACGTTGAATACCAAACTTAGAGAAGTTCAGTACGAGTTTCTGTTTATCTTATTTTGAAAATCTTTACACATCCTCATTGTTTCTTGGCATTTAGTGAAAATGAAATAAAAAAAAATCAGTGCTTGTGGTTTGTTTTGGTTTGTCAGGCTCCACGTCACTCCCTGACCTCCTTTTTAACAGTCAGTTGAAAAGCGTATGTACAATGTTAGACCCATGATAGGGCGTGTCTATTTCTCCTCCACTTAGAGCTCACATTGACTGCTCTTGTCCCCTTACTGTAAAATATACTGATTTAATTTTGATCAAAAGAATTTGAAGACTTAAGATTTGTTTAATTTTGCTCTGCTTTTAATGTCCTTGTTGTCTTGATGAATAAAAAGAAGAAACTTGTTAATGCCATGTGTATTTATTTTGTTTTTCACTGATTCTTTTTGTATTTTTATACAATTAATAGTCTAATGCTTGATATTTTCTCCATTTTTTGGATGCACCTTTGCCCAATTTTATAGGTTTTACTTTGTTTACAGCATTTTTCATTCAAAGTAAGCTTGTAAATGCTGTAGACTAAAACAGCCGCCTCTTTAACATCATCATCAATTCAACTATCAATGGTGCCATAAAAAGCCCAGACTTGTAGCTCTGTGGTCATCATAATATAACTCTTATTAAATATGAACACTATCCTATTACTGCCAATCTAGCAAAAACACATGGAGATGCAGTACAGTGAACTGCATCCTGGCTTAAAGCCATCTCACTTGGGAAAAATGGTTATTGGCTTTCATTTATTTCAGGAGTATGCTGCTTGACACTGCCTTGGGTGTGCTGTCTGCTGAATAGTGAAAGGATCCCAACGAACTACACTTAAACATAAAAAAAAATATTTTCCATGATTAGCATAACTGCAATATATAAGATTTTTCATTTGTCAAATCAGTAATACCATACAGGGCGCTACACTGACTTTACTAGGAGCACAGTAGCCCCTAACTTAAAATTTTAGGAGCACAAGCAGAAAAGTTAGGGGCGCACACTGTAAATCGACTTGGAAAGCAAATATTCAACATTTCCTTTTCATTCATGAGCCTCATACACTTTGGCCTGCCACCTGTACCAACAGATTCCAGATTGTTTGAGTCGACTCTTCCATTTTTCACCAGTGTTAAAAAACAAAACACGAATTTACTGGTTACACATGCGCATGTAGATGAAAAATTTACTTGCACTGTCTCAAATGTTAGGGGCAGTCTGGAGCCCTGCAATATGTTACAGGAGACATGATCTGAATTAGCTTTACAGCACTAATGGATGCCTATTTGATGTCTTAAATGTAAATATCAAGGTTATGCCCATAGTAATTAACACCATGTGCTATTGGTTTGTCACATGGACACTGTGACTAGACATGCAGCAAGTGTTTTCCCTCATTTCCATTCATACACTGTGTTCCCCTAACACTGTCCATCTATGAGGCGCTGTGGCGCTGACCTTTTCAAGGTAGACACAGTACCTGTGGAGAAAGCTGCAGGTGTTTGTTAGTTTGTTATTTGAGTGTAATTAATAGCTACTTGGCATCCAGGTCAGTGTACAACCCAGGTTACGACCCACACCCAGCAGAGGGTTCACCACAGATGACCTGAAATCAGGCCAAAAATAGATAGAAAATGTTTCTGACTGTTGTCAGTATCACACTTGATGGTGGTTAGGAGTGTGATAAAGGACTGTGTTCAATGACTGCCACCATGTATAATTTGGTCACATTTCCTGCACTACAAAAAGCTTGAAATGGAAACTCTGGTCCTTTGGCACATTTCTCTTTTGTTCCATTATTCTGATTGTCAGTGGAGAAAATAGCAGCTCTGCACAGTCCCAAATTTAGGGAAATAAACATCTCTTGTGTGTTTATGTACAAGCAAATAATCTCTCAGTAACACATAATCACGCTTGATTGTGCGGGCGGACTGTGACATTGGCTCCTCGGTTTCTCTCTGGTGACTCGGCTCTGTCTCATTCTGAGTCACAAACCTCTTGGCCCGTGAAAATAAGGCATCTTCTTCTCCCTCCCTGTCCCAGAACACCAAAGCAGCAGGTGGGCTTCGGATGGTCTGTTAACTTCAGGGACTAAAGCCGAATCATGGAAAAATGACCCATGCACAAGTGCTCAGTTCAGGGAAAACAAGATTGACACCAGGCAGTAGCAGATGTGACGTGAGACCGGATTTGTTTTTCTGCTTTATATCATATATTTAAATGTACTTACCGTATATTGAAAAGTACCACTACACTCCATTAATGGTACTTTACATTACTGAACAGCAGGAGGCAGTATGACCCCATTTTTTGACCAGACTATATCCATAGCATGTGCACAACAGTGTGGATACAGTATTTCCTGAGACATTGAACCTATATCATAGATTGCTCATTCACCCACAGGAGCATTGAAGACACCCTGAGAATATTAACTCACTTTAAACAGTGTCACACTCGGGCAACATTAACATCCCATTTCTCTCTGCAGCACACAATCTGTACATGTCATTAGGAAAGCAGTATTTCCCCAGGGTGAGAGTTGCAGCCAGTGGAAAAACAGAAGGGAGAAACAACAGGAAGACAGTGAGCTGAAAGGACGGGGAGAATGAAAAAGTGATAGAGCAGGAAACAAGGGGTGAGATGGAGAGAGCCAGCCTGATGTGACGCTAAATAACCAGGGTGAAAAAAGGATAATGGAGATAGATTGTCCTCTACTTTCTCTACTTTTACCCCTCTTTCACATAGACACATAGTGGATCTGAAGAGAAGCTGGAGGGAGAGCAAGCAGCATGTAGATTATGCAGTAGAGAAGGCAATTCATCAAGTGCTGCCGGCGTGCTGTCTGATTAATGATCGAAACTCCAACACACACTCCCAGCTTATGTCAGATGTCAGTCATGTTCTGATGGGGGAATATAATTTCCCCTTAAGGCGTCTGCCATTTGTGCTGAGCTAGTGCCTGCTGCATACCCCATGTGCAGCTGTGGCTGAGTGTTTCACTTTATGTTATTACAGGATATGGAGCAAAACTGCAGCATTGTGTTATTTATGTTGGTGCAAATCCAAGTGCATTCATATGCCACAATGTTTTAAAATCCTAATATTTGGTGTGGGAAGTACCAGTCGTCTTATTTGGCTGGAAGAACCACATGTATACCTTCATATCTACCCACTACCAGCATTCATATGCAGGCGGCTGTGTACTGTATCTTTCCCATTGTAGCCAATGGTGGCAGTAGTGTCTCACTGTCTTGTGTGGCCGCACATGAATGTCTCATTGCTACCAATTAATTCTGGTAGTGGATGGCAGCAAATATATTCCACTTCAATGTCATTAGTATTTGGTGGGGGAGGCGGATGTACTACATATTTCATGAGAAAAAAATCACGTCGGTCATGTTAGTCATGCCTGTCTTAAAAAAACTATGGTGTAACATTGCCAAATTAACATGGAGGTAACAGAACACCATCTATATACATAAACACACACACATACACACTGACTCTTCAAGATTATCTAAACACAAAGGTCTTTTGCCTGGATAAATCTTTATAATGTCACAATGCAACATGAGCACACCGGGCTCTGTTTTCAACCGCACAAGCGTAATGATGAGAGTGGAGGGTCTTGGGAGCACCAACTGTGCGAGCGTCTCCAAGTGCACCTGCTATTTTGGTTCTTGTAAGTACAGCAGTGCAAAAGGGTCTGGCAGAGGTGAAATTTAAAATAAAAAAAAAGAATTGGAGGGTGTGGTGCTGAATAAATTCACCCTTAGCCAGTCACATCACTGCTTTCACAGCACTGGAACAACTGTGCCAGTCACAGAAATGCATGACAACCACAGCTCAACAAATGGTACAGAGGCTTCTCAAAAAAAAATAAAAAACAGCAAAATAAAAAATAAAAACATATTGTTGTGTGGATGGTGCAGAGCAGCAATCTGAACACACAGGAGCTCCAATGTGCAGCCAGAGGCAGATGGTGTGGGGTTGTTATTGAACTTGTGCAATGATTGAAATAAATACTAAAAAATAATTGATGAAGCCGTTTACAGTCACATCAATCAAACACGATTTCAGTTTTATTCCTACTGTATCTCACATCATACCATAAAATGTGACATGGGTGCATTTGCACTGTGATGTGCTCTCATGGAGAAAACACAAAAAGCTACATTTGCTACCAAAAAATTGGCAAGGAGGCAACGGAGCACAGGATTAATGAATGTCTGACATCTCCCACTAAAATAACAGAACACCATATTTATAATGAAGCAAGCTGATTTGTGTAGTGTTGTATGTATGGACTTACTGGGAAGCAGCTTGGTATTGTTTGCTTTAAAAGATTAAACAAAGCAGGCAGTGTGTAATGGCACTGCACTCAGACAGCATTGCTGTAGATTTATCAACCTGCTGCCTTCAGGTGCTGCAGGGATTTCATCAATTGCAAGAGAAGTGGAGTAGTGGAGACTAGCAGATACTGTAAGAATCACTCATACTAATATATAGGCAAAGTGCAGACTGATTCCTGTTTCCAACACAATGTTTAAGTGAATTTCAATATTCACTGGTCTCTGTGCTGTCATAGAAATATGTCCCTGAGAGTCACATTTAATAATATCCAGTCATTTTTGTTCTTCCACTGCGTACCATATGTGGAGATTTGACTATGATCCGCCGGTTTTTATTTCAATTAGTATTTGATTAAGTTGTGCATATGGCAGTCTTTATACAGTACGTCTGTGTCCATCTGCTTCTTTCCTGTGACAGGCCAAATTTACAAACTGGACAGTTTGCCTTGAACGTTGCTTGGCATGGTGAAGCATAGGCAAAAGCACGATGAGGGACAAACTGCAGCACTTATTAATGATCAGTGGCACCAGTCAGATGAATGATGTGCACTACAACAGCACTACTAACTGCACCTCAAAAAGCACCATAGAGTTGAGTCACCTTGACTTTAGCAACAGTCTCCACTTAAGTTAAACAGTACCAGCTTCACAAAGATGTACTGCATTGCACAGGAGCTTATATGTTTTCTTTCTTGTGTATTTTTAGACCAGTTCACCATTCATTGGTTTCATACCTGCACATCGGATGCTACAATCATCATTCCCACTAGTAGTGATGGAACCAGAGCAGCTCACGCGTCAGTGTTTGCACTCGACTCCCGTCTCTCTCCTTCCCTCAGCAGATGGCTCCACCACAGGAATGGGCTCCGAATCGAGGAGTAACAAGCCCAGCAGCTTTCTTTCCACCTCTCTTTCTCTTTCACCACTATCTCCTTCCTTCATGTTCTCTTTTTCTTTTCCCTCTTTATTTTCCCGCAGTGTTTGCAGTTTTCTGGCCCTGTACGAGCCACCCTGGAGCCAGGTGCCCGGGGTGGCAGCCAGTTGAGAGTTTTCAGTCCTCTCACCTGAGCGTCAAAGCCCTTTGTGAGCTTTGGAGTGGGGACAACAAGCCCCGTCCTCTGTGCTGTCTCCCTCTCTGGAAGCTCAGGAAGGAATAGTTGGACCGAGAATGATGAGGATGAAAGGAAAAAATAACATGAGGTGTATTTTTTTCTGCATAATGACTTGCATTATTTTTGTAAGCAGGAAATAACATGAAGTGCGGATAGAGAGGCGGGAATTTGGAGCATCTTTAGTGGAAAATAATCAGAGTAGAGATACTTTGAATTCACACTGATTCTGTCAAATGAAGCCGGTGGAGGACATTTAGATAAACAGTCGTATCTGGTGCAGTATGTGGATGAAAGTGTCTGTCCACTCAGCCCCATAAAGAACATACTCACTGACACCACGATACCAAATCACCTCTTGGTGTAAACCTGTCTCCATAGCAACAGCTCAAGCTGACCTTGCCTAATTTGTACCACAACAACCACCAATTGTGCCACACACACACACACACACACACACACACACACACACACACACACACAGAGAGAGAAATACGCACCTGGTGAAATGAGGATAATGCAACACACACAGACAGACACACACACACACATAGACACGTCAGAGCCAACACACCCTGCCTCTGTGTCTCCCCACGCAGCCAGCAGGGGAGAGAAACCTGGTGGAGAGCTGGAGCAGAACAAATGACAATTCCCACCAAAGTCTGGCTGACTAATGTTCAACAAGGAAAAGAGCATCATTACAGATCGTATCTCCTCTTTTATGTAAAGCCAAAGATAACAAAGTTGGCCAAACAAATCTGTGCCTTGTTTCAGCTGCATGGGGTGATATATATATAAATTGTAGCCCTGTGTTGAGCTGCAGCATCATTATAGGATCATTAACATCCCCTATATTTACTTATTGATCTCAGACAGTGGCAGCCAAAGGCTCCTTATTACAGGCTGAATACACGATGCTTTTTTTTTTTTTTTTTTTTGAATATTTGTCAGTCGTGAATGATCGCCGTTCACTAGGTTTATTGGTATTGACCCACTCATCTGTTGACCAGATCGATGAATTCATTGTCCGTCAGTACTGACGCATTACTGATCTCACGCTTATGCGTTACACTGCTAAAGATGCCTTATTGATTATTCTATTATTATTACTGTTTGCACCATTATAGGAATTTTTAATTACATGTCTGCATATTTGATTTAAAGCATATTGCACAAACCTCGTCTCCAGTACATCAAGCTAAGCATTTATTTAATGGACTGATGAATGAATGCCAGCCACATAGTGACTATGGAATTTGTGTGTATCAGGAAAGATGGCAGTGACCTATAGAGAATAGTTGTGTTTTCATCTTTGACTGAGTGAAAATGTCACATGCTTTGACCTGTTGTGTAGTGAAAGTCTCTACAAATCTTATTCATTTTGCCATTGGACCCCATGATTTGTCCATAGTGGTGTTATTGTTGGTGTTGGTCAAGTGCACACACACACACACACACACTGTTTTCTATCATCTCTCCAAGAAAATGCTGAAGATGCAATCTTGTCTTCTCCCTCACCCACCCCCTCCCTTTCACCGCACATGTTTCCACCCCATGAATAATGTATCTGATTAATTAGGCTCATCATTACTGTATATGGTCAACTGGAAATTCCCCTCTGTTCTAGTTCAAACATAAAATGGACCTTTTTGTTTTCCTCCTTCCCCTCTCTCCTGCCATCATTGTCGGCCGTGTGTTATGGATGAGAGGGAGGGCCCTGGGTATTTGTTGTACCCCTCGGGATGTTGCATGGCATTGCGCAGGGAAAATACAATGAAAATAACAAGATAACAAGATAAAAGCCTCGTGTTGGACTTCAAAGCGGAACAGCTGCTTGAATAGGAGCAGAGTGAAACACAGTCTGTGCCTTGGTGATTTCAAAGAGCAAGTCTGCGTTCACGGAAGGCAGGGGCTCCAAGAGGATATGCAAACACGGGATGGTGCATATATTCACACACACATGTACACGTGATGGTGTGAATATGCACGGTGGGGTCCCAAAGTCTGAGATCTCACTGGAAACAGTATCCTGACCAATTCACCTTGAATCACCTTCAAATCTCATACTCGAATTGCCCACCTTTTAGTGATCCCGTCCTTTGTACGTGAATATGGCGCCCCAGCTTATCCTCACTGGAACGATCAAGTTAAGCCTTATTAATCCAAAACTAGTGTAGCTGCATAGCATTACCCTCGTGCTTTCTTCTACACAATGTGGCAGGCATGTTTAGCGCTAAGTAACCTGAAGGTGTAAATCTCTCACAAACCTGTAATTCCTGGAGGCCCCGCAGGTCCCCCACCAGCCCAAGATGCCATCTGTTCAATAAATTTGCCTAGCAGCTATTGATCCATGCTGTTCTCACAAAGGTGGGCTGTCCTGGCACCTTGGAGACAATAAAAACACACCAACGTGAACGCTCATTCTCTCTGGTGACGGCGGAGGAGAGGGGATGTTCAAGCGTGTATCTGTGCAGATGCCACAAGGAAAACTCACTTTCTCTCTCACAGACAAACACACTCACTCACACACACATTTTGTTACAAGCTTTAATGCACGGCTCTCACACTATGAAGCGATGGGAGGGTGTTGGGAGGTGGCCTCTGCATTGTGATTCCTTTGGCCTTTCATCGATCCAGGGCTTCAATAGCTCTGTATTGATCGTCCCTCTTTCCTTGTACAGAGATCAGTCATGTACCTGTCCACAGATGCTCTGTGGCCAGCAGTGCTGTCTTTTATGCCTGCCCAGCAGTGAGATTATAGAGACAAGTCAGTGAAAGGTGAGGTTTAACAAGCTATAGGCCCCTATGCGTATAAACAATGTGGTTCAAAGTGATAGCTTTTTGAAACACCTGAAGATTTAAGCATCCTTAAACATGAGCTTTCAAATCAATGTGAAAGTCATGTGTGCCTGGGTGTGTCGTGCACGCTCGCCACCGCTCAGCTGCAGTGTCAGATGGCATCACTCTGATGTACAGTATTTGTGCGCACTTGTGTGTCTCATTGTAAGTGTTTCCACCCGCCGTTTATGTGTGTGTGGCTTCACTCGTTTTCCCATAATCACCCCGCGAGCGTTTGCGGTGAGTAATGAAGCGCTGGCTGTCTGGTGGATGCTGGGTAATCATGCAAATCAGCACCACACTCATCCCCAAGCGAGGATATTATACGGGCGACGCCGGACAGTAGTGAGCGAGGCCGACCACCTCCCTGACTGATTTCACTCTGCTCTCGTCCACGTTGTCTCTGCGAGTGACACCGCAGCACTAATGCAAAGGATGACACAGAAGGAGAGAGAACACAAAGATGAAGAGAGCTAGGGGCAGGGGAGCGTGGAGGAGAGGCTGAAGAAATTAGACCGAAATAAATCTCTGAAAGAAGCAGAGGGTAAAATTAGCAGCAGGGGGGACATAAATTGCAATAAAGTAGAAGATTGTTGTGCAATTTTCTGTGCTCACTGAGTACACAGTAAGACCTGTGTTTTCAGATTAATTTGAAAATTACTTGTCTGTTTGTCTTGAGCATGGCACACAACGCCCGACTCCATCAGCTCTGCGTGATGAACATAAT
Source organism: Trachurus trachurus (assembly GCF_905171665.1). NCBI lineage: Eukaryota > Metazoa > Chordata > Actinopteri > Carangiformes > Carangidae > Trachurus > Trachurus trachurus. The sequence continues at coordinate 18,704,463 of NC_139905.1, forward strand.
GACAGATGAGAGGGAAATCATAATAGTAGCAAATACAAATAACACATGTAAACAGCAAAATTACATAGGCTATACTGAGCACCGTCATGGAGCAGTGAAGTGTAGCCTATGTGCTGCTGGAGTATGTTTGGGTATATGTGAGTTGTAAGTGTGTTGTGTACAAGTGTGTAGTCGTGTGCGTTTTTGGGGATGAAGTCAATGAGTACTGACATTTGCACTGATGTGCACTGAAGTGGAAAATACAGTGCGGACCGACAAACACCTGACTCTCACCTCAAAACGAGGAGCAGGTCCACTCTGCAGCTCTACACACAGTTGTCTGTACACACACAAACACACACACACAATCACAAACATCTCTGCTTTCGTAGGTTTTAAGTTAAAGCTCCATAGCTCCCCTGAGCCCCCTACATGTTTGATTGCAATTTAGATTTAAGCTTGGAGGAAATTTGGTGCTACTTTGGGCATTAGAACAAAATCTTGTGTCAATATGTTTAATATCACTCAGACATCAACAAAGCCCATTCTACACCTGATGGGACAAATAACACTAATCGCAGGGCTTAGAGTGTCAGAGCTGATGAGTCATGTTATGATGTTATGATAAATGCTCCCTGCTGATTGGTGAGAATCCAAATTCTGTGACATGACTCATGTCTGTGCTGAAAGTACAAGAGCAGTGTCACTTTATTCAAAAAAAAAAAAAAAAAAAAAAACACAGCTGGAGAGGAAGTGATGTGGATTCATGCCTAATCCCGGTGTAACGCTGACTGAGAGGGCCACAGTGCTGCTTGTAAAAATGGCAGAACAGATTGGGTTTTATGCTGCACCTACAGTACAATAAATCCCACCTCCCCACCCACCCCTTTATTACAACACAGAGCTTTGTGTAGATAATGAGATCACACGCCCCAGGTGAGCAGCGCTCTGCTGGACAGGCCTGTCTGGGCTCAGGAAGTGGGAGACAGTGAGTGATTGGGCGGTTTGTTCCTGTCCAAAAACCAAAGGGTCACAGTCAATTCCAAACACAATTCAGGGACAGCTCATTTATATTATCAGAGCAGTCACGTGTGCAGTTTTGCAACTTATATTGCATCTTTAAAAATATCATATTTTACCTGAGCTGCAACCATATGCTGTTTAAACTATTTATATAACATATGGATGCAAAGTGCTGCTGGGAAATGGCCCTTGCTAATCTTATAGCCACGCAAACACAAGCACACCAAACTCCCCTGTCGTTTCCAGCACACTGAGCAGCAAATGCAGAATGGACATCTACTTTAGTGTTTTTAAGGTGACCATATGTGCAGGAGAGAGAACATCTGCTACGACATGGAGAGGATATACAGACACACACAAGAGCGACAGACCTGCAGCACGATGCACAGCCCCCCGAGAGAGCAGAACACAGTCACACTACACTTTTCCAGCTCTTGTAAAACTAATAAACCAAGGAAATTAGCCTACGGTGTCACTTGAGACCACGCAAACTAATAAAATACCTGTCCAAAAACAATCTTTCACCCAATGTTCTTTGCCCACATAAGAATGAGCCCATTTAGACGGCCAAATTGGATTTTACTTTGAGTGAAATGAATTTGAATTGAAGTAAATTGCCTTTTTATGGCAGTGGCAAATTTGTGTCTGTCTTACTTATTTTCTTAGCAGAAGTCCTATTTGTTTTTATTATAGGTTAAATCCATCAACATCAAACCGAAGCAACAAATAAACAATTTGAAAGAAGTAATTACTTGCTGTCACAATGTTTTTCAGATCATTTTTTACCAATCTTAACAAAGCGTATCCTTTCATTTCCTCCATCAAAGTTTTCTTTCAATTGCTCTTGGTAATTATACCCAACAATGAGAGATCATAACTGAAAGTCACAGTTGCTGGTCTTTGAAAGTGTCTGTTTGTTTTTTAAACTGCCTTTATTGTTTACTTAAACGCTTTTCACTCCTTTAATGATGCATTCAATGAAACAACCCTCTACACATTTATTTGACCCTGATACTTAATCACATTCAGTGATTCTTCACTGATCACAATCCATCAATTGTCTTCTTATTTTTATTTATTTTAGCAATAAAGTGGTGTATGGTTGTGGTTGACTCCATATTCTGCAGCAACATCAAGACAAATACTACTTTAAGGTTAAGTTAAATGTTTCTTTCTTCCTCTCTTTTCTGATGGAGTTTTCTCAGTTCGCTCATTAGGCTCTTTCTTTTTATCACTGTCACGATCCCTGTAACTTCCAAAGTCTGCAGTGAAACTCCACGCATCCTCTCGGGCATCCATAGGTGAAACTCAGCAGGAAGGCAGCACAGGTACAAATAGCAAACCAAATATACGTAACCTCTTGTCCCTGTGATCACACTGGGGTCTGTGTGGTGATCCATGTAGAGCCAAGAACGCAAATGTGAGACTGAGGTAACATCTAGTCTGAGTGCAGCACTTGCCCTTGCTCCTTTGGTTTTGGTTTCTTTGATTTCATGTGATCTTTTTAAACAACACTCGATTAAACAGGAAAGCTGTCTAACAGTGGTGCCATAAATGGAAAATAAAACCCGTGTTTAAATCTCAATCACTGCACTTCCTGCCTCTATACCAGTCATTTTATAAAGTCATCTCGTAGAAGCATCCCTGCATCAGCGCTTTCCTCCTTTCCCTCTGCCTGTTAGTGTCTGCCCTCGCCTCGTCTCCCCTCCCTCCACATCAAAGCCACATCAAAAATGTAACACAGCCATTCATTTGAATGCACTTAGCACTTTGTTCATGCTAGTAATACTAAATAACACAAGCACACATTACTACATTTGATTTGAGTGTGTCATCAGCCTTTGGCCTAGAGAAGATTAACTCCTGAAAGCGGTCATGACTAAATTTTTTTTTTTTGGCGTAATCCTCAATCACAGACAGATACACACACACTATCTTGAAGCCTGTAGTCTTTGCCAGTGTGGCAGAGACCTTGACAAAAGGAGGTCCCAGTCAAAAACAATTCATTACCACCCCAATGGCAAACCTCCATTCAACTGTATTGGAAAACAGTATCAGACCGCATGGTGTGGTGTAAATAATGTAATGTCTTAGTAATTCATTTAAGTGAGTATGAGTCCTAGAGTAGTACTGATGTAGAATTGCCTTGACATTTGAATTACATCCCCCTGCAAAGGGTGAGAAAATTATTCAAAGCTGAAGGAAACTTTAACTTTTTCAAAACAGCTTCATTGTTAAAGGAAAAGTTGACTTTTTCCAAGTCTGTCTTGATGCAGCCTCATCAGTCTCAGATAGACCTTTGAAAATATTTATGCACAGAACATGAACTGAGAACTGGAAGCACATTATGAAGGGATCTCCTCACAGCCGGTCAATTATTACACCAAGCATAACCTGTTTGAGTATTCAGTGGTGAACTTACTATTGGATGTTCATTAAGCATAAAATAAAGTTGTTTTTCTTTAATGACTATCCATCAATATGTTTGTTGCATCCTTGATTTCGTGGCCTGTGAACCCCATGTTTCTCCTTTCCTTTCATCCCCACACTCTCCTCTCCCACTTTTTCTTGCCTCACCTTTCATCTCCTCTCCACTGCTTCCTCCCTCAGTCGTCCTCCTCTTTGCTCCCGCCTGCTTCCCCCCCTTTCTTTACCCTCATATAACCTTAACTCTCACCCTGTCTTACATCCTGTGCAAGACGTTTTGGCTGCAGCTTCACTTCCTGGGCTCCTGTGGATATACAACATATGTTCAAAAGCTAAATCTGGACCTTTTTATCTTCTGCCAGTGGAGTTTGTAGACAAGCAGTGCCACATGCTCTGCTTTACCATGTCTCGCTGATGCTTTCTTAAATGGTTTTGGCCTCTTTCTCCTGTGGTTTCTCAATTTTGTTTAAACCTCATTCACCCCTCCACTTGGTCTGCGCAGTCTTTTGACCACCGTGCTGTTTCTCTGCTTCTGTCTCCCTCACTCTGTCTTTACCTGTCTTTCTCTCACGCTCTCAACTGGCTCTGTCTGCCATTGATACCGTCACTCCATATGAGCAGCACAGACACAGAAAGGACAAAAAGACAACATTTACTACAAAGGAAGTCTTGGAGCCGTTGCAGCAGACAATCAGCACATTCTCAGCGCTCCATTTTTCTAGCAAAGATAGCAGAGTCTCTGTCTTTCTGTCTCTCTCTCTCATACACTCACATGCACGTACACACACACATACACACACACACACACAGCAGGCTCTTAGGTAAACATGGCAGACAGGCTCTCCAGTGGAGGAGAAATGCTTGCCCAGTGTGGGCCTATACGCTCAGCAGAGCACCTAATTGCAGCGAGAAATATGAGATGGTGGAGATGAGAGACAAAGGCTTGTAAAATCTCTCCTCATATGAACCTCAGGAGGGAGGTGGCTGTTTAATGGGCTTAACACAGAGACACATAAATGTACTGTGCGCACACACACACGCACACGCGCGCGCGCGCACACACACACACACACACACACACACACACACACACACACACACACACACACACACACACACACACACACACACACACACACACACACACACACACACACACACAATAAGTGAGTTAGTTATCCACAGAGGAACGAATGCAGCACAGAGGGAAAAAGAAACACCGGGAGAAACAGACATCTCAGAAATACAGTGCTGCAGCACAGTCTTCAGTCCATTAGGCTTAAACAGCCTTGTATTTATTCTCAGGTTGGAGAACGTTTCAAAACTAAAAGGATTCCTCTAAAACTAAGAGTCTTGATGACATGATGTGGTTCATGTTGAAGATTTGATGAAGCTGCCTTTCTTGCTGAGTTCAGTTTTCATCAGACTACAGGATCTTGTTTGTCTCAGTCTGACAGTGTTTTTACTTTTTTTTTCTTTTGTAAACCTGAACTGAGGAGAAGCTTCAGTCCTGCCATCTTCAGGGTTTGGTCATCTCTTGCACCATGTCTCCTCTCCCCTGATTGCCCATGTTTGGTCAGGCAGCCTGCTCCACTGAGTCCTGATTAGGCCAAATATCTTCCATGTAGAAAGTACGGAGGCCACTGTGCTGACAGGAACCTCAGTGCAACAGAAGTTTTGTGTAGCCTACTTCCCCAGATCTATGGGTTTCAATGCAATCTTGTCTCTAAGCTTTGCAGACAATTCTTTCACCTCGTAGTTTATTTCTATGCAGTGTGGGTAACACTTTACAATAAAGGTCCCTTAATTAACATTAGTTTGTACATTATTAAGCATTAATTAACTGTTTACAGATATATTAACAATCATTATTATGTATTACTTAGGATTAGGAAACACATTAATTAATGTAGCCTATTAGTAAGCAGTTAATTAATGTTTACTACTCAAAGTTAGGTAATAAATTATTAAGTAATAATAAAAATGGAATAATGTAATTAGTTATCATTATGTATGCAATACTCAACATTAATTAACAGATTAGTTTATTACGTAATGCTTAATAATGTACTAACTAACGTTAATTAAGGGACCCTTATTGTAAAGTGTTACCTGCAGTGTGAACTGTGAGAACTTATATAGACAGCTGTGTGTGTCTTTCCAATCAAGTTCATTTACCACTAATGGACTCCAAACAAGATGTAGAAACATCTTGAAGAGGCATCTGAGCTAGATTTCAGGTGTAGCAGCACATCTGTGTTTTTCCTTTAACATTATTTTAAATTATGTTCTGACTTTATTACCAAGTGTGGACATATAAAGGGAAAAATGCAATTTTAGCATACAGCTGCAAGATAATAAAATGTGAAGGTCTCTGCTTACTGTCTGAATTTGCACAGTAATCCTTTAGATAAACTTCAAGAATAAAGCAGATAAAGGGCATAAAGGAATAAGAGGATTTGTGTAATTCATAATTCCGCCATCATTAAAAGTGACAAGCTGAATACAGGAGGTTGAGGTAAAATGTCAATACTTTGTTTCAGACTGCATAAACATCTTCATGGACACTTCGGTACAGACTTAAACAGATCTGAGGGCAAGACTAAGTTCACCTTCTTGAATTCTGATTAAATCTGAGACACATGAAGAGGACTTTATTCTTTACTTCTTTCTTCTTTAAGATGTGCCCAGTTGAATTTAAGGTCTTTGAAATTCATGAGTGTCTTCATGGTTTGCCCTTCATTGCAACCTTGTGTCATGCATAATGTGAATTTCAGTGTGTTTCTGAGTTCAAGCCGGTGTCCCACGCCGTATTCTCACTCTTACCGGGCTTGTAGTGCATCATGCACAAGAGAATACAGCCCAAAGCTTTTTACACCGAGACCCAACGTTAAGAAATTGAACTTTTTAACTGCAACAGGTGTCAAACTCACACACTTCATCATAAAATCCACTCAGCACCTCTGGCGTGTTTCATATACAGTACCTTAGCTTACTTGTTTCGCTTCAGCCGGCGTCGGAGAGCAGTAAACGTTTATTGATTAAGGCATCTTTGATAAAAGGACTCTTCAGTTTTACATATTTACAGCATCAAAACATGCTGAGATAAGTAGAAAGCCAGCAAAGCTAAAAGCAGCAGCCCCCTGTTCGCCCACTGCCTCACTTTGAAATAACTTTCATGTACAATTGCTTTGAAGTGCACAGAGATTTTTACAAGGTTGCCATAATTAAAGGTCCAACAAAATATCAAATAAATAGCATCAGTAAAAAAAAAAGTGCTGCCTTTGTTACTGTGGATGCTTCCTGATTTGGAGGGCAAAGCATAAATGTTTTCTATACCGTCATTTCATAGAAGAGCAAACTTTATCACAATTTCAGCAAAGTTGCGTCCGGTGCTATCCAGTAACCTTATGTAACTTTTCTTTAGAGGGCATCATTTTTCTTTGTAGTGTAAAGCCTTTTTGGAGTTATTGTGTTTCAGCCATCATGGTGCTGCAGGTATTTTAATCTGATCTTGGGTATCATATGAAGCATTAAGAGGAGCTGGGTCTTGCCGGTATAGCTACTGTCTAACTCTCACTCATAAAGGAACCACAACAAAACACTGTTCCTTAGTGAACATGCAACCTTGATAGAAAGTCTCTGGTTAATAATACAAACACAACATGCAGCTATCATTAACTTTGAAGCTAATGTGTAACCTGTTTGCGAGCAAATCTAGCAGAGAAATGTTATCATTAATTTGAAACAGTGTTCCTATTCACTTCACAATTTTAAGTCCAATATACACTTTCATCAGTTAGCTAGCTGCTAACAAACGGTGTCTGGTACTCTTTGGCCCCAAACTTGTTTAGGCCTGTTTGAGCTGGAAAAAAGCTGCTGATTGCTACGACTGAAAATGGCAACTACAGGAGCAATACAAGTAAACCAAATAATGAGTTGAAACCAGCTTTAAAACACAGGTAATACTTCTCTACTGCTTAATCTCTGAAAGTGCACCACAATCACATTTTCATACTGACACGTGACACATGACAATAACAAATTTCTTTAAGCTTTTCCCTCTTGTTTTCAGGTGAAATTGGGGTCAGCAACATTTGTTTACTGTCCTGATGCTTTCATCCACTCACTATTCAGCGGTAGCCTAAATGTAATGAGGAGATTTCTCAGAAATACCCGGGAAGTTTAGCCCACCTTCAAAATTGTTTTCACGTTAAGGAAAATTGAAGAGTTTGAAATTCAAACAAAGCAGAGATGTGACAGCTTGAACTGGGATTTTAAAAATCTCTCTGTTGAAAAAACACAGCCCAGCACATAGGAGCTGCTGGAGCTCACTTTGAATAAACCTTTGAAAGCCTAAACCAGTCGCTTGACATTGTTACCGTATTATTTTTCACTATAATCTTACAAAACAGCGGGCAAGGTGTTGAGAAAACCAGTCAATCATCCATCGTGATGAAAGCGCAGCGAGGCTGAAAACTAGCCGTGTCAGCACTGCTCCCAATCTCATGGTTTCAGCTGTCACAGCGTCTCTTTCTCTGCTAATGGCTTTATGCTGAACAGGCAAAGCAGGAGAAACACAGGGAAACCGGGGACTGAAGGAGTGGAAGGGGGGTGGGGGTCCAAAAACGTGCCTCTCAAAAAAAAAAAAACTCTGATATGCAAATAATGTAAAGTTCATAAGCCGCCAATTTGAATTAGAACCAGAGAAACGTGTTTATAACGGCTAAATTTCTCCCATATAAGTCCAAGAAAGTGGGAAGGGAAAGAAATTGAGCTTCTACGTGCAAGTGAGAGGGGAAAAGGTGAAAAAAGATTATAATGGGAAAGAGAGGAAGGGAAGGGCTGAGAGGAGGTGGAGGGGGGGTGAACAACAAAGACACACTAAAGTGAGACAGAATAAATCCTTAGAAGTAGTTTAGATTTCATTTTAAATATCACCTGGAGATTGACAGCCATTTTCCCTGATCTTATATAGTCGGCTCATTTCACTGGCACCTCATTCATCCTTTTGTTGTGCCACCTTCACAGCCTGCCTTTATCTGGCTCTCTCCCTGGAGCCCCTGATACAATCGACGGGGCTGGACAACTCCCTGGGCAGTTAGCCTTGACGGCTGACAGGAGCTGGTTTCCATGCACGGCCTTGATGTATGGTGTGTGTGTGTATGTGTGTGTGCTGGCAGAGACTCAGGTGTGCGGTAAATGTTGTGCAGACTCATGTGATTAAATAAACGAGAAAGAGATAGAGTGAGGGAAGAAGCGACGACACTCTCATTCTCACAATAATAATCCCATTAAACTGCATTAGAAAGTAGAACACAACTCGTGTGTCTTAATTTTCCAGCCCTTTAAAGTGAAGCTACATCGCTTCACAACAACATATGGGACAATTTCCTATGATGCTCACTGACCCTGGCAGAGTGTTACATCCAGATGATAGCTGCTTGAAGTCAGTGTTTGGTGGCCCATGTTCTTCACTTTAAGTGGCTCTCAGGCCACTTCTCCACACATCAAAGAAACTCTGCTAGATTAAGCGACTCATTAGGTGACTGAGCCTTAAAAACTAGCTCCTAATTTACTCACTTCCTGACTAAGAAGCTTTTCAGTTCCCCCGGGAAAAAAGGCAAAAAAAATAAAATATAAGCAACACATCTACAGTATGAAAACAAGTCGATTGTTGTCTGAAGTTTTCGCCCCACCCCCCCTCCTTTTTAGGCCTGGAGACAAACAGTAATGAGACACATCTGTTTAGATTTTGTTTATCAGACTTTTATGTTTGACAAAACTTTGACAGTTTTATGTTTCTCTTGATTTCCTAACTACCTTTTGGCCTGACATCTTTGGCAGACAAAACAGTCTTAACCCACTTCATCTCCATTCAGCCCTTTTCAGAAAAAAAATAAGAAAAGATTATGCTCTTCTGAAGTGTTATAAAACTTAGAGCTGAGTGTGACGACCCTCTCATGGATTTGCAGGCTGACCTGGCAGCCAGTTGAGGGTTGTCAGCTGATTTGCTCCACCCTATAAAAGCTGTGCTCTCTCTCCCACTTGGTTTTGGCTTTTTTCACCTTCAACACCTCCACAGCACACAGACCATTCCACACCTCATTGTACATTTGGTTCATGTATTAGTTACAATAAAGTATTTGTTCTTAGTTAAAAGGGGACATATTATTGAAATATCACTTTTTGAAGGCTCTTTGTTTGGCTTGTCTTCTGGCCCTCAAATTGTGAGAATTAAAAAAAAAAAAATCTGTAATTTGCAGGCTCCTGACGTTGAAATGAATGTGGTTTTACGAGTTGTTCCCTTAGTTGTCATACGATGATGGCATTAGTTTTCAAATTTGCATAATACCACCCCTACCTGTGAGTACCGGTACCGGTAGAGGGGGCGGGGCAAGCAGTGGCTCATTTGCATTTAAAGGGACAGGCACTGAAACCAGCCGTCATGAACAGGGCTGTTTGAGGGGATGAAAAGAGCAGTGATGTTTGATCCTTGGGATATTTTGACAGACATATCTTTAAGACACCTGGGAACTATTTGAATTTGTGGAAAATAAGAATAATATACGGGCTCCCTCCTTGTCACATTCACTGGGCCAGTTTGTGACACTGAGACACAAGCAGTAGGGTTTTCCAGGTGGGGTGAAAAAATGATTTGTAGCCTGGGGAGATGGTCGTCTCAGGGCACTGTGTTGTCATGGAGGTAATCAATCAAATCATAGCACAAGCTCCTCAGAGGCTTAATGCACATTGACCATAGGAGTTTATGTTGCAGGAGGAGGGCACTTGTACTTCAAGTGATGAAAAGCAGAGCAGAGTTAACGCCCCAAAATTTCACGACAGTACACTTCTTTAAAAAGACCTTGCAGATGACTGAAGCAATGACATATCTGCTCACACGTACTTGTTTGTGCTCGCGTCAACACTCACACAAAGTGCACTCACAGTTACCGCTCACCACCCCACATGCTCACACGCTCACGCACACACACACCTTCACCCTCCCTGTGGTGACATTTGAAGGACAAGGGGCCTGCAGGGAGAGCTGGTTTTGAGAGGTTAGATGAGGTGGAGGGCTGGCTGGCTCGCTGGTTGGGGGTGTGAGGTAAACAACACCTCGGAGTTCAGCGTGCATGCCTAATGTGCTCTCTCTCGCACCGGCGGCTCTGCTGGCCAAGGCCGCCTGATGACAAGCTGTCTGGAGAAGTCTCCTGCTCCTGCAGCATCCCGCTACCGCAGTCTCTCACACTGTTGGCTTCACTCTGTCCAGCTGTCCACGTGTCAACTACGTACACTTTACTCTTTTGTGTCTCTGTCCTGTCTTTGGCTTTCTCTTTTAAACATTTTGTCCCTGCTGTCACATCATTTAAATAACTGGTATAAAGATAAAGACAAGGGTGCAGCTTTTTAATTATGCAAAAAATGTGATATTTTATCATTTGTGAAGGATGTACTGTTTTTTTTTTCTTCTTTGTGGATTGGACAGATTATTTTCAGTGGTTTCATGGCAACAGTCAAAAAACACTGGGTCATTCCCTTTTACTTTGTACAATTTTATGAAATCCATACTAATGATATAATCATGGTCACTGGCAGCAATGCACACATGCAGATCAAATACAAAGATATGTACAAATGTGAATTGTACACTCTTAAGGTGTGTTCAGACTGAACACAGAGCAAATTTCAGAGGCGTCGTGATTGCATACAAATTCAAAGTGGATGAGGACACTGGTTTGCTCGAGGCAGGGTGGACTGAAGCGAAAGAGGCGTCTGCACAGGTTGAAAATGCTGAAAGTTGAACAGAAAAGAGGAAGAAGAAAGAAGTGTGTGCTTATCCCAAACTGTTCTTCCATTTCACAAACATACACAGACAAGGAGGGGGAAAAAATGTCTGAAAGGCAAATGATGGAAACAACTTGGGCTCTCTGTAAGTTTTGTCAGTCTGAATCAGAGCTGTAGCACACACGTACTGTACAAAGGCACGCTCTGCTCATACACACACGCACGTCACACACACATACACACACACACTCACAGTTGGGACATTGTTAGCTAGCCTCAGCTAACATCTGGTGTATTTGTAACGTATAAACACGGAGCGTGAAAACACTCCAGTACAATTTGTGTGAGTAAAGCAAGGTGAAAATTTGCTTCACGTTCAGTCTGAGCACACCTTTACAGCTATTTTTTTTCTTATTATTTTTACTAGTGGTTTTTACCCCCTGACCTGAGTTCAATAATCTCATTTGTTTACGTTGTCCAATTGCAGCCCATCTCTCTACTGATTGGTGACGGAGAGGGCAAGAGGTGCTATCTGATCGGTTTGAAGTTCACACAAGTAGAAGCAAAAAAACAAACAAACAAAAACAACCAAAAAACAGACAGTAATGAATACTGTTGTATTCTGAGGAGATAAAAATCACATTGACATCATTTACTCAGGTCATACACATAGAACATTTATTGCTGTGTATTCAGGCTTTAACCTTTGATGCCATAATCATTGACACAAGGATTTGTCTCAGAAAAGATAGGAGGATATATCTTTGAAGCTAAAACAGCCCTTGGTTGCTTCGTGTTTTCCCTCTTCAACCTTTAACCTCACCGTATCCTCACGGACGGAACAGGACACTTCAGGAAAAGGCAATCACTTCACCTGAAGTCATAAACACACACACGTGCGCACACGCGCACACACACACTCATTCATTCATTAATACCCAACACCATGTGATAAAACATAGTCATCAAAGTGATTTTGCATGATAGAAAAGGTGAAACCCTCAAATTTTCTCACATCACCTCTTTTTGAGAAAAAAAAGGTAGGTAATGATCAGAACACTAGGGGTACAACAGTCTACCTCTAGAAATCAGGCTTAAAGATGAGCATCTCCTTTATGGATGGAGCAACTAATCAAGTGGCAGAAGCCAAAATAAGTTTGCATTAAAAGATGCAAAAGTTTTGTTCATTGTTACAGTGTCAGCTTTCGATATCAAACTATGGTGTGTGAAAGGGTTGCTACAACATACTGTCTCTGTGAAGAGATGGGGAAGAGAAGATGAGTGCATCAGGGTCATTTCAAGAAAATAAAAACATACTTTGTATTGCAATCCCAGAACCATGCTCAAGGAACACTAATGTGTCCATAATCGATATGTTGTGGTGTAACTCTCAAATTAAAGCTTTGATAGAAATGGTTTACGCTATTCGTGTTTTTTTTTTTTTTCTTTTTCTTTTTTTTTAGCATAGGTGGCTAGAAAAGCAAACAAAGCTCCCTGTGTGCAGCCAGGAATGTCTGTGAGCTATAAGAGCAATCCTCATGTGCGTGAATATGGCTGTTCCCATCTCTGGTTGTCCTCTGGGACTCCAACAACTGAGGAGAAAAAAAAAAAAAAAAAAAAAAATCCAAGAGGAACCGGTGTTCCCAAAGAGAAATGTGCTGGAGGGAACAATCACTTCAGCGCAAAAAAAAGTTTGTTTGAAATTTTTTGCTTTGTTGTTTTGTACACTGTCCACACCTTAAAAAATGTTATAAAACTGGAAGCCACTGGCAGACAAAAAGTCCTAGACAACGAGTCAAAGAGACCGGATGGGTTGGATTGAACAGGGACAAGGTAAAGGCAACACTTGCACGTGCCTATTCTCTTTTCTACAAAAATAGTGGAATAGAAATCACATGGTTATCACCCAACATTGACATCTTGATACACTTCTGTATATAGATAAAAATCTTGGTTAAATGCAGTTCCATCATGCAGTCAAGGTCCCCTGCAGCTCTTGCGGTTTTGTCCGTTCACCTTAAATCCTTAAGCTTGGTGAGAGGAGGTGGTGTCAAAAGGAGTGTGCTTCAAGTCTCACTCTATTAAGCGGCTGTGAACCATGTTTTTTTGGTGCACACAAGGCTGCCCCAAGCGCACGGTAATGTTTCTTCTCATGGGTTTTTTTTTTGTTTATTTTTTTATTTTTTGTAAAGCTCCATCCACCTTCCGCTCCTTTTCATACTCATTCCTTCATGTTTGAGTGAGCGAGAGACGCCAGAGACAGAAAGAAAAATAACCAATTTCACGAATCACCCCATGCATTGCTATACCTCCGCAAATCTGTCAATTTCTTTTCATTTCCCGCTGCCACTCAAGAGCAAGTTGACGGCGCTCTGATCAGTCAATACCTATCTCCTGTTTTTGTATTTTTCTTGTTTTTTTTTTTAAATACAGAGGTGCAGTGGTGAGGGGATGACAATGATTTAATCCATGCCTTGGATACCTGAGGCAGTGCTCTCTCACACACAAACACACACTATATGAGCGCACACTCTTGAACTCTCCTCCACCTCGCATTTTACTCTGATCTCAGCAGAAGGTCCTGTGCCAGAGTGAGTAGAACCTGTTGTTTCCGTCTGCCAGAACAGATGGACATTAGATCCGCTTTCTACTTTCCCAGCCAAACAAATGACCTGCCTTCTCCTTTTTCCCAGCCTTACTTCCGCTTTGATTTATTCCGCTATCTCTGAGCCTCCGCCCACTTACTTTGCCGCACTGCCTCGGAGACATAAACGAATCAAAACAGTCTCTGTTGGCGTGGATAGCTATTCAGTTTTGGGTACTTCTATTTTTGCATTTTCGACCTCGGTCAACCCGAGATGACACGGAGAAAAGGAAACTAAGCTAGAGCAACAACAAGACTTTTACTTGCGTCTTTGAGTTTAAGCTCTTTTGTCTCTCATCCTACTGACTCCCTGATAAGAATGGGCCTCTTGGTCTTCCAGTGTGAGCAGAGCCTATTACAGCCTCCATTAACAGGTACAGCCCCTAAGAGGGTGTAAGGACCTGTCTTCATCTCTTAAACTCTGCAGGACTTTTCCTCACCAGCAGACCGTAACCAAGACCACTCCCCTAGGTAGCACAGAATAGGACATGGGCTTGTCACAAATGTATAGAAAGGGGGTTAAGGGGGCAAGATGAGGGTTTGGTTTTGGAGTACAGGACATCATGTGTCACTGAGCCTCTCTCTCACTGATGGGAGCAGAGAGAGTGAGAGGGACAGCAATGGGTTTAGATCCAAGGAATGGAGAGACTAAGGAAGAGTAAACAGTAGGTTTCATCTGTTTTTCCGACAAGGCCCTACTGTTGTTTGGCTTGAGCTCTTCCCTTTGAATCCTTGCTCTCCATCTCCTATTTCCCCTCTTCCATCCCCTCTTCTTGTATCAACCAACACCCCCGTCCAGGGGTTGGCCAGGAAGCCCTGGGGGTCCATAAGCTCCAGGCCCAGGATCTCCCTGCGGCCCTCCTTGCCCCGGGACGACAGCAGCATCCCCCCCTGGTCCAGGCTGCCTGTGCTGTTGCACTTCTTGACCGCTCCTCCCGGGTACACCAGGGAGCTGGGCGACAGCAGCGACGTCAGCGACAGGCTGCTCAGCGTCTCTGACAAGTGTTCGCTGTTGCCCGTTTGGCTGGAGCCGCAACCGCCGATGGACGATCCGATGCCTATGCCCAGGTCCTCGTCCGACGGGTCGATGGAGTCGTCGCGGGTGTAGCCCGGGCTGGTGCTGCCCCGCCCGCTGCTCTGGCTCCGCTGGTGGCCCCTGGTGGCCTGGAGGGTGAGAGCCGACGAGGGGCTCGGCCTCGGTCTCAGCGTCTGGACCGGGGAGGAGAGGATAGTCCTGTCTTCAGGCGTCGGGAGCGGGCACGCGAGCGGTAAGGGGGCTGTCGGCAACGGCAGCTCCAGGTTCTGTGGAGGAGAGACGCTGAAGCTCAGTCCCTCTTCCAGGGTGGTCTGCAGGCTGCCCTCAGAGCTGCCCGTAGCCAGGGATGAGTCACTGTGGGAGGGGTACTGGAGAGAGAGCGGAGTGGAGAAAAAAAAGAGTTGCACATAAATCCACCTCTTTTTTTTTCCATTAGGAAATGTAACATTATGCTCAGACCACACTGGCATTTATATTGCATCTTTAATGCTGCTTATAAAACAGTTTTCGTTCATAAATTATCATATTTTGTAAGATACCAAACTTCAGGCCATTTATTTTCCAGATGAGCAAAAAAATAAATACATCTACTCTTTCTACCATCATTTTGTCATGTTCACATTTCTCGCCTAACCTCTTTAGTAAATGCGATTTGCCCTTCTCCCCCCCCCCCCCTACCTGTGTACAGAGCATCTTGCTATGGGTTCCCGGGGAGCGGAGAGAAGCCCAGGAGGCCGGGGAGGTCAGCCTGAGGCCCCTCGTCAACCTCAGGCTCCTGCTGCGCGGAGGCGCTGGGATGACTGCTCCTGCAGGGTGGAAGAACTCTGCAGGGAGATGGAAGAGAGGAGAAATGCCACTGGCCCCTCCCTCTCCTCCATCTTTGTTTCTTTCCTTATTGCTGCTGCTGGACACACCACCTTCAGGAGGGAATACACACTTTCCATTTCTATTCTGATGTCAATACATGAGATATTTCCACACCTCTAGTGACAACTCCTTGCTTGAGGAGGATATTTTTCAGTATGAACTATGTATATACATAAGCTCCTTCTATATTTCCTATTTTTTGGGACTTATACATGTAGATTAACTGACATCTTTTAAAATATTTTTTTCTGAGATTTTTTTTTAAGTTGTTCCTCTTGTTTGGCAAAACCTCTCTATATGGATCACTGAATTTAATTTGTGTGCTAGCCCAAATACAGCTTAAATCTCTAAATTATTTGTGTCTTTCTTTGGAAATGGGCCTGGTAACACAGTGAATGTACCTGCTCTGGGTTTACTCACCCGGGCTGCAGTGCGGTGAGCACAAATGTGGCTGGTGTGTTTGCATCTCCATCTCCTGTAGTCTGGTCTCCATCTCCACGCCGGTGCAGAGGGCCCTGCAGGGCTGGCTCTGTACTACAGTATGAGTCTGGTGGCCTCCAACGCCTCCAGCCTCCTCAGAGCTACGAGAGTCGCTGCTGCACCTTCCCTGTAAGAGAACAGACAACCCCATATTGAAGAGAAAGTGTTTTCTGATAAATATAATAGAACAACGTTTAAAAAAAGAAGAAAATCAATTAGGAAGGCACTCTCAGACTGTAGATCTCTACCAAGGCCAATGTCAAACAACAGACTGAAAAGGGAAAAAAAAAAAAAAAAATCAGATCTGCCACAATATTTAATTGGCTCTTCCCTGGCCCATGTCCCATCCCTCCACCAAGTCCAGGGGAAATCTGAACATCAGTCACAAACAAACAGATTAAGACTTGGGCAAAAACATAACCTCCCTGACATGTATGTTAAACATTCAAAACAAGGCAAACTGTGTTGCTAGAGCTTGTTTATAATCAGTAACATATCTTCAAATTAGCCTGAAACTCTTGAAGGAACAATTAGAGTTTATGATTTGCATTGCACTGTATACTGTAATATGACAATGCCTGGTTCAGACCAAGCCTGATAGAAAATGAGGAGAGAGAAAAAAAAAAGCAGACCCCTTGGGCATCCTGCAGATATCAAACATGGCCTCTCATTCACATCATCCCTCGGGCTTTCCATTTTAGTGCTAGTGAAGGCGTGAGAGCTGATTATGGGCTAAAAGAGCCTGCTATTGTCATGTTAATGTTATATATTGTAACAATAAACGCTTGGTTATAAATTTTTGTGTGTGTGTGTGTGTGTGATGGCTGCAACAGCTGGAAGCTGGAAGCAGGCGGCGGATTAAGGCAGGAGTTCAGCTTTGTAAGCGCTTACCTCGTGTGTTTTAATTATCATCACGTCGGGACTGCAGAATCATTGAGTGTGTGTCCGTGCACGTGTGTATGTGTGGGTGGGTGGGTGAGTGTACTTTTGTGCTTTCATTAGTGTATTGTACCTCGGTCCTAGCCCCCTGAAAAGCCCCCTTTCAAACAGCCACCCACCCACCCACATTCATACAAAACCTCAAACAGCCTTGGCACACATACGTAATGCCACCCTGACGCGCACACACACACACAGCAATTTTTTAACCAAACAATTCCTGACAAATAAAATCCCTAACCTTAGATCCCCCCTCACCTTCTGTCTTTCCCTCTGTCTTTCTCTTTCCCAGCGTCTAATGAGCAGCGGTTCACAGCCATGCTTGGTGACTGGGGGCTTATCTGGCTACCCAGAACCAAGGAGCATTACCCCATTACAGAGGAGGATATCTAGGAAGGACGGATGATAAGGAACGGAGATAGAGGGGCTAGAGGGAGGTGCAGAGAAGGTGTGCAATTACCAGAGGGATAACAGTGAGAAAGGAGAAACATGAAAGATAAAGTCGAAAGGGGGTAGAGTGGGTGCAAGGGAGGGAGGCAGGAGAGCCACCTGGGATAGCAACTAGGGAGAGCCTGGTGGAAAGATTTATTCATGAGAAGGTCTACGGTGGATAGAGACTGTCGATTCTTCAAAGACAAGATAGTTACCACTGATACTCGGAGAGGAAGAGATAAAGGGGCATTTAGAACCTGAGGTTTATATCTGCAATCCACGGGAGAGCCTAAAGCAACGGCTTTAGAAAAAGATTTTATAATGGTCATTTGTTTTGTGAGTAGGCAAAAAAAAAAATCAGGAGTGAGCCTCTGCCATTGTTTGCGCTCATTCCCTTTGGGGAGTAGGAGTAGCAAAGTGCTGGTGTACGGTGCATGTCAAGTACAAAGTGGTGGGCATAGCAGAGGTTAACCACTGTGAATTTTGTGGTGCAATTGGTACTGTATTTTCTCTCAAGCTGTTTTTACACAGGCACAAATGTTAGTTTGCTATGGCTTGCAATAATTTTGTGTAAAGACGACAAATATGCAACTCAACACTGAAGCAGTTTTCCTAGTCTTTCTATCACACATACACGTACTGTCATGCCCAGGAATTCTAGTTGTGTTTAGTTGTTGTCTTGTGTCTATTTTGTGTCATGGCTTCCTGTTTCGTTTTGAAATCTCACTCTCTTCTCGTTTCAGGTGTCTTGCCCCTTCCCCGTAGATGCTCCTGATGGCCTCATTGTCTTCCCCACCCTGATCACAGAAGACCTCTCTCACTCCCTCCACCACCGCTTCCAGCTGCTGCCATCAGGCAAACATTATAAGGTTCCACTGGCTGGAAAAACATCTATACAAAATCTGTCTGCAATAACCACCCTCCTTTTTAGCATGATTGCACTTAAATGTTGTTTTTTAATGCTTGTTTTAAATGTTTTCTATGAGCCTGTCATCTACCTACCTACCTCCCTACCTACCTCCCTACCTACCTCCCTACCTACCTCCCTACCTACCTATCTATCTATCTATCTATCTATCTATCTATCTATCTATCTATCTATCTATCTATCTATCTATCTATCTATCTATCTATCTATCTATCTATCTATCTATCTATCTATCTATCTATCTATCTATCTATCTATCTATCTATCTATCTATCTATCTATCTATCTATCTATCTATCTATCTATCTACCCACCCACCCACCCACCTTGGTCTTTTATCATTTTGACACCTTGTTGGAAGTTTTTTCCCTCGAAAGAGTGTTTTTGATGTGATTGATGTTTGAGTGATTTTCCTTTGGTTATTTGTTTATAAAATATTCTTTATTTTGCACTTTGCCCTCCGAGTTGTGCATTTGGTTCCAGTCCTAGAGTCGTTGTGACACATACACAGGCCCACACTGTTTCTCTGAAATCAAGACCAATTTCCAAATCAAACCTCACATCCAACTTTTCTGACAAGTAAACCAGAAGCTAGAACATGCACGCTGTCATTCATATACTTGGTGTTCCCTTAAATACCTGGCTGCCAGTGTCTGACTTGTGAATCACAATATCTGTGACAACTACATTTTTATTCCTCACTCTGTCTTTCACCTTGGCCTCAAGGAACACACACTTCTGAGGAGTTTTCCAAACCTCCCCTTCCCCTTCCCACTCTTCCCGCTCTGCTTACACCCACCTTGCCCTCCCGTTCCAGCAGCTGGTAGGCCGTATGTTCGTCCAGGCTGAGGTCATCCGGCAGGACAGGGGATGAGGACTTATCTGACAGTTGTTCCGACTTCAGCGACGCCTGCTCAATCTCTGCCATCTTGATCTGCTGCAAGGGATCGGCCTCAGTTATTCATGTCTCAAAACAACATGAATAGTTAAAGGGAACAGCAACAGTTCCTGAACAGTAGTTGAATTAATAGAGCGTGGTCTCATCATTGCTCAGTTTAATGATGTGTGACATTTTCTAGGGCTCATAACAACCATGATTTATGTAGTGCACATATTTGTTAACATGTATAAAACACATAAAAATGAATGATGGATCAGTCTGGTTTGAGCACGTTTATAGGCCAACATGAGCTACACAGACAAGATAAGTAAAACCTCCACCAAGCTTCGATACGCTTCACCAGATGTTGACAATTCAAAGTGGCCATAATGCCGTGGCACCTGTCTGTGAAGAGAGCAGGGTGAGAGATTTCAAGAAGTAATAACATTGCTTTGTCATCATCATCAACTGAACACACGTTTCCCAGTGCCACAAAAAATATGTGAGGAGAGAGGCTGAACGGGAGGCGAGAGGCAGATATCCAAGCAGTGTGCGTGTACAGTGGGTGTATGTGTGAATGTTTTCGTGTATGTGCTGCACACCTGCGGTATCTGTATGTGTGTGTATGTATGTATAAGGCAGAGTGGAGAGATGCTTTTTGTTTCCATCAGGAGACGGAGCTGTAGTGGCACCAGAACCTCATAATTCTGCCCCTATAGAAAACTGTACTTTACATTGAGATGTTGCTGCTGCTGCTGTGTGTGTGTGTGGTAATGCTGTCTCACAGTGCTCGTCATAATCTCACATCCATACACCGACGCTAAAGAGACAACATTACCCAACACAATAATTGGGAACATTTACTTTTAGCAGCTCCCCCTCACATTTGCTCAAGCTATGTTTATTTTCATCACGGCTGCAGGTAACTCAGCCCATATGGTTATTGAAATGGTTTTTAAATTGTCTCTGCATGCAAGCCTCTTCGCTGATGCTCGTTTCTACCCCCCCTAACAGTGCAACACCTTTTTTTCTTTCTTTCTTTCTTTCTTTCTTTCTTTCTTCTTCTTTTTTTTTTTTTTTAGCAAAATTTCAAAACATAGTGCAATCAGTGAGCCGGAGTGGAATTTCAGGGTTCTGGGGCTGCTATGAGGTGCTAAAGCAGCGTGTCTGGAAAGAGACACAGCGATAAATAGCCGGAGAGAGAGACAGAGAGAGAGAGAGGGTGTGTGTTTGTGTGTGTGTGTGTGAGAGAGAGAGAGGAATTAAAAAGGCTACTTAAAAAGAGGCCAAATGAAATTCAATGGAGTGAGGCCTGGTAGCGATACATTAACACATGCCTGTAGATGAGAAAGACAAAGAGATTCATGGCTGATATGCAGCGGTAAATTACCACTGCCAAAGCCCCCGAGGAAGGAGAGAGAGAAAGAGAGAAAGAGAGAGAGAGAGAGAGAGAGAGAGAGAGAGAGAGAGAGAGAGAGAGAGAGAGAAGTGGAGTGAGGCAAGGCAAGGGAGCAAGGCAGAAGCAGAGCAATGCAACTGTTCAACTTAAAGGAACACTTTACAGTTTTTTTCTGTTTCATCGGAAGCTACTGCTGTGTGAGAAAGCGCCATATTTGCTAACTTGTTCTGTGTCTTAGAGGTGAGCTAGTCCTTATGTAAAGGAAACTGCAGCCCCTTTTCCTCCTGTATTCATGGCTGTGCCTTCTGAGACAATATGAAAAAAAAGGCACAGTGGTTACAGAAGAGTTGCTACCCATTTGCTTTCAAGGTAAATGTAGAAACGGTGAAAGCTTCACTAACAAAAAAAGAGATGACTCAGACAAGAACCAACTGAAAGTGTCCTCTGCGGTGAGTTATTCAGCGTCGCTGGGCGGCCACGAGGGGACCGCGCTGGGAGACTGTGCAAAGAAAACAAGCATGACTAGTAGTATGTCATGGCCACATTGCATATGATTCATGCTAGCCAGGAGATTAGTTAGCATGTGCAATATCATTTACGCTAAACATGTGAAGCGGTAGTACCGACAGTCAGATGATAATCTTCAACAAAACTCTCATGCACAAACAGGCACACCTCCTGCCACAGCTTCTTCTTTTTTTTCTCAATACAACCACTAAATCTCTGCCTCCAGAGTCAGAAACACTGTGCTTTGATTTGATAGATATCTTAATGAATGTGTGCATCAAAGCAGTCGCCTTTGCTTGCTACATTATACAACATCAACAAAGCTTAACCTCTGTATCAACCTTCTTCTTCTTCTTCTTCTTAAACTTTCTTAGAAATGTTTTTTGTTGTAATAGATATTATATATACAGTATATACCATGCAGTGAGAAAGACTAGTATGGAATCACAAAAAAAGGTTGCACTTCAACAAAAAGGCTCATTCAAATCAGAATCAAAGACTTAATATGAATCAAAAAACTTGCAAAAAACTTGCAGTGGTAGCACTGCAACACTTGTTTTGTCCTCAAATTTACTAATTAATATGTGCTACCATTGCAAGCTTTTTGACTAGCATGAATGACAAACACCATCTTTGACCACAGTATTTACTGATGCCCATGGATCAACATCACTACCGGTCCTTACTAACTACCGTAAAATATTTTTAATATTATTATGACCTGGTGATTTAGCCTGTTACTCCTCAGGTATCCTTCAGAGCTTTACTTTTAAAATACCATCTAAGACTCTGATGCTGCCTTTCAAGATGGTGCCCTTCCAAAACCACTCTTCTTGCATGCTTGAGGATTGACTGTTTGCTAGAGGCTGAACGAATGCTACAGGCCTCCGCTGCTCCACTGAACTGCTCCCTGCAGATTCACTTGTAGTCGAGCTCAAGCTGCGGCTGATCCCAAAGTCCTTATTCGGCAGTTACTTGATGAATATTTCCACTGTCACACACACACACACACACACACACGCTGTCACACACTGCACCCAGGTGTCCCGCCGTGCTCTCCCGTCCCTTTAAACATAATAACATTGTACGTTAATTCTCGGCACTCAAAGGCTCATCTGTCTGAAAATGGCACACACCCACACACGCACTCTCTCTCTCGCTCGCACACACGCACCCAAACAAACTCACACACGCGTGTCTGAGAACATGGGAAATTAAAAGGAGAACAGCACTGGATCAGATACAGTAAATCAGAAAGAGGTAGTTACATTCGGAGGAGTGGAGGGACAGATGGAAAGAGGAAGCATGTAAAAGAGGGAGGAGAGACTGATGGTTTGACAGCATCTGCAGACAGGCAGAAAGCAAGACTGACAGGTGAGGAGGTGTCGAGCCCAGTTATTGCTTCTTCTGAGCTGACCCGCTGCACTTTGTCACTCTGACTGACAACGCTGGCACAAGACGGTAGATTTGTGAGCGTGTGTTTTTATTCACTATCTCTTGTGTACAAAACAACCCCCCCAAAATACGAGCACAAGTAAAGGCGAGTGTCGCTGCTTGCCTGCATGCATGGATATCGGGAAGGGTGACATTTGTGTAAGCATGCAGAGGGCCTCATTAATCCACAGTTATGCACATATGGAATGTTGACATTATATTGTGTTGATGCTGTGTTTAATTAAGGGCTGAAATTCCCCGTTAGACTGCAACACAATAGCACATACAGTGGTTGAGATGCTTTATAAAGCATCAACAGCACTTTCCATTGAGAGTGCTTTGTGTGATGAATGAAGCCCTGTATGTGTGTGTGTGTGTGTGTGTGTGTGTGTGTGTGTGCAAATGCATGTCCTTGTGTGTGTCCCTGTTCCAAATCTGCATGCATGTAATCTAGTCTGAAACGTCGTGGTTGTGTTCTTGTGTGAGTCTGTGTGCATGAACGTGTTTGTGTGTGTTATAGCTTTAGATGATTTTTCTAATAAAACTAAAAATAAGTGTGTCACCGCTGCACACTCACTAAACAAATAGTCAGACCCAAATGACTGGGGTCTGCATCTAGTGTGAATTTAGCACCAGGGGCCATATTTACCAATCACCTCAAGGAGTCACTCCCACCTTACCTGTTGGGATGTCCAGCAGATGGACAAGGACCAAAAAAAAAGCATGTGATCCAAACCTACACTTTTAAATGTTTTGTCCTCGCTTCTTCTACAAAACTGCGCCTCCACACAAACTGTGTAAAATTGATATGACAACAGCAACAGCAAGGATTTCAATCCCTCATTTCTGTGACTGCGCTGATGCATCTCAAAGTCTCAAAGCTAAACTGTTCCTTCCCCCCTCCGCTACACATGGCGCTGAATCAAGCCTCGGGAAGAAGCCTTGGTTTGCTGAATCATGATGATGAGCACAGCAGGTAAAGCGTGGCATTTTCAAATACCCTATAGATATCCTACCATTTGATTTGTACAGTATTTCAGTGTGGCCAAACGTCACTCACTGAACACAGCTGTCGGCCCACGGAGCCGCAGCAGCAGCAGCAGCAAGCGAGAGAGCGAGAGAGCGAGGAGGACTGCAAATTCACCTGTGACTCTCTTCAAGGGGAAAGCACTCCGCTTGCCCAAAAAATGATTAGATTTGTTGCTACGTTTAGTTTTGCTCAAGGGGTCATAAAAGTGTCACAGTTGCTAAATTAGCAACACTAAGGAGGTGTCTCTTCATAAATAGCTTTTCTACTCTGAGGGAGGAATATCCTTAACTCTAGAAAATACTCTGTGTGGTTAATAGAAGTGATTCTGACATGTTTGATAAATATGGACCTGAGTGGGTACAGCCTGTCACTAATGCTCATTTGAAAAGTGTATCTATGCCTGGTATCCATGGTAATACGTCTGCCTGTGATACTGAAAGGTAGGACAACAAAAAAATGGATCTACGTGGTTCTGTTTGTGTTGTTTTTGAATTTATAGTCTGTGGCTTCTGTTTGTATCAGGCGTGAGTGTGTGTGTGTGTGTGAATTGCATGTATATGTGGGTGCTTATGTGTGTTCAGGGTGGTACCTCTTGTGGGTGGCCCTTGCAGTCTTTGCATATGGGTGGAGGAGAGGAGTAGTGGTGGAAGACAGAACCGGACAGGTTGTCGATCATCAGCATCTCCCCCTCTAATGTATCCTTGATCAGGAGAGATACACTGTCCAGCCACTGGCTCTCCTGGAACACATACACACACGCACGCACGCCACGCACACACACACGTACGCACACACACACGTACGCACGCGCACAGACACATACACACAGGACGCAGGCCGGCAGACCGGTATTGCACGCAGGCGCAAACATGTGCACATGCGGACATGCGAGGACAGAGAACACGCAGGGAAATGCATACACCATTGTGAGGGTTATTAAAAATGCCTGAGTGCACACGCAGGTATGCTTTTACACTTTCTCATCATGTACTCACACACACAACAGTCACATGTGCATATTCACTCACACACGTGTAGACTTTTAACTTTACACAAGTCTTCATTTATAAAAGTTCTCCACAAATAGTAAAAAACAGCATCTCAAACACTTTCACCTTGTCAGAGATCATGTACAAGTAAACCATAACAACCCCCCCCAATACTTTGTCGGCCTTTAGGGCTAAACAGAGTTCTCTTTTGCAAAAAGGCTCCTCAATAATATGACTCCAAACCCTCATTAGCCAAGTAACACATAATTTTACTATCAAAGCCTTGAGAGCACTGAGAGTGCTGCAATTACATTTGATGTATCACCTCAATTAGACTGTTCAATACCTTGTTGAAACAATTTAAGATTTAAGCATTTGCTTTGTGCTCTGGGTATTATTAGGTTTAAAGCAATTTAGACTGAATCAGTCAGGACTTTTTCTTCGACTTAAATGATACCCCCCCACCCCCATTTTTTTTTTTTTTTTTTTTCTTGAATCTCATCTGCCAGATTGGTTTTCCCAGAAACCAATCTGGCAGAAAAAGGAAACTACTGTCAGAAGAAGGAAACTACTTTAAAAATGATTTCTGTGTTTCTTGGCAGGGCGCTGTATTTCACAATGAATTGGATGCATTGTGCCTGTAGCACATTCATAACGGCCAAAATAACTGTATTACATCAGCTAGATATATCCCAAAAGATACTGTGAAACAAGGTCACTCCTCTTCAATCCCCACACAAGCCTATCTTCATAAAACATTTCCACAACATTGCTTATAGCACTATACTTAGGTCAGTTATGCAAACACACATTCCTGACTCACGCTGTTATATTAAAGTCACTCATGGCTCATGTTTTGAAAAACGAGGGGGCTGAGAATTAAAGAAGCAGGTTACTGTACTCCCAGCAATATAAGTGTACCTACATGATGGTGCTTTATGAAACAAGTGTTGCAGTGCCACGTTTTGGCTCAGAGACTGACTGTGCCATGTCCAGCGCTTTGAATACATGCACTTATAAAAACCTGCACTTCTTCTCCTCCCTCTCTCTCTCACACTTTCGCAGGCAGCCCAGTCCCAAGATAGTTCATACCATGTAGGTGGAGAGCTTGATATAAAAATAATGTTTGATTGACTGTGGTGGCCTATGTGCTGGCCTCCATTAATAACTGTATTAGTGGACAACAATAGGGCCCGTCTACAGGGAATGGAAGTTGAGAGAGAAGAGGAGACTGCTGAAATTAATTACTACCTCTATCTGACTGTCACTGGCTCAGCTATTATCTCTCCTCTCGTATTCCTTTACTCTCTCTCTCTCTCCCACTGTATGTGTGTGCGTGTGTGTGTATGTCGACCTTCTACAGTGTCTCCACAAGCCCCTATGCAATACATTACTATCACCAAGTCTTTCACCAGACAGTCAAACATGACTGCTCCGTTGTGTAACATTACAGAATATACTAGTTGTAGCTGCATAATGTCCAGAGTGCAGTCTCTCTACATCATCAAATCTCCACTCCATCCATTTTAAGGACGACTAAAACATTTGTGTGAAGATGTTTCAATATTGTTTTTTTCCTTCCTGACACTGATTCCAATACCTGAACTTGTGTATTGGTCGATACGGAGTACTGATCTGACAAATTTGTTTTAAAATCTGTTATCTTACTGGTGCCACCCCTTGAAATTAAAATGATAAATACTTAATATGTTGCTTTCATTTGGGTAACATTTTGCTAATGACTAACTTTATACCATTTGCCGGTAATTACTTCTTCATTGCTGTAAAAGATTTGTGGCAAATTCCTGTGTAGGCTACGGTGTTAGAACCGCAAGAAGAATTCATTCTGGCTAATTAGAAGGTACTTCATCTCAGAAACATCTGGATATGAAACAATAATGTTTCTCAGTAAATAATGCAGTATTCGATTGGTGCATAGACTCAATGGCTCACCGATGGCAGTATTCTACGTTTCAAATCATATAATTCATGTTTTTATGTTTTTGTTTTTGTTTGTGAATATACAACAGGAAATATAATTACAAGAAAATTAACTGGTAATATCATGGAAATGTATGGAGATTTAGTTTGGAGCTGAAGTCACAGTCTTTGAGTTTGTACAGTTTTTAACATGATCTTTGTTCATTTGCACACACACACACACACACACACACACACACACACACAGACACACAGACACACACACACACACACACACACACACACACACACAGGAACCTGTGTTCTGAATAAATTGCACCGGTCTGCCAGATCCCTTATTGCATCACTTGAGAGGCATAGCATGAGAGAGAGAGAGGCAGATTGAGATGGATAGCGATGGAGGGAGAGAGAGAGAGAGAGAGAGAGAAAGAGAGGGGGAGGATGCTGCCAGTGTGTTCTCCCTGGTCTGCATTAAGTTCCTTTGTCAGCCAACACTGAGCTAAAAATGGCTCCATGAAGCCAAGTTTAGCTCCACAAAGGTGAAACTCCTCATGGCTGCCGATGACTCATCTTCATGTGTATCTCTGCATAGATATCTCAGACTATCATTAGCGATTTCATAATGGAAGCGTGTTGCTCTGCTGTCAGACTCGGAGGGACCATCTACTCTCACACACAGATCGTAGGCAGCGCAATTATCATCTAAAAAATGTAACCTGTGCACTAACTTACACAGTCTCGAGCGAGAAAGGTGAATAAGGCTTAAATTAAAAAAAGGCTAAGTGAGTAAACAATGGAAGGTGCCATTTCGTTGCTGATAACATGGGTTGCCATGACTACAGTAAGAGGAGACTAAAACATAATTCCAAAAGGTAAAATTAAATGACTTTGAATGACTTTCATCAGTCTCATATCACTCTGGCAGTTTGGTTTCATTCTAGAAAATTCCTTTAATTCCACCCCATTGTTATTATATTCATTAGTAATTGGCTTCTTGTTGCCATTAAGGCACAGTTTAGTGTCTCACAAAGAACGAGTGAGTGATGACTCTCTCTGTGTCAGCAGCGCCATTCAAACCCTACTCAGAAATCACTGCCATATTGTTTAACGCCTTTGTAATCTTTGTGGCTTGAGCATCAAATACATGATTTTCTCTGCTTGAGCTGATGCACTGATGCGGCACAAAGAGAAGCAAACTGACAGGCAGCCAGAGCCAGAGGAAGATTCTTTGCAAGTACTTGGATTTCTCCATCTGCATTACATTTTTTTTCTCCCTAATCCCTTAAATATGGTATCTGCTCTGCTGGTTCTGCTGTCCAGTCCAGATTCATATTTACCTGCATAAAGCCTCAGCCTCAGGTATGTTTATGTTAAACTCTTAATTACTGCAACAAATTATATACAGAGGGTTTAGATATGAATCACTATGTAAATGATAATAGGGCCTGCATCCTACATTGCCTGATTTGATCTATATCTTGTTAGGCGCCCTACAGTGTGTTATATAATGATTTTGGAGGGAGGAAGAGAGAAGGAGAGAAAGAGAAAGAGAAAGAGAAAGAGAAAGAGAAAGAGAAAGAGAAAGAGAAAGAGAAAGAGAAAGAGAAAGAGAAACACTACAAATTTGTCTTGCTCCCAATTGCAGAAAAAATACAGAAACTCAATTGCAGATTCCAACTGACAGCAGAACTTTAGAGGCACCACACACCTGGAAATTGAGGTCA
Source organism: Trachurus trachurus (assembly GCF_905171665.1). Lineage (NCBI taxonomy): Eukaryota > Metazoa > Chordata > Actinopteri > Carangiformes > Carangidae > Trachurus > Trachurus trachurus. The sequence continues at coordinate 18,732,910 of NC_139905.1, forward strand.
AAATGGATGGAAACCATTAAAAAAAAAATTGTTTTTTTCATTTAATTTCGGTGCAACTTTACCAGAAAGTGTTGACCACTGTTGCTCACTCTGTTGTGCATTTGCTTACTGTGCACAACTCGAGGCAAATGGTTCAGTTACACAATGCACAATAAAGAATTAGAGCTAATCCACAGCTTGGTTACATCTAAGATATATATATATGTGTATAAAAAAGGATTAGAAATAGATCTGAATGAATGTGATTGTTTATGTAAACATTTACCAAAAAAAAGAGGAAAAAAAGCCTTGATCCTGCAGACTGGCTCAAGACATCCCAACTTGCAGACACAAACAAACACACAAATCCCACCCACGCACACACAATCAAACACCAATCATACAAAACAGGCCCTTCACTCTACCAGCAAACAAACTTAACAATACACGTGCTCTCTCTCTCTCTCTCTCTTATACACTCACACACAGAAATACAAATACTCACTTGTGCTGGTGAGTACAGGGTCCGACTGGAGTTGCGGGAGCTGTACGGTCCTTGGAGTGCAGTGGCTGCCGCGTGTCGCATCCGTCTCACCCCTTCCCCCCTCTCTCCCCTGGCGTCCACCATGCCTCCGGGCCCGGATCCAGCGGCCGTGACCAGTCCCTTCTCCGCCCCCCCACCCCCGCAACCGGGGGCGCCCATGCAACAGAGGGTGCCCTGGGCCAGCTCCAGCTCAATTTCTGCATCCATCTCCGCCTCCTCTGCGGCCTCCTTGTTGGAGTCGTCCAGGTGCTTCATCAGCACGGCCACCACCACATTGATGAGCACGAACTGGGCGGTGAGCACGAAGGAGACAAAGTACATGGGCGAGATAAACTGAAGGCTCGGATTGCAGGCATAGTCCACATCAGTGCCGTGATCTGGTGGGCATTCCCGCAATGTGTCCTGGTGTCGGAGGAAGGCAGATTTAGGAGGACGGAGGTCAGAACAGTGCAAAAGAAGACGTTTGAAAGACAAAAACAAATCATGGATGCCACATTATTTGTACAACTGTCACTTTATCTGTACATTACACCACTGCACCAACATCTGTATTCACATGAAAATAAGAATAAAATTGATTCGGCTGTCTGCACTTAATTTTTTTTGCCTCTGTGCGAAACAACAGGAAGAGTTATTACAGTGCATTTCCACCTTGGTTAACTTGGTCACAGTGGAGTTCAGTGAGAGCAGAACCAAAGTGACAAGTGTTTTCTGGAGGAAGTACACACATATCTCACCCAGGCTGTGACCACACGTAACCGTTTCAGCCCTCTGAGCTGAAGCTGGTCTTTTCCATAATTTGGCATGACATTTACACACTGTGCTCCTTCACACATCTCCCTTCCCTGCCTTCACTCCCCTTCCACCGTTTTATACACAGTACGTCTGTATATATATATAATTTCTTCTGTTGTTACCCAAATCTCCATTTTTGTCTCAAGCTAAATAAATAACTTTTTACTCCTTCACTGTCCTCTCATCCTTCACTTATCACAGCCAGTGCCTCCTGCCCCCCCCGCTCCCATTGTTTTCTCTCATTCCCATCATCACTGCATGACTAATTACCACTCTGCCTCACCTGCTTCAGACTAAACCAAACCGGGCCCACCTCCCTCACAGCCCAGTTTCTAATTTGACAGCTAACGTGACAGAGATTTACTCAGGAAGGTAGCATCTGTGGCCCTCTGGCTTGCTTCATGGCCCGCTACCATCCACACTGCCTGAGCCCAGCGCATGTGTAATGGTCCACGCCCGACACGCTCCAGCATAATCTCTATTCCCCCTCGCAGCCTAGCTGTTGCGGAGGAGTGGTGATAGCTGCTGGTGGTAGCGAGATGTGTGTTCAGGGGAAAATTGGTGCTTTGTGTATGTGTTTGCACAACGGGGCGCAGTCATTCCCCCACGCAACAGTAAAGAAATCTGTACTGCTGGTGCTGAGCGAGCACATTTCCTTGACATCAGCAGCAACTATCACCGGACTGAAGGATAGGATGCACGAGAAGCAGGAAGAGTCTATCTCATCTCTCTCAGATGTCCTTTCAGTGTTCAATCTTTGCTTTACTTTCAGTTCCTATTTGTGCTCTCTGCGCTATAAAATAAACACCAAACTAAAGCTATGCAGCACACTAAATAGGATTTCTACCTAAGAGGGTGAAACCTTCAAAATGCATTAAATCTGAGTGAGTGAGGATCCAGATGGGTGCAGCTCTGTACCTTCATGATGCCATTCCAGTTGTCGCCCGTGGAGACTTGAAATAAGGTAAGGAAGGCCATGCCAAAGTTCTCAAAAGTAGCGTGACGACTCATACCCTCACATGGGTAGTCTTCATTGCAAACTGAGGATGACAGTGAGGGAGTGGATGGAGCCAGCGAGTGAGTGAGTGAGTGAGTGAGTGAGAGAGCGAGAGAGAGAAAGTTATCAGGTCACAGATAAGAGAGAGGTGAGAGGGTAATAGAGAGAGAAAATGGTACAGAAAGGGCGCAGGGATAAGAAAAGAAGAGGAGACTTGTGAATATGAACACTCAACACTTAACATGTCATCGCTCCAAAAAAGCGCAGAAGCAAGTGCCTTTTCTGTCGCTAAGCTGCTTGGAAGAATTGTCCAAACAAGCCAACTCGGTGTAGACACAGTTTGTTGTCAAATAAGAGGCAACGTGACCAAACACTATTTATCTTTGAGCTTCTATATCCCAAGATAATCTTTGAAATGGCCTCAAGAAGAGCGACACTTGCTTTTGCCACTAATCCGCTCTCCTGCCAAGCTCCAATAGGAAGCGATGTTGCCACTGGCTGCAGCTGCAACACACAAGCGAGATGTGACAGTTTGGGAAGATATCGCCCAACTTCAATGTGGGTATTTTTGGGGACAGTGGTTATGTATCAGAATACTGGAGAGAGTGGGTTGATTCCCTATTGGCTGTCTGGCTGCAGGAGGGAGCTGATGAAAAAGAATTCAGGATATTATTTTCACAATAAAAGTGAAGCAACTCCTTGTGCTTATATGTGCACAAGATAGTGAGTGCACCTAAACTTTAACCCACATTTTTATTCATCTACATTGACACATGCTGATTTTTCATTGCACCCACCGCATAGTTATATGGTCTGTCCACTGTGGACAATATGGTCTTTGATTAGTTGGCATAATCCTTTCATCGTATTACAACATGTATATGATAAAAAAATTAATCCAACTAGTGGAGGAGCGTATGTGCATGACTACATATATGTTGCATATTAAGTTCCATGCCAGAAACATGATAATACGCAGTTCCTCAAAGGTTTTAAGATAAGCTTTGAGATCAAAGAGTAATCCATCCTATGCCAGAGGAAAATCTGTCCAAAACTAAAAAATCTTTGAAGAGATTCTTCTTAGGACAATTCCCTTTGAAGACCTGCCGGAAACTGAGAGTTATGGCTTAACAGAAGTCCCTTTTGTCCTGTATCCAGTTATGTTGGATAAATATTCATAAATTACTCAATATAACGACGTTCATATGTTGAGTCTCTGTAAAGAATTGTATTTAAATAAAAAAAGAAAACCAAAAATATCCAAGAAAAATTTGTTTCATGTGTCATAATCCTTTGTAGCATCACAAGTGGATTTCATGCACTCACCAAGTTCTCCAAAAAGCTCCACTCCTAAGGCGGCGTAGATGAAAAACAGCAGCATGAAGAGCAGGCCCAGGTTACCCACCTGCAACACACACACACACACAGACACACAAGAGGACAACCTCTTATTCTAGCACAAGACTAGTTCCTTTCTGAGTGGGTCACAGAGTTACTGTGTCTTTGCTTTTAAACTCTGCTATTAACAACAAGGAATATATGGTAATATATAATGTAATGTATAATGTGTGGATTAAAGTGGTCACACAGGACTCCAACCTGTTTGTACTGTGCTGCTCCCACATTATGCGGCTCTACAAACTATGGCATAACTCCCTCCCTCTGAGACTCTGATACAATGGAACCCCTGTTGTGAGTTTTTAAGTTTGGGGACATGGCTCGGTTCCACCACAAAACAGCCGTCTGTTAAAACAACTTAATGGCGATGATAATACTGCACGGTAAACAGCCGGGGCAAAATCTAATCCCATTCCAGGGAAACAGAACCTTGTCTCCTATTCACTGTCTTTAACACTCTGCTAACAGCACTGCTCCACTGGGAATGAGGATATGCACTGATAAGTAGTTACTATAAATACAATGTGTTCTACGGAGAGCTTCAGATCACTTCACCTCTCTATTCGGGGAAGCACATGTAGAGTTTTGTATACACTGTATATATCTATGTGAGAGATTACACACAACCCCACATATACACATATAAAGTTTATTAAATGATATTTTGCTGAGATACTTGTGGCTCTATTTGAAGGTGGGATTGGCAGGGCTATAAAGACGTCTTAACCTGACGCACCAGATGGTTTGTTACACAGAACATCTGGGAGGGTTTCATTGGAAACTGTTTGGAAACGGGCAGGTGCTGTTGATGAACCAACCGTCAATCACATGACGTAGTAGAAGACAGCTAAGGAAGAGACACAGCATGTCAGTAGACGTCTCTTTCTGTGTTTTTAAGGACAATCTGTGCTTAAACGTGCTTTCATAGCTCTCTGATTGCTGCCAGAAGTTGCTCCCTCGTAGGAGGCGGATTGGTCCGAGCCACTGTGGTTCAGCTACAACTGAAAAGCTTAAGCCTGGCAAGATGGATTCTTGAATTGAGCTTCTTCAACCTCTCAAGGTTAAAGATGCCTACTTGTACAGGAAAAATCACAGTAAAAAGGAGTTTGAAGGGAAAGCTCTCAGTAAGAAGGAGCCAAGTAAAAAAAAAGGGGGACTGTAATTTAATTTTGGATAAATGAAGCGCTTTTGTTTCTGTGTTGCCCTTCGTAAAACCTCACTGCAGTGATTACTGAGGAGGAACTGATGTCGGCATTTTAAGGCCGCTAAAGACTTTTCCATAAATGGACTAATATTATTCACCTGGTTAGTTTATATTCATACATTCATTAAAATATTAAAATGTACAAACAAAGCCCATTTCATGAAGGACAGCGTGATGAGTCTCTGCAGACTGGAGGTAATGGAGGTCAATGACAAACAATGGCGTGCTGTAATTGTTACAAATGTGACTGTTTTCGGGGATTAACTCAAATCTGTCTCTAAGTTTGTTCTGTCCTACATCTGTGCATCATAATGGCCCCAGTTTTACAGGGAGGTGGCAAATAGTGTATTCTATTCAAATTTATACAACAACTGTTCAGTTGGCTTTACTTATACTGTAAGATTTAATTCACAATTGAAGGTTTGATTTAATTTGGCAAGTGACCACCATTATCTTCTAAACTCTATACAGATTTCATGAGATACTGTACAGCCCTGATTGCCAAAGCCTACTCTGGAGGTTTCTAAGCTTTTCCCAGAGAAATATATAAAACAACTGGCTTGTCTTTAGTACCAACAGGATAGCTATTAGTGTTAGTGAATAGTGTGCTGTAGCCATCTTGCGTCAGTTAGGGAGAAGAGGATAATGGAGGATGCTTGTGGCTAAAATGACTTTGTCTTGCTGTGTTTTTGTAAAGACAAGCCATGAAAATGCACTTCTCTTAGTGTTTCAATGATCTATTAAGCTTACCCATCCGTTTAGTGTAAGTATATGGCTCTCTCATTACATCCCCATGTCCTGCTATGGCCTATTAGATATCTAAACTGCTTATGAAACTTGCAAAGCATCCTCATCAAGTTGAATCTTGTAAGTTATCATTCTAGCCGACATCTGCCCCTGCGAGGCCTGAAAGCACAATTCATACTCCTCGCCTTCTTAAACCTATATGCTTGTTCTTTTGTTCAGTTGTATCCTGAAGCCTTTGTTGAAATGTCAATACTGTCTCGATATCCTATGTGATGTAATGACGAAAAGTTGGCAGCTTGCCATTTCATTTTCACAGTGAAATAAGAGTGCAATATTGCCGCAGGTTAAATCTCTCGCCAGGTGTAACACTTTTGTTCTCACTCGTTCGGTACCTCAATGAGCGCACACACCCATACACACAGTCAGGAACCTCATGGAACTGTTTAATTAGCCCCAGTTTTAATTACCTCCCCTGATGCCCTTGGGATAGAGCAAAGGGCTCAGTGTTAATGAGGGGGGGGATCAATAGAAAAGAAAGACAAGGAATCTGTTCTTCCTCACCTCTGCCTGCCCTCCCTTCACCACACCACCTGTTTCCCTCTGTTTGCTTCATCTTACCTTTGATGGTCAATGGGTCAAACCGTGTGTGTGTGTGTGTGTGTGTGTCTAAGTGCTGTATGTCCATAAATAAGGCTGCACACCTGTTATGCACCAAACCTGTCTGCCAATAAAGCCATCTTTTGTTAAAGGATTTTTTTTAAAAACATTTTAGGAAACACACATATTTCTAAATAGACTGACACCACACTCATGTCTGTATGGAATATACTGAGGCTACATACAGTAGATGTTTGTGCAGATTGAACCCACACACCACAGAGCCACATATCAACACCTTCATCTAAATATTACATATACATAACTTTACATTTGTTTTGTTGTGTCCTATTTTATGTCTTATACATAAAATGATGCAGCAAAGTATAAAGAGAATACTTCCTGTTAGAAAGAACAGCAACCAGAGATGCATTCTGGGATTTTTCATTGTGTCAAATAACTCTCAGTGCACCGGAATGACAGTGACACTGGGACGGTGCGGAGACTGTCTGCCTCTGTGGACAGTTCACCACCAAATGAACTGCAGTCTGGTTTAAGAAGCCCCCGCTGTTTCTAGCACACTGTGGTCGCAGTGGGAGTCTGGGTACTCTCCATGGTACTGAAAGTGAAAATAAGCCAAAGTGTGTGTGTGCTTGTGTATGTGTGTGTGCGCGCATGTGTATGCATGTGTGTGTGCACGTGTGAGCGCCAGTCTACCAGTCTGTGGTATGAATGAGTCATCTCTTAGAACTGCCTACAGGCCAACAGAGGAAGGGAAGGGGAGGGGGGCTCGTACCCCCCTGACTATTGACTGAGATTGGCCAACACTCTCTCTCTGGGAGTGTGCAGTGTGTGTACATGAGGTAAAAAGTGTGTGTGTGTGTGTGTGCATCTGTGTGTGTGCATCTGTGTGTGTGTGTGTGTGTGTGTGTGTGTGTGTGTGTGTGTGTGTGTGTGTGTGCATACCTGAGGCAGGGCTTGGACCACTGTATCCAACAGGGCTCTCATTCCTGTCGCCATCTTCAGTAGCTTCAGCACTGTGTGTGTGTATGTGTGTGATAGTGATGGAGAGAGAGAGAGAGAAAGAAAGAGAGAAAGAGAGAGAGAAAGAAAGAGAGAGAGAGAGAGAGAGAGAGAGAGAGAGAGAGAGAGAGAGAGAGAGAGAGATTTTAAGTGTGGGCATTTAGGGGGAAATCCCTCAGGTTCAATTACAGACTAAATGAGAAACATTAAACTGTGGAAAGGTCAGTGCTTAATTTACACCCTGTGTATCACACACACTCACACATATATACGCATTTGTACATACATGTACACACACTTTAGCCATTAGCTGCTATGCTACATCATATTTTGACAGACAGTAAGACAAAAATCAATGTTTTATTTCACTGAAAGGAAGTGTGGTTGTAAAGGGTGTGTGTGTGCATGTGTATGCGTGTCACACACTAATGTGGCTAATGTACCTCGTGCAATCCTCAAAACTCTCATGATCCTGATGATAGTGGGGTTGATAGGCAGGGCAGCACTGATCTCAATCTCCTCCAAGGTGATGCCCATCACCGACAGAAGCACAATGGCCAAGTCCAACTGGTTCCACCTAGCACAAGCACACACATACAGGATACACACACTCGTATGATGGAGCAAGGCACACGGAGGAATTGACCAGCACGCGCATATTAGGCCTACACACGCACACACACACATAAAGCAAACGTACACACAAAAAATGATGAAAAGACGTAGTGACACTTACAAAGCTGTAGCCGTTCACATGTTGGCGTCGACTGTAAGTACTGCACTAAGGGTTGTTTGAAAAGTTCTCAGCCTCAGGAGGTATGCAGCTAATTATTAGTTACCTCTCAACAAGTTACTCTCATCCTCCTGCGACAGTGCCTCAGCCCCAAAAGCCCTTAATTAATCCATCATGTGTAGCAAAATGGTTGGCAGACAATTTCTCTCTAAGGCTTGAGGACAGATGAGAAACAGATGAAACCAAACCAGATAAGTATAGTTGGAATTCAGTGAGTTCGCAGCCACCATACTCCTTCTGTCCAGTTTTTCAAACTTCCCCACAGTCGTTTATCCTTTTTTACCTCATGCGGTTGCTTCAGGGGGGTCGCGCAGTCCTCATTTATCTGCTGATATTTTGGAAGATGGTCAACAAGTACATGTCTTTCGTGAAATCATCAAGGAGAGCTGGAAATTGCGCAGGTTTTTATGGGAATTGGAAAAATGAGGTGTCACATCTGATCTGGGATCACACAGAAAGGCACCCACAGTAAATATTTGGCACTGCCATTTTATTTGTCAGAATGCTTGCCAAACTCTGTGATTCAAAATGACAGTGACAGCAGTGTATCAATCACGGCCTGTGACTCACTATCACACCCACATGATCCTGTTTCCTTCTATTGTCAGGGCCTGAACGACTGAGGGACTACTCCTTTTTTTGTTGTTCCTGGCTACAAAAGGTTTTGTCAAGTCCCGTCCAAGGTTATGTTTTCTGTTTTCTTCATATTTGCTTTTTTACCTCCCTTCTTATTTTTACTTTTGCCTAATGGTGCATCCCATTCACCTTGGAAGTTGGAATTCAAAGCTGGGAAGGACGCAACATCCACAATTACATTACATAAGTTATGAGCTTGTCAGAAGAAGCAATCATTTTATTAGCTCTTGTTGTTGTTAGCACTGTGAGCTAATACCAGCCGCTAACAACACACTACATGATAGTTTGACCATAAAACAACACAACAACATGTCTACAGGTGTATATTGCACAGTACTGCCGGAACAACTAATTAAATGCCACAAAAAACTAAACTAAGTGGCTGATAAACCGTGTAATATGCCTTTTTTTTTTGCTGTTGACGGATGAAGCAGCCATCTTGGATTGTGAGCTCAGGCTCCTCGAAGTTTCCGAGTTGAAATTCCAACTTGAGGCAACGTTTCTGATGACGTAATCGACTTCATGGGAGCTTGGAAAATCTGACTTTCGGGTCCCAATGGAACAAACCGTTACCTTTTCAGTTGTTTCAGATTTACACTTCCTGCCATCATGTTTCCCTCTCTTGTGACTGTCGACCCTGCACCTGTGTCTCATTGTCTTTCCCTCCTAGCGTCAGGTGTGAGCTCCCTGTCTTCTGTGTCACTTTGTCTTCATTACCAGTATCAAGTGTCCTGGCATTTACTGTGTTTAGCCTGTGTGTATACTTACTTACACTTACTTCACTTATCAAGCCTTTTGCCTCACCCCTTGGATTTGTTTGCCACACCAGACTGACTTCCTGTGTACTGAGTTTATATATGAGAGACTCTGCCTCTGATTGCTGTTTCTTGCATCGTCCTCTGTGGTTTAAGATTGAGGACAGCAGCACAAACAGTAAGGCATCCTGTTCCTCAATCGCTTAAATGCATCAAAGCCACGGAGGCAATCTCAAGCATACAACACAGGGGCAAGTTACACATCTAAAGGTTGAATTAAATGAGTTGGGTAATTTTACAGCAAATGTAGTTCGGCTGGTGGAACACGTGGAAGTGTGTTTGTGTTACCTGCTACTCCAGTGGCCCAGTTGTAAAGCTGGACTGAGACTCAACCCGGATTATAAATCACACTATGCACAACGCCTGCTCATGGCTGTTGCTGACACTACATAAAAAGAGACAAAGTGCCAGCTGATAACTGTGTGATAAATTCTGTCTCTATCCGTCCATCTCTTTCTCTTTCTCCATTCATCACTCATTTGTCCGCTTCCTTTTTTGTCTTCCATCAGCCCAACTTTCCCTTTTATATTTTATCTTTCTCTTTCCTGTGTGTCTCTATTTCCCACCGCTCTAACCCTTTCTCTGTATCCCATCTCTCTCCTCTTTTGCTTCACCAACTAAAATAGGTCAATTACATTATAGTACCATCAGTGTATAATAAGACACTAAATCTGTTTCTGCCTTTAATTACTCACCACGTGTCCCTGAAAAGAATAAGACATCAGTCTCATCACCGCACACACGATGAGTGACAAATCAATTAATCTGAGCTCTGAATGAATTAATGTGGGAGTGAGTGTGGGAGTGAACCCACCGGTGATAAGGTGTGTTCCCTGCAGAGGTCACATAAAGGTCTTTACAGTAGGTTGGAGAAATGGGAAGTGCAGCATCACATGCATAGAACTAATAGACAATTAGGTTCTGTTGAGCAGAATAATGGAGTATTTAAATATTTTTTTTCTCTAATTAGATGGACATTAGTTCACTCAAATTAATACAATGAAAAACTCTCATTATGGAAGGACTGTCATATTGAGATGAAATTAAAGTTTTAATTAAATAACTGAGTTACTGTTAATATTAGCATTGTGGAAAAACTTGATGGAATAAGGGAGCCAAAGATTGATTGGTTGATGTCCAAAAAAAAAGAGAGAGAGAAAAAATACTATTATATATATATATGTATATATATATATATATATATATATATATATATATATATATATATATATATATATATATATATATATATATATATATATAACTATAAATAGTTGCAAACTAATACAGGACATTCCTGTTTATTCATTCATAACAGTGATGATGTGTGATAATTGTCATGAAATCAGTATCTGCACCACAGTGTGGCTTAGTCAACTTAACAACAGAACACATCAGAGCCAGCTGACATATTTAAACATATTTCATAATCCTCTATCACGTTAAAGCTGCTATTCGTTCTTCCATTTATAATGATCAAAGCAAAAGGCGGATTTGTTCAGCTATTACACTTTGAACTAAATAACTGTTATTGTGGCACTATTTATATTATATGTTAATTCAAGAGATTATCGCATGTGTCTAGAGCCATGTTAGACACTTTCATGTTTTTTTTCACATCAAATATGTGATAAGTGACTTAGCTGAATAGACAAAAACACTATTCAGCACTGTGACACTGTCATTCCCCGGGGAGTGAAATCTCCACTTTAAAAGATGATTGACAGTCACCATACCACTCTCCTTCAGGTACAGTACAGATCGGACCAGTCTATTTCAAAAAAGAAAAGAAAGGAGGAGCCAGTCTATGGTAAGCACAGAAGATGAACAAATCTACATGTGTACAAAGAGGGACGGATAAGTTGACAGATAGACTTAGATGCAGACAGAAGAGGAAACACTCTCATATACAACCACACATAAGGCACGAATATAAACTGTACCTTTCTTTGAAGAAGCGGCGAACGCCAAAGGCAATGAGTTTGAGTATGGATTCCAGCACAAAAGTGGAGGTAAAGAAATAGTTGCAGTACTTCAGGGCAAGATCCAGAGACTGGAAAGAAAGAGTAAAAAACATGTGTGTGTGTTTTTTTTGTGTGTGTCTGAAGCTGTAGAACTGAAATTGCTCCCATTGTTTGCAGAGTAAAATCAAGCACGCCAGAGGAAAAACAGAGCATCCTCCATTCACAGCACCATAGATACACACAGTACGTCCCCTGACAAACATATTTTTTAAGCTAAAGAACATTCGCCCAGTATTCAAATATTCCACAGGCAAGCATGTTTTAATTGTCTTAACATCAAGTCCACTGCAGAGACTGGAAATTACTTTGCTCACTGTTTCCTCTTTCCATCAATACAGTCGTAGCTTCTAGCAAGTGGGAGGCTGCCAAATGTCAGGAGCAACAGCTGACAAATACAACCAAGACCTGTGATATTTATCTGATGCTCGGTCAGTTTGAGAAAGCTTGCTCCATTTTAAAGGTCAGATGGGCATCTTATCTCAAGGATAATCACTTTTCTCTCCCTCACAAAAAAAACGCTATCAGGCTTTTGAACCTCTGTTCATCGCACAGGTGCTGACAGATATACGCGCTGGGAAGCTAACAGCACTCTGACAGCTGGCCGACGTCAAATCAGCCGTGCAATCACAGCTCTTTGTATGAACTGCAGCTATACTCACAACACACGCTACAGCTTCAGAGCCTGGATACAGTTTCAAGGTGGCAGACCAGTCAGTGTCTTTTTAAGATGCTGATTGATGTAGTGCAGAAAAACAACTACAAAATTGATAGAAGCTAGTAGTCTGCATAAAAAAACAAGTGTTAGTTTGTCCTCCTGAGAATTGAGCTTGTAGGAAAACGCAGATTTTTTTGTCCATATTTTGTGGAAAATGTGCTTTAGGCGAAGTGAGAGTAAAGCTAACGTAACTCCACATTTTTACATGAATGCGACAACAAGAACAAAACACGACTGGAGATGCGCCCCTGTGCAAACTTTTAAAGGCACATATTTGCACACACAGGTAATGTAAACATGTTCTTCTTACACGAGGTTGGTTGTAGTGCTCTAGGGACATGGTGATGACGTTGATGCAGATGATGAAGGTGATGATGAGGTCCAGGTAGTGGTTTGTGCACAGTGTGTGGATCATCAGGCGCATGTGACCGTAGCTGGAATAGTAGGGCAGCTTCTGGGCTTCTGTTGGTAGAAACACATGTTAAGTTTTTAAAAGGTCTGTCTCAGATGTGATAGCAAAAAAAAAAAAGAGTATAATGCGTCCTCTGCAGTGATTTAAAAATACTTCCTTAATGATATATGTTTAAATGCGTATGCTATTAGAATTTGTATTTACATAGATATTTATGTGAATGCTAAACAACGTGTTTGCAGAATCAGATGATTTCTATCATATGGTGGAGAGGTATTTTCCACAGAAGACTTGATCCACACTGAGCGCTTTGAAATGCAAAATTCATGAGCTTTGATCAAGCTGGTATTACTATCAACAGGAAATAAATCTTTTACTTTCTGGCTCTTTGTATGTAGCTTCAATGTGTCCTGTATTTTTTAGGCCATTAAGCTCCTTCCTGCATCTACTTTTTTTTTATCAGTCCCCTTGTTTCTATCCTCTGTCACTCTACTGCTGTCTCCTCCTCCTCCTCCTCTCTGTTTGTGGCCTCTCTCTTGTCAGTTCTCCCCCTTACTCCTCCTTTTCTTTTCCATGCGCCGCTGACGCTTCTCCTCTCGCCTCTTGGCCTCCTCCACCTCCTGGTGCTGGCGGCACTTGTGGAAGTTCTCCACCACCACACCGACAAACATGTTGAGGACGAAGAAGCTGACGATGAGAAGGAAGGAGATGAAATAGAGCAGCATCCACGGGTTGTTGTTGATCACCGGCTGGGATTGAGATGGCGTGTTTGTACGTGAAGTTGATTTTTGATATAAAACAACATGATGTGAGATGAGGAGGTGAGAAACAAATTGGAGATGAGAGAGAAGGAGAAAAAGGAGTTAGTCAGGGGAAAATGTAAGATTTCCTTTTTAGATGAGGAATAAAAGATGAATATTTTTTTGTTTATGAAGAACTATAGTTGCACAGCTTATATGTGGGTACCTGTTGGTCCACAGCCACAGCATCCAGGCCGTGATACATGATGTTAACCCAGCCATCTTTAGAGGCGAGAACAAACAGGGACATCAGAGCCTGGATAACAAAAGGTAGAGGACAGAAAGGAAAGATGGTATGTTTATTTTATGGATTAAAAAAAAATGGCAACACTTTATTTGACGCCTATCTCTATAACACATTATAACCATACTTATAATGAATTATAAGGCAGTTATAACACTGTAAAACTATAGTTATAAACATTCATAAATGATCATAATGCAGTTATAACACTGTAAAACTATAGTTATAAACATTCATAAATGATCATAATGCTTTATAACAATAATCATAACACACTATAAAGCATTTTATCATGACTTATAAGGTCAGGTATTATAATACGTTATAATTGTTAGTGACTTGCTGACAATGCCCACATCAATAATGCAGTATAAATATAGTTAGAATGTGTTATAATTGTTTTATAACAATAAGCATAGCACATCATAGAGCATTTTATAATTGCTTATAATGTCAAGTTTTATAATAGAGTTATAGTGCTCTATAATGTTTATGAGTGTTTATAATGATAGTTATAAACGTTCATAAGACAATTATAACACATTATAACTATATTTATAATGCATTATTGATGTAGCCATTGTCATCGAGTTACTAACAATTATAACGTATTACCTGATCTTGAAAGTCATGATAAAATGCTTTATAGTGTGTTATTATTGTTATAAGGAATTACGATAAATTATGAGTGTTTATAACTATAGTTATACGGTGCTATAACTGCATTATAACTCATTATAAGTATGGTTATAATGCGTTATAGAGATAGGCGTCAAATAAAGTGTTACCAAAAATGTAATTACTCTCTGTTTTGCATTCCTATAAGAAACCTCTTGCACATGTCAAGAAAACACAAGTGACACTTACCTGCCCCAGGTTGTCAAAGTTGTACTTATGGTGAACCCACTTGTAGTTGGCTTGCAGACAGTCAGACTTGTTGGTGATGTTTTTGACATCAGGGCCCAAGCAGTAGAAGAACTTGCCTTTAAAGAGCTGTCAGGAGAAGAACAGTCACACAGAGTTTTTGATGCAGTCCAGCTTACTCAGAAGAAGACAGATAAGTAAGCTTTCACAGAGGCGTCTGATGAGATGAAAGGATGCTCGAGTGAAATAATGAGCTGGTCAAAGATCCCAACAACTGAAAATGTTGCGCAGTGATGAAAGGAGTGGGGAGACAATGGGCGTTTACTTAAGAGAAAGAAATATAAAAATACATGAGCATATGTGCTTCAAAGTTGTTACGACTGAAGGGAAGGGAGAGGAACAGACTTGAAAAAAAATCATGCTAATGGGGAGAGTACGCAAATGGGTTATTTAAAAACACATCTGTGCAAATAATATGCGCTTCCTACCTGTACCCCAAGAATGCCAAATATGATGAAGAAAGCGCAGCAGATGAGGACAATGTTGCCGATGGGTTTGAGAGAAGTGATGAGCGTCTCCACCACCAGCTTCAGACCCGGAGCTCTGCTGATCACCCTGGAGAAAAGAGAGGAGCAAGAAAAAAAAACAAGTACATGAAGCAGCAGGAATGAAAACTGAAAAAGATAACGACTGCCAAGGGATTGCTTGTCTGCTTAACTCAACTTAAAGCTTATACCTGAGGGGGCGCAATGTTCTCAGTAGTCTGAGCACTCGAAGAACGCCCAGGATCTTGGCCCCTCCCGCCATGGACACGACGATGTCAATCAAAGACACAAAAACCAGGAAGCCATCCAGAATGTTCCAGCTGCTCCGGAGATAAGAATGTTCGCCCACGTACAGACCCATGGACACCACCTGAGGATGAGAGGGGGAAAAGCGGTGAAGCAGCATATTAGAGCATGGACTACACTTGTAGTTACAAGACATTAGTACACTGAGAGTGTCTCTACCAGCTCTGCAACATTGGGAAACAGTGAAAAGAACAATGTGCTGCACCGAAGGATATCAGAGTGAAACCAAAGGATGAGAGATGATGTGAAGGTAAAAAAAATAAAAAGCAATCAGCAGGTGTAGGACTAACACATTAAAAACATGTTCTCACCTGGCAGAAATAACAATGTGCCTGACAAGCAGACACACACACACACACACACAAACACACACACACACACACACACACACACACACACACACACACACACACACACACACACACACACACACACACACACACACACACACACACACACACACACACACACACACACACACACACACACACACACACACACACACACACACACATTTATTCAGATGTATGTACACACCTCTTCAAACAACACCTGCTTTGCCTAGAGAGCAGCCAGAGCGGATGGTGACTTTATCTGTCACACATACACTATTCACACACACACTCACATGACTAATTAGAAAAATTAAAAGAGACCACTCTCACACACACTGGCGCAACTGACACACACTCTGGCGCACACACACACATGCACAGGTACCAGTGTGTTTGATATCCAGGGCTACAGGAATAAAGCCCCAATGCCCCCTGCCTTCGCCTTGTAAAACAATTACTTGACATATAATGGTGCTTTACTCCTCTGTGAGTTCAACACAGGGAGGTGTATGCTGTGTAGACATTGCATTACACATGCACAGAGCTGGATTCAGTGTTTGGCTAAGCGGCAGCAGCAGCAGCAGCAGTGGGAGCACAGGGCCTGTGAAAAAAAAAAAAAAAAAAATCTGCCACTGACATTTGAGAATGTTTGCCAAGTGTCCGGCAAATCTTCAGAGGAAGTGTGTGTGTGGGTGTGGGTGGAGGGAGTGGGGGTGTTTGGCGTGCAAACATATCAAGATGGTTGACAGATCAGTGCCTGGAAAACATTTTAAGCCTAAATGCCAAATTGTAGACTGAATGTACAATAGTCCAAAACAAACACAAAAAGTGTAATCTTTGTGTTTGTGTTGAGAAATAGTACAGGAAACAGCATTTCTTATTATAGCAGCATACAACTACGGCCATTAGACCTTGAAGATGTATTTCGGAGCATGCTTCGCTGGGCTTGAAGCTGCTTCGTGAAATAACTCTCTGAAAAGTTGAGCATCGCTCCGACCCATCCCTGAGTCCCGCTGTGCCGTGCTTTTTATTTGGCCACATCTTGTACACAGCATCAAACCCGCTGGTGGAAACTCCTATAGAGAGATTGATGCTACACAATCAAGCGCACACCGACACAAATTATGCAGCCACACAAGGCCGAGACAGACAGAGACATGGAGGGAGACATGTACGGCTCGGCCAGGGGGCTGACAAGTCTGTGGCTCATTGACGGGCTGAGATTGGTTAATAATTGATTGTGGGAGTGCATAATTGATGGCCCACTTGTGCCAGAGCCTTTCGCAGAGCACACAGAGACAGTGGCAGAGGGAGGGAGGGAGGAAGGCAGGGAGGGAGAGCAAATAAAATAAAGGAAGGACCGAGACACAAGACAGGCCGAGAGCCTGAAAAGGGACTTGATGAGAACAGAGGGACCCTAAGGAAGTGGAAACACAGACTTTAAAAAAAGAAGCAGTCAACATCGGAGTGCTGAAGATAGACCACGTCCATAAGAGAGGACCAGCCACTAATTAATGACATTGGTTAATTGCTCTATTCTCCAAAGGAACATGGGAACTGCCATGAAAGAAGGGAAAGGGAAGGGAAGGGAAGGGGTCAAACCGTGGGAGGACTGAGGCAAAGTCAATTCAGCGATAGAGACGAACAGGAGGAGACAGACGGACAGAAAAAGATGCCTCTGTGCGCGGCCACAAACTCACAGGCAGATACAGAGACAGACAGGCTGTAAAACGTTACCTTGAGTGTCATCTCGCTCACAAAGATCGCAGTAAAGATGTAGTTGGAGATGGTTAGAAAGACTCTCTCCTGGACAGAAACAAACAGGAGGAGGGGGCAGAGAGAGGTTGGCAGTCAGGAAGAGGAGATGGGGGCAATTAGGGGCAGTAAAAGCTTACTTACTGCACCTTTTAGATAATAAAACTGAATTTATCCTCAGAGAATACAAGAGAGCTACCACACAGAAACTGCAGAGAGGAGCTGCAGCTTCTCACACACACACACACACACACACACATCAGATGGATTTACCAAGCTGCCCTGTAATATCTTGGGTCTCTCCAGAGCTACCGTGATGCAGTTGGAGAAGATGAAGGCCAGCACCACATAGTCAAACAGCTTATGAGCGATGATGGACTGACAGATCTGTCTGAACCTGGAACAAGAGGAGAGAGACGTGAGGAGGGGTTGGGGGACGGGGGACGCCACACTCTGTCCAAAACACAATTTAAAAACAAAGTCTCCTTCCATCCAATCAGAGCCGGAGCCAAGTTCCCTGACAGTGCACGGGAGCTCCCTCGAATCTTGGTGAGTAAATAGCCTCGTTCAGCCCCCTGTTTACATCACTCCTAATTCAAAACAAATTACATTAACAACACTCTCTGAAGCACTAGACTCCTGAGTACAGTGCTCTGCTGGGAAAACAGAAGAGAGAGATGAGAGAGAGAAACAAACAGAAAGCAAAAAGAGAGAGAGAGAGAGAGAGAGAGAGAGAGAGAGAGAGAGAGAGAGAGAGAGAGAGAGAGAGAGAGACAGGACATACAAATACTGAATATGCATTTCAAAACTTAGCATGTGACACTGTGTACTGCCAAAAAGCAATTAAATATCTTCGCCGCAGTGTTTATTGGAACGGATGAAAAGAAGCAGAATGAATCAACTGGGAGAGGGATCGAATTTATTCTAAACTATTTTGGAACACACATTGAGACATTTTAAATGCCTTTTATTTGAACACACGACTGTGTCTATTCGAACCTTTCCTCCGCAGATTGCGACACAACGTCACCAAATGTTAATGCCAGCTGTAATGAATGAGCAGCCTATGGTATTAAATTTACCCCCCAGCGCCACCGTTTCTTTTGTCCGACAGAAGGGGACAGGGTGGGAAATGTTGTTTTGTTATTTGCAAGGTGCGGCGATCAATACTCTAATGTAGTCTCTCTCTCTGTGGAAGCTTGGCAACCTGTCCCTTCCTATTGATGAGGTGGGGGAACAGAAATCTTTCCACCACCACATCCTTGATATTGCTTTGGTGAGATATGTCCTGCGGCCAGGTCATAATGTGTGTGTGCAAGAGAGAGAGAGAGACACTGTCCACATTTTGAGTCAAGGCACTTTTGATGCAGTCAATCACTCCAGCACTAAAAGCGCCGCGCTGCGATACAACGCATTAGATTAAAAAAGAAAAGAAAAAAAGAAAAAGCAGAGCCGGGGATAACGGTGACTCACTTGTTCTGTGGGGAGAAAAGGAAGATAGACCAATCCTCTCTGCTCTCGCACCAGTCGGGTCTATACGCCTCTAACATCTTCTGGATGCGGAAGCACAGGCTCTGCAGTGAAAACATACATCGGCACACGTCAAGCAGAGCCTGTAAAAAAGCATGGCACCGGCAGCAAACACTAAAAGACACACGGAGAAACTTCCTGTTTTCGACTCCCTGTCTGAATTATTTACGAAATTGCAACACTTCTATAGCAATAGCTGCGAGCATCTTCCAGCATTACCATCTGTATAGCTCTCTCCCCCGCTGTCTAAATAGTCCTTTCTAATTAACCTTGTTTCTCTCGCACACAGGCTTGTTTACAATGAAAACAATTGGACTCCCATGAGGCCCAGGTGATGGAGAGAGCAGGCTTTGCACAAAGTATTTGAGGATACTACACGAGAGAGCCGGAGATTACTGCATGTGTAAACTCTTCTACTTTAACACAAAAGCTAATGATTCGGTTATTGAGAATCACAAGGCTAGATTGTGCGTCTTTGTTCTTTTATTTTCCCCCCCGTTACACACAGTTTTACTTATGTTTATCTGTATCTCTGGAAGTAGACTGCGTGTCATAGGAAAGTAGTAGGATTACATAACCTTACTTCACTTACTCACCAGGCTTGTCCTAATGCTGTAACTGTTTAATTCCCTCCCTCCCACACACACACACACACACATACAGTAACAGAGTAACCTACATAGTCAATGTCGTCATCCAGGTCCTCCCTGTCCTTGCTGCGTGGGTTCACTTGAGGGAAGACGTCGGCCATCAGCTGGCTCTGGGGATTGGCCCCCCCTCCAGCCTGCTCAGTCTGTGGTCTAGGAGGGGGCTGGAGGAGCTGAGACAGGGGGGTCTTTCCATTACAGTCTTGGTGGACTCCTCCTAAGACGCCCAGACTGTCCAGTCCTCCACCTCCACCACCGATCACCACCCCTCCAGAGAAGCTCTTCTTCCTGTGGTGAGCGGCGTGGAGCGTCATGGGGGGCACCGGGTGAAGCGGCGGCGGCGGAGGGTGGGGGAGTCCGGGGACCTGCAGCAGGTGGGGCAGCTCTAGCGACAGAGCTCTGCGGTCCCTCCTGGGCACGAAGTGACCCGGGAGCATGGGATGGGGAAGGTGGAGCTGGGCGATGGGGGGAGGAGGGGTGACGACGGCAGGAGGGGAGAGAAGAGACTCCTCCTCGTCCGGGTGGACGTGCTGGAGGTGCCGGTGCGGGGACGAGGAGGCACGGGGGCCGCGGATACGGAGGCTTCCTCCAACCACCCCTCCCAGACTGCCCAGGCCGTAACCGTAGAAGGGCCTGGCGGAGGCGGGGTGGAAGGCCGGACTCGCGGAGGGAGAGGAGGAAGAGCAGGGGCGGCCGCTTCCCAGGCTGTTCCAGCTGGAACGACGAGCCCACAAGGCCTGAGGGTGGGGAGACACTGGACGTCCCCAGTTGTGGTAACCCCGACCTGGAAACTGAGTGAGACAGAGATGGAGATTTTATTCATGTCCTGTCATTCTGACTGATATCCTGTCTGGTTTACTAACAAATATCCCATGATAATGAAATGAAGAAGGATAAATGTAATCATCTGCTACTGATTATATAATACACGTGGCGCTTCTGTGAAAGGATCCCCTCCTTAAAGTTGCAGAAAATATTAGCATATCATTGTCCTTGAAATCAAAGGGACAAGGAAAATTGATTCAATGTCATTATGGTATCTATGAATGTAGTTATGACCTGACACATGATTTTCAGAGCCATAATATTCCTGTCTCTCTGTCAGCAGCGGGCCAGCCAGTCAACCAACAAGGAGCAAACAGCCCAGCAGCTATGTACTTTCCAGCCTCTCTCATTACAGTTATTTCCACTTACCACAGCCCTCTGCTCCAGGTTGGCCCTGCCAAGAGAAATAACACTGTTCTTCCTGGAGCCAAGAGCAAAGGTTAACCTCTCTCCTGGAAACAGACCAGCGGGCAGCGAGGAGAGGTCCAGGTGCCCATTTGGGGTCAGTGTGCAGATCTTTGGATCTGTAGGAAACAGGGAGTGGAGAGAGGGAGATATAAGAAAGGGGGAGAATTAAGATGGATGGATGGATGAAAGAACATCAGACAAGACTCTCTTTGTTTGCTCATTTTCTGGCGATGCTATTTTCCATCGAAGTACGCCATAAATGTCCTGAAACAACGTTAAGGGCTCAGACAGAGGAAGGTTTGATTTACACTAAATTGCCTCGCAGAAGCCGGAGAGGAGCTTGTAAAAAATGAAGAATTTCTGCCAGGGGTGTGTGTGTGTGTGTGTGTGACCATTCTTACACATATATTTTAGTTAGAACAGGCCTGAAGAAACAATACCAATTTCAAAGTTTCATTCAAGTAAACTGACATTTAAAAAGGGAGAGCTACGGTCAGACGCAATCAGAGGCCTCCCTAATGTGCTGCTAAATGCTGCTCTATACTGCACGATGCTTTGGCCGGGTTCTGATGAATTCACGTTTGTTATGCCCACAGGGAGAAGGAGGGGAGAGGAGTGGATGCACAAGTGGCGTCGGACATGCATCATTTAAACTTTGCTCTGGTTACATCTCAGACGGATGCTTAGAAATGTTTGTTATGGAAATCGTACAACGCCCTGCCCGGGGCGGAACGAAACAGCTGATAACTCTCCGTGACGCTGAAAGGTCAGGAGATCGGTTACACGGTGGCACCTCAGCCAATCAGATCGAAGTATTTACTAAGGTAATGGTGTGGGCTAATGGCAACTCCAGGGTAAAATTTAAAAGCATGCAATTTTCTTTTATAATGCAGTTGTAAAGTTTTAATTATTGTAATTGTCAAGTCATAAATATACATTAGTACACACTTGCCATGCCACAAACCACTTCTAGGGGTGAGGCGGTCATATAATTTCAGAGGTGAGAAAATCAATCTTTATCAGAGAGAACATGCTGTTAATGGCGTTTAATACCTGAGAGATGCAGGGAGTCTTTCTGTTTATCATTCTCCTCGAAATTACAGGAAGACCTGTCATCGTCTGAGTAAGAACGGTTTGCATCACCCTGTATTGGGGATAGTAAAAGAAAATTAATGGGGGAGAAAGAGAGCGAGAGAGCAAGAGAGAGAAGGACAGGGCGGGCATGGTAAGATATTAGAAGAGGGGAAGAAGCAAAATAAAAAAAAGAGTGAAAATCATAGAGAATCATCTCCTTAACATCAACCATACTGTATGATTTTGATCACATTTGATTTTGCTGATTTGCTGTTTGAAAAGTGTAAAAACTGTCCAGAGCTGCACAACATCTACAATGAATGACAATACATCAATCAGGAAATCAATCAGGAAATCAAACCAGGATTGTTACCCACGTCTTACCTCAGCTTGAAAACCCTCAACCAAGATGGCAACCAGTAAATTGAAGAGCACATAGTTTCCAAATGTCATTAGAGCCACAAAATAGAGCGCAGCAAAGGGCGATGTGGAGGCCATGCCGTTGTACAGAACCATGTTCCAGTCCTCCTGAGTCAGAATCTGCAGCACAAAGACACATACATATGATACAGACACACACAGATGTGGATAGAGGTATGATACTGTAAATGTGTACAGTCACAATCACATCTGTTCAGGCTGAGGTTGTTGAAAGTGAGCGCGTGGTTTAAATCTAATATTTGTACCTGAAAGACGGTGACGATGGCCCAGAGCAGGGAGTCAAAGTTCTTCCTGTCGGGCACCGTGTCTCCTGCCTCTGTTTTCAGACTGAACTTACAACCAAATATGTGCATCCCCAGGATACTGCAACACACACACACACACACACATACACTGTCACACATACACTGCCACATACACTGTCATTGAAAAACACAATGTGATTGTTTGTGTGACTGAATTGTGCACTGAAATGACTCGGGGGGCTTAAGTGTGTCAAGGGCTCTGAGTGAAGATTCACTGACAATATGCTCAAAGTTGAAATAAAAAAGAATTACTATTCATTTAGTAAAGCAGATGCAAACACAAAATTGCAAACACGGTGAGCTGTCAGAGATTGAAATACACAACAGATACACAACTATGGTCTAAACCTGCAACATACGTTTATACATTCAGATCTGACACATGTAAGGATGGACACATATACAAAAACATATCACCGTTACAATCCTTTATCATCCCTGTTTCATTTCAAAGTCTACTTTCTTTCACTCTGTTCTTCCATTAGCTGCCGTCACAACACTGTATACACAGTCAGTCTCATTCGTTCTCTCATTCATCACTGGCTTCTTCAGAGCAATTACAGAGAGGTTTTAAAAGTTAGAGTCTCACTGAGTGGCGCTGTACATTAACTGGCTACATGTACAAACCAAATGCCACTGGCTCAGGATGGCATTAGCTGACTAAAAGCTCTGAAGCCATCTGTCTGGCCAGTGGCCACACTTGTTTTCGATTGCTGTGCTGCGAGGTTTGGCCAGTGCAGGTAAACACACACACGAGGGGGGGGGTGATACAGTAGTATTATGCTGCTGCAGAACTCATTTACTGTGTAAAAATGATTTAACTTGGAACAATTAGGACAAATTATTCACATAACAATAATTGTGTTAATATCATCTAGAGAGGTGAATTTAGAAGGAAAACAGAGCAGTGACATGTGTGTTTGGGGGTTTATGTGTGTCTATCTGTGTGTGTTTGTGTGTGTCCTGGGGAATATTACCAAGAGGTGCGATTAGGCCGAATCATAATGTTTCTGAAAATTACCGTTTTCAGTATCCACATCGCAATGGTGCAATGTAAATGCTGCATTTCATATTGAATTGTTAAGTGGATAATTTTGAAAATTATTAGGACTCAACCTTTCCATTACTTAGATTTTACACTCGGCCTAGTGAAATGATTGGTATGATTGTGGGCTGAATTCATGTAAAGGAAAAGTGCTGCTAATGGAGCACTACCAACAATTTTTTTTACAGTTTTGAATTAAAGCAATATTACTGTGTAATAATTTCAAAATTAGTCTCTAGCTGTTAGTTTAAGAGTTACAGTTTATTGTTATCACTGCTCTTTGGCCCAAGGTCTGTCGGTCTTATTTTAATGGAATTTCAAATGTTGTGCAGGGACATGCACAGCTGACTGACAACTGAGGTGAGGTAGCTACTCGTAACCGTCATGGTGATGGTGGAGGTAATGCTGGAGAGGGAGGCAGGTCAAAAGAAAATCATTGATGCTATGGTTTGGGCAGAAATGGGGTAGATTATAATAATTGGAAGATAATCCTATTATTTTAAACACACTGTGCAGGCTTTAGGCTATGGCTGCCTGGACTGTGCTTAACTATTATATTTTCTGTGAGCATCCAAAACAAACTGTCTTTGGCTCACAGTGCATCCTGTACACCAGTGGTTCTGAAACTTTTTTACATCAAGGACCCCTAAACTGACACAAATTAGACTACGGACCCCCCCCTCATTGAACAAAATTTTGAAACAAACACCAGAAATACACAAATATTTGTTCTGAGACTGAATAACGCCACTTTTTTAGTCAATGTAAGTTCAAGTAGGGCCAATGGCTTGAATTTTTGGAAACATTATAGAGAAATTTCTGGAAAAAAATGAAATATTTCTAGAATTTTTTTTTGTAATTCTAGAAAAAAGTGGAAGTGGAAAAACTGTACACACACTCGCCTCTTCTCACATTCTTATTTACACTTGTCTTCCCCCCGACGGAATTTTTTTCTATTTCTTTTGTGTGTCGTATACAGTGTACAAGTGCACACCCCTCTGCCCCTGTGTTACCTGAAGATGAAGATGAAGAGCATGAGCAGCATGCAGAAAGTGGCCACGTTGTCCATCGTCTTCATCAGTACCACCAGCTGCCGCCTCAACGCAGGCATGAACCTCACCAGCTTAATGACCCTCAGCAGCCTGAAGGTCCTCAGCACTGACAGACCGCCGTCTGCCTGGCCGATTATCTCGCACACACTGGGGTGTGTCGGACACACGTGCACATGTGTGTATGACAGTGTGAAATGGAGAGGAAGTGAGGAATTAAGAGGATAAGGAGAAATGTAGAGGGGAAATATGTGTATTACCATAATGAAGGAATGTAGGGAGAGTTGAAAATAATACAACACAAAGGAGAGACCAGAAAAAAGAAGATTAGATAAGAGAACAGGTTAGTGTTTTGTACTTAACAACACTACTGCACATTTTCAAGATACAGAAAGCCTGTGACAATACATAATCCATACTGGTGTGATAAAGAATATTGCTGTATTTAACATAGTTTATCCCTGAGGTGCTGAATAGTTCCTATATTAAACATTTGTCACATAAAAGAAACTGTGTAGCTTCGCGACAGGGCCTGATAGCAAAAAAAAGCCTTTATGGATTTTTTGAATGGATGCAACAGCCCGCAAGGAATTGTCCTGTTTTGACCAGTGGCCATTTCAACTGTGTCTGTTCTTGTTCTAGCAGCGCTGCAGAGACTGGGTGCTCAGTACATCAAGGTTTACAGCTACAGTACTGTCTCCAAATTCCCTGATGCTGGGGACCAGTGTGGGAGAGGTCAACTGAGGCCCTGCAGGAGTAAGCACACTGGCAGAAACCCTGGACGAGAAGAGGCATTACATGTTTGTTTTGAGGCAAACAGTGGAACTATGAATGCCAGGCTCTGAATTTGATTAAGGATATACTTTTTATAGATCAGAAATGATGGGTTGGTTAGGTGATCAACAGGGTTAGGGTTAAGGTTAAAACTAATTTGTGAAAAGATATATTTTGGCCATTCATGTCTTACTGAGAGATAGACAGGAAGTGAGAGAGAGAGGGGATGAAGGACGGTGAGTCAGACTGGAGCATATGGCCGCTGTGGTTAGGACCATGTCCATATGGTGCACACTCTACCAGGTGAGCCGCTGAGGCACAGCTGATCTACGGTCATTCTGATAAGAGAGGTTATCATATCCCTGTATTTCTCATGCGGGGATTTTGAAATATCTTCAGAGTTTGGACTGTTGATCCACCATTTTTCGCTGGTTTCTAATATTTTATGGCTGCACCCATAATTAAAAATGCAATAAGCTCAAGTGCAATATCCAAATCAAGTGTAATGTTGCTATGAAGACACTCCGGCTAACAAATCATAATCTATACGTAGATATAAAAGGGACATGTTTGTTTGGTACAAGACCAAACAAAAAAATCACATCATTAATTTAACATTTGTAAGTGAGTAAGAAAGATAAGAAATGACCACTCCAATTGAAAATGAATTGAGATTTCTACCCATATAATCACAATATGATATTTATCACATTTCATGGACAAATTTCATTGATCAAATTCTATTTTATATATTATATATATAGATCACAGACCTAATGATGACGATGATGCCATCAAAGATGTTGTAGGGGTTCCTCAGGTATTCAAAGAAGCCAAAAGCAGTCAGCTTGAGGATCATCTCCAGCGTGAACATGCTGGTGAAGACAATGTTGCAGATCTCCAGGACGTTGGTCAGCTCCTCGGGCTGGGTAGAGAAGGAGTCGCAGAAAAAAAAGAAGGGGAAATTAGAAGAGTGTGTAAGATGTGGGAGCGGGTGTATAGAGAGCGGCACAAAGAACGGTAGGTAAAAGATAAGAGAGGTTAAAAACAGAGCAGTGATAGACAGAGGGAGGCAGGTGCAGACAAAAAGATAAAAACCTGGTTGATATTAAACCACTGCTTTGCAATCACAGCTACCTCAACAAAAGATACCGCGCTGCACTGCAAAAGGAAACAACCGCGCACAGATCACTTTCCTCCGCCTGTGTGGAAAGCGCTGTCACTCAACCTGTCAGTCACTTGAAGAGAGAGCTCTCCCTACATGGCAAATAAAATTAAAGCACACGCCTTATCTTAGATAGGCAGCAGACAGAGAGGCAGGGAGGAGACTGCATGGGAACAAATTGTTGTTGTTTTTTTTATCTCTATCTTCAACGATTTAAGTGAAACTGTAAAGAAAAAAAAACTTACATCAGCAAATATGAACAAGGGGAATGAAGAGTGTGTAGTGTCTTATCTAGTGTGTGTTATCTGGAACAGGAAAAGGAACACAGACAAATAGGAACTGTAAAAAAATAAATCCATACTCATGCTCCAGTCAGCCCTGAGTTTATTTGCATTTCTATGTACATGTGCATAAGCAGACTCACATTATACAAGTACAGAGTGTATTTTTGTATGTGCTGTCCTGTGTGTGTATTATGCACAATATAGATCAGATGCCTTTCTGATACCCCCTGTGATTTTCACTCTCAAGGCCAGCAGAGAAATAGCCAGCTAGCCCTGCCAAAGTTAGCAAACCGTGGCAGAGAAAAACACACTCTCAAGCCACCCAACCCCTCCGCCCCCACCCCCACCTCCTCTAATCCGCTTTCTCTCCCAATCTATCTCCCCCCTAGTTCTCCATCCCTCTGTCTTTCTCTTTCGGAGTCTCATTATCAGGCAGACCCATCTCTTCCCAATCAATATCCTCCCGTCAATCAGAGGAGGGTAGAGAGCGGGAGAGGGAGAGCACTGGCTGGAGGAGAGAGGGAACAGGGAGGGGGGAGGGAGGGGGCAGCAGAGGGGTTGTTTGGGAGTAGATGATGACATGATGGGTGAGGAGGAGAAGAGTGGGGAGAATAATATTTGATCAGAGGCGAGGAAGAGAACGAATGATAAAAGGAAAACGGGAACAAAGGAAATAAGCTGAAAAAACCAGCCTTAAATCTCATGAGCTGGGTTTTAACTACGACATGCCAGTCTGCTGAGACTCATTTGAGTTCAGTATCAGGAAACGGGACCAATCACAGGACTGGAGACTGGTTTTACATTTAGTTTTACCTTGAAAGGAGTCGGAATAGGATGAAACAATGGTAATAAAAGCACAAGAGCAACTTTTATCTCTTCACAGTAAGCTCTAACCTTGACCTATGGCTCCCTCGCTGGTCCAAAATCCAAACGCAGGATATGAGATTTATTGCTATTGACAGAACCATCACATCCCTTGACATCACAGTTTAACTCAGACAAAATACCATCACTCCACCCTCTCCTCGCCTCCTCCCACCTCTCTGCTTGCTTTCTTCTTGCTCCAATACCTTTCAGTCCCTAACCATGTCTCTCCTCATATTCCTCTGCCCGTGTTCTCCCATGTTACTTGTCCTGGTACAGTATTTCTTTTCTTTTTTTCCCCAGCTCCACACAAACGTGTCCTCTTTCTGTTTCTTTCTCCAAATATGACCTCAGTCAGCCTCTGAGTGCTGCTCAAACATGAATGAAAAGAGCTACAACTTCCAAGCCTGAATTCTAATGTGCCATTTTCCCCCCCCCCCCCCGCTCCACTTCCCCCCAAAAAAACATCCAGACAAGCACGCACATAAAATGAATGCAAATAGGCAGATTGGCTTTTTAACTTGCTAATGTGCCATGTCACCCATCATCACAAGATCACAATCAAAAATTGCAAGGTCATGTATTTATATAACGATATGCATTTTGTGATGTGAATGTTTTTCCCTAACTGCGGCACGGTGCAAACAAGGCAGCTTTGTTGTTTATCGTCGGTTTTCAGGGAGAGACGCGCATCAGCTCCACAGTTCCTGTTTTAGAATCAAATTGCATGAGGTAAGACTTTTCTACTGCGGAACAGAGACACACACACTTGTGCTGCTGCTGCTGCTGCTGCCTGTGTGCCAGCCTGTGGAAATTGCAGAGGGAGAAAGACTCAAAAGACAGACAGACAAAACCTCTGCGAGTTTGTGCATGCAAATGTGTACTTGTGTTTCTCAATACACGCCCACTTTGAAACGCACACACACACACACACACACACACACACTCACACTCCTGCACAGAATCACACAGGGAATTGAGCTGAAAACTGCTGTGTAACCGGCGTCTGCCTCGCTCTTCCTCTCGCACTCTCCCTCCAACCCCCCCACCACCACCACCACCACCATCACCATCTCCCCCCCCCCCTGCAACCCTCGTTTATTTTTAGAGTCTTTGGAGAAGAGAGAAAGCAGCTACTCTGTACACTGTCAAAGACTGCGTGGGTGGATGAGAGAAGAGAGAGAGACACACGGAGGGGAAAGTGGGGAGACGGCGATGGAGGTAAAAACCGAGGCACAGAATGTAGATGAGACACTTGGGGTAAAGGGGGAAAGATGGGAGGAAGGGAGAAGGGGGGGGGGGGGGAAGGCAGCGGGGGAACAGAGGAACAAGTGGGGGTACATACATGCAAAAGGAGAGGTGCGCAAAGGGATTTACGGAGAAAATAAGGAGAGAGAAGTGGAAGTAAAATTAGCAGGGGAGAGGAGGGGGGAGAAAGTGAGGAGAGGAAACAGAATGACAAGAGTTGAGAGACGGAGAGAGAGAGATGAAGAAATAAGAAAAAGCTGTTTTATGTAACAGCTTGTGAGTGTATGTTCCTGCATGTGTTCCTGCTGCTGCATGCGCAAAATAAAAACAAAACAAAAACAAAACAGTATTTGCTTATGTGCATGCACACACACACAGGACACAAATGAATGTGTATTGCGTGCGTGTGTGTGTTTGCGTGCATGCATGTGTTTGTGTGTGCGTGTGCACTCTTGGCATGCCTCTCCCACTCTCGCTCCCAGACACCTGCCTTGTCTGCCTCTGAGGAGCCTGGCCAATGTTAAAAGCCAGCTCGGTTTTGTCTACCGCTAGGCTAAATGTTTACACCTCTGTCAGGGAGCTGCATGGCAGCGATGCTCCACTCCCACTCTCATCCCTCTGAACGTCATCTGCTATTAGAACATTTCTAGCAGCGATGCTTCATCAGCGGTGATGCTGCTTCATCTGCTGAGGCTGTGGTGATTTGTGGGAGTGAGAGGGGAGAGAGAAATGATTATGCCAGCACACACCACTGACACTGTCGTATGGCAAGCAATGCAACGCTACACAACGATGATAACGATCATTACCAATTTACAAAATAATCACTATAATAAGCACACACACACATACGCACACATTTATTTATATTGTATAGAATTACTGCCACCATAGATTTGTTTCAGGTTACATCCCTGTTTATCCACATGTGTGATATTAACCATTTGTGTGAAATGATATTTAGTCTTATATTGTATACATTTACATAAAAGTATTTTAGGTCTGATTTTCTCTTAATAGGTGTTTTTCCACTCCCTTTGATTATCGCTGAAAATCGATCGTTTCTGCTGTTCTTTCTAGGTATGAACCTGACGGGAATGAAATGCAGCGCTCTGCGGCAATTTCAAAATAAACTTAAGAAGATTACAGCTTCTGAATCACTGGTATGCTTTTATGAAACACGTGGATGACGTGAGTTTGGTTTTCAGCCCTGAACAACACAGCAACAGACAGAAAGTCAGGCACAAATCGAAGCACACACTCAAATGTGATCAAATACATTTCCAAAAAATAATCAAACGTCGTTATTAGTATATCAAACAGTTAGGCCTAGATCTCTGCTATTTGAAATATGTATGTACAGTATTGGTGGTATACAAACAAAAATTGATTTGACTTGAAACAATATTTGTGTGATAGCCTGTGACTTTACCTGGTTATGATGCTCGATGCCCATGCTGATGGTGTTGATGAGAATAGCGATCATGATGCCCCTGCTGAAGTACTTGCTCTCCACGATGCCCCAGAGCTTCCTCCTCATGTCGGTCCAAAAATCCCGGCACTGACCGAAACACGACCTCTTCTTCTTCTTCTTCTTCCTCTCCCCATCCTCCTTCTCCTCCAGGTGGTTCTCCTCCTTGCCCGTCTCCTTGACGGCATCCTCCTCGTCCTCCTCCTCGTTGGCAGGATCCCCCGCGGCTCTTGCCCCCTCTTTCAGTGACAGTTTACATATGGGGCAGTCCTCGGGATTCTGAGGGACGGACAGGCTGATGGAGTTGGCCAGCGGCTGAGGGCCGTGGTCTTGCTTGTTTTGGTGCGGACAGTGAGACACTGGAGAGGTGCAGAGACAGGGGAGTAGGAAGAATATGAGATGCACTTGAGTTTCAGATTTAATGTTTTTTCCCATGATGAAAAATGTATAAGATTAAAGTAGACATTTAGAAACTGAATTAGAAGATACACAAAATATCTGTTTGTGGATGAATTGCACCATTTCAAGCTGTTAAAGGGATAGTTTAACAGCTTGGCCCATTGCCATAATCGCTATAGTCATAGCAGTAGGTTCGTTACCTTTACTATACCTTATACTGTACCTTAAACTCATCAAATACACAATCCAACAACTCTCGTGGACAAGTTGTGACCTGCACATTCACCACGCTATGAGATAATAACAGAACGTTACAAGAGTTGTTTTCGAGGTAAACTCATGCAAAACCACTCATGCGCGTTCCTGACGAGGGCAGTTTTTCAGCAAGCAGTCTCTGCATTTTGTTCACGGCTCGGCTCCACCGTTCTAAAAATAGCTCACACCAACAATTAAAGGTAACAAACCTACTGCTATGACTATAGAGATTATGGCAATGGGCCAATTTGCCAAAATGTTGAACTATCCCTTTAAACGACATTCAATCCTGATTGTTCCACAAATGTTACATAATAAGACACATTCAGATGTCATCTTCGGAGGCCCTCTTACTCACATTTCGTGCGCCTTGAATGATGTCGCTCTCCGTTCACATTCCCACCAGCGCGCCTGTTCCCCCTGCCTCCACCAGCTGGCGGGGGCTTGCCCCTCAGCGTGTAGTAGAGAGCCGCCGATCTCCTCTTAGCCTTGCGGAGGACATGGCAGACCAGCTGGAAGAGCTCCTCGTAGCAGTCTCCCGGCTCAGCCATGCTGGCCAGGGTGGAGGAGGATAGGCACTGTGCCCTCTGCTCCTGCATCAGCTGGTGCTCCCGCTGTTTGGTCTCTGAGAACTGGGTGGCTATGACCACCAGGCACAGGTTGATCATGAAGAATGATCCAATCTGGGTGGACGTGGAACACCAGTCAGAAAAGTTAGAAAAATGGGCGAGTGAGTTGAGATATACAGTACATGAAGTCAGATTAAGCTGGTGCAACTAATGGGAAATTACTGCAGGGAACACAGAGTTAATCTTGCATGTATTTTGCCCCAAAGAATAAACTGTGCTGTGGAAAATAAAAGGGACTAAAGAAGCAAAACCTAAATAAAACAAGAGACAGCACAACGATCAGCAAAACTTGTCAATTGGTGAGGAGGAAGTTGCTCATTTAGGGAGAAATCCTATGCGTGCAGATGTGTCTATCCAGACTTGTTTCTCATCAAGCTCACACACTTGCAGATTCTCATAACGTGTGCCATTCTCCCTGTAGAAATGTTAGCCTGCATGCTAAAGGTCTCCGAGTGCTGGCGTCCTACCAAACCAAGGCTGATTGGAGCAGACAGACAGAGCCAACATATGCCCAGAGCACACTTCAGCATCTGGCTATCTTTCTTTTTCTCTTCTTTTCAACGCAGGCTCTGACCTGACTTAATTATCCCTCCCACCCCTACTCCAACTCAATATCTCTCTTTACTTTTCACTTTTCTCATGCAACATGTGCCCATCATTTACAGCACATGGCCACATTGTATATTTCCTCACCAATCACTACCTATTTTTTTATTTTATTCTATTTTTTCCCCCACAAAAGAGCTTTCATTTTCTTATCAGGCGTCAAAAAGTGAGGGTTCGAGCGGGGGGAGTGCATTGTGAATGATACGTGCTGGCTGACCCTTTTAGTGGCAGTAATGGGAATCACTACAGGACTGCTGAAATGGCTTTTATTGGACTACTCCGAGCTGGTTACGGAACAATGATCAGATCAATAATGGCTAATGCTGAACAACTCAAAAACCAGACTGCTGGATGGATAGAGCAGCTTGTAGCAGAGCGTTGGTTTTGTTCATTACAAATCTGAACATGTATCGCTCTCTCTCCTTGGATAAGGCTCTGAGACAGATAGAAAAACACACACAGACATCCATACACACACACACACACACACACACAAATAAGGCTAAAACATCAAGAGGAGGAACACTCACAGAACATCCACAGATATATGAAAAATCCAAACTTCTACCTATAGACCTTCATCTACAGTGATTAAAGATGCAGGACGAGGTGAAGGAGAGAGATGAAGTGGGGAGGAAGGAAAAAGGAGACACCACAGAGACGTTCACTCATAGAAAGAGAGGGGAAACATGTACAGGATGTACCTGTGTGTGTGTGTGTGTGTGTGTGTGTGTGTGTGTGTGTGTGTGTGTGTGTGTGTGTGTGTGTGTGTGTGTGTGTGTGTGTGTGTGTGTGTGTGTCTATGGGAGGAGAAGGAGGAGAGATGCCCATCTGTGGCCTGTGGGTCAAAGCAGGTCTGCAGGTGTGTGAGGCTTTGATTTCCCTCCCGGCTTGCATCTCTATGTGTGTGTGTGTGTGTGTGTGTGTGTGTGTGTGTGTGTGTCTATTCGGTGATTCTGATCAGTAGACAGCTTTCTGCATAATCAGGGATGGCAGCCCAGTATCACGCATTCAGACACACAAATTAACATGGCAGACTGAGCTCACAAATGATTGTATGTGTCTATGTGCCTCAGCGCAGCAGCTGTCGCAGACTGCACATCTATGTGTTTACATGGTCTCCCAATAATCACCCCCTTGGTAGCCTTTTGCTCTAAGACACACGATCCATTACCTCATATACACTTCAATGTCACACAGATGGACACTTAGGTGAAGCACATGACAGTAGTCCCGTATGAAGTAGCAAGCAGGTAGAGGTGAGATTCAAACACGTGTTAAAGGACATGGTGCTTAAGAGCTTAATGACAACAAACACACACACACTAAAAAAACTGGAAAAGTAAAGAAAAGAAAAAGGAAAGAAGAAAAGAACAAGAGAGAGGACTGCAGCTGTAAAGAAAGAGAGCGTCAAGGTGACCCTGAGTGTGTGAACAGCACCTTAGGGGCCAATAAAAGTGCCTAACTGCAAACTTCTCCTAGTGTCAACACCACTCCCGAGGCATCCATTAGAAGCTCTCACGTACTAACAAGGTGCCAATCAATCATGTACCACGATGTGATTGTCTAGCTGTTAGGCGTCGCATAAGCCTCTGAGCTCTACAGTGTGTATTGAACCTGAGAGCGAATTAGCTTGTTTGTTTTTTTGTGCGGTCACTTTCTTTAGCGGAAGCTTGTTGAGTCGCATTGGAAGTAGTATAATACGGTCTATATGGCTGCGGGCTGTGATCCGTGGAGCAGCATATACCGGGCTAAAGTGATTACACTGTAATGTGACACCATGTCAACTATCTTCCAAAAGGTGCTTACACTCACAGAGCCAACCTCAGGTCAAATCTGCCAAAAAACAGGATGAGATTTACAGCCAGTGTGTGTGTGTGTGTGTGTGTGTGTGTGTGAAGCGAAGCAGCAGACAAACGCTTTGTAAGGTCGTCCTTACACTCTTAAGTCGTGCAGAAGTGAGTGTGATTGTGACTGATTGGTGTTTGTGTTTGCGTCTTCATTTCTATCCTCTCTTGCAGCTGTCCTCTCTCGTCTCCTTTCATCTCCTCTGTTGTTTTCTTGATATCGCGTTCCAGCTTTTGCAAAAGCCTGTGTGCGTCTGTGTTTTATTGTGTTCACCTGCTGGTGGGAAAGTGCAACATCTGGGACTTCTGTCGTTTCACGTCTGCTGCTATACTCTGAGTGACTGAATGCGGTTTGCCAGCGGCACATGAATGCGGAAATCAAACATCATTCTTTGCGCTGCCACCTGGCAGCACATGCTGAAAAGCTGACCCAGCTCCTGCACGCAGTGTACATTCAGTACTTTTTCACTTTTGGAAAGACTGGTCTAGTTCAGCTGTCTTTGCTCCTCTCCTCTCCCCTTTCTCTTCCTCACCACCAAAAGATAAATTTATGTAACATCCACCTCCTTCCATCCCTCCTGCAGATATTGATTGTTGACGGCCCTTTATGCGACTATTGATTTTCACAAGTCTATTAACACAATTCACCACTCAGGAAAATATCCACCTTCAATGTATCGACAGCAGGAGACCCCTGATGTCCACATACAGTATATTGAAAATGTTATTAAGGATTTTTTTCTTTTCTTTTTTATCTACAGCACCCCTGCTACATTTCACTCTTTAGTTATTCATGGTTTAATCAACAAATCACACTTCACAGTGAATGAGTCAGCTGGAAGGAATGAAGAGTAGTAATAATTCAGTGAAAGTAATAATAAATGTTACTTACAATGATGAGTAATATGAAGTAGATGAAGTTGTAGAAGGAATGGGCGTCCATTACATAATACATGATCTCTACCCAGCCCTCCAGTGTGATCACCTAAGGAAACATTAGACTGAAATTTACCATTTACAGGTTAACAACAGCTTTACTTGCAACCAAATATTTACCTATAGTGCAGCATGGTTCATGTAAGACGCTTTAATCCAATGCACTCTTCTGAGTTTGTCAATATAACATAACTAAAACTTAACATATAAAAGAGTATAAAATACAGATTTAGATAAATAGCATTGGATAAACCAGATTTGCATTGTTCAAAGTAGAACCAGCCTAAATTTAACATATCAACAAATATAAATACATCTTTTAGTAACAAAAACACTATAATATCTATTTAGAAAAATAATTTTAAAGGATTGACAGATCACACTCATACCTGAAAAATTACGATCCAGGCGTAGACGATGTTGTCAAAGTTGATGGCACCTTTGTGGGGGTTGCTATTTCCCGTGTGGCAGCGGGTGTAATACTGGTTCCAGTTGATGCACAGACCCATCGCTTCACCAGCCCCGCTCCCGTTGGCCAGTGGCTCGGGACTCAGGCCCAGAGCCTGTCTGTGGAGCGCGTCCTCTCTGTCCAGGCAGCACGTGCGGCCTCCTTCGCGTCTCGCCGGCACGTCGGTACACGACATGATTCCGTTATCGGACGCCAGGGAGCAGATGAAGGGCCGCTCGTCGTCCTCCTCCGGCTGATAGTACGGAGCCGGCAGCGCCATACCTGAAGATCTGGATGGATGAGACGGTAAGAAACTCAGTTAATTGGTTATGGAACAGAAACTGCGCACATGATGTAGGTCATAATGGATTTCCATCATGTTTCATTACCTCAATTGGGGGAATTTTTCACGAGGATTTCAATGAAAGAGGGAGAGTCAAGAGGGAGTAAGAGGCGAGAATGTAAAATGAGAGATGTTATATAGCGCAGTCATTTAAGTAAATCCCTGGAAGTACTCCACCAAACCTGCAGGATAAACGCATCATTGAAAGCATGCAAGAGCATAAGGAAATGCAAATGATCCTCCATGTACAGGCAGCATAGCACCCTCTCTTCTCTTCTCAGTCTCACATATACACAAGTACTATATCCTTAGATTACACAGCATACTGTATATACATACACTCCTTTTTAATTTTCTCCTACATGCCTCTCTCTTCTTTAACCCCTTTTTCACCAATATAGTATAAATGAAGCAGTTTAAGTTACGAGGAAAATAAAGTATGACGCTGTAGGTCAGGGGTGTCAAACTCATTTTAGTTCAGGGGCCACAAACAGTGTAATTTGATCTCAAGTGGGCCGGACCAGTGAAATAATAAGACAATAACCTATAAATTAAAAGAACTTAGGAACTTTGTTTTAGTACATTATTAAGATGTTTACAGTTAATGAACTATTACAATACATTATGAACAACCTGACATTTCTTGATAAAAAAAAAAAGTACAACTTCAGGCAATATTATGCCTCTTCTGTCTTCTGTAATTTTTTCCTGAGGGCCGGATCGGACCCTCTGCCGCAACGGCTTCGGCCTGTGGGCCGCACGTTTGACACCCCTGCTGTAGGTGGTGTGTGTGTGCGTGTGTGTGCGTGTGTGTGAGAAAAGCCTGATCTAGCAGTGAACTAGCGAACACTGCCTAGAGCTAGTGAAGACAGGTGTGGAAAACAGGGTGGGGTCATGAGTTGGTCAGGACACGACATAATGAGAGTCCTGAGGAGAAATCAAGCAGCGCCCGACACATCACATTCACTCACAGGTGATCCTTCATGTATCTGTGTGAGGAAGAAAAGCAGGGGACTCGGGAGTTTGGGAACTACTCTGTTTAGTGTGAGTCAGACATCCATGGAGTTAGAATTAATTTAGTGCTATTTGCTGTCGTCCTTGCCAAAGAGGAGGCTCCATGAATCCTACAGCTTAGTTTGTATTTTGTTTGCTCTCGTCTAGTTTCAGGTCACAGGTTAAAAACACGGAGGAGCCCTGGTGAGAGAGTTCCAAACAGCAACAAGAGCTTTATGGGAGTTATTTTACTCCATTTACATTCAAATCTTTGCCTTTAAGGTCTGAAAACAACTAAAACAAGATGGAAAGAACTACATCCCAACAAACTCTACCAATGTTTCTCTCAGTGCTGCTCCATTTCCCTAAAAAGTAAAACTAAATGAAGGCAACAATTTGCTAGAAGCTGGCAGCAGCACTGACCGTGATCCGAGTTTTCAACTGGGGAATCAGGGTTAGGTTTGTTATTTGGCAGCAACAAGCTCCACTCCTACAAGGCCTTGCAAGTAAATAATTGGTCTGGTCTTGACAAAGCAGAAATAACAGGTGTGTTCTGCCATTTGAAACAGGGGCAGTTCCGCGCCGCTGCCCTGATTACCCTGCTGAAAGCTGGGCCTAATTTGACTGGGACTGTGATAGGTGAAGATAATCCTGCATCACAATCTGAGATGCAACACGTTCAGAAGTGTAGGATTTTAATGAGAGCCGAGAGGTCAGTGGAGGGCAGATGAACTGATAGATGAACATCCGTATATTTCCTAAAGGAGAAACAACATGTATTGTAATCTCGACACTGTTTTTGTTATTCTCATAAAAAATGAAGCTCATCACGATCTTTATTAAATGTCCTGATATAGAAGCAACGATTATATCATTTGCCATGAAACATGCAGGCAAAACAAAATGATTTCCTAAGCTAACTAACCAACTGACAGGCACATCATTGGAGATAAGTGTGTTGAGCGCCAGACAACAACTTTAATCATGTAAACGAAGTCATGTGGAAAGTGTATGTGAGATAATGTGCATGTGTGTGTCCTAGCATGAAATCATTAGAAAAACAGATCACGCTCTCTTCATGCACGTCGTACACACACACACACACCTTCAATTAAATAACTCCTTCCTTATTGGTGGGTGGGTGAGAGTGAGCGGTGTCTTTGGCTGATTCCCACCGATCTTGATGACACATGTGAATCCAACTGATTGCCACTATCTTGAAGCACCTTATCATTTCCAGAGATGTCAACCACACGTCTCAGTTTTAATGGAAGCGTGCCAAAGAGTCTGGTTTTTCACTTTGTGTCCACCTGGGAGCGACTCACACTTATCAGTCACTGTGCATTTTTAGGTGAGTGCAGGGTGTGTGTGTGGATGCTCATCTCGAGGTCTGGGGCTCGGAGTAAACAAAACTAGACCCTCTCTATCAACAGACCCATTACTGAGCACGTACATTCAGGGTCACTCGACCTACAGGATTTACTCATTGTATGCTGTTGTTATGCTTTTCCCCACATTTCGACACAAAACCATCTCTCTGTTTTTATCAGTGTTTCTTATTTTCTGCATGGGGACAGGCTAGACAAATGATATGTAATGCACACACTGCTCAGCCAAATCTACTCACACACACCTCAAAGAATATACATTAGATGTCCGAAGTACAGCCTTGCTTTAAAGTGCATTTAACACCTGAGCTTGTTCGCTCCCTCTTTATTTATCTTGTGTTTCTCTTATATCCTCTTTGATTCTCTCTTTCGCTGCCTTCTCTCTCTTCTGCTCCTTTGCCCTCCTTTCCAGTCTACTTTGCCCCTCCTTTAATTCCCCGTCTTCTTTCTTCTCTCTTTAAGATTGACCCAACTCATCCCCCCCTTCTTCTCCTCTCTAAATCTCTTGATGCTACCCCGTCTCCTCCAGTCAATATCGTTATAGATAGTGCTGACATATATAGCAGGAGAATTTCTCCTTTTTCCTCGACCACAAAGCCATCACACAACACACACGCATGAGCACTAATTCCAGGATCAATAGTTACAGTGACTGTATCAGTCTATACTGTCTTCCATTGAGAGTGGCTTGGAAAAACCATGCATTGACTTGATGGCACAACAAAGTTTGCAGGTACGCACAGATGCTCACAGCACATCAGAGTTTATCCAGTTCAATGGAGGACACAAAGGATCGACAACAGAGATGGTCATAAAGAGTATGGAGAGAGGCCGTGGGTGGCGTTCAAACCTGCGCTTTACTCACAGCGTTAAAGCGGAGAGAAGGGTAAAAACTTAGGAAACAGACAGAGTGAAAGAAAGTTAAAAGAGATGGGGGAAAAAAACGACCCCTGTCAGAGTAGTGGAGCATGAATGAAGGCTGTTGCCCCCCCCTGCTGATGACTTGGCATTGCACAGCGTGGCACAGCAAAACCTGGCATCACACTGAGAAAACACCTGCCAATGGAGAGCAAGATGGAGGGAAGAATCAAGGCTCACAGAGCAGAAGAGAAAAGAGACGCTTCGCCGCAACGTTACCAAGTGAGATTCTGGGACAGCTGCGGAGGGAAGACTGGTTTTGAAGGAGCACAGATAACATATTAAAATAGACCAACCCACATGATCTTGCTTTGAAAGTGCATGGGATAAATTCTCCTTCATAATAAAAATGTCCTTTGAAGCACTGTTGGGCTGCTCTCTGGAGGCAACAGTGCAGGATGTGTGCAGCTTAGAGGTGCTAATGTGTCTCTACCGCAAATTGCCCAAGGTCTTCATGTAATATTTTCACCTTGATGCGCAGAAACAAATAAGGATTAGAAGAAAAGGAAAGGGGGCTGCATAGGGTTAAATTATTGAGAGGGGCAGTAGGCGGGATAATTGGAGACTTGGTTAGAAATAAAATAATAAAACATGAAGACAAGAATAAGGTGGATTAAGGCATGAGAAAGAGATCAAAAGAGAGAGGGTGTAAAATGCCAAAGCGAATGCTGCACTTGACTGCGACACTTAGCCCACTCCATTATAACCTCTCAGAGAGCTAATGTTAGCCCTTTACTTAGCATAATAGTCCTCAAGCGCTAACTCACAGGACCTTCCTAATTAACTACTCAAGCACCTTTACTAACCTGCATGAAATGTTAACACAATGCTTTAGAATAATATGCAACAATACTACTTTGCTTAAATAACAAGCAACACTCAATTTTGATGTGGGATCACAGCTGAAAGCCTACAGCTGCACTGATCAGCAAATGTGGGAGTTGAGAGTGTACATGGCAGGAAATTGTTTTTCTAAAGTTAGATTAAAACACAGTAAAACTCTGATCCCTCAGATACAGTAGAAAATGAAATCTAAACAGGAAATCTTAGTGTGTAGTGGTCCTCAGTTTGTCCTGCTATTTGCTCTTTCATTTAAGATCTAAGCTGCTGAAGATAGAGTAAGGTATTTAAAAAAAAAAAAGCATAGCCAAAGTAACTTTGTGATTAATGTAGAGGTTGTTAGGGTAAATGTTTCTGAAGTTTAAGAGGAGGACAAAGCAGACAGGACATGTGTCCCCTTTCATCCGGCCATTAGATCTGTCATTAGTATACGCTGTGTCAGCACAACCAATGCACAGAGGCACAGAGTGGTATATATGACTCATTTACATAGACACACATCAGAGGCTTGTGTCTTTCCAGCCGGCTGACGCCAGCATAAAAACTGTAAGTAAAACTGAGACAACATCATGAAACCAAACACTGAACACTGAATGTTACTCTCACTCTCTCTCTCTCTAACACACACACCAACAACTTTCAATCTGTGGCCCGTTAACTTCACGTTTACACTGATTAACTCACAGGGTGAAGTTCTCCTCAAGATAGCAGCGGTTCCTCAGTAGCCCCGCCCACAGCTGCACGCCGATAATGCCGAAGATGAAGAAGACGAAGAAGCAGAGCAGCAGCACATTGCCCAGCATGGGAAGAGTGTCCAGCAGCAGGTTCACCAGGATTCGCATACCTGTATATTCCAGCAGGTCAATCAATCAGTAACAGATTATCACAGGTTTACACTATTGATTAAAAAAAGACAACAACAAGGGATTTACTATTTGCATACAGATTGCTTCAGTGACTGATCGTTTACCTCATGAATACTTCTACTGAATATAGTAATACGCCTACTAATGAAAAGTGTCCCTGTCTCACAAAAAAACACTTTGTTAAAGGAAAAAACGATCAATGTCTTTATTATGTTCATCACATCTTGTTTTGAGTTCAGGATGCACATTTTTATTCCATTAAGGGAGGTGATCAGGGTGCATCGTAGGCTTTTAAATAGAAGGACTATAGTTGTGACCTGAGTTTTACGTTTCTAAATGATGTTGGTTAATGTCAGAGAAAGATTGTGTTTTTGGTAGATAATGAAAAAAGTAGGGATTGACCGTTATGTTTATTTGTTTTAGGGCCGATACCGATACCGATTATCAGTAGTGAAGGAAACTGATATTTAGAACCAATATTCATTTGCAGTAAAATTGAAAATTTAGAATAACACGCCTGACTGAATACTGTACTGTATCACTTGTGCTGTGTTAGTGGGGACTGTGGGGGGGGGGGGGGGGGGGACACTGTTACACAGCCAAGAGTGGTGAACTATGCAAGTCGGGTCGCTTTTCCACAGTTTTGCTAACCCTCCTCCTGACCACGTGCATTTGTTTACAACGAAGTCAGCGAGAAATCAATCAATAGAGTGATAGATAACGTTATATATCATATATGATGTTACGTTGTGTATATTTGTGTAGTTTAATCTGTCATAAACAAGAGATTACGGGTTACGGGGCGCATTCGTGTCGCATTGCGCACAGACGAGAGATGACTCTGGGTGGAAGGTAGAGAGCCTCCATTCAGGAGTTACATGTCATTTACTAAACCATGAAATACATTTATTTGATCAGTTATTGGTGAAAAAATAAAACGGCCGAAAAAATGCTGAATATCAGCCTATATTATTGGCCATGCCGATAATCAGTGGACCCCCTAGAATGAAGTAAACACATTCTATCAGTCCTGAGATTTTCAA
Organism: Trachurus trachurus; assembly: GCF_905171665.1. Classification (NCBI taxonomy): domain Eukaryota; kingdom Metazoa; phylum Chordata; class Actinopteri; order Carangiformes; family Carangidae; genus Trachurus; species Trachurus trachurus. The sequence goes on from NC_139905.1 coordinate 18,775,079, forward strand.
TACTTAACCAAACCCTTCATTGTTGTCATATTTCAGCCAATTTCATTGCTAAATATTATATGATCTGAGAGTGACCCTTTCAAATATATTAATAGTAATTGTGCATCACTTTCAGAAGACAGAAGAGTTGCTTCAAAGCATTCCCACCACTGTTGGGTATTTATGTGTAACAACCACAACAGTGGTTCAATTTCTGCTTTTGACAGCAAAATGACTTGACAGCACAGCTCAAGAACAACGTAGAAGTGGAGGGAAAAGACACATGGAGTTGCACACACACATACATACAGGCAAAGAGTTCAGCAGTGGAAGTGTGGAGCAGTAAGATACAAATCTGAGGCAGTAGTGGGAGATCAAATTAGGCGTGTTGTACAATTACTGTTCTCAAACACATCAAGAGCTCTAAAGGTAGAATATCACAAAAACAGCCACATGCACAGACACAAATCTGTTAACCACCGTCCACCACATGAACGCACAAGCATAGTTGGGCTACGTGAGGCCCCATTCATGATTAGATGAAACCGAACTGCAGAAACACAAGCTTGTCCCCTGTCGAATAATGATGACCTCATCCCCCGTGGCTGGGTCTGTCCCGCAGTGATGACATATTGAGACGGTGATTAGCGGAACATGATGACAGCTGATTGGGCTAACGAGAGAGAGAAGTGAGACCCACTGATGAGATCACAGCAACCCTGAACAACTGAGAGGTGTGTGTGTGTGTGTGTGTGTAAGTGTGATTATCACTGTGTGTGTGTGTGGGTGTCTACTCTACTTATCTGATGCTGTGTTTTGCAGTGCCACACTGGGATCCGTGAATGACAACTCACCAGTAGGTTAATGTGTCATAAACACAACAGTGCGTCTAAACTGCCAACAGACTGAATGACAGGAGAGAGGCTGACAGAGAGAGAGAGAGAGTAATGAGGATGATGTTCCTACATGCAGACAGTATTTACGGGTGAGGGGGCAAATACCTGTAGTTTGCAATTGCTACCAAAACACAAAATCATGTTAACACAAATATTGGCAGTAAAGAAATCAAATATTAAACCTCATTAAAGAAGGTTTTTCTATTCTCTAATGGCTGATCACTGTCTCTTTTGATTTCTACTCAGTCTAAATTATGTTTGTACTCATATATGCCTGTCTGCATGTGGAATTAACTTTGATTCAATTGATTTCCTGTCCCGCGGTAAGAAAAGTTCAACAGGACAATTATGTGTGGATTTAATCTTTATTACATAAGAAAGTTTGAAAAAAAAAGTGTGGGTATTTTATCTCAACACTGCAAAAGGAAAGACTTTCTCCAGAGGTGGTTGTGCTCTTTTCTTCTCCTCTGTTAATTCATCTCGTCAACTGGTATTAAATGGAAAGCAGTCGCGTTGCTGGTGAGTATGTGTCTCTGGTGGCGACTGGAGGCGAGTCTAAATGTGTTTGTTCCCCAGGGTTCTTGTCATTAGGCCACCGTTCCATTAGGCCTAATTGGGTGAAGAGAGGGAGATGGATGGAGGGAGGGAGGGACGGGGGTAGAACAAGGATGAGACAGGGCCCGAGGGCATGCTGAAAAATAGGGAGTGCCAAAATAAGAAAGAACAGAAAGAAAGAAAGAAAGAAAGTCAGGAAGACAGAAACTAAGAAAGAAAGAAAGTCAGGAAGAAAGAAAGAAAAAAGAAAGAAAGAAATAACACATATATTCAAAGGGAAGAAAATGAAACGGACTACAGAGAAAAGAAACAATATGGTATCACAGTCTTTTTCTCATTCTCTCTCTCCCCCTCTACCTGCCTCCATCGCTCTCCCCTCCTGGTGGCTCTACCAGTTTGCCAGCTCCTGCTGTACCCAGATAAAGATGGATGCCTCCCCTTGGGCCACAGAGGAAACACATTTACAGCTACCTGCCTGTGCTATTCACCACAGACCAGAGGAGTCCTCTTGTCTTTCCCTCTCCTCTTTTTTCCTTGTTTAAGTTTCCATGCTGTTTATTCCTCTTTCCCACCCCGGCTCTGTGTAGCGTTTCCTCTATCTCGATCCAATTTCATCAAAAAGTCTAAACACAACAGCACACACACACGCAGACACACACAGCAGAGGGCTATTATCTGCCATTTTGTCGGAGGGTTACAAATTGAGATGTGTGAGGGGTCAGGATGCGCCCGTGCTCCCTGTGTATCGCAGCGATCCAACAAAACAAGGAACAAATAGCTTCCTCCCCATGTTTCCTCACCTCTAATGGGGTCGGGGATAGGGGGACGTAATCAGGGCACCACACACTCATTACACACTCCTGACTGAAAACAACATAAACAACACACAACTGAAAACCACCGTATGGACAACTATTTAAAAAAACATATACGCATACATCTGCTGTATCAAATATGCATATGCTAACAAACCCGTGGATAAGGAGACTCTTGCTATGATGCATAATCACCTCCAGAAAAAGCTGATTTGTTTACAATCTGTGCACTTGTCCCTGAAACACATACACACACATACACACTGGGCTGTACACAATATCTTCTAATCACACCACTTGAAGAGTAATGCAGTTAAAACATCCACATTCTCAGACTGAAATATGAGGCTGAGTGGGCTCCTTGATGACGGCTCCACCTGAAATGTAACTTGTCCTTGTCCAAAACATTGAAAACTGAAGGCAATTCAGGCAGGAGACTTTTTTTTTCAGGTAATTACACTAAACACGAAGAATCTGCCGTGATGGGACGTTTAGAGGGATGAGCAAAAGTTGCTCAGGGGTGGAGGGAGAGCTATCATTTTAGATTTGTGTGCATGTATCTGCTTTTAAAAAAACAACAACAACAAAAGAGGAGTTTCAGAGTGAGTTGTTGGAAGCAGAGAAATAAACTAGAGGATTTATGAGCTACAAAGGTTGCATAATACATTGGGGTGAAAAAGACGATGTAAACACTGTAGAGATAACGCAAAGGAGGCTAACCTTGTGGGCAGAAGTGTTGTGGTAGCGTGTGGACGTGCAGTCGCCACAGCAACAGTTCATGTGTATATCGCATGCACACAAAAAGATATCTATTCTATCGGCCGTCCACAGCGTGGTACCCTTATACAGTATCTTTAAAAAGATTTAAAATTCGCTGTCCAAAGTCACTGGAAACGTTTCTTTCTCCTACAGTATCTGTCCCCAAGGTCCAAACTGAATCAGGCAACAGGGCTTTTATGAAATCAGCTCCATCTGCTGCAGACTCATTTCATGCTTATTTAAAAGTGGAAGAGACAGTCTCTCTCAGTGAGCTTTAGATACTGAGGGAAAAGTTTCTACATTTACGTGCTTTGTTTATCCAAAGGTTTTCTGCAGGGTGGACAAACTGCAGGCCGTTCGATAAGGACAGGAGCCAACTGTCCTGTATATTCTGTATTTATTTAATGAGAAAAGGACAAGGCAGCATGTGTTATTTGCCACTTATAGTACTTTTAAGACAAAGATAAAAAATAATAATAAAAAAAAGTAAATATTTTTCATCAGCACATTGAAGGGGTTTCTAAATACAATTCTTAAACTTACCTACAATAAGCACTAGCTGATAATACTAAAACCAAGGGAGACCAGTCTGAGTTTAGCTCAGCAGGCTAATTGGTGCTTACAATGATTAAAAGCTGGCTCATATAGCAGCGACACGAAGAAATCAATAGAAGTTAAAAAGTTTGGCCAAGAGCTGAGTTTTAGATGAAAGAGATGTGGTTATGGTCACGGACTGATCAGTGAAGCAGCATTAATGGATGGTTTGTAAATCTGATAAAGCTGTGACTCAGGGCCTGAATGGGCTGTGTGATTAAGCATAAGATGAATGTTTAATGATTCCCGTAGGGAACAGGTGGCATGAGGATCCACAAAAAAGCCAGCGATGCAGACGCATTATGTGGACTGACAGAAGCACATAGGCACAAAGAGGAACGTCAAGCGCAGGCAGACAGGAAGCGGGCTACGCTGTCACTTACTTACAAATGTGACACACATACAAAAACACACAAACATTTTAAACGTTCTCACTTGGCACTCTGTTGATGGCTTTGAGAGGTCGGAGGACCCGCACCGTCCGGATGGCCGACAGGTTGATGTTCTGCAAGTCCAGTGAGTATTCTACCATCCTGAATAAACAGACAGAGAGAGGAGGAGAGAATGATAATTCAGAAAGAGGGAAAAACTATAATTTGACGTTGCTGTAGTTACATGGAGGGCCACATGTTCAAAATCTAACAGAAAAAGGGCTTCAGCTGGACGACAGAGAGCCCTGATCACGATTCAACAACAGTGGTCATTTTCTGTGTGTGTGTGTTTCTAGTCTCACCTGTCCCCTCCTGGAGCTGTGTGAGCATCGACAGAAAAAAAAAAAAGCACTGCACAGAGTGGAAGGGATAAAGTAACAAAGCATCAAAAGGGGAGAATAACATGAAAAAGAGGCGAGGAAGAGAAAGAGAGAAAGGGGAAAAAAAAGAGGGATTCATTCTATTCTAAGTGTTGCCTGCAGGATGTTGTGGCTCAGTCAGAGCCTGGCATCTGTTAGCAAGTCATTTCCACAGCATGGCTAAGCTGTTTGTGCCCCCAAACCCAAACCACTTTCACAGGAGAATGGCCACATTTTGCCATACAGTGTATGTGTGTGTGTGTGTATGTTCGAATGTGCCAAGGTGCGTGACCGTGATCGTTGACACAGAGAAAGCTCAAGTGAGTGAACGGGTGTGAAAATGTATGTGTGATAAATGAAAGCATAAAGGCGACTGTGCAAATGGTGTACATTATGTAATAGCAGTTAAGTGAGTTTGTGTTCAAATTGATGAGCCCTGGGCTACAGCAGTGTTGGGACAGCATGACATCTACACCACCACCACTACCGCCGTCACCGCAAGCTACAGTAACAACACCCAAAGCTACAGCTACTGGCTTCGACAAAACAAGCCAAAGTTCACAGTCTCTCTCTGGCGTAGACAGACTTACGAATCACTATTTACAATAATGTACTTTATTGATCCCACAGGGAAGCTCTCTCCATTCGCCCTTCACCACAGCACAGAGTTGTCAACACGGCTCACACTTGAGTGGGATGACTTGTTCTAACAAGGGTTTGAACTGCTCTACAGCTGTCATGCTCTAACCGCTGACAATTTATTCATGAAGTAGTAAAATATTCAAAACCACTATACATTTGTAGGCACATGAGGGTGCTGGATCACGCTTTGAGGTGAAATGCTGCTTACCTCACTTTTTTCAATGTGTGGTAACTGTCTAATTCTATTGTTCTTATACTGTTAAAGCTCAGGAGTACCACACTGGGAAAGAAAAGTGCACGTCTTTGTGAGGATGTATGGGCTGCCTGTCGCAGACCAATTTTCTATTCCCAGTGTAGTCGAAAGTGCACAAATGCCACACAGCAGCTTGATGAAAATGTCACAGTATAGAGAAGAGCAGAACAGCTGTTTTTGGGGCCAGAGTTAGTTTTTTTTCTCTCCAAGAATGGTAATAATGGTGTTATTACAACCTGTTTCAAACATAATAGTGGTAAAAGCAATTAAAACATACATCATGCTCCCTTCCTAGTGAGCTTTAGGGCACAAACTTGATGTTTTTTTTATGTTTCTTGATCATGTTTGAAGGGTGAGTGATAACTGCTGTGATACACCTACAAATAACATCATCATTAATGGATACGGCACAGGCGCTGTTTCATTTGCATCTGGATGATAGACAGAGCAGCAAATCCAGTGAAAGAGAGAACACAGGACCACAGATGTGCCTGCACAAGTGTGTGTGTGTGTGTGTGTGTGTGTGTGTGTGCGTCTTTGGACATGTGTGTCTTTGTGAGCGTCTGGCACGCGCATACGCATGTGCGCGCTCTACACAAGTGACTCCTCCTCTACACATCAATCAGGACGCTGTGTTTGGGAGGGTAATTAGTGGACCGCCGCAAGCATCCTTTCTATGATTGTTTTCTATTTTTTCCACATTCCCTTTTTTGCTCGTGACACCTTCATCTCATTCAGGCTTTTATGTGAGTAGTGTGTTTGTGTGCGTGTGTGCATCTGTTTTACCAGTCTGCACGGCACCTAGCAGATCACTCTCAGTCCAAACAGAGAGACAGTTGGCAAACTTGCATGGGGGAGGGGGCACGTCAGGGCAGCCCGGCATGGACTGCTGCCCCTGTGACCCATACATGGAGAGGCTATAGAATATGGAGGGGTGGAACATTTTGATACAAGCCTAATCAGTCTCTCAGACCAAAGAGTGTGTCCTGTCTCGCTCGACACTTTCCTTGGAGTGCTTTTACACTTTTTCTGACTATGCATAAGTGTCATCACAAGTGGAGCATTAATTAATTCACAATATTCACTCTCAGTCAGCAGGAGGAGGCGTGGAGAAACAGCAGTTTATTTCAGCTCCGTCTCGCTTTCTCTGTCTGACTGTCCTAGAATTTTTATTTACAATCTTAAAAAGCAGCAGGCGAAGAACCAAACTAAGTGTTCTGTCGTCTGTCGATCTCCTCTGCTCTCATTAAACACAGCAGCGCTTCATTGACAATCAGCGGGTCGGAGTGTTTGCGTGCGTGTGTGCGCGTGTTTTATATGGAGCGGTGGCAAACATTGATGAAACCTTACTTTTAAAATCCTGTTTTCATTTCTCATTATGTGCAGTACTTGGGAATTATCCTTGAAATCATTGAGTAACAGGCTTCCAACAGTCATTTTTGTCCTCTAGTGTCCAGCTGCTATTGTCTTCACATGTTCTGCAATGTTGTGAAATATCTCATTTTGACATCTTGTGTGGCTCTTTGTGATTTGGACAAACTCACAGTCACGCCCCCTTCTCACACACCCACTTACAGTTACAAATCTTTCCTGCAGTCTCTAGGTAAACGCTATTTTTTAAAATTATTTTTATTTTATTTCTCGTTATATTTGCGCATATTTTATTGACTTGTTCATTATTTAATTCATTTCTATTTATTTTCTTATTCTTTCACAGACTTTTTATTTTCTATGACTCCATAGTGAGGACCTGCTGAAATTCAACACCTGCAGTGCTGTCTTGTTCAGTCCTGTTTAATTATGTATTACAGCCAAGCTACTGGAAGGGCAGGTCCACAAACTGCAATCAGCTCTTTGTTTCTTTGCATACAGGATGCCTGAAAAGATGTTTCAGGTATGTCAGCCAGGTTGAGGAGAGATATTCTCATTAATTTTGATATAAACTTCAGTTGGTCTTTCTCAGCAGCAGAAACTCTTTTATCATTTTTTTTGGACCTGGTAGATTTTTCCAGCTGTCGTAGGCATGCATTAGAATAAATATGAAAGGCAAGACTGGATTCATGGCTGGATCAAGAAGCGCAATGGACAAACACAAGGGGATGTCCTGCGATTTTTCCGTTTACTGCGGCAGATACCAGGAGATAAGCCTCAGTGCAGTGGATTTGGAGAAAATAAAATATATACAGCATATAAACTCCAGACAGCTAGGCACTTTATGTGTGTGGCAGCGTTATGGAGCAGAGGAACGAAGCCCCCTTTCACAGCCTGCTCATTCGAGCGTGCGGAAAAGAAAAGAAAGAGAGAGGGAGGGCGGAGGAAGGTGAGAGAGCAACGCGGTGCCCGTGGGTAAGAGACATGGAGCTTATAGCAGACTGTCGGCTGTGATTTGGCCTGGCAAGGCTGGCACTGCCCTCTGCAATTAGCCTCGACGCTAATCTAATGGATGCTGCCAGGAGGAAAAGGAAGACCGAGGCGTTCACACAAATGCCTACACAAGCACAGATTGCGCACATACACAGATTAAACAAACTCTAAATGCAGAAGCCGACAGACTGTAATCTCTGTGTGAGATTCTGTGTTTCACACACACACACATGCCCGCACACACACAGACTATGAGCTTCCACTGGGTATAAACTGCTTCAGCTCAAATGAAGATAAATGTCCCAGCACCTACTCTGGCAAGTCTGTTGCTCTACCTTTCTTTGTATGCTATTATACCAGCCACTCTCCCTATCCATCTCTCTCACACACAGTCTCACACACACACACACACACACACACTTTTTTTTATCACCCACGTCTGAGCCTCTCATTTCACTTTGTTCACAGCAGGTGTTGGAGCAGGTGTGCTTTGCTTTTGTTTGCATCCATCCATCGTGTGTGAATGTGTGCATGTGTGTGTCTATATAGATGTGAAAGCTTTTGTGGGCATGTGTTACAAATGTTGTTGTAAGTTGACAGTGTCTCTCACAAACCCGTCTGTCTACCAAACTATTTACTTGGCAGATTAGCCACATATGCAAGAGTCACCCCATAAACAACTGTGTGAACAGCAAAGGCCTAGATTTGTATTGTATGAACTTTCTTGTAGATTTGTATTGTATGAATGCAAATTAGCGGATTAAGAATGTGAGTGACAATGTGTTATTCTCTTCTGTAGCTCACTTCCCCCAGCTTTTCACTTCTAGCCTGTTTAGTGTTCACACTCATGTTCTCCAACCTTGAAACATGTTACAAACATGTTGCATGGACTGACAGGTTACTCATACATTAGACAGTTTTCGTGACCTGTCATCCTGCATCACCAGCACCGCCCAGACTCGCAAGGAGAAAATGTTAAAATGTCCGGAGTGAATGAAAATCATGTTGCATTTAACAGCACTTGACAGCGTTTTGGAGGTTAGAAAACCAATGCACGAATAGTCGTCGATGATATGCTTCAGATTGTTTCAGAGCAGGTAAAAAAACAACTCATTATAGAAAAGTTCACATACAGAACTCAAAGGGTCTTTCAGACGGACACGGTTCTGGTTCTGGCTCTGGCTCCGTTCTGAAGTCTCAGAACCTTGGTGCTTTCTGACGACGCAGCCTAGAATATCACACGCCCACTGATGATGTCACAGTTCGCAGGGAAGAACCAACTATTTCTTGGTTCCCTTGAGAATCGACTTTTCAGGTTAGGAACCTGTTATTTTTTCGGCCTGAACATGCTGGCTGGTTCAAAATTGGGTTTGGGAACCGGAACTGGCATGGAGCCCTGCCAGTGTGCAACTCTAACCAAAAGTTAACCAATTCAGTGACAAACTTTAGTTTATGATGGCACAAAGTAAAATGTTCACTTATTTTACCCCCACGCCTTCATTTTGACAAACTTCCCTGAAGCTTATGACATAGAAGCTTTGCCTGATTCACATTGGTAACGTAGCTTACCCAGCCATGACGATGAAGAAGTCCAGCCTGTTCCAGGTGTCCCCCAGGTAACAGCGTTGGCCAAATATCCCAAGAGCCACCATCTTGACCACCATCTCCAATGCAAAGAAGATGTAGATGAAAGCATCAAATGCCTGCAGGAAGACAGAGGGAGATAAAGATGCAAGAAAGTGTGAGCAAAAGAAGATGCATTTGATATATTTTTGCTTGAAACACATGAGCCAGACATCTGTTCTCTCTCGTGTGCTCATGAAATTAGTAGGCTCAAGATGTTGCATATTTTTCCACCCAACTCAGTTTCTTAGTGAATGAGAAGAACTTGTAATCTCTGCTGAAAACATGTTGCCTTGACAAAAAATAAAACTATTTAGTTGTTAACAGTAGGGCTTTAGATAAAGGAAAAAAACTATTACGTACTGTACCGCACCGCAGCACACACTGAGAGACGGCCTGAAGCACACACGCAAGCTTCTCAAATCTAAAGCCAACTTTTGAGTCTGACCTTGAATGTATTATAAAACCTGTATCCATTCAAACACCTTTAACCAATCATTGAACTATTTTTCATATTTAAAAAGACAGTCTTTCACATGTTAAATTAATTAGCAAATTAGTTATTTTCCAACATTTTACAGGAAACAAGTGAAGTTTGCTGTTAAAAGCACACCATCATAAGGACATGTGGAGTTCAAGGCCAATTTGTGTGCTTGTGTGTGTGCCTGCGTGAAGTTTGCTGTTGTGATATGAAAGGCTTAAAACAAGCAAATGTCTCCTTGTGCACAGCCACATTATTTGTAACTTTGCCAAAGTAACACCACACAAAACCACACGGTGTTCAATGTGAACCGACCCACAATTCAGCAGTTGAATCAAAGGAGAAGTAAGACGTGAACAGATACTGTAAAAAAAAAAGAAAAGAAAAGAAAAAAAAGAAGGTAAGATAGATCCAGGTCAAACCTCAGAGAAAACAAAAAGATGGAGAGAGACGAGACAGTGAGAGATAAATGAAGAGAGAGTCATATAAGCCAAAATCTCTGCCATGTCCTGCTTGCGTTATTATGTTCAGATCACTAGCTAAACCTCCAATTGTATTTTGGGAACAAAACTCTTTCCCAGTGCTTTGCCCTAGGCTGTATGACTGCGTTCGCTCGCCTTGTTACGGATTCCTACCACATATAACTCAAGCTGCTTCCTCTTGACACAGAGACTTTCAAGGTCTGGAAATTCAAAATGAAGCTATGGCTGCTGATTAATAAGTCGTTGGTCATAATTTGGCTTTTTGATGATGACAAGGGTTCTTTGCTCTAAAACTGTCAACCAGTGTGATATCCCTGCACTAACATGGTGCTTCACTCTTCCAAATTGGATACTGTCATATCTCCGAGTGGAGCAAGTATGAAACGAATGAAAGAATGTTCACCCATGTAAATTACTTTTCAAACAATATGTGGTAGAGGTTAAAGCCCTGTTAAAGTCTCAAGGCTACAATGTATTATAAGGCAAACATGCCATGGCATTCAACTAGAGTTGTCAAAGTTAACACAATAAACACAGATTCCTTTTAACACAGCTATTTTTTGGACACACAGTTAAGAGTCTGTTCTGTTACTTCAGCCATAGTTTTAATCAGTTGTCAGTGTTACACCAAGATGTATGTAGTCTGACATATGACCACAAATGCCCCGTTGGACATTTGTTTGGTCGACAGCGAGCCAGAAGAAGAGCCTGTACGTAATCGGTGTAAACTACTCTAACTCAGGTCGACATGTTGGTGGTGCATGAAAACTCACCTCCTGAGTCAGCCGTCTGGAGAGGGAGCTAATGACCACAAGAAGCGCCACCCTCGAGTTATTCACATTAGCCGGTTGTAGGGATTCGGTCTGTCAGCTACATGGACGCTGAGGCTCATGGTTCTCTTGCATTTGTTTCACAGTAGAATTGACTTATGATTTTAGTGTCCACCAAGGCTGAATAATGAATGAATCAGCTCGCATTCACAAGATAAACCATCTCTCGTTAACATCCAGATGGCACCATCATGTTTTTTTTAATGCCAAATACAGTGAGGCATTTGAGTGTTTCTGGACAATATCTGTCGTTGTTTTCGGTTAATGTATAATGAACTTACATTTGCATGATGCAAGCATATCTGTCCATCATTAAACACCTAAAAAATACAAATTTAAGGTACAATTTGAACAAATTAAATGGACACTATGACCATGGACACCCATGCAATTGATCACAATTAAATATTCCAGTAGATTGATAGCCCTAATTCAAATATAACTGGTTCAAGCAACTGAATTCACAGATAAATAAGAAGCAGGTTTTCACTAGGACTCTCGAGCTGAATGGTGCTCTAAGCTGCTAAAACACAGTAACTATGCCCTGACAATAAGAGTCTGTGCACTCACACAAATCACATACCACCAACCAATACACATACTGCAATGGGAAAACAATTCTCCACAAGTGCTTTAAGGTTATTACCTTTTTCGGGTTTCAGGCAAAAGTTAAATGTCAAACTAGAGACTCAACAATAACCCACAGCAGGCTAGAAAACACTGATATGTGGTGCGTTTGGGGCAACCAGGAGTAATAAACGTCAGCTAGAGAGGAGCACTGATGAACAATTGTGGGATGCTGCTTTCATCTATAGACCACATTCAATGAGACAAATGGTGTGTGAAATTTTGGGGATTTATTCATGCACTAGCACCTTTTTTGTTCAGAAATAGCTTGAGTAAAGAGATGGATGTTCCACACCATTTGTTATCTGTAGGGATTGAATCTTTAACAGCAGAAAGCAAATTTGTGCACTTGTGACGGTGTGAGGAAAAACTGTAAATGTATAAAACTGTGATTTGTGGGTTTTTTTTTTTCTAAAGTGCGCATGTGTGGACATGACCCTGTGCTGTAATGTACTGTATTTGAAGGAGACATACAGACACACACACACACACACACACACACACACACACACACACACACACACACACACACAAGCATGAGTTCACACACAGCCAGCATACAGTGCTGGCAGCGGGCAAAGGGAACCGTGAGACGATCAGTCTCACATGCTGTTTAAATGATGTTTTGATAAATAATGCAGGCTGCACGCTTCACATGTAATCCGACATTGGCTGCACCAGTCGGATCCCTGTTGCGCTCTGCGCTGACTGAAAGGGGAATGAATTCATCATTGTTATTTGTCACCACCGCCAGCTTGCTCTTCAGTCAGCCTATCAGGTTTCATCGTCAACATGATTTGTAAAGAGGTTGAGGCCGTCTTGTGATGGGCCCTTTCATGATTTGAAATAGGAGCTGTGGTGGAAACTACTTCATATGCTGTCACCGTGCTGCTTATTTGGCAGGAGGAGAGGACGTGGTAAGTAGGCCATCAGGATTGTAATGGTACCATTTAAAATAAAATAATGCATGTGCCTCCTCCTCTACTTGTGGAACCACTGACTGACGTGATTAATCAGTGTATCAAACTGAAGGCAGCGCGAGGACAAATGTTCATTTCCCAGTGAGAGACAAATACGACAGAAGAAATACCTGACAGAGTCTTTCTACAAAGTGTCAGTGAGTTTTCTGAAGCTCTGTTAAGAGGCTTGAACAGCTCCTGATTTAAAGGTATAATAAGTCCCATCCCATCCGAGTCCAGTTCAGGTAGAATAACAACTTTCCATTTGCAAGAAATGACTATGCAAATACAGACAGGAAGTAAATTGGGGCCGACTGGAGAGGACCTTCACTGCCTTAGGTACAATTTCCATCCTAA